>NC_136232.1:1418750-2835000 GCF_963402885.1 Antedon bifida
ACTACCATATTTCGACATATCACTACCATATTTGGGCACATCACACTTTTTTTGTCGAACTAGTTTAATAGTGTAGACAGACTGTAGACCTCAAAATTTGCAAAACATTTTATATGAATTCAGTTCATAATTTAGTTCATGAGGTGTTTGTGCTTAATTTTCAATATTGGTATTGGTGGTATATGAACTGAATGCTGCTAATCAATATTTTACATAATTTGATCTGGTTACTAGTTGTCATAGTAACTAGAATAAGTTCATTAATAAGATGAATAGGATTACAGTGAATCAATATGTTTTTATTCGAAATGTATTATTATAAATTGATTATATTTCTTAATGAAAATATACTTCAAATTATCGGTTTTGAGTAATGTACATTTGTAGATTAATAACTTGCCTGAGACATGGCTGAGAAAATTAGAAAAGCCACATAATTATTATAATTAACATAATATTAGTTTGACCTTTTTATATATCTTTTGAAGAAAAACAAATTTACTACTGTAAAAGTAATTATAATAATATTTTATCTTCATAGAATATTACAACGGCAATGAAAACTGTTTGTGAAATCTTAACAAGAGATCCTGAGGGTGGCGCTGCTCGTATACCATTCGAGCGATTCAAAGAACTTTACACGTACCTTGCGCAGATTGACGGAGAGATCTCTGAGGAACAAACAGAGAGCGTTTACACCTACCTCCAATATCATGTGTAAGTTTTTTTAAGTACGTTTTGCATAATCATTTTTAGGACATGCCACTATAGAACGCACACCAACGCTGTATCAAGTCAAAAAGGTGTTCTGCGCACAATCCAAAATATATGAATGTTCAGAATAACTGTTAGACTCAATCGTTGCATAGTCTCTTATCGTGTTGTGATTATGAAGAGTATAGTATTGAACAAAATAACCAAGTCTTTGGTGATGTAACTTGCCTTTAATTTATAAAGATATATTTTTTGCAGTTCAATTGAAATGTGATTAATAACCTTTTTCCAGTCCTGTATTTTCTGACCAGTTAATCGTAATAATAATTGTTTTTTATTTGTTTTTTTACAGTGATAAACAAGAAGGCATGGTCCAACCAAGGAATTTTCTAAGTCAAGACTGCCCGAAACTTGGCCCATAAAAAAAAACCACTAACATATTCTTATTGTAAAAACATGACTGGCAAACTTACTTATTCATTTTTCAACAAATGGCAACTGAATGATTTTTTGTGTTTTAATTGTGTTTTCATAAAAAAGATAATTTTCTTTATAAACCCTTTTTATCAGAATAGTTTTAAACCACATTTTTAACAAAAAAAAGTTGTCTTTGTTTTTAATTTCATAATCTTTGTTTGAAAATGATATTGTTTTACTGTCAGGGTAAAAAAAAATTTAGTTTTAATTAGATCTCTTATCGTTCGTACTGTATATATATAAAAAGTGTTTGATTTTTGTTTAGAAGTTAACTGTTAATAATATAAAATGTACATTATGGTTATTGTGTCTAGTGTTTTATTATATTAATAAATATGTAGTTCTCAAAAACAAAGAAGTCTGGCAACCATGTGGCGATTTTATGGCTATGGTCTGCTTGGCGACTCAACCCAGAGACATACTGTATATAGCTTTTCTGCCACAAAACATGATAATATTGTGTTGACTTACTACCATTAACTGGCCAGCCTACCACATAATACTGAGGCATCTTCTATAATTCTTCACACAAAAAAAGCAACAATACGTAATTCAAAGTACATCTATTATACATTTATTCTATTAGTAACTCTCACAGTGTATCTAGGCAAATGCCTTAATTTCTTTCGTACAGAGCAGGCACATTCCATGTGTTTTTACTTAATAAATGTAACATATGACACTGTATCATAAAACTTTCCTAAGACACTGAACAAATTAATATACAGTATGGAGAATCGTATGATTCTATATTGTACAGATATGTTTACAAATTAATATACAGTATGGAGAATCGTATGATTCTATATTGTACAGATATGTTTACAAATTCTATCTATTTACACAATATTTTAACATTCCAAATGTACAGCAACAGTTAAACTGTATATATATTTTATTAGATAAGCTGCATTGGCATAAGAAGAAACCAAAGCGATATACTTGATATAAGGTACTTGAAATGCAACATAAATTGTTTTAAATTAGTCCTGCTTAAATATTCAAACATTGGCATTAAATACCAAAATTAGAAGGACGGACACTCGGAGAGCGCAAACCTCCACCTAAATATTCAAACATTATCATTAAATACCAAAACTAGAAGCACTCAGAGAGAGCAAACCTCCATCTAGGCATATGAAAATTTAATGACGTATTCCCATACAGCTGTGAAACCATCCTTAAAACCCTTAAGAAATTGGGCAATAACTTTGTGTAATCCTGCCAACAAATATAGAAAGAAACAAACATACACGATCGACCACATAAACTCTCGCCATTCTGGATGAGGTAATCATATAATTGAACTTGCATTGACTATTTAAATATTTCTATGATCAACTGGCTTTAATCAGAGTGAATTTCTAATCATTGTGTCAATTTTATTATAATAATACTAGAATAATTAATATTACTGTACAAACACAGATGAGGTATAACAATAAAAGAGGTAATAAATTCATTCAGACATATAATTTTATACAATTACATATTTACATAAATGTTAATATAAGTGTCATGACCATAAAGAATCATAGAACCTTCTATGAAAAGTTCATATAAAAATAATCTGCATATTTACCTATTAAAGAACTTTCCATAAAAGATGTCAGAATGAAATGAAATTATATGAAATTAATACATTGTAAACATTTACATAACATTAACAATTATTATATAATTTATTGTAAACAGCACATTTTTATACAGTATATACAAAAAGATACATTTTTATCTAATATTTACAATGATATGTTTGAAATAAAGTCGTGTTTTAGTTTGGGTCACAATAAATTCAACTTGGTATGCTTTTGATGATACTGGCCGCCTAAAAACTACTTACTTTACATAAAAATAAATATCCCACTAGGTCATGGTAAATAAAGATGATTACAATAAAAAGCGTATATACAGGAGCATCACACAAAATGCCATTAGTTTAATTTATCATGACCAAGTGGCTGGAATTATTATTTTACATCAATTAAATTCTTTACACAAATACAAGAACCACTAAGATAATATGCATTGTAATTTTAAAAATAGCAATAACAGTGTGCCTGCATAAACTTATTTATAATTTCTTTCTATGGATAAATATTTAGGAATATTTTTATAGTTTTTGCATTCATATTTTTAATTATACAAAAATATTTACGAACATTTTATTTCACAAAAATATCTACCAATTGAATTATTTATCTATTACGTGACTATTGCGTTTTATCTAACAGAGAATGTACCGACTCAAGCATAGCCCCACTAAATGCAAGATATTTATAATGATATATATATTTGTAGTGATCACATGATAGGCACCTTTCACCACTCTTAAATGATTATCTAACTATATATTATCATCTTACATGCATCATTTAACAAGCTGCAGTTCGATATTGATATGTTGCTTATTTGTATAATTTAATACAATTTCACACTTCGTTTGGTCATGTTGAAACTTTATCTAATAAACGCTTCAACAATTATTTCTTGCACAATATTTTTGACACATTGTAAAATATTATATCTAAAATAATAAGTTGAAATACTTTTTCTATTTTGATGAAAATAAAATTGATGCAGTAGATGTTTCAGTCTGTTTCCTTCCAGACACCATCATATCCTATCGCCATCATTCCTAATGCTCTGTCTTCACTATTAACTATTTAACAAACAAGTGTGATGCGCTTGTGATTTCATTGTCACATTTTTTTGTCACATAAAGTTTGATAGTGTAGAAAGAGCTTAACAATCATCTTTCTATTCTTTGGTATCAGTATTACAACACTCCTCTCACATATTACCTCAATTGTCAAGTAAACAATATTAAAAACAAAAATATTAAAATTTGCATACTGGCCTCCAGATCATATTTTAATAATTAAATGTTTAGTTTAAAATTGCATTGTCTCTTAATGCCGTCTATAATAAATAATATACTTATTATTTTATATACACACTTTTACATGACAAACGTCTTTTGCTCCACGTAACAATACAGTATACTACTAACTCTTTTGTAGTGAAAACCTAAAGGTATTGGATAATCCCTTACCTCAACCCAATGTTAGCATACCTACTGGTATAAATACATGTAATATTACTTTTTAAAAACACTTTCATCAGCTGCCTGGTAGTAATCTAGTTAGCACAACGGCAGCTATTATCAAAAAATAAATTATAAAAATACTTTTCACAAACAGCAAATAAATACATCTAAACTGTTTAGTTTAATTCAAATAAAAATATTTTATAAATAAATTGCATTTGAAAAAAAAGTATTTGAATAAAAAAAAATTACAGCTGCATAAAATATTGAAATATGGACTAATAATAAGTTATATACTGCGTTTTATAAACCTGAATCTTGCTAAACTGACCAATAAGTGGCTGCGTTTTATAAAGCAGACTTATGTCAAACTGACCAATAGGTGACTGCGTTTTATAAAGCAAACTTATGTCAAACTGACCAATAGGTGACTGCGTTTCATAAAGCAGACTTATGTCAAACTGACCAATAGGTGACTGCGTTTCATAAAGCAGACACTTAATGTTAAACAATTAAAATAATTTGAATACATTTTGTAAAGTAGACATTGTATAAAATGCAGTCGCTTACTGAAATTTGTGATATATACGTTACAAGTTTGAGTTTAGCCGCTTAAATTCTACGGCCTTAGACTTCTTGCACACTTATGTGTGACTCTTTGGTTTCGTGATTTACAATTTGATTAACATGTAAGTAATGGCATCCAGCTGCACTTTCTGTTACATTCGCCAACTTAATTGTATAATCAAACGTGTCTTGCGCATTTCGCCGCAGGACAGGTTCTACGCTCGACGGTGATGCAATATCCTCACACATGTCAAATGAATCGATTACCGAATCTGGTAAATCTGACGCCATTTCCATTTCAAAGTGGAAATTGAAATTGTGAAGCTTTTTCGGCGCCGTAGCTATGTCTAATGCCTCTAGACTACAGGTGTCGCAGTCGGTGATCGCTGAAGCGTGTCCAACGGACGTCACAGGGTAGCCTGCCAAGGGCTTAAGAAAGTCTTCAGTGACCGCTAATTGACATGAAAATCTGAAAATATTTACCATAGTGCTGTTAGAATTATTCACTATAAAATAAAGTGAAACAAAGCATCGGCACACTCAAATGCAAAGTATTAATGAAATTAAAAACTTGCTGTGTGCTTGCAAATAAACAACATACAAAAAATCCCTTAGATTCAACATTCATTTTAGTTTATTGAAAAAAAACGACATACTAAATAAATTAGGGGTTATTTTACAAGGATTTCTAAAATGTGGGAGCGTCAACATATTAATTATTTAATGTTCAAATCACACTTTTTTTGTCAAACTAGCTTCATAGTGTAGACAGAGCTTAAGCTCCCCCATGGATCCAGGGCCTGTTTGATATTTTGGAAGGCTGTAAATATTTACCTTGCACTGAAGTCATGTCTGCCAGAGTTCAGGTGGTCTATAATATACTTGATGAGACTTCCTAACCCACACAAGAACCACTGGGAATCAGCTGGTAGGTACGGCAACCATTTGGCAAATCTAGGTAAAGAGAAATTTGATTTTAAGTACACTTTTAAAAAAGAGTATTAATATTTCATTTGAATTTTATTAAGTAACAATTGTTCTTTCGTAACCTTTTGTTGTCAATAGTCTTATTTCATAACTATTATCTTTTTCAATTTATGAACGGAAATTATTAGCAGATAAACACACACTTGCCAAGTAACCTTTGTATCACAACTTATGTGAATGAAATGAGGTGATTTTGTGGTCAGCATGTTGAAATTATGTCCTACTTATATAACCTTTGACCCCACTCACAATTGCAGGAAATATGGATACTTGAGTCTGTTAATTATTAACTACCTTCTTTCTTTTCTTACATTCTTTAAAATTGTTATTTAAAGTCAAAATCGCAGTTCATGTAGAAACTAAATTAAGTAATATGGTATTTATTTTTTATTAATTATTTATATTTATTAACCATTTGTTTGTAAAGCTCTATAAAATGTATCAAAATGATAATTTCAACTGCATAAAAGAAATATTCGTACAGTACATGACAATTTTCTTTACATAAATATAAAGCTCTGTCTACACTATAAACTTTATGTGACAAAAAAATGTGATGTGCCCATAATATGGACACAATGACATCAAATCACTACCATATTTGTGCACATCATTTTTTTGCTCAAACTAGTTTGATAGTGTAGACAGGGCTTAAGACATAGCCTTATAGGCACTATATAGTTCAAGGTAAAAATTCTAATTTTAGATTAATTTCCTAATTGCCTTAGTGTTAATTAATATCATATTTCCTTCATCAGGTACTGTACAAGATACAATCTTGTTTTATAATTTCTATAATTCAATTGGTAATCCGTCAAAAAAAAGAAGCAACAAAAAACTTATCTACTAGCAATTTTCATAATAAATTATTCCGCAACTGCTGCAGTTAGCAAGCTCTCGTAGGTGTCAGAAATGCAATGCCAACGCATTTAGTGACATGCATTTGTCATAAATAATAAATTTGAACACATTGAAAGACAGTAACACGCTATTAATAAATAATCTTGTATCAGTTCAATTGGCCTCGCTTCAATGTAAATTGACAACAGAATATATTATACTTCTACTGCTCACACATGTGTGACTTGTTGTTAACTGTCTATTATAATTTAACTCGTTGGTAAATTACATTTTGATATCTTTTTTTGTATTTGTCTGTATTAATGTGTGTAATTGAACAAAATTGCATTTTTACGTTTTATATTAGATTTGCCAAAACCAGGTACAGATGATTGTTATATGTTGAAGTAAAAATAATATATTTGTACAAAAGGTACATAGGATTTTTCATAGGAAGAATTAAGCAAAAGCATTTAACGCTGATGCAAAAAGTGTTCTATTTCCACTTCCTCCAATGGCCCTCCACCACCCTCACCATTCTATCCACTGTTCCCCACAACTTTCTCCACCGATCCTAAAACCTTCCACTGGTCTCCCACCACTCTTTCACCAGTTCCCAACCATTCCACTGGTTCTCTGTCACTTTCTCTACAGAAGTCACCACTGAAATTAATTTGTAACAAGATCTTACCTCACAGAATAGGTTATAGCCGTTTCAATTGGCAGAATATACGGCAACGTAAATAATGAAATTGCTTGGTATAATCTATTGTTGTAAATGTAATTCATGAGGCCCTTATTAACTGCATTACTGGCTTCTTCTAAGGCTGTGAAAATAGATTAGTTTTATAATTAGATTCGATTTTTTATAATAAAGTAGCTTTTATTAGCAATGGCATGGCAGCAGAGAATGATTTGTGAAGTAACAGCAGAACCCCTATTAGGGGGACACCTTTGACCCAACCAAGTGTCCCTTTAATATGGTGTGTCCCCTATAGTATATTGCCCTTCATAGGGTGTCCCATAAGGGTTCTACAATTATTTGTTTACACCCTGTGCTCCCTTTAGCAAACATATTTTTATATGCTTAACAACTACTGTTAGACCAGGCCTGAACTAGACTAATAATTGTTTTGTAATCAACACTAGTACTCATTAGACACTTTTAGATCCTTAGTCTTACCTGCAGTGACCTGAGGTGGCAGCTTCTTGTTAACCTTCAAATGATGCGTATGTTTTTGGCAATCTTCGCAATGATGCGTAGCATCCCCATCTACCTCGTCATCTTCCTCCTCGCTAAAGAAGTCATCATTCGACCACTCCATCCACGATTCTTCTTTCTCGCAGATATCCGGCAGATCCCGCCCTAGAAACTCTCGTAGAATAGCCAGTTCATTATTGTTCACAATGTCCGAATCTCTGGAAAAAAGTCGTCTCTTTGGCGATTTAGATTGTTTAATCCGTTCTTTCTCATCTAAGTCTTCTTGCGTTTGGTTTAGTTTATCATCATCGTCGGGTATGGTAGCTAGGTTAGCGATGTTAGGCGTTGATGCGTTCCGCGGGAGAGATTGATACAGTTTGCGAAGTTCCTTTTGTTGCTGAGTGCTAATATCTAGTGATGGCACAGACGCTGATCTGTAGTACTCTATATGCTTGTTACATGGAATTATAGCTGAAATTAAAAACATTATATTGTTTACTATCATCATATTAAAACTTGTTTTCATAAAGAAGAAACTGTTCAAATTACTAATTTTGCTGAAGCGAAAACTTAATGAATTAGAATTTGTCGCAGAAACGGACTGGAAGTTGAAAACGCATATAAGCTGATGCTATTGATTCGTGCAAACAATTTCGCGTAGTGAAAAACAGACTTATGTATGATCAATCCTTTCCTGAATTGATTGGTGACAGTAGCTTATGCTGCTTTTGTGCTGGCACCTAGTGACTATGATTTTATATTTTCTCTTTTTGTCGTGTTTGTTTAATTTGTTGATTTGTATTATATTTGTAATAATAATAATAATAATAAATCTATGAAATATACTATATATATAAACTTTATTTAGACACGAGACTGATGTACAGCACAACTCGTTCAATCAACATTGATTGTTTTTACACAAGTTCGTGATACTGTATTACAAAAAAAACCAACACCATATAAATACGAAAGAAACGAAAAAATTGAAATTGAAAAGAAACAAAATTACAGCAGAATTCCCTTCATCTGACACCTCTATTTAGGGTACACCATACCGGTACTTCCCGTGTAAACGGGAACCCTTATCGAAGTGTATAATTTATGGGGATTCTACTGTAATACATAATAAATCTTTTTGATTTCATTTACCTTAAAATAATAGTGATAAAACACACATTTTACATGATATTTAGCCATTTTAAAAGTTGGATGTACACCATCGTAAATTACCATACCATTATGTTTTGCAATGCATTTTTCAGATACGTTTTAAACAACTTAACTGAATTTGGAAGGGTATCAACATTGAGACTATTCCATATAATTGCTCCACGATAAGACAGACTTCGTTTTTTAAAATCGGTTTTTGGCTTCGGGATGAATAGATGTGTATCACTGTGCCTTAGATTATAATTTAGGCTGTACTACTGTGGTATTTTCTTACTATAGATTAATTTTGTAATAGAAAAACACTTTAGCATAGGGAAACAAAATTAGTATGAACAAATTAATTATTATTTTCAGTATTTCAAATCTACCCCAGTATATATCTTGCAAATGAGGTAAAGATCAATGAACAGCTCCAGTGAACATCTATTGAAAATCAATTGTTGTACTGGCTATTCACACTTTACAACAGTTTGCTACACTACTGTAGCATCACACAACAGCCTATCTACAATGCATTATTGTATAGGGCTTTAACTCACAAATGATTGTGTCTTAATTAACATTTTATTCTATGTGTTGTTTTTTAGGGTTTTTAATTTCAAAGACAAAGGAAACCAATTTTAGAAACTTGTGCTCTTGCCATTTGACAGCTAAAATTAAATATGAAACACATTTTCAATAAAATATTTTATATTGGCGCTCCCCTGTAATCCTATACATTAATGACATTTATTATGTATGGTATTTATGTACGATATTAAAAACATGTTTAGAAATTACGATATTAAAGGCATTTTTATATTATATGGTATTATTAAAGACATGTTTAGATTATATGGTAATTAAAACATGTTTATATTATATGGTAATTAAATTCATCTTAATGGTTTAAACACAGCTAGATTGTGTAGGCTGTATTTCAATGCCGATCGATCAACAAGCTGCAGAAACCATTCATGCATGTAAAATATGATCATTAGATTAAATGTTCCAATCTATAACATGATAATTGCTATCTATATTAACTGGCTAATTTATTTATCTAAAGAAGACTTGTGCAATGATATTGATGAATTAATCATGAAGGAAATAAATGTAAGATTTGTCCATGAATTAAACTTACTGCTATTAGATACCACAATTATGTCGGTTTAAAGATGTATTGTCCTCCTAAAATGTCAATAGCTATCCACTTTGACCAAAAATTTATTTTGTCATTTAATTAAACATTTTTTCCCTGTTTTTTTCTACGGAAGTGATAAAAACTATAATATACCTATTCGAAGTCTGATATAATTAATCTTCATTTTTCATGTTTTTGAGAAACAATACATCTTTAATGGTGGAATTTTCTGTTACATTCTTCTGCTCAATCGTTAAGTTTCTACAGTAAAACATTGTTTTTCCCCTCCTGTTTGTCAATGTGTAAGAATATCTCAAAAGGTCTGTCATGGACTACTGTACAAAGGCAATAAAATAAGTTTGGTCAGCATCCAGATTTGTTATGGAAATTATAGAAAATGTCTAATTAATAGGTTTCTTCTGCTTGAGGTTTTATATATTCTAGGCTAGGGAACTAGTATCAAATCTGACCCCTAATTGTATTAATTAGTAATGCATGCTTTGTAATAGGATTTAAAGTGAATAAAAGGCTGCTACAAATTGGTGAAAGAGACTAATCCTAACAACTTTGTTTCAGACATTGTACAGTATTTCTGTCATGTCAGAAATAGTAGGGATAATAGTAAGGATCCGATAAATTTGGATTTACTGTATTTTTAAAATTTGGAAAATATTTGTATGTTTGTACACTTTTATTACACCATGTAGCTGTTACCTATTTTATGAGATCTCCTTGTATTGCTTGCCTTCTAAGTGGCTTTTCAACTTATTCTTGTCCATTGATATAGAGTTATTATTGTACTGCTGTCATTGTTTTCTAGATTGATATTCTCTATTGTCATTATGTTTTATCTGATGATAATGACATGACAATGATATTTTGTTTTTGAAACAGAACATGTCGGTTAGATTTGTTTCTAGAATTTGGATAATTCTTTATCACAGAGAAGTGCTGTTATACACAAGCTCTACATAAACAAAGTCGTATTGCAAGTCTTTGGGAGTGGAGTTATTGAAAACATTCTGACACTGACAGGGCTTGAACCATGGAGTAACTCAGGACCCTTTGATTGGTAGCCAAGCATCATTCATAACCACCAAGCCACAACTTCACTCCAGTAATCCACCACTTCTGGAAATGAAAAGTCTGAAATAAAAGTTCACTTACTATTTTTCTGTAAATATTTTAGTGTGTCGTCAAAGCCTTGTTGGCACATCTTTCGAAGGATCTCTGGATCAGGAGGAAAGAGCGCCCTTGATAAGCGATATAAATTACTTGGTGTGATCTGAATGTAAGTGTTGGATAGAGACACCTGGAGGTAGCTACTAAAATCATCAGAGGGCGGACATATATCACTTTCACCAGAGAATGGTGAAACAGTGATGGTTCCTTCGCCAAGGGACGGCAAGTTGTCACTTATGCCACCATCTACATATTTCTAATATAAAATAATAAAATTTGTTAAGCACACATATTAATTGTTTGAAGGTTTGCATGGCGAAATCAAATATTTATATTTAAAGTTTGTGGTACACCATGTATATTTAGTTAGGAAAAGAACTGTTGAGTTTCTGGACATTTCGCACATATCCACCAAAGTTCTCAAGGCGCAATTTAAGGTAAAAAATGGAAGTTCAATACAGTAATTTTTCATTCCGATCTCAAATTATTATTTTTTAAATATCTTGGTGAGTACAGTCCTGATTGTTTTAATATGTATTATGACATTGGCAACACTGTCAAGGTTATCGAACAATAGAAAAACTTGGCAATGAATAAAAAAAAAACACAAATAAAAAAAAAACAAACAATGGTACATTACAGGTCACTTTCAACATCTCCACTGTTGAATGATTATATTTATCAAAAAACAATCATTGAATAATACTTGAAACTACAATAGGCCATTGTTAATTTTCGCTTCATTATACATGATATTATCATTTTGCAAAAGGTACTTACCACGCCTTTATATGATGGTGGGATGATTCCTGAGTAAAACGGAATAAACGCACTACATAGTAATACCTAGAAAAATAGTAGTAAAGAAAATTTAGATTTAAAAAGGTTTTAAATACTATTTATTTTTAACTGTATTTATAGTTCAATACAAAATTATCGACAGTTAGGTTTTCTTTTTGGACAATGGGTTGCTCTATAGGAAATCAGTTATCTTTATAACTATTGTATTATTTAATTGTTTAGTTTATAAATACAACATTATGGACAGTTAGGTTTTTTTTTTTTTTTTTATACAATGGGTTGCTTTATCAGTAGGAAATCAGTTATCATTATGAATGAGTATCGAATGTTTTTCGCCGGTCGAAGAGCAGAACTACTGTACCTCCCAATGATTTATAGTTTTTAGATACAGTAATTAATAGTTTTTGGGGACATAATACAGTTGGCATTGTTTAAGTCCATCTTATGGAAAAGTAGGGGGATAGCCGGTGTAAAGGGTCTTTCACACCTGTTCCGGCACAGTTCTGGACCGGCGCTCCATGTGACTATGCGCCAGTCGATATGCGCATAGCCGCATGAAAACAACGCATCCAATTTGATTTGGTGGTGCCAGACAGGAACCGTGCCGGAACAGGTGTGAAAGACCCTTATGGTCATCTATGGTCACTTCAGCCCTGTCGTTGTGGACAGATGAATGAGTGCCAGTTTCGAAAAGCAGTAATTTATATAGCACCAACCTGTATCAGGTCATCATTGCTTTCAAACTCTGATATGATTACATTTTTCCGATTGGATAATCTAGTCAGTGAGATGTATATCCTGCCAGAGACCTTCTCGTAAGCATCGTCTGGCAGCACCCGCAGTAGACCATCTTTAAGAATTTTCTGTACATCAAAGCTAGGATGCAATGGACCTAGTGTTCTGGAACGAGCCTGCCTTGCCATGTTTAAAACATCTTGTGTTATAGAACCTAAAACAGGAAAAATGTCCCCTAATTAGATTTACAGTAAGGTAAAGTTGGCAGCATTCCTATTGCCTATCTGTAGGTCAATTTGAGTTCACATACGAGGACAGCGCCTGCATAATAACACTTACAGACACGTCAGTTGTCCGCACTGTGAACTTTATTATTATACAGTCAAGAATCATTGTACTCATACTGTTCTGTACGATCCTGGTGGTATACTACAGTAGACAAGATGCGCCCAGAACATCATAGTTTTTAAATTTCGAAACAATATAAATTCTTTCCAAATACAGTACTATAAATTAGCGCTGACGAAGGTATAGTGTTAACTATACTTTCTGGCTTTTTTAATTTATCGTTTTGATTTAGCTTTTTGCTTATTTTATTTCTCAATTGAGATCCAGCCACAGCATTGTCATTTTTTTTCTTCATTATTTGCCTTTAAATAGTATTAATATATAGTTTTTAATTTTGTGAGGTCATGAACTGGCAATATCACCTCATTATATTTTAGAAATTTAAATAGGCAATACCTTTCTAAAAATAATTGTGTTATCTACAGTAACATCACACCATGAACAATTATACAATGTCGATGATATCTTATTTGTTCTATTGTGTGATAACTTTTTAAAATTATCTTGTGTACATAGAAGAAATCAAAAGCAAACACTTTTAGTATGTAGGCCTAAATTTAGTTTATTGCAAGGTCATGTCAGACAATATTCCTATCTGTATGATATGCTTTATGATCTATTATTTTGGTCAAAGGTCAAAGATACTGCACTTATTGAGTATAATTAATGGTATTCTAATGACTGTACAAAAAAGTTCAATGAAACCACATGAACCTTTATTAGATGACGTATGAAGAGACCAAATACAAAAAAAAAAAGAGTCTACTGCCTAAAATACAATTTTGGAGCCTCTTGTCTTTACATTTATAATACTAAAAATAAAGTAAATTGGTTGAAATGTTAATATTACATTACATTAAAATAATAATATATTATAAAAATGTATATATAAATAAAAACAGCTTCTGTTATGTATAATTATTGACGATGTACATATTCATTTTATTACAGTATAATTGTAAGAATTATTATTATAAAAAAAGCATAAGAAAAAAAACAAAAAGAGCAATTTCGGTTGCAAAGAACCATTTAAAATTATGTTTGTTCTTTCTAAAATTACTGAAATGGAAATAAAGGTGAGTGTATCTCACAAAAGACAAAAAAAGTAAATAAATAAATAAAAATAAATAGTGATGACCAGGTGTGATGGGTTACACATTTGCGCTTGGTTTTTTGGCCAGGCTCACTACATTTGAAGAAGTTCCTGTTCCCTTGAGCCAAAAATAGCCTTGTGAATAGGGTAGGAATTAATCAAATCTTTTAACCTCAACCCAAAAAGGATACCTTTTTATTCAGCCATTTATATACAAATAGTACAGTAGGTCTAGGCAGGATACGGTATACTATATTATTAATTTCCACATGAGTCATGAATCAGAGACGGTCACTTGACAGTACACCAGTTAAATATAAACTAGATTGATCTGTTTTTTTATGTAATCTGTTGCTGGATTTACAGGAGAGGGAGGGAGATGGACATGCTACACAAATCGCTATAATTCACATTTTGTTATTACCGTATACGTGTTTGGTGAATTCAATTATTAATGCAATATCGGAGTATACTCCCAGAACCTTTTTTTTTCTGGGACCATTATTATACTCATTATAATATAAATTAGGCCTATATATGGTAATTTTTTTAGATATTCATACTAGCCTAAATAATAAGGGTTTGTCGGTCTTCACCGAATCAAACATTTTTACTTTATAACCTTATTAAATTAATTATTAGGTACAGAATAAAAAGAAACTTGAAACTAATCTGTAAATAAACAGTATAATAGACCTAGTAAACCCTGCTGGGTGTGTTTTAATGTCAAAAAGACACACCCACAAAATGGCCAATGGACAGCCAGATATCGAGGGCTTGTCTCCCAGACGACAAAGAAAATGTCCACGGAATATTCAAACTTTAAGAATACTGTTACTAACTAGATAAATAAAATAAAGTACAAATACACACCAAGTTCCATATCACATGCTAATATACAAGCGGCTAAGGCACCAGCTGAAGCCCCACATGATTTTTTAATCAAATGGGGAGCATACTGACGAAAAGCACTGGCCACACCGATGTGATACACGCCAAGAAAACCACAGCCAGCAAACGACACTTCCATCGATGAATTCACTTAAACTATGCTGTTTATTTTAGTACGAAAACTCAAAATTCCTTTATTATAATATTATTGATTATTTATGTATAAAGATCGCTGAATAATTTGACATTCATATGTGCTAAAAAGCAATATAATATCAACCCGTCACACTTCCATCTGTTTATATTCGTACGTCGTGTTTACATTTGGACAGGAAGCATAGTAAATTCGTTATCAAACAAAAATCATGTGATTTCCGGGGGACGACACTCCTACAATATTGTTGACTATATTTTGCTACATTTTATCATCCTATTCAAACTTAGAAAGGCACGTATTCTAATATCTCTAAATATTAATATATAATACTTACATTGTTAACACCATCATTATCATAAAAGTTAGTTTGATCATAACTTTTTTCACAAGTCTTTGAGACCCTGTACACCCGGGATTATATAACGGTCTCCTACGTGGGACATAGAGGGCGACAAATTCACTCATTGATAACTTTACTCTTTGTTTAAAAAAAAGCCCTGAAAAAATATTTCTTAAACAATTTTTTTTCAATAAGTCATTTTAATGTCACCTAATAGTTATTCATTATTTGACCAAAAATTGGATTAAAGAAACTGCATTTACCTAAAAAACTGTAATTTAAAACAAAACATAGTCAAATTGGCCGCCAGCCAATGGTTTTTTGGTAAATTTAACCATTGTATTTTGTCATTTTATAAGTGAATACATAATTTGTTTCCGTTTTTTTTTATGAAAGTGATTAACTTTATTAAAACTACATAATAATCTATTCAAAGTTTTATTTTATTATTCTTTATTTTTCATGTTTTTGGGGGACAACTTTGTTTCCCAATATAGAAAATTAATAAAATGTTTTAAAAGCGAGACAGTCGTCCATAGATAAATACTATAAATAAATTAAATTTGATAAAATAATTTAAGTTATTTGATACATTTTGTACAACATTTCTCTGCATCGAAGAAAAACAGCAGCCTTCTTAGTATTCCAGGTTCCTAATGATTGATTTATTGTATTATTGATTGTAAATATATTTTATTATAGTTATGTTATCCTGTTTTGTTGTTGGGCCGCGCACCCACCCGCAGTGCCACCCATTCAGCAATATTATGAAAAACACTCGGTGTGTGCGCGCCTCCTCGATTTCAAATAGCACTACATGATGCTAATACAATTACCTTACGATATAGATATGGATTAACAATCAAACACTTTTTTAATAGGCCATTTTTATTTGTTTGCAATTCGGGGGACAATAAGCAAATAATACAAAAATACATTTTAAATGGTACGACTTACTCCACTGGTAAAATAATATAATAATAAAAAATATTAAATTATTGATATGCCTTATTTAAATAATTACAATATTAATTTAAATCATGTGTATACCGTAATAATAAGGCTTAATGAATATATGTTAGTTATAAAAGAAGTAATTAGAAAGGCATATTATCCATTTATTTTGATCTCGCGCGCGCTGATGCATGCTAATCACTTTTTTTAAACACAATTAAATTTACAATAGCGACCTCTCTAGGCTGGACAAGACAGACTAGAGACTGGGAGGTATATTCAGAGCGTCATTTCGGCGATCGAGCATTCTCTACTTCTACGGAGCGCCATATATGCCTTTATTTACTTCCGAAATAGAAATAGTACTACGGTAACTCTGGTTCAGTGGACCAAATTTAGCACCAGTGGAGCACATACAGTGATGATATAAAATAGAAATAAGTCACTAATTTTAATATCTTTTCGTATGTTAATACACTGTGCTCAAGTAGATCCTATTTGGAGCCACTGGAGTACAGTGATATAAATAGAAACAAGTCATTGAATGTTAATATCTTTTCGTATGCTAAAACACTGTGCTCAAGTGGACACAATTTAGAGCCAGTGGAGCACAGTGATATAAAATAGAAATAAGTCACTAATTTTCATATCGTTTCGTATGTTATTACATTGTGCTCATGTGGACCCAATTTGGAGCCAGGGAAGCACAGTGATATAAAATAGAAATAAGTCACGGAATTTTAATATCTTTTCGTATTTTAATACACTGTGCTCAAGTGGACCCAATTTGGTACCAGCGAAGCACATTGATATAACATAGAAATAAGTCACTGAATGTTAATATCTTTTCGTATTAATACACTGTGCTCAAGTGGACCCAATTTGGCGTCAGTGGAGCACAGTGATATATCTTTTCGTATTTTAATGTACAATGTACTCAAGTGTACCCAATTTGGCACCAGGCGAGCACAGTGGTATAAAGTAGAAATAATTCACGGAATTTTAATATCTTTTCGTATGTTAATACACTGTGCTCAAGTGGACCCAACTTGGAGCCAGTGGAGCACAGTGATATAAAATAAAAATAAGTCACTGAATTTTAATATCTTTTCGTATTAAGCATATTTGAATACCTACCGGTATGGTACCGTACATGTTCGACAATACAGTGTCACATATCTCTATTTAAAAAAAAACAATATTAAAAAAAAAAAAACATCCGTCGAGGTTTGAACACCAGCCGATAGCACTCAAAACTGAGCATTATCCGTTACGCCACCAAGTACATGACTGAAAAGTTGATAATAGTCTATTTATACGTGTATTACGTAATTGATCATTACGTCATAAATATCCTATTTTCGGCCGGGAACCTATACAGCTCGATTTTTCAAAATTATCTTTGCTCAGCCCCAAGAATGGTGGGGTACTGAAGATTCCTATACATGTTTGAAAAAATAATAGATGTCATTTCCGGAGACCTTGCAGCTTTATTTTAAACAGTTTGGTATGCCGTGCGTTGTTATGCAAATGAGTTTGTGCAGGTGTACTATGAGGAAGATGGTCAACACGCCACACTGTTAAATTTTGATGTTGTTAATCTTTACATTAGAAGATTGTTCAAATCATGTAAATAAAACATTTTCCGGCCGGGAACCTATCAGCTCCCCTCTTTTAGTTTACAAAAGTAATCTCGAAAAGAACTTCATGTGGAAAAGAAGCCCACCCAAGAGTACTAAAAAATGAAGGAGCACATGGGCTTCTTTTCGAGGTTTTATGGTAGTCTATTTAATGGAAAATAATGCCATGCAACTTTGTTTCTGATTTTAAAAAAGGTCCACTTGTTTTAGGCCTGACATTTACAACCCTCAAAATATCTCTCTTTTAAAATAAAGAAAAACAATATTCATTATTTTATTTATTTATTTATTTTTTATTTATTTTTTTTTTATTTAAAAAAAAATATATATCCGTAGGGGTTCGAACTCAATCTACTAGAGCTGAGAGCACCCAAACCTGAGTATTACCCGTTAGGCCACAAAGTAGTACATGACTGAACAGCTGATAATAGTCTATTTATACGTGTATTACGTAATTCATCAGTACGTCATAACTATCATATTAACTTTGTTAAAACCAAAATGATCAGTTAGCTCAGTCGCCTGAGCGTCGTGTTGACAACACGTATGTCGTGGGTTCGATTCCCACGCTGGTCGGTGGAATAGAGTTAAAGGCATGCGGCCACTGTGTTTGGGGTTCACAGAATTATACGTCCCCCTTTCCACCACACATCATGAGGCGACAACATCAATGCATCTGGTGATGTGCTGGAAACGACCCCAAAAGGCTGTGGCAGGGCCTTAGTGCTGAGGCAGGGAGAGCACATTTAACATCTTTTTTTTTATTTAATTTTTTTTTTCAACCCGTATTTGATCTCGTAAATGTTATGTTTGCCGCCCTCAATTTTAAAAGAAATTGAATTTATATTTTCATCGCAGGTGTACGAAACGGTTTGGTATGCCGTGCGTTGTTATGCAATGGTTATGCAGGTGTAGTGGGAAAGATGGTATTGTTTAGTCATTCGCGGTCAACACGCCACACTGTTAAATTTTGATTTTGTTAATCAATGTTGCTACATTGGTAGCGAAAATGTCCGATTCATACAAGATATTCTATTGTAAAATGTTATGAATAAACTTTGATAGTAGTTGCTGTGTATGGCCGCACCGTCCCCAGAATAAACATGTTTTAAACAGATAGTTTGTCTTCGATGGTTTTTGTATGGGGATAATGGAGAGTACAATAAGATCAAATATAGAACATTTGCAAAGATGCCGATTTTTAGACTAATTTCGAAGCTTAGACTAATTCCGCCGCCGGGCTAGGCCTTAGGCATATACGAAGTCGAGTTTTAAAGTAGAAAACCCCACCTAAAATGTTGAAGTCACATCTGGATTGTTGAAATTTTAACATTATCATAATTATCATAGGTGATTATGTATAGTTATAAGTATAAGTGCAAATCTTGACTCTATTTTCATTATTAGCTCTGCCCCAACCATGGTGGGCTAGCTGGAGACTTAATATTTAATTTCATATTTCAATGAATTATAGGTGCACTTTCCGATGACAAGCTCTATTGTCGTCCCTGGTGAGTCTTATATAGTTTGTTTCATATAATTTAAAATCATGTAAAGTGCCATTTTTTTCGGCCGGGAACCTATGCAGCTCGATTTTTCAAAATTATCTTTGCTCAGCCCCAAGAATGGTGGGGTACTGAAGATTCCTATACATGTTTGACAAAATAATAGATGTCATTTCCGGAGACCTTGCAGCTTTATTTTAAACAGTTTGGTATGCCGTGCGTTGTTATGCAAATGAGTTTGTGCAGGTGTATTATGAGGAAGATGGTCAACACGCCACACTGTTAAATTTTGATGTTGTTAATCTTTACATTAGAAGATTGTTCAAATCATGTAAATAAAACATTTTTCGGCCGGGAACCTATCAGCTCCCCTCTTTTAGTTTGCAAAAGTAATCTCGAAAAGAACTTCATGTGGAAAAGAAGCCCACCCAAGAGTACTAAAAAATGAAGGAGCACATGGGCTTCTTTTCGAGGTTTTATGGTAGTCTATTTAATGGAAAATAATGCCATGCAACTTTGTTTCTGATTTTAAAAAAGGTCCACTTGTTTTAGGCCTGACATTTACAACCCTCAAAATATCTCTCTTTTAAAATAAAGAAAAACAATATTCATTATTTTATTTATTTATTTATTTTTTATTTATTTTTTTTTTTATTTAAAAAAAAAAAAATATCCGTAGAGGTTCGAACTCAATCTACTAGAGCTGAGAGCACCCAAACCTGAGTATTACCCGTTAGGCCACAAAGTAGTACATGACTGAACAGCTGATAATAGTCTATTTATACGTGTATTACGTAATTCATCAGTACGTCATAACTATCATATTAACTTTGTTAAAACCAAAATGATCAGTTAGCTCAGTCGCCTGAGCGTCGTGTTGACAACACGTATGTCGTGGGTTCGATTCCCACGCTGGTCGGTGGAATAGAGTTAAAGGCATGCGGCCACTGTGTTTGGGGTTCACAGAATTATACGTCCCCCTTTCCACCACACATCATGAGGCGACAACATCAATGCATCTGGTGATGTGCTGGAAACGACCCCAAAAGGCTGTGGCAGGGCCTTAGTGCTGAGGCAGGGAGAGCACATTTAACATCTTTTTTTTTATTTAATTTTTTTTTTCAACCCGTATTTGATCTCGTAAATGTTATGTTTGCCGCCCTCAATTTTAAAAGAAATTGAATTTATATTTTCATCGCAGGTGTACGAAACGGTTTGGTATGCCGTGCGTTGTTATGCAATGGTTATGCAGGTGTAGTGGGAAAGATGGTATTGTTAGTCATTCGCGGTCAACACGCCACACTGTTAAATTTTGATTTTGTTAATCAATGTTGCTACATTGGTAGCGAAAATGTCCGATTCATACAAGATATTCTATTGTAAAATGTTATGAATAAACTTTGATAGTAGTTGCTGTGTATGGCCGCACCGTCTCCAGAATAAACATGTTTTAAACAGATAGTTTGTCTTCGATGGTTTTTGTATGGGGATAATGGAGAGTAAAATAAGATCAAATATAGAACATTTGCAAAGATGCCGATTTTTAGACCAATTTCGAAGCTTAGACTAATTCCGCCGCCGGGCTAGGCCTTAGGCATATACGAAGTCGAGTTTTAAAGTAGAAAACCCCACCTAAAATGTTGAAGTCACATCTGGATTGTTGAAATGTTAACATTATCATAATTATCATAGGTGATTATGTATAGTTATAAGTATAAGTGCAAATCTTGACTCTATTTTCATTATTAGCTCTGCCCCAACCATGGTGGGCTAGTACTGGAGACTTAATATTTAATTTCATATTTCAATGAATTATAGGTGCACTTTCCGATGACAAGCTCTATTGTCGTCCCTGGTGAGTCTTATATAGTTTGTTTCATATAATTTAAAATCATGTAAAGTGCCATTTTTTTCGGCCGGGAACCTATGCAGCTCGATTTTTCAAAATTATCTTTGCTCAGCCCCAAGAATGGTGGGGTACTGAAGATTCCTATACATGTTTGAAAAAATAATAGATGTCATTTCCGGAGACCTTGCAGCTTTATTTTAAACAGTTTGGTATGCCGTGCGTTGTTATGCAAATGAGTTTGTGCAGGTGTATTATGAGGAAGATGGTCAACACGCCACACTGTTAAATTTTGATGTTGTTAATCTTTACATTAGAAGATTGTTCAAATCATGTAAATAAAACTTTTTCCGGCCGGGAACCTATCAGCTCCCCTCTTTTAGTTTGCAAAAGTAATCTCGAAAAGAACTTCATGTGGAAAGAAGCCCACCCAAGAGTACTAAAAAATGAAGGAGCACATGGGCTTCTTTTCGAGGTTTTATGGTAGTCTATTTAATGGAAAATAATGCCATGCAACTTTGTTTCTGATTTTATAAAAGGTCCACTTGTTTTAGGCCTGACATTTACAACCCTCAAAATATCTCTCTTTTAAAATAAAGAAAAACAATATTCATTATTTTATTTATTTATTTATTTATTTTTTATTTATTTTTTAATTTAAAAAAAAAAAAATATCCGTAGAGGTTCGAACTCAATCTACTAGAGCTGAGAGCACCCAAACCTGAGCATTACCCGTTAGGCCACAAAGTAGTACATGACTGAACAGCTGATAATAGTCTATTTATACGTGTATTACGTAATTCATCAGTACGTCATAACTATCATATTAACTTTGTTAAAACCAAAATGATCAGTTAGCTCAGTCGCCTGAGCGTCGTGTTGACAACACGTATGTCGTGGGTTCGATTCCCACGCTGGTCGGTGGAATAGAGTTAAAGGCATGCGGCCACTGTGTTTGGGGTTCACAGAATTATACGTCCCCCTTTCCACCACACATCATGAGGCGACAACATCAATGCATCTGGTGATGTGCTGGAAACGACCCCAAAAGGCTGTGGCAGGGCCTTAGTGCTGAGGCAGGGAGAGCACATTTAACATCTTTTTTTTTATTTATTTATTTTTTTTAACCCGTATTTTATCTCGTAAATTTTATGTTTGCCGCCCTCATTTTTAAAATAAATTGAATTTATATTTTCATCGCAGGTGTACGAACCGGTTTGGTATGCCGTGCGTTGTTATGCAATGGTTATGCAGGTGTAGTGGGAAAGATGGTATTGTTAGTCATTCGCGGTCAACACGCCACACTGTTAAATTTTGATTTTGTTAATCAATGTTGCTACATTGGTAGCGAAAATGTCCGATTCATGCAAGATATTGTATTGTAAAATGTTATGAATAAACTTTTATGGTAGTTGGTGTGTATGGCCGCACCGTCCCCAGAATGAACATGTTTTAAACAGATAGTTTGTCTCCGATGGTTTTTGTATGGGGTTAATGGAGAGTGAAATAAGATCAAATATATTCCAAAGATGCCGATTTCTAGACCAATTTCGAAGTAGACTAATTCCGCCGTCGGACTAGGCCTTATACGAAGTCAAGTTTTAAAGTAGAAAACCACACCTACAACTTTGAAGTCGCATCTGGATAGTTGAAATTTTAACATTACCATACTATTATCATAGGTGATTATGTATAGTAATAAGTATAAGTGCAATTCTGGGCTCTATTTTCATTATTATTAGCTCTGCCACAACCATGGTGGGCTAGTACTGGAGACTTAATATTTAATTTCATATTTCCATGAATAGGTGCACTCTCCGGGGACACTAAATAAGTATTTATCTTAGACAAACGCAAGTTATTAAAATCACTGATATGGCTTGAAACTAATTTTTATAGAGTACCGATATTTAACATATATACCTGGAAGTTATATTTTTGAAGTATTTTCAGAAGTAATTTTAAAAATTCAAACATGATGTGGGTCCCGTAATTTCACCTATGTTACACTGTATATAGATATACAGTACACTGTAGAGTATAGAGCATATATTCTATGACACATAATAGTCACCAATCAGCACCATAAGCATCATATCATGTCACAGGATTGCATAAATCAATATTTTGCAGTAATATTTAACATACGTGCAAAATTAAATATCAGTAAAATTATAAAAATGATCACCTAAAATTCGTCAAAGTGACGAATTAAATTCTAGTTCTCGATGTTTTTGTATGTGACTATTTCGCTGTGCTCCACCACTGGTGCCAAATTGGATCCACTGGAGCACAGTGTATTAACATACGAAAATATATTGAAACTTAATTGGGTCCACTTATTAACATACGAAAAGATATTAACATTCAGTGACTTATTTCTAGTTTACATCACTGTGCTCCACTGGTGCCAAATTGTGTCCACTTGAGCACAGTGTATTAACATACGAAAAGATATTTAAACTCAAGTGACTTCAAATTACGTCCACTTGAGCACAGTGTATTAACATACGAAAAGATATTGAAACTTAAATTACTTTATTTCTATTTTATATCACTGTGCTCCACTGGCGCCAAATTGGGTCCACTTGAGCACAGTGTATTAACATACGAAAAGATATTGAAACTTAAATGACTTTATTTCTATTTTATATCACTGTGCTCCACTGGCGCCATATTGGGTTCACTTGAGCACAGTGTATTAACATACGAAAAGATATTGAAATTTAGTGACTTTATTTCTATTTTATATCACTGTGCTACCCTGGTGCTAAATTGGGTCCACTTGAGCAGTTACCGTAGTACACTTTCTATTATTGAAGTTAATAAAGGCATAAATGGCGCTCCGTAGAGAAGTAGTGGATGCTCCAGTCGCCAGAATGACGCTCTGAATATACCTCGAGACTAGACGTAAAAAATTTGAAATCAAAATGGCGGCGTCGGTAAGCACATTTTTTAAAACAAATTTCTTAAAAAATATTATAAAGGTTACGATAAACTTAATTTACGTAGTTTTAAATTGTTCAATCTGCCGTGGTTATATTTATTGTTAAAACAAAACTGATAACACAAGAAAATGTGCACTAGGCTTGGCCTATAGCTAGGCTAGCTAGGTGCAGATGACGGAGGGAGAGCAAGCAGTTAGTGAGGTGTTTGGTTGCCATGCACAGCCAGTGAGTCTGGCGGGATTATTTAGACTGTTTCAACCTCTAGCTACTGAACTGTAGGCTTCTATTTAGGGTATAATGAAAGGAGGGGATCATGTGTCTTTATTAAAGTAGACAGGCCTAGCTTCCTTTTTTAGTAATAGTAGATCCACCAGAATTATAATATTTAATAATACAGTTAATAATATAAAATATAGATGGATGATCATGTTGATGTTTTGTGCGACAACCATCATTCAATCCATATGATTGATGGATTACCTTGAAAATGACCTTGTTGGTTGCTTGCTTGCTGCTGTGGTTTCAGCAACCACTTGTATGAACATTTCTTTATGGGAGAGACATGTCTATCATTACTATATTAAATCAAATAAATCATTCTAATTATGCAAATAAGTGAATGACATTTTAAATTTCAATTCAATTTATTCCGGATTTTACAATACAAACAATAACACATACAGTACACGTCATTCTAGACCTACTGAGTGGGGGAATCAGCGAACTCAATTGCTTTCAATGGGAAATCCCAGCTTGCAGTGACACACCTTTACAAATTTAAAATAAATTGGTTATTTGTTACTTCAAATCAGATCAAATTTCTTTGTGGTCTGAAACTTGCCCTGGTTGTCTGTATGTTTTTCAAGTAATTATGTTTGGTATAAAAATAGTTTTTAAAGTTAAACTTGAAATAGCAATTGATATGCAACCAAGAACACTCATCATTTTTTCTTTTGTTTCTGATAAAGAGTACAGCACAAAAAGTTCAAGAGGTTCGAGAGGTTACAAGAATTGAGAGAATTGGTGCCCACTCTCACATTCGTGGTTTAGGTCTTGATGATGCACTTGAACCGAGAGCTGTTTCACAGGGTATGGTGGGCCAAGTAGCAGCACGCAGAGCTGCAGGCATCATCCTTGAAATGATTAAGGTATTGAGAAAGGAATATAGTATCTTTATTTGTTAACAGAAATTTGTTTTTAAAACTGGCATTTCATATAGAGAAATAAAACAATAAAAATTACACAGAAAAATTGCATCAACACAGAAAAGCACTACAACAACAAAATTCTCTGAAAAAAGTGGCAAAAAAATTAAGATAAATGAGATGAGAAAAATAAATATTGTCCGTAAAATATGTACTGTAGACCAATCATTTCAATTTAGCAATAAACAAAAAATAATATGTTGCCATCTAAAGCTCTGTCTACACTATCAAACTTGATGTGACAAAGAAATGTGCCCATATATGGACACGATGATGTCATCACTACCATATTTGGGCATATCACTACCATATTTGGGCATATCACATTTTGTTGTCAGACTAGTTGATAGTATGGGCAGAGCTTAGTTTGGATTATCATGAATATTAATTGCTGTTTGTTTCTAACTTAGCATTCACTTTCTTCTTTGCAGGAGGGTAAAATAGCAGGTCGAGCTGTCTTGATAGCTGGACAACCTGGCACAGGAAAAACAGCAATTGCTATGGGTAGGCTAGTCATTCTGTTTATACTTTAACTTTTAGAGGACCAGGTCACAAAACTAAAATTACATTTTTTGGGGATCTTTTTGAGTATCATGCACACCTTTTTATTGCAGTGAATACCTCAAAAACTTAATAATAAACTATGATACGTTGCTGTTGTAACAGAAAATAGTTACTGCAGTAACTGCATTAGAATAATTTTTACATGATCCATAAGATGTATTCGTTATTTATTTTACCCATTCATTGTATATATTTGAGTATTTTTCCTTGAATTTGAAAATTGCAAGTAAACTGGTATTTTAATTAGTAAGAAAAATGTCTTTGGATTTGTTACTAATAAGCAAAATGTGTATTTCCTTATCCTTGTCCTTTTTTAAGGTCTTTAAAGTAAATGTTTAGCTGTTATAAAATAATGTTGTTTTTTTTATATAGGTATGGCCCAAGCCCTAGGCCAAGATACACCTTTCACAGCAATGGGTGGAAGTGAGATTTACTCCCTGGAGATGAGCAAGACAGAAGCTCTTACTCAGGCCTTTAGAAGGTCTATTGGAGTAAGAATAAAGTAAGCTACCAATTAATGAGTGTTATTATTTTGTTGTTATAATACTAGTAAACCTTGTCATAAGTAGATATTTTATATTATTTTAAATACTATAGATGAAATTGTACAGTTTAACCATGTATGAGCAAAAACGAACAAAAACTCTGCTTACGCACGGCCTATATCACACAGTGTCACCTGTATTCCAATTACAGAATGACTACGCAGCGCCCTCAATACACAATTAATTCCAAATCATTACAGTAAGATTTAAATAAAAAGTTAGGTCATAAGGTTAAATCAACTTGTTGAATTCATAGTTTATAAAACATTTTTCTTGGTAGGGAAGAAACAGAGATAATAGAAGGAGAAGTTGTAGAAATACAGATAGATAGACCAGCCACTGGAACTGTGAGTATTTTTAAGCTCTGTCTACACTATTCAACTAGTTTGACAAAAAAAGTTTGATATACCCCAATGTGTTAGTGGTATGACATGGTGGTTTTATAGTGTAGAGAGCTTTAGTGTGTACAGATATAATGATATATGAAACTTACGGCCTTACCATGTTAAAAAACCGGTTCTCGTCAGATCATTAAAGTTAAGCAACATTGGGCCCAGTTAGATGGAAGGCCATCTGTGAATATTGAGTGCTGTATATATGGAGCTGCTGACTCTTATGGCAGCCCCTGCTTCTAGTATCTGCCTCAGACATATTGGCTTATGCCTCTGGTCAAGGTGGGCACTGGACGAGAGAAGCTCTTGATCAATGATAGGACCAGCCAGTCCTTAGTCCTGGCTTTAGTTTCATCCATTATTCAGATGTTGGACTAACTGGCATTGTTGTTCGCAACAAACGTTGTACAAAATAATAATGATGATGTCTCTATATCCTATAGGTGTTTTATCGGACAATTCTTGGAACTGCCAATAAATGTAGTTAAATTTTGATTTGTTTTTATAGGGCGCTAAAGTCGGTAAGCTGACACTGAAAACAACCGAGATGGAAACGATATATGACCTTGGCACAAAAATGATAGAATCTCTCACAAAAGAAAAAGTACAAGCTGGGTGAGTGGACTTCTTTAAAGCCCTGTCTACACTATCAAACTTTATGCAACAAAAAAATGCGATGTGCCCATATATGGACATGATGTATCACTACCATATGTGGGCATATCACTATCATATTTGGGCATATCACTATCATATTTGGGCATATCACTACCATATTTGGCCACTTCACACTTTTTTTGTCAGACTAGTGTAGACAGAGCTTGTCGGCACATCTCACTTGTTATGGGTTGTTTGTTTACCCTGCTTCCATAAAAATTTAATCTTTTATAAAGAAAAAATGTTTGGTAAAACTGATATAAATTTCTCTGAATGTGTATGTGTATTTTTCTAATTTTAAATAGAGACATCATCACAATTGATAAAGCCACAGGGAAGATTAGCAAACTGGGTCGAAGCTTTACACGTGCCCGTGATTATGATGCTATGGGTCCTCAGGTAAGTGACTCATTTAGTTTCAGTTCTTTGGTGTATGTAGGCTGTATGTGAGGGTTAAGCAAATATTACGAAAACAGATACGTAATACAAATAATCATTTTCCTAAGCCAGTAAAAATCTGTTTCGCATGGCAATGAAATATGACTGCAGTAAATGTTAATGAAGTGCAGGTACGTATTGAATATTAAAGTTTAAATTCATGGTAATTAACCATGTAGAAAAAATGTGTTTAAAGATGTATTGTCTCTTGAAACACAAAAAATGAAGGTCAAAATATTCTAAATTTAAATTGGCCATATCAAAGTAATATTAAAGTTATTCACTTTAAGTCGAAAAAAAAATACATCTTTAACTGCATTCTGTGATTGACCTCAAATTATTTTCATTTTGCAGACTAAGTTTGTCCAGTGTCCAGAAGGAGAGTTACAGAAGAGAAAAGAGGTAGTTCACACAGTAACATTACATGAGATTGATGTCATCAACAGTCGTACACAAGGATTCTTAGCTCTGTTTTCAGGTATGGCTGGATGCTTCCCTTATAATTCTACATCCATATTTCTTTATACTTTGTGACCTTTTCTGTACAAGACTGTTCTCCCAGAGGGGCCAGGTAGAGATCCCTGATAAACACACTGAGAGGCAATCCTCTACCCTTTTAATATACTGTACCGAGTTTTTTATTGTCCATGTGTGCAGGACCAACAACTTTACATCCCACCTGAAGGACGAGGTGACGAACGTAGTATCTCCCAAGCAGTATGGCAGAGACATGTTTTTGACATGCTAGTCTGATATTCCATACTATTTTGACATACCACTCTCTCTTTTTCTTGGGTGCCATACTATCTACTGTATTACTGAAGTTTGTTAGGTAATCAAAATAACATAACAAAGTACTAACACACCTTATAATGCGGGGTATTGTATGTACCTTTTATTGGTTGAACGTAATACTAGTCTACATAACATTGTATCAATACAGGGGACACGGGTGAGATTAAGCCTGAAGTTAGAGAGCAGATTAACGCTAAGGTGGCTGAATGGCGAGAGGAAGGAAAGGCTGACATTGTACCAGGAGTAAGTTGAAAACTAGTTCTTAAATCTACAAATTGGAGAAATGCAATCTAAATGTTTATCTTGAGTTGATGAGTATTAAAAAAGGGGATACCCAACAAAGTGTCCCTTTAATAGAGGTGTGCTATGTTATGAATGATGGTTGTAGATTTCTCAAGCAAGTCCATTGTTCAGTAGACTATACCATTTGTGGAGAGGGGTGTTCAATTAAAATGTCTACTTTTCAAGTTATATCTTGCTCTTTGAGGAGAAAGGCTATTGTCGGTTTATCCATGTAAGCTAAGCACGAAATAGACTGTATATTTTAACATAGGGAAAGGAATTTCACATGCCATGTTCTGACATATCTTTTTATGACCATATTTTGAATGTGTTATTTTCTTTTTTAGGTGTTATTTGTAGATGAGGTACATATGCTCGATATTGAGTGTTTTTCGTTTTTGAACCGAGCTTTGGAAAGCGACATGGCGCCAATCCTTATTATGGCTACCAACAGAGGAATTACAAAGTAAAGAAAATTTTATTAAATTTTATTCATTTATCGAACACAAGTAATACAAGAGAAGAGTAAAATTGTAATACTAGCAATTTCAATACAATGTCAAAGTGAACGAAAAGAAAGATCAATATTCTATCAAGTTGTTCATCTCTAAATAAATAAAATAAAAAATATAAGGTGAAGATATTGGTTTAGAACCAATTTCTATCTTAGTAACGAATGACATTTTGGAAATGCAATCTTAAGCTCCGTCTACACTACACTAGTTTGACAAAAAAGTGTGCCCAAATATGGTAGTGATATGCCCACATATGGTAGTGATATGACATTGTGTCAATATATGGGCACATCACATTTTGCAAGTCGCATAAAATTTGTAGACTGAGCTTTATGTACTGTAGAATCAAACTACTTTATTACTATTTTTATTTTATTAACAGGATTCGTGGCACAAAATACCAAAGTCCCCATGGCATTCCTATTGATTTGTTGGACAGGTTACTCATCATATCTACAAAGCCATATTCCGAGAAAGAACTCCAACAGATTCTCAAAATCAGGTGAGCAAAGCTTTGTCTACACTATCAAACTGTATGTGATGTGCCCATATATGGACATTATGATGTCATATCACTACCATATTTGGGTATATCACTACCATATTTGGGCACATCACACTTGTTTTGTCAAACTAGTTTGATAGTAGACAGAGCCTAAAGTAAAGTGCTTTGACCTTTAGAGTGGGTAGCCTATACAGTCAAAGACTGTTCTCCCAGAGGGCTCAGTGCACTGTGTTATAGTGAGTGGCTCTGTGCGACAGTGGCTGTGTCTGAACTAGTACACCTAGTTAAAACCCTTACTCATCTCGAAAGATGTGCTAGGTTCTTTAAAGTGATGTTAGCTAGATGTGTACACTGGACCTATGGTTTATAATCCTTTGAGGTCTTGTTCTACTACCTGAACCATGGAGCAAGTGAGCCTCGAACCCTTGTCGATGTTAATGTTAATTAAAACCATACATAAATTGCCCTCTGCATGTAAAAGTACTGTATCTGTAACCGCTCATTTATGTTTAAAAATCCTTATTTTATGTTTATGTAAATTAAATTTAGAATTATTCTTTTTTTAGATGTGAAGAAGAGGATGTAGAGATGTCTGACGACGCGTCTATAGTTCTCACTCGTATTGGCTTGGAGACATCGCTTCGTTATGCAATCCAGTTGATTACTGCATCTAGTTTGGTTTGCAGAAAACGAAAGGTATGAATTTGAAGCAGAAATGCATATTCATTGAAATGTATAAATGTTTTTTACATTCATAGTAATTTTTGTTGTTGTTTAGCTCACAGGAATGTGTATTTAAAAATCTATGAGTTACTAACAATTGCATGTTCAATCTTTCAATACAATATTGTATTCTTTGAGGTAATGATCGAATACCAATACAATTTAAAGCACCATTAAATGAAATTAAAAATTACAATAATAAATGTTAATATTTGGATCAGGCAATGAAGCCTAAAATATTCAGTACATCAATAGGCATATTAAAAATTGTGATGACCATACAACGTTTGTATCTCTTCATGTACTGTAGGGCACCGACATAGGCATTGAAGATATAAAGAGAGTCTACTCCTTGTTCCTGGATGAATCGAGATCCACTCAGTTCCTCAAGGAATATCAGCAAGAATTTATGTTCAGTGAAGTGACAGGTAAATATTTGAATTTATTTGGAAAATACATACTTCATTACATTACTAAAGCTACTGTGGAGTAGCTTTGCGTCAGGCTGTTGAGTAATTGGTCAGATGTTTTGCCCTACTCTGACATACTTTGTACTTTATACTAAATACATTGAGAAAATATTTGCAAGTAATTCTCAGGTGAGATTCCAAACCATGATCTCCAGATCACCAGCCTGGCGTTCATATCTCTAGAACACCGAGCTACTTAGTATAAAGTACTAATTATGTCAGAGTAGGGAAAACATCTAAGCAGTTACTAAAGCTACTTTTACATTAAATAAAAATACATAATAAAGTAAACTTGCTATATGGCCTCAAAATACTTGGGTTTTTAGTATGCCTTTTTCCAAGGTCCAGATTTTAGAAAAATAAAATATAAAAGCATGGACAATCCATAGATAGTGTATAGTATATAGTAATAGTATAGTGCTATATATTTTGTTAAAATACATCCAAACATAGAGGGTGCTATTAAAAAATATTTGGCATCTAGAATTTATAGTAAACAATAGATTTAACATGCATTGTGGAAAATGCGTTCAAAAATCTAAATTTTTAATAGTACAAAATTTATTTTTGAGACCAAATGGTTTATGGTTTTGGTTGAATTAGCTGTATTTTATTTAAATGTTTCTTTTTTTTTTTTTAAATTGTGAAGACAAAGATGAAATGGAAACATCTTGATTTCCAAGTAAATACATCTATTGAGAACATTCCAAGAAGAGGTAAGATGGTCTACCTAGCCTCTGATTGCCCAGATTGCCTATTTATGCTTACCTAGACTCTGTCTGTCCAGCCAACCCACCAACATGATGTTATTATACATGACTATGTAACTATAATACCATTTTCCACTGGATCTACTACTAGATGTAAGAATATCAATAAAAATAAATTCAAGTTAAACTAAATTATTATTTAGTGTTACAATTATATTAAAGCATTATATTGTATATTTTTATCCTTTTTTTGTTGTTGAACTGCTGTCAGTGTTATGGTAAAACATTTACCAACTTCCAAATCTAAAAAGTTCTTTTTATACTAAATGTCTAGTGTTACATTAGTTAACATATTTGTATACGTGTATTCTAGATAAAAGTAATTTTTACTTAAAGCCACTAGACCTTTTACCTAATTTAAGGTCACACTACATTTTCATCTTTAAATGGTTACAAATGTGAAAAATAAGTTGATAATTTAAGCAGCCCACAATAAATACCAGAATGCCTCGCCTCGTGCGCGGATTGATATTTTCATATTGTGATGTGATGCACCCAATTTTCGATCGATCGTGAAAGGGTAAACAAATAAAAGAACCGTAAGTTTTCACAGAAAATACCAGGTGTCCCCCAATTTGTATTAACAGATTCTGCCCAAATAGGACAGACAATTCAGAGTACGAGACAACGCTGGGCTATGCCTATTGCTAGCATACGATGTTCCTACGTTACCGCTCTTTACTAGCTAGGGCTACACGACACAATCTACTTAGATAGATATAGTGCATTGCTTCTCTCTTTTTATCATAATTTACCATCAAACGTACATTGAAGACAAGGAATGACCTGGTTTAATGTTTTTAAAGTACAGTAATATTATTTAAAATTACAAAAGTCAGAAATTGTAGGTCTAGTGTCTTTAGCTATAATACAATTAATATTGATTTTTTTGTATACTTATAAGTGGCATGATCCTGAAATTTCAAATTTAAAGAATAAATAGTTTAACAATTTCATTTAATCAGAGATAAAAACATTAAACTGGGTGGCAGTATGTTTGTTTGTTCAGTATTTTGAAGTGTACAATTGAAATAAACATGACTTTTTGTATCAATTTGAATTTGTTGTTGGTTTCAAACCTTCAAACCACAGATGTTGTTATAAATCTGTATGGATTGAACTGTACTGAATTAAGCTTAAACTTAAACTTTTTGCATTTCCAAATTATTGATTGGTATCAATAAGATATCCACATTTTGTTGTTTGGTATAAACACACAATGGAAACACTTTTTACTTTACAAATCTTTGGTAAAAACTAACCAGGTCAATTTATTTATCCCAAGTACAAACGACTGAATTGTTTCCCTGAATCGAACTAATATGTTAATTTTATCGCAAAAAGTTGTGTGCAGGACAAAACAAAGCAACTTCCACTCTATAAAATTTTGTAGTGGACTGAATGCATCATCACCAAAAAAAGGTGGCCAATGTGAGAGTAGACTACAATATCACTCAGACAAACTAATATGTACAGCATACTACTATTTGTTTAATGTTACAAATGCTATCAATGGTTATAACTTCAATCTTAACGTTTAACACTACTTATTGCTAAATTTGTAATATAAATAGGTTACAATAATGCACACTTTTTAATAGCAATGCTTAAAACTTGAGATGTTTAATAATTAAAGGAATGCTTTATAAGATCAAAATAGCTACTAAATTTAATTTCAGTTTCCATATGAAACCAATCTTTGGATAAGATAGATATTTCAAGCACAACTGTACTCAATGCTATACAAAAAGGCTGAATATTGAGCGTAGTCCTATGCAATTATTTATTCAACTTAGTTATTCTATTTATTTTTTGAATTAAATCTGTAATTTACCCGTAACAGAAATTATGTTGAACTAATGTAAATCTAAAAATATCGCAGATTTCCCTATAATTTCCATCTGTATGTAAATTTATAATTAAAAAAAAATATATAGGCAGAAGAAAACATCCTTAGAATTTAATTGGCTATACCTTCTATCAGCTTTTCAGGAAAAAAAAAACAATTAGCCTGCATCTGCCATCTTTTATTATTGTTGTTGATATATCCAGTGTTATTTAAAGATGTATTGTCCCTTTGACAAATTCCAAAAAAATAAAAAATAACAGATTTCAAAAAAAGGTGGGTCATTTTGAAGTATCATAATAGTTATTAACTATCACCAAAAATTTGTCGAAAAAAAAATAATTTAACTGAAATACAGACGTTTTTTTGTTAAAAAAATAACTCTGACTTCCAGTCAAAGTTTTCGATCAAAACATACCCCATAATAAAACGCGCTTGTTTGGCTACTCTGTATGCATAATCATAAAACTTCATCACGATCTGTGTGAAAATACCTTCTCAACCGTGACGAGTTGTAAACAATCCTAATTAGCATATGCATAATGCGTACTTGTGGTTTGAAATCTTTGTTTACTTTTGCTCGCGACGATTTTCCAGACGAAATGTAATCAAACTAATTTACCTGTTAATTACGTAAACTTGTTGCTTTTGGCTCGAATTTTTGACTTAAAGTGAATAACTTTAATATTACTTTGATATTACCAATTTAGATTTAGAAAATTTTGACCTTCATTTTTTTGTGTTTCAAGGGACAATACATCTTTAAGAAATTTGTATAACACCATTATAATGATCAAGTATAGTCCCAGATAGACTTGTCCCAAGTCTGTAGTTATTTTTTTATGTAAGCCCACCAGTCGGCTTTTCGATTTTTGTCTGAAAATGTATTATATGTATGAAACGCCATATGTGCCAAAATATTTATCTTTTTACTAATTTCCAGGGATTAACAAACTCTTGTGTTCCAATTTAGCCTAAATTGGGGGTGGTAAGTTTATATAACTGTAGCACCGTATTCCTTAATCTACAGTATATAATAGGCAAATGTAATCATATATGTAAGCCTACTGCAATGAATGTGTCCAATAATGGAGACATTGATCACCAAACACAAATCAATCTTACACTAATCTATACAAAATTATAAAAATACACGTCATTTGTCAAATTATAAAATTCATAAGCTTCAAATTTTAAAAAAATACTATAACCTAAAGTTTTGAATGAAGCTAAATGGAAACGTTTTTGAGCGTAAATTAACAGGCATGATTCTGGCAATATGAATATTTACAAAACGTCTTTATTCTTGCTTTAAATTAGCGTTTTTTGTATTTTCTTGTGCTTTTTTGTTTCCATTTACAACCGCATCTACCATGTCTGATTTTGTGATCAACGTCCCTGAAAAGCTAGCCATAAAATCGAGAATCGGACTCGGTAGATGGTTAAACAGCCATGCGTAAATAGGTGCTAAGAAGCCGCAGGCGTACCGCGTCTTCGGACGTCTGGCTAGAAGAGCGTGGATTATAGTGTCCGACACTGGTGAAATATCTGTTTCCAGTCGGGAATCGTTTTCTGTGTAGAAGCGGCTAGACATGTTTTTAAAGTAATGGTCACCGTAGATGGGACGTAAGTTGGCTGGAAGTTGCTCTTGCAGTTCTTTAAGTGTTTTTTGCATCAAACCTGAAGTTGTGGCAGCTGAAGAGAAAGGAATAAACCAGGGAGAAATTAGAATGAACTAAAATGTATTACGCTTTTTTGTTGAGGTAGACAACCTAACTTCCTCAAAAAAGTTTTCTGCAGTTTTCCTTAGTTTATCAACTGGCCTACACAAACTTTCTACAACTTTTTCTTGCTCAAGTTTTCAATTAAATAACTGTCTGTTATTACTATTTCTTACCAGTTTTGAAACCACCTGGTTCTACCGCCGACACCTTTATTCCCCATTTTTTCATTTCATTGCGTAGAACGTCTGTGAACATGTCCGTTGCAGCCTTTGAGGAGCAGTAGGCCGGAAGACTTGGCATAAATAACAAAGCTGAATAATAGATTCATGTTGGTAATTTGGCTGACAATATAACCATTCCATACTATTACTACATAGACAATTTAGTATGTTAGTAAATTTTTAACCAGAGTGTTAAAAGCTCTAATGCTGTGTCCCTGGCTCGAAATATTTTATTTATATTTTTTTGTTTTCTGATAAAAAATATATATTTTAAAAATCCAAATGGTATTTTGAATCACTTTTTTTTCGACTCGACTCAAAAAGGTAGATAGTAACTTACCACATAAACTTGTGACGTTTACAATTCTACCTTTTGATTTTCGAAGAAGCGGAAGAAAGGCCTTCACCATCCGTACTTGTCCTAGAAAATTTACATTCCATAATTTGTGGAATATGTCTAATGAGCAGATCTCAGTCTCTGCCATTATGCACTGCCCAGCATTGTTTACAAGACCCCAGAGTTCTGTAAGATAACAAAGATTTGATATTTATGATTTCCAACACGAGTGCTTTATGATAGAAACAAATAAGCTTAAGATTACGAAGTAAAGTTTACATTACTTACTTAATGTTTGAACTTTGTTTAGATACAAAATGACCCCTTTTAAGATTAATAATACATTCTATCAGCTGTTCAGAAATTATCCTGCTCATCTTTTATCATTGTTGTTGATCCAGTGTTAGTTTTAATAAGAAATCTGCATATATCATATATGATCAAGTATAGTCCCAAATAGACTATGAAGTAAAGTTTACATTACTTCTTAATGTTTAGATAAGAAATGACCTATGCCCCTTTTACGATTAACAAAGTGATTGTTAGAATACAAGATTGAGTTCTTACCAACAAAAATTCTTGTCTTATATTAATGTTGAGGCTCCCCTTCCCACCTAAATTTCTGGTCCCCATAACAAGGTTGAATTGCCCTCTCACCAACTAAATTTGTAGTCCCTCCCATCAATTAATATAGTCTCAGTTCATACAGCCTCTGATTTGAGTATGTCTACATACAAATTTTGAACTTTTTATTTAGTAGAATGCTTTATGCAAAATTTATTTTTAAAAAAAAATTTTTCATAAAGCACCTTTTTTGGAGAGTTGATGTTTAACAACTTCCAAAGCCTTCTTCACTTGCTCATCACTGGTTACGTCCAATTGCAGAGTGACCAGTCGATCCGAACAATCGCCTACAAGAGCTTGTTCACCATCGCCACCTTTCTTTAGACACCCTGCAAAGACCCGGAAGCCGAGGGCATCCAGTTGTTTAGCTGTCTCGTAGCCAAACCCACTGTCACATCCTAAGTAACAAAATTGATAGTAATTGTTGCTGTATCATGTCTACATTACGACTGTATTAATTATTATGATTTATTATATGATATGATCATATATTTTCAGTACATTATGAAAATGGCCTTATGAATGTAAATACAGTAATTGCCATATTCAATTGAATTGGGAAAATATGTTAATTTAGAATGGTAAAAATGTTATGTAATGAAAGCTTTTTTTGTGTGTGAGTACTAAATGATTATAATAAAACTTTATTATTAATAATTAAATACTCAACTCGAATATGCCATACTAAGTTACTATACTTACAACTTATAAATTATACAGCGGCTAAATAATTAGTTCTTTTATTAAAACTTAATAAACAAAAAGCCTGTATTACCTGTAATCAGCACCGCTTTCTCTTCAACTGGAAGATATCCCTGAGGAAGATTATTAAAGATGTAATAGCAAGCAGTCGCAAAGACAATCAGGCCAAGTATGCCTCCCAAGATGAACTGGCTAAGAGGTTGGAGAACAGTAGGTAAGATGAGGAGCAAAATTGATGGAAAATTTAACTCCAGTTCATTACTTAGATAGCGAGATAAAGCCGCACCGCTAAACACTATCGTTATCGTCGAATACGATAATAAATATAAATGATACAGAGACATTATACTTAAAATGTTAATAAGTTTTTTCTAGAAACAAAAATAGCTAGCCTAGCTAGGCCTACGAACACGAACCAACTGAAGACAATCGCGGTAAATAAAACAGCGATTATCTAGAAATGCCATGGTTCACTAAGCACGAGTACTTATTTTTAGAACAACGAACTTCCGGTATTTACGTTCTACGATTCATATGGCGCGCCAGGCCCGTCTTTCACAAAAATACTTTTTAAATCGTGGGTAATATCGGTTATTTATTATTATTTATGGTAATACGACAATAATTTGTAATGTATGCTTGTTGAAATAACATCGTTATAATATTAGTAACTTTAACCAGACATTTAAAGTATTGATATTTATTTATGGTAAGGCAGTTTCGGCGTGTAATAACACATCTATTTGTTGCCCAAGTTGGAGTTTTGTTGTCATCGTCATCCGTATATGGTACCACCATGGCTAGATTAAATGCATTATTGATCATATTTTCATTACTTGTAGTAAGTATTACTTTATTATTAATATAGTGATATCTTCAACATTGTTCATTTTATAATCAGTTTGATAGTTTAATGACCATTCTAGCACATAAAGGCAAATATTTTAGGAAATAGCTAGGCCTAAATAATATTAATTTCTAGGCCTAGGCCTAACCTAGTAAAGTAGTTTTCAGGAGAAGTTGTTTCGCCAGCATCATTTGCCACTAAGTCGTTTCGCCCCTATCTATTGGATGATTAACTTAAATGCTTATAAATACATAAACAACTCAATTATGTTGTTAAACAGAACCATCCATGAGTGTGTTGTTATATAATTTGTATTTTATATACACAGCGTTTATAATTTCTTGTGGTTATATTTTCTTTCAGACTGTAGAATGTTACAGAAATCGTCAAATTCAAATTGGTATGTTTTTTTTCCAGCTGCAGCATTTTCACTTGTTTTTCTGCGCTAATGGAGGAAATAATTAATAAATTATTTATTTCCTCCTTGCGTGCCTCGTAACAAAAAAGAGGCATTACACAACTTACATGTCTATTTTAATGTGTATAAATATAGCGCCCTCTATATAATGTGTTGTATATTTTTATTGTTATACCACCCTCTATATAGACTTTACATCTCTTTATTTTCTTCATATCCTGTACAATGAGGAAAACAATTTTTATTAGTAAAATAATAATAATTTTTTTTTTTTTTTTTCAGTGAGTAAGAAAGGACGTTGTCCAGATGTGTCGGATGGTCAATTTGGCATCTGCGCCAATACATGTGACAATGACCTGAGCTGTGACAATAAAATGAAATGCTGTCAAAATAGTTGTGGAGGTTACTCCTGCATGGAACCTATTGAAGGTGACAATAATATTAGTTTTCTTGAAGATAAATCAGTGCATGTATGTAATTGTGTTGTGAGGAAAAAGACCCAAAAGCTTATTTTATGATTTTCCAGCCATCATAATTGTACTATACGATCCAAGAAACCTCTAGTCTAGGTAGCTGAAAGTGTTTTATTTCACCCATCGTCTAGAGTTTATCTCATTACATCTCTGTCTGTGTGTAACATGAAATTGTTATACATAGATAACATTACTACTAAACAAAATATAATAGTTAATTATATCTCAACCATAATAATAATTATATTTTATTTGGAATACCAACCGAATGAATCTTTTTAATGAACATTATTACTGTACTTGTTTAAATCCTTCCTATCCTCAATTGAGCTTGGGCTGTACTTTTACTGTATGTCTACTGTTTCATTTTGTAGTACCCTATTCCGCTTTGTTTTTCCTTTTTTCTAGGCAAAATAGAAATTCTCCTAATATAGTACTTGCTTTGTTTGCTTGTTGTAATCATGTGACTGGAAGATTATACCTAAACAATCCTTTTGACTGTCGGAATAACCACACAAAGCTCTATCTGGCCCTTTGTCTAAAAGTTGTTGTTGTGGACACATAACATATAAGTTTAGTCAATATTTTTACTGTATATTTTCATTTTCCATAAGTCGTTTATTTGATTAATTCTCAGAGAGAATGTGTCATATTCCTTGCTCAAGAATATATGAACCTGTGTGTGGTTCAGATGGCCAGACTTATAGTAGTGAATGCATGTTGAAATTCACGACATGTTCACGTAATCAGGAGTTTGTACACATGGTGCATGATGGTACATGCCAAGAAATAGATTTGAAGCAAGAAAGTGAAGCCCTGCTGCGTAAGTAGATTGGATTTTATTATTCCTACATACACTTTATTCGAGGGAGGAGTTTATTCAGGGGAGGCGTTTATTTTTTTGGGTGTAATATGGTACAGTAGCATGTACTGTATAATCAAATAAATAGATATGAAAAAATACACATTTAATATCGAAAAGGGATAAAATACAGTAAAAATTGTGTAAAAATGATTGGTAAATTGTAGATCATGATGTCTACTACAAATAGAAATGTTTTGTAATACAATATTGTGTATATTTTCACGTGGCTGGGTGTTTATTCGAGGAAATAAATAAAGGCCAAGGGCGTTTATTCGATGGGGCGTTTATTCAAAATGATGTTCTATGGGGGGCGTTTATTCATGCTGTATAAAATCTTTTGCAGGTGGTATATGTGAAAGAAAGAAAGCTGAGAAAAAACCAATGATTGGAGCACAGGTACCACAGTGTGACAGTGATGGCAATTATGAAGCAATGCAATGCTGGGGATCTGTTGGTAAATATGGTTTCTTTATATTTATTCCATTTTTACCATCACACAAATTCTGAGATGTATATATGTAGAGGAGTGAGTAGCCAGGTGTTTAAGACACTGAAACCGTAATCCGTATCCTGTTAGAGGAAGCTCACTCGTTCCATGGTTCTGCTGGGCTATAAATCGAGGTCCAGTGTACACACTTTAAAGAACTTTGTACATTTTTCAAGACGAATAGGGGGGTACCCTGATGTACTATCTCATACAGCCACTGTCATAGACAGACAGAAGAAGCATGTAGTTGAAAATCCACAACGCCATGAGCAATTGTAATTTCTATTTCTATTGTTATAATAATATTTTCTCAGGTACGTGTTGGTGCGTTGATGAGCAGGGGGAGAAATTGTCTAAACCTGAGAGAGGGACACTTTCAGCTGAACATTGCCAGAAATTGAGAAACAAACTTGAAAACAGTCCTTAAATCTGCGACAGATTTATGCATCCAGATTTCAATACTTGTCAATATCCTAAATTAACAAAATTGGCCGCTACAAATATATTTTCTAGCTTATTAACTATATATGGTGTATAATTATAAATGTAATATGCAGATAACCAAATTTCAAATCTCTAGGATTAGGAGATTAAGATTAATTTAGGAGATCTAGATAGTATGGCACGTCTATCTTGGAAGTAATTTTAGTTGGCATTATTTAGACATCATGTTAGTAGTCCTTTACGAGTGTCATACGTAGACGTTGATGCAGACTTAACTATAGGTATGACACGCCATCCACCATCCCGATATGCATTAATTTATAATTTATAATAATCTAGATATTGATAAGGGAATTGAAAACTAATATCGGTAATAATAACTCATGCTTTAATAAGTGAAATAATTCTCTTGGTATAATAATAATTTAGGTATTTGTATAGTGCCAGTATCGAAACTAACTAAACCGAAGTAAAAATCAAAGGCGCTTGTATTAGATATTAAAAAGATGCGTTTTAAGTTCTTTTTTAAAAATAGCAATAGATGTTGATTTAGTAATATGTTGAGGGATAGAATTCCAAAGAGCAGCACAGACATACCCATGTTTACACTTATTAGATGCCAATATTTTTAGCGCCCTCTATGGTTTGATATACTGTTATAGCGCCCTCTATAATTTTATAAAACCACCCAATATTTCATTTTTCCAATCTGGATGGTCTGACATTGTCAAATTGTCAATTATACGAATGTTTTGATTGCATACAAAAGTATAGAGAACATTTTTAATCAATTTTACCAGCGTTTTTGTATTTTTTTTTGTAGATAATTTACTGTATTTCTTGTAATGTAGATTTATGTTAAGGTGCAATAGGGAATGCCCTAGTTTATGATAATACCTGCTACTTTATAATAATAAAAGTATATTTCTTAAAAAAGTAATATTGTAGATTCATTTTGTTTAACCTGGTGTTAATATGTATTCTGACTCACTGTCTCTGTATTCTAGCAAATTAAAACCTTCATTATATGGGCTGACAATATTGTCCATATTTATCAAGGTATCTTGATTTTTTTTAAATACAAACATTAAAAATCTTAATTTCATAGCAGTTTCTTAACGAATAATGATAATAATTCAGTATATTTTTATAAACTTTTTAAATGTCTATAATCATCTTTTATTTAATTGTCATTGTTGTGTATTGTAAATATTATAAATAGTAGTTTACAAAGGGCACTATTTTTAAATAATATTAAACTATGAGAAATGATTAAAACGTTATTTACAGACAGACCGAAATTATAATAATAATAATAATAATAAACAATATTTATATAGCGCCTAATGGATCACTGACCCCTCTAGGTGCTTTACATTAGACCCTAACTAATGGTAATAAACTATCCCCCGCCGGACACCATTCCGGTATTTCTTAGTCGAGGTTTTTTATCACTACAAAATTACAATCAAAGGACACAAAACGTGTACAAATTTACATAAATAATAATTCAGTTATTTGCCATCAAGGAGACATTTCTTGAATAAATAGAGCTTTCATTGCACAAAATTATTATTTGTCAAAATAATAGTATCATTCATTTGTACATAGCAAAATATTATCGTGTATTTCCTTATACTGATTGTACAACACAGTACAAGTAAAAAATGCGGAGTTGATCCGGAATTGTGTAACCCTAATTCCGGATTAGTAATAAAGTAGATGTAACAAATTCATTCATTCATTCACAATTATTTAGTCATCGTTTATAACTTATAACAATTTCAATATAATTGATGGCAAGGATCCTGCATAAAGAAGTTTACAATTCTGTTTTTGCAGTTCGACCTTTTTACATAAAAATAAAACACAGCATAAATAAAATAACAATCTGGAATCGGCTTTGTTTTTAGATCGGCAGTGTAACAGATTAACAGACTGAGACGGAGTCCCAGTTAAAGCCTGGTTCATACTAGAAGAAAATTCTGCCGCAACGTAAGAATATACTCTTCTACCAATTTCGCGTTCCCCCCTCTTACGAGAAGTTGAATCATCGAAGCAGAAAGTATAATAGGTCACGTCGCTTGTGACACATGACACGTTATGTTCTTACGGCACGTTGCGTCTACGTCATTGCGTTGCGTCTTCTTGGTTCCCACTAAGCCTACCCCTTCCACACCAAATCTCTGCAGTGATCTCCGGAGACACCCCGGGGTTTTTGATCATCAAGACGTCGAGAAAAACGCAGGGACAATCACAACGCAAGCGAGTTGACCAATGACAAACGACAGTCGCATAAATCCATCGCTTGTGATTGGTAGAATTATTGCTTACGTTGCGCTTACGTCGTTTCGTTACATCCTATAGTGGGAACGAAGTGGCGACGTAGGCTACTCATGTACAGAATATATATGTAAAAGGTGGAATGGCTTAAAGTTTATGGCAATCTTGCTTAACCTTTCTGACTTGCATTCAGATTGAAATGTTGGGAAACAATTTTTTGGTTTGAAAGAAATGATACGCTGTGCTAAATCCTTTTGATATTCAAATATTATTTAATAATTAAAGTATAACGTCGTTGTCAATGCAGTAGTCCTGATCAACAGACTGATACTTGCGCTTTGTTCCTGTTACTCCGATAGTCTCCTCTATTGTAAAAGGTAAGAGATAAGATTTTTTATTCAATAATCTTCTTTAAAAGTTGTAACTGTGCGTTTAGGAAAGCAAAAATTGTCAAATACAGAGACCGAAAGTAAATGTATATCAACATCGCAATATAATTATAATGGTCTTACTTACACATGTATTCATAATGTAAATAGGCTTAAGCAATCTTACTGTTGGCTTCGTCATATCTCGTAATATAAATCGTTAAGGCCAATTTACACAGGCGAGCGGTAACGGTAAAATCACGTCCCACGAGTAGAGTCTGTATCAACCGACCGCCCGTCTGCTCCGTGTTACGTCATAAGAAATAACATAATGGAGGAAATATATACATAGATTTTATATTTTTGTTGTCCGCTTTAGCTTTACCGCTTGTATGTGTAGATTGGTCTTTACACTTCATACTGCTCTGACGAGATGTATGGTTAATAAAGAATATTCGATTTCTATAAGTGCCTTATTTGACGAAAAAGTTTAAAAGAGTTATCTAATTTTTGTTTTTAATTATCATTAGTAATAGTACAACATGTCTGTCAATACAGTCCAAGTTAAGGGTCCGGTACAGCACGTACGAATACGAACTATAATCTATACGTAATTGTTGGTTTAATAAAATATATAAATCATTCCGTAAATCTATTCATATTCGTATTTCCAAGGCTGGATAACATACATTTTACTGGGATTTACATTAACAATAATAACATAAAAGGCAAAATACATGGGTATAGAAGGAGATTAAGCCACATCAAGACCTACTGTACGTTAACATATTTCACATTTTATGGTAGAAATTGTCGTCATCACGAAGCTCTACAATTATTTCTGGCTGTTATCGCTTTGATTTACCTTTTTCATTTTGTGTATCCATTGAGATTCAGCCCGTGATACCCACAGTAGAGTCGTTTTTTCTCCAGTAATTTGCCTTTGGAAATTATTATAGATATAAATATTTATTATTGCAGTAATACCGCTGAATCACATGGACAATGAACCGAGTGTCACTGAGAAATTTTGATGTTTTCATTTATTCAATTCAATTCAATTTATTTCGGAAATATCATCCATATTAATAAACTTATAAACAGAAAAAGAAAAATCTAAACTTAAGTATATAGAATGCTTCTCCATCTACAATACATTTTGGAGTTATGGAGCATATCTTTGCAAACACAAGCAACAAGGATGTTACCACTATTCAACATACGTTGCATGAAACCATAGGTAGATGTTCGCATGTACACATTAAAGGAAGGGACACTATGTTCAATAAACATTGCACTGGCACTACTACTTCTAGAGACATTAAGTATACGGCGCAGAGCATTATTGTAGCATACATTAAGAGATTTAATATTCTTCATACGATAGTTACACCAAAGGGCTGCACAATACATATTAATACAGTAAGATCTAAAGAGACAACATTTAACATTGGTAGAGCATTATTGCGCGGGTTGAAACAAGTAGTAATATTTTTAAGCCACCGTTTTTAGATATAGAAATTGCATATTATATAATTATTTTTATACCAACACTCTTTCATTTACAGTAGGCTAGGCCTGAAGAAGATAAAGAGAAATGGATGTCCGAATAACTGTTTTATGCGTACTATTAGCACTGGTTTTTGTTGCCGTACAAGCCCAAGCCCCAGGCTACTGTAGGTAAGATAGGCCTAGCCATTTTTGTTATACATTGACGGTGTGGCGAATCAAGGATTGTAAAGGGGTTTGGTGTGGGCTTCTTTAGTGACTTTTGCATTTAATTAAATATCAAAATAATATTGAAGTTAATATGTTTAATGTTTGTGAGTAGAATGCTTATTTTCAACGAGCGAAAATTAGAGTTGATTATGGTGGTTGATTCCCACTTAAAATAAAATATTATATCATGTAAAATTGGATTTTGACCGCTGGAGTTTGGTTTCCTCTAAGTTTGGTTTTGACTAGGACGCAACAACACAGAGACGTAAGCGCACCGCAAGTAATTGACCAATCACGACGCGCTTGATTATTTGAACTGTCGCTTCGTGATTGGTCAACTGACTTGCGTTTCGCCTACGTCGTCGTGTTACATCCAAATTGAAACCAATCTTAAGTAGACTGGTAGATTTTTGCATTGTTAAAATGGGAGAAAAAAAGAAAGAGAAAAAATAGATATGAAAACTTAATGGTAAAACTGAATATATGATACGAAATTAACTTAACAATGGTAAAACTTAAAATATGATACGAAATTAACTTAACAATGGTAAAACTTAAAATATATGATACGAAATTAACTTAACAATGGTAAAACTGAATATATGATACGAAATTAACTTAACAATGGTAAAACTTTATTATATACTATCTTTTCCGTTGGCAATGTTTTGACCCGGGACTAAAACGGAATAGTCCTCTTTCAAGTATGCCGCCTATGCAGCTAAAGTCTCTTTTCGATATTACGAGCCGTAGTAATCTAATAATGTATGTACCATTTTAACTTTAGTTTTTTTTGTTATTTGTTATCAGTGGCATCACCGAAAATCGCCCACCAGAATGCACTGGTCTGATTGGTAAAAAGAGTCTATTAAACGCAATACTCCAAAGGTTCGTCACAATTTTTATATCAATTTAACCGTTTAACGATTCGCAATATGTAAAAATATTTTAATTAGGTTGAATTTATTATAAAAAATAATAAAAATCTTTTTAGGTTATTGGAAAGACAAGAAGAGGAGGAGGAGGAAGAGGAAAAAGAGGAGCGTAATGCACCGGTAAATGAAAGGAATTACCATGCCCAAGACACCAGAGAATATGACGTTGAACAAAAACAAGAAATTCGTCTTTTAGATTTTCTGCTTGCCAACAATGGAAAGAGAAACTTAAATTATAAAAAGAAGTAATGAGATCAAACAAAAGTATACCAAAACACTAGACAATCTGATGATGGATATTATCATTCACAGATTTTAATGAATATCATCAAATATCATCTTAATATTATTATACATTTCATTATATATGAAATTTCTTCTTGGTGGTGGGAACGACTAAGGTAAAAGATTGTAGGTGGTACTATTTGTATGTTTATTGGACACGGCACAGTGCTTGAATGTATTGACAATCATCGATATATTTGTAGCTCATATCAACTGTATTTTATTTGGTCAAAAGGCCCAACAATGAGAACTTGTAACTGTAAAAGTTAATAGTTAAATGCTAATACTCATATATATAATGTTTATAATAGGCCTATATTTCCTATATGTATTCGTTACTGTATCTGTATGTTAACCCACCTGCTATTGGCGTTGGGTTTTGAAATTTAAAATTTCGAAAATAAAAATGAAAAACAATAATTTTACATTAGACAACTTTCTATTTGTTTTAACGGGGCTTTTTTAAATGTTGGAGGTCAGCGGAGATATGGCTGAGAGCTCTTTTGGCATTCCAAACTTGCTTTGGATGACGTAAGCAGTTTTGGTGGAAAGTTCAGAAAAGACTTGTATGGATAGGATACACACCTGTATTGAAACCTTCTGATATTCAAATCTTATTGTTAATGATCAAAATATAACGTGGTGCAGGCCTCCTGTTCGACACACACACACTGGTTCTGTGTCATATCCCGGTTGGCGGTTGCTTTCTAAACTCCTTTCAGGTAAGAGATAAAGACGTATTGTATTTTATCCAAAAAGTCTTTAAAATGTTTTCGAATTGTAAAGACTGCACGTGTCAAATTGTCAAATACAAAAATAAAACGAAGGAACGTAAACAAAATAACGCACTCCCTGCAGCACAATGAAATGCCTTGAACAGTGTAGGGACTATATGCAACATTCTAAGCCACTTTCTTTTAAAAAGAACGCTTTGTCGTAGGCCTATCATTTTATTTCTGGTTTCGTGTGTCTCATTGTATTATATACTGTACTTTATAGGTATACAGTGCCTAATTGTTATGTGAAAATATTGTAGAACTATAAAATAAAAAAGGGTTCCTCGGGGTTTAAAATGTATATTTCTTATTATAAATATAAACATTTATAATTGCAGTAATAGCAAGCTCACTTCTTTAAGCTAGTTCGTTTGCTCCTAAATCGTACTGCGCGAGTTGAAAAAAATAGTGCAATTGGTAGATTTCAACAAACCGATACAAAATGTAAAAACTACAAAAATAATGCGACAACACACATAGATAGTATACTAATGACCAAACAATTTGAAATTACCATAAATTTTTGTTGTCTTGAAAAATAATTAAGTAACCATGGAACACTGTTTCATTTTGTATAGTACAGAAAATCAAGCAAAATGGATTTTCGCATAATTGTTTTGTACGTAGGCCTATTAGCTCTGCTTTTTGTTGGCGTAGAAGCCCCACCTCCGCCAAGCTTATGTGGGTAAGTATAAGGCCTAAAATACATCGTCAATGTAAATATTTATATTGCTGAATAATTGTGAATATAACACCATAGCACCATTTTTAGGTCTAAATCTATGTCTACAGTATCAAACTAGTTTGAAAATATATATACTGTATTCCCAAATATGGTAGTTATATTTGACGCCATTGTGTCCATATGGGCATAAAAGTTTGATAGTGTAGACAGACCTTAATGTTTGATAGTGTAGACAGACCTTAATGTTTGATAGTGTAGACAGACCTTAATGTTTGATAGTGTAGACAGACCTTAATGTTTGATAGTGTAGACAGACCTTAATGTTTGATAGTGTAGACAGACCTTAATGTTTGATAGTGTAGACAGACCTTAATGTTTGATAGTGTAGACAGACCTTAATGTTTGATAGTGTAGACAGACCTTAATGTTTGATAGTGTAGACAGACCTTAATGTTTGATAGTGTAGACAGACCTTAATGTTTCATTTAATAAAAATATTAAAGATAATATTTAAGTTTAAAGATAATAATATTAAATAATGTTTAGGTATGAGTTAAATGAACGAAACATATTCGAATAACCAATACAAAACACCCATTCATTACTTTATGTTTAAAGGGTGTACGCGCCATTATCATTTTTTTTCTTTTGTTAATAAAAGTACAATCGACGGGCATCGCCGGCCAGAATGCACTGGCCAGTTGGGAAAAAAGAGCACATTAAACGCATTGATTGAACAGTGAGTGATGCATGTTTATTTCAACTTATTTTCCCCCCACAAAACATGAAAAATAAAGATTAATAAAATCAGAATTTGAATAGATTATTTTGTAGTTGATCAAGTCACTTCCGTAGAAAAAAACCCCTGAAAAATTAATGTTTTCAACCGAAACCCATTGACTGGCAGGCTATTTTTTGCTTTAAAATACATTACATTTACAAGTTAAATACACTTTTTTCAATCCAATTTTTGGTCAAAGTGACATTTAAAATGGCACATTCAACAATAAAAATGTTAAGAATTGTATTTTCAGGGGACTATATATCTTTAAATGTTTAACGACAATATGATTATATTTTACTTTGATTGGACATAAAATTATCGAAATTTAATAAACATATTTTTGTATAGATTAATGGCAAGAAAAGAAGTGTTGGAAAAAGAAGAAGAATCGGCGAAGAATCGTGATGTGGTGGTAAATGAAAGAAAAGGGATGAATGAACCGAATTACAAAGACACCAGAGAATATGACGTTGAACAAGAACATGAAATTCGTCTTTTAGATTTTCTGCTTGCCAACAATAAGAAAGACCTAAATTATGAAAGTAAATATTAATAAAAATAAACCAATACCAATACCAAGATACTAGAAAATATGACGATGGACACTAATTTACAGGAATATGCCATTTTAATAAATGATATTGTTATATAATTGAATATTTTACTTTCTTTAAATTCTTCTTGGTGGTGGGACCGAATAGGGTACAAAGTGATCCACTGCGCTTTTTTTTATATACAGTGTTTATAATGTAAACGCGCACCATACGTGAAGCTTGGGTCCTACTGGAACGCAACGCAAGGATGTACACTCAACGCAGGCAATTCAACCAATCAGAAGCGAAGGACTTTTTTACTGTTGCATGTGCCTTGGTCAAATAACTCGCGTTGGTCGTAGAGTGGGAACCAATCACGCTTTAGTGTAATAATCCCTATTTTGCGGCTCAAACGAAGTTCGCTTTACTGGGATTAGATGCAAGTGTACTTAATATCAGCAGCACGAAAATATAAAATAATGATTTGACCAAATAAATATAGGCCTAGGCCAAAGTACATTTATCTATTAATGATAGTCACTTAAGTGCTGATGTCATTTAGATAAAGAGAACAGACGCGTTTTTATAATGTAGATAAAAAAAAGAGAATACATGCTAGCCTATATACTGATTTGAATTTTATTTAAATCGACTTTGTTTTGTGTTCTGATTTTTTCTGTACTAAACTAGTTTAAAGAGCAAACAATATCAATGGTATTTAGTTCGTTTCGTTTTATGATGTTGTTAATTTTTATAGGCTAGTATTTATATCTTTACATTATCAGTTAGCTGTTAAAAAGTTTGTCAAATTCCAAACAATATGTGTTTTTAAATGCACCATTCTTCCTTTGCAACACTATTTACAGTGTGCTACTCACATTATAGTCTAAAACACACAACCCACGGATTGACCCCTATCAATTGTATTTTTATTTGACTGGCACTCGAGTGTTACCAGTTTATTTGATAAAGGAGGGTAAAATTGTAGATAACAACCCGACCTTGTTAAACATAATAATTCACAAAGACAAAACGGTTTTCCTACAGATCCACTGCATAGTTAAATTTCATATTTACTTACGTAATAACCTAATAAATTGATATACATAATGATATTATTTGTATTGTTTCAATTTTTTATTTTTTTTTTATTCTTAAAAAAAAAATTATATGCTTATTTTTTTGTGACCTAAATCGTGGCAACCACTTCAGATTTCTCAGATTCCTAACTACACTTTTGTTTTGAGCATTTATTTTTCCATTTTTTTTATTTATTTATATCATTTACATATTATATAATTATACAGTATAGGGCCTACTCCTTGCTCAAAAGAATTTTACTCCGAGACACGCATACAAACTCAGTGCAAATTTAAGTACTGAAATCTCACATCTTAATCGTACATTCAGTGCTAAATATATAATAGCTGAGCTGAATTTAAACTGTTGCGGAACATATGTTGTACGAAATATAATGGTGCCGTTTGTAGGCTTATTATAATTCAAAAACATTGTAAAGGCCAATTTACACAGACGAGCGGTAACGGTAAGCGGAAAACTGCGTATCTTGTCTTGTATTTTTCCTGAGCGGAACCGCCCGTCCGCAGATGAGTCTTTTAAATGGATGTGTCTTTACAATTAAACAGTATGTTATGTTATTCAGTTTATCAAAAGTGGGGTCTTATTGGAAAGAATATACTTCTCAATTTAGACCATTATCCTCCTCGATTGTTAGGGTAGTTATTATTCTCATGTGTAGATTTGTAAGGCCCTGTTCACACCCATAAATAGCTAGACATTCCGTTCTTCCTCTTTCAGTTGATTTGTTTTGATAAACAATGTTTGTGTCCTGTATTGCATCATTTAAAATAATTATTTATTTAATAACTTGACATTCCATGTTTCTATCATAAATAACTTACATAGTGAACACACATACTTATGGTTATAAAACAAATGTTCTCCCCTCTCTTGTTGCCAAAAATACCGCGAAACGCGTAAGAATGGGGGCGGAAATTTGATTTTAAGTACTCGCATACACCCCTCTTATTTAAACAAAACGATAACATTCAAGTGAGTGAGAGGGTTAGGCCTACTTAATCGGTTACAAAATGGTGTAGGCCTAATGACTTTGAAACCCACCAGGTTATCGTTGAATTTAGGCCTAGACTGATAAGCCTATATAGGCCTTCATAATTGAAATTGAAATAGGGGAGATGAAGAGGAGGGCAGGTTTAAAAGAGTAAGAATATTCCACCCGATTCTGCAGCTGTCATTAGCTATAACATAACTGACTGTTGCAAGTCATTGAGATACGTGTCTAGGTGCATTTTGTACTTAATGGCAGCTCTGCAGGATCTGGTGGATATTCTTCTGTGACACTTTTTATTTATAAACAGCGAATATCTATACAGTATACAGTTAAAAATAAACAAATGTATTTTAATTCGTCCAGTAATACTTATGTGGGCGTTGATTTACCAACTATGAAATGGGTTATAACAACAAAAACTTGTTAGTTTTTAAGTTCAAAGTACTCGATCCATCCCTTTGACGTGTGTTTTGAGAGTGTATTATAAGCAATTTGTACACCTTATACCTTCCCGTTGTTTTCTGAAATGGTATGTTTGACTCATTTTAAGTCCGTTTCCGTAAAGTTAGTCTGTATATATTCCGGTATGTGGAGGTATAATGTAAAATAAAGGACTTAAGGTTGAGTTCAGAATTGTATTTGACAATTTTTAGGCTCTGGGTCGGAAGTGACAAAAAGCGACTAACTTATATATAGGCCTGTAAATAACTATATAATTATTAACGATAGCATTCTTTATTTTTATTAGCCATCCCATTGATGTTCAATCGATGCTTTTCATTGGTCAAACGTTTTTGATACGCAGCACGTGATTAATACGTAAATCTAGATAAATACTACTTTATAAGCATTACGTCATTTAGTCCAAAAATAGATTATACTACCTTGAAATCAATTAAGGAATGTTTGTGTTTTTTTAATTGATGACGTCACGTATTTAAATTTAATCCATGCAGAAACACAGTGCAACGAGTGAACTTGTAGGTATGATAATGCCGAATTCTTTCAGTGGTTGGTTCGTTATTAAGGATCCTATTATACGCTCTAAAGCTCTGTCTACACTATCAAACTAGTTTGACAAAAAAAGTGTGATATGCCCAAATATGATAGTGATATGCCCAATTATGGCAGTGATATGACATCACCAAATTCATTATGGGCACATCACATTTTTTGTCACATAAACTTTGATAGAGCTTAATGCATGTTCTAAAAGTGTTGTGGTCAAACGTCAATCTGCGCGTGATGAATGTTTAAAATGACATTACATATTGGGGTGCAATTTTAAAAAGGTAGTGAAATTAAATGACTAATAAGCAAGTTGCCAAACAAGGTAGTGATTAACATAACATATATGCCAAATCAATTGTTTGGACTCTGAAGAGGAGTATACTAAAGTTAGCAAGAGTTAACTCGTCGTAAACAATTATTTAAAATGTGTTCCATATAAGAAGAAACATTTCATACCACTGCATTATTATTACTATAAGTAAATATAAGTATAGACTGCAGTATACATTATTGCTATGTGTAACTTTCCCCGTAGTATCACGGGATACAATGTAGACGCTCGTATAGCTTCAAGCAAAGGCGCACCATATACACACAACAGGGTGCTAAGAAATGTGTTAGACATAAAGGAAAAAGTAATACACGAATAAGTCTATTGGACACATCTTTTCAGTAAAATCAAACGCATGGCTAACCGCAACTTACAGCAAATAACTCTGTAATTAAATTTTACCTTTTGTGTGCTACCCTTTGTGTTATTTTTATTTGCGACACAGGCTGCCCGAGGTCTAGATAAATAGTTTTTGAGAGTGCTTGAATGGTACAGATTGTAAGCCACAATTACAGGATTATAGTATATAGTAAGTATGTCGATATTTAACTTTTTCAGTTCATTTTTTCATAAAGTTATGAATATGGTAGTAACACATGACTTAACATTTAGAAATACATAAACCAGACCTGGATTACCGGTGTAGTTAGGCTTTCCGTCTAATAAATTTACTGTACTTTTCAAAAGGCGCGAGTAAGTGAGAGTGATTAGTTCCACCACAGCGGTGTAGGAAATATTGATTTGATTTTAAGGGCGTACAATTAACAGATCTTTTAAGGTGTTAGACTCGCTAAAAATTATCTTTAGATATAACCACCACATATACATAAGTAACCGCAATTACAGGACTCTGATAGGGCATTCATTATTTAACTTATTTTTTATATTGTATAAGTTTTGAATACGGAACTTCATGTTTAGCATGACATAAGTAATGATGATCTCGGGATTAGAGTTAGGCTCTCTGTCACATCAAATGGATTTTGTGTACTTTTCTAAGGTTCAACTGAGAAGTGTTAGTTCTGCCCAGCGGCACAATATTTGTTTTTAAGGACGTATAAATCGCAAATTTTCTGTAGGCCTATATTACTGCTAAATAGCGGGAAAACGGTGACTACCAAGTACCAAACATGGAATACCGGAAATCAGGAAATGCTGAACTCTTCGTTCATTTTTATGATTAGTTCTTTTAAAGTTTAAACACCTTTTGTTAGCCATTATTAGGCAGTATTAATTAATAAGCTTTATTCCCTAACCTGGGATGATACGACATTTTTTCATAATTTGTTATTAAAAGAACAAGAAAGGATAAGAAAGCGTATTAAGGCCAATTTACACAGACGAGCGGTGACAGAAATAAAAAAAATAGAATCTATGTTATTCCTTATGACCATTTACACACAACATGGAGCAGATGGGCGGTTTCCGCTCATCAGGACAGATACAGATTCTACGTGGGACAAGCTACGCGGTTTTCTGCTTACCGTTTACCACTCGTCTGTGTAAATTGGTCTTTATTATGTCCACCAGCTATTTCAGGCAATTGGTGGTTAGTGTTTAACGTGATATGTGTCCCTAAGTATTGCTCGATGCATTAATCCGAGGATTAGAAATTTGACGAACCGAATATTTACGCCTCTATTGCTTGGTTTCTTCTAGAGATGACGTAAGCGCAACGTAAGATCAGTCAAAAGCGATGGATTATCTGAACTATCGGTTGTCATGGTTCATGGTTCACTTGCTTGCGTTTCATTTACGTCCTTACGCTGTGTTTCTAGTGGGAACCAAACTTTAACCTCTTAGATGTTACTGGCTGGCTGGTGGTTTTACACCAAGGCCCACTATTTTGACCTTTATAAAAGTGTTGCTACAAGACAAACAAACAGGTTTGTCTTATTCGTCTCAGCCCCGTGAACACTACCATTGTATCAAATAACCTTTACTTTTATCTGAACTTTTTCTTTTTTTTTTTTCTCTTTTGTGGCGTTAACCACTATTTTATTCATTTCATTCTCAAATGATCAATACAATGATTTTACACTTCATCCAAATATATATTCCCTTGTTATTCTTTTCTGTTATTTTCTTGTACTTTCTTTTATCTTTAGTACGATTTGATCGAAACAACTCGGTCAAATATATATATATATATATTTATATATACTTTATACTTTTATATGTATTATCCACTTTTTTTCATTATTTTCTTTTATTTTAACTATTCCTTTCTACAATAGGTCTATGTCTTTGTACAAAACACACAAGTGCATATATTCGAGTACATGATTGCACACATGCATACCCACGACAAAGGTATATAAATGAATAAATATTTACAATATATAAAATGCAATACAATTATTATTCTTAATTCTTTTTTTTTTTTTTTTACAATAAGAACATAAATAAAAATATAAAATTCAAATAGTTATAGTAAGCTTTAAAAATTCTTTCCTTACTCTTGTGTTTTAGTTTTATGTCTCATGGTTATAATTGTTGCTTACTTATATGTTACGTTTCGTTTTGTTTTTAATATTTATTTCATTTATTTTCATTTTTTTAAAAATAATTCTATATAAAGATTTAACCACCTATTGTCATTGTACAGCGTTATATAAACCTCTGTAGAATATACCGTATTATAATAGTCGGTTAAGGTATAACCTATTATTTTTTTCTGCCAAAAAGAGGCGAGAAAGTGAACCATAATTCCATTTCTTTACTTTTTTCAAAATGTGTGCTTTATAGATACAGAAGCATCCAAGAGAGAACATGTGGTCAACATATCTGTTTCCGGTACCGAGTACAATATTTTGAAAGTTTGCCTCAATTCCAAACTTATATGTGGTATAAACATTAATGTATTTCCATAAATCATTTGCTTCAGTACATTGGTAAAAGAAGTGTTTATCATCTTCTATTACATTGCATTGCAGGCAAGTGTCTGTATTATTAATATTCCATTTAAAGAGCCTTCTATTGGTAGGAATAATACAATGCAATAGTTTGAAATTTAGCTGTTTAAGTTTGTTATCTTTAATATCATTTACTTTTCTTTTCCACGTCAGTGACCAATCGTTCTCTATATTAAAATGTGTTTCCCACTTTGTTTTACTCTTGGTTGGTTCTTTACATTTTTTTTTTATAAAAAAGAGACGAATGTTTTTACAACTCATTTTACTATACTGTATTGATATAACTTCGTTAACTTTTACATTATCAATTTTTGAGTAAATTATATCTTTCCATTCTCGTGGTATTGCTTTTAGTAGACATGACAATTCAGCAATCCAATTCGATTTGATATTTAACAAAAATAGTAATTCATTTGTATTAATAAATCTGTTATCAATTATAATATGTTTCATCTTTGTTATACCAGATCTAATCCAATCCCTATAAAGGAGTGAGAAACCATTGTGTGTTATCAAGTTGTTGCCCCATATAGGTTGTTCTATAATTTGTTCATAGGAAAGTGACATTTTGACAGAATATTGATTGAATTCAGCTAAATACTTTAACATTGATTTATATAATAAAGGCATACTACTGTAATGTGTTTCTTTATATTTTACATTTGATATATTTTCAATAACCTCTCTTGGACCTATTTTGTTAAAATACATTTTAGGTAAACACTTCCATTTTGAAGTGTCATCATTGTACAATTTTTTAAGCCATGACATTTGTAGTGCCTTGACTTGAGATCTGAAGTCTGGAGCATTTACTCCACCACTTTTATAATCATTGATTAATGTTAATCTTTTTATCTTTTCTGTTTTATTATTCCAAATAAAATCAAATACAATTTTATCGACTTCATTTAAAACGCATTCAGGGGTATCTATAATACTTGCGTTGTAGATTAACTTTGCTAACCCAAGTGTTTTTAAAATCATAACTTTGCCAAATATCGAGAGGTTTCTTTTGTGCCATGTATCAAGCATTTTTTTAAAAGATTGAATTTTTTCAGACCAGTTTTTAGTAAAACATATTTCTTTGTCATGGCCAACATGTATACCTAGAATCTTAAAACTACTGTACACCCAATTGATGTTGAACAAATTTTCGTTCTTCTTTCTGTTTTTCCAACGCCCTAACCACATGGCATTAGTTTTTTCTTTGTTTAGCTTTAAACCTGATACTAGACCAAATTCAACGATTTTATCAATGCTATTCTTTATACTGTTTTCATTTTTTAGAAATAAAACTGTGTCATCTGCTAATTGTGCAATTTTGACTTCAGTTGTATAGTCATCCTTGCCTGGAAGGGCAATCCCTTCGATATTTTGATCACTTTTAATTCTTATAGCCATTATTTCTGCTACTAAAATGAATAGTAAGGCAGAAAGGGGACAGCCTTGTCTGATCCCTCTATGCATTTTGAAGCTTTTTGAACACCAACCGTTATTCATTATTACACATTCTGTATCTGAATACAGTACGTTCACCCATGAAATGAAAGAAGAACCAAAATTGAAAGAACTCAAGGTACTTACAAGAAAATGTCTATTTACAGTGTCGAATGCTTTACTAAAATCTACGCTAACAAGAGCTCCTGTTAACCTGCCGTTATCCATATACTGAATTACATCATTAATTAATCTTACATTGTCGCCACCAAAGCGACCTTTAATGTAACCTTTTTGGTCATTACTAACCATTTTTGATATAACCTTTTGTATTCGTTTTGTTAAAACCAATGCAGCAATTTTATAGTCTACATTCAAGAGAGTTATAGGTCTCCAGTTATTGAACTTTTTCTTTTAAGGTTTTTCTTTAACATTTTTTGAGGATTTGTTCAGTGCATTTTGAAAGAGGGTTTTGTTGATTGTATAGTTTCAAAGCGATAAATACACAGTTCATATAGAAAGAATAAAGTATTGTAATTTTTCTTTCGTACTATTTAAATTTCAGTAAATGCGGCAATACAACGTTTGTAAATGGTATATTAAAGATAATTCAACTGTCCTTTTTCAACACATTTTTTTCTGTATTTTCATTTAGTTTTGCTTCACGCTAGTAAAGTAAGTAAAATTAATACAATATGTTTTCAATTCAAATCAGTTTATTAATTAAAACATTATTGCGAACACAACACAGAAACTACATTAGTATTGGCCCGTTACTGAAATAAAAAGTAAAAAAATATTTTGAAATCAGTCACTAATCAGATGTATTAACCATATACAAGTACTAAAAGTAAACAAAATGCCGCAAAGAGCTAACGGAAATAGTTACAAACTAAAGGTTACTGTACAAGTATCTATTTCATTAAAGTTTTAATATAAATAAATTTCAAAGTTCGTCTTTAATCAGGTAGGCATGATAGTCAGTAAAAATAATAAACTCGATATCGCAATTGTTCATGGCATTGTAATTCGAATAATTGGTTAAATGAAGCTTAGGATCTTAATAGTCTAAATGTGTGTTAATTCCTCAAAATATAATGCCAAGGTTAGATTGTTAATGAATAGATCAAAGGTCAAAGTTAACAAGTCAATTTGTACAGTGGCATATGAAAACTATCCCAATAGAGCCCAAAAACATTAGAAAGAAAGGCAACCTTGCAAGTTTCGTTAATAGCTAAATTTCGATTTGGAATGGTAGGACTGTTAATCTGCGCATGCGTATACACATTTCATTTATTATGGTGATTTTGTTGGTCAATTTACGTTCGTCCTACGTCTACCGTACTGAAGCGAAAGCTTGCTAAATATCAGAGCGTAAAAATATAACATTTTTCGCTTTTATTATGTGTTTTGTTAGATAGCTTTGATCTTCATTTTTCCATTTGTCATAATGCTCTGCTACTATATAACAAAGTTTTAGTAAAAGTGTGAAAGGTTAAAAATGCAATCTTTTAATTTTGAAAAAAAAAACAAACTAAGAAGGCTACTAAAGGTATAAATAGGAACAATCTGTGTTCAACTTTCAAACAATTTCTTTTTAAAATTATCTTTTGTTCAAAACGCAATAAATTTTATCTCAAATTCAAAATAAATTTTGATTTTTGGAATTTTAAATATTGCAATATTTTGTATGTTGTATAGTATTTCAAGTATTTTAAAATTATTTTTAAATGTATTTTAATATCTTGACGAATAAATTACAACTATGTGTATATTATATTGCTATACTCCACAGTATTCATGGATGATTTCGTTCGTCACTACTTTGCCCATCTTGAAAATGTGGTTAAAATTTTAAATATATTGAAATGAATATATTATTAAATTACAGAAACCAAATTAGGCAAGCGTGTTTTCCCGGAAACTACGTCATGCATTTTTATCACAACGCATTCCCAGACTTATAAACAAATGTCCGGAACAAAATTCCATATATTGTACAGTCCATTTAAATTTAAAGTCCCTAAGCTAAACTTTAAATGCAGTATTATTGCAACATTTTGTTTAAAGCGTTGTGTATTCGTTCGTATTATTGTTTGTTTCTTTCGTGGGAGTCCTTAAACCCGCCTTCAATTTTCTTCATATAATTTTAAAGCATAGGTTAAAACAAGATTTAGTTATTTTTTAGTATTTGTTTTTATCCAATATTAAAATTATAAAAAATACGTAAACAAAGTCAGATTATAAAATGAAAGTAACTTAGAGTTAGATCCATATTTTCAGAAAAACCAACAAATTCCATTTCATTGAAACAATTGCGATCTAAAGTTTTGAGAATTTTGGTTGCGGTTATTATTGAAAAATTAAGTAAGCCTTAGTTAAGTAGACTGTAAGTGGGTGTATCTCAATTTTCTAATAATATTTAATTTGCATAGCATATTAACTCTTAAGGATGTATTAAACAATAGAAAAGAAATTTACTTACTATATGTTCTGTTAATACAAATATGTTTGGTACACTACCTCTTATTATAATTTCAATGTAAGTATAATAGGCTGCATGATGAACATCTAAAATTGACAGCAGTACGGTATACCAACAATACCCTTTCCCCAAGAGGTACTGTCTGAATCTTAAAAATGTATTGTCCCCCAAAATCATGAAAAATAAAGATTTTTTTTTTCGGACTTTGAATAGGCAATTTTGCAGTTTTAATGAAGTTGTTCACTTCCATAAGAAAAAAAACGGGGGAAAAAATTAATTTCACCTATAAAAAGACAAAATAAACAGTTAAATTACCCAAAAACTCATTGTCTTCCAGACAATTTGACCATTTTTTGCTTTAAATTACATTTTTCTCAGGTAAATACATTTTTTTCAGACCCAATTTTTTGTGAGAGTGAATAACTATTATGTGACATTAAAATAACATATTCAACAAAAAAATTAAAAAAAATATTTTTTTAGAGGGACAATATATCTTTAACAAGACTGTTGAATTAAATTTTCAATTGTTTCAAGACCTACTGGTCTTAATTATGCCAACCATTTGTGAAGCCCGCCAGATTCACAAACTTAATAATAACTCAATATGAAAGCTATCGATCTGCGACCAACAACATACGCCTATGATTCGTATCAGTGGTCGTCCTCTGGGCCTAAAATCAAGAAGAATCGAGTGAACAAGCAATGTCTACAATGAATTAATATGACGTACCGGTAACTAGATCTAGATTTCTGGGTGGGGTTTTTTCTTTTGTCTAGATCAAAAACCACCGTTACACATTAAAGTATTGTTCAGTGGGTTTATACATATTTATTATAAATAATTGTGTTATTGGTGGTAATTGGAAACTATATAACGGTCGGTTACGCACTTTATGTCATAATGATTAAATTGGATTTGACAAATGTATTGAAATTTAAGGTAATTTATAGGCTATTTCGACAATTACATTTTGTTTGGAGAGTATGCCGGGGGCGAGCGGCACTAAATGGCCCGTCACAATATTTGAACATTGATAATCTTTACCACACAATGTCCATACATTCTATTTCTCAACTCAAAAACTTATCAGAAACACCCACGCTATGTCTACACTTAAACAAGCACGTCTTTTGATATTCAAATCATTTTGTTCGTGATCAAATTTATATACGTCAATTTGTTTGACCCGTGCACCCATTGGTATTCTGATTTCTCTGTGGTGTAACACTTTTCATAGTCTCTCTTTAATCCGAAAGGTAAGAACTCTAAAAAAAATTCTCGTTTTTTTATTCACCGATTAAATCTTAAGTGGAGATTCACTGTAGTTGCAAAGACAAGCTTAATACGGTTACAAATTTGTCACCGTTTTTATTCTTTAAAGATTAAAATACTTAATATATAAAACGATTATTAGACCTATGTATTGTTGTATTAAGTTAAGCTCTGTTGCTGAACAATTTGTGTGAATGGTAAAGTTAACTTAGTTTGTTAATTTAGTTACCTTTTAACTTAGTTTGACATTAGTTTAGTTAATTTAGTTACCTTAGATAACTTAGTTTGAGATTGGTTTACAAAAAGAGGAAAGTATTCTGTCTGAAATAAGATAAATAATAAGTAAAAACAATATCTTAATAGGTCTAATTGTAAGTGCCGCTGTCAGATCATATTATTTTGCCCAATGTAAATGTTAAACTGTTTATTACCTGTTAACTTAGTTTGTCATTAGTTTATAGTTAATGTAGATGTAGTTACCTTAGTTAACTCAATTTTCGTATGAATAATGTTACGACGCTCTACCTAAGATTGCTAAAATAATATTTCTAGTGTTGGACATACATACTGTACCGGTATATTGTTTTATATTTCAATTGTATAATTTTGTATAAAATTGTATAATTTTGTAAAAATTGTATAATTTTGTCAAAATTGTATAATTTTGTATTGTTAGATTTAAAGATTTATATATATTTTTATATGGTATAGTTTATTCCATTCTGTAAGGGGCGGGTTTCCCGCTGTTGAATGAGTTTGAATAAAAAAAAAAATATATATATTAATGTTTTATCATTTAGTAATCCCGGGCCTTAAAACATTTTTAGTAATATGCCTATTTAGCTTGCTTATGTTAATTATTTTCAATATGAGCAATAAAGAAGCATTCATTTTGATATGTTAATAATTGATGTAAAGTGCCGCTGATTATCATAATAATTATATTATGTAAATGTTAAAATGTTAATCTTGCATCTTGCGTTATGTTGCCTCGTATTAGCTTGTTTCGGTAACAGTATTTAAAAACTGAGCATTGGTGTATTACCAAAAAATGTGCAAAGTATTTGCTATGTTACAAAGTACTTGCAGAGAGTGCAAAGTACATGTTATAATGATTGATCTATACAAACAGGAATGTAGGCCTACTGTGTACATTTTGACAATGTATACATCTATATCAACTATTTCCAAAAGTTCAATTCAAATTTTATTGATCCAATGGTTCATCTAAATTTCACCCATAAAAAATAAATCAATTTGGAAAAATCTTCTTTTAAATTGTTTTTCTTATTTACATTTTTCTAGTTTCTGTTTACCTTTATATAATAAGATTAATATGTATTCAAGATTTTTGCTTTAACCAGCCATGAACCAGCCAAGAACCAGCCAAGAAATCATGTAAATCAAGAAACTCATATCGTGTTTCAATCCGTAAATACATTTAAATAGAACAATTTTTAGAATAAATATACCTTTGGGGGAGTTGGTTACTGTCCTTATTGTTATCTGAGTCTGAACAAAAATGCTCCAATCCAATGTAAACAATGTGTTTGCGATGAAAAGAAAATTTCTAAATTAAGAAAAGTTACCAGAAAAACGATGTTAAAGCAGGGGTATACACCCAAGTAAAGGGACATAACACATTAAAAAGTATGATCTATTTGAATATGATCGAATTCTCGATTCTGTCTCTTAATTCGGAGTTATACCATTTCGGTTTTTTTATCTTAAATTATTCAGTGAGTTTTTTTTGTAATATTTGTTTGTTTTCATCGGTATGAACAGAAACAAACCAGGATGAATCAGCTTATTTCCAATGGGGTCATATACAAGGCAATATATCAACAAGATGCTGAGCTCCGGAGATCAAAAGGTTTATCTGTGGCTGCAACACGATCAGTTCCACGCACCTTAACAGACAAGAATATGTACATAGACTACACTAATTTTGGTATTTGTCGCAGCCAGACATAATAGCAAAGGACTGTTACGAGTTCCTATCTTGGCAAGGCGAGCTTATCGTCCTGTTGTTAGATTGCCTTGTATTAAACAAGCAATTAAAGTTACCTAAAATACATACATTAATCTTGCATACATTCCTCTTTATACTTACGATTAACGGTGTGTTTTGAGCAATCCTTTCCTTTTGATAGGTGTGAAACGAACGCTAGTATGGTATTCAGAACGAACACCACCACAATATAAATATCTTTATTGACAATTGACTCAATAGACTCGAAAAACTAAATTCAAACCGTCTAAAAATATAACATTGAGGTCTATAATAAATATCAATCAGTAAAAGTAGATATGTTCCTATTGTATGTGATACAATGCGCTATAAAATAAGCAGAATAACATTCAATGGAAACAACGGTTGTCAATTCACATAATATTAACAATTAGGCCTAGTTATGAAAAGTCAATGAAAATCTGACAGATTTAGGGCAAGTCACGAGAGAAACAACAATAATAATTGGGTCTTGTTTGGGGCATTCCTTACTCTTTGGTAAAAGCAGAACTGCAGTTAGTATTGTATTTCCTTCCGGTATGTTTGAATTGATCACGAAATAGTAAACAAAATGTGTACTACTTACTACTGCTACTACCACTACTATACTACTAAGTAAGACATGCTGCTGTTACTGTGTGGTTGCTTGTTTGTTTGTTTTGCTGAAATGGTGAAAACATTTTTAGTCGCGTGCAACGCGACTCTACAGGTCACTATGTCAGTTGGTCGGTCGGTCGGTAAACACTAACTTGAGCACGCGACTATATGGCCTTGTTTGGGTTAGGCCACCACCTAATAGAGCTAAGAAATGTATTTGGCTCACGCATCCTATGTTATGAGTGTTACTGTATACTCACTTTCTCAATCGCTCATTCGCTCACAAAACAATAACTTAGGCCTAAACATAAAAAAAAACAAAGGGCCAGTCATATGCATTAGCCTAGAGATGCCTTCCACAAAAAACAAAATATTCTATCTTCGGTACTCTTTCTAAGCCTAATTGTTTGATCTTAATTTTTAACAATGTCTATAGGTCTAATTCATGAATTTGTAAACTATATTTCATTATATAGTATGTCCTTTCCTTCCAGTAACTATACTTAATTCTATATTCGACAATATATTTTTATTCATTTTTGTATTTTGCTAACTTGTTAGGTCCAGCTTATAATCTCAAGATGCCATGACTCTCTCGATGACCTACCAACAAAGAGTGTTTGGCACACTTCAATACCTGCATAGGAGACGTTAGTTTAGGATAGTATAAGAAAAGACTTTATTATTTCGCTTTTTATTCCATTTTCACATTTTTTAGTTATTTCAAGGCATTAATTCTTGTTGAATTGAAAAGCTACTGGACGATAAACAAACCTTCGTGAATTTAATTATCTTGTATAAACACATTAGGCTTATTTGTATTATGTTGTTATTATTTCAATACTTTAGTTCGTAAGAACATGTATTGTAGGATCAGAAAACAGAAATTATTAATTTCACCTATTTGAAACATAGTACGCGATCAGTCAGGTGTAGGCTAAATCGTGTTACAATAATTATACAGGTGTGGAATGCAGGTAAATACACGTATTATTAAAAACCTGTATACAATATAAAGAATTCTGTAATAAAACTAAATCATACGAATTTAAGTTGTGATAAAATTGTTGAATCACCTAAAGAAAATTATATGACAACGCAGGCGCACCCACGATTATTTTCGGCTTAGAATGGCATTTTTACGACTTTAGGAAGAATTGTGAGTATACTAAAATCAGTGTGTATACAATACCACAAAGACAGGATAATATTTTTAATATTCTTAAATATTATTATCCCCACCCCCTCATGAAACGTCGCAAAATAAACATTCATTTTGTCATATCCATAAAGTGTGACGTAAGAATTTACCTAACTACAATTCGCTAATTCAAACACTGTCTGTTAAGCTATCTGCGTAGTCGATGTATGGGGTTCGAATCGATCCTATAAGAAACTACTTTTTACTTTATGGTGAGAGAGATTATTTAGAGGGTTAGGTTAAGTTATATTTAGGAAGTAGTTCGGCTATCTTTCACATAACTTATGTACGAAAAATAAAATTTCCCCTGTCCACACTCTTTTTATGATGTCTTTGCAATAAGGTTAGGACAATGCCTACATAGTTTTTATTCGCTATTTCCGGTCCAAACGAAAGGTAAATTTCCAAAACGTATTTCAAAATTAACTCCACTCTCCTAAGAGTCGATTAAAATAAATATAAAACGGGCATTGGTGTAGAGCCTATGGTCATCTTGGTTGGCCATTTCTATTATAGATGTATTGTCCCCTGAAAAATAATTTTTTACAATTTTTTTATTGAATAGGGGCCTATGCCATTTTAATGTCACATAATAGTTGTATAAAAATTGTATCGAAAAAAAAATATTTACCTAAACAATCTGGAATTTAAAGCAAAAAATGGTCAAATTGGCTGCTAGCCAATGGATTTTTGGTTGAATTTAACCATTTATCATGTTATTTTATAATTGAAAACATAATTTTTTCCGTTTGTTTTTCTATGGAAGAGATTCCCTTTATTAAAACTACAAAATAACCTAAAAGTCTCATTTAATTAACTTTTTTTTTCATCTTTAAGAGAGTACTGTAGAACCGACGGTAACGACACAGAAACATATGTGTGTAACTCTGATTTTAATCCATAGCACGGGTTGAATGCCTTTACAGCACAACCTTTAAATTACGATTTTCTCGAGTAAATAATTTTTTTTTCAATCCAATTTGAGATCAAAGTGAATAACTTTTATGTGCAAAAAATGAAAAAATGGCCTATTCAACAAAAATATTAAAAAAAAATGTTTCAGGGGGACAATACATCTTTAACAGAACCGTACATTCTAGTACTGTATTATGAATATCGGCAGAGATACCACGCGTTACCATTGGCCAACCATGCACGTCGGGAGTAAACCTTCCTAATCCCGTCATTCTCTGTTGGATTTCATAACACAATACAGGCGTTGAAAGAGATACCTGTATTTGAAAGCATGCCAGACACGCTTAATACAATTATTTCACATTGTGTGTTTATGGGTGTCATCAAAGCTTATGATAATAACTTGAATATAAATCTGTTTTATTTTGGCGCCAACAAAAGACAATCACTTCAAAGTAAAATTATCTGAAGCGATCATCTGAATGATCGCTGTCATAAAGGCATATTAGTGTTAAATAGCTTTGCATTTATACTTGCTAATCCATAATAAAAATGTGTGGTTATATTAATATAAAAATACTAAATTTTGTTTTATATGAAAGTAAAACCCATTCAATTTAACACAGGCCTACATTCAATTGCCATACAGTTCGTACAGGACGTTAACATTTCACCGTAAAGATTCAAGATTCAATTTTATTTTGCCAATTAAAATGGAAATAATATGCCCAATGTAGTGGTATTTTTTTATTTTATACGGCCTATTATAACCAAATTTTACATAATGTGGATAATAAAGTGTACAAAATGGGACTGGATAACCACGGGTTCATTCAGGGTCTTCATTAGGATTGTGTAAGATTCTTCATAAACTTGTTTGTGGTTAACCACCATAAACTTGACTAAATAAGTGTTAGGGTTCGTTCAGGTTTAGTTTTCTAGCGGGACGTGTTGTTTCATGGGCACACATAGGAACCAACTTACCTGGGTAAATAAAGTCTGAACGAGCACTGAGATGCACGCTACAATCGCCATGATTAATTTAATGATGCTTACTGTTAATTATCTTTTGGTTAAACTCCGAACGTTTTACAATTTTGCAGAAAATGTAAGCTTAGGTCGGTCTTCTTATTTTTTACTCCCGCACTTTCGTATGTAGTTTATTATCAATTATCTTTGTTTTTATTTTTAAATAGAAAGTGACACAAAATGGATCTTCGAATAACTGTTTTATTCGTGTTGGCACTGGTTTTTGTAGGTACGGAAGCTCCAGCTCCACCAGGTTGCCAAAAGTAAGTTCATTAACATCTCCTACATTGATGATGTGATACTACGAAAGCAATTTATCAGGGATACAGAAAATTCACCTGATTTTCATTGTATTATAATAGGCAAATCCGTAATACATCATCTCATGTGCTTGTTGGGTTAAGGATGATTTAGGCATCACATGAGAAGCACATGAGATGAGATTTGTACTATGATATTGAACACATTTTAGACAGTACCGATATTTATATATACCGTTTCACATTCATTTTCAGTGTCATTCCTTAGTGTCGAGTTTCCACTTTTGACTCACTAAAATTATATATAATTCTATGTATTTTTTTATTGAAATAACCACACCTAGGCCCTAAAGATTTACAATACTGTTTTCTTGTTGTTTTTAGGGCAGGCGTTTCCGGACAACGTCCACCGGGTTGCGGTAGTCAGATTGGCAAAAAAGAAAATAAACTACTAAACACATTACTCGAACGGTGGGTAGCTAAACATATTCCTGTAATATTTATCAATAGAAGCTGTTTTCAATAGATTACAACATTGATATTCAAATCAAACTTTAAAACAGGAAAATGATAACTGTTGTAGAATCATGATATCGTTCAGCTCTGTATCTTTGTAACATATTTATATAACAAACACACGCACGATAAGTTCAAGTTAAGTGAATAATTGTAATAAATGTATGTATTAATTTTGCAACGCAAGTTTGTTCTAGTTAAATACATTTCGAAATGAACATGCTGTTTCATGATAATGTTTATTTTGTAGATTATTGGTAAGAGAACTCGAAGCAGAAGTAGCCGAGGAACAGCAAGCCCTCAAAAAGAAGGCAATGGATAACCCACAAGCCCCTGCAGAAACGAGAGAGTTTGACACTGAACAAGCCCAAGAATTGAGGGACTTAGATGCTGATGAAAAACAAGAAGAAGAAACTCGTCTTTTGAATTTACTGCTTGGTTTGAATGGTAAAAAAGACATCAAGAAATAAACAAATTATATTGGACACTACCTGGTCAGATTTGAATCTGTGTGCGTTCAAAGCAACTCTCATGAACGTGCTTAACCATTCAACCATGATTGAACACGTGAGAGTGTTTTTTTTTTCACATGACTCAATGGATCGACTACGCGGAAACTTACTTGTACACTAAACATATTATATCATATACAAATGGGATTCTCTTTAAATTAAAACTCTAAGAGCGATTTCAATCATTTTTCTATTTTCAGGCTAAACATGTATATTTCCCTTTTTTAATAAAGCAAAATTATATGGATGTAAATGTTACCTTGACAATAGCTGTACATTAATTTTTATATTTGTTCGTATTTTATCGAATGTATAGTGTGAATCAAAAGTATTTTACCTTACGTGTGTGCGTAATAGCTGCGCTATATTCAGGTATGTTAAATAAGTGCCAGTTTTAATTTCTCAATAAGAAGATAACTAGGTTTTTATACTAAAATTGTACTCGAAATATACCATGTGAGTGAGTTGTAAAGAAGGTGGCCTTAATCCAAAAGTTCCCCCTGCGTGTATCTGAATAAATTCCATGCATTTATTAAATAATATTTAATAAATTAATTAAAAATAATTTTTCTCAGTCAGCATTTTGTTTAATAAGATGTAACGATATAATACCTCTTTCCTATTTTTAAACGAGTTTATTTATAAAGGTCAATTGTATAAGATATTCCAAAGTTACTTCTGAAAACAGACTACAACAAAATAATGATTTGTCTCGAAGAACATCAAATTAAGATTCTTTGTAAAATTGATTGAATTGCCATAATTACAGTATATAAGATTATTTATAATTAAATAAAACAACTAAGTTACGCTATACAAGTGTCGTAATTGTTGCAGTAGTCAACTGATATCCCTTCCCTTTCACACCAGAGACATTCCGGAGTTGACGCCTCGGTGTGAAAGGGGTATTATATTGAGCCTGTTTTCACACAGACGAATCAATTCGCACAAATCAAAACTCTCAAACTCTCAGCTTATGCGCATGAGTATTCATATTTCCATCAAAATGTTTGCGATGGGAAAAATACGCAACCAATGTAGGCCTACAATAACTTCTAGGTCCACAGCGACATGAGCAATGGTCGTTGGAATGGCGCTATATAAATGTACGTTATCATTATTAGTATTATTAATGCGCATTTTCTTTTTATTCAGGAATGATCGATTGAATTTGAAAGTGAACAAAAAACAGAATATACATCCAATTTACCAGTTTGGAATTGTGTATACCTGGGGGGACAGTGATATTTTACTGCTCATGGGTTCGATTCCTCCATGCTTCCTCCTCTTTATTTATATTAGGCATTACATACCAAGAACATTACAAAATGTAAACAAAACGTTGTTCCACGTCCGTCGTTAAAATACGCATGCGTGATTTAGCGCTGGACGACAACATTGAATTTAACGTTGTCCGAAAAGGCAATGTCTATTACGTGTAAAGCTAAAAATAAAGACAAATTATATTTTATGAAAGGTTAAACGGTTACGTAAGCAGCATAACTTGAATGACAGCTGTTAACAATGGTGACCGTAGCAGTTTAATTTAACTGTTCAGTTATAACGTAACGGTAGGCCTACGGTATGTAATGTATGCTGATGTACCGGCAAATTGTAGATCTGTTGTGGATATAAGCAGTAATGATTGAGGCCAATCAGACGTGTAATTTAACTGTTCAGTTATAACCTAACGGTATGTAATGTATGCTGATGTACCGACAAATTGTGGGTGATCTGTAGGCCTAGTGGATATACGCATTAATGATTGAGGCGAATGAAAGTAACAAATTAGTCAAAGATTTCGCCTTTGGAATATTACGATACACCAAATAACGAAAACGTAGACCTTGGAATATACAATGCACCAACTAGAGAAGCTAGACCCATCGAATATAATAACAAATAGCGAAGGCTTAGGCCGATGGAAATACTATACAGGAGGTTTTATGCTTAAATCTCAAGTATACAAACTGCTCTATGCTTGACATTTTCGGTGAGTAATTGTTGTTTATTATATTCATTGTAGACATGTGTCCATTCTTCTGTGCGATGTCTTTCATTGGCCTAAATCTGCATATTCATTTTGAATTCGTATTTAAACAACGAAAACAAAAATAAGCATGGCCCGCAAATGCTACAGGTGGTATGTGACTTTAAAAAATCATCGAGTATGATCAGACAAAAGTGTAAATAAATTTGCCAAAATTGCTTCAACTAATATTATGGTTATTGTTGTTATTACCACGACAATATGTCTACTAGGCCTACTAATTATTGTTATTAAAATGAATTATTGTAAATTTATGTTTGTAGGTGAGTTAATAAGGAACTAAATAACAAATAGTATGCTCGCTGATATCAGATAATTAAATTCTTAAAAGTAAGAACCCGATTCTGTTGCTGTCGTTAGATAGTATCTAACTGACTATTGCAAGTCAGTTAAATACAAGTCTGTGTGTGTTTTAATACACATAGACTTGAATTTTAAAATAGTTTTAATATATTCTATCCTTAATTCTTATGGTACATTCTGATTCTTCTATTGCATATTAATGTTATTATAACTGTAATAGGGCATCACTTTCTGCCACCTGAATATGCGACGTGTAAAGATAAATTTGCCGAACTCGTGTTCGGGCGTTTGAATTTTGGAAGTGCCCGATCGCGAACGTCGTGACTATCGGCCCCGTGGTTTAGAAAGAAATTAGATTGTTTATTTTTCGTTGATTTTGAAATCAAAAAATACAGCAGTGCTGAAAATTAATTACTCAATTACACACTGATTGATGAATTCTATGCAATATTATTGAAATACAGTTTTTTATTAAGCTTTAAACAACGAATAAATTTGTTGAGCTAATTTACTAACGGCATGATGAATAATACTATTTTGGCCTACAATCGACTAAGTTCTATAATGTCTGGTATACAGTACCCGTTTTTGCATTTAATAAAAATATATACTATAAATTGCAAATGTTAATACATAATGTGTATATAGCTCCCATTAATAATGAATATGCTACATCTATTAAAAAGTAATCATTGTGTGTGTATTTTATAAATTAATAAAGAGTGACCTAATAAACGCGGCACATTTTGTTTGAATGGAAACGTCATCTTAGTTCTATTTCGATAGATCGTATTATTAAGTTTCATTTAATATTCGCACATCTTCTGGACATAATGTAACCTCATAATATCACGGAAATGTGGATAATATTTTGTAAATTGAGGCCTAATATAGGCCTAGTTCTAAAACTCTCGTCACTTAGATGAAGTAGTAGGCCTAACTATCGTTCGTTTGAAATAGGTTATCTTTGGATCGTACATTTTAGGGCCTCAACACAAGTGTGGTAGATTTTAAGTTTTCATTCTATGTGAGATGCAGACAACCTTTCATTGTAGCAACATAACACTTAGTTTAACTGTTGCTTATGCAAAGTAGACCAGAAAAACCCCATCAAAATCATAGCATATTGTTGCTAAGCGTTACGCTTAACATCGTATTTTACATTCTTCAAAAAACAAAATGAGATTATGTTTAACTGTCAAATATTTATGTGGATGTCGCCGCTGTTACTGAGAGGTCAAAGTTCATAAATCATCATGTTCTTGTTCAAAAATCATTTGTTTCCTGTTGCCGTAGAATGTCCTCAATGTAGTCACTCTCGTCAAGTTTAGATGGTTGCCCAGGTAATCTGAAAATAAAAATAAACAATTACTGTTTATGTACAATGTTTATTCATAATGTTTATCTGTAAACGCTTTATGTTTCCAAAACCCGACCGAACCCACAATTTGATAAAATATAGGGCATTCTTACACCCACCCCTTTTTATCAGCGTATATACCTCAACACCCTCTGGGCACCTACGCAAAGACCCTCTTTCTAGCGCCAACCCTCTTATATTGCAATAGGCCTACCATCATCATTCTCTTTTTAGAAATAGCCTCAACATCCCCTTAGCGCCTACCTTTAACACCATAGCGCCTTTAGGCCTGCCCAATGCTCTCCTTAGCGCCAACACTCAACAACCTCTTAGTCTTCAGCAACTTTTAGCAATACCACAAGGTCTTCCTAGCGCCTACCCTCAACACCAAGTTAGCGTCTACTAAATACCCTCTTAACGCCTACCCTTAACACTTACAAATATATAAGAATGACTTACGTTGAGTCTTGATTAACAATCGTTTTCAAAGAAGCCAAAACTTTAGGATCACGGTACAAGTCTTTTAATGTATTAATGTAAAACTGCTGACCTCTATAAATAAAGTACCGTAATAATCATTGTTACAGTGTAAATTAATTTAGGCCTTGACACATCACACACCAAACATAATAACATTGTTTGGTCGTGTGAATTGCTTTTGGGAGCGATTTTGATTATTTATGCTGATGCAAAAACAAGTTTCAGCCAATCAGAAGAGAGCAATAAACTAGATCCCCACCTGGAGGATGAATGCTTAGCGTATGAACTGGGAGATCAGATACTAGAAACATTTATAATAACCGTCTGACAGGAGATCAGGGTCGCAGAATTGGGATGAGCCATGTCTTTAGTTGTGCAATATAAACATTACAAAACAAACTTACGTAGCGGTTCTCTTTCCTGTCTCTGCAATTGCACTCATCCTATCATTATTTTGGAGTACACTTCCCATTTTAGACCAAATAGTTTGATGTGCATTTGGTCGTTTCGCCCTATTGGATGACACATATTGATACATATATTGCGATAGCAGGCAGAATAAATAATTATAATTAGACATTATCAATAAATCCCGAATCTTTAAAACGTAATCATTATTAGGCTAAACTTGTGTGGTACTACAGTAATTATTAGGGAGACCTATTTTAAATAAGTAACTCTTCTACGGTATCATAAAAGTGTGTTGTAGCAGAGAAGAGTGACTTTTCCCTGGTTACAGGTATTTATTTGGAAGGACGAAGTCTTTCTTTCACAGTACAGATGTGATTCCCATTTTTTCTGCTGGTCGGGTGGATAGACGTACTTTATGTATTTTTAAGAGGCCATCTTGATATCGGTATGTTATAGGCCCCCTAATTCTACTTGTGATTCGACATTATGGTAAGCCCACTTACATTGCTCTTTTTCCCGAATCACTTAGTGAAGTAACACGGTCATCTGTGGTGCCTCCTACCATAGTCCATAAACGTTGCTGAGAATCAGCTTTCTTTGTGTATTGTCTAGGTAACCTAGCTCCAAAAAATAGTTTAATAAAATCAGACTTTCAATAAGCAATTTCGCAGTTTTAATCAAGTTGTTCACTTCCATAGAAAAAATTCACTTATCAAAAGATAAAAAATAAACGGTTAAATTTATCCCATAACAATGAATTAAGTTAATTTGCATATACCTTCAACAGAGGTGTGATGTTGTATGTACGCCATAATTTAGTCCTATACTTACATCATTGCTCTTTTCCCCGAATCACTTAGTGAAGTAACACGGTCATCTGTGGCATCTCCTACCATAGTCCATAAACGTTGCTGAGAATCTGCTTTCTTTCTGTATTGCCTAGGTAACCTAGCTTGAAAAAAAAACAACCACAAATCAGTAGTTTTCAAGTTAACGATGTTTTACGTTTTAATTTACATAATTAAGTTAATTTGCATATACATTTTAGCAGGTGGTAGGAGTGTGATTGTTTAAATTTTGTTCTTTAATCAGATCATGCTTATCTTTATGGAATAGGTGTTAAACTCTGTTTACACTGTCGAACTAATTTGAAAAAAAAGTGTGATGTACCCAGATTTGATAGTGATATTAAATCATCACATTTGATAGTGTAGACTATTTGAATTGTAGTACAAATGTTTCTTTAAAAGAAAACTCTTTCTTCCACTGGTTGGGCAGGTCTGCTTAATTTACTACAAAATACAGACGTGATTCCAATTGTATTATTTCATTGACTTACGCTCTTTTCCCCGAATCACTTAGTGAAGTAACACGGTCATCTGTGGCATCTCCTACCATAGTCCATAAACGTTGCTGAGAATCTGCTTTCTTTCTGCAATGGAAAACGGTATAAGATGTAGGCCTAGATGCATCAGAGATGGTTAGTCTAAGAAATTTGTTCAATCCTCGTTTTGAAACATCGTGTTATAAATTAATCGTATCAAAAATAGCTAAAAGCGGTATTGAAGATATAATGTGAGTTCGTAAGTTAACAAACCTCCTGTAACTTTCTTCAATTATGACGCATCATTTTGTTTTAATTGCATCAAATGTTTTGGGTAAATTTGTTTACAAGATATTCAAAATGTCATTGTCATCTACCAGTGAAGAGTTAAATTACACAGCTAGTTACTCTTCCCTGCATCTACAACCCGAACGAAACTGTTGTATGCAATGGCTCCTTTGCCATTGACATACGTACTGTAATGTCTCATCCGAATTGTCTTTACCTATCTCTAACATAAGTATAATTTATATATAGATAATATTGAGGTACATACGTTGTTTTATGTGACGGTAAATATGGATATTCAAATTGTTCTGCTTCCATAAACCTGTAATAACAAAACATGTAAACATAGATTATAGTACTTTTCAGAGGGAATAATTCTGGGAAGGATTACAGGGGACCGTTAGGTATATTTTTTGGGAAATTGGTACCGTAGTAATTTGTATCTGGTAAATGACATCTTGACTTCATAATGTTGATGTTGTCGATAATATATTATTATAGGGACTTATTGATATAGAATAGTCACAATATTGTATTTTGTCTAGACTAGATGGCGCTATACGCTATATTACAAGAAGTCAATACTAATGATAATTGAATGTAATGATAGCTTAATAATGTCCTCAGTCATCCGTACCAGCAGATCAAAACTAAATATTGCTTAGCAAAATATCATCGGCTTAATATTTACCATGGAGTGCGTTTACCGGTTTGCCTTAAAGAGCTAATACTATCACTACCTGTGCGGACCTTCCCCAATTTGCTCCACAATATGTGTTGAGAATTTTGACGCTTCCTTTAACAGAAAAATAAAAAGAATAAAACTTGTAAAATATTTGATATTATTATTTATACATTATAGTTATGTCATACCAAATGGCAGCCAACCATGGTAATGGGAACGTGTTCCGCAGTTGTCTGTCCTTCTCGTATTGTACTGCAATCTTATGTCTTTTATCTTTTGGAGAAATATTATTAAAGAAAGAGTCGAGTCGTAGCTAACAACCCTGCTAGTTAAGTTAAATACATTTTTCTTAAATACAGAAACCACATTAGCGGCCCTATGTTCTAATTGGACTAAACCGAACTAAAACAACGAAAAAAATAACTAATTCTAATACATTTGAATCATCATCAATATTAGGTCTTATTATTGTGTAAATATTATTCACAAAAACATTCAGTAAAAGGCTTAATTTAATTAACTTCAGGCCGTACTTTCTGTTTATTCAAAGTGTATCAAAAATACTTTCAAACTTCTTGGAATATTCTATTCTATTTTCTAACTCGATCATTTATCATTCAAAGTTATATATTTTGACAGCCGTACTATTTTAAATTAGCTCAACTTCATTAACCTTCCAAGCTCAAAGGTATTGTTTAATTTCCTTCTGTATGATTGCTAAAAAAATTATTATCTTTCTCATAATTTATGAGATATTCTTAAGATGGCGTGCGTCGTTTACTGATGAGTTGAGATTGAAGTGATTGTCATGCCAGTCATTGCGCAATAAGACGAATATGAATAAATGTACAGGCAAATGCTAATTGTGCCCAAAAAGTGTGTTCAGCATCATCACTCACTTGATATGGTGACTTACTATACTGCGTGAAGGATGGACAATGGTTCACTTGCATAATATTGTTAAAACAGAAGAATTCCTAATGGCATAAAATCCCCACCCAATTTCTGCTTTCAATTGTTCTAAAAACAACTGAACTCAATCCGCTGAGAAAATAGTATAAAGGAACGGTTCTGTCAAACAACTTCATTTCTTCTTGCCATTTGATATCCTTTTTTGATTTTCCAGTTAAGTTCTTTCTTCCATGTGTACCTTCCCAAGCCTAGACTAGTAGTACACCATCACAGAAAAGGTTTAAATCTGATTGCAGTTTGCTATGATACCTCGTGTTGATATAATTTATTCGGCTTGTTGATTATAAACTAATTGTGTCTGATAATAATAGAAATCTTTTACTCTTTACTAACTTAAAAGACGATTATTTAAAGAAGAAAAGATTCGATTCTTACAGCTTAGGATTATTTTCTGTTTCAAGCATTGCATTGTTGTATACTGGATGTTCTTTCCATAGCAAATCTTCACGAAGCTGTTGCAATCTAGACCATAAATTGAAAACATAAAGTGTAAAAGGATGTTACTTGATTATTATTATTCCTAGGTGTTAGCATTTTCAATTGTATCTTAGCTACTAAATTAAATAAACCCACACCACCGGTTTATCGGTACTATATGTAGATTTCTCCAGTATCATAGTAAAACGTTGTAATACAGCACCATGTGATACACATTCGGATGCTGTATTACGGAATTTTCCTATGACGCTGTGAAATTATTGTCGTAGAAAATGTAGCAATAGGCCACAGCACTGAGAATCGGGTATCACGGTGTACTGTACATTATAACTCTCCTTTTTCACAATTGACATAAATATAATACTATTAAATACGTTTAAATTTGAATTCTGTAAAGATACCAGATTCTACCTACAAGCATCTTTTTGGTTTATCGAATAATAGCCTAAATTAAAATTTAAAACTTTTATTAGACCTTAGGCACAATAAGATGGCAATTCATGAATCTTCTTGCTTTCACAAGGTAGAATAGTTTAAATACAGTCTTGGAGATCTTACTAACTAGTAATAACCACTTAAATGTAATTCAATGACATTTGAGTTCAATTTAGTTCAAAAACGGCTAAAGCCTTTCGAATAAAATGTGCAGATAAAGCCGAAAGTATTTTATCAAATTACAACACGTGACTTAGAAGGCAAAATATTAAGACTTTTTTCAAACCTGTGTGATTATATTACCTAGTAAATGTAACTTACGATTTATGTTCTTCGTTTTTAATTTCGTTCAGTAAATCGAGAATGTCTTCTTTAACACCGTTTCTGAAACAATTGTGGACAGAAATGCTGTAAAATATAGGTCTATTAAGCTGGTAATGCTACATACGATATTGCCAGTCTTAAAACAAAGACTAAGTGAAACAATGATAATAATAGTACAGGGTATATAATATTTTAATTACTGTTACTGAAAACTGCAAATAAACAAAGCTAGTCGGGGGAATATTCGTTCTAAAACTTCAGTGAATTTGCTGTTTGCTGATATTCATTTTTTATTTGTTAAAATTGTTAACAATAATAAATAAAGAACAAGCTAACAAGCAATGGGACTACTCATGAAAGGGAGTAAATATCATATAAAACTACAATGAAATTAAGCAGTATGACCGACGTTTGTCGAACGTTAATGTCAATTAGTTTTACATTCATCAGAATGACGGATGGAACTAATATAAGCCAGGACTGTTTAAAGCACATTGATGGGTTCTGTCAGTGACCAAGGGATTATTTCTTCCAGTGTCCACCTTAACCAAAGGAAAAGCACGAGCCAATACGTGAGGAAGATTAGATGCAAGGGCTACCATAATTGCAACACCAGATATTCTCAGATTCCAAAATCTAACCGGGTCCAACGTTGCTTAACTTCGGTGATCTGACGAGAACCGATGTTTCAACGTGGTAAGGTAATTAATTAAAAACTAAAAGCAGATTAGTTTGTTTTTAATTTATTATTTAGACCTAAATAAATTAGTTCATTAACCCAGTGGTTTTCCCGCCTATAAACTTGATTTGTCTAGACAGCCACTATTGATAGTATCTTACAATTATTTTACATTAATTGCTTTGTTATTTATGATGTATATACATATCACTGTTATAAGCGGATCAGAATTGTATTAAATCTAAGAATTGGATCTTACAAGAAACACATAAATTTGATATTGTATGACAACATAAAGGGATTATGATCAATGGTAAATGTAATTCTTCGATTATATCTTAAAACATTCGAATGTGTTTAGTACGCAGAGAAATGATTTTAATGTTTGTTTTGCTTGTCTGTGAAAATATCAGAGATATAAACAGCGAAAGTGCTATGACTTTACGGATTACTAAAGTAGGCCAAAACAATAATTAAAGAAATGATGACAAGACAGCGGTTTATCAATGTTTACTAGCCTAGCCTTTACTATAATATATAGCAGTGGCTGGTGCACAATTGCACAGGTACTCATTTTTAGAATATAAACATTATAATAGCAACCTTTAGTTTTTACCACGCGCCACTTTATCATTATGCGCATGCTCAAAACAATGTGCTCAATAGTTACATTATGCGTCGTAAAAACACCTCTCTATAACTGGTGCTGTTGAATAAAAATGTCAATATCAATTTGAAAAGGCGTTATTTTAGGTAATGGTTTTTGTAGAATTGTTCTCTATCATTCCATGTACAGAACATGGGAATACCGATGGCTACAATATACAGTTTTAGGGATAGAACTGTCATAAGTAATTGTAATTATGTTGTTATTAACTGTTGCAATAATATCTTACATAAATACTAAGATAAAAAAAAGAAACGTCACGTTGTCGTCAAAGGTTTTTGTGTAATTTACATTATTTTTAAGCTGTGGTGGTAACGTTCCTCAAGCATTATTACTAATAGCCATTTTTACTTTGACCCCTTTGACTTTAATAATGACGTCATACTTTCTAAATATCACATTACTATTAATTGTTTGATACAAATTGTGAGTTGTGTACAGTAAATGTGTCCAATTACGAACATTCTTAAGAATTACAGATGATCGACCTTTAAATACTAATGATAAAGGATGAGCTGTATAAATTAGCAATAGAGATTATGTCGATAATAGCAATATATTTATACATGTTATCAGTAGGAATGAAAAATGTCAATTTATCAATATTGTGACGTAATTGTCTGCTACTGGACAATTGAAGTAATATGAATCACGGTCTAGATTTGGTAGGTAAGGCTATGCAGTTCCCTTTAATAGGTCATTTTGCAGTTAGGTATTCACTTCAAATGACATAAGCAAAAAAACAGTATTTTTTTTTATTCAATTTCCAGGTATACAAACAGAAAGAAACCAACATTAACAAACGAAGTGTGGATGGAGTACCCTGAGGATTGCCAACAGGTCAAGCACTATCAAAGTGGCTCTCCAATACTCCAAACCACATACCTAAATCACATATAAATTGAAAACACACATTAACTTTAAAATGATATAAAATACAGATCAAAAGATTATAAATATGAAAACTACAGTATAACATACATTTTGGGATTAATAGTTGTTTAATCTAATTTTTGCTCAAAGTGAATAACTATTATGTGACATTAAAATGGCATATTCAACAAAAATAAGTAAGGTGGACAATATATCTTTAATAAAGTATTATTATCAATATTATATTGTTTTATTTATAGTTATTTTGTAATTTGAGCTTGGGGATTTTAATTTTTAAATTAAAAAATAAAAATTGAAATAAACAAGTTTCTAACCCATTGACTCGAACAATCTAGCCTAATAACGGGAGGATGCCTGCATCAAGTACAGAATTTGAGTCTCGGGTGAGACAATCTATTAAAAAAATGAGAAGGAACCGAATTGATTGATCAACTAATTAGAGATAGTAAGGTGTCAGTCGTTAAACCAATAGGATATGTTACCTTAGTATAGTCTTAACAGCCTACGCACTCGGAACAAACTGCTCATAATAGTTATCCGTCAAATGGTGCTATTAATCTACTATATAGTTTTGTCGGATTAAACACACGTTTGTTTTATTCTTAATGGTGCGTCTATAAATTTGATTCAATAAATCGACATTTAGTAATTCTCTACTAGTAAATAATACCGTTTTTCCTAAATTACTAACGTCATTGTCGATAAATCTAAATTGTTATAAGTTACTGGTCAAAACTCAAAGGGGTAAGATTTATCAAACATGATTAGCAAAGAAATCATATACATACAATCACTGAATCCTAAATAATATTAATTCAAATTTCATTGATATTTTCAATCGGTTTCATTTTTATTTTTCACTTTGGTTTTTTGGTTTTTTTTGTGATTAAATTGTACCTTATTTTTTATTTTTGGCGATTTATAATTTATTTATCACAAACTATAGGCCTAGAAAAGAAAAGAGAAATAAATGTTCCTGAAATGAAAATGATCTTGCTTATTTTTGTCAAAATAACTTAAGAAATAATTCTTACAAAATGTTTTGTTGAATATGCCATTTTAATGTTACATAATAGTTATTCACTTTGACCAAAAATTGGATCGAAAAAAAAAATATTTACCTAAAAAATGTATTTTAAATTTTTAAACATAGTCGAATTGGCTGCCAGCCAATGGGGTTTCTGGTTGAAAGTGATTAACGTTATTAAAACTACAAATAACCTATGCAAAGTCTGATATAATTAATCTTCATATTTCATGTTTTTTTTTGGAGACAATACATATTTAAATGAATATTCTATGAGATAAAAAGAACTGGTTTAATAAACAATGCATTAGTTGTTCAGTTCGTAACTCTCTTGGCATCTATATATAAATTTACGTAAAGGCAAAATTCGGTAAATCGTGCGTTATTTCTAGAATGTTTACTCGATGGATATAAAGTTGGTTCGTACTTTCGGTACTGATTTTAACCACCTGATGTAACCCTGTTTACTAATTAAATTGAGTTAGATAATTAATTATTGACAATTAAAACGAATTTAGCTTGCTTTGGTCTAACTTAGTCTACGTGTTTTAGTGTGTGAAACAAGTAACGAGGAGGGATGATATACATTAAACTATTAACAGGGTAGAATTTGTACAGAACTCAATTCAATTCAATTTTAACCTATCGGTGTAACACATTGACATAGAAACATGTACTTGAGTTAAAATAAATAGTTTTAGCCATTTCCGTTATACATCGGACTATTATTTCCTGTGGGAAAACACCGTCCGATCAACTCGTCAATAAAATATAAACTATGGTTATTTTTTTGGCAGGTCATTTATGACAGTGTATCCGCCTTTGACAATATAATTTCCCTAGGTGAAACATCTGTCAATTATTGATATCGTTAGTGCACATGCGCAAGTATAATTAAGAAAGCGCCCTCTATATTACGAACTCTTTCTGCTTGTTGAGACTTCGAGTAAACAAGGCCAACAGCCATTAAGTCGCGTGCTATGCATAGTGATACCGGACCGACAGACAGACAGACCGACAGACCGACCGACATAGTGAACTATAGAATCGCGTCCACGCGACTAAAAACTGTCCAATAATTTAAATGTAGAAATATTATATCAGTTGAAATTAATATGACCATATCATAAGTACACGGAGTCGTTCGGAACAGTTTTTACAATTTTGTCGATAAATCTGACCTCAATGTTATAAACAGACATGTCTCTTATGTTTAGTTTTTGGTACTTCACTGCGTATCAATGGGGGTTTTATAGGCATACCATCTTCTGCTTAATTCGATTCTTTATACTACCCCCTTGCTTAGTGTTAAGCGGTTTTCTGCTGCTTACTTCTGTTTAGTTTTTGGCTCGCCCTGCGTATCAGGTGGTAAATGGTGCTTTATGCGCAGACAATATCATTTTATTTTTCTATTTTCTTTATACTACCCCCTTGCTTAGTGTTAAGCGGTTTTCTGCTGCTTACTTCTGTTTAGTTTTTGGCTCGCCCTGCGTATCAGGTGGTAAATGGTGCTTTATGCGCAGACAATATCATTTTATTTTTCTATTTTCTTTTTTTAATCAGGCGGTAAATAGTGGTTAGTGGTTTATGAGCAGACAATTATTCTTTCTTTCCTTGGGTTTAGTTTTTTGTACTTCCCCCTGGCGGTAAATGGCGCTTTATGAGCAGACATCATGATTTTTCTGATCCTCACCTAGGTTTATTGTCTATTCTAAATAGTTTACGTACATCCATATACTTGTCACGTTTGTTTATATCATCTCTTAATGTAAGTAAACTCAGAATGCTGTGTCATCGCCCAAGATGCGTTGATTATCAATCGTTACATTAAATTGATGTGTCGTATGTTGTAAGAAATAATCTTATTAGCTGGATTATCCTGCCATACTTTGGAAATGTGTTCTAATCGGCTGCTCTGAGTGATCGTGTTCGTGTCACTCACCATGATAAATTTACGAATCATACAATTAAACATTTATCAATGCAAGTATGTTGAACGTGAACGAAGTTGGGAAGGATGTGCGTATAATAAATACGATATTGTACTAAGAAGTGTCATGTGTGTGTGCAATTAAATTTCAGTTAAATCATTTGAATTTATATTTTGTGTTTTTAAACTTTGATTTTTATTTCGGTGGGAAGGCCTAGTGGTACGAATCTTATTATTAAGTAAGAATGAAAACTACAATGTAATACCATCCATAAAAAACACGATATGGCCCTAGGTCTACCATCCTTCGGGATGTCCCGAGTCAGGGATTAAGGGGACACTTTCCTGTGCAACAAATAAGGAGAAATATTAGACTACTTCCAATATCTACTCATGGGATACACTGTCCCGAATGTGTGCCCTTAATAGAGGTCCTACTGTATTAGTAACATATCTTCTAAAGCATCATTTTTTAAATGACAATGATATAATAAAATAATAATAAGAACATGAATCATTAAAAAAATTAATAAATATTCGACGCGTATATCTATTTGAAATTCTCGAGAGCATTATCGAGGCCTACGTACACGTACCGTATGTCATTACACTTGATGCGATGAAAAGTGTTTTTTTTTAACGTTCGTGATTGATATTACGGTACTAATAAAATGTATCGAATATAATAACATCTTAACAGATTTACTGCTATTGTAATTATTAATATATCTATACTAATAATTATTTTTATTGCATGATGTATGGCAGTGTCTTTTCTTCTGTGAATTCAATCCACGTTTCACAATCGACATAACACGTGTTATTCATTTCGTCTGTTTTTTGCGTTTAAGTAATAATACCTTCATCATAATTATGTCATACAACAAAATGTTGAACACCATTATTATATATATCAGTAAATGTAATACCGTATGAAGTGTTTTTTTAAATGACTTTATGTTTGTGATATGCTTGTAGGCAGTCTCGGGCACTGCCAAAAACGTTGACACATCCAATCATAAAACTTGAATTGACGTAGCGCAAGGACGTAAGAAGCGCAGTGTAACGCTTGGTTTCCACGAGAGACGCACGTGAGCGTTGTGTCTACGTCGTTGCGTCTCTAGTGGGAACCAAGCTAAGTAATTTAACCAATCATGACGCGATACACCGTTATCTTCGTTCCCCCGTTGACGCAACTCAAAGACGTACGTAAGCTCAAAACAAGTCAGTTGACCAATCACAAGCGACACGTCGGATGATCCATCGCGTTGTCATTGATCAAATTGCTTGCGTTGCGCTTGAGTTGCGTCCAAGTGTGAGCCAAGCTTACGTTATCGCGTTTGCGGGTATCGTGACGCAAGTATCGCACTTGTTAACGTGTTTTCTAGGTATCGTAGTAATCTTTCAGTTATCCTAAAACCTTTAATCAATTCAAATTACCTCTCGAATGTATAAGCGATATAATGTCGATCATTGAGATTTAAAGTACCCATAATGCTGGTTCTTCACGTCATTGTAAGTGGATCTAATTAATCATAAGATCACTACACAATTTTCATCCATGTAAATTACACTGGTGTCGAGAAATAAGACAAAAAAAGAACATCACTATGCAGCGTTTCCAAGCCAGTATGAAGATTCTAGGTGGCTAGCTACCACTCGGCAAATCCGGAGTATAATTGCCTTAATGGATGTACAATTACCCAACTCATTTGCTACAGCTATGCTTACTATGCTAGTTTGATTACGGGTTAGTGTTCTAATTGCTTTAACAACAGGAATCTATTTATTATACGTTTAAACAGGACGGACGACTCTTGGAATAGCCATTAATTTACTTGTATATACAGAGTAATGACAGCTTACTGATCAGAATAATGTGTACATTAGTAAAGTGTTGCAACATCCTTAATTGTGAGGCAGGTTATCTCTTTAAAATAATCGTTACCCAAATTATTTTGATTGTAAAGTCCCCGTAGGTAGCACTAAAGCATAATGCTTGGTTCCCACTAGAACGCAACGCAAGGACGTAGACGCAACGCAAGAGAGTTGGCCAATGACAAGCGACAGTTTGAATAGTTCATCGATTGTGATTGGTAAACTCGCTTACGTTGCGCTTACGTCCTTCCGTTGCGTCCTATCTCATTTTGAGGACGCAAGGACGACGTAAACGCACTGTTGACCAATCACGACACTGATGGATTATTGCGAGCACCCGAACTGTCAGTTGTGATTGGTCAACTCACTTGCGTTGCGCTTACGTCGATGAGTTGCATCCAATTAGGAACCAAGCCTATATTATGTACTGATGATGAATGATGATATATTGATTGAACTTAATATATTGTCATGTTAAAATATTAATTTCGAAATTATTGAACACCTCACGATTCTGTGAACAAACAAACATGACCTGGATCCAATTTATCGAGTTTCAAATCATCTGTTAAACAATTATTGATTGTAGAAATATGATGTATAACTTAGTAATAACAGTAAGGAATGTCAAGACAATCTTAACAGTATCTTTGCCATGAATTTTATTTTCCATTAAATTTTAGAATCATAAGTGTCATTCGAAAATTGAAAGCATTTATTAAATCGTCTGGTGATCGTTATATAATAGATTTTGTGAAAGTATTAAACAGTGAGTTCACTATTAACTGGTAATGTCGAGCATTAAAAACTGTTAAGCCTGCTTCTATCAAATTAATTCGTGAGATCTGGTTGGTTTCGAAGTTCTTATCGTCACAAAAAGTTATTTGCTGAAAGTTTATTGTAGAAAACAAAATCTAACAGGTAAATAGAGTAACTTAGGCCTATTTAATTTTAGTAGAGTCTGTTAGTGCTGAAATAGGGGTGTTTGGTTGAGGTTTTTCAAAAGCATCAAATTTGGTATAAAGGTTTTTTCCACTCTCTACTAATTTAATTTTTGAAGGGCGCCAAGTAAAATTACCCCTTGGGTCACCTAATTTGCATAATTTAAAAGGTGTACTTTTATACTACTTAAATACTCTGTATCTCTTAATCTACTGGTCATAGAAAGTTTATGTTAACAGCATCAGCATTCCTATTTACTTGGATAAAACGGACTGGAAGTACCATTTTCAAGGCATTGTCATATCTCAGAAAAGAGATAAAGAGTTTATTTTGGTGTCAAATTATTCAGAATATATATGTTACTTATGTTACTTATTATATGTAACATTTTTTTGAAGCGTGTCAATATTTATTGATACTACTTTTCAAACGTGTAATTGGCCCACTATGGCTATACTATTTTAGAACCTAGATTGCTTTAAACAGTGAATCCTGTAAACTATTTTGTTGTAGCTGCACAGTAATCATACAGAGGAATTATGTTCCTCCATATACAGCATCCTAGGTCTTCTGTAGGCCTAGTTATCTTGGTATAGTTGTTATACTGTACATTTCAATATCTCAGTTTTAATTTGCTTTTCATTTCAATCAAAGTTGTTCTGACGTTCTTCGTTATAACAAAAATGGAGAAATAACAGTAATATCTAAAGTAACCTAAAGTACCACGAGAGAATACCGAATTGGTATTCACTTTGAGATCTTTGCCCCAAGCCCGACATATCTTAAAGGAGATTGTGTCTTTAAACAAATAAAATGCTATTTACTAGTTAAAATATGGTTTGTATTTTATTAACATTATATTAGAATAAAGTGTATATTCAAACCTCACAAATTGCTTTTTCTATGAGATAGGAATCTTACAGTGAGGAACATAATGTTGTACTTTAACATATCGATATGCTTGTCATGGTCGAAATTTCAATATAGACAAATGTCTCTATCCAAAGAAACATTCGTCATTGACTGTAGGCCAGAGCTTATACATTTTATGTTAGTCCCCCAGTCAGCGTTTCTATTTTTGTCTGAAAGTATGAGACACCAAATGTCTATTTATCTTTTTACTAATTTCGGTCTAGAACGTAGACTTGCCAGATCTATAACAGTGCCTAAGATACGAACAGTTCAGGATTCAATATATTGGACATTAATTATGGACTTGTACCGAATGTTGTTTAAACATTTCAGAAAGAAACAAAACTTATACTTACTGTGCTTGTGAAACTTGAAATACGATAAAGAAATATATGCATATTGAGAAAATCCAAAAAGAATCCCGAATTCGTAACATCACTGCACAATATTAGACTACTAAAGAAGAAAAAAAGAATAATAAGAGCAAAATAAATACAAAGATGCATGGAAGATTTGTACAATTCACATAAGCAACCCGTGTAATCTCTTTTTATTGTTCAATAATCTAGACATACATCAAAATGTTGCAGTTAGGAGCTAGAAAGATTTTGTGATATATTGTCACACTCCTGCCCTATATATGAACATGACCGAAAGTATAGTTTGTTAATCGTGTTTTTTAATACAGTGAACAGAAATACAGTTTACAATTATAACATTCCTGGTGTTATGTGACGTCATGATACTAATCGGGGTGTATACATTTTTAAGTGCTATATATAGGCCTACGCGCGTCATAGCGAAGCATTATTACGTAAACATTCCGTCGTTAGACTGTTAACACATGTACGCCCTATACTGATTACTGCTACTGCTATCAATGAAACAAACAAACAACATTATAGTTGGCACTTAGAGCATCAATCTATATCAAAATATAAAAATGCTCAAGTAAGAAAGCACCGCCGCTGCGATCGGGTATTGCGCCGCTCGTGTAAGCACCGCGGCTGCGATCGGGTATTGCGCCGCTCGTGTAAGCACCGCGGCTGCGATCGGGTATTGCGCCGCTCGTGTAAGCACCGTGGCTGCGATCGGGTATTGCGACCGCGGCACTGTTGATCAATAAAGATTGGTTCCGACTAGCGACGTCACGCAAGGACGTAACGCAATGTAAGTGATTTGACCAATCACAAGCGATGGATTTTTCGAACAGTGGCTTGTCATCGGTAAACTCGCTTGCGTTGCGTCTACGTCCTTGCGTTGCGTCTCTAGTGGGAAAAAAACTTAAGCTGTCAAATCGGGATTCGCATACAGTAACGACGCGGCGCTTATCTGAACTATGCTGCGTACAATACAAGAACAAAAACAAAAACAAAAACATTTGAATAAGCTTTGGCAGTTTACTATCGTCATTACATCTATCTTCCCGATTACCATGATATAATGATTATTCTATTAATCCTGTCGTATTTACATTTGTAAAAATTAACTTAAATTGAAATAACACTAAAACAATATCTTCAAGAAAACGAGCCAAAAAGATAAGTCCGAAAATAATTTACAAGCAATCGTAATTCTTCGTTCACATAATTACATACTGAAGATCGGATTCAGTCTACGAACCAGGCGTAACGGAATACAACCAACCATGTAATGCACATTTCTAAATTTTCTCTTCTGATGAATTTTTATCATTGACGCATCTCGGCCAATTCAATAATTTGGGCCATCATAAGTATTCTACTTTTTTTTTGCAATAATGTGTATTTATTACATTCAATCTATCGTTCATTAAAAAATCATAACGACAATAATTATATTCACATCCAAAATTTTCCATTAATTTATCCAATTCAATTCAATAAAAAGAAAATTATTATTTTTTTCTATTTTGCAATTATTAACAAACGATGTGCAGTATACCATAATTTACATTAACGCTTTAAAATAACTATTGCTCTAAAATTCCATTACCAGCATGTGAGGCACTCTGGTTTTTAAAATTCTGAAATAATTTGTTTATTCCATCTTAAAATTTTTGGTTTAAATATTTTGATCATTAAAATTATGACAATTTTTTTTGTGATCACAAAGGTTGATTCACACTCTCATGTCACAGTTTCAGCGATTCCAACAAACACGTGTTCGATAATTTACGATAATATTGTTATCAATTAGGCCTAAATAAAGTAGGTCTACGTTATATTATCGTAGACTAATTATCATACATTTGGTGAACAGATCGCTCTCATTGCTATCATTCTCTAAGAATTGTGCGAAAATAATAATTATGTACTAATTAATGAGAAACATACGGTGCACGAAGGTAGGAAATTAACCCGTAATTCAAGAATCAAATTGAACGAATAAGAAATTTAAATTTCTCAGCAGTACTGAACGTAGGCCTACAATATGTCGTTGTTATTCGTTAAAACTCGTCTAAACCGTTCACGCCTCGTTCCTATGGGCTTCGATTGCCTTAATAATCGCAGACATTATCATAGGGTATCAATTATTTATCAAACTCACAATTTATTGATATTAGAAGATATTACTTATTTAAGTAATAATATAAAGAATGTCCTACTTCAATGAACCAACGAAGTGGTTGTACAATGTTTAATCATGTTTTTAACACAATAATCTATCTTCTTCGTCTTCTTAGTCTTCTTATAGTCTTTCTGCATTGCGCTTTACACAGTTTTTTCCTCCATTTTTGTCTCTTTAGCGTTGTTGTGTTATAGTGTCTGCCGTTCTTTTTTTGTAAATATTTTCTTTATCTATTTGGCTGGCATTCATTCATTCATTCATCTTTTATTTCGGGAAAAAAAAATTCTCCATAGCTCAAAAACAAATTACTTATGTATCCAGTTATTTAATTTGTACATTAAATGGTAGTATAATCATATGATCTATTTTAAGTGTGTGGTAGTTGAAATTCAGAAACATTATGTAATTAAAGCACACTATAATGACTTCTTCGGCTACCTGAACATTGAATCATTTTAATTCACAACCACGCTCACCGTTTTCTTCGAGGATCACCCTCCACCCCCACCACCTACTCTAGAGGAACGATTGTGATTGCCTAACACTGTTTTAGTAACAGGTATATCCCTCTAGTCCTACCGTCAACTTTATGAAACATGCGATTGACCACCACACTTGCTCTCAAGGATACCCCTTCACCCCCACCACCAACTCTTCATTCTTAAGGATAGGCATATCCCTCGAGGATATCTCTCCACCCCACCGACAACTTAAGGAACCATGCGATTAACCACCACTTGCTTTCAAGGATATCCCTTCACTCCCACCACCAACTCTTCATTCTTAAGGATAGGCATATCCCTCTAGCCCCATCGCCAACTTTAGTACCATGCGATTGACCACGAAACTTGCTCTCGAGGATACCCCTCCACCCCCACCACCAACTCTTCATTCTTTCCTCTTCAAATAATTGAAGACGAACTATTGATAATTCTGATAATGAAGATGAATACTTCTTACTAATGGAAGCGATGATAACACGGATTACGATAATGATTTCCAATGCTCATCGATTGATTTATTATCAATTTCTCAATTACCATTATTGTAAATGATGATAGTGTCAATAAAGAAGACATTGATTTTAGCCGTGAACTCTTTGACCGTTGTAAACAATTAATGGTGTATTAATGAGGTACTCTAAAATCCACTTCATCCATCCAGGCCTACGCATTAAAAAAATCTGTCTCTCGTTACAGATTCTTCCTCTAGCAGCGAACTCATTTTGTTAGATGACAGTTCAATATTTATAAATCAAATTTCCCCACGGTTTATTTTGAACGTCATCTTTTATGTACGTGAAGATATTGTAGCTTCCATTTTGTGTTCAATAATATAATAGATCTACTATTATTATTTGTTGCAACAGCTTTTTACTTACATTCAATTAAATAAATGTTAATTCTTAATATGTAGGCCTACATTGAATTGAAAATCACAACGATGTATATTTTCGAATGTCTATAAAGAAATTGGTATGTTTGTTGGTGAACATTGTTAAACCATGGAAGAATTATTTATTTTATCTAAATAATTCATCGATGGATTTAAAAAAAATAGAAATGTTGAAAGTTACTACTCAAGCAGGAGTTTGTGACTGGTTTAATGGCACTCCACGGGCAAGACATCTATCCATACAGTCCTGCTTTGTAAACTCTGCTAGGCCTAGAAGTTGCAATTATACCTCCTCTTATTCCTTACATCTTAGTGGTCACCGGGTTTATTCAAAAGAAAATGTTGATGGAATGAAACACTGAAGTAAAAAAGTGTTCTATTGCAGATGTTTCAGTCATTCTTCAAAATGTAAAATAACTAAAGCAGCATGTAAAATAATTGGCGTAGAAATTGAAAGTATATGTAATCTTTGTGATAAAACGGCTCTTAATAAATTAGAATGGATAATTAAAGATGTGACTCATCCACTAAATAGTATTGTAAGTTTTAATAGATCTGGTAGAATTCAGCAATGCAAAGTTAAAACCAACCGTTTTAGAGACTCTTTTTTTCCCATATGCTTGTCATCTATATAATGTACATTTTTCAAGATAATTAGTTAAGTTCTTAAGTTTTTATATTGTATTTTAAATTGCATTGTATCTATGTTGCTAAGCTAAGGAAAATAAATATCATGTATGTTATATTATCTGACAATAAATTGAATCGTGAATCGTGTATAACAATTTTGAGACAAAAAGTTTATTCGACTGGTCACTTGAAGATCTAGCTATTTAAACTTCAAAATACCAGTTTTATCAACCCATAGCGGTTTACATTATTGCTGCATTGCATAGCATTATTCCTCAGCATTGAGGAGTTGGCTGCTCATGTGAGTTATAAAAATATTACAGGAGTTTATTTGATGCTTAGCTGGTCAATGCTTAAAGTAACTATTACTTATTTTGATCTCCTTTCACACATTGTCCTCTTTGTATCTTTTTTCTTTGTGTGGAAAATAAATAAATTATTAATTCGTATAGTGCATGGAACCTTGATCATAAACAATATGTCAGATTGAATATATTTTAAATGTAACGCGGTGAACTCTAAACATATCAGTACTGTTTAATATAAATGAATGTGAAAGGTAAAAGACGAGTAAATGTGAAATACTGAAAAAAGTCCATCCAATCAGATTTAATAATGTTGTATTTTAATAAGTATTCAATATAGTTTTCATTATTGCCTAAGTCATCCTACCTATATTTTCACAAAATAGGTCTACAATGTAGGAATAATTATTGTTATACTAATACTAGGCTATATTTTCTAATAATTTGTCATTACGAAACAATTGAAAATTGAATGTAGGCCTATTAAATTCTAATAATATTAACCTATATTTTAAGACAATGTTATCAAGTTGCTAATATACAAAAGTCCCACCGTTACCGTTATTATTTAACATTAAGAACAACAAAACATCATTAAGTATGAACACGAGAATCTTGGTTTTTTGATGATTTACTCTAAATTAATTTCGCAGATTTTCCATCTTTATCGTTTTGTATTAATTACAGATTATTTTTCTATTATGGCATTGCTAAAGTATTGAAATGTATATATTAATTGAACATTACGTTATCTGAGATGGTGTAAGTAACAATACGTGATAACGTCGTTAGTATAAGATGTAATTGGTAAGGCCATGAAATCTCCTCGAATACAATCAATCCTATGCTAAGTGTTAGTCCATGCGCTTAAGTGTTAGCTTATATGATTATTACACGTCTGAGGTGTTGTAAGATGTAAGGACTAATCGACATAGTTCAATGTGTTTAGATTGTATTTTCCGCGAAATTGAAACTACAAATCGCATCATCAACAACTTGCGAATAACAATTTAAAGTCGATTCCAATATAAACACACTAACACTTTATTTATGTATATAATATATTATTTATTTTTTTTTTCATTTTTGTAATTCGTTTTTCGTGTTTGTATCGTTCCAGTTTTTCAAGTGTTGAGGGCCTCATGTATGTCAGCCTCGGCTTTTATGAGTCACCCTCATTACACAAAGTTTAAAATTGTTTAAATGTATTTATTTATTTCTAGTATTACAGTATGATTTATGATTTTAAAGGTAGACCACATATACACCAGGTGGAGATGGAGATTATTCGCTCTTCCTTTATAGATATGCATACATTATACGGTAACACATTTTTTTAAATGTAATAAAATAGGCCTAATACACACTTTATCTACTAATTCATGTATTTCTATAAGTTGTATAGGCCCTAATATATTTTAGTATCGCAGTACTTATTTTAAAAGTAGATCACAGATATGCCAGGAGAGATATGGATACACATAATACGGCAACAAATGTATAACATTCCAAAGAAAATGCAAAAAAGAAATAAATAATTAAAATTTTCCAGTAGATAAAAGGAAAAGAAGAACAACAAAATGGTAAAATTATTTCTGATTGTTTTAATTGAAACAATTTGTTTTTATATTGTTGAAAGATTATTCCATGTCTAGTGGCATTGTATGAAAATGTCCCCTTGTACCGGTTTTCAATTTTCTTCCATTAAATTGTTATTCGATTTTGCACTATTTCATTATTAGAAATAAATTTGTCACTCAAATAAGATGGAGCCATTTCACTCAAGCACTTAAACGTTAATAAGAGCACATGTTCATTTTATTCTCTCGTAACATTTGCATACAAACTGTGTCATCATTTCATTTATTGGAGTTTTAATATCAACAGATGTAACCATGGCGAAATTATAAGTAATTCGTCTATGGAATAACCAAGGCAATCTAACAACATTGCCTTGGAATAACCGAACATAATCTATTTTTGTACCATCTTATTAATTATTTGTATTCGACAAAGTAGTCAAATAAAAGGGCACTCGATCTTAATATAATTTGATGTAAATGTCTTCTAAACTTCTAATATTTCAATTTTGAAATGTTGTTTAAGATAAGTTTAATTAGCATTATCTAGACAAATTGCCAACTTTCATCACAAATTCCACGCGGAATACCTCTTTTAACTCGACTATATTTGTTGTAGAGAATGAATCTACTAATAAAATATTTATTGCAGTGAAGTTACAGTCATATGTTGTATTACTTTTGGAATGATTTTTCTCAGATAGAATTAAGAAGTTACAACTTATATATTGAATATGATTTATTACATACAAAGTATTAAAAAAATTGTTAAGATATATGTTGCCAATCTCGCTTTAATTAGCATAATATTACGTATTGTTCTCTCGGGAAAATAGTACCAGGCATACAGTAATTATTGTACACTGATTATACCCACGTACAGTATATAGTCTTTAATGACTAAATAGCTTCAGGCAGCGTAACATACTCAAACATTCACATATTCTAGTGTTCATCTTCCCAGATACTATACACAGTCTGAATTTTTGTTATATTAAATCGGTAACTGTTGAATAGGAAAATAAATTAGCCTACGTAACCTGGTAATTATGCCAGTGAGGTGTTAACAAATATCATCATTTATAAGCATCTAAAGTTATAGCGCTATACAAACAATATGACTTATGTTATATAGATGAATTTAGCTATTAATGTGGACAACGACTTTATAACGATTGTATTAATGTGTATATTGTCACCTTGAATGTCGCAAATGAATCGTTTTTCTATATCCAGAAGCAATAGCCTACTGTAATAAGAAAATATCTTATTTTTATCAAAGTTGAAAGATCTATTGCTTGTTTAATAATGCCGAACATTTAATCATTTTGGAGTAATAATGGTGATTTATGCAAATCATTAACCACATATAAGGGATGCTGAAGATACTAGAAATACACCTTAGGCATTTTATTAGTAATAATAGTGCAGACTATTATCAAAACGCCTTTACCAATATTTCGCATGGCAGACGCGTAATACAACTGTCGAGGACATGTTATGGAAAATACAAAACAGCATAAGTGAATACGGAATATCGGAATATCGGAATTCCGTCGCCAAATACACGTGCGTATCTCACGTGTAAGGAATGCTTATTTTAACAGGCCTGCGTTATACATATTTATTTTACAATGTGAAGTACAGTTTATAAACAGACATGACGAAATCTTCTTTAGAGATGGAATTTAAAGTGTTAATTACGGGGGAAAAGAAAGCACCCGGTACTGATTCTCACATTCTGGGTTCAAACCTAAAGTAGGCCACTAGAATATCTCCATTTCTATGTTAAACTCATTCGTATTAGTAGTACAGTTCATTTTATGGTATTTTCCCAATCCCATAACAATTAATAGCAATTAGCCATAATGTATGTTGAGATAAGGATAGCTATTATTTATCAATTAATTTATATTCAATCTTAGTTAAGCTTCGTTTACACAAATGACCTCATACGTCATTGATGGATGATAAATGATGTACATAAAATTATAAACAATTATACTGATATTCAAATCATGAACTCCTTAACTTACTAGAAAAAATTGATAAGATCCGTAACCGTGCACGTGGATACGCAACATTTTTGTTATTCTCATGCGTTTTTTCTAATATCAGTTTTGATAGACAAACAAAAAAACTAGAATAAAATTGAAGATTAAAACGGGAAATCTAGATCTTATGTATCTAACGCTGACGTCATATCTATTGACCACGGATATGCTACGGCAGGTGAAAAAAACAATAAACATTTCCAATAAAAGTAATTTTCATCAAGACCACCAGAGATCCCATTATTGGCAGGAGACAATCAGACATCCCATTATTGGTAGATTTAAATTGAATTGAATTATTTGTTTGCATACGTATGGTATATCTTTAAAATGTAAATAATAAGTGTACCAATAAATTTGTATTCACGGGATATACATAATCAATATTTAAAGCTATGTTTACACTGTCAAACTAGTTTGACATAAAAAGTGTGCCCAAATATGGTAGTGATATGCCCAAATATAGTAGTGATATGACATCATTATGTCCATATATGGGCAAATCACATGTTTTTGTCACATAAAGTTTGATAGTGTAGATAGAACTTAACAATCTATTGAGCGATTTTAAAGTTATCAACGGCAGTTGATAGCGACAAATACCAATGTAGAAAATCATTGTGATGATGATGATGGCAAAATGGTTGAAATACTTAATTTAGCAGATATTTAATTTGTCCAGTTTCATATAGGCATATGCATACAGTGTCACAGTATGCATCACATCTATATCACATCATCACCTATATCATAGGTCATAAGCCAAACCTTAAAACAAACACTTTTACCGCGTGTGATACCGTATGTAACACTGTATTAGGCCTAGGCCTACATACTTTGCAGATAATGCCATATGTGGAGATATAGCTATAGTACAGAGAATCTGGTGTCTAATTTGCGTACGTATAATTATGTATATATAACTTAGCAATACAAATTTAACAAACTATTCCAGACATCGAAAAGCCTGAATGCAAGCATTCAACAGTATTATATTCGTTAAAAACTTTATCAATATAAAACAGACAATTCATGACGTATTGAATCAAAAACATGAAAAATAAAGATTAAAAAAGAAAGTTTGAACAATACCATTATAGTTTTGATAAAGTTATTCAATTTTACAAAAAAAAATATTTCGCTTCTAAAATTGACAAAATAAACATGAGTTACATTTTGTCAAAAATTAATGATCTTCCGGTTGACTTTCTTCTTTAAATTACAGTTTTCTCAGGTAAATATTTTGTTTTCGATCAAAGTGAATAACTACTATCAGGCCTTATGATATTAAAATGGCCTATTAACAAACAAAAAATGTCATGAAATTAAACAATACATGTTTTAAAGAAAAATGTTCAAATAACCTTAATTTTAAATCATAAACTAAACTTTCTACAGATCTCCTTTACATATGAAAAACAGATAAGAACAAGTATAATATTTTAGTAATTTGTAAAAATGTTATAACTTACCTAGAAGATAATGTAAAAGAAGAAAGAATCACACGGGAGTAAATTGACGCTATGAAATCGTCTCCATCTGTAACGACTCTTAAGTAACGTGCGAACCTCAATGGAACTTGTCGACGCCTCTGATTGGTTAAGAGTGGATGACGACACAAACACTGGGGGCCAATGGCAGATGAAGAGTAACAGCATTGTACTTAATAATTATAAAATAAAACAAACAATACGAATAAAAATTTAGGTCAGAAACAACTTTATGGGAGGAGTTAACACGTCGATGCTATTTTTGAAACAATTTAGCTATGGACTTATTCGGAAGGTATTTTGTGCTGAAATTGGTCATTTTAATCAGCATTCACGGCCAAAAATTAACGAACTGAAGAAAATTTAGATATCAAATGTCCATTATACATATGAGTGTTAAATTATTGTCCATTTTAGACGTGGGAAGATTCCATGTGTGGTACCGTACGTGCAGTAAACAAACTACACGTGTCAGATACACATTTACTAACACACGAGAACAATTGAAATAAAATCAACTTTCATATTTAAAACTTTGAAATACAAAAATATATCGGTCAAATTTGTTATTTATAGATTTGATTTTAAAACATTGGACCACAATGAAGCGATTTTATATCTTTAATCATTTTAAAGAATACCCATGGAGTATTGGAATTTCTCCCCTTATTTTATCCACAACACATTAAATTGTAGGCTATAGCTATCGAATTCCATTCCTTTCACTGGAATCAGTGCCCTTTTCAAACTAGAGACTAGAATAAGATGTGATGGTAAATAGGTCTACCTAGCCATGATAATGACGATTGTTGTCGCTTTTGTGGGAAAACAAGTCAGCTGGCTTGTCTCGATATCATGTCAATACATTTCCTCCATTTCATGGAGTACCTTAAAGCTCTGCCCACACTATGAAAAAAGTGTGATATGCCCAAATATGGTAGTGATATGCTTAAATATGGCAGTGGTATGACATCATCATGTCCATATGTGCACGTCACATTTTTTTTCACATAAAGTTTGATAGTTTAGACGAGCTTAAGAAAAAGATCAGCGTCTTTTGAACGCGACCCTTATCATGCCCCTAGCAACTACTTCCTCAAACACCATGTACATTGTACTTTCTGATCAATCTTAAAAATAGAATAACTTAACTTGTAGGCCTATTTAAATTCTTAATTTCTATGTATAGTTGAAAGTGCTAAATTTAAACCACATGTGTGCATATCGTAATGGCTTTTAGAAATCGTCGATGCTTTAAAATAAAACTTGACATCTTTATTTCTCAATTAGTATGCAACTAATTAATGAGCTATATCCACCTTAAGCGATACGTTGGAATGTTCTCAAGGATATGATAACAGAGGAACACATCAAACACTCGCGCATGTTTGCACAGCGCGCTGCGTTAACTATGCATGACGTCATGGCAATAATCATTTCTATGATAAATTCGTAATTCCACATAGACTACTTCCGGTGTTACTTTGTAGTGGTCAGTTGGTCAGTTAATTAAAGCATGGCGTAAAAAAGTCAATGACCAGCAATATATATTATTAGAAAGCGCTTGTTAATTACTCAGAAACAACGAGGATGACGTGGACGCACTTTATTATTTAAAATTAAGTATGTACTGTTGAAGACAGCGATAGTTTCAACGAATAAAGATCAAAAGGAAGTTTATTTATTCATTACAGAAATAGGGAATTCATTTACACATACATACAGTTATATGAACTATGATGACGTCATCCTATATATGTGCAGTTGGTGTGGTAGGAGGGGAGCGGGGTTGTGAACTTATAGCTGTTATTATTGTACCTTACATTAGTGCTTTCACTTAAATAAATTGACCAGCAAAGGTTACACACCGAGGAGTGGTGAAGCCACCATACCCCGGTCTGGTAAACTTGTATTGAAGACAGTAATTTGTTTACACCTTGACCAAGTGGCTAATCAGGCCTGCACAGAGATGCATTTATTTATTTATTTATTTCACTTTTGCTCATGAAAACGTGTTTTTATTATTATGAATGAATCGACTGATGTTTTTCGAATTGTTATTAAAGAATATGGAGGACACGTTTGTTTGACCAATTTCAATTAATACGTCTCATTGTAACTTAGACTTTCTTTTTTAAAGCAACTCAAATTTCTAATCAATCACTGGTCATGACTCAGATAAGAATAATCAGTAAAAAATGGAGCGGTAGTGCAGCTTGGTGGTTAACAATCTTGCCTTCCAATTCCAAGATCCAGGGTTCAATCCTAACATTGGTAATGGAGGTCCAGTGTTCCATCCTGATATAGTTCCAGGATTGTAACTCACGACTCTTTCTACTACACTCCCTAAACAATATAATACTTATTATAAGCATGATAAATAAATCATCAAATAGTTTATCCACCCTGACGAGTTACTCACTGTTCGATGTGTATGACAACAACAAAGATTAGCAACTAGGAAAAGATTACTTGAAAACATATATAATTCAGGTCATTGTGATAGAAAACTAAGTTGGCGTCACTACACGCTTCCCTTGGGGCATATTTCTAGATCATCAAAAATTAGTTTCCATGCTTTAAAAAATTGAAATTGATAATGAGAACTGTGACTTTAGGAACTGAATATTTCCGTATGTATTTTAAAACAATATTACTTACTTATTTAGTCCGACATACCCGAACTTATATGACTACACTGTAGATTCCTCCATAACTTCCTATCTTCCATTGTGACAGCCAGTTCCTTTCTCTGCATACCAGCATCCGTATCTAGTACATCAATGTATGTGAGTGCTCGTCTTCCTTGTTTTGCAAGCCCATGTTTTGGCTGCCACAGCAGAACATCTGAAATGATTTCTTCTTTTGCGAAGACAGTGTCCAACAAATGTCAGTCTTATTATTGTTTCTGTTATTTTTGGTACCGGTATGGCCAAAGAGCCATGTAGTACATTTTTTTGCCATTTTATGCCCATCAGCACGAAGTAGTTTTGAGTGACAACCATCAATTGCTCTCTCAAGTTTTTTTTCTTTCTTAACATAGCATTTAAGGTATGAAGAGGTTTAGTCCAAATTGTGTTTTTCGATAATGAAATAATATAGTATTAAAAGTAAAAATTAGCTAATAAAAAGCAGAAAGACAACAACATTTATATAATAACAAAGTAAAATAATATGAAAAACATGGTACATTTAATAATGTGTAACATAAAAACTAGGTTTACATACCAGTGGTGGCATCGTGAAGGTCCCCGATGGTGTTCCCTTGCATGATGTATGGCTCTGACAATGCTAAACACTGTTAGTTCGCTATCTGTATACGATTTATTCATAAGCATGAATAACATAAATATGACTTATTTATTTTACTGAAAATCAGAATATCAAGAAGTACGATATTAATTAGACTATAATATTAAGTCAAAACTGCGTCTGGAACCCAGACTATATTGTACCATGCAATATCTCCAAATCTTCTAGAGGAAAGTTAACAATAACTATCTTGAAAATATTTTCATTCTATTTTAATTAAATTAACTAAAATTATTTTACATATAGCAATTATTGCCATGGTATTAATAATAAATTTCTATAATAGGCTAAATCAGTTTCCGTCTAAATCGGCCTACCGCTTTTTAACAATTATTATGAACTCGATTGCACCCACTTATTAACTCTAAAGAAATAAATTATTCAATATCCCACTATGATATAATAAAATGAGAAAAAGTCAATCGCGGAAATAGCTGGAATTAAATTTCACCTTTGTGACATTATGACGTGCCCCAAGTGACAAAATTACCCTCAATACACAGTCGACATAAAAAATGAATTAGTAAGTTACGAAAACACTATAAATAATATTTATTTCATTCACAGATTTTGAAATTGATTTAAAAAAAGGTGGAAAGGGTAATAAAGTTTTTAATTTAAAATACACTCGTAATGACATTTCTTAAAGCGCTATGTCTGCGTGTCTTTCGATGGGAATTAAATTCAGTGTGAATGCACCTTTAGTTCGTGCCAGTGGAGCATATTATGGAATAAGAGACCATGGATAATTAGTATTGAATGAATGAAAAATACATATTATGCATATTAGATTCTTTTCTTTTTTTTCCTTTCGTAAAAAATACAAGTATACCTTTTATCATTGTATATGAATAAATTTGTTCCTTATAAATGATATCATGACCATGTTTATTATATGTATATATTATTATTATATTTTATTATATTTTCTTGTTCTGTTTTGTTCATGGGTTTTACGGGAAAAGTTTTTTCTTGTAAAATCCACTATTAATGGTATTTTTTTCTTGATTTAATTCGTTATTGTTATTTTCTATGCACCATTAATAGAAATAAATGTTTATGAAATGAAATGAAATGTAATAACAAGGAATCTCTAGCCATGATCTTTCTGTAAACGTTATCCAAGAGCTGTTTTGGAGAACGTTCACAGCTAAAACACATTAGTGGTAGTTTTTGTTTTCTAATTAGCTGATCTTAGTTAATTTTTCTCTTGTGTTGTGTGCTTTTCTATCTATACCATAACTTTGAAGTTTAGTTTATTTCAATGATTCTTACAAATTGCCATGTTTTGTTGATTTAAATTATCCACGGCATTCTAATTCTATAATTACGTTTAAATTGAATTTATCTTTATTTTTCTTTATTTTTTTTATCTAATTAATCGATCACTCAAAAGTTTGCGAGTCCCACTATTTTAAAGTGAAGCATCTCAGGTAAAATAAATACTATCATACTATAATGTATAAATCGTTTTTCCCTGAAGTCTTTTAGAACACAGTGAATTAAGGCCACTTTAGGCCTAAATATGTATTATATAAATTATTATTTTTCTGTTGTCCATTTCCTTTTGGTTTTATTTCTGTGAAACTGGAAAAAAGAAAATAATTGATATAAAAATAAATTAAATTATATTATTAGGGCATATGACGTTTGTACAATAACTAACATAGAGGGAATTTCCCAGACGAGTTAGCGGTCAATGTGAGGTAAGCGATACCTACGTACACGGATACAGTTGCTAGTTTTAATGTAGAAAGTATAGATAGATTTACAGTTCATCTTAAGATGTGTGAAGTTACCGGAAACATGCTAATTCATTTAAATGACCTTTGAACTGTTAAAGGTAAAACCAAAATCTGTACAAAACCTGGGCAAAAATACAGTATTAATATTAACTCATTTGTGATTATCAAAACATGATTTCCCACAAGACAAGAAACAATTTCCTCTTGATTGTGACACTTATTACACGCACAAACACGTAGTGTACATCTAATCTAATAATTACCTATACAAGTGTATTGATATTAAACCAATTCAAATTGTAACTGCCTCACGTGTCTAGGATTTGATTTACTTACCATGGATGGTGGAATGGGTACATAGTGGACATTTTTGGACAAAGTTATTTCATGACATATGTGGGTTTTTGCAGAATAGTCCAGTCTGAAGTTTCTCCTAAAGTTCTGGAACCAACTTCATATGACTACGTGATTCTCCATCTCTTGCTCTCTTTTTACAGTTTTGGTTCAAATTCCACATTTCTATTTGTTTTACTTTTCATTTCAGCTTTTGCTTTATCTCTCACTTCTTTGCAATTAATACTTGTGGTTTGCGTAAAGCTGCATTGTCCCTCTGAACAAATAATACTTTAAAAGTAATATGCCATTTTACTGTCACGTATTTGTTATCCAGTTACACCAAAACTTTGATCGAAAAAAACAAATTATTTACCTGAAAAACTATATCTTAAAGTAACATGGCCATATACATGGCTGCAGTCGCGAGCTCAAATTCGACCGACCAACCGACCAACCGACCGAGAGTGAGCGGTAGAGTCTAAAAAATGAGCTGTAGATTACTAAAAATAGAGTTTTTGGTTGAATTTGTGAAAACAGTATGAATGTAAAAGACATTATTTTTGGGGTTTTTTTTCTACGGAAGTGATTAACTTTATTACTACAAAATAACATTTTCAACGTCTTATTTTATTAATCTGTTATGTTTGTGTGGGACAATACATCTTGAAACTTTTTCATGAACATTGCTTGTTAAAAAAAATAACTTATTAGTTACCTGAACAACTGTATAAATAAAAATGTAAATATTATTTGAAACACTATCCATAAGGTGGAATATTATAAATATTATTTTAATGTATGTGCAATATTTCTATACAGTACTATGAAAACAATGTTTGTGTGCTGCCTTAACTTGATCTATAATATTATTTTATTGTATTATATAATAATTTTCATTTATCTTTTTATTTCGGAATATCATGGAGACATAATATTATATCCATAGCAAAAGAGAGAAAAAAAAAAATCTTAATAATGAATTATTGTAAACCAAAATATATGCATACATTAACGAATGAATAAAGATGGGAGAGACCCATAACAAATTTTGAAAAAAATCTTGTATGTTTGTGTGGGACAATACATCTTTAAACCTATGAGAAACGATTTACTGATGGCGCTGACAAGCATATTGTTCACAATTATTTGTGTTTGATTTGATGGAGGCGTGAATGTGCACATTTGTTTAAAGTATCGCCCATATATTTTCTGAGTAAGGGTGAGAAATTAATCATGTCATTTGAATCATTTGTTTATGGTTAGTCAGTGCTTCTTTCTTGACTTTTATGTTTCGTTTAATCTGTGATGTTGTCATTGTATGTTCCATAACATCGTTAGTGCGTTATGATGACGTCTTTGTATTTCCTTTACAGAGAGATTTCTTTGAAAATCAAATTAAGTTTACATTATATAATATATTACATCACACCTTTGTTCCCTAAAAATGTGTTAATGTATGGCACAGGTACAAATCATCTTTCGGGGAGTTACAGTAAACCATTCGTTCTAGTTTTTGGTGTTTTTTTTTTCAACATATAGCAATTAGAAATTTTGTTTGTGCGCCATAGCCATGTTAGTTCAGCCTTCTCCAATGAGAGATTTTTATTCAAACGGGCCACCAGCCCCAAAATACAAGTATTACCATGAACATTAGATACAATTGACGTGGTCTATTATGCACATACAATAAATCTGAAAACTGGTACTATCATGTTTTTGGGAATTTAAAGATGTATTGTCCCCATGAAAAATAATGTTTACATTTTTTTTAAATATACCATTTTAATGTCACATAATAGTTATCCACTTTGACCAAAAATAGGATCTAAACAAAATTTATTTACCTGAAAAACTGTAATTTAAAGCAAAAAATGGTCAAATTGGCTGCCAGCCAATGGATTGTTGGTTGTTTATTATGTTGTTTTATAAATGATTTTTTTTATTTCTACGGAAGTAGTAGTAGTATTAAAACTACAAAATAACCTATTCAATATCTGATTTAATTAATCTTCATTTTTCATGTTTTTGGGGGACAATACATCTTCAAGTAATGACCTTAGGTAGAACATATTTGAGATATCGTGCGGAAACAATAATTATTAGTATTAGGTACAGTGCGATTGCCGTAGAATGTATCAGAGATCCATATTTGTATATTCAATATGAGAATTATGAACATCATATCATAATATTGAATGAGTATTAATGCATGGCTGTGGTGGGTCTATTCTTTTTCTATACCCATCGACCAACAGGTGGTTGTCCAAGAATAACAGATATATCAGTTATAATATCGTGGTTGTCATCTGCAGTTTCTTTAAGATATTGTAATGACATTTATTTTTCAAAAGATGTAGCCCTAATTCGTTTTCCCAATTTAACGGGCAATAACCTCACTGCAAACGTGTATCCGCCAATCACTGTGGTTGTATTATTTCTGCCACTGGATAGGTATTAACCACAGGTTTGAATATTACGTAAGTTTGTGTTGTTATTGTCGTACAACCGTCATTTTGAATTTCGTGACGTCATTAACGGTCCTCATTAACTGTTATACAAATTCCAAATTTACATTTCCGACTTGAGTTATCTCAATAATGAAAAACAAAAATTGAGTATTGAAAAGGCAATTTATATAGTATGTTTCGTACTCCTACTTTCAATTTCAGACCAATATACAGATACAATCTCATTTTCTTTTTTAGGAATCTTTGAAACATCGATTGTAGTTCGTTGATTGACACTTTTTGCAAAAAACGCCCAAAAAGAAAAACAAAGCAACAACAGAAGATTTATAAAAAAAAGCAGACTAATAGAATATACAAAACACCTGTTATGATAGAAGTAAAGCTGCTATAAAAACAGTAAGAGTTACAGATTATAATGTAGACTTCTTTATAGTATGAATATTTCATAATTATTTAAAAATTTTTCCTATTCCTTATTATAAACATCGATGAGTCATTATTACGGTCGTCATAATAATACAGTAATAACTTTACTTGTATTTGAGACTAAACATAATATGTACGTCTCTAAACACTTTATGGATATAACATCATGTAACTAAAAGGGATAGACACTAAAACATTTGTAACACTCTAAACACTTTATGGATATAACATCATGTAACTAAATGGATAGACACTAAAACGTTTGTGACACTCTAAACACATGGGTATAACAGCATATCATGTTAGTAAACGGGTAGGCACTAAACATTTGTAACACTTTAAACACTGTATGGAAACGGGTAGGCACTAAAACATTTGTAACACTCGAAACACTATATGTATATAACAGCATCAGGTTAGTAAACGGTAGGCACTAAAACATTTGTAACACTCTAAACACTGTATGGATATGACAGCATCATTTAGTAAAGGGGTAAACACTAAAACACTTAACAATATAAACACAATTGAATTAAGGCCGATACTTAAATGGACCGGGTAGATAGTATAATATCAATATCATTTCAATCATCAATTATTGTTTTCATAATTTTCTCCTCGTTATCGCATCCTCTTCATTTAAAAGATCTGTTGACCACCTTAGTGATGATCATTAAACGAGTCAGGAAATTAACGATAAATGCATCATCATTTTACACTTCATTATTCAAACTATAGATGTGAGTAAATGAGACGAATGACGTATTTAACTAATACGATATGATAATAGGAAACAAATCAACTTGCTCACCGATGCTGTAAACAGTAAAATTACTTATTTTCTTGTCATTTTTCATATCGTGTAATTACTCCTAATGTATTTTAACAGACACTATGTAATGATTGCGCGGATATAGTATGGCCTCTCTGTGTGCTAAACTCAATGCCCCTTGAATAGTTTTACTTGTGAAAAGCGAAACATATTCCTTATTACCTACTTTATTTGTGTATGTTTGTTTAGATGTCTATGTAATTTTAAAGTTTTATATTTATTTATTTCTGGTTTTTTCTTTTTTTGAGTAGGGTAGCCCTATCAGTAATATTAATAAAACTGCTCTTCTGTGGTGCCTACACATTTAAAAACAACAATTTAAAACACCTTCAACTAGCAAATATTTTCCTTTATTAATTGACACGTCATTCAAGTGCATTTGAACGACTGATTTAAAATGGGTTGTTAGATAAATCATGTATACCATCACACTTTTGCGTTAAAATCAAATTGTAAGGCATTTGATGAATAGGCAAACTGCCTTAAAATACCGTGACATAGAGAATACTATTATCATCATCAGAACTGAAATCAACGCCTAGAGTAATAGTTTTTGTCTTAATTCATAAAGTTATTTGCTGTTAGCCACCCTAAATCATAATATATTTGTGTTAAAGGAGTTATCCTCCTAATTTTGTTTACATATTTTGTTTTGCTCTGCAAATAACTATATATTGACGATATATATTGACGACAGCACGAAGCCTTATAATTCAAAATCTCGAGCTATCTGTATCTTCAACATTGGCCAAAACATTAAATAGCGCGCCCTCTGTGTGTTCCGGTCAGTTTGTTTTTTTTGTAAAGTCTGTTTTTTGTTGTTTTTTTTTGTATAAATAATTTGGCCCACTAATGAATTAAGGATTTCTCAGTTTATGTTTACGTGTTGATGAAGTTAGGAAAAGCTTGTTTTCTTGTTTGTGAAAATTGAATTTTAAATGTAATTTTAAAACTGTTTTTCTAAATGTTTTTCGAAAAATTTAATCCAATAACCTTGAATAATCGGATGTTCTTTTGTTTATTATTATTTTGAAGTTTCAAAATATATAATAAACAAAATAATATCACCTGAAAATGTTCATTATTGGTAAATTATTACTTGTTTTATGGCATACTTTATTTTTTTATCTGACTGTCGGACCTCAAATACTCCAGAGTGCATTGTAAGACGAATACGCAGAAATACTATTTGGAGGGAAATGGTAAAATCAGTCTCACTGTGGTGATGTTACAAGAGTTGTCAAAACAATATAGATTATCTGATACAACTCCTAGAAAGTAGAAAACCTTTCCTCTGACTAATTAGCGACACAGTACGTTTTATTTTCTATACATTTAGGTAGCATTAAATACTAGACCATATACAGAATAGGCCTACATATACTTTACTTTGTCTCGCATAAAATATACTTGAAATTAATACGTTTTTGGCTCATGTCATGTCATTGATACAAAAAATCAAAAGAACCTGCTAAGTAGTGACAGTACATGTACCTAAAAGGTAGATGCTAAAGATATAAACGATAATAATGAATCCAAGTGGAGATAGTGCATGTTTTGTTTTATCAAGATTTCAAAGATGTTTATTAAGTATTAATATTAGGTATCAAATATTAAAGAAGCAATATTTAAATTTAATTTTCTGAACAATTAACAGGTAGACTATAAAAATTAAAATTTTATTAACTGTTGATCAAATTTTGTTTTTGTTGCCTACGAATTTATAATTCAATTTATATTTGATTTGATTCGATTTTGAAAATATCAATAAACCCATGTTGTGACGCATTTGGTGTTTTTTTGCAAATTAATATTGGAAATTTAATACACAATTATATATAATTATCTACTATTTTAAATTAATTTCTCAAAAGATTAAGTTTTTCATTAGTGACCGATTAACTAAGGTAATAAAATAAATGGTATGTGGTTACTGGTTACTATCCAAGCTATAAATATTCAACTGCCTAATAAAATAACGTTGATTAATGCTAAATAATTAAATTTCTAATCCTATGGTGGATTGTTCTAATTGTTTTAAATGGAGTCGATTGGAAATTTTAATTTTCCCTACGGCATCCGTATGTGTGTCAGAAATATCACTTGAAGAAAATGGACTAGTGTAGTACGAATACACATCTATAGGAACACAGTACATCGTCTATGATTGATACGTCACGAATGTAGGTTAGAAAAGAGGAAGGGGTAGACATTGAACATTTCTTTAAAACTCTGAGCAATTTGTCCATATCCATTTGTATACTCTAAACACTTTATGGATATAACAGCAGCATCATGTTAGTAACACTAAAACATTTCCTCTTAAGCGTGGTTCCCACTAGCGACGCAACGCAAGGACGTAACGCAACGCAAGTGAATTGACCAATCACAAGCGATGGCTTATTCGATTGTGATTGCTAACTGTCTATAACTTCGCTTGTCATTGGTTAAAACGCTTGCGTTGCGTTTACGTCCTTGCGTTACGTTCTAGTGGGAACCAAGCTTTAAAACTGTTGATAACAGTATAATAAAGGGTTAGACAATAAAACATTTGCTCTAAAAACTGTTAAACAATTTATGGATATAAAGTAAAGGAGTAGACACTAAAGCATTTATAACACTATAGCATCATGTTAGTAAACGGGTAGACACTAAACATATGTACGTCTCTGAGCACTGTATAGATATAACATCATGTAACTAAAAGGGATAGACACTAAAACGTTTGTAACACTCGAAACACTGTATGTATATAACAGCATGTCATGTTAGTAAACGGGTAGGCACTAAACATTTGTAACACTCTAAACACATGGATATAACAGCATGTCATGTTAGTAAACGGGTAGGCACTAAAACATTTTTAACACTCTAAACACTGTATGGATATGACAGCATGTCATGTTAGTAAACGGGTAGGCACTAAACATTTGTAACACTCTGAACACTGTATATATAACAGCATATCATGTTAGTAAACGGGTAGACACTACACATTTGGAACACTCTAAACACATGGATATAACAGCATGTCATGTTAGTAAACGGGTAGGCACTAAAACATTTGTAACACTATAAACACTGTATATATAACAGCATATCAAGTTAGTAAACGGTAGGCACTAAAATATTTGTAACACTCGAAACAATGTGTGTATATAACGGCATGTTTGTAAAGGGTTAGACATTAAAACCTTTGTAAAACTCTGAACACTGTATGGGTACAACATCATCATGTTAATAAAAGGGTAGACACTGTACATCATGAAAAGAAGGCCAGGGTAAACGCTAACAACACCCTGAACACTCAAATACATTATGTTAGTAAAAAGGAGGATGGGTTGGTAGACACTGAAAACAGTAACAGTCTACTCCATGGATATATTACCACCATGTCATGTAGTACGTGAGAAAATCAAACACAGACACATTTTTACCATAGAAATCTACCGTATCTGATTACTTCTTTAATATGTTTCTCATTTATATTACATAAAATTACCGTACTTTCCAGGAATTCTCAATTTTAAAGCCTCATACTCTTGCATCCATTACAATATTCGATAAAAAAAACCTAGGCCTGTTACTTCTGGTTTTGAAAAGGCTTGTGTGTTAGCTACTGTATAGAAAATTAGTATGCTTTACCAATGACTCTAGTATCTAGATGGATAGAATTACATTTTTATATACAGGTCCTTTGGGTATTTGTAAGATCGCTTATGTTAGATTTTCCTTCTATAAACCCTGCGTAACAATTATCCCAAACTTTATTTAAACATTTTTTTTATTAACTCATGAACTCTAAAAGTTGACAACTTCTTCAATGTACAGTATGTATTTTAAAAATATTTCTACTTTATAATGAAATTGAGAAAAAATTATTTATTTTTCTTAATTATACCTTCTTTATAAAAAATATACATGTATATTCATAATGTTTAACTTTTAAATTCAATATATATTTATTAATATTATAGTAATAGATCAGTAATGTTTTAGACATGACAAAATCTTTATTATCCTATCACATTATACAGCTTTTATAGTAACTTAATCATTTCGATATTCTCCCATAATGCATGTCTCATACGCACAGGAAGACAGCGATTACAAAAGATACGACCAGTCATTAATTACGTATTAAATCACACGGATAAAGATAACGTGTGCGATCTATTTCTTAGTAACAACAGAGTCGAGTTGATCCCGGATTTTTCCTAATGCATCCAACATGGTATCCAATGTCTGTTTGTTTAATTCTAAATCCACAGATGAATCGCAACTAAATTCTTTATCGTCTTTTGCGTTCTCGCGTGTCTGAAATAAATATAAAATTGAGATTTCAAAGAAAAACATTTAAAGAGAAATTACATATTTGATTTTTGATTAAAAGAGTAAGTAAAAAATTGCTATTAAGCATTTTCACCTAGTTTTAAAAGATATTATTTTACTAAAATGTCATTGAAATTTGAGGTGAGCCTCTAAACAAATTCATCATCTTTTAACCATGACATGTTATACTTCAGTGCAGTCACTCAGAATTGTATTTAAATTTAAGGCTGTTTTCGCAGCCAAAAATTAACTGATAATTAACCGATAAACTGCCTGTGGAAACAGGGTTTAACCGCTACCACTCAAGAAAAATTTACCAACAATTATCTCATTCAAATCAAATAATTATCGGATAAATGTAATAATTTTTCAACCTTTGACCTGAAGGACAAATTGTTGCAATGTGATTGGGCATCTGGTTGTTTGGTAATGACTATCATGCGCACTTTATTGGTTAAAAAATTAAGCGATAATTTTGTTTTGGCTGCGGAAACACGGTCTAAAACAAAATACATTTTAAAATCTGGAGTGGTCCTTTAAAGCAATTATACACTCAGATCTAGTTTTTGTTTTCATGCTTAATGGCAAATATTTAAATTGAGATTACCAAGATAACCACTTAATCCAGAATAAAATGTTTTACGATTTTATGGTGATAACATTTCATGCATGTTCATTGAAAAACATAATTGAATGTGTCCAACTGAAACAGATGACTTAATCGCTGCGAAATCAAAGTATTTGATGCTACCTAATTCATGTAAACTTTCTCCATCAAAGTTACAAAAACAGTAATTGTATTTTGATAAATAAATTAATAAAATAACAATTTCATCTGGTTTCAGTGTGGTAACATATTTACAATCATCTGAGAACGACTGGTTACCAGAAAACCTTGTAGTGGCTGTGGTGGTGTACAGTCGATCTCAAACAACATATTAACTGATGAAGTTAAGCAGGTATATTCAGAAAGGTTATTTAGAAGATCTTATATTTTTTTTTTATCTCTTTCTTTTGCAATTGCTACTATATTTAGCAGTTCTACAGTAGCACACTGTGGTGGAAATTTCCATTTATTTTGTCATCATGTATGTAATACTGCTAACGAAAGTCATTACAATTTTAAAACACTTGCAATCGTATTCAATTATCCAAAACTAACTTGAAATATAAAATTTAATAGAGATAATTTATTAATTTTGAGTAATTTAAAGGATCGTTCATTGATATTTAAATGAAATTATGAAGTGTTTCATTGGTTTAAAAAGAACATCGTAGAATGGCCCGGGAAGCCCCTGGGGCACCGGTCCAGTTTACATCTGTTAAATCTGATAAATTTTATTTAATAAAAACTTTTTAAATGAAAGTACCTGAAGGTTCAGGAGACAGGTTGGTACCGACATTCGAGAAATTGAATCAGAACACGTTTTTACATCCACCCTCCAATCAAAATCTACTAGTCGTGGTAAAGACACTGAAACAATAAAGAATTGTAATGACTTGTAGAATTGAAAAAATATTGTACAGTACATCCTTTAGTATAATATAACTATACCGTGGGAAACCCTGGTTCAGGAAAAAAATTATTGGTAAGCATTTCTTGTACAAAACTCATCTGAACTGGCTAGAGAGAGGCCTACATCCAGACCAAAAGTCAATACTGGGACTATACACAGGGATATGCCTGTTTGTGTTTGTGAAACATAAATTAGGGGTTGGGATTAGACCCAAGGATATACGGTAATGCATTGTAGTTAGTGATAAAAAATGTCAGGTACTGTACAGTATATAGTACAGTTAGCATACCTTGGTTATCTATAGAACTTTTTCTCCAAGTTGGTCTGGAAAAAAATATTTAAATTAAATAAAAAAATTAAATGTCGCACGCAACAATAACAAATGTATCAATCATTTCAAAGTTTTTCCCCTCAATATGAATTACAAAATGTGATAACTGTAGATAGAGGGCAGTATATAGTATTATCTTTTACCAACACCGAGTTGACAAAGTTCATAGTTCAGAGCATTGGTTTCATCATCATGTTTAATTTAAGTAAATTTCCTCCCTCGTCCAAGGTGGTGCTGTCTCTCCACTTCTTTCTGTCTTCTGCATTATTTCTTTCCTCATCACATTTGGCCGTCCTCTTTCACTAGCTTCTCTTTGCGACTGCATTTTCACAGTGTACCCCCAAGATAACAAAAAACAATACCCTCTTCCAATCCCCTCCCAGGGGCGGATTCAAGGGGCCCAGTCGGCCCAGGCAACCTAAATTTCACAAATTGTAATGCAAAAGATAGGACATCAAATTAAGTTCAGCACTTCATTTCACTCCTTTTAGCCCCTGGGCCCCCCTTCCTCCTATTTCAAATTCCTGGATCCACCACTGCCTCCATTTATTGTTCATCCCAATTCATTACTTCCGTCTCTCTTACATTTCTTACATTGCAATTCAAATCATCCCTCCCCTACCACCCGCATTTTACTAAACATTACAATTATGAGATTTCACAGATCCTTAACTGAAATAAAACTCTGAAATACTTACAAATATTCAGCTATTATTTTTGACAATAAGTCTTTTAGATTTTTATGAAAATCACCTGAAATATATAAAAATATTATATAATCATAAACATTTTATATTAAATCAATTCTAAAACATCTTTTTTAATATCTAGTCCAGGTGCAGATAAATCATTTCTACTGATCATAATATGATACTATGAAACAATATTATTGGAATATATTATATTCTTTTGTACAAAGTGGGCATCTTAAAACACATACATGTATGATTTATGTACAGTTAACCAAATATTATATCTGAAATTCAAGCCTGTATCTGAGCTCTTAAATGAACTACTGAAGTATCTTTACCAGGAAATATTTCTTTGACGGATGTTACACTTGTACAGCCAATATACAGTGCATATTGAATGAGAGCGGCTAAAGACTGTAAAAGCTGTGAAAACAAAAAACAATAAATGTTTCAAAATAAATTATGCAATTATGTTATAATTTAAAATATTTAGATTTTGTTGTGATACATTTGAGGTTGACACACAGGTAAATTTAGTACGGTAAATGTATAGTACTGTGCAGTATTTTATAGTAGGGATGAAGTTAGATGTTAGAATGTGTTGAGTGGGTGGCAAAAAAAGGCGTTGAGCTTTGCGTGTAAACACCTTTAAAATAATTTTAGACATTGAAAGTTATATATACAATGTAATTTACCTAGAACTTTCACAGCCTTATGGCAATGCTAATTTGTGGTATCAATAGCATTAGCTTTATATTTTTATTGAATGAAAGTACTTTATAATGTGAACATGACTTTGACTCACCTGCGAACTATCAGCTTTGTCAACTTCTAGGGTATTGGCAGTGTTCAAAATTACTTTCTCGGGGTAACTAGAAGCATTGCGATAGGTGAATGAATTCTGGCATAATTCTATCACAAGCTCTTTTGCGTTAGCCTAGTTGCAGTATAAAAAAATGGGATTCAAAATTAGTAGTAGTTGCCTAAATAACTAACTAGGCCTATTAGGCCTACATACATATACAGTAAAGAGTTAGCCTACATGGTAAATTAGGCCTAAACTAATAATTAACTAGCTAGCTAGGCTAGTATATTATTATTATTAAAGTAACACAAAAGTCATGCTGTGGCTATATATGGCCCATTCATACGTAAATCCAATTTGTTATATTTCACACACCCACAAGGAAGCCTAGCCTACGCCTGCCTCATCGCGCCTTCAGCTAGGCCTACTATCATTACTCAGCCTACTAGCCTAGCTAGGTAGGTACGGTAGACTCGCTATAGGCTAGGCCTAGCATAGTTAAGAGTCTTAGTTTTGGGTCTAGGCTAACCTACTAAACTCACAACATTAAAAGATTATTCTAAACTTTTTCTAAATTTATTACGAAGCAAATACCACCTTTAAAAGTAAATTTAAAACTTCAAAATCTGTGTCTGCCATTCTGAAAAATATTTTTGTTTTTCTCGTGATGTCATATGTTTGTTTTGTTCTCCCACGTGTTGAAACGCGTTTTATTGGCAAATTTATTACACAGAAACGCATTTACCTTTCACGTTTTACCGTCAAAACTCATCAAAACAATGTAAACACAAAAATAAAGTACAATAAATAAAATTGTCTTTTTTTATTTTCCTTTATTATAAAGTTGATTTTATCTATTTTCTCTAATTAATACTGTATAATAAAGATTAACATATGTTCTGTTCTGTGTAAACTAATTCACCATCAAATTGTCATTGGGGAGAAGTTACTCAAATTTGAATAGTACACAAAAACAATTGTTTTAATATATAAATATCACCATCAATATTGTTTATGTACATAAAAAAATACATAAATAAAATACATAAAAATTCTTATATTTATCTTCTTATCATAATTGTTATATTATATAATACTACAGCAGCACTAAAAGTTTACAAATGAATTTAGCGTACACTCCTTTGGGACACCCATTCATTGTACAGTAGAACTCCCCCTTTGGGACACACCCTTTAATAAAGGGATACATTGACGACAACAAGATAGGAACTTGTAACAGTCCTTTGATCTTATGTCTGGCTGCGACAAATACCAAAAGTAGCTGTACTATGTACATATTATCCGCGGCAAATGGTGTATGTTAAGGGGCGTGAAACTGATCATGTCACAGCCACAGATAAACCCTTTGATCTCCAGAGCTCAGCGTCCTGTTGTTAGATTACCTTGGTTTTACTGTACTATCACGGACTCGCTAATACATGATTTTAACGTAATGAAGAGAGCACTGTCAATTAAAATTAGTATTTTTTATATTATCCTTCTTAATTTATTTTAATTTCAAAAGACATTTGACCTGAGAACATCTTATTAATAGTGCCTCTCATTTTATAGTTTACTAGCGTCATCTGGATTTAACTCGACAACTATCTTTCCTTCGCTCTTCTTCGAATACAAATACTAAAAGATAAAATTTTGTCAAAAAAAATGTAATCAAACAGTCCTTTGATTATAAAGAAAATACACTCATAAATAATAAATATATTCTTAGTACTAATCAAATATGGGTGCCTAACAATTGTAATATACAAATAATGAATGTTAATGAGTTGAATGGCGTGAAAATTCAACAAATACAAAATATTTGTTGTTTTATAACAAACATATGATTGTTTAAAACATTAATTTGATTAAAAAAAGAAAAGAAAAAAAGCAGCGTTCAGATATTTTTTGGGTAGAACAGCCATGGACTGACAGACAGACCAACTTGATTACAATTTACGGGGAGAAAGATAAACATTCCAACATAAATAGGATAATTTAAAGACCACTTCTAGTGATGGTCTCTCTATCTTTGATGATAGTGTAGATGGAGCTTTAAACCTGGGTCCCAAAAGTGGAGGTAAACCTGTATACAGTAAACTCACCTTGACAGCGTCGACTACAGACTCTACGCCAACAAATTGTCCAGATGGGTTATTCTTGCCATTATCCACAAATGCTTTTAGTTTGCCGGTTTCAGACATAGAGACCAAGCGTTTGAAGGATTCGGCATATCTATGGGTGTAATGGAACAACAAAAACCCACTTACACTGGCCGATTTTGATAACAGCTGAAAAAAATAACAAGAAAAAAATTTCGCAAGTGAGTGGCTGAGCGGTTAAGACAGTGGAAACATAATTATGTAGCCATAACATCGGCAAGGGTTCAAGGCTCACTTGCTACATGGTTCTGGTGCTAGTACAAGTCTTCTCAGATAAGGACTATAAACTGTAGGCTGGTCCAGTGTACACATCTAGTACTAGTACACACACAGCCACTAATCATAACTGGTCCTCTGAAGAGGTTACCCAGTATAAAAAAAAAAACGTATGTAAAAGGCAATTTGGTACAAAATATCTATATCATACACTACTAGAAATTAGTTACTTCTCCTGAAACCTCATGATCAAAAGTTGTGCTGTTTGAGCTTTTCACCTTTGGTCTTTTTTATTTATTTATTATCTTAATGTAACTAGTTTTTAGTGGGCCCTCCTATCACAAGCCCCCTTGAAGGTCCCTTTCATCTTCCTAATTTTGCTTTACTCCTTTTGTTGAGAATTGGTTTTTTTTATGAGATAAATAAAGTGATTAATTTGATTTGAATGTTAAGATGGCAACTTTTTAAACCTAAATCACAATCAGGTCGTCGTGAGTTCACTAGATGCCGATGGTTCCGGTCATTGGAGAGGGGAATCGCAGTATAAATAATTATATTTTATAAATGTATTTTTCTCACTCAAATATCACAAAATGTGTAGTTACATAAGGTTTCAACGGAAGAAAGACAAGTATAGCAGTGCTAATAAGCAATCATTAAAATAACATGCTATCAAAATATGAACAGATTAACGATAATAGTGTTATCCGGCAATATACAACCGTAATTACCTTCCGAGAGCTTAGCAACATAATTGTTAGGTCAAATAGATAATGATGACAACAAAACTGTGACATTATTACTAATCACATTTGGTATTGATATAATATTATTATGCTCGCAAAAATACATTCACTCCAAAGATGTTTATTAGAACTATTGATGTTGTGTTATTGTATGTGTTACATAATATCTATGTTCATAAACCATAGATGAATTCAGAGCAGTTTTTTTACATGCGGCAGGTATAATAATATACTAATAATATACCACATTTATATAGCGCCCTTTTCATGAAAAAAAACATGCTCAAAGGTATGATAAGACTATGAAAAACCCACCAGATCCAGAATAGGGAAAGATGTGCATGTAGCTGTTAAATTAATTTACAGTATGTCCTGTGCCCATGTGATTAAAGTGTTTTTCCAGCAGGTTTAAGGTTCAATTTGCTGGTGCTGGACCAAAACTGTGCCGAAACAGGTGTGAAAGACCCTTTACAGGGAGCTCTTGTGTGTGCTTGATACTGTACAACCTTGGGTAACCTTGATATGTACGCTTTTATTTATTTTATTATTGATACAATTGCATTTGAAATTTATGCTATAGCCTAGTCTTTTATTAGAAGATTATTTAGAAACTCGTAAAACCAAATGAATCAATTTTATACAATTTAAGAGGGGAATTCCCTTTTAATATGGACTGGATAGAATGTAGTAATTCTTTTGATTGCCTACAATGACACAAGAACAACATAAGTATTAGCAATGTTTCCAGTTTTGATTATAGGTTAGCCCTAATACAGCCTGTATTAAGGGGACACTATCAGGACCCAACAAAATGTCCCCTGATTAGGGATTGCCCCTTGTTCGTTTCAATGTAAAATGTATACCCTTAGTAGGGGTGTCCGCTGCAGTGTTAAAACATATATTGCTTCTCGATCATTTTTATGGGGTTCTACCGCATTTCTTTATAGGTTTATTGACTACTACAGTATGCATGTTGGAAATTCCCTGCCTCTTGGTTATTTTATATCATTTATAAATGTTATGTTACATAGAAACAGGCCCTTTAGGCACAAATGTTTACAACCGTGCATTAGATTATAATTTAATAATGATTTCAGATGATAACTCAGTCACACTAACCCGTTGTGGAAGAGTATTGATCACGCTGTTAACGAAGCCTTTGTCAGATTCATACCCAGAAATATAACCTATGACGATTAATCGACCTTTGAACCCAAGCCTGAAAAAAAAAAATTCTATATCACTATACTATGGTTAAATTAAAGTGAAATCTAGTATCTGCCTCAGACGTATTGGCTAATGCCTTTCCTCTGGTCAAGGTGAGCAGTGGACAAGAGAGGCGCTTGATCAATGATAGGACCGACCAAGGTGCTTTAAACAGTCCTGGCTTAGTTTCATCCACCATTTAAATGGATGTATAAGACTAATCTAGTATTGTCATTCGTGACAGATGTCGGCATTAACAAAATTGTAGTTCACACAGCACCAGTGCCTCAAAATGTACTTACGATTTGATACATGTTTCAAATGTTGGGCCTCCAATTGATTCATAAACTACATCTACACCTCCCTGCAGAAAAAAATTGATGTAATGAAGTCACTATTTTTAAGCTCTGTTTATCAAACTAGTTTGACAAAAAAAATGTGATGTGCCCAATGGTAGTGATATGACATCATCGTGTCCATACAGTATATGGGCACATCACATTTTTTTGTCACATAAAGTTTGATAGTGTAGATATGCTTTGGCTTTACAAACTTCATTGGATGGTGGTCATGTACCTGATCTAGTCATTTAATTTTCTCAACTCATATTATTTCCTTTCAACATTTTAATATGTATTTCATGTTCATCAATTAAATATTTACAATTTTGACATTTGACAAATGCACTATGATGTCATGAACTTTGCAATACTTGTGAATGTGATTTTTCATCACAAACTTTAAATGAAAGTTTGATACTTAATGCTGGTGAGATCGTACTGTTGTTGTATTGTACTGTGTACTCTAGTGTTCTTATACATACTTAATGCTGGTGAGATTGTACTGTTGTTGTATTGTATTGTGTACTTTAGTGTTCTTATACATACTGGGTATTCCTGCATCAAAATCTCAGCAAGATTCTCAGTAGTGTAGTTGATAGGTCTGTCACATCCAATCGACTACAAAATCAAAGTATTAGTTATTATATGATATGATCCTATTTTTTTCATTTTTTTTTTACTATATTGTACATAAATAAACATAATAAATAAATATCTGGCACTTTATGGCACATAAAAATTGATTTCTTATACTGTAATCAACTTCAAATATATTATACTTACTATGTAGATGTAATTAAAAAACCACCTTACAATACTTCTAACATTCATGGGAAAGGAGGTCTTTGTTACTGTTTATGTTTAACTTAATACATTATAGACTAAGTTTGAAACCCACAAAAGTGATAATAAATTCAGCATCTGCTCTCTCTGGAACTACTGTATAATCTAGTGGCAGATCAATGATTTCAAAATACTGGAGGTTGGTTTATTGTTGATACTTTGGATTGTACAATTTAAGTACTGAATTTTGTACTGTTTTCCTCAGTGGATCCGTGGGATATGTTTAACCAAGGCAATCTAACAACAGGACATTGAGCTTGCTTTACCAAGATAAGAACTTGTAACAGTCCTTTGATCTTATGTCTGACTGCGACAAAACAGTACTATACTATGTACATATTCTCCGGGGTGAGCAGTGTCTGTTAAGGAGCGTGGAACACTGATCGTGTAGCAGCCACAGATAAACCCTTTGATATCCGGAGCTCAGCATCCTGTTGTTAGATTGCCTTGGTTTAACTGTACCTTTAAAAAGTCAACTTTAGACTGGGTAGAACATGTTCCAATCACATGACATCCAGCTGCTTTTGCTAACTGAACCTGTTGAGGTAAGAAAAAAAAGATACACATTTAGTTTCAGCATGTCATCATATGTCGTATAGGAATTTTAGTTTATTTATTGTCCTATACCCATTGTGGCAGAATGTTGTGACAGAAAAGATTAAACAGATTATTTGTACTAATTGGATTGTAAATTAATGTGTCTGTATTTCACACATCCTGCTATTAAATCATTAAATAACGTTCAAAGAGAAAAAAAATGAGTTGTACATAATTTACCTCCTTGGCGGAGGTACATAATTTACCTCGTTGGCGGAGGTATATGTAATCGATCGCATGTGTTTGTTTGTTAGCAGGATTACTCAAAAAGTAATTACAAGATCTTTATCAAAATGAATGTACAGATAGATATGTGGTCCATTACACCAAACTCGCATACACATGCTTGTAGTGAAATTAGCCTAAATCACAAACAGCATTAAGAAACACACAAATATATATATATATATTTTCCCGGAGAAATCTTATGTAGGAGAATTTTACAGTAGGCGGTATGCACTCTTGGAGTGGCTTTCTTGTATTATATATGTATTTTTAATACTTAGTCAATTAAATTTTCTCCTCTATTATTCAATACATGACGTGCCAAAGGCTAGGCTCAAAATAAATTTAAATTCATGTCCCAGATTTTTATTAATATCTCATAATAAATAAAAAATATAATCAGGGTTTCCGGTTGATTGAGGAGATTAAAGAACTTATTGCTATTAAGGCTTTAATAGATGAAGAGTTAAGCCATGATTACATTTCTGCGACACAAATAAATGAAACCAATTACAATAATTTAAGTGAGATCATGATTTGGTAGCTGATCTTTAATCATAAGTCACATATAATTTAAAATGTATTGACATTTGTGTGTCAACGACAGCCTACACATTTATGTTGTTTATCTAAAAATGTTACTGAATCTTTAAAAAGTGTACAAATCAGTGATGCATTAACCCAATACTGTATCTGCGTATTATCATAATTGGTTGTTTTTTGGGTTTTTTTTATAGCATAATTCAACAAGAATAGAAAACAATCTTTGTTGTTGGTATGATAATACTTATTGCAGCTCAAACAAAGCTTTATTTGGATTGTGTGCCCTGGGTTCTTTAGAGTGCACGTGAGCCATATGGGTACACTGGACCTCCGTTATAAGTCGTTATCCAAGAAGACTTGTTCTACCAGAACTATATATTGGTCAAAGAGAGCCTTCAACCTGTGCCGATATTACTTTGGTTTGCGGCACATCTACCTTAACCGCTTCAATCGACAATCACTACGACATGGTTTCTTAATGGAAATGGTTGTGTCGGAAAATTGATGGTGAAGATGCTGAAACAATATCAGTATAGAAATGCTGGCATATTGAGGCATGTTTGTGAGAAAGACCTATTCAATGGTCTTTATTGAAATGATTAAAATAATGAGGTACATCTGTAGGGTACTCACCGCAAACTGTCCTGTACCACCAGCAGCAGCTATATAGTGAATAAAAAAAAAAGATATGTTCGTATGTAGCGCTTCTTATACAATGATTCTAAGCGCTTCACATTATTACACTGGTCATTTTTTTTTATTAAACATGTATGGAAACATACTCCCATAACGCAGCTAGTAATCAGCCCAAAGTTGTGTCTTGACCTAGCCGGGTTCCCATTACACCTGGGTGGAGAGAGGCAAGTGTAAGTGCCTTAGGATACAAGCAATGTGGCGAGAGATTCAAACTCGCGATCAGTAATCCAAAGCCCAACACACTGCGCCACACGCCCTTGAGCTCAATATGCAATCAAGCTCTAAAATAATTTATTCAGTCAGCAAATGAAAATAGGGCATTTTTTTAATAAAGCAAGAACACTATGTGATTCCAAGAAGGAAATAGTTTCTATGTACAAACTATGCAAGTTTTAGCATACAGTAACAACAGAAATGTTCAGACATTCTCAACTTTATTCTCCTTTTGGAAAAACATGGTGTACTGCAACCGTACTGTCATAAAAAAAACTTTATAAAGTATATTACTGTACCTGTAACAAGAACAGTTTCACCAGATTTTAATTTACCAAACTGAAAAAAAAGAAAATGTTAATTCAAATTCAGGTAATAGGAGAAGGATGTACTGTGCACTGTTGTTTTGTAAACTGATAAAATACTCATCACTTCACTCAAGAAAACCTCTATTAAGGGGACAAATTTTATCCTGAATATTTGTTTGCCATATTGTTTAAATATTCGTTTCTTGGTAAAGTGTCCTTTAAATAGGAGTGTGTCCTTTAAATAGGAGTGTGTCCTTTAAATAGGAGCGTGTCCATTGGTTGGTTCTGCTGTATCTGCGATACAATTTTCCTTACCTCTTCTAAGCTGATGTCTGCTGTCCTGCCACTCACAAGGAATGGGACGTACTCAGCTTTAGCAGCTGGAATAGGAGTTGCAATAGAAGCTGGTACTAGCTATCAAATAAATAACAATATCAAAGATAGTCAACAAGTCTTCTCATTATTTGTTATGACTTATTCACCACCCGATAAACTGGGATAGGCTAGGTTGATGCACTGAGCTAGGTTGATGCACTGGGCTAGGTTGATGCACTGGGCTAGGTTGATGCACTGGGCTAGGTTGATGCACTGGGCTAGGTTGATGCACTGGGCTAGGTTGATGCACTGGGCTAGGTTGATGCACTGGGCTAGGTTGATGCACTGGGCTAGGTTGATGCACTGGGCTAGGTTGATGCACTGGGCTAGGTTGATGCACTGGGCTAGGTTGATGCACTGGGCTAGGTTGATGCACTGGGCTAGGTTGATGCACTGGGCTAGGTTGATGCACTGGGCTAGGTTGATGCACTAGGCTAGGTTGATGCACTGGGCTAGGCTAGGTTGATGCACTGGGCTAGGTTGATGCACTGGGCTAGGTTGATGCACTAGGCTAGGTTTTACTAGTCTAAGGCTATTTCATAGCACCCTACTTGCTTATAATGATGAATGTTTGTTTCAATCACAAAGGAATATGTAGGTTAGCTAGCCCAAAGTGTTTTTTATGAGCCCAAAGTGGTTTTACAAGCCTAAAATGATTTTTACTAGTGCAAACTTTTGCAAAGTGGTTTTTACTAGTGCAAAGTGCTTTTTACTAACTAGGAAAATTGGTTTTTATTAGTGCAAAGTCGTTTTTACAAGCCCAAAGTGTTTTTTTACTAGCCCAAGGTGTTTTTTTACTAGCCCATTAGCCCAAAGTGGTTTTTACTAATGAAAAGTGGTTTTCACTAACTGTGCAAAGCAATTTTTAAGAATACTTTACCACATATTCTGCAAAAGCACCATTTGTCATATAAGCCACTCCTTGTCCATGCTGAAATTTGTCAACGTCAGTACCTACACCAACAACTTCACCCACACCCTAATAGTAAAACATATATAATAATCTTAAAACAGCTGTTCATTACAACCTTTTTCTTCACTTCATTTTGTTTATGTTAAAATAAAGTAAGCTTTGGCTGTGGAAAATGGTAGGCTGGGTAGATGGCTTTGAAGTATAGTAAGCTTAGGCTGGGTGTGGAAAACTCTCAAGTTGAGTGTCCTCACTTGGCACAATTACATCCATGGGTATGTCTAGTTAAAATGAAAAGTGAAATAATGACCTCAAATCCTATGTCAAAGGGTGGCTTTGCCGTTGGGTCATATCTGCCAGCAGTGAAGTTGATGTCGGATGCATTAATACCCACAAACCTGGGAAAAGAAGAGAAGATCAGCTTGTCATGTTCTGTAAATAAAAATTCTCATGTAATTTATATCTTTTTGTTCTTACTTAGAAAGTGAAGCAAAGGCTCTTCGGGATTGACATTATTCAAAACATATTATAAGAGTATAGTCTTGAAAATTGCATACCTATTTTTGACAAGAAGATCTTTTGGTCCTGGCTTTAACATTGGTACTGTCTGAAAGCTGGTAGCTTCTTTGAAATTTTGTGTCAGTTTTGTGACTATCATCTTTCTGAAGGTTCTTGGTAAAGCAGATGCCATCTTGAATGTCTATTGGAAATAAAATCATATCTATGGATTAGGTGATGTAGATTCTCTAGTCTAAAATTGAATTGATGCAACCCTGCCTTCAACCTGCAGTCACAGTGTATTTTGAAGGTGAGAGGTGTCCAATCTTTCACGACCAGCAGGGCAGTAGTATGACTTTTAGACTCAAAAGTTTCAAATCATCATGAAAACGTAAGGATGTAATATGCTATATTTGTTTTGTTTGCTATGATACCATCCATGTAGCTTACAATTTTACATTGCATTGTAGGCCTAGTTAGGCCATGGAGTAGGCCTAGTAGTACTAGGCATAGTAGGCCCTCTCTCTAGACTAGGCTAGATGGAGTAATAATGGGCCTACTAGGCTAGCTTCAGACCCGTCCCGAGAGCTAGACACAACTAGCGGCAGAGAGTAGCGCCGCGAGAGGCTATTAATATTATTTTATAGGCCTAGCTAGCCTAGGCCTAGTTGGTTAGGCCTGTCTCGTAACAAGGCTGATTATAATATTGGCTGGTTGTTTGAGGCAGCCTACTACTAGACCTACCCAGGCCTAATATTATACGTAATTACAAACCTATTTTAAACTTAAAACCTGTTAAAACTTCCCCTTCCTTCCTTGCACATTAACTTAAAATAAACCACAAAAAAATAAAAAGTCAACAAATCATGCACACGTGAGGGGGCGGGCGATAATTTGGTTTTCATCATCAGACCGTGACGGTTAAATGTGATTGGTCAGTTGTTTACCAGGGGCTGATGACGTTGTCTCCAGATAAATGACTAAACAAAAATTATTATTTTTAGAATGAATTTCATTTACTTGAATGACTTTGCAATAATATATAGACTAGAACATGCACAGCATTGTTTGTCATTGATCGAAGATTTCTTATGTTTCGTGAAAAAGGCCTATTTGCTATTAGCCCTACCATTCAAAAGAAGACGGAATTAAATTCATTTGGCCCCTTAAGTTAATTAAAATAATGTTGACGTTCCATTAATATCTACATATAAGTAGAGAATGCCTCACTTGCCAAAACGACGATTGGAATATACCTCAAAAATCAGAATAATATTATAAATTACGAAAAATTAACCATAAAATTAAATTAATTAATTAAAGATCTATTAATATTATCAAATAAATCATTGCCATTGCCTAGAATAAGAAGAGTTGTGTTGATTAAATCTAAATTTTGAAAATAGTTATAAAAATAAGAAAAGATTAGGCCTAAGTTCCAAAACTTCTAGCATAATGGAATGGTTTCTTCTTCATTTCTGTTGCACAATTGACAACAGCCATTAACATTAGGGTCATTTGACCATTTAGATGTTTTTCTTTCAATGGGAAGGGTGTTTGATCGCAGCTTAAATTTCAACGATGCTCTTTCAAAGTCAATTTTATCAAGTAGACTTGCATCAAGTAAATATTTAGTTCATTTTTTATATACATATAATATTCAATTGACGTTTTACTTTTACCGTCTTAAACCCAATGAGAGAGCTAGATCTTTCATAATTATTTGTATTGGAAGCCCAGTGGTCTTCAAAGATACCATTTGGAATATCAGAAAAAATATCTCGTGTACCTTAATTATAAATGTAGAATGCAAAAAAAACTGCGGTTATTCTTTACTGCGGTCATTATTATTTAGGGCGGCTCCATATATCATTTAGATCTTCATGATCGAACCAAAGTCATGTTTCTTAAGTGTCGGTGTCTTGACACACTACTCAAAAACGCAACGAACCGTTCGCATGATTTTGTTGCCAGTGGATTATCTAGCGTTGCTCAGTAAGTTTGTATGGTTAGGTGATTATTTAGGTACGGCACCCACGTTCAAGATTCATTGTCCTCCAAAAACATGAAAAATGAAGATTAGGCCTAATAAAATCCGACTTTTAATAGGCTATTTTGCAGTTTTGACGGTTAATTTTAACCAAAAACTCATTGTCTGACAGAAAATTCAGTGTTTTTAACTTTAAATTACATTTTTTCAGGTAAATAATTTTTTTTCGATCAGTTTTTGGTCAAAGTGAATACTCAGCTATGTGACATTAAAATGACATATTCAACAAAAAATTGTAAGAAATATATTTCATGGCGACAATATCTTGATTATTAGTTATAATGTATGGCTACTATTTATCGTTCCGTATCGGAGTGTTTATTGGTAATGTCTAATTCTTTTCCAGGCAATGGATACCCGTGAGGTGTAGGCCCTATATTCCTTGAGTCAAAAGTAAGAAGAATTCTAAACAACAAATTTCAGGGATATTATATTATGTATTATATTAATTAATAAAGTATTTCTGGGAATAGGGCCTATCCGATCCGTTCGGCGAAGTTTGTAACTTTTAGGCCTAGTAAATATTTAGATCATCAACTATTTGCCACTAAATAAAAGTAGTAGTAGTGTTTGATAACGGAAAAGTGAGCGGTAATGTTGCTATCCATAGGCCTATTATTAAATATTAACCTATGTGACTACAGAGGAATAGAGGACGATTATTTGCCCTTCATCTTGCTCTATTTGTAAGTACCAGTGACACTGGTACATTTATTTATTAATAGTAATAATACTACCATTTAGGCCTATTTTTATTTTTTAATTAAATTTTATTTCATTTTACCACCAGCATTTTTTAGTGCCAGTTTTACGACCGCGCATTGCTTAAGCCCCTGCCATTCACACCCTAAGCTATGAAAAAATAATTCGGAAGTAGTAGTCTCGTATGTCCAGCAGGCAAGTGATGGAACATCCATTTTGGTATGCCGAGTACAACTCGTTTTTTCCGCATGGTGTGTGTGGGGTCGAATTTTGCGATTAAATAAAGTTAAAGTTGTAGCAGAAAAACCGGTGATATGAGTTTACCAGCTTTTATAAATGTTCCAGTAGATGAACAGGTGGGTTTAACTATACTTTCTGATTATTAATATCTAAGAAAATACATAGTTTTTATTCCATATGTTGGTCATACATTCTGTGTAGGCTAGGCCAGGTAGCAAAAGTAAGTCTTCAAACCTTGCCCTACTAGGCGGGAACAGACGATCTTGACCGTGCGTGGTCATGGATGGTCGGACCCGCCTAGGCCTAAACATAAAAGCTTGAATGATTTGTGATTGTAATGTCGTGTTGTAGTTTGTGTTTGCTCTCATTTTCTTTGTGTTGGTTTTTGACATCTCGTCAAATGTCTCATTTTTTCTTTTCTCACCGTGACCATAATTATTAAATATAAAAAATTGATTGAATTGCCTGGACTCGTCCGTAGGGGAGGGGTTTTCCTTTTTTTTTCAGGTTTTGAGGGCCAGAGGCCTGATCTCCTCAATGCCAGAGCAAAAGATACGGTACTGTTTCGCTAGCCATGGCATAAAAATAATAATATTAATTAATACTTTCTTTTTTGACATAATAATAATAATTCTAATCTAAAACTAGCAGCACCACTTTATTGCACAAAATTTCTAAGAAAATTTTTTTGGATCAAACACGTATAGAAACATACTCTCATTAAGCAATTGTGTTTTGACCTTTTAATACCATTTCATTTCAGTTAAGTGAGTTATGTGTGTACGTAAATACAAAAGGTGCTGAGCTTCCAGTAGAAGTGACGCAAGCAAACCAGTCTGATGTTCTTGTACGAGTTATCAGTGATATTGATAAAGTATGGAAAGGAACTGATGACAATGGTATGTGGTATTTTAAGCTCTGTCTACACTGTAAAACTCTGTGATGCGCCCAAATATGGTAGTGATATGCCCAAATATGGAAGTGATATGCCCAAATATGGCAGTGATATGATGTCATATATTTTTTTTGTCACATAAAGTGTGATAGTGTAGACAGAGCTTTAGCGTTGTTCCTTACTCTCTTCCTCTTCACAAATGCCTGGAGAGCTGTTATTTAGTGAGGGGTAGAGCAATCCCTTTGTTGGGAGAGGTAGGGCAATCTTTTTTATTAATCTTGTACTATCCTTTTTTTTGTAATTTGTACATAATGTATGGAAAAATGAGTAAAAATAAACATTTGTTCAATTCACATTTTGCTGCTTTTTTACTCACAGATGTAGAGTATGTGTTTAACAGTGTGTTTTCATTGGTACTATATGAATCGCCTGAGGTGATTAAACGTCTGGTTGAACTGCTTACCGAAAAATTAGTCATTGGTAATGGTGAGAGGGCAGCAATACGACTAAGAATGTAAGAGATTAATAATTCATAATTCATTCCATAAATATTTGATTCACTTGTAGTGAAGCTGTAGATTAGTGGTTAACATGCTTGCCTTCCAATCCCAAAGTCTAGGGTTCAATCCTGACCTAGTGCCATGGTTGTAACTCACAACTCCACTCCCTAAGCCTCAAATGAGACTTAGTTTAAAAGCATGATAATTTATAAAACAGTTTATCCATCCATAATTGTTGACACTGTTGGATGCGTATAAAATGAAGTAAAAATTAAAAAAATATTTTAAGATAAACTTTACTTAAGTTTAATATTTATAAGTCTGACCTTTAACCTTACTGAACTGTCTATTTTCTTTCTAGTCTTTATAACCTTTTTAATGGTGTTGAACCTGAAAAACGACTGGCTTTTGGAGTTTACTGCGGTATGCTTAAACTTGCTTGCAAGACCAAGAATTGTGATCAAATTCCTACAGATTTAGATATGGTTTGTACAAAGATATACATATAGATAGATATAATGCCCCTTGAACAAATAATTTCACAAAATATTTGGTTGAATATGCCATTTTAATTTCACTTTGAGAACAAATTTGGATGTGGGTAAAAATAAAAATTGGCTATTTAAACCATAATTTAAATACCAAAATAGTCAATAGGAAGGTTTAGGTTAACAACAATTTATTTTGTACTTTTTATAAGTGGATGCATTAATTTGAAAGTTTTATTAAATAAAGCTAGTAGTAATAATAATACTGTTTTGCTTTTCTGAATCTAGTTTTTGTTTTATGTGTATTTTATTCTCATCTTTTTGTTTGTTAGGTGCGAAAATGGTCTGGACTGTGGAAGCTAACTAAAGATGAGACGCATCATGTATTAAAACTACTGTATGATGCTCTGCAGGAGTGTAAACACAGGTATTTGAAAGCTTTATGTGTGGTTTGTGCACTTTTTGGATAATCATTAAGCTGTGTTCCCACTAGAACCAAGGACATCAGCGCAATGCAAGTAATTTGACCAATCCATCACATTGTTGTATTGCTTCCTAGTGGGAACCAAGCTTTAGTGCTGAAAGATATTCCATCACATCATTGTTGCATTGCGTCCTAGTGGGAACCAAGCTTTAGTGCTGAAAGATATTCCATCACATCATTGTTGCATTGCGTCCTAGTGGGAACCAAGCTTTATAATATAATTTGTTTTTCTTTACCCAGTGAAACATCAAGTAAAGTGATGATTGAATTGCTTGGAACATACACAACAGACAATGCTTCAAAGGCCAGAGACGATGCTCACAGGTGTATAGTGAACACATTAGCCGATCCTAACATTTATCTCATGGATCACTTAATTGCCCTTCGACCTGTCAAGTTCTTGGAAGGCGAGCTTATTCACGACGTAGGTTTAGATTGTTAGAATATATTGTGGTTTAGTTTGTTTGATTTATGACGCCTGCAAGAATAGTGCTGGTGCCAGGAGCCCATAGACCTAAATGAAATTTAAGCTTCTGATATCTTGTTACAAATGAATATGAAGCCTTTTTCAAACTAGGGACTAGGAGTGCAAGTGAGGTTAAATAATGATTTTGCCATTTTGAGGAAAAAATAACTCCCCTGTATTTTGGATACAGACGAAAGGCACACCAGACTGCTAACTGTTCATTAGCGTTTTGGTATCCCTGTTATACCTTGGTGTGTGTAACTGTGATATTAAATTTACATGAATTTTTTTTTTCACAGCTTCTAACAATATTTGTATCTGGGAAACTCATAGATTATATGGAGTTCCAGAAAGCCAACACAGACTTTGTGAAATCACTTGGTAGGTTTTTGCTCAATTGTAATACTATTACTGTAAGCCTGGTGTCTTCTCGAACAAATCTTCTCAGATAAGGACTTCTTGAAACTACAGGTCCGGGGTGCACTTTTTAAAAACCCATGTGTTGGGAAAGTTATAAAAGTTTCACTAAAATAATTCATGAGATCACACTAAGTATTCTGGATATATTTCATGGATAGATCCACGTTTAAACCGAGTGCTAAAATAATATGATATTAATAGTCTGTCAAATATATACCGTAAAAGTAAAACCATGGGCTTGTTTTAGAAGGGTGGGCTTCTTTTCCAGATTACTTGTGCAAACTAAAGAGGGTGCTTCTTTTAGACATTTCTGCCAATTTTACATATCTGTGATCAAAATACCATTTAAACTGTAAAATAAATGTACGATATATCTCGATCATACTTCTATCTGCATCACAAGTTAATATCTGACATTAAAGCACCTTGTTCCTCAGTAATATTCAAATAGTCTTAAAAATCTCAAAAAGAAGCCATGTACTATCTTTAAAATAACCGGAATAATGAATTAATAAAACCGTATTACAGTGGCAGATGTTTTTATTCACTAGTACTCTACGAAGACTTTATACTGCAGGATTTTTAACGTCACTAATTAACTAGTTTTATTTATATGTATTAATGTAGGTTTGTCACATGAGGAAAACATTGCCAAGATGAGAACATTGACATTGATGAGCATGGCCGTTGACAACAAGGAATTGCCCTTTGACCTTGTGATTAAAGAAATGCAGATGTCGGAAGATGAAGTGGAAGGCTTCATTATTGACGTGGTCAGGACGAAAATGGTACGAGCCAAAATTGACCAATTGCAAAGGAAAGTTGTTGTCAGGTAAGAATTAATAAATAAATATTATTATGATTCATATTTTAATAATTTTCAATACAATTTATTTATTGGTACTTCTGGGTGTAAGCCCACTACAACTCAGATTTTTAGTCTTGGGAAGTACAGTATAAATTCAATATTAACATCTTTTTTCTTTCAGTTTTTCAACCCATCGGACATTTGGAAAACAACAATGGATGTTATTAAGGGAACGGCTTGAACAATGGGAGCGAAACCTGGGACAAGTAACAAAAGGATTGGAATCATTAAACACTGCCATTGCACAACAGACATCACAGTGAACACTAGGGCAACACATTAAGAACAATAACTCAAAAAGCGACTCTGATTGTTCCCATTAGTTATAATATTCTTCTATTCTATGTCATTAGAATAAATGCTGTGCAAGCAGCACATTCAAAAACATGGCTTAGTGAATTTAGTTGCACGAATCCAATGTTTTCACAGAGAAAAAAAATTGTGCTCTGATCGCGTGTCTTCTGTGCTGTTTATTCACATAAGTGCACAAGAACGGGTAATAATTTCCTGTGCTCTGATTGGTTGCAAAATTAAGCAGAAATGTATTTGGAAGACGAATATATGATGCTTTTGATTTGGTCGAATAAAACCTATTGAAATCAATCAATCGTTCCATTTTTATAGTGCCATTCCAATGTCAAAAAGAAAAGCAGAACAATCAAAATAGACTTTAAAATCATTATCTTTAAAAATGTTCTCAAGGAGTCAGTCCACATGTTTTCATATTTACATGGTAATCATATTTTAGGATTTTAAACAATTGTGGGATTCGCTGAAATTGATAAAGTAGCGAAAGAAACGGTACACACTATGTGAAAGATTCACCAATCGCACTTAAGTGAAATATTTTCATTGGATATAAAGTATTTTACTTGAGTCAATAAATATTTAATAATTTCCCTCATTTGGTATTCACTGTAAGACAACATTTTTAGCCACTTACAGAGGTTTACAGACAGAAAAAGGAGAATTGTACACAAGCAAAATGATGCAATCTGAATCAAATGTACCTTCCATTTAATCAAATGAGAAGATGTTTAATATAAAACAAATAAATACAAATAATGAATGTTTTGTATATGTTGAATGGTGGAGAATATTTCAGTCAACACGTGAAATATTCTCCACCATCCAACTCATAAACATTCATTATTTTTATAACAATTTAGTTTGAATATTGTGATATTTTGTTTATTTTTTAGTGAATATCATATAACAAATGTTGGCCTCTGTTTCTACCTTGTAGTACTTTTATCATTAGGTACCCTCAACTCTTACCAACTTCATTGCTTATACAATAAAGTTTACAGACGACAGATTGGGCTTTACGTTTTACTTTTTTTACTTTAGTGTTTTTATCGAAAATGGTTACTTTTTACCAGAATCATTTTTTTTTTGAAAAATGGGCAAAATATATATTTTTTTTAATATGTAGGCCTATTGAGGCAACATGTGCATTATCTGATATTTTTTCGGAAAAGTGCTATGTTTCACACATTTCACAGGCAAAAATATTGATTTTTAAAATGTGTTATTCTGTCATATCATGATATAGTAACCAGTTACGACAAAAAATAAAAGGGTCCAAGTTTTGCCATTTTTCGAAAATGCCCAAAATATTGACCTTTTAAAATATGTTGAGGTAACATGGGCAGAACACATTATGTGATTTGAAATGTTTTCGAAAAATGCCCAAAATATTTACTTTTTAAAATTCAATAATTATGCGATACTATTGCTATATGTGCGCATATATTGCTTTGCAGCAACTTATAGAGCCATAATACACAGTTTTGTCGAAAAATAAAAGGGTCGAAATTTTGCCATTTTTCGAAAAAAAAACCCTGTACTATAGTACAGGGATTTTTTCGAAAAATGCCCAAAATATCGACTTTTTAGAATTCAATAATTTTGCCATACTATTGCTATATGTGCGCATATATTGCTTTGCAGCAACTTATAGAGCCATAATACACAGTTTTGTCGAAAAATAAAGGGTCGAAATTTTGGCATTTTTCGAAAAAATGGCCAATTTTCGATCTTTTTATTTTTCGATAAAACTGGTTACTATAGCACAATTGACATGCGCAGAACCCATTATTCGACTCTGCGCATGTTTATTATGCTATAGTAACCATTTATGTCAAAAGTGGTTACTATAGCACAATTGACATGCGCAGAACCCATTATTCGACTTCGCGCATGTTTATTATGCTATAAAAACCATTTATTTAAAAAAATAAAAGGGTTGAAAATCGGAAATTTTTCGAAAAATCCCTGTACTATAGTACAGGGATTTTTTTCAAAAAAATAGCAAATTTTCGACCTTTTTATTTTTCGATAAAACTGGTTACTATAGCACAATTGACATGTGCAGAACCCATTATTCGACTCTGCGCATGTTTATTATGCTATAGTAACCATTTATGTCAAAAATAGTTACTATAGCACAATTGACATGCGCAAAACCCATTATTCGACTCTGCGCATGTTTATTATGCTATAGTAACAATTTATGTCAAAAAACAAAAGGGTCGAAAATCGGCCATTTTTCGAAAATTTCCCTGTACTATAGTACAGGGATTTTTTCCAAAAATAGCCAATTTTCGACCTTTTTATTTTTCGATAAAACTGGTTACTATAGCACAATTGACATGCGCAGAACCCATTATTCGACTCTGCGCATGTTTATTATGCTATAGTAACCATTTATGTCAAAAGTGGTTACTATAACACAATTGACATGTGCAGAACCCATTATTCGACTCTGCGCATGTTTATTATGCTATAGTAACCATTTATGTCAAAAAATAAAAAGGTCGAAAATTTGCTATTTTTCGAAAATTTCCCTGTACTATATATAGTACAGGGATTTTTCAAAAAATGGCCAATTTTCGACCTTTTTATTTTTCGATAAAACTGGTTACTATAGCACAATTGACATGCGCAGAACCCATTATTCGACTCTGCGCATGTTTATTATGCTATAGTAACCATTTATGTCAAAAGTGGTTACTATAGCACAATTGACATGCGCAGCACCCATTATTCCACTCTGCGCATGTTTATTATGCTATAGTAACCATTTATGTCAAAAAATAAAAGGGTCGAAAATTTGCTATTTTTCGTAAATTTCTCTGTACTATAGTACAGGGATTTTTCAAAAAATGGCCAATTTTTGACCTTTTTATTTTTCGATAAAACTGGTTACTATAGCACAATTGACATGCGCAGCACCCATTATTCTGCTATAGTAACCATTTATGTCAAAAAATAAAAGGTCGAAATTTTGCTATTTTTCGAAAATTTTCCTGTACTATAGTACAGGGATTTTTCAAAAAATTGCCAATTTTCGACTTTTTTATTTTTCGATAAAACTGGTTACTACAGCACAATTGACATGCGCATAACCCATTATTCGACTCTGCGCATGTTTATTATGCTATAGTAACCATTTATGTCAAAAAATAAAAGGTCGAAATTTTGCTATTTTTCGAAAATTTTCCTGTACTATAGTACAGAGATTTTTCAAAAAATGGCCAATTTTCGATCTTTTTATTTTTCGATAAAACTGGTTACTATAGCACAATTGACATGCGCAGAACCCATTATTCGACTCTGCGCATGTTTATTATGCTATAGTAACCATTTATGTCAAAAAATAAAAAGGTCGAAAATTTGCTATTTTTCCAAAAATGCCCAAAATATCGTGTGCGCATATATTGCTTTGCAGCAACTTATAGAGCCATAATACACAGTTCTATCGAAAAATAAAAGAGTTTAAATTTTAGCATTTTTCGAAAAAATCCCTGTACTATAGCACAGGGATTTTTTTTCCAAAAATGCCTAATATATCGACTTTTTAGAATTCAATAATTATGCGATAATATTGCTATATGTGCGCATATATTGCTTGGCAGCAACTTATAGAGCCATAATACACAGTTTTGTCGAAAAATAAAAGGGTTGAAATTTGGGCATTTTTCGAAAAATTCCTAAAATATCGACTCCTTAAATTTTTTTTAACAGGGATTTTAAAAAAACACCTTGTTTGGGAATGCATAATATGTACATAATGTATACTCACTGTAAAAAAATATATCAAAAAACCACAAATTTAATTTCCCATGATAAAACAGATGGAATAATTTATTGTAATAATAAAAGATATAATAACATTAGCAGTCTATGCTGTATGAATCCTCAATACATGAATTCAACAAAATATAAAAATGTGTTAACAATACATTTTGAGAATGACCGATTAACAATTTTTTCTCAAGGTCGAAATTTTGCTATTTTTCGAAAATTTTCCTGTACTATAGTACAGGGATTTTTCAAAAAATGGCCAATTTTCGATCTTTTTATTTTTCGATAAAACTGGTTACTATAGCACAATTGACATGCGCAGAACCCATTATTCGACTCTGCGCATGTTTATTATGCTATAGTAACCATTTATGTCAAAAGTGGTTACTATAACACAATTGACATGTGCAGAACCCATTATTCGACTCTGCGCATGTTTATTATGCTATAGTAACCATTTATGTCAAAAAATAAAAAGGTCGAAAATTTGCTATTTTTCGAAAATTTCCCTGTACTATAGTACAGGGATTTTTCAAAAAATGGCCAATTTTCGACCTTTTTATTTTTCGATAAAACTGGTTACTATAGCACAATTGACATGCGCAGAACCCATTATTCGACTCTGCGCATGTTTATTATGCTATAGTAACCATTTATGTCAAAAGTGGTTACTATAGCACAATTGACATGCGCAGCACCCATTATTCCACTCTGCGCATGTTTATTATGCTATAGTAACCATTTATGTCAAAAAATAAAAGGGTCGAAAATTTGCTATTTTTCGTAAATTTCTCTGTACTATAGTACAGGGATTTTTCAAAAAATGGCCAATTTTCGACCTTTTTATTTTTCGATAAAACTGGTTACTATAGCACAATTGACATGCGCAGCACCCATTATTCTGCTATAGTAACCATTTATGTCAAAAAATAAAAGGTCGAAATTTTGCTATTTTTCGAAAATTTTCCTGTACTATAGTACAGGGATTTTTCAAAAAATTGCCAATTTTCGACTTTTTTATTTTTCGATAAAACTGGTTACTACAGCACAATTGACATGCGCATAACCCATTATTCGACTCTGCGCATGTTTATTATGCTATAGTAACCATTTATGTCAAAAAATAAAAGGTCGAAATTTTGCTATTTTTCGAAAATTTTCCTGTACTATAGTACAGGGATTTTTCAAAAAATGGCAAATTTTCGATCTTTTTATTTTTCGATAAAACTGGTTACTATAGCACAATTGACATGCGCAGAACCCATTATTCGACTCTGCGCATGTTTATTATGCTATAGTAACCATTTATGTCAAAAAATAAAAAGGTCGAAAATTTGCTATTTTTCCAAAAATGCCCAAAATATCGTGTGCGCATATATTGCTTTGCAGCAACTTATAGAGCCATAATACACAGTTCTATCGAAAAATAAAAGAGTTTAAATTTTAGCATTTTTCGAAAAAATCCCTGTACTATAGCACAGGGATTTTTTTTCCAAAAATGCCTAATATATCGACTTTTTAGAATTCAATAATTATGCGATAATATTGCTATATGTGCGCATATATTGCTTGGCAGCAACTTATAGAGCCATAATACACAGTTTTGTCGAAAAATAAAAGGGTTGAAATTTGGGCATTTTTCGAAAAATTCCTAAAATATCGACTCCTTTAATTTTTTTTAACAGGGATTTTAAAAAAACACCTTGTTTGGGAATGCATAATATGTACATAATGTATACTCACTGTAAAAAAATATATCAAAAAACCACAAATTTAATTTCCCATGATAAAACAGATGGAATAATTTATTGTAATAATAAAAGATATAATAACATTAGCAGTCTATGCTGTATGAATCCTCAATACATGAATTCAACAAAATATAAAAATGTGTTAACAATACATTTTGAGAATGACCGATTAACAATTTTTTCTCAAACAAAAATTGCATTAATGTTAACTAAAATGATATTATGACTAAAAACATAGTGAAGGAGTGACGTCCATCCACAAGCAATTTATTTAAACCCCAGACTTACAACCACACACACAAGAAATTAAATTATTACTAACATATAAATAAAAAAAAGTGTAAATTTCATAACATTGATTGCACTAACGAATATATACAGAGTCATTGCTTCACATAATGACCAAAATCTGGTTTACGAAATGGAACTTAAAATTATAAGGATTGCAAATAATTTTTACATCTGAATCAAAAGTTTACTATCTTCTCTATCTTACATAGAAATCGATGAAGTGATATTAAAGTCTATATGCACTACAATGTATAAAAAGGAACTCTACTTACAATAACACTTATTTATTATAAAACTTTTATAATTATGAGAAAACAAAACAAAAGGATTTGAACATACTAGATTTTGTTAGGAAAAGCTCAATGCAATAACACATATATGTAGCCTAAAATACTGTATATATACACTTACCATAGTACAAGTTTATGTATATATATATATATATACAGTATACATTATACAGAAAAAATACATTTGCATGATTATAATCTTATAAAATGGTACATAATAATAGTATATTACCCTATAATGAAAAACAAAGCATGATGTGCACTTGTAGTACTAATTGATAAATTAGCACACTAATTGAAATAATTAGTACATTTTGTGCAAAATTTATACATTAGTACATTGCATACACATTGTTATGTACTCTGTGTACACAGTGTCATTTATCAACACATGGTGCAAAATTGATACATTAGTACAATGTATACACATATTGTTATATTACTGTAGTACATTGTTTGCACCATGCAATAGTAACTGGTAATAGTGCATTTACTATAGTGTAATATAAATATTGATTTAGTACATGGTATGAAGGTATTATGAAAATAATAATAAATAACATGTATTTATTGACAATAATGTAATATTACTTATTGTTAAATTTACACTATGAAAGAACATATCATTTTGTGAGGTTAAATACTCCCAATTGCATAATTTTTTAAATACTTAACAAAATTGTAAATAAAATTAATAAAAACTAATTTTAAAGCATACAAATAATATTGCATGCAATATAATAAATATACAGTTATTTATTTTAAATAAAAAGATTTTATTTTATTTAATGATTGAAGATTATTTGTCAGATCATACCAAAAATTACATGTCATAAAAATGACACAAAGTATTTTTCATACAATTCTGTGAAATTAAATGCTTTCCTTTTTGCTTAGTTCTTGAGTAGACGCAATGAAAGAACGTAAAGTGAACCACAATTAAATTGACCAATCACAACATGATGGATTGTCCAAACTGTCAATTGTCATTGGTCAACTCACTTGCGTTGCGCTTACGTCCTTGCATTACGTCCTAGTGGAAACCGAGCTTTAGTGACGTTTCAAAAGTGTTGATGTCAATTAAAAAAAAACCCATTAAATGATAGATTAATTTTAGTGCCCTATCTTTCAACATTCATATTACTAAATACATATCTGATGATGATACTGAAATAAACAAAATAATTGTAAATTGAAAAAACCAATAATATTCAATACTATATTTATTATTTATAATAAAAAAATTAAAAGTACTAATTAGTCATAATTATACAATGGTGGTTATAAAAGCATTAATATCATAATAAAATAATAAGGTAAACACACACATATACTGGTTTTAGGATTAAAAAACAAATGTGCCTGTTTTAAAATGCTATATATAGTGCGATGAAATATTCTCATAATTGAATTATAATTTTATACATAATAATTTTTAATGCAATGTTAAAACCCCATCACTTGGATCATATTTCATCAATTCCTGTATTCCTTAAATATGATGATCGCATACACAACCCTTGGAACCAAGTGCAGTTAATTGCGTATGTGGCTACCTCAAATTAAGAATTTGCTGTAGTCACAGGCCAATGAGTAACATTCGCAACGTTGATGTTTTAAAGAATATAACATGGATATATATAACCGAAAATTCTAACAACACCATTACTCTCATTCATTTTACACTATCAAACATCATGTGACAAAAAAATTTGATGTGTCCATATATGGACACGATGATGTCATATCATTACCATATTTGGACACATCACAAATTTTTTTGTCAACTAGTTCCATCGCATATGTGACTATACCTCAAATTAAGAATCTGTCATAGTTGCAGAATGAATGGGAAAAATCGCACAATGATGTTTCATTTGACATGGATCTTAAACCAATAACTTTTAAAAATGTGATGTGCCCATATATGGACGTGATGATATCATATCACTACCTTTGGGTATATCACTCATGTTCATAGAATCCGCAACTACACTGAATTCAGAATTTAATAAAATCAAACAACCAGCGGGGGGAAAAACACACAACCCTTGGGTAAAATAATAACTAAAAATTCAATATTATCATACCATAACACCATTCCTCTCATCTTAATATTCTTGTACATCTATTTTTATGTAAAATTTTATATTAATAATTTACAGTTAATTATATCAATCAATACATTATATAATTTTTACTACAACTATTTATTTTATACATGCTGGAATGGAACGATTAAATAAAACAAGATAGCATATTTGCCAGTTACTTTAATCATTAATATTTTCCTCATCGCCTCTGATTAATTTATCCGGTATAAATTAATGTCTTCTTCATTATTAACAAAGCAATACACATCATAAATATAATTATATAATACAGAACGATTGATTATAGGTTGAGTGCTGCTGTGGGAATATTATTTTAATTTCGAAAATTTGGTAAATTATGTATGATTTCATATAAAATATTTTACGATTTACTAAAATATATTTCTTGTGTGTACAATTAACAATATTTAATGGTAAATTTTGAAAAAATAGTTTTAAATTTGCAAATATTTTTGTGGTCTAAAACAAACAACCAAAATGATACAATATTAAAAATTGTTTAAAAATATTATACCGGTTATATTACCGATTCCAGCCATATATAAAATGTAAAATTTATTCATTTAAGAATATTCTTGCGTTTGCGAACAAATTAATATTTTTAACATATTACATTAACCATAGACAATTATATTCAATGTACTTAAATATATGTTCATATTATTGTATCAGTGTATTGTGAACCATCATGATTATGTGAGTGTGAACAGCCTTTAAAGTTATACACCAATTATTGTGATATGCTACATATATTCTATTACTTTAAAATGGGAATTACTATATTAAAAGTGAAGAATGTTGTAATTGTGAGTAACACCAGATTCTAAATGATATCAAAACATTATTACTTATAAATACAAGCACACATTATCAATAAGGGATTTATCCCGCTTAAACTCTAACAACAGTGTTCTGTTTCTATGACGATGACCTCGCTATAATAGTGCAATCAACTATGAATCTACACACTTTTACAACATAGTTCTCTTATAAACAATATACACAATACGTATGCATGTTATTGCTATTCAAATAGATTGCAATCATATGTTATTCTTTTCACTTTAATAAATACATGTACCGACGATTGTCTCCACAAAACTAGCAATTCACAATGTGGTAAAGCAACAACCTGAACAAATAAAGCAAATGTTATTAGTGTGATGAACTATGAACTGTAACCTTTGAACCCATTCAGGATCTGGTCCGTGACATAGATGATAAATTGCCAGCATCATTTATACTTTGTTTAGATTTGACCCTGTTTAGTTGATTACAAGTTGTCACCTTCATATTGACGTCATCATATTGATGATGTCATCACACATCATCTTTACAAATGTCATTTTATCATCGTCATTAACATCAATGACATTAGATGACTTCTTCTTGTTATTTGATGTTTTAAAGGTCAAACATTTTTTTGTGACATACTGTGTGATGCAATTGTCACCAGATGTGTCTCTGTCACCATTATGTCCATCTGTTTTAATTTGTGATGCAGTCTTGTATCTTATTAATCCATTCGTCAGCTTCTTTTTTATTATTGGCAAGAAAATGGTAATATCTTGTACTTGTCTTCATCTGAAATCAAATCAATATAAAGCATCAATTATTATTCTTCTACAGCTCTTAGGCTCCTCCCACCTATTAATATGCATGAATACAATGTGCTAGTGTTATCATACTTTAAATATATAGAGGAATTACTTTGGCTCTGTCTACAATATCAAACTTTGAGTGATAAAAAGTGTGAGGTACCCAAATATCGTAGTGACATGCCTAAATTAGGTAATGTTATGACATCATCATGTCTATATATGGGCACCTCACTTTAATTTGTCCCATAAAGTTTGATAGTGTAGACAAAGCTTAAGACCCCCTATTAATATGCATTCATACAATGTTTCAGTGTTATCATACTTAAATATATAGAGGAATTACTTACATATCAATGAATTACTTTATATTATAGACAGAATACTTAAATAAATGGATGAATTGGTTCCATATAAAAACAAATTACTTCCATATATGGGTGAATTAGTTCCATATATAAACATATTACTTCCATATATGGATGAATTACTTACATATATGAAAGAATTGTCATCTAGCTTAGGAACACCTGGCAAGTTGCTGGAGTAGTTGTCATGTTTCACAGTCTCTACTTCTTTTAGATCGATTGTCCCTTTACAAGTTTCCTCGTCTTCTGGGTCATAGTAACGAAGCTATAATGAAACAAGTAGTAAAGCACTATAAACAATTGCCTTATAGTATTAATTATTGATTATTAATAAATCACTAAAACAAGTGCCTTAGATTTTTAACAGTTGCTACTTCTTGTGCGTTACATGGGTATTTTAAAAATCCTTTTAAAGTTTTTGTTTTACTGCATATGTAAAGCATCATTCTATTTGTATGTTACAAATATGAACAGTAGAACACGTAATGGGACACCTTCAGGACTAAAAAGTCCCCTTAAAGGCCAATGGTTTCCGCTAAGAATAGATACAGATTCAACATGGGACAAGCTAAGCGTCTGTGTAAATTGGCTTTAATAGAGTGTCCCCTCTGAACAGGTGTTGGCCATAGTGTAAAAACATATATTTCCCCTTGTTCATTTCATGGGAAAATGTCATCTTAATAAAGAAGGGGGGTACTGTTTTCTTTATTGTGCAAAAATGTAATACAAAAACGAGGCATACCTGGTGCTTGTTGGGATCTAACTTGAAGTACCTTTGTTTCCATTGACGTAACCTAGCGCCTCGCTTGTATAAATAACCTTTATGACTAACAGTTTCAACAGCTTTAGCAGAAAAATACGTAGCTAGAAAACAGAAAATAAATAACCTTGTTGAATGTCAGTGACTGAGAGTTTGGGCAAATTTACGTATATGCATACGTATCCATGTCACAACACGTATACGGATACGTTTCAATTTTCAACATTTTTTACTTCTGCCATTTTCTTGAAACAATTTTATACTAAATCTCTCTCTGAATTTTCTTGAATAATTTATGTTTAAGATTTTGCTGGTAACATGTGATCTGTATCACATTTAACAACTTAATTGTCAATGAACAAATCTTAAATGTGTGAAATGCAATCCGCACATCAAACCACAAGGAAAATCGTTATCACATATGGTACTGATGTCAAGCTACACAGAATGTGTGACATAGTACAACAATTTTACCCATACGTATACAGAGGTTGCCCAAACTTACTACAGTATTAGGTTAGAATTTTGACTTAAAATTGTGATGACTATTGACCTGGGAACAAAAACATTTAGTTACTGCAGTAACTGCAGTAGAATCATTTTGACTATTAGGAAATAAGTAAAACAAACATACTTTCTGTGTCATTACTGACTGGTACGGTGATTTTGTTATCTTCTGCCTGTTTATTACTTTGATTACTCGGTTCTTTTGATGAACCTCGCCGTAAACATTGCTTTGGTACTAAATTGACACATTTTTCATGACAACTAAAACCACAATCTGCACATATCATCCCTGCAAATTACAAGAACATGTTATTAATGTCAACATTATGTTAATAACTTACATTTTAATTGAAAAAACACCATACTCTACAGTATGTGTGAAAGTTATGGAGAAACATGAATGCCTCATTGTCTCAAGCTCTGTCTACACTATTAAACTTTATGTGATATGCCCATGGACATGATGATGCCATATCACTACCATATTTGGGCACATCACACTTTTTTGTTAAACTAATTTAAAAAAAGTTTATATAAGGAGGGTTTTAAGTGAACGAGTTCTTACCAGATCCCTGAGTCATGTAGTTCCAGATCACCTGGTGGCAAGCATCACAATTGGTGGGTTCCTGGAAGTCATGTGACTCAAATCGGTGGTGGGATGCAAAACCGCGAGGAGACTCTCCTCCACTCTTACCCTTTGAAAAAAAACGCATATATAATTTAAATGACACTAGCTGTTAAGCTTTATGTGAGGGCGTGTGTTGGACATTGGATTACTTATTGTGAGATTGTGAGTTTGAATCCAACTCTCGCTGCATTGCTTGTATCCTTAGGCAAGACACTTTACTTATGTTTGCCTCTCAACCCAGGTGTATAAATGGGTACCCAGTTAGGTCAAGACACAACTTTGCGCTGATTACTAGCTGCATGAGTATGTTTCCATACATGTTTTATAACAACAATGATGGGAGTAATAATGTGAAGCACTTAAAAGCATTGTCCTATAAAGCACTATAAGAACAAATATTATCTACACTATCAAACTTTATTTGACAAAAAAATGTGATATGCCCATATATGGACACGATATATCACTAACATATTTGGGCACACTTTTTTTTTGTCAAACTAGACATCTTTAGGGCATTTCTGTATGGAAAAATTTGATTCAAGTTTTTACCCTGATTAAGATGTCCATGGTTATCCGCTTGTGGATTGACGTTCCATGGGCTTTGGCTTCTTCCGTCACTGGTGATACTAACTTTGCTTTTGATTGCATTGACTCGTTAAAACTCTCAATAATTGTCTTCCATGACGATGGTTTATCAATGTTAAGGTCCGTTTCTAATTGAATTATCTCCTGAAATGAAAAAAAAAACACAGCGATAAATAAGTATTAAGATTAAAGGTAACTTGAATCAACTATATATTCGGTATCTTTATTCAATCATATATTAGCATATCCATAAAAAAATACATTGCAGCATAAAACACTGAATTTTAGTATTTGTAGAAAAATAGTTAAAATTATAGAGAAATTACATGGATGAGTAGTACAAAAAACAGACATATTGATATGGGAAACAGTTAAATAAGAAATAAGATAAGATAATAAAAAATGAAATATGTTGATTGTGGTTGTGGGTAACGAAGCGTAGCAAACATCTACGCATGTTTATACAGCCATTGATATAGTAGTATAATAGTTTCCATCTCTTTTTACAATCTCAGGAAAAATGTGTATTGTGTAAAATACAAAATAGATAATCTAAGAATAAATATAGAAATTCAGAAATTCATAAAATGTCGAAATGTGAAAAATGAAGAGTAACAAACATTTTCACATGTTTAGTGCGTTGTTTTCCATTCCTTTTACAATCCCCAGATGATTAGCATGGGAATCATACATCTAAAAAGGTAAAACTTACATTCAACAGCCATCGTTGCATATCTGGATCAGCCTGGGCAACGTTTTGATAGCACGCATTAACAACGCATCTATCTGCAGGCGACAATGGTGCCTCGTTATCTTCATTTCTTGCGGCATCAAATAACTCGCAATCAAATGCTGGTCCGCAGCTAAGATGCTCCATTAGGTAATAATCCCAGATCTTCAAACTGGATATGTTGGCATATGGTCTTAGAACTCTTGACTGAAATCATGAAACATAACAATTCTTTTTAAATTAAATTCACAATTCAACACATATTTACAATATATATTGGTCTATTTTTCCTTTTTTTATATGTATCGTTTTTAAAGTTTTGAATGCATGCATGTCAGCCTCGGCTGTTAAGAATCACCCTCATTAAACAAAGTTTAGTAATAAAAAAAAAAATTGTTTGCCGCAAGTGTAAATGCATAGTATTTCATCTAATGTAGTACTTTTAGTTTTATATTAAATCCTATATTTTCACATCTTTTTTAAAATCAATTCCTCAATGATTATCAACAAAATCACCTACAACTCATGAAAAATAATGATAAATTTGAATGTTTATGTTCATTTCATTTGTTTATTTGACCAGCTTATAATAAACAATATGACACAATCATAAAAATAAAAGACAGGGGAGCTTAAGCAAAGTACATACATATTTCAAATGAGCCAGCAACCAAATTTGTATAAAATAAAAAACATAAAATAATTTAGTATAAAAAAATTACTAGTTCTACTAAAAATAACATACTTGTGCCTCCTCTGAGTAGAAAACATTGTAGAAGATGGTAGACTTGTTATTTAGTTTATCAACATACTCCCAGAATGACCTTACACTAGGAGTTGCTCCGTTATCATTATCTCCCATCTCATCTATCCTGCTCATCCGAGGCCTGTCATCACTAATTACTTGATCTAAATATTTAAAACAGTTTAGTTAGTTCATGTTTATCATCTCATTTAGACATAGGGTCACCTTATGATCTACATTTTAGTGAAAGATCAAAGGACAAGCTCAGTGTCCTGTTAGATTGCCTTGATCAAAGTAACCAACACTTATTAGGAAAGATGTCATGGGTTCAATTAAGTACACAAAGCTTAAAACTGGTGATTTCAGAAAAACAAGAACTATTGTCGAATAGTATCTCAAACCTGTGACATTATTATGGCTGCAATTTGTACACATTTTAAGTTTCGTTTAACAAGAAAAAAAATAACCAAATAGAATTTTTTTTTAAATTTGTGTTGTTCTTATTTAGTTCACCAAAAATCAACAAAATTAAATCACAAAAACAAAAGACAAACATGCCGTTAGTATAACAAGCAACAGTACTTACATAATTCTGTTAATTCCAATGTTCACCAAAGTAAAAGATGAAGAGAAGAAAAAAGGAAAATGATGAACATTACACAAATGAAAGCTAGTAATAAATATATATATATTAAAAATGTGGAATACTGTATGCAAGCAATGTGCCAGTGATTACGTGAAAGATAAGTGTTCTTCGTATGACAATTAGTTGGTACATCAGGACATTTGATTTCAACAAAGAAATCTGAAGTAATAAAAGCTTAAAATATTTTCAATTCCTTTTCAAGTATACCGTAAATCTTCTAATTGTAACCCTGGGTTATTATTCTTTGATTGTTTTTTAGGGTGGGTTACTATTAGAAAGGGGTAACTATTATTAGAGTAGTGGGCTACTATTACTAATCTTAAATTAGGCACCTGAAAATAGTAACCCACCCGCCAAATTTTCCAGGCAGCAACTCATAATAATAAAACAGTTACGAATAAACAAATTTGGTTGAAGTCTAACTTTATTTTAAAAACTCAATCACACTCAATCCTCCCCCCCTCCCAAGATCAACATGCATTATCTCCTTATTTTCAAAATATCATAAGTTTTTGTGACTCTAATAGTAACTCCCATGGGTTAATATTAGAAGGGGGGTTACTATTAGAGTGTGAGTTACTATTAGAAGATTTACGGTATATTTTTTCTTCAATTCATTAATTTTCTCAACATGTCATGGAAGTTGATTGAATAAAACATAATGTACAATACAACACAGATCAAGCAACCTCTTAGGTATTACATTTTTTTAATTAATTTATTTTTTATCTATCTTATCTTAATAGGAATGTCCAAATGGAAGGGGATACTTAAACTATAATGTATTTAATGAGAAATTGTGTTTATAATTATATATCCTTAAAAACAGAACGTTACATAAATACTGGTTCGTTCAGGTAACCCATTATTTATTTTCACAAAATCAAAATGTAAAAAAAAATGACTTTTTGTTGTAGTTAATCAATCTGCTAAAATATCAAAATGAAAATAAAGCTTTTAGAAACGGTGAGATGCAGAATATAGCATAGCAAAACACAGTGCCTAGCTTATATCATTCAAAACAAAAGTAACTGTGTATTTTAACTAATAACCAAATAAGAAACAATGAGTGTTATGAAATATACAAAACATGCTTGCCAAAAAAGCATTTTATTTTTTTGCAAGCAAATTTCATGCGAGTGTTAACAAACCTGTATTATCATAATCGGTAACTTGGATGGACACGCCACAATCTCTACTACTATCGTCCACAATCAAACTCTCTAACAACCCCAAAGAGAAGGACGACCAATATATTATTTATTCTTAAGCTCTATCAAACTTTATGTGACAAAAAAAATGTGATGTGCCCATATATGGACATAATGATGTCATATCACTACCATGTTTGGTGATATCACTACCATATTTGGGCACATCAATTTTTTGTCAAACTAGTTTAGTTCAGGTTTTTGTTTTTAAATACATGCATATGGTTATTATATAGCAAAGGGTATAGAAAATAAAGTAAATATACAGAAGCACCCCTATTAAGGGGACACATTTGGACAAAACCAAGTGTCTCCTTAATAGGGGTGTAATCCAAATAGAGGTTCCCCCCAAATAGGGGTTGCCTGTAGTGTACAGTATATAGTACATATATTCCCCCTCATTTGTTTCCTTTTAATAGGGACATCTTCTGGATAGGAGGGTTCCAAATGAGGGGTATAAGGATTCAATTTAAGTTTCAACCGCTTCCTCCACAAATATACTTCTAAAAACATACCAGCCTGTCTAAGTATTCTCTACAATACATGCATGCATTATATGTGGAATAATTCAAAATAGCTTTGGATGAAACAAATGCTATAGATAGAATATAATACTAATAAACACTATTTAGAAAAACTTGTTTGTATGCAATGGTTTTATAGCATGCACATAGTAATTTTAAACATTTCTCCGCCTGTTAATCAAAGCAGTATATTATTTTATTTATTATTCCACACCAACAAAAATAGTTTACTAATACTGTATTATTACTTTTATAGTGAAAAAAGAAATCAGTTATAAACTGCAGCTACTGTATAATAGTGTAAAACTACCCAAGTGTGAATGCAGCTTTAGGTGGATACTCTAGGAATTTTACATTTTTTTAATTTAAGTAAAGTAATAATATCAAGTATTTTATTCAAGTAAAAATAACAATAAAAGTATTTCATATTCAGTTTTGGATTTAAATTTGACTTATTTCTATTAAATAAAACATTGGACTTACCGACTTCAAAGCGCTCATACTCAGAATCTAACATGAACGTCTTAAAGCGATTTGATACATGGTGGTAGGCTAGCATTTGTAAGAAGTGCTGGTTGAATTCAAAAGACAGAGGAAACTGACGATGCACCTACAAGACAAAAAGCTGGTTGTAAGATTTTTAATTGAACAAGTAAAAAAGTGGGTTTTTTTTTCAAAAGAGGACACTATTTTATATTTAGTGAGTGAGTGGATGAGTGGTTAAGACACTGGAACCATAATTACTTAGCCATAACATCGGCAAGGGTTCAAGACTCACCCACTCCATGGTTCTGGTGGTAGAATGAGTCTTCTCGGATGACTATAAACTGTAGGTCAGTGTACACATCTAGCTCATGTGCACTTTAAAAACCTAGTACATCTTTCAAGACGAGTAGGGGGTCACTCCGGTGTACTAGTACACATACAGTAACTGTCACCCACAGCCACTGATCATAACTGGGCACTCTGGGAGACCAGACTTTATAAATAAGTATTAAATTAATAAAAAAATAAAATACCCATGACAGCTCAATCAATTTGAATTCTTGCCAGAAGAAAATGTTTTAATTTAAATTTTAATTTAAATATACAAAGATCTGAACCTGCAAGTCTGGTATACCTGATAAACACAGTCGAGAAACTGTAGGAAAACTGGTGCGAATCCACTAGTTTGATGCTGTAACGTGTGGTTTCCACGATGCGTGAACCGATGACCAAACGCAAGCCATTCCTTCTCAATGAGTACTTTAAAGCCCTCAAAGGTACGGTAGTAAGGATCCATTAACAACTCTGCTAAAGACACCACCTGTAGAAATTCAAAATTGGAAGTGGCTAGTCTATCAACATGTTCCCTTAAACCCTTTGTAATCTGCTTAAATCCTTGAGAAATTTCGGGATAAAGTATAGTTGGGCGCTATTTGATTACTTTGATTGGTCAGTTTAATAGCATTGCGTAGAAACAACTCGGGACATCTCGGAACAAAAAACAAAGGCCTCTCACCGTTGAGTTTTTCTCCAGAGATTTTCCACAAAATTGTCTTCAAACTATGCAAACCTGGTTACAACTTGTTACTTTTTAAATAAAGAGGTCACCTTTTTTACTGTAATGTTTCTTCTTAACCTGCAAGCTATATAAAGGTTCTCTCTATCCATGATACAATAAGTGATCTCAACTTACATTATATTACCAGATTTCTTCTTTCACGGTTCTCTTTACATAACTACAATAATAATTTGAGAATGGTACCTGAAGAAAATATTTTTCCAAATTCTGAGAGCACCATCTAAACTAACCTGTGTTGTGAAATCACATCCATCTTCAAAACTGACCATGACAGAAGAACCTTGAAAATCAATTAGGTCCACCACAGCTCCTGCAAGTTGCATTAATGTTTGAATCTGAACAAAAGAAAATTGAAGACATGAAGACAAGTCACAGGATGTTGATGGAAATAACGTATAAAGCTCTGTCTATACTATCAAACTAGTTTGACAAAAAAAGTGTGATGTGCCCAAATATGGTGGTGATATACACAAATATGGTATGATATGACACCATATATGGGCACATCATGGGCTTTTTTTCGAGGTTTTACAGTACATTACGCACCTGTGGCAACCATTCTGAATCTTCGACAAGTTTAAGGAAAGCCATCTCGGGTTCAGTGGATGTTGCACTTGGAACACAAGCCTTCATTAACTTCTTATAGCTAGCTTTCATCTGACGTACTTCAGTGAACTCGTATGGAATGAACTCGCATTTAATTCCTTCAATCTTGAATGTCTGTAATAATTAGAAATAGATGATTATTTCATTAATCGATCAAATTTATAAAACCAGAGACCGAATTATAAGAACAAATTTGGGACCATAAGGAAATTCTGGTTTTGAAAGAGTTTCTGGTTTTCAGGAAGTCTGTCTAAAGATTTTGTTTTAGACCCCTATCAAAGGGACTCCAACCAATTATCCCTTTGATAGTGAATAGGGCTTTGAATCCCCTGTTAGTTTCAAAGAAAGGGTTTTACTGTATTAAAATCTTTTCTCAGTTATCTTTGTTCAGGTTTTTACATAATTCAGTTTACAGAGATGTGTACTAACAAGATACAGTATTACTAGACTAGGCTCAAAGATAAATTTCGTCCTTCACTTTTTAAGTTTCCATAACAGCTCTGGTGAGAGCTTGAGGTACTTACCCTCATCTGTGACTTCTCTCCAAATACATACATAGAAGCTTTCCGTGACTCTTGTGACTTGCCTTGGTCTCCATCTGGAATTCCACCATTGCGGTTCACTGAACGATGTCCAAGAGTAAGAGATTTAAAAGAGGCTCTTGAGGGCAGTACCAGAGTGTTTGAACGACCGCTTGACCTTAAATTTCCTGAGCAACCAACGAGAGCAAAGCAGAGCTTGAGATTGTGGTGGAAGTATCAGAAGCGTTTGATACTTGGACACCAAAGTTGAATTTTAATAAAGCTTTTTTTTTGTGATTTTGACGTTGTGGTGAGTTATGTTTACCGAGGCAGTGATAGTGATGTGATGCTAATAATGTTTACTTTGATTTTTAAAAAGATTATTTTTTATATTTTGACCAAAAGAAACATGAAGGTACTGTTGCTTATGGCTTTCTTCATTCATATATTAATTTCTTTGACAGTACACCGTCTTAAAGTGCAGCTGACTAAGACAATTTTCATCTCTCCTAATGTTCCTTGTGCGAAATACAGTAGCTATACCACCAAACAGTGCTCATTTGTCTATCCATGACGACAGGGGCTGAGGTGGACCAGCACATCAGGGTTACTCCCTATTCTTCTTGAAAAAAGCACTGCAGGGTTTAGAAGTGTACATTATTCCTTCTTGAGAAGACTTAATTGTTCTACCTACGGGAACTATGGTCGTCGAGGTCGGTTTTATGGCTAAGGCCTGTTCTAATTTTATATGTACTGAATAAGGCTTTTAGACCAAAGATAATATGAGTAAGAATGCTATTTTTATGGGTTCTATGGAAATTGGTGCTATTTCAAAGATTAAGCACCTACTCATGACTACATTTTTTCTTTCTAAATAGTTATTGTGATGTGGTTTTTTTTTATTTCAATTCATTTTCAAATATTATTTTAGTTTGAACGTGACTCCTAACATAAACATTTCAGATGAAGAATAAGCGTACAATTTATCGAAGATTTTTTAATATTTATATTTGAACTTTTTTATATCATTTTTATATTTAAATATTATTGTAATTTTATTTTGGATGCAAATGTATTTTTCTTCGAAATAAAGATACATATTAATATAATTTAAAACAAGTAAAAACCATTATTTAGACTTTGAAATACATTTTAGATGGAGAATATATCTCAACATATTTGCCTTGAAATCATCTTAAATCATCAATATTATAATTTGAATGATTTTAAATGTTGTATATGACCACAAATTTTAGGAATACTTGGATTGTATTAAGTAAGTATTTACCAAAGTCTTGTTTCTGAATTTCACTTAAGTTAGTCTTTAGGTATTTGTTGTCATAATTGGTCATATTAAACAAATCTGTATTATATGGAAGTGATTTGTAATAACACACTGCGCACTGTTATGATTTTAAAATGTTGAGAGCTGGAAAAGCAAAAGATGTAAAAATCGCAAATACTCTTAAAAAATCAGAATATTGAAAGTTTCTGATCTATTAAAATAAAGCATGAATATGTGGCATAAAAATTGAAATCATTTTAACAATCATTAATTGAACAAAAGCATGAAAAACCAGAGTGAGAGACATTTTATCCACTAACTATTTGTGCTTGTTATAAATCCATATAGCTAATTATTACTCTATAAAGCTACTGTCACCGTTATGTGTAGCCACCTGGAATACTACTATGTTAATTAGTATCCAACACCTGTGTGCTAAACGATAATTACCCACACATTTATAACTATGCTACAATTTTAACCCTTTTACAACATAAAGTGTTTATATCCCTTAAAGTCTTCACATAAAACAAAAGGTTATACAAAATAAAACTAGTACTGTTTGTAAATTGTAAAACATTTATGAGGACAGTCCACACTGTAACATCACACTACAGTACACAATATAGTCACATCTGCACATACACTAAAACTAAATTGGTAGGATGGCACTCAAAACAAACACTAAAAACACCAGATTCCGCAAAAAGTAAACTTGTAGTGTAAATGTACGGAATATATTGTGCGCATTTAAAAGGGATAAAACAGTAATCGGTCTTGAGTTGATGTGCAATTTGACTGTGCTCACATTTTGACTACATACACTTGTACAAGATCTCCATTCAATCAACATAAAATGCTAAGTAAACTGGGTTCTGTGTAATCAACATAAACTGGCACAGCAATACAGTAAACACACTGACATGGAACAGCAACACACAATTTTATAATTTGTAAAGCTCGTCTACACTATCAAACTAGTGTAATGTGCCCAAATATGGTAGTGATATGGCCAAATATGGTAGTGGTGTGACATTATCATATCTATATATGGTCATATCACATAAAGTTGATAGTGTAGACAGAGCTTAAGGGCAATGATCTACAAATCCCTAAAATGCACAACACTGAATATACATAATTTCTATGTAATGTTATTACACACAATGCTAAACACAGTCACACTCATTTCTATATTTCACTATTAGTATATTACTAGGGAAAAGCACTGCCATGTTGTATACTTACTATACTATTTATAGATATTATTTCACACCACTTCAGAAGGAGGGCAGGGATCACACTAATTGCAAATGTAATTCAAAATAAAGGGAGGGGATACATTTATTTATTTATTATCTATACTATTATGGCTGGTATTGTCATGAAAAATAAGTATGGGAATGTGTTCAAAAGGATCATCCAATTGTGTAAATCATTGTACTGTATTAATACAGAGATAAACTGTTTCCATTACAGAAATCTCTGCCACAGCAACAACGAATATTCCAGAATATGCTTTATAGTTATAAAGCTATTTTCTGTAACTTTCGTGTTTAGAACTTTTTAAGCAAGTATTTTTTTTAAAGACATTTCTGTCTACTTTCTACCCTACAAAGCATGTTTTGTCTTGTTTTGCTTACAACATAATTGTATCAAAATCAAAATTCAAAATAATTTTACAGTTATGTAAAATTTATGATGTTCAAATAATAAAAAGATGTTAATTAAGATTGTAATTTAATAGAAGCTGTTATCAATAAATGAAATAAGTGTCATATATTAATAATGTATTGAGAGTGTGTTAGTTAGTAATGAGTAGTTATTATTAATTAGCCATTATATGGTGTCTACTACAGTCTATAAAGCAAAGAAGCTCCGGTGCTTGCTCAGTATAAAGGTAAGTAGTGGTCCAAACAAACGGCAACTCAAAATATATAGAGTGTAAACAAATAGATATAAAAACAAATCATAATATAGAAGTTAAAGTCAGTAGGTAAATAGCACTTTGGAGATTATTGGTACATAGCTACCTCTGGAAAAGTGATGGGAATAGGAAAAGATGTGAGGATAGGCAGTGACGGCAGGGTGCCAAAAAGAGGAGAGGTGGTGCCACAGTGGGTGGTGTAAGAGTAATTTTGACACTAATCTTTATGTGTACAGATAGATATTGTTTTATACTGTTATAGGTATGAAACCTTGTAATTTTAGTTGTAATTTTGAAAAGTAGAAATTCTATAAATTTTGTAGTATGAGGCAATACCATTATCTATATTCTTATTGCAGGTAAATCATTAAAGCTTTGTTCCCACTAGGACGCAATGCAAGGACGTAGACGGAACGCAAGCATGTTGACCTATCACAAGCGTTTGTTCGAATAATCCATTGCTTGTGATTGGTCAAATCACTTACGTTGCGTTATGTACTTGCATTGCGTCTCTAGTGGGAACCAAGCTTTGATGTTAAAAAATGTGTTTAGAGGTTTCTTTTACGTATACAGTACCAACACACATTCATATATATTATTATATTTGTACCAATAGTCTCCAAAGCTACTACTATTTACTGACGTACATTGTAATAAACTAACGGCATAGTTCATTATATTTTACATATAGTGAAGGAAACAAATAATATTGAAAACAAAAAGTAATAATAGATTTTAATTTTGGTCTATATAATATCACGTGCCAAAGAATGCACATGCAAACATAAATACATAAATAAAGCTATAACTGTTTGCATTTCATTCATTGCTTTATAATATTAATAATTAATTTAATAAAATAAATAAATAATAATTTATAATAATCAAAACATAAATCATAAAAAAAAATTATTTGTTTAATTTGATTGGTTGCTAATTTATGTCAAATACAAACAGAAATTACTAAATCACAACAAATAATTAAAAATTAATATAAATTAAATAGAAAATTTAAACCATATTTAAAAAAATCAAGTTAATCTACAACAAAAAACCAGTTACTAAAATAAAATGAACTACAGTACACACTATACTAATAGATGCTTTGCTATACTACAGGTATATGTACACTATATGACAAAAATCTTATATCTTATACTGGAAACTTTCCATAACAACAGTAATGATAGAAATAATAGGGACGGTTTTTATGACTCTTTGTAATAAGAAAGTGTTTCCCAGTTTGTCAGTATAAGATCTTTGCTATATTCAATTGAGGAAGAGATATATTGTACCAACAAATTTTGAAATTGATTTATTCCTGAAATAGTATAATAGAATATATTTTCCTCAATTGAAAAAAAACTAAATTGACAACTAATTTTAATACTACTAATGACAATTATTTTTATTCATAAAAGACATGCTATATGAATTTCAAATATAATATCTTTATGATTATCTAATTTCTATTTCAGTATTATTATTACTAATATAGTTATCCGAAATTCATATTTAAATTTATCAAATTAAATTTGCTTTCATGTTGTAATGTCTTCACATGGTTTCGTTGATTTTAGCAGAAATCATGTTATGAGTGGACAAAAGCAAATGGTAATAATTATGATGATGGAAGTAGCAGTACAATAGATATCATGAAGTTCCATAATGATCTATCAAACTTTATGTGACAAAAATGTGATGTGCCCAAATATGGTAGTGATATGACATCATCGTGTCTATATATGGGCACATCACATTTTGAGAGCTTAAGAGGACATTTTTAGTTCTTTCTTATATCGCAAATAAGCAAGCTCTCAGTGTGCTGTACATAATGTAGAACACAAATTTAAAAATTTATAAAATGTTCAATGTTATACATCATTTTTTTAATTAATATTTAATTGCTTTTGCATTTGACCTATATAAACCAATCATTTGATTTGTGTATCAATTAATCTGGTAACTTCTGATATCTGGTACTACCACCAAGTGATAGAGCATGGACAGAATAGCTAAATATATAGTGATGTATCCCTTACCTTGAATTGGTTTTGGAGGACCACCACTGGACCGAAGGAAGCCACGTTGCAGAAGTGTTGACCCACTAGACGTGACCTTTTTAGAACCAAGTCTTGGACTTGCTTCTGGAAACTCCAACGAGGTCGTTGCAACTATGTTGTTGAGGCTCACGAGGGAGTCACTAATGTCTTGGCTTGAGAATGGTGTGTTTAGGACAACTGCTGTAAAATACTTCTCTTGTTCCATGCTTTTACTTACACCACCACTATCTGGAACAGTGACTATCATACAATACATAAAATACTTTAGTGTTCAGCTTACTTTGTATATATAAAGCTTTTAAAAGCAATTTAAATTGTATAATGCATTTTAAATGTGTTTCAATTTGAAAAGGTTTTAATAGGAAAAAACCATCCAAAATTCAGCACTCATGCAAGTGAGAAAAGATTTGGTACTGTAACAGATCAAGCAGAAGTGAGATACTGTTCCTTATAGTACCTGTAATTGCCAAGGATTTATACTGTAAATAGCCAGTTATGGTTTACAATACTTTTTTGTCTCCTAAAAATTAGGATATATAGCCTACATAGGAAGGCAACAGTACATCTAGGGATTTTTTTTAAAAGTTGGTAACCAGTCATGCTCATGAGGGCATATGGTGTAGTGTATTGGACGTTGGATTACTGATCGTAGATCAAATCAACACAGGTGTATAAATGGATACCCGGTTACATCAAGACACAATTTTGCACTGATTACTAGCTGCAATATGGGAGTATGTTTCCATACGTGTTTGGTTAAAAAATGTGAAGCGCATAGAAACATTGTGCAATAAGCGCTATATAAGAACAAATATTATTATTATTGCATGGCAGACAACTAACCATTACTTGACTGGGTTACTTGCGTTGATGACTTGATGATTCCCATTACCCCCTTCCCATGAAAACCTCCAGAACGTAGAAGCAGAGCCTTTGACTTTGGATGCTTCCAGACAATGGCAGGGAACCTGTTGTTCCGATGGCATCTGGAAAGCCTTCGTATACTGTCATCGGTGCATGCAACTGGAACAACAACAAGACCAGGATAGCTGCAAGGAAATCATAGAATGTATGGTAAAATCAGGGTGAAGGTGGCAGTACAACATAGTTCACGACCTGTATACAACATAATAGTATAACAGACAGTACACGACTTTCCAAATGGTAAAAAACAAATAAAGAAACATCAGTTTCAACAACAATATACATTTTTTCTTTCACAAACATTTCTCAAACACAGAAACCAATGGAGAGACGTCAGACATAAAATAGATATTTAAAATATTTATTTAACAGGAACAATCAAGTGATTTGAAAAGAGAGAAAATAGGATAAAGAATAAAAGAGAACAAATAAAAGCAGTTTGGGATAAAAAGTTAGCAGATAACAATGATGGGAACATACAACAAGGCTTACCTTCTAGCCACCTCATAGCGTATATTAACATCTGTTAACCTAAATCCATTCCCACCTCGGCCAAACTTGGGTCTTTGCAGTGATTCCAATGTGCCTAGACCTAATCGCTTGTAATCTTGTACGTATAACTTATCAACTAGTCTGTCTGGTGACAATGTGTCGGAGGGTTTCAATGTACCTATGTCAGCTTCATCGATCACTACAATGTAAAATGAAAAAATTGCATTATTAAATATTATTATTTGTAATACTTCTTTCACATCGCCTGCAGCAAAACTCCAGCGTTTACACACACCGGATCACACATCATGTGACAAGAGTATTAAAAATAAACATGCTCCTTAATATTAAAAAATATAACATTAAAGGCCAATTTAAACAGACAGGCAGAACAGTAATAAAAATATAGAATCTATGTATGACCATTTACATAATAATAAATTTGAATTGAATTGAAAACACAGAGGAGACAGACGGTTCCCACTCAGGATAGATACAAGCTACATGGTTTTCCGCTTGCCGTTACCAATCGTCTGTGTAAATTGGCCTAAATGTTGCAATGGAATAGGAATAATCATATGTAAATATATACATAGGACATTTAACACAGCTACAGTATTTAAAAATATGAAGTACTGTATATAAATATAAACAATTAGGAAACACTAATGAATAGGATAAACACACTAATAAAACTATAATTAATTTTAAAGAACATAAACCATGCATAATGTATAGTTATAGGACCATGCATATCATATATTCAGATAGATATTTTTCTTTATATTTACGGTATATATATAGTAGCTAAACTTATAGTGTTCAGCAAAGTTTGAAAAAAATACTGTATCAAAATAGTGAAATATTAAAAAACAAAACAAAACACTGCAAAATATGTAACATTCAGAAGCAAAGATATACAAAATAACTAAAAACGAAATGTCAGATGACAAGGTCCTTTCCATAAGATAGAAATAGCTTCTGATTTTCACTTAAGAAATTCATATCTTGACTTAAGCCAAAAGATGAATGACATTGCACTCTACCACTTTCTACCAATTTAAAATCTCGTTTATTTTACATATAGTTGAAGGATGGTGTAAAAGCAGCAAGAATAATAGAAGAAAGACAAATTTTATAAATATAAATTTCCCTTTGCACACTTCAAACAAAGAATAAAATACAGCAGAACCCTTATTTAGGGGTGAAGACCTTTGAGAACCAAGAAAAATTGTCCCTTTAATATAATATGTTCCTTTATCACCTGTACTGTTAAAACCCGATAGATTCATTGGAAAGTATCCTTTGGAAAGAAGTGCCCCTTTGAAAGGAGTGTCCCTTTGATAGGAGTGTCCCCTGAATAGGTGTTCCCAAAGGAAAGGTTCTACTGTATATCAAGAACGTTTCTGAAAAAAATTATATAAATATACCCACACTTCAGAAAAGAAATAAAAGTAAAAAAAGTTTCATGCATTAGGAGCAAAAAATGCAAATAATAAACTTTCCCAAAAAAAATTCTGAAAACAGAACTGAAAGATACAGGTCATTTACAAATGAAGTTCTACCAAGCGATTTTTTTTTGCTTTTAAAAAAAAAATGAGAAACACACAAAAGTTTTAACCCCAAATGTAATATTCATACCTCCAAGAACTGGTGAGAATTCTGTTTAAAATGCAGAAAAGAAAACACAATGATTGATTGTTAAGAAATGTAAGAATATTTTTTTTAATATCTAAAAAACCCCCTTTTAATCAAATGAAAACAGAAAATGTAGTTTTTACAACTTTATATGCTATTTAACTTTACACCATGGTATGTTATCAATATTTATCTTTACTTCAATAAAAACAACCTTAAAAATTATCTTTAAAAAAAATGATACTATCCCTAGTAAATAAACCTTATTGAAACTTAGTATTTACCTACAGTTGTGTATAGTTTTTACATAGAAGGTAAAAGCAAGACTTTACAGTACAAAATACCACAAAACAACATACAACACAGCCCTTAATTTGCAGAATAAAACAACTAGGCTACAAACACATATTGTACCCAGATTTAACCATGGAAGATATAATGCATTGCAAATGTCAAACAAGTCAAGGCTATACCCAGCATTACCCCCATCATACCCAGCTTTTAATGTAAGAGTGTTGTAGGTATGTACGTCTTAAGGCCAATTTACACAGATGAGTGGCAACGGTGAGAGGCAACAGTAAGTGTAAATGGTAAGCGGAAAACAAAACATAGAATCTATGTTATATCTTATGACCATTTACATGAAACGTGGAGCAGTTGAGCAGAAAGTCGCTCAGGATATATACAGATTCTACATTGGACAAGCTATGCAGTTTCTGCTTACCGTTACCACTCGTTGTGTAAATTGGCCTTTAGATCTATTAAAAATCTACAAGCCATTGTGTTTGTAATGCAATTATCTCTTATTTTTTCATAGGGTTTTTCTACCTTGACATCGGAACCCAAGACTTATCCTGATATGAAGTTGTAACTACAGTACGAGTTGGTAAATCTTATCTACTATTATTCTACCAGAAAAAAAAATTTAGTTTAGTGACAAGTATTGAATGGCATTTAATTTTTTTGAGCCGAGGAATACTATTTGCTATTCTATGTAACTAAATGATTATGGCGGTTTTTTTAAGATAAAAAATGAACAGGCACCAAAGAACAACTAAAAGAAAATAAGCAACCTGTGACGACATGGAAATCTTATTAACTAATTATTGTTAACATTTTCACTGCCAAGTCAATTTTTGGAACTTTCTTCCTGAACAATAAATGAGCTTATCTTATGATTTTATAACAATTATTTTTTATTTAAACTGTAGTACTGTTATATATAAAAACACATGCATGTCAATGTATTACTGTTAAATACTGTTAGAGTTAGTGTGACGATTATTAAGATGGCGGTGACAATGGTACTGAACAAAACTGAAAAAATGCATGCAAACAAAAAAGGCAAGCAAACAAAACGTTGACGGGATGATTATAAATGAAATGAAGGATTAACCTGTGGATGTATCCGAGGGAGACCTGTATAAACTTGCTCGTAACGATGCGCTGGCTATATCAATATCTGATGAGGAAAAGCATCGCAATACATCAACCATAATGGAGTACCAACATAATGCTAAACAGCAATTACCATCAAGTATCACATTGGTACTTGCATCCAGTAACCAAATAGCCAATAACCATACGTTCACAGCACTGGGATGTGGTGTTGGTATAGTACCCTTGGGCCCTAGGAACCATTGGCAATTACCATCAAGTACCAACTGGTCAATAATAACATCAAATACCACATTGGTACTTGCATACCAGTAACCAATACTGTAAGGCATAGCATACTCATGGTAAAGATACCAAAAACAGTGGTGTATCTTAGGTACATGATTATACCACTTCTACCGTAAGTCCACAGCACTGGTGATGGTATAGTACCTATGGGCCCTCAGAACCATTATCCTGGTTCATGGCAACCATTGGTAATGCTATTTATCATTATGCCTACCATGGGTACAGAGCACTGCACATTGTTAATAATGAAAAAATGTAATAGCTTATAAAACAGCTGCATGCTGCCTCAGTACGATCCTCATGCACGAGACATGCTTTATAAATGTTATTTTATTAAACAAAATTTTACAGCTTGCATTTGCAATTTCTGAAATGACTGCAAAAATGGTTGACGCATTAAATATGAACATTAGCATAAGAAAATTAATTACGATTAAAAAGCATGAGAAGTTTTAAAATAAAACAAAGGTTTTTCATCTTTCAAATTTGTTATGATTTGAGACGTTCATAAGAATGTCTCTCATAAGTTATAAACTGGTCCTGGAATCTGATAGGGGACATTTTCTATCATACTATTTTAAAATGGAAAGATTGAAATGAACTGTTCATAATAATCGCTATATTATTTCTAAATGTAATTTATGCAGTTTAAATAGCTCATTGAATAAAATAATATTTAGTTGGCCATTATGAATAATAAACTTATCTTGATTCAAACAATATTCTTAACTTACTACATACATTTATTTAAGTTAAAATATGATTGATTACTATATAAGGTCATTTAAAAAGGTTAAGGCGAATCCTGTATTCTTTCGGAATGTGGGAAATGAACTGTCTTACACTATGACTGGGTGACTGGAATGGAACTGGTCGCCCTACTACATGCCTTGGCTAGTCTATAGTCTAAAGCTCTGTCTATACTATCAAACTAGTTTGTGCCCATATATGGACATGATGATGTCATATCAGTACCCTATTTGGAAATATCACTACCATATTTGGGCACATCACACTTTTTTTGTCAAACTAGTTTGATAGGTAGACAGAGCTTTAGACTATAGACTAGCCACGACATGTAGTAGAGTGACCAGTTCCATTCCACACAGCCTTTTCCTCCCTAGTATTTTTCAACCAGGTACTCATTTAGTAGACTGGGTATTGAACATGGGTCGTTCTGTACTATATAGAAACTGTATACTGTCCTAACCATTTGGCTAACACTCCTAGAAAATGTGAAAATAAACAATAAAAACTTACTATTTAGGTCATCATCATCAAACATGACACTATTGGGTCTGCTACCACTATCTGTAGATAGACTTTCCATACTGTTTGATGCAGTCAACTTGTTGCTTTGCCTCCTGGGTACCAAAGGCTCTACCGGTAATATGTACTTCTGACGGCGGTGCTGTTGCGTACTGGCTGGCTGCGTTCTGCCTAGCGTCAAACCTTTGTTAACTCTTTGAAGCGTTTGCTTGGCAAAATTTCTGAAAGAAAAATTCATGAGGAAATATTATAACTATTTAAATCAAGTATGTATTTTAGGTACTTACAGTTCTCTGCATGGTAGTAGGCAATTCTTCTATATTTCATCTTCATGTTTCACCAACAATATGCTTTGGTATATAAAGAACTGAGTATTAGGGCATTGGAAATGACATGGTTCTTGCCAGCCACAAAATTCAACCAAATCACAGTACTGTATCCCACATACTACCTATTTCTAATGTATCATAGAAATATTTGGTAATACATTTTATGGAAATCCTCCACCAAGAAGTGCTGATGAGGTGCATGCATTCCTATTTGAATTATAGCAAGTCATAATACATAGTGAAGCCACATCTGTAGCTAAAGAGCGGGTGAGATGAGATCCTTCTAACCATATGGATCACTGGATAGGCTAGTTAGGAATCATAACAAAAAACAATCTGACCTAGAAACAAGTGAATATCTAATTACTTACTTGAGTGTTGCATTTTTATTAGTTTGTTTTTGCGTCTGATTGATCTGTAATAACTCTGTTCCTTGGAATGCAAAAGTTTCGTAGATAGTTTGCGGAAATCGCATCTTGCCAATAGTCCTCCTAAGCTGCTCAACCTTCTCACTGCCAACCTCTTCATCAAAGGCAAACTTGATAAGCTACAAGAAAGTTTATAAATACTGATTGATCAATCGATTTTATTGGCTACCAGAAGAAATATCTAGCACAGAGCAGGGCTTCCTCACCCTACTCCAGTAGTTTAATACCTTCCCAGTACTATCCTGGTTGTTGAAAATAAGAAAGGCAAATCATTTTTGTTATGCTCAATATTTTATCTCTTTCTTTTTCTTATTTTATTGTTTTATATTTCTTTTCACATATTTGTATTGTAGGGGCCCTCATGAGGGGCCCCAGTTTTTTATAACTGAATACATGTGTATGAATGAATGAATTTAAGATTGCCTATTGTAGGGGTTTTCAACAGATTTCTTGTATAGGGCTGATAGCAATTTAGAAATCATGCAGGCCAGACAGAACATATATAGTTATATCAAAAGCTACAAATTTAAAATATGGTAGAATTCTTTGTTGACTTTGACTAGGCATATACAAATTGTTTGAAGAAGATTTACCTGAAATGTATTTGAGCGTAATTGAATTCCTTCGGCTAGGTAGTGATCTAAGTGAACCAAGTTACCAACAGAGATCTTCTTCTCTTTAAATAATGACGCTAACGGAAAACTGCGTATTACAGCAAGCTCACAAGCTAATAATGTTAAAAAGGATGATAAAAAAATATTTCAAAAAACCACTGATGAAAAAACTATTCAAAACTTAAATCGCTAGTCTCTATGTACAAACAGGCAGTAGAACTTCTTCTCTTTTTAATGGGAGAATGTTCTACTGTATTACTTTACTCCCTCTGCTGAAGCAGACAATAAGATGAGTAGCGAAGACATGGTTCAATAGATTGATGTCCAGTTCAGAAAAGATAGTAAGTGTATTATGTGGGTTCCTTACATTGTGATGGCACAAGCTTGGTGTTTGCTTATTTAACAAGTGTCCTAGGTTCAAACCTTAGCATGTTACTGACGTAACATAATTTTTCTCATGGCACTGTTTACAAAGGATATTTATTTTTACTGGCGTTTTACACTGCTAGGTGTAAATAAAATAAAGATTTTGCATTATTAGCATTGAGAAAGAAAATTAGGACAGTAAACACACCTTGGATGTCAACCGGATTGCCTTTAAAAATTATCCTGTAATTTGTAACAAACAAAGCGCCCTCTGCTGGTAGTAGTGCTGGTCCACCGACATGTCCTCCTATACCTTCTTCTCGGCCGTCCGCTAACAAGTAGCCCCTGTACCCAGAATAAGTGATCTTTTCGCCAGTAAGCAGCACTGGTTTTAGGATCTTCGGTTTTTTGATCGGTGGTAATCGTTTACTTTCCCTATATACAGCCTCTAGCATTTCTATGTGCATTGCCACAATACCTAACAAATTCAAATATTTATTATTAGTTTTTATCATGAAATAACCAGAATTTAATAAATATTATTGTTAAATTAGGTTTTAAAATGTATATATATAAATGTCACTTGCCTGGTATCATTGAATGAAGTTTCTTAAGCGGCTCACTTGTCACCCCTGTTTCTGTACAAACTTTGTCAACAAACTTTGACACAAACTTAATTACTGTAGTGTCTGATGACTCATAATTTCCATCGCCTTCAAAGCTGTCACTCCCACCAGCACTGTTGATTGGTTGAAACAAATATTATAATAAATAAACAAATGTTAGTACGAAAACACTAATAAATATAATATGTACAGAAATCCAATGGACACATACGTATTTTTATTTAAAATAAGAACATATCCACAAATTTCAGACTAAGGGTATTTAGCAAGGCAGCATGAGATGGTATAGACTGCACCTATTTTCAGCACACCCTGTCTTGAACTAAAATGACAAATAAAGATGTTCTGGGTGCTTAGTGTAAATGTAGTGTGAAATGAGGGCACACTTTACTGTTAAATGAACAAGGGGAAATGTTTACTACGGCCAACTCCAATTCAGGGGACTCCACTATTAGGTTAAGGAACTTTATTTAGTCCAAAAAGTGTTCCTTATTAGGGGTTCTACTATACAATTTACAATGGAACATGCTCTATATGCTTAAAATGTAAGGGTAGGTTTTAAATCGAAGCACAAAATAAGCATCATGATTTATTTTTTTTAGTTTTATATTTTACGACAGTTTGGAGTCACCTGTAGAGGCCAGATAGCCACATAGCCGTTAAGGCTAGTGGCTAATAAAGCAGCCTCCCCCTTAAACTTTATTTATGAAATGCTGCAAGCTAAACTTACCTGCTTGTCAAATTGCTACTGCCGCAACTCTCGCCTTCCATACTTATAGAATTCACCAACCTCTTCCTTGTGTCCAGTGGCACCCTCATACACACCATGTGGTTAGCAAAGTGGATAGCTTGGCTATACACAATGCCTTCTTCGTTTGACATCAGTGTCTTTTTGACATCGTCACTGATGTCGGGCCAAAGCTTGAGACGTTCGGCAGACACTTCTAAAGGGGACGCTCGACTTATGATCTCATTTGAGTTCAATCCATTCTGTAAGGCAAGTCAAATAAACCGTAATTTCTTTCAATTCCAATTACAGTTAACACATCACTTCTTATTCTCCTGAATTGTTAATATGCGTACAGTTTCAGAAAAATACATTGTTTTTGTTTGTATTAGTAAATAGGCAGTGTCCAAACACACAAAAAAAATGTGTCCAATAAAACCTTCATAATTTTTTTAAAAAAAGACTTTTTTCATTATTTTATGGCCATTGACTAGACTATTACATGACTTCATTGTTTTACGGCCATCTACTAGACTAATACATGACTTCATTGTTTTACGGCCATCTACTAGACAAATACTGTACATGACTTACATTTGTCTTATTATCTGTAGATGCTGATAGGTAGAGTTCTGTAACACCCTTCTCTACTTCAGCATAAAATGCATTCTCCCAGAAACTAATAGTAGCCCACACTGGGTGATCTTGCACACAACTGTATGCAAACTGTATTACACCTGTACATAATTTCTGAAAAAGAGACAAAATAAACTATTTAACCCATTTATTATAATTATATACTCATCTTTATTGCAATAATCATCATATAATGTAAAAAAGCCAGAAGGCTAAATCACAATATCTACATAGTTGAAGACATCAATATAAGAAACCAAACAACATAATAATAAAATGATTAAAATGCATTATAAATTGTTGATAACTATAGGCATATGTCGTATCCAGTATATCATTATCATTAAAATTTAATATATCTCAATAAAATCTTCTGTGGTATAGTGACCATTTTTTTAGACGTTGAAAACCTTTAAAAAGTGTGCAAATGAGTTGTATTCCTAATAAATATACCCACTCACCCTGCAGAATGCTACTGATAATGGCAACATCCGCCTAGCTAATGTAAATATACCCACTCACCCTGCAGAATGCTACTGATAATGGCAACATCCGCCTAGCTAATGTAAATATACTCACTCACCCTGCAGAATGCTACTGATAATGGCAACATCCGCCTAGCTAATGTAAATATACTCACTCACCCTGCAGAATGCTACTGATAATGGCAACATCCGCCTAGCTAATGTAAATTCTTCTGTTGATGAGTCCTCCTGAAAAGTTAATATAAAAATGTATTATAAATTAATATATTATTAATAATTATAAATTTAAAATAATATTTGTTAATCTGATGTCAAAATATCTACACTAATCAAGTAGGATGAACAATGATATTAAAAATGTGAAATGATGAATAACTAAACACCAACTCGGACAGCATCTACAACAAGGCCAGACGAGCCATCTCGTCGGGAGAAAGTTATGCATGTTTAATGATCTCTTAACGACCTAAAAACTACGCCGACGTTATCTCAAGACACTTCGTAGCGTCGGGATTCAGCTCAGATAGCACTGACAAGTCAAGACGTTTCGTCGGCCTTGTCGTACGATGTTGTCTGAGTTGGCCTTAACTGGTTCAAAATCGACACTCTAAGTGTCTTCACTATTGGGTGGACAGTTGATTTTCAATTAACTTTGATACTCTCCATGTAGCCCGCTAGCATATATGACTGTGGTTAACTATAAAACAGTACATGTCTGAATAATTATTATAAGACTTTACCTGCAAAGAACAATTAATAAGCTTGACAACCATATCAAACTGCTGCATTTCTAACATTGCACGGTTTTCTTGCACATGAAGTGCCAACTCCTTCGCTAAAACTTCTCGAACTATCCTGCTTTTTAATGACCTTAGTACGGTGGGAAACATCTGTTGAGAAAGCAAAATTTATAGAAACACTGGTAAGGAAGTTGGATAGAAAGTAAAAGAATCAGTGAAGAAAACATGGAATTTGGATGAAGAAATGTAAACTAAAAATGGAATGAAGAAAGCTGGACATAGGGATGAATTACTGAAGAACGGTTAAGCCATAGCAATACAATCGTCTCTTTGACCATTGTTCTGGTGGTATCCTCTCAGAAAACTGGAGGTCCTGTGTACACATCTGGCTCGTGTGCACCATAAAGAACCACAGTGCATCTTTTGGAAGAGTAGGCGGTTACCTCTGTACTGGTCTATCTAAGTCTGTGTCATTGTGGACTGACACATGAGTGCAGCTTGGTGGTAGCACTCAACACGAATGAACCCTTAGGGGTCAAAGAAGGTAGTTATGTGTCGTCCACACCTGTGCGCAATTCAGCCCAGTAGGCTACAAATCACAGGTTACCTCCTCCCCTCCCCCTTGCAAGCCCCACCCATTTTGTTAGAAGGTATAACAGCATGGAAGCAAGAGACAGTCAGTAACCACTTGTAAGAGGGAGAAGTGGAGAGATGGTGTAGTAACATGGAATGATCTTAGGGAGACATTTGATATTGCTATATCCTTACCATTCTTGCATCATATAGCTTGTTTTCAAAGATATGTGATATACATGTTCTTAGTACTTCCAATCGACGAGCTGAATTATTGACAACATTTTTCTGCTCTTCCCAGTCTTTTGGCAATGGGCCATTGGGAACTACTTGAGTCTTTGGCTTCTTAATACTCTTCTGCAACTTTGGATTATTTTTCTGCAACAGGAAATATAAGATATCAATATATAATAATGATCTTTTGCCAAGCGGTCATTAGGAAAAGAGTGAGTGACTGGTTAGTAAATGCAATTATGGAGTTTGTACATTTTGAAATGATCTGATATTATTTGGAAGTATAATATAAAACCTGGTTTTAGAGATTTTTTAAATTATAAAGGCTATAACATTAAAATCATAATGCACTGTATTTTATTTTAATTTCATACACATTCAACACAAGTGACTCACCAATTACAGGATGAATAAATGGAACGATGCTTATAAATCTCATGGTTTAGGGAATGGAGTAAAAACAGGCGTGTGTTACAACCCTGGTAATAGGTCAGGATTGAAGCCTGGCACTAGGTCAGGATTGAACCCTGGCACTAGGTTAGGATTGAACCCAGGATCTTGAGTTTGAAAGGCAAACATGTTAACCACCAAGCTACAGCTGTATAGCTTGGGGATTTGTATAGATTTATTGTTTTACTTTTACTTACAGCCATTTCCACACCACCTTCTATAATATCTTGAACATCTTCTCTGTTTAGTCGTGGGAATGGTTGATAGTCAAGTAAAGCCTTGTCACTTGGTTGAGGTATCTTTTGCAAATACGGTTCTGGGCTTGGATTCTCCTGTTATTAAAAAAATATATATATATAGTTGTCTCCACGCTCAAATAAGAGTTTGAGCAAAAAATCAGAATTCAACCAATTTTGCTGAAGCGAAAAACTCAAGGAATTAGAATTGGTCGCAGAGAGGGATTTGGAAGATGGAAACATGAATACGTATGCGTATAAGCTGATGCTTTTGATTTGTACGAACAAATTTTTAGTAGATATACTTACATTCGTGAAGAGCTGCATAGCAATTTCCCTAATATTCTTCAGTACTATATCTTGGTTTCCTACTTCTTTGACTAGCATATTTTGATAATTTGCAACAAGCTATAAAAAATATAAAGAGGTATTTTATCGTATTTTATCTTAGTTTTCTGTCTAATTTTGTTTTTTAGTTATACATATTATGTGCTGCCCTCTATGTTGCTTTTGAATGCAGTAGACAGACTCGCACTCAATTTAGTTGCACAAACAGATTTACTAATAATCAAAATTGAAATTAGGTTTAAGTAAGGTTAGGTAATTAAATAGGTAAGCCATATCATCAACATGCTAACATAATGTGTAGATGACCAGTGTTCATTTTATGAACGCCGGCTGGCCCTCGTACAATGACAACATTACCTTATCAAAGATGTCACAGATCCTGTATGGCGGACCTCTTTCACTGACAAAAGTCAGGAATGACATGCTACCATAAAGCTTGTATAAAAATTCATCGCCTAACAATCCACGCTGCATTAGATACAGTCCCTGTTGAAAGAAGATTTATGTTTAATTAACATTCCTGGAGCTTATCCTCCAGTTTCAGTAACAAAGAGTTATGTAACAAAAAATAGCAAGTAACTAGCCAATTGGAGGATGGATAAACTTTATTGTGCTTATAGTCTGGCACTAGGTCAGGACTGAACATGGGATTGGAAGCCAAGCTTTTGTTTGTTTGTTTGTTTTTATTGTTTGTCTGCACCCACATAACATTTACAATGAAAGAAGAAAATTACACTTGTAAAAAAGTGAGCAGAAGGAGACCAAAATAAGTTTGTAGACAAACTTTAAGTCATGGCCACCAGATTAAAATAAATAAAATATTGAAGGTTTGATAGCCTAGTTTATACACTAACTAATAATAATTATTAAGATATTAAGAAACAGTAGCTGGAGATTTAATTGCCATAAGCCGCAACCAGAGACTTCTTTAGGGTATTTGAACGAAGGAAGATTGGAAAGAGATTTAAATGAAGTGCCTAATAAATTCCATAATTTCGGGCCATTGTAAAAAAAATTGATTTTCTTCTCAAATGAAATGTGTGCTTTTCGAATAACATATTAGTTTCACCATATTAATTTCTTTATTTTGTACATTTAGTTGCAATCAACAAATTGAATAAATGAAAAACAAATTTAGGACACAAATCTAAAATCTCATTACCTTATCGAATGATATAACCGGTTTCGGGTGGATCCTAATAATTGTAAGACATAAGCGATAAGCTAACATCATCTCCACTTGTAAGCGCAAGAAGATTGCCCGGATTTCTTTGTCCAATACCTCAGGCTTAGAGCAGCCTTTCGCATTAGCTGGAGGGAATGCACAGTCTGCCAACTGTAGATCTGGACTCAGTACCTAAGAAGAATGTTTATAGAATTTATATATTTAATCTCGGGTCAAATTTTTACATTTTTTGTAGCATTATAATACTGTATTATATAATACTACAGTCAACTCTCCCAAAACCGGACACCTTTCGGCTGGCCTAATATGTCTGGTTTCCGGAAAGTCTGGTATTTGGTATGTGTATTTAATTGTAAAAAAAGAATTTGGGACCTTTTGGACCTTGAGAAAAGACTGGTTTTGGGAGAGTTTCTGGTTTTCAGAGAGTTGACTGTATTACATTTAATAAGTATGAGAAACATAATTTTTTGTTTCTTAACTATCATATGACCATACAAATAGAGTACTCTATTATAACAGTTTTTCCTCTTAAGCTCTGTCTCCACTATCAAAAAAAAGTGTGATGTGCAAAAATATGGTAGTATGATGATCATCATGTCCATATATGGGCACAACACATTTTTTTGTCACATAAAGTTTGGTAGTGTAGACAGAGCTTTAGTTGATTTTCTTATATTCAATACTGGAAAAAGACCAAGTAAAACAGTTAATATGATTCCTACCAGTGTTAACTCTCTTTGCAGTTTTTCTATCATGTAGTCTGGAGGAGAGAAACAAGTAACACAGTCTGGTACAATGACTGTGCCACCATCTAAATCAACTGCAGTCACATCCACCTGTTGGCAAATTACATAAATATTAATTTATTAGATATAATTAAAGTATTATATAAATCCAAAGGCAAATTACTGAAAAAAATGACAATGCTGTGGGTATCAGTGGCTGGATCTCAATGGAGATACAAATAAAAAAGCGAAAAGCTAAATCAAAACGATAAAGTAAACAGCCAGAAAAGTTAAAGTATTATATATAAACTTTATTTATTCACTAGACTGTACAGTACAACTTGTTCAATCAACACTGTTTGTTTTTACACAAGTTTGTGATATAATATAGGGGCAGACTTTAAGGGAGTGTGGAGCAATGTGTTGGACTACTGATCTTGAGATTGTCACATCGGTTGTATCCTTCGGCAAGACACTTTTAGGTTTGCTTCTCTCCACCCAGGTGTACAAATGTGTACCTGGTAAGGTCATAATGACAATTGCGTTGATTACTAGCTGCATTATAATAGTATGTTTCTAGACGTGTTTGATCTAAAAAATGGCAAGGGATGTTTCAAGTGCTTAGAAGCTTTGTGAAGCGCTATATAACTTAAGAATGAGTATTAATATTATTGCAGCAGTAACAGAAATTATATAGTACTTACAAGCTCTTCGATTTCTTGTTTCATTGATGAGTGGATACCCATAATAAACGGAGTTGGTGTGTTTAATACTTCTTTAAGAGGTTCAGGTAATAATGGAATATATACATAACTGGAAAACAATCAAATAATTAAATTTTATTTCAAATTAAAACAGGGTTTTGTAAATCTTTGTGAGGACAATTAAAGTCCCATATAAGCACTCTGTTATAGTAAACAAATAATGCAGCATTATTTAAACTGCAGTACTGATTCAACCACTACACTTATTCAATTACAGCACTTATTCAACAGCAGTACTTATTTAACTGCAGTACTGATTCAACCGCAGTACTGATTCAACCACTACCCTTATTCAACTGCAGCACTTACTCAACTGCAGTACTTATTCAACTGCAGTACTTATTCAACTGTAGTACTTATTCAACCACTACACTTATTCAACTGCAGCACTTACTCAACTGCAGTACTTATTCAACTGTAGTACTTATTCAACCACTACACTTATTCAACTGCAGCATTTATTCAACTGCAGTACTTATTTAACTACATTACTTACTCAACTGCAGCACTTATTTAACTGCAGTACATATATGTAGAATGTAAATGCTTACCAGTATTTAAATGGGTATAATAGAGCATGGATAGCTGAACAGGCATCTGTCAAGCGGGTATAACTATTGGAGTGGAATAGGACCTTGTTGTCTGTCAATACTAAGCTAAACAATGTTATCACATTCTGGATTCCTGTAAAATATAAACAATTATAATACAAATAAAAGTAAATAATAACTTTCATTTACACTTATTAGGTCAAACTTTTGCTTTTAAATACATTATAACATGTTTACAAATGATTCAAATGTTACTGAGAATGAGATATTTTAACATTAAAGATAAATTTTATCAATTTTTTTGTTAACACTATTTTTTACATTATCCAAAAAAATAATCATCACTGATAAAATATTGTTTTTATTTTACGATCTAAAGCTATTTAAATAGATGTTATTATTTTTAGCAAAAACGTGTCCCAATTATAAATGTTAATTTAGATTCATTAAAGCCCCCTTCCCTACGTTTTTTAGATCTAATTTAAGATCACAAACTATATTTAATGTAAAAATAATACTATATGGTCCTATTACGATAACTTTTTTCGTCTTTAAATGGTTAAAAATGTGAAAAATAAGTCGATTCTAATAATTATAGCGGCCCGCTATAAATCCCAAAATGCATTGCGCGCGGATTGATATTTTTGTTTTTCACCTGTAATTCGGCCACTTTTCGATCGATCGTGAGGCCAAAACAAATGGAAGACTCCTAACTTTTCAGCGAAAATACCGGGTTTTCCCCAATTTGTATCAACGGAGTCTGGCAAAAATAGATAAACAATTAAAGCAGCAACTATACAACGCCAGGCTAGGTATATAGCTAGCGTACGATGTTCGTACGTTACCGATGTTTACCAGCTAGGCCTACAAAACTAAGCCTAGCTAGGCTAGGCCTAAGACCGTCCACGAGAGGTCGATCGCCGCGAGCTACTTAGGTAGTGCATTGTTTCTCACTTTTTATCATAATTTACCATAAAACGTACATTTAAGACAAGGAATGACATGGTTTAATGTTTTTAAAGTGATATATATGTATTATTTTCCAAAAAACATCCAAAATTGAAGGGAAGGGGTCTTTAAGTAAGCACAGACTTATTTTTGACATGGTATTTCTTTATAATGTATGAATTCTACTTTTGATTGTGACCTGATTTCTTTGTTTAAATTCAACGTTCCTAGTCGTACTCGGTCAAGGAATTTATTTCATGTACCTTTTGGGCGAGCAGACGTTACATAGAGAGGTTTATTTCAGAGATTAGCTCAAAATTGTAATACTTTGAATGTTTATGATATTGATATTTTTTCAATAGTTTATCCATTTTTATATCTAAAATTGTAGAAGTTGTTTATTGTTTTCATGTTTTTTTTTTTTTATTGCAGCCTGCTAGCGGAGGTTGCTATCCCTGTTGGTTGTGAATTAAATAAAATAAAAATAAAATAAATTTACGTACCAAGTTGTTGAAAGAGAAGAGCGACAGTAGAACATGTGACAGGAACCATGTCACTAAGTGGAGGCTGTATCGCTTGTCTGTCACTTGCTCCAATTGAAAAACGAACCTGAAAAAACAATGAAATATTTGCAATTTAAAGTTACCATATCATCTGTCATACTTGATAGATGTACAAGAACCTGTGAACAATCTGTTTCACATGAAAATTATTAGGAAATTTATCAATTTAAATGGAAAGTTCATGCTAAAATAAATAAATGTGTTGAAAAAGAAAAAAAGTGTTAAAATAGTGGAATTTTAATGCAAGTGTTATTTCATACAATAGCAAAAGAAGAGCACACAGGTCAGCAATTATAAGATGGGAAACCTATGCTTTCTAAAGCAAATCTCATTTGATGTTTAGGTAGTGGCCCTGTAGGGTACGTGGTGCAGTGTGTTGGACTACTGATCATGAGATCGTGGGTTCAAATCAAACGGCTGTCACATTGCTTGTATCCTTTAGGCTTTTGTTTGCCCCTCTTCAACCAGGTGTACAAATGGGTGCCTAGAAAGGTCAGGACACAACATTGCGCTGATTACTAGTATGGGAGTATGTTTCCATATGTAACTGATCCAAAAATGACCGGGGTAATAATATGTACAGCGCTTAGAGATTTCATTAGGCGCTTATAAATCCTGGATACTGTATTTAAACATTTACTGTTGAGAGGATTTGAACCAAGGAACCTGGGATTAGTAAGCAAACATGTAAACCACCAAGCCATACTACCGTCTTCTTCATCCCTGTTAATAATGCATAGTACAGTGATTATACAGAGTATCAGGTTTAGTACTGTTATCAACCACATGCAATAAAATATTTGTTTAAATGTACATCTGACAACATGGATTATTTTTATCTTAAAATAAATATAATGTTTCAAATAAAATGTTAACTTTATCTTTATTATAAAAACAATTGTTTAAATATAAATTCCACAAACACTAAATTATTTTTAGTACCATTGTTTGCATAAGTGCATACACAGTATTTTATACCTTCCTCCACGGTGTAACTGTAATATATTCTATCAATAATAAAGTGCATTAAATGTGTTTTCTATGTTTGGATTTGTTTGACAACTACAGGGCATCCATAAACACTGTTTGAAATGTCAGTTTAGAGTCACCACATGTCCTCTCATTGAAAGCTAGGCTCTACATATTAAAAATAGACATTTAATGTCACCTGCCTAATTAGAATTCATGTCAACACAGGTATACAGCAGTACAAGTGTACAAATAAATATAGACTATTGACTAATCTAATGGGGTTTTACAGGAAAAGAAGGATTTTCGAATTAGATAAATTTTTAAAAATAAGATCAAGTTTTAAAATATAATCCTCGTTGTGTGTAAAATCAGTATCTATTGTAAAAGTGCAGTTCTACCATTAAACGTTGAAAATACAGTAACAGGATATGGCATCTTTAACCCTTATATCAAGCTGTATATTTATATCAAGTTTACAAAACTGGATAGTATTAAGAGAGAACGACTATGTGTGTGTGATGCTTATGCACTTGTCAATTGCATGACCCACTACATATATGATCCCTGGGAGAGGTGCGTCATTTACAAATAATTATTGACACAGAGGTGCGTAAAAAAAACAGATGGTATGTCACATCAATGTCCGTCACTTTACCACCCATCATATCATCATGAACAACATGGTTACAATGCGTCAAAATGGGTGCGTCATGGTCACCTAAAGGTTAGTCAATTTGTTGATGCAGGGGTGCGTCATGGTATTCATAGGTATGACGCACATCGGACAAATGATGCACCTCTCCTGTCATATAGTGGGTCATACAATTGACAAGTGCCTTATTGATGTGTAACTGTTAGTGTAAATCAGATTTTTAAATATGAGGATCCTTTCCGTAAACTCACTGTTTTAACCCAATATGGGAAGCGTCAAACCCTTAAGTAAACAAAACTTTTCAAATACAGTATACAGTAGATTGTTCCTAACACTATAAGTATAAGCAAATGCTATCTATTCAGACAAGGAAGGAAGTGGTATATTAAAGCATACTAAAATTTCAATTTATATTCTGTAGTTTCCATTTAAAGTAAGCATCTCATATTATAAAGGTTAAAGTGGAAAGAGAAATTGGCGATGGTTGTGTCAGAATCGTAGGCATAGATGCCTAGATGCTTCAATGTACAGATGGAGTAATCATTATTTAACCATGAAAAGGGCAGTCAAAACCTTTTAGGTAATAGGAACTTCTTCCTCAGTTTTCTGCCCTCTTCCTGTACGTCGTTTTTATACATTTATATTTTTTGTCATTTTGTGTATTCTGGAGGAAATAAATGTATTATAATTAATTATAGACTAGACATTTAAATTAAGAGCATAACATTCCAGTCAATTCTTGTACGGTATTACTGTACATATAGTAAACATTAAACATCATCCACGTTTGCATCTGTTGAAGACAACAGGCACATACATTAGATATCATCTAACACAACTATTACCTAACCCTACAGAATCCCATATGTGATGGAGATTGCTGTTAGAAGACCCAACACTGCAGATGTATAGGTTCACATCATGCTCATCATTTTATGTGAATAACCTAGTTGTGACAGTAAATGACATGATCAGTTTAATCACCTAAATATGATGATCAAGTGGAACATGTTTAAGCTCTATCTACACTTTATGTGATTGATACACACATATATGGACATGATGATGTCATATCAATACAATATTTGGGCATATCACTACCATATTTAGGCACATAACACTTTTTTATCAATCTAGTTTGATAGAACTTAAGAGAAACATGATTAAACCTGGTTTAACACTTGATAAATTCATAAGATAGAATCAACCAATCAGAATTAAATTTAATACGTCTACTAAGTCATTGCACACAACCTTATTGGGCCAGCTTTCATCCACGGCACCCCATAAACAGATCATTTTTCTTACGTGAAAGGTTTCTCTTTAACATGCTAAACTTATGATGATGACAGATTGCGAAATTAAGTCATATTTTATGAATGCATCTAATTTTGCATATAAACAAGGGTTTTTTGATATTGAACAATTTACAACACAAACAGGTTTTGGTCATAAAGATTAATCGACTGTAGAAAGCAGTAAAAATGCTATCAATGAGGTACAATAGGTAAATTGCTATTTGTACCAATTGAGAATGAAGCTTAAGTTTCAATAATTATAAAACAATAGAGATTTTCCAGGAAAAAAACATTGATTGCCAATATTGTTAAAGATGTTTTAGGAAAACAAACACTTTCTGTGAATAATTACTTGTGATTACGTAAAAAAATCGACATGGTTTGTCAATGCTAGCTACAGTTTCCGATTGAAGTCATAAGATGGGATGGTACATTAGAAAATAAATATTAAGTGTGATGTATGTCAAAGCTAGAACTGTGACATGCAAGGCTCTAGGTTGCAGTGTACACCTACGGTAACCCTTTGGGTCATGGCCATTCATCAAGGCTCTAGGTTGCAGTGTACACCTACAGTAACCCTTTGGGTCATGGCCATTCATCAAGGCTCTAGGTTGCAGTGTACACCTACGGTAACCCTTTGGGTCATGGCCATTCATCAAGGCTCTAGGTTGCAGTGTACACCTACAGTAACCCTTTGGGTCATGGCCATTCATCAAGGCTCTAGGTTGCAGTGTACACCTACAGTAACCCTTTGGGTCATGGCCATTCATCAAGGCTCTAGGTTGCAGTGTACACCTACAGTAACCCTTTGGGTCATGGCCATTCATCAAGGCTCTAGGTTGCAGTGTACACCTACGGTGACCCTTTGGGTCATGGCCATTCATCAAGGCTCTAGGTTGCAGTGTACACCTACAGTAACCCTTTGGGTCATGGCCATTCATCAAGGCTCTAGGTTGCAGTGTACACCTACAGTAACCCTTTGGGTCATGGCCATTCATCAAGGCTCTAGGTTGCAGTGTACACCTACGGTGACCCTTTGGGTCATGGCCATTCATCAAGGCTCTAGGTTGCAGTGTACACCTACGGTGACCCTTTGGGTCATGGCCATTCATCAAGGCTCTAGGTTGCAGTGTACACCTACAGTAACCCTTTGGGTCATGGCCATTCATCAAGGCTCTAGGTTGCAGTGTACACCTACGGTGACCCTTTGGGTCATGGCCATTCATCAAGGCTCTAGGTTGCAGTGTACACCTACGGTGACCCTTTGGGTCATGGCCATTCATCAAGGCTCTAGGTTGCAGTGTACACCTACAGTAACCCTTTGGGTCATGGCCATTCATCAAGGCTCTAGGTTGCAGTGTACACCTACAGTAACCCTTTGGGTCATGGCCATTCATCAAGGCTCTAGGTTGCAGTGTACACCTACAGTAACCCTTTGGGTCATGGCCATTCATCAAGGCTCTAGGTTGCAGTGTACACCTACGGTGACCCTTTGGGTCATGGCCATTCATCAAAACTTGACGATGACAATAGTCTATTGTAAATTACTGGATAGTAACGACGACACCCATGAATAGTTGCTAATAATACCAGCCGATTATTATATTATTATTAACATTAACCGACGAGGTACTGAATAGTTCATTTTGCTTTAAACAAAACTTAGCACCAGGTGACATGAACCAAAACTTTATGAAGGAATTGCTAGTCTATGTGACTAAAAACAGTCTTTCTCAATCAACACTGTTGTCTGTCTTTTCTGTCTTTATTAGAATTTCACAATCATAGGATTTGCTATAAGAATAAAATTGTATTAGCTTTTCGTCAAAAGCTTAATTACTGTATTCACTTTCAATTTACCTGAGATCCTCCAGGAGCTGGAATAACAATGTGTCCTAAGATGTTTCCAACAAGCAGCTCTAATTTAACATCCATTCGCTCAATGAACGATGTGTAAATCAACCCTAAACAATTCTGAAATAGAACAGAATATAGAGACAATTACTGTTAGTGTTAGTATTAATTAGCGTGGTAGGCCTAAAACAATTATTGTTAGGTAGGCCTAAAAAAGCTCTAATTCTGTCACTAAAAAACTAATCTAGGAGGAGAAAGCAAAGTTATCATACACTTCAGATACTGTAGGGTGGAGATGGACTTGTCTTTGTCAAGTTTAAATATAAAATAAAATATTACAAGCTATGTTTGTAGCATGCGTTTTTCTCAATTTGAAAAAAAAAACACTAAAGGCCAATTTACACAGACCAGTGGAATCTATGTTATTTCATGACCATTTACCATTTGGGTGCTTGAGCAGAAACACGTTCTGGAAAGATACAGATTCTATGTTGAACAAGCCACACAGTTTTCTGATTACCGTTACCACTTGTCTGTGTAAATTGGCCTTAATGCGTGTGAAAGCAACCACAGTACTGTAACTATACACTTACCTTGAATGTATCGAGGAATGCTAATCTAGAAACTAGTAACAAACTCTTAGGAGCATACATGACTGTATTATGGACCAACGAACACTCCTGTTCATCACTCTCAACGTCATCCGGCTTCATTGGTGTCATCTTTACCGGTTCGCAAAATGTCAGTATCGCGCAGTAATGGCGACCTGCCGTCACATCTGTCAGCACAGAGATGTGGTACGTCGGGAGGAATGGTTCTCTCCTCAACTTCCATCCTCCTGGTTGGCAAAACTGTAAGATAGAATGAGAGCTAAGTTTAAGGTACAGGTCCTTCTTATCAACTTATTTATTTCACCCAATTTGAAGGCTCTTTTATAATATGGTATAAATAGTTGAGCTGTGTATGATAGTTGAGCTGGGCATAAATGTTCTATCATTGATCAATCTCGATTGATTTTACCCACCTTATGTAGGCCTTCAAACCACACAGTACTTTAGTAGCCTTTAGTCACGTATGGCAGGCAACCACTTGAACTAAATCTAATATTGATTATCCCATGTACTGTATAATGTAAATATGTCCTTTTTTTATTTTACTAAATACTATTAATCAGCATATCAAATCAACACCTAATTAATAAGTAAAGTGTTTATACCTTTAAAAATAAAAGTAAAATTGGAGGAAACCCTAAAGATTTTTAAGAAGTTGACACTACTAGTGATAAACAATTATCAAATAATAAAAGCTATTATAGTCTAATTTTATACCTCCATGCTTAGACCAGGGACGAGTCACAAATTACAATTTCACTCTTCCCTGCTTCAACTTACAGGGACTTGTTAACTCCCTGCTTATACAGTACATAGCATAAACTGCTCTTACTGTGTGTTATATGCTTTTATGTCTTTAAACTTAAACTAATTAGACTAATAACCACATTACTATATAAGGTGGAATCATGGAGGTATAAAATTAGTTATTCATTTTATACCTCCAATGGTGGAACAATTATGAAGATTAAAGTGTAAGCTTTGAAATAGGCAGACAGTGAACATGTATTATAATATAATAATATAATATTTATTTGGAACAACACTTTTTTAACAGTGGCACACATGTGTAGATGGTGCGTCCATACCAATTACAAAATTCAATACAAAAACAATGAAAAATAAAAACTGAAACGAAAATAAAACATATTTGAGATAATGACATAAAATTTGACTCGACGCTATTACAAAACTTATTTACAAACTAAAACTACACTAATAAAACTACTAATTTTGCAACAGCAATGGAAAAGAAAACACTTTTTTAAAATAAAACAGTTCAAAATTGTAATACAATTGCATTTTCTATAATTATTATTATCAGAAGAGCGCCAGTTATGAAATAGGGAGTGTTTAACCTTGATTCTTTTTTTTATTGTATATTGTATTGTATTCAAATAAACTACTGTATGTAATGAACCAGAACAATCTTATTATCTCTTGGCAAACATCACATCATTTGTCAATTGTGATTATAATACTGTATGGTAATGTAATGATAGTTTAAAATCACACTATACAGACAGTAAATAGACTGTTAGTTACAATCATTAATATTTTAAAAACATCATATATTGTCCCACTGAAACTGAAATAAAATTAGTTTAAATGTTTTTTTTTCAATATATGCTATATAAATAATAATGCTATTAAATAATAATAATAAAAATTTACCAGAAAAACTGTAATTTAAAGCAACAAACTGTAGTCAAATTGTCTCGAATTCAATGAGGTTTTGCTTAAATTTAACCATTTATTTGGTCTTTTTTATAAGTGAAAACATTACCTTTTTTATTTTATTTTTTCTACAAAGTGATTACGGTAACTTTAATATTAAAACTGCGAAATGGCCTATACAAAGTCTTTTATTATTAAAATATTAATCTTCATTTTCCATGTTTTTGGAGGACAATACATCTTTAACAGTACATTCATTTTAAGTTTTATTACAGTTTTTTCATTTCATTATTTAAAATGCAACTGTTAAACATATCCAATTAATTTATTAGGTACAGGACAGAAAGTCAATTATTTTTCTCATCATATAATATAATTGCTATCTTAATCATTAGTGCCATCCAAATGAAGACTTAATTTTATACAAGTAGATTAGCATTTTGAGGGTGAATGCTCAATTGTGTATAATAGCAAATTGTATGTCAACATAGCATGGTTCAGGTGAACTATTTATAATCGATATAATCTACAGTATCAGTGCGTTTATAGAAGAAAGTGGATGAATTTTAAAGAAGAAAATAACTTAAACTTATTGCTTAAAACATTAACATTGCATGAGGCCAATAGAGTTCTGTGGTGCTGAATGCGTTCAACCTGCCTGAGTGACTCTCAGGTCACCAATGGTTTGGAATAGGCTTATTGAAGTAGTCAATAAGTCATTTTAAAACTTAATAATTTTCAATAAAAACAAACTAAAATTTCAAAGGATCACTAAATATTTGTTTTTAATAATCTATTTATTCTTCAACTACAGTTTAAGTTTAAAAAAATCAAGCTAAGATACATAATTTGATAGAAATATCAGATCTATACAGTTTATCAACATAGTAGCGTTGAACGCATTTTTTGGTTGGCTAGCAACCATGCAGCGCCCTCTATAGTTGTGACGTCACACCGCAGAACTCTATAGTAAACTTGCTACATTAAAGGAAAGGAACACCCTGGGCTAAATGTGCCACTGTGCTTATAGATAAATGTAATAAAAACATGATTACAATGGTTCAAGGTACAATAGTAAGCAATTTAGTTAAAAAATAAACTTTTAAACGACAACATATCGGAAATTGAACAGCGCCATTTTGACAGGTTAAGAGCAATTATGTGACGTCAGATTAGGTGGACGCATTCAAGCAAATCCAAGCGTCCATCGTCTTAGTACAGTATTTCAATATGGAAGTGCGGGATATAACCATAAATAAAATCAATTAAATAGCCTAACATACTTAATATTTTCGGAATATGGCTTGGAGTTTTATAATTCAGAAAATTTGGAACCAGAATATATAGAAAGGGAGTTAGTTTTGCATCGTGCTGATGAGGAAAAAAGAACATTCTCGAGCATAACAAGCCGTCGAAGAATGGTGTACTTGCGGCCAGTGTATCTGTACTGTATGCCTTACACTAGGCCTAGAACTCGTGTTGAACAAAAATAAAGTAGACACTGCATCGTCAACCAACAGCCTCCGTTTGGAAGGTTTGTCAGTTAATTCCCCTACCAAATCCCGTTTGAAACAGCTAGGCAATAAAAGTAACAATATATTAACAATAGCTGAAAGATTTACGAATTGGCTTGCAGAAGAAAAGATCATCGAAGGTTTGTTTACCAAGTCAGCGCATGCTCATACCGTGTCATCGCCGTCCTGCATGACCGCATGTCGCGTTATTAGCCAATCATATTAGCGTATTCGCTTAGCCAATAGAAGCGCCGAATGCAACCGCGAATCTTAAAATGTTCGTCGGCCGTATCTGACGTCACAAACAGGCTGCCATGAGCACAAGATGGCGATTTTCAAATGTCTTGAAAACAGCTTTAAAATCCTGTTTACTAGAAAACTACAAATCCGATTTAAACATAAATTGTTCTGAATATTAAGTTGGTAGGGTTACTTTTATAATAGTTAGGTAAAATATTAGGTTGTTCCTTTCCTTTAACCATGGTTCAGTATTTTAATCATGGTTCAGTATTTTATTTGTTTGCATGACCTGCAAATCCTATAATCTTGTCTCAAACTCAAACTTTATTCGTACAACTCTTTTGAATCAGCTGCACACATTTATAAAACGGTGCGTTCTAACATTTGTCAAGACTATCAGGTATTGAAACTATATGGAAAAGTATACATACAAATGTAGATGTATATATTCAAAAGTGGACATAAGTTCATGTGAATACTTAAGGATAATCAATAAGTATTACTACTATTGTACTAGCAATTTAGTACTGTATTAGTAGTTTGAACTGAATGGATAAAGATTCATTTTTACCATGGTTAAGAATTAATCTTTCAACAGTACTATGTATAAGCATGCAGAATATGTACAGTATGTTCATAGTACTACTGTATATGATTATGAGTGAAATTTATAGCAACTAAACCATTTTAACTTCAACATTGGTTTATGTGATGATGGACTTTAAAGGGTAGCTCCAGGTATAAAGTTTCAATATAATATAAACCTTTGCAATGGCACTGATAATAACCCACTTATCTTTCATCAGCAGTAAAGCAGAATGAGCATCATAAAATTCCCATTTCAAAAAGTTGTGCTACATGATTTTCATGCTATTTTATAGGTGTAGTAAAAAATATAAATGTTGAATTTTGAAATTGTTTCTTTTGCCTATCTGGATATTGAAGTGTTTCTTCAAAATACCAGACATTTTGGCAAATTTAAGCTTTACATTATATGTCAAATTAGCAATTGAAATGACAGGTACCTATTGAAAATTCATGACATCACAGCAATTTATATATAGCGAGCGTGCGGCGAAATCTCGCAATTGTTCTGAAAACATATGTAGATCCCTAATACGTTGTAAAAATATGATTCTAGATAAAAGTTGTCCTTTAAACTGGGGATAGATTGTAGCCTACTAAAATCTGAGGGTGGGTAACTTTATAATTTTTTTTTTTTGGGTGGGCACCTACTGTAGTCAATAGTTTGAAGTACCGGGTTATCGATGCGCGAAGCAAAAAGGGGCATGATTTTTATTAATTGTAGAAACAGCTAGGGTGTGCCTCCTACTGTAGACAATCATTTTACAGTCATGTATCAGTTTCATTGTAGTAGACCTTATTATATTATTTTAACCTTTTTTCTAAAGTTGTTTTAATTCTTATGGTTTCATACATGTATGTACTGAACCTATGAGCAATCATTGATTGGATTGGTGCATTTTAAATGCTTTTTCATTATTATTATTATTAGTATTATTTATTACTGTAATTATTTTTCTAACTGCAAATATGATGACCTTGACAGATCCAGTTATTTGTGACAGGATAATCTTCACTGCACCATGCACTGACACGAAAAGTCATGCATGAAAAGGTATTTTTACGTTCAGTAAAACATAGGATTCCTATGAAGAGTACAAAGTGAACTTTCTATGAAACCAAGATAATCGGCTGCTATTGTTCCAATACAATAGGGATTGTCAACTACCATTGAACTTACCAGTCAATGACTAAACAAGTTCAACAATTGTGGTTAGTGTATTTTACAGCCCACTTGGTTTTATCAAATTATAAACTACATAAAAATACATGTAAAGTGTCAATATATTAAAGTTTGACTACATACTGTACAGTAGAATTAAATTCAAACGTTTTGGTTTAAATATATTTATAAATTACAGTGTTCAAAATTTTACATTTTCAAAATACAATCTTATTAAATAGTTGAAATGTTTTTGTTAAACTGTAACAATTAATCAATATTTATGAGTCACAAAATGACAAGCTAATTATTTACAGTTAATGCATTAGTTTATCAATTAAAGCCCTAGCATTGCATCATTGGGGCATTCCACAGTATTTGGTCCGTGGGTTTAAAAATTTCATTTACTGATTTTGATGTAACTTTTGGCCATTTCTCAAAGTAGACATGTTGAAGTTTATTAAATAACATTTTTTTTATTTTTCTGATATTGATTTTTTAAGTTATTGAATATTAAATATGAAAAAGTCATATTTGGCGTTACGGACGGGACATTTTTAATCCTATTTATTTCATAAACTATGCATCTTAATATTGTTTTTTCAACAGATATAGTTAATTTATGTCTCAATAATACATAATCAAGTATTTAATTTAAATTTTGTTGTTTATTAATTTCATACATCCATTTTAAATTCATAAATGTCCCGTCCGCGACGTTTTAGGCGGTTTTTTTACATTTATTTTAAAAGTAATGATGCAATAATCTTGATATTTCATTTTCTCCTCCTGAGGACTATATCTCATTATATTATGAACAAATGTTTTGAAAATTTTAGATTTTGATGAAAATATCATATTTCAAAAATATATTGTTACGGACGGGACATTTTTGTTACGGACGGGACGTATCATTTAAATCCTAATTATTTCACAAACCATGCATCTTTTAAATATTTTTTTGCCAGATATAGTTACTCTATGTCTCTATTGTACATATTCAAGCATTTTATAACACATATTTTGTTTATTAAATTTCATATGTACATTTCAAAATTCATAATTGTCCCATCCGCAAAATTTTAATAGTAGTTTTATGGTGTTTTTTACATTTCAGTTAAAAGTATTGATACCACAATTTAATATTTTGTTTTCTCCTTTTAAAACTATATGCAATACATTATAAACAAATATTTTGAAACTTTTGGTGAAAATATCATATTCAAAAATATATGGATGACATTTTTCGTAGGCACGGGACAGACATTTTTGTTAAGGACGGCACATATCATTTAAATCCTTTTTATTTCATAATAAAACCATGCATCTTGTTAACATTTTTGCCCATAAATATACTGCAGTTACTTTTTTTTAAAGTAAGCTCCAATTATTCATAATAAAGTATTTTATTAAAATTGTTTATTAATTTCATACTTGCATTTCAAAATTCATAATTGTTACTTCTGAGACATTTCGATTGGGGGTTTTTCCTCACTTGTGTTTATTGAAGTAATGGCTTTAAAATTGTTATTTAATTCCTAATTTTAAATCTTAATTTTCAACTCTTAAGGATATTAAATTGCAATAGATTTAAACAAGTTTTTTAAAACTTGTATTTTTTTATTAAAAAAACATTACCATCAAAATTTATTGAATGTTACGGATGGGACATTTTTTTTATGGATGTGATGACAATATTGTAAGAATTAAAAAGTGTTTTTGTACTGTAGGCTGAAAAGTACTGTACAAAGGTGTTAACTGTTTATTAATCACAAAACATTGTGGTCTGTATTTAAAATAACAATCCACAAAAGAACAATACCTAAATCCAAAACAACATGACCAGTATGAATGGGAGTATTGGGTGCGGTCATCGCTTTGTAGATTTCATTCTTTGGTGAATTTGCAACCAAGAACCTTTTATAAATAAATCAGATACTAAATAATTAAGATTGAATTTTAATAGAAGTAGGCCTACAGTTATTAAATCCAAGCAAGGATAGAAGGAAATTTCAGATGCAACTTGGATCCACTAACAAATTCAGACATCAAACGCCAACGCCAATTTTTAAAGATTCGCCTTAAATGTGTTAATATCTTGAAGTCTTGTTTAATATGCCAAGCATAACTTTTATATTAGTGTAAATAAATATTTTGATAACATTTTACAATATTGCTTCTCGTTATAACTCTTCGAATAATTAATTTTATAAATAATATTTCATATTTATGAATTTTAATATTTTCACTTGACTTAAACTTTTAAACAGTGTTTCAAAGGTTGAATTATATTTTGATTTGTAAATAAAAGATTACATTGATGTAAAAAACTTATTTTTAAATTTTTTTAATAGCAAAATTATACAATTTTTTAACGTGGACAAAGTTGTCCTGTCCGCGACGTTAGAAATGTCCCGTCCGTAACGACATATAAATCATATTTATTAATAAATTTTCAGTTCAATTTTTATAATTAACATTCAGTTATCTAAAACAACTATCTGGCAACATAATAATACAAAACAAATTTTAAAATCTCTTTTAAATGAGGAGAAATATTACAATACGTAAACCTTCTCAAAAGTCATGTCCATTTGCCGTCCCATCCGCGACGCATACAATTTTCATAATAAAATTTTTTTTGTACAGTCTTTTTTCTTTTTTTGACTTTCATAATAAACATTGGCCATATATGTATACATTTATTCTACTTTGAATCTTGTATTCTTTTTTATTTCTAAGATATGTCTAGTTATATTCTCAAAAATGTCCCGTCCGTAACAAAAAAATACTGTGGAATGCCCCCATTAATAAACTTGTACCAAATTCAGATTTGGTATAATTTTGAATTTACTATTATAGTAAAGAATATACATTATAATAATAAATAGGAGGAATCATAATTGTTTATTAATAATAATAATAGGTTGATACAATATTGTTAAACTTCGGGCCACAGTCTATGTTTATTTTGAATAAATTCCCGGAATGGGGGACAGAAGTATAGTATTACTGAGTCTGGGTAAAAATGTAATAATATAAACAAGCCTAGTAAAAACTGTAATCAAAAACATTTGTTGTAATGTAATTTTGATTGTACTGTCCTGGAATAGCTGGCCTTGAAGTACAGACAACTTAAGGTAGTTAATTTGCCTCAATTTATTTGAAAAACATGATAATAACTGTAGATTAACATTTAATACTAATAAAATATAGGTTTAAATTATTTTATTTAAATTATAATATTTTGGAATATTAAATGATGTTTAGAAATATAAGTTACAATTATAAATGAAACTAAAACTATAATTACTGTAGTATCTCTATTCACTTTGTGAATTACATAATTACCCACAATTAAATTTGTATTTTTATAGAATTCTCTCGCAATTTGTACAGGTTGAAATGAGTAGTATATGGTAGTTAAAATTAATTTTCAGTTCAGCTACTGTTAGTTAGTTGATATTCAAAATGCACTGTAACTAATGTGTAGTATAGTGGCATATAAATCATGTTTCCTACAACTCAATAAACAACAATTAATGATGAGAAGAATCTGTCTATATATAACTTGCTGTAGTGTAACTATGTACGGTATTGTTTTGATATGTACAGATTTACCCACATCTGTAAAACAATTACAGAGATTATTTTCAGATGGGTCAGAATGATTTAATTAAATAAATAAACACTTTATAATTTATTTGACATTTATTATTATTAATAATAAGGTGTAATTAGGACTTTACAAAATCTGAATGAGTCTCCTGCTCACCATTCCACTTCCATCAAGGAAACATATAATAATATTGACTGTAGTCTGGTTGTAAATTTTCAGTCATTATCATTGAAAATGGCCTAAGCTTAATGTAGCTTCAGTTTCAATGACACATTTGAAAAATTAATATTATGCAATGAATCAAACATCCACTCACTCACTCATATCACATGTCTATTGCAACTTAAGTGATTTGACCAATCGCAAGTGATGGATTATTCGAACTGTCGCTTGTCATTGGTCAACTCGCTTGCATCTGTAGTTGGAACCAAGCTTATGGGAAGATGGACGACAACATTTTTGCAGTATGATTAATTGCAATTTGAAAAATAATAAAAAAACAAAAGAAAACAAAAAGGTATTTGGATTTTGGCATGTTTTCCATTGCATAATAAAAGCAATGTTGTGGTCAATATTTGAAAGAAGGTAAATAAACAGTGGTTTATAAAATTGGTTTCGTGTACAAAAACAGTACTTTTATTCTGTTCCATCAGGATGCATACTATTGATGCAAGTAGGAATTACTACTAATTCCTCTATGGTTGACGTAATATATGTAAGACAGTATTGAGGCGGTTTCCTGTGTTTAGGCTTTGACAGGATGCTCTATCCTTGACAATTGTTTGTTTGTGGATGGTGCCTACTGTTCTCAGTTCCTTCCTTATCATACACTTACTACTAATTACTACATATACATAGGTATTTGATGTAAAATTAATTTAATTGAATAAATTCCCCCTTGAATAAATGCTTCCCTCGAAAAAAGGCCACCCCACCCTCTTAGAACATCTTTTGAAATAAATTCCTCCTTATACTTATTAGAGGCGTTAATTAATATTTCCTAGAATAAACGCCCAGCCACATGCATACTGATATACAATATTGTACAACACACTTTATATTTATAGTAGAATTCATTGATTAGCATGATCTACAATTTAACAAGCATTTTGATACAATTTGTACTTATTTTATTGCTTCTTGATATTAATTGTGTCCTGGGACATCTATTTTGATAAACACAATATTTTTTTATTCAACCTGTTTAATTTTAACCTTAAATACATTACTCTACTACACTGTATTAAGTGTAGGGATTTCCTTTTGCTACAAAAAGTGCAGGGTACCCCTCTACACTGTAGATAGGTGTAAACAAAATGTGGGTAGGAACCTCAGATACTGGTTTATTAAAATGCTTCATGGGTGGATGTTGTTCTGAGTGGAATAAAATAAAACCATAGCCAACTACTCTTTACATAAAATTTGTAGAACCAATGTTGAATGAAAATCAAGCATGGTAAGATATTAAATGACTGTGCAGTGTGTGTACCTTGTACCCAACACTACAGTGTTACATGAAGAGTGTAGTACATCAGCAATCAGTTTAATTGTGACTTTGTTTATCCTATTACCTTTACCCTTTACAAAAAGAGCAATTATTATCCTCTTTGATCTTTACATACTAAAAATAAGCAATCCTCATACAACCGGTGTTTAATGTATGTCCTGTGTCATGTCAATTAATATTATGTGATTTGAATATTAACAAAACTGAGTAAATGGTATGTTAAGGAGGAATTGATGAACACGGGTGTGAAATATACAGTATATTTAATGACAATCTAGTGAAGCATAGATACATTGGAAATGTGGTTTTTAGTCTAGAAATTTGAAATAAGATTTGATTATTACTAGGTATCTCAATGTAAAAATTAATGATGGTATTTTTTCTTTCAGTTAATCAAAAGGAATAATATTACTGTATATTTAAATTATAATGAACACTGTGAGTGACAGACTATTAACAATTTAATTGGGGAATCCGATGCTGTATGGTGTGAGTACTATTTTGTATTGTACAGCTCACTGTACATTTTAAATGATTGTGAGAATCTGTACTAATGCAGCTGTACAATGTGTAAAAACATACATACTGTAATAATAAATATATAGGCCATTAAACTAAATACCCACGACCTACCGGTATGTGTGGCTTATTAATTTCGCATTCAGTAATATCTTTATTAGATGATTTATTTGCATGTGGTTACAAGGCAATTTTGACAACTATGGTTCAAGGACAAGGAGTCTACTATATTTTGCTTCCTGTGACCAGCAGTGCAAATACCATGGGCAACTTTCATTGAATAAACCTGGGCTGGGTCAGACATAAATTGCATACAATGTTTTCATTTGAAGTAGTTTTATATTAAAACTGTTTAAAAGGTTTTATGTTGTATACTGTTATATATTTTTTTTTTATTATTTAGTTTATAGATTGAGAAGAATTTGGTACTGTGGCTTTTGCTGCTCTCAGTAATAGTTGATTAGTTTTCAGTCTCAAATCACAATTGAATTAGCTCTTTTTTTCATTCAAAATTTTTAAATAGTGGTCCCCATACAAACTAGGAGATGTTTTAACAGATTTGATGTGTTTCAAACTCATCACAAAATATTTTGCGCATTCGAGCAACTATAGTACTGATGTAATTATGTATCAACTACAGAAATAAAACAGTAAATGTGGGTTGAAGATTTAATTTGTTTTGATTTCAGGAAATCAGGAGATTGGATGAAAATTCTGGGAGCTTCTGGAGAATTATGCAGTATTATAACAGTGTGAGGCACAATTACTGGGAGGAGTTGAAATTGCTACAACCGCAATGCGACACTCAACTAGGTTACTTACCAATTCTAATCCTTGGTGAAATGGAACTTCTTTCCAATCTTGTTCTGGAAATCGTTGTAGTATCTTGCCATTACAAATACCACCTTCTGTGAATAGAAGAACAAGAATAACTCATTGTGATGTGACCGTAAATATATCTATCACTAAAAAAACATTTCACTAGCCTAGTATTATTAGGAAAATGGCGAGTAAAGATGGCCAAATATTACCTCAAGAAGGTCGTGAGTATTAAGAATAAGACCCGTAACAAAAAAAACCAAAAAAAAAATGTGAAAAAGTCATCAAGCAAAGAAACAAATTCACAAACCCCAGGTCCATAAACACATCATCATTAGCTTCCTACATTCAAGACTCGAGCCTACTGTACTAGCCAGCCTAGCAGCTAGTGGTCAATCAAGAAATTCTACATAAAAAAGAATTTTAAAAAACCCAAAATACACCACACACACGTCATTCACATCATCACAACATAACAGAACAGTAACAATCAGTCCTAAGAAGACAAGAGTTAGTTAGGAATTTGGAAGATAGATTGCCTGATAAACCTAGAGACTAATCTACAAATGGAAAATATTATGGATGTAGGCTAGGCCGCCTCACTCTACGGCCACTTCACTTGCATTGGGCTTGGCCTGCCTCGGCAGGATGCAGCCTAGCTAAGCCTAGTTTTAGATCGCACCAGAGGCTAGCCTATTCTTCCTGAACGGGAAGACGGGAATCCCAGGACGAAACACGCCCAGTATTTAAATATTTGAACCTCACTTACGTTCTTTTTCGTGATCATATCCAACAACAACAAAATAGTCTGCTAAACGAGACATTTTAAGCAGTTTTTATTATCATCGTCCCATCGTAAAAGTCAGTTCTTTTTACGCCTTGCAAAACATATCCGCCATGATTGATGATTCGATAAAAACGTAGTGAGCATGCGCAAACAGAAATGAACTTTTATATAATAATTTATAGTACAATCACAGTAGTCCCGATCGTACGTGAATATTAATTGACATGACAGATTGAAACAATGTTAAAAGCAACAATTATTGTGGTAAACCATGGAATAATATATTACATTTATAATGCATTTTGTATGCCGGTTAGTTTTTTCGTGTGGTCCTCCATTTGTGTAATAAGTTGAATAAATTAACGAAAAAAAAAACATTAAATAAATTAAAAGACCTACTAAATTGCACCAGCAATAATAATAATATTATTAAGCATTGGTTTTCATATTTTAACTTTTAGGAAAGCCACACTTTCATGCATGCAGTCAATTAATCAAGATTTATTTTTACCACAAACAATTAATTGTTTAGAATAGTATTATTACTGTGGTGTCATAACTTTCACTTTACCCAACACCCAGCAGTTAGAGAAAATGAAAGTTTTGTTTTAATTACTAGCGAATATAAAACAATATTCTATATGGTGCATAGTACTGATAATATTTATTACAAAAATAATTCATAAAAATAATTTTAAATATGTATTTTTACCTCTGTTTAACATTGTTTTTTTAATAAAAATGTTGACAAATCAACTCAGTCTTCTTAGTCCCTTATAAAGGCAACACTCACACTTAACAGCAGTTATGAATATTTTGTTTTATTTACTAGAGAATATAAAAATGTTATATGTTGCATAGTATTGATATATTTATTATAAAAATAATTCATAAAAATAATTTTAAATATGTATTTTTACCTCTGTTTAACAATGTTTTTTAACAAAAATGTTGACAAATCAACTCAGTCTTCATAGTCACATAACTTATTCATAAGGTTGCAAAACTTGAAAGTTTCAGTAAAATTTACTAGTGCAAACAATATGTAATTGATTTGTATGTACCCTCATTTTCAAACATATATTTTAGTCTACCCTGTAGTATGTTATTATTACACTGCAACGAGGGTCAATGAACCTCCATCCACTCATAAAATCTGTATACTTATTGTATCTTTTTTTATTTATTTTTTTAAAACATTCATTTGAAGAGTGGAAAAATAAACGAAACGAAACAAAAAATCTTTTACAATTCAACCTTAGATTTAGACTTAATATAACTATCAATCATTGTAACATTTTTAATCCAGTTCTGGTATGCCAATTGCGCAACATTTTTCCCCGAAATGGCACCAATTTCCATTGCACTAGCAGCCCATTCTAACCCACTAGTGTAATACAGATTTTGACTAAGTTGGTAAGGAGGTAACTTATCATTTGTGGAATAATTAGGATAAGCAAGCCAATCAACAATTTTGACTTCGCTGACATTCAGAAACAATTCATTAATCTCCTCATCCGACAGAGGGCGTTCTGTGAACATCTTATAAACATTTGGGATATCTTCCTTTACCCCAGTCTCGAAATCGACTGGAATTTTAAGCGCTAGGCCTCGTATTGGTATTTTACCATCAACTGTAGTCATGATTTCTTCTGGAAGATCGGGTAGAGTGGGTTTACCAAAGTATTTTGAATTTGGTGTTCCATGTACAAAATTAGCTACAGTTCTCTGATATTCACCTTTGAAATTATGAATTGGGGGTGAAATATTTTCAAAATCAATTTTAGACAACTTGTCTTGAAGAGGAGTTGCGACAACTACAATGTCGAAATCTTTGGAAGTCAGCTTTCCGGTTTCTTTATCATTCCAATACAAAGTGTAGGAGTTATCCTCATTGCCTCTAACTTTCATTACTTTTCTTTTTATCAATGTGGCTTTTGAGGCCTTGAGTAGGTTTTCACAAACAAGTTTGTTTCCATTAAACACACTCCAAAGACCTGGTTGAACACCCGCAAGCGAAATCAATCCTAGGAATAATAAATGATTAAAAATTAAAGAAATTAAATGTTGTAATTTTGTTTCATCAAATAAAAATCACTGAAATCAAATCAAAAAATTAAAAAGGTAGTGGTAGCTCTTATCTCAATATACAAATTACATAATGAGCAAATTAATCTGAACACTATAGAGGGCAGCATACTGAAATTGTTCAAACCCTGGCATGTAATGGATGGGTAGATACTGACCTGCAAAAGCGGACATATTGACCGATTGACCATAATTTTCTCTTGTTGCCACTGTGGCAAGCTCATCAATAAGCCGTTCTGACAAGCCAAAACTTTTTAATACATCGGCAAGAGGCATTTTTGTGTAATTCAAAAACACCTCATCCATAGCTGCAAGCAATAACTCTGGTCTGCTGAAGGCATAACCAGTACTTTGTATGTCATAGATACTGTGAAATAAAAAATAAATAATAATAATAAAATAATACCGTATGATATAATAATTCCACCCTAATTTAGGCTAAATATGGACACATCTTTAGTTGATTCCATTGGTTAATACAATCCAAGTATAATCCCACCCAGTATAAATTTGTTTGCCAAATTTTGTACCCAGACCCTCTGGAACTATAATTTTGGTCAAATACGATAATAATAATAACTGATTATGACAGTGATTATTTTAATAAATATGGTGGCGGTATTAGCTATTATTAGCTGCTTCAGTATTAGGCTATTTTCATTAATTATATTTATTTATGTTATTTATAACAACACAACACCCCTGTACTCCCCTCCCACACATGCCCCTCCCAACATCATAGATCCTCCCCTGCAAATGATGGTACCTAGAAAAACTGTCAATCATTTTATTGATTTCATTGTTTAAGTAGATGAAGTCTAGCTTGTATCGCCATAGCAACTTCAGGATGTTCAATATCTCTGATGAACCCTCTTCATAGACAAAGTCTTTGCCATTGTAAATACCCATCCTTAAATCAGGGGATTCAGCCTTCTTTAAATCTATGGGGGAAAACATCGTACTACTATAAGATACATGATAAAATACCACAAAAAAAAAATTTTCTTTTTTTTAAAGTAGGAAACATACAGGGAAGTAGTACCAGAGGACTAGTTCAATTAAATTAAATCTTTAAACCAAAATTGACTAAATCCAAAAAAAAGTAGATGTTGTCTATTTTTTTCTCCAACAGGAGCAAGCACTCTTTTCATTAATAAATTTGAACTTTCTCTTCTCTTTTTCACATGAAAATTAATTGTGCAATTGCTTAAATTTCCCAATATGTTTTATTATATTAACGGATAGAAAGAAAAAGTACAAAACATAATAATAAACAACTAGTTATCAAACACTCCAAAGAAGATTTCATGATTGACAGAACGAACTCTATCTCACCAAACTGATCCAGAAAATCATCCATATACACATTTTTCTCATGTAGAATTGAACCACCAGACTCATAAAATCTGTTCGCCAATTCCACAGTTGCCATTCGTCCGCCAATTTCATTTGATTCAAATAATGTAACGGAGACACCATCACCAAACACTTTTGGTAGGAAGTAACTGCAGGAGGTTCCACTAATACCAGCACCAATTACAGCTAAAAAAAGTAGAAACAGAAAACAAAACTGTGATTATTCGATGATGGCCTATTATATACAGTAATTATTAAACTAGGCCTATCTATGCATGTATAGTAGTACTAGCAGTAGTAGACTCTAGAGAGGTCTACTAGGCCTAGCTAGCTACTTAGTTAGTAGTAGGCCCTAGTACTACTACCTACCTTACCTAGCGATAGGCCTACTAGAGTAGTACTAGGCCTAGGCCTAGTAGCTAGCTAGGCTAGGGTAGCTAGTTGAGTTATTCTTTCTGATTGACTTACCAATAGCTAAATTTTCACTGTTTTTATTGTCATCCAATAAAGTATATGCTGACCATGGTATTAGTAGAAAGCATACTATAAAAGTAATTAACTGTGAATGCAAATACATAACGAAAAGGGACGACTACTACTATTTATTAACTAAAATACAGAGGTATATTCAGAGCGTCATTCTGACGACTGGAGCATTCTCTACTTCTCTACGGAGCGCCATTTATGCCTTTATTAACTTCAATAATAGAAATAGTACTACGGTAACTGCCGGACAATTTAGCACCAGGGTAGCACAGTGATATAAAATAGAAATAAAAGTCACTACCTTTAATATCGTTTCGTATATACCCATATCACAAACTGACAAACAGAAACATCTCGGCATTCACATTGATTCAAATTTATCTTTTTCTTTTCATGTAAATAAACTCCGTTCCAAACTGGGCTTGTCCATCTCCATCTTATCGCGTGCTCGGTCATTTCATTAATAAACACACGTCCATACTCCTCTATAACACTATAATCCTTCCACACATTGACTATTGATGTAGTGTTTGAGGAATCAGATCGAATATTGACCGAATACAGACCATTCAAAATAGAGCACTTCGCATTATCTAAGCTCATCCTCTCACACCACGAACTAACATTTACATCACCTTAAATCTTCATACAGTCCAAGATCGCATGCATCTACAACTGGGCTGCCTTGCCTACAGGTCTGCAAATGGTCTTGCTCCGGAATACCTTGCCCTGCGTCTTGCCAGAATTCCAAATCATCGATGTACCCGAAGTGTCAGTGAGAGGAAATTTGTCTCCCCTTTCCCTAAAACTGAAACTTTTAAGAAAAGCTTCATCTATATATAGAACACCAACATACCTGAATTTGCTACCCACCAAACTAAGAAATGCGGTACTCACAATAAATAATTTTTAAGTCTGCTCTAAAAAAATATTTAATCCCAAAAGAAAAAACTCAACGTTTTGTATAGTATTGTAGGCTATATTTTTGTATTTAAGTACATGTATATTTTTATATTTTTTTAACATAGTTCATCCGTTTTTCCATATATGTTTTTTACTGTCTGCATATGCTGTTGAGGGTCACAAAATAAGGTTTAATAAAAAAATAAAATAGAAATAAAGTCACTAAATTTTAATATCTTTTCGTATAAAACACTGTGCTCAAGTGGACACAATTTTGTACCAGGGGAGCAGTGATATAAAATAGAAATAAAGTCACTCATGTTTCAATCTTTTCGTATGGTAATACACTGTGCTCAAGTGGACCCAATTGGATTTTTTTATAAATGGAAAATAATGAATATTGTTTTTCTTTTATTTTGAAAGAGAGATATTTTGAGGATTGTAAATGTCAAGTGGAACTTTTTTTAAACCAGAAACAAAGTTGCATGGCATTATTTTTCATTTTCCAGACTGCCATAAAACCTCGAAAAGAAGCCCATGTGCTTCTTCATTTTTAGTACTCTTGGGTGGGCTTCTTTTCCACATGGAGTTCTTTTCGAGATTACTTTTGCAAACTAAACGAGGGGAACTGCTAGCTTCCCGCCCGGAATATTTTATTTACATGATTTGAAACATCTTCTAATGTAAATAATTAACAGCATCAAAATTTAACAGTGTGGCGTGTTGACCGCGAATGACTAACATACCATCTTTACCATAATACACCTGCACAGACTCATTTGCATAACAAAGCACGCACATAGCCTACCAAACTGTTTAAAATACCCGAAAATGACATCTATTATGTTTTCAAACAACATGCATAAGAATCTTCAGTACCCCACGATGCTTGGGGCTGAGCAAAGACAATTTTGAAAAAAAGAGCTGTATACAGTAGGTTCCCGCCCGAAAAAATGGCGTTACATGATTTGAATGAAACAAACTATAAGACTCACCAGAACAATATATGAGCTTGTCCCCGGAAAGTGCACCTATTCATTGAAATATAAAATTAAATATTAAGTCTCCAGTACTAGCCCATCCATAGTTGAGGCAGAGCAATGAAAATAGAGCCCAGAAATGCACTTACTTATACTTATTAATATACATAGTCACCTATGATAATTATGATAATGTTAAAATGTCAATATCCAGATGCGACTTCAACATTTTAGGTGGGGTTTTCTACTTTAAAAACTCGACTTCGTATATGCCTATGGCCTAGCCCGGCGGCGGAATTAGTCTAAGCTTCGAAATTGGTCTGGAAATCGGCATCTTTGCAAATGTTCTATATTTGATCTTATTTCACTCTCCATTAACCTCATACAAAAACCATCGAAGACTATCTGTTTAAAACATGTTTATTTTGGGACGGTGCGGCCATACACACCAACTACTATGAAGAATCGGACATTTCGCTACCAACGGTTGCAACATTGATTAACAAAATCAAAATTTAACGGTGGGGCGCGTTGACCGCGAATGACTAACAATACCATCTTTCCCACTACACCTGCACAAACTCATTTGTACAACAACGAACGGCATACCAAACTATGATGAGAGATACATTCTCTTCTCAACACGTAATGCGTAACGAAGATAATTAATTCCTTTTTTACATTAAAATTGAAGCCGCTAAACATAAAATTTACGAGATCAAATACATGTAGCAAAAGCCAAAAAAAGAGTAAAAATTCAAAAACTCATTTGCATAACAACGCAGGGCTTACCAAACTGTTTAAAATAGCTACAAGGTCCCTTTTTTACATTAAAATTGAGGCCGCTAAACATAAAATTTACGAGATCAAATACATGTAGGGAAAGCCAAAAAAAAAGAGTAAACATTCAAAAACTCATTTGCATAACAACGCAGGGCTTACCAAACTGTTTAAAATAGCTACAAGGTCCCCAGAAATGACACCTATAGTATTTTGAAACATGATATAAGAGTCTTCACTACCCCACCATGATTGGGGCTGAGCAAAGACAATTTTGAAAAAAATATTTATTGAAATATGAAATCAAAATATTAAGTCTCCAGTTAAGCTCACCATGGTTGGGGCAGAGCTAAGAATGAAAGCTTAGTCCTCGGAAATTATGAAACGAAATATAAAAGTCTTCAGGACCAGCCATACAATGGTGATTGTTTCCCAAGTGTGAGACATGCAATGCACGCGGCCGTGACGGTAATTCAACAAAACAAAATTATGAAATACAAACAGAGCTAGCACACAAAAGCCTACTTACTAATTTTAATATTTCTATAATTTAGAAAACAATTAGAATTATCATATCACCTTTGATAATTATAATGTTAAATTTCAACTATCCAGATGCGAATTTTATGTTGGGTTTAAAAAAACTCGACTTCATAATTATGCTTTAATTTCGAAGATCTGCTTAAAACATATTTATTTATTTATTCTACCATAAACTTTTATTCACAACATATTAGTAGGCCTACAATACAATATCTTGCATGAAACGGATATTTAAAAGTACACTATAATGTGTAACGGTAGAATTACAATTCTAATGTAAAAGATTAACAAAATAAAAATTATACAGTGTTGTGTGTTGATCGCGAATACCATCTTTCCCACAGCACATGTGCACACTCATTTGCATAACAAACGCACGGCATACCAAACTACGATGAGATAAAATTAATTCTCTTCTAAACACGTAACGAAGAGAATTAATTCCTTTTTTTTTACAATAAATTAAATTGAGGGCGCTAAACATAAAATTTAAAACATCAAAGCAGTTAGCGAGAACCAAAAAAAAAAGATGGTAAATGTGCTCTCCCTGCCTCAGCACTAAGGCCCTGCCACAGCCTTTTGGGGTCGTTTCCAGCACATCACCAGATGCATTGATGTTGTCGCCTCATGATGTGTGGTGGAAAGGGGGACGTATAATTCTGTGAACCCCAAACACAGTGGCCGCATGCCTTTAACTCTATTCCACCGACCAGCGTGGGAATCGAACCCACGACATACGTGTTGTTAACACGACGCTCAGACGACTGAGATAACTGATCATTTTGGTTTTAGGAAGATTAATAGGATATTTATGACGTAATGATCAATTACGTAATACACGTATAAATAGACTATTATCAGCTTTTCAGTCATGTACTTGGTGGCGTAACGGGTAATGCTCAGTTTTGAGTGCTATCGGCTGGGGTTCGAACCTCGACGGTTTTTTTTTTTTTTTTTTAGTATTGTTTTTTTTTTAAATAGAGATATGTGACACTGTATTGTCGAACATGTATGGTACCATACCGATAGGTTTTCAAATATGCTTAATACGAAAAGATATTATATTAAAATTCAGTGACTTATTTCTATTTTATATCACTGTGCTCCACTGGCTCCAAGTTGGGTCCACTTGAGCACAGTGTAATAACATACGAAACGATATTAAAATTAGTGACTTATTTCTATTTTATATCACTGTGCTCCACTGGTGCTAAATTTGGTCCACTGAACCAGTTACAGTAGTACTATTTCTATTTCGGAAGTAAATAAAGGCATAAATGGCGCTCCGTAGAAGTAGAGAATGCTCGATCGTCGAAATGACGCTCTGTAATATACCTCAAATACAAACCAAACCAAAACATTAAAGCACTCCCTCTATCGTTAACCAGAAGACAAAAACATGTGGACAGTGGTTGTGTTGTTTGTTTGAGACGACGGACATCGTCTAGGAAGGAACCTGAGATACATCTTACGGTAATTAAATTATTCTAAATTTGGTTTATATATAACCATGCTGTAATTTGTTTGATCCACTCATTCATGGGGAGGCCTAGGCTGGAGGAGGCCCAGCCTAGGCTGGACCTGTTACTTTAGTACTAATTAATTAGCTAAAAAGGCTAGGCCTAGGCTAGTAGGAGGTCACTGGCAGTGATTGGAGGACAGAGAAGTAGCAGTGACACTGCTACTTCTCTGTCCTCTAGCTAGTCTAAGAGTAGACACTGGCATTCTTTGCTCAGGCCGCTTGCTGCATGCTGACATTATACTGCATCGCCCTAAATTACATGCTTCTTATGTTGTGCACGATTTGAACAATTAATTTGATATTTAATATTAATTTGTGCAAATGTGAAGGAGCACAATATTTTTTTTTTCAATATTTGATCAAACCAAAGTCAGATGTAAAAAGAAATTAAAGAAAGATTTACAAACAAGTTATGTTTGAGATATAGATGATTTATTGATGATAAATACGTTCAGTGTACTTAAACTTTTGTTTTATTTTATTTTAAATTATATTTTTTAAACAGCAAAATGTGGAGTAGGACATTAAGATTTGTTGCAAGAAACAGGATTGTGTGGTACTCTATGAGTGCTGGGATTTTCACAAGTCAGGGTAAAACAGAAACAAACAATCAAAAAGCTTCTACCAAATCTTATATACTACAGGTATATATAATAGTTTAATAGCCTGAGTACATTGGCAGTTTCAGGGGAGGATACAGCATTGTGTATAAAGGGGAAGGTGTGGGGTGTATTCTCAAACAATAGGGTTGGAGGTCTATTGATGTTGCAGTGATGTAGCTACAAGAAATAAAGTGAGTGCGGTTTTCGCAAGAAAAGGAACAATCTCTGTTCAAGTCACTTGGTTGTCAAATGCCTAGTGTGAAATAGGTTGAAACCTTACCAATCGTACTGGTGGCTACAGCGTGTGGGGGGTTGCGTGCCTGATACACTTGAATATATCATGGATATTTCACTAACTGGTACAAATACAATATGTCCACGCTAGATACTTCTGTTATAAGAGAACTCTAAAAGCCTGAATTGCCCCGTGTGGGATAATTAAAGAATTTTGAATTGAATTGAATATAAATGTTAACAACTATTTCTTCAGGATGTTTCTTCAGATTTGACCCATAGCCAGTTGATCAAGAACGCATCAAGTGCTGCAGTTGATTCAGCTTCAAGACTTCTGTCCCAGACAGCAATAGCAATCATTTCTGTGTACAATAGTTATACAAAGGTAAACCTACAATTAAACAGATTCATGAAAACTTCCCAATTCACAACAAAGCAGATCTAAAGCTCTGTCCACACTATCAAACTTTGTGTGACAAAAAAATGTGATGTGCCCATATATGAACATGATGATGTTATATCACTACCATATTTGGACATATCACTACCATATTTGAGCACATCATATTTTTTTTTTTTCAATCTCTTTAATACATTGGAATACAAAAAAAAGCAGACATTACATCACACAGAGTATATATTTATATATATTTTTATTGTCAGACTACTGTAGTTTGATATTGTGCTCCACCGCTGATGAAAAATGAGGCTTGTTAATGCTACTGCCAAGGCCCACATTTTACAACATATAATAGAAATTTTAAATAAGCTACCCTTTAAATAATTTCTCTTTTTATGAAGTCAGTTGAAGATCTCATAGAGTTATTCAAGCTTCATATGCAGTGCCTTGGAGATGAAGCTGCACAGGATGATGTTTGGCAGATGATCATCCAGCAAAGAGTGGAACTAGATGACCAGAAGGCTGCCATAAAGGAACTTGATGACCTTCTGAATACTGCTAGGAAGGTGTTAGAGAACGCTGCTGAGGCTGCATATTTATCAGGTAACATTTATTTTCAGGATTTTTATATCAAAGATGCTCTCCAGGTGGTATGCCATCCTGAGATGAGTAGTAATAATTAGTATAGTCTTGTTTATTTTTAATTAATTTATGTGTAATTTTACTTTCTATGGACCAGAAATTCCAAAATAAAAGATTGATTGATTATATCATATTCTTCTAGATGCCTATACTTTTTTTTAAATAGTGTCCTCTATAGTTTGATGTGTTTCAATTGTAATGTGTTTTTGTTTCATCCTCTCTTGTTTGGTCATGCTTCTTTCATAAATTCTCACCATGTTTCAATTTTTTCAAGTTGGGCCATTGTGTGTGATATGTGAGATATTATAATATATGTTGCAATCTTCATATCAAGTGATAGAACATTATGTTGGTAAAGTGTGAAGTAACATTAAACTATTTTTGTTGAAGGATGCGAGTATTCTGCTGTAACTGCAAATGAGAAACTACATACTACCAATGTTTTAGTTGAAAATGCACAAATGGCATCGCAGAAAATGGATGTTGAATTGGCACAGGCCCAAAAGGAAGATATTACGGAGGTCATGAACTTTGAAGATTCTAATTCAGAATCAGATCAAGAAAGTTGATGACAGTTGATTGTTTTAATACCTAGACTATCAAACTTTGTGTGACAAAAAAAAAAAAAAGTGTGCCCTTAATATAGATTCTATCCCATGCTTACACCACAGGTTATGCATATTAAGAAGATGAGAGAAAGCATAGTACCCTCTGTAGATTCTGCTTTAACATGTTGTTTAACCTTGCCAGTATATGGATTAAAGGCCAATTTACACAGACAATGAGCGGTAACGACGGAAAACCGTGTAGCTTGTCCCACATAGAATCTGTATCAACCCTGAGCGAAAACCGCCCGTCCGCTCCATCTTTTGTGAAAATGTTCATAAGAAATAGATTCTATATTGTTATTACCGTTACCGTCTGTGTAAATTGGCCTTTAGGATCTAAATCAGATGCCTACCAGCTATTATTGATGAGTTGGCCTACAAGATTATACAGAAATGCAGGGATCAATTTCGATGAAATTTTATTTTCTAAAAGGCATTGAAATAGGCCTATGTAAAGCCGATTTTCCACTAGGCGAATTTGTTCGCGCGAATCGAAAGCGCCAGCTTGTACGCATGCGTATTCATGTTTACATCTTCCAAATCCTTCTCTACCCATGCGTATTAGCTAACGCCTTCGATTCGCGCGAACAAATTCGCCTAGTGGAAAATCGGCTTAAAAACAAGTTACAAAAGCATGAATGTCAGTTTTGCTTAATGCCATAAAAACGAAACAATACACACTATATGAACTACTTTATTAAAGAAATCAATAAAACATATATATATAACGTACGTAAATAATATAATGTTGAGTGATCAATCGATGAGCCTAGTTTAAATATAACAATATGAATAATATGGTTACTTCATAATATTTAATAGCTACAAAGTGTCCTTATGAACTTGGTATATTGTGTCATTCATTGCAGTTCACTTGCTGGGTGCGACCATAATATATTATGTGATTAGTGATAAAAACATAAGTAACCAAATATTGTTTATTTCTATTTGTATACATTTAAATTTACAGGCACAGAGAAATTCTAAACTAATAAACTAAACGTTGTGTATACTTGCTGCGTGCGTGCGACCAATACATTATGTGATTAGTGATTAAACATAATTATAAGTAACCAAGAACATTTTTTATTGTTTATTTCTATTTTTATACATTTAAATGTATAACCAGGTGGTATACTTGGAAGTTAATTAATTTTATAAATGTATAAATAATGTCATACAGTATATATTAAATGAAGTTACGCATTCTAACACACAGATTTGTTAAATTAAAATATACAACTATAAGGTAGGCCTACTCCGAGAGCGCATACCTCCCCCTTCACACCCCCCCCCCCCTACACCCTACATAAAAAATTACCCTGCAAACAATGTCAATCACAATTCACAATGTACAGTCATTTAAATAATGGTGTTTTGTCTGCTGCTTGCAATCATACATTCAATAAACATATGTTTCTTTATATATATATGACACTATAAAGTAACAATATGACTCAAATTTAGATAATGAAAGGGTATATGAAGCAAACAGATAAAAAAGATTGTTAAACAACTAAGACTTGTTTTTTGTGACAAGTTTCAATGCATGTTTACAGTGCTAAACATTTCCTCAAACTTTGTATATTTTTAGTTTGAATTTTGTTTTTGTTTCTACAATTATTTTTTTATTTTGATTAAAATTCATTTTATGAGGATGACTCATAACAGCCGAGGCTGACATGCATGAGGCCCTAAACAAAACTGAAACTATAATATACAAACACAAAAACGAGAAAAAGAATGACAAAAATGGAAAGTAAATCGACTAAAAAAAGGATGAATATATAAAAATTTATATATGTAAATATTTAGTAAATCTAATAGGAACATTTTGAAACCCTCATGGACATGTGCCTAGCCATGGTCTGATATGCTAAATTGCTTATCAGAGATCATCGTTTCTATATTATTTTTGTGAGCTTGTGCTTAATACAAAAGAAATACAAAATAATTATTTTATGATATAAATCCTACATATAAATGGTATTATGCTATATAAAATGATTGGTTGAAGTTGGTTTTTATATTTTCCAAACTGTTTAAACCTCAGCTCAGGAGCCCCGGTGGAAATTCCAAAATATTGATTTATATTTGCTGCAAGGAAATAGAGTTTACTGGTTGTGATCATGTGACATTTGCATGAATGAATAAAGTTATTATTTCCTCGTTCAGGTTTTGCTTTAAAACTATGTTAAACTCTTTAATAAGATGGCTTATTGCTATGGTATTAGAAAATAAAACACTAGGCCCTATAGTAAAAACCTTGCCGTTTGCCATGTTTTTAGGCCTCTTGCCCTTTTTTGTGTTTCAGACCTACAGACCTTCTTGTTTGGTAAGTAGGCCACACTAAGACTGTGTTCACACTAGTAGGCTATTTTTATTTGCACGAATCAAAGCGTGACTAATCCGCATGCGTATTCATATTTTCATCTAATTTTTTGACAATGAAAATTGCACAACCAATCAAATTAAATGTGCTCAATTGTTCGTATATTGTGCAAACAGGCTTTACTAGGACTATTTTGACATATACTGTATAGGTCTACGTATACAGGTATATAAATTCGGTTCATTGAACTGAAATTCACATACCAGAATCTATTTTTATAATAAAAGTATTAATTATTTCATTGTAAATATTAATCGTGGAAAGAGTTTGCAATTTTATACTGTATCAGTATAAGTGTCTCTTAAATGCGGTCAATATCCTTTCAGTGGTGCCTCTTGAGCCTTGGTAGTGGTGCCGCGTTGCTCTAATTTCTTCCTGCCATTTTTGATAGTCATGTAGTTTAATTATGAATTTTATAATATACGGGTTACAATGTTGATATTTCGTTCATTTTCCTAGTTGAAAGTAAAATGGATTCGAAGTAACGTTAAGCTATTTCAATCATACATTGTTCATGTTTATGGGCCTATTTTATACATAATTTTCCATTTGTTTGGTCTTCCAATATTGTTCACATGATAACAAGCTGAGTGGTTCGATGCATGGAGGATGTTCGATGTAAGCATGCTAGGGTGAACGCTTTATACAGCAGCACAACCTGCTAAAGAATCCTCTGTCAGGCTCAGGAGGAGCTTGTGGTTCCGTACCCTGCAAGCAATAAGAAAAGAGTATCAAAATTAGTTACTAAACCTAAATAACTGTACTTCATATACAAAGAAATTTAAATTTGAAATAATCAGTTCGTTAATTTAAAGTTGTTCAGTTTTCACAACTTGATGCGTATTTTTTTATCTAATATTATTTACGGAATTTACCCCAAAAAAAATCTGATACAGACGTTCACAAAATCCAAGAAAAACATAATAAAACAATAACTAAAATAACAGCCCATTACGAATAGTAATACCAGAGAATTACATTACATAACATTGTCATTTATAGTGCCTTTACAATGATCGAAGCGCTTTCTGGTAAAGATATAGGGGAAAAGGTGTGTGTTTAAAAGTTCGATGAGTTTGTTTTAGTGAGGTTATTCCACATAGTCGGGCCAAGCTTTGACAATTTTTAACATCAGAATGTTCAGATAGCAATTGTATTTTTAGAACACTTTTAAAATAAATAAACGAACCGGTGAACACGGGGGAAAAACATCGCGTTCAGACTTAGACCAGTACGACCAGAGAAGAGTGAAATTAAGCTATTTTCAATCTTTACTGTAAAATATAAATAGAATTTTACTTTTGATAGCTACACCGATTAAACGTATTGATGTCACGATAATTTTTTCTCATAAACATTATCATAATATTTAAGTTATCGAATTATTCAATCATAATATCTGCATAACAATACTACGACTCAAAACACTATTGACGTACGTAAATGACGTCGCATGTTCCGTACAACATGAATGTATAGGCCTCCATACTAAGTTTGTTATACTTGATGAATGGTATAAAAATATGAAGGCTGATTTATTATAACATCTCTTAAAACTCGATTACATTAAGCAAACTTAATATATTGCAGGCATTATTTTTTTAAATACATGTAGGCCTTCTTCGAAGAATTTCATTTCCTATAAAAGATAAAATTCGAGTACTGTATTTAGGTACTCTCGGTTTTTAATAGCTCTTCTAAAACATGTTATCTTTCATATTTACTGTTAATTTTATATGAGCGAGAAAAGCCTATAATATGAATTTGGGCCGTATAGGACCAAAGCTATACTGAATCTTTAATTTTCTAATAAAGTTTCTATAAGCCTAAGATGTATTGTCCCCCAAAAACATGAAAAATGATTAATCAAATCAGACTTTGAATAGGTTATTTTGTAGTTTTAATCAAGTTAATCCCTTTAAACGAAAACAATTAATAATATAAAATGGCAAAGTAAATGGTCAAATTCAACCAAATTGGCTGGCAGCCAATTTGACTATGTTTTGCTTTAAATTACAGTTTTTCAGGTAAATAAATTTTTTTTCAATTTTTGTTCAAATTATTTTTTTAGGGGGACAATACATCTTTAATATTTGTAATAGTTGGTTAATGATACATGCGTGTGCAAACCAATACAGTGACTAAGCGGTACATAAATGTGTGATTCAGGCAAAGGTCTATAGAAATTATGAAACACTGTCTACATAACGAATTTCAGAGTTTATTTTGATTTATGTTATATTACACTAAACCTCCTAGTGGTAACCTTTGCAATGTATGCTTACAGTGGGGCCTTGTTTAAAATATTGAAACATGATTATTGAAATTAGTAAAGGCATCCGTATTTTCAACCATATTTTGTTACTCGACCTAATATTTTAAGTGCACTGAAAATCGGTTAGCTTATGGCATGCTTTTCAATCAAAATTATTTACCAGTTTTTTAAATAAATGCGGGTCTACTCAGGGAAGAGTGAAATCTCTTGTCTACTCAATTAAATTAAAGATATTTCATTTTTTTTATCTTCTGTGGTTCACCACCACCTTTATTCATTCAATGTTTCATTACATAATTTCTACATTTTTTCATTATTTTCTGTTTTTCCTCATTGATATCATTAATTTCACATCAAATGCATTGTTTGGTGTACTACTATTGAACTGTACACCCACAGAGTGTAAAGATATTTCATTACAGATCATTACTTGTTTGAAACGCTTCTATTCACTTGGCAGCTTAAATGAGAGAAAAGATTACTTCCTATAATACTAATTAAAAAGATCCATGTCAAACAGCACAACATTATATGGTATTCATTAGCCAATCAGTCAGTCCTAATAAGTTTCTGAAATATCAAAAGACGGCTACAACATCCTTTAAAAATCGTTGGATGACGATCACGGTCTAACTGAATATTGTTCGTCCAATCATAATTTGATATACCGTGGCATTATAGCCTATTCACAAAATTATTATTTCGGGTTCGTTAGCGCAGCCAATAAGTCAGTAATAAGTTTCTGTTTCTGTTTTTCACGCTGCTGCTCTAGCCGCTACGTCAGACTTGACCTTAGCAATAAAATAAACTAAAGTGACAGAAATTGAGTCTGTGTTTCATATCAAAGTTATTCACTTCTGTAAAAAAAAAAATATTTATTCACGTATAAATAAGAGAAAAGAAACGTTTAATTACAACCAAAAACCATTGTCTGACAGACAATTTAAGTATTTTTTGCTTTAAATTACATTTTTTCGGGTAAAATAACTATTATGTGACAATAAAATGACACATTCAAAAGCAAATTGAAATTAAAAAATATTTTCCAGAGATACAATATATCTTTAAAAATGTTACGTCAATAAGCGAGCAGCGTTTTTTGTAAGAAATATTTCTTGTTTTACTATCAAAAGAAAACTACAACATTCTTTTAAAAGTCATTGGTTTACGAAGGTCTAACTGAATTCAATCATAATTCGGTATACCGTGGCATAATCGTTGTATTATAGGCATATTATCAACATATTTCGGGTTCACTGTAATAGCCAATAAGTCAGAAAAAAGTTTCTGTTTTTTCTAATATCGAAAGAAAGCCATACAACACAATTCCTTTAAAAATCGTTGATTTTACGAGGTACTAAACTGAATATTTGTAATCATTACTATGGCATAATCGTTGTATCATAGGCCTATTCACAACATTGGGTATTCACTAGTCAATCAGTACAGTAATAAGTTTATTTTTCTGTTTTATTTATTAATATCAAAATCACAGACAAGGCTGAATTAAATTACAATGTACGCTGCAACACAATTTCTTATAATCGTTGGACTAAGAACTATAGGCTGAATATTTCACGTGGTTCCTCGATTTACGTGTGTTCCAATTTAAAAATAAAATGACATGAGAAACTAATGCTCAGTTCTAATCCAATTATATTCTTCCTTTGGTCTCCCGAACGTGATATAAGGATTACTGCTGATGTTATTAATTTAGATTTTAACAATTCATTTTGATATTATTTTGAAAATATGCATAAACCGAATTGATCGTATAGGCCTATAATTTCGATGGAAGGTCGGCGCAATCGAATCTGTTTATTGCATGTCTGCTATTGCAACAATGTGAGACTGAATGGGCCTACACATCCGAATCAACAGACGAAAGATAGATGAGTACCAGTAGTGGAGTTGCGCAAATGCCAACTTTATGTCTGCTGCTTGGTGATTCAACCAAAGTTGTTCAGAGGAGCATGCCTCACATACCAACCTCTCAAATAAGATTAGTATCTAAATGATGTTAGATACGTAAAAGGAAATAAACTAACGTCCATGTATGCTCGATAATATGGCGATTGACTGGTATACGTAGTAAACAAGGTGACGCTAGGTCAATTAGTAATGAATAATGATTTTGAGGAATGAATTATCATAACGTACGAATGGGGGGTTGGGGGTGGGGGTGAGTGAGTGAAGTGAATGTCAGGATGATAGAAGAATAAAAGAATAGGCGACCAGATGAATGAATGACGAATGAGTGAGTGGGGTAGAGAGTGGTGAAATGAGTTAAAGGATGATAGCAGAATGAAAGAATAGGCGACCAATGAATGTACTAATGAATGAACGAATGTACGAATGAATTTTAGATTAAACGACCAAATGTAGAAATCAATGAACGAATATCACTTACAGAATTAATCTAATAACTGAAGACTTACGATAAAATGTATACACGTGTTAAATGAACAGAGGTGATGTAACACGCTTTTATGAGAAGAAACAAAATCGAATTTAATGCAATAACAGAATGAAAACTAAGTAGATCTGGTAAACTAATCATATTATATGGAAACTACGACAGAGATAATAATGTTTTATTAATCCAAAAAGCATTATAATATGTTAATTAGGTGGATAGTAGAGTGTTAAAAAAGTGATGACAATGCGTGGTGCTATTGGGAATTAAGGACAGAGACGATATCCCATGGGCCATTTGCCGGATTTTTAATTGCAATTCGGATAAAAGAGGTAAAATAATGCCTTGCATACCGCTTCGTACCCCCGTCGAGTTATATATTGTATTCCTATTGTAGACCTAATATTATTTCTCAAGAATATTATATAGTGTACTGTATATATAAAGCGATGCATTTAAAACGTTTTCAATGAAGTCAGTACATGGTACATATCTTCTACGGAAGCCCGTTCGGCCCACTAATCAGCTCTTAAAATATAATCATAACTAGTGGCCCGGAACGGGCTTCTGTACATATCAAAGCATGGAGGAACAATTGAAATGTGTTATGTTTATAACTACCATTGCTATGAACTGAGCATCATATTCTATTTTAAGCTCTGTCTACATTATCAAACTAGTTTGACAAAAAAGGTGTGTTGTGCTCAAATATGGTATTGATGACATCATCATCTCCATATATATATTTAGTCACCGTGTAATGTATGAACATGTATTGTATTATATATGACACGCATGCTATAGAGAATCACAATGGATTGTTGTTACTGTTACTTGAATTACAACAACAAGGTGTGTTTTTTAATTGTTGTAGGCTTGACAGCAGGAGACTAAATAAACTTCTATAACTATTTCATAACGTATTTAATGGCCGAGAAACTGAAAGTCAGACCTGTAATTTAGGCCTAATTATGTATGAAAAATACTATCCTTGGTCAAAATATTACTATTAAACCTGGTATAGAATTAATTTACATGTTACATCCAGTAGGCCTTACAGGCCTAAGTAATTTATAACTAATAGGCTCAAGTGTGTGATACTTCATATAATTTATTAATAGACAGATAACGATAACCATGATTTTCATTCAAGAGCATCAATCGACGTTTACGAGTGTTTTTGTTAATAAAGAAATTAGTTATTCCCCAAACACATTTACTTAGTGTTAAGTTTGTATTGTATTGAATAAGCAAAAAGCAGTCCATACAAACTATAGTGACCACTGATTTCTTTACCAAGTACAAATAAAGCAGGTTCAACAAAAACATATTCATCGCTTTATTATTCAACACATTAACAGCTATTAAACGAATTAGAAATAAACCACAGACAGATTAGAGATTGTTATTGTGACGATATATCTCTCATATCTATTCCATTAATATGCGCCTGTTTTGCTCGTTGTTCATAGGCCATGTCAGAATGGTATACTGTGCCGAACTATATTTCGTGCGGTAATCTCTAATAATATTCTAACGCGTACGTGGCTCAAATTAAATTCATTAAATTACTAGTCCTATACGAATAAGATCTTCCCCAAATATAACATATCCAACTTAGGCCTACTTACCTCCACCGATGATGGGCCCGTCCTATCTGGATTCTGTGGCATTTTGTTTAAAGTTACAACTAACTAACCGAACGTGATATATATAGTTCCAATTATTTCAGTACCTGATGACAAACCAACGAATATGCTATAGATGCCAGTAGGCCTACACAACATGAATATACACGGGTGTGTTCACACACGTCACACACATTGGCTCTTTGCGCAATGCACCATACACCAAACTGGTTTTAACACGGATGTGTGTCCACACACTAAACTTTCATGATGACACAGTCGAATAATTTTCTTTTCACTAAGTTAATAAAACTCTATGAATGGACTTTGATAATAGAGATCTACCGACAAGGTTATTGTGACAATGTAAATAATACTACTCTAGTCTTGAGTGGTGAATATATGAAAGTACTGCAGTATGCCGGCCCAAGTACACACACGAGCGGAACGAAAAGCTCGCCAGGAACAACTACGACCAGAGCGGAAACAGCTCACCAAATAGTTAAACATTAAGATCTATTTAGTCTTAGTAAAAAGTGTAATGTGAAACATACTCTAAAATATATGTGCACTTATTGCACTTAAAACATGAGGATATGTTTTTCTATATATGTGTGTACGTTGGGGTTAGGGTGTCCCCCAATAGGGGTTTCTCACGGAAAGATGGGGTTCTACTGCATATTTTTGTATGTGGTTAAAAATAAGGAAATTATTAAAAAAAGCCTTTCCCAAGTTCTTTGAACAATAAATTAACACTCCCCAAAACCCATGGTATTGTTTACTGCCATTTGGATCAATAGTACTAGCTACATGCCTCTTGGCAATTCTACAACAAATACTCCACAAAATATCGAAACATGAACTGATACAGAAAGAAATATATTTGAAAAGAAACATTCAGATTTGCAGATCCCCAGTATAATAGGAAACAATTGCTAAAAAGGCACTATTGGCACGCCATACCACCGTAACACGGAAGTGCCTTGTCAAAAACGAGCGAAGTTCAAAAACAATATTTTTGAAATATTCCTTTTACATTAATCATTGTATAAAAATGATAAGAAATTCAAAATTTATGTTTGAGAAAATAGATTTTTGTATGGTACCACGTATTTACCACCTTCTCGGTTCTGAATCAGCATATTTCCGATGTAAATATTGGCTTATGCCTAGGCCCTTCACTAGCCATTGTCCGTTTGTTGTTGGCTCCCGTGAATTATCGGCTTGCTCCACTGCATTAAAACATTTGAGGTAGGTAGGCCTCGGCTTAGACTTTGTGTTTGTTTATTATGATATTTTAGAGTATACGCTTAATTATCTTTAACTTATCTAGGTTGCCTTCGACGCAAAGAGAATCCTGTAATAATTTCTCAACGTCTACACATAAACCAAGTAAATATTTCAATGAAAACAAATTCAAAGAAGAATTTAAAGAGGCTACTGGTCATCTGAGGGAAGGCGAGTGTCGGAATGAAATACAAGATGCTGTTGTACATTTAGATCAAGTAAGGCATGTAATATTATTTTACTTTTTTCAGAGTGTCATTATTATGATAAATCCTATATTAGTTCCAACTTTTTGATGTTGTGTCCCACGTCTGTGTTCAAACCATCCTTGAATCATGGAGCTATAAAATATAATTTTATACCTCCAAGCGAGGTAAAATGGCCGAGCGGTTAAGACAGGGCCGCCGTTTACTGTACCTAAAAGAGCAACAATATCGACATGGGTTCGAGGCCAACTAGCTCCTAGTTCTGATGGTGGAACAAGTCTTCTCGGATAAGGACTATAATTTATAAACCATAGGTCCAGTGTACAAAGTTATAAACAGGGAGTTGTACAACTCCCTGGTTTAATCATAACAACATTAAAGTATTTGAAAACACAAAAGCATTTTTTTCATTTATTCTCTAGTTACCAATGAATTAACAAAATTGCACAAATGACATTAGGTTTATAGTGAATTGAATCATGCTGATAAAAATTCATTTTAATGAATTTTAAACTTAAAAGTTTTCTGTGTAGTATTGTGTTCAATTTTATGTTTAGAAGAGAAATCATAAATTCTTAAATTTATCTTTCAGATGATTGATTACAATGTGTTTGGAGGTAAAATGAATCGTGCAATGATAGTTTTAAGTTCCTTCAATCTACTAGCATCACCGGATCAATTGACAGACAAAAACCAACAGAAAGCCGTTTTATTAGGCTGGTGTGTTGAGTTGGTAAGGAGTATAATGTTTGAAATTTTAAGTAATAGTAATAATTATATCACGCTTTTGCACAGTAATATAATGTGTTTAGAGATATTATAAGATATAATTGCACCTGGCATATGTTTACTATGAAAATCTAAGTATTTCTTAAATAGCGCCCTCAGTTTGTAAAGTAACAAACAAAATTTTAGCACCCTCTACTGTTTGGCTATGTTTTCATAAAGTTTAAAGTTTGGACATCTGACCACATTTATTTCCTACCCTATTTTTGTAAATGCCATTTTAACTTTTTATTGTCAATTTCTTATACATTCAGTTACAAGCATGTTTTCTTGTTGCCGATGACATCATGGACCAGTCAACTATGAGGAGAGGGAAACCATGTTGGTATAAAATTGTAAGAATTGTATGTTTAATTTTGTAGATGTAGTGTATAATTTCCAACGTACTCTACATAATACACAAGTTTCACCTTTTCAGTTTTCATCTTATAGCAAACCAAAAGTTAAAGCCACTACTATATGGCCCTATTGCGATAATTCTTTCATCTTTAATTGGTTAAAAATGTGAAAAATAAGTTGATTCTAATGATTTAAGCGGCCCTCTATAAATACCAGGTCTTCCTCAATTATTAAGACAAGTAATTAAGCAACGGGACAACGTCAGTATAGGCCTATAGTTAGCATACGATGTTCGTACGTTACGGCTCTTTACCAGCTAGGCCGACAAAACTAAACCTAACTAAGCTTGGCCTAGAGACGTCTACGAGAGAACATTTACTACTGCAATGCACTACTTAAGTAGTGCATTTACTCTTTTTATCATAATTATCCTTAGAACACTCATTTAAGACAAGAAATGACCTGTTTTAATGTTTTTAAAGTTATGTACAGTATATGCATTATTTTTACAAATAGTCAAAAATTGCAGGTATGGTCATGGTGCCTTTAAACATCAAAACTTTTTTGAAACTATTTTATAGAATGGTGTTGGACTTTCTGGATTTAATGACGCATTCCTGCTGTATTCAAGTATACACTCCATTTTAAGAAGTAATTTTAAAGATGATCCATGCTACATTTATTTGGTAGAACTATTTGATATGGTATGTTGAAGTATACAGTGAGGAAACACATCCCAAAGTCCCTGCGTTGTGTTTTGAATATGTGTTAGCTGTAGTTGCCATGCATCTACCTGTTATTGTAGAGTTTATATAATTGTTGTAGTCCCGGGGACTGGCTGGTAAATTGTATTTGTATTGTATTTGTACATCATTATCAGTCCCAGTGTTGTGCTCTTTTGAAATTATATTCAAACCAAAGACAGCTATAAAGGCACATTCACAGCCAAGAAGTTTTCAGAATAATAATCTTTTTGTTTGTAGTTTAATTCATTAAACATGTAGTTTGATTTCTTTCTTTTTTGTGTGTTTAAATAGGTGCTACAACAGACTACGATTGGTCAGTCGCTTGACCTTCTAACCTCACCGAATGACAATACTGACCTGACTAGGTTTACCGAAGAAAGGTGAGGCAATGACAAACCGACGTAGGAGTGCTAGTATAGTTATACTGTATATGGGAATGCTAATTTGAGTAAATTGTTATAGACATTTAAATCAAAGCAATCTAACAGGATGCTGAGCTCCAGAGATCAAAGGGTTTATCTGTGACTGCGACACAGTTCCACACCCTTTAAAGTCGATTTAAAGGCGAATTTGTTTGCACTAATCAAAGGCGTCAATGTCGCAGAGAATGTGTACATAGTACAGTACTGTTATTTAGTATTTTTCTCAGTCAAACATAAGATCAAATGATTGTTATGAGTTTCTATGGTTTCCTCTTGTTAGATTGCCTTGCTTAAAGATACACAAGAGAATTCAGAAGATTAGGGTTGTTGTCTTGATTTCAGAATTGCCTAAAGAGTTGACAAATGTACAACTACAATGCAAAGCTTCTAAATTTCAATTTATCATGTAACTCAGTTCTACAATTAAATAATGTATAAAGAAAGTTTTACAATATAGTTACAACGCCCTCTATTTACTGTAACAACCTTCCAAAGTAAAATATGTTTATAGTGTGTTAGTGCTCCCAAAAAGCTCTGCAATTTCTTTCTGGCTGTTTATTGTTTTGATTTAGCTTTTGCTTATTTTATTTGTCCAGATTCATTCACTGATATGCACAGCATTGCCATTTTTTCAGTAGTTTGCCTTTTGATTTATCTACATAAGATATATATAATATAAAATGTCAACATTTTTATTATTTTCGTTTGTGAATCTAGATATGATGCCATTGTAAAGTGGAAAACAGGTTTCTACTCATTCTATATGCCAGTGGCGCTTGCATTATATCTTGTAAGTACACTTTATTCAAAACTTCCGTTTGTAGATTTTAACTAAGTGGCTAAATGTATAACGAAAAATTTGGTATAAATATATTGGTTTTTTAGGTTGGGATCTGTGATGAACCAACACACAACCAAGCTAAAGAAATTCTTTTGAAGATGGGCCACTTCTTTCAAGTTCAGGTAAAGAACAAATTATTGAAACTATTTATTACACATTTACCCATTTAGACGATTTACATAGAGTTCCATATACACCCATTCAGACTGCCTACATAGACTTCCATATACTCCCATTCAGACTGTCTACATAGACTTCCATATACACCCATTCAGTCTGTCTACATAGACTTCCATATACACCCATTCAGACTGCCTACATAGACTTCCATATACTCCCATTCAGACTGCCTACATAGACTTCCATACACCCATTCAGACTGTCTACATAGACTTCCATATACACCCATTCAGACTGCCTACATAGACTTCCATATACTCCCATTCAGACTGTCTACATAGACTTCCATATACATCCATTCAGACTGCCTACATAGACTTCCATACACCCATTCAGAATGCCTACATGACTTCCATATACACCCATTCAGACTGCCTACATAGACTTCCATACACCCATTCAGACTGTCTACATAGACTTCCATATACACCCATTCAGACTGTTTACATAGACTTCCATATACTCCCATTCAGACTGCCTACATAGACTTCCATATAAATGCATTCAGACTGTTTACATAGACTTCCATATACTCCCATTCAGACTGTTTAAATAGACTTCCATATACACCCATTCAGACTGGCTATATAGACTTCCATATACTGTACACCCATTCAGACTTTCTAAATAGACTTACATACACCAATTCAAGGCCTCTGCTAAATTTTGAAACACTGTGTAGTAATATTGAAATGTAAGTAAAGCAATTTATATTTAGTATAAACACTTTCTATATCACTAGCTACTTTCACTTAAACAGATAAACATTCTGCAACAGCCAGACCTTGAAATGATTTTCGTAAAGTGCATTTGGGAAGGTTTTCGTCATTTGTTTGTAAATTGACAGATTAAGTTTCATAATATTAAAAGTGGAAGCATTTAGCAATCAACAATGTACTTTAAGTTGTGTTAAGTATTTTCTGGAAAATAAAAAAACGATGAAAATTATCTTTCCCTAGTATTAAAAGCAAAGTACACTTAACTATGCTATTAGATCTGTGTCAGACCATTAACAATTTGATTATGTAAGGTGTAGTGCATTAAAAAAGTATTTTAAAACAATTATCAGCATTCCAGATGTTGGTTTGCCATTATTACTCCTAAAGTTTTCTAGAACAAAGGTTACCAACTACAGTAATTTATATACAGGGCTTAGTAACAAGTAGAAGAGAGGTCAAAAGTGTTTTTTCTTTTAAACCCCAATCCCTCTTTTTGGTAAAACTTTCAGAATAACACCAGTTCGTTTTATAATAAAGTGCAGTGGAAAAAGCTTATGTAATGTATTGTCCCCCAAAATATAGAATATAATCAAACTTTGAATAGGCCATTTTATAGTTTGAATAAAGTTATTTACTTTTGCTACAAAAAAGTATGATTTTGCTTATAATAAGACAAAGTAAGCAGTTACATTTAATCAGAAACCTGTTCACTTCCAGAAACGATAGGCTTCTCATTCTCATTAACTACTTTTTTTCTTAAAATTCTGTTTATTTATCAATCCATTTAAAAGTGAATAACTATTATGTGACGTTAAAATTTCCTATTTAACAAAAAATTGTTGGTAAAATTAGTTTTTCAGCAGGGATAATATTTCTTATCGCTTAGTTAATGAAATCTCTGGAAAACTAATTATACTACTTTTACTGAGCCGGAGAGTTCATTGCGGACAGCATGACCCAGTGACCTTTACCGGGAGTCACTGGAACACAAAACGCCAACTCGTCTCTAGTCTCAGAAATTAAAGTGCGAATAGTAGTACTTTAATATGTACCATCTTCTCATTTTTATTCTAGCATGTTTGGAGCTATAATAATAAAATCATTAATAAATATAAATCAATTTTTATTATATTTTGTTGAGACATTTTTGATTATGTGACATAAATTGTATGAACTTTCGACTTTCTAGGTCTTTTGGACATTTGGGTTTATGTTTTGTTTTTAGGGTATATGCATTCAATAAAAGAGAAATTCATAAATCTCAAATTTCTGGCACCAACTGTGGCCTCAAAGGTGGTGTGCCTTGGGATGGTATAAACGTTCTATAGTGGGGTTAAAGTTTCATCCAAAAAGAATGGATGACACACATGTAGTGTCAGTTTTTGACAGTTAATTACAAAAATGATTGATACAGGTGATATACTAGTAAAAGGGTAGAAAGGTGTTAAAGAAATGTGTTTATACTTCTGTAGTATCATTAGCAGCAGTAATGTAACCTATTCAAAGATGTAGGTAGGGAAGTGTTAGGGGTGGGAGTCAAATGTTATTGTGGGGGTGGGTGTCAAATGTTATTGTGGGGGTGGGTGTCAAACGTTAGTAAGTGGGTGAGAAAAAACAATACTTTATGGTACTTGAAGGTTTCATTGTGGAGTGCTATGTTAAAATTAGTCCTTATTGACCTTAAAACATGACTTTGGTGGCCTGTGTCTGTCTATCTCCACCCATGCCTAGTCCTTTGTGTGCTTGTGTTTCAACTGTTTAACGAAATTTAAGGGAAGAATAGATAGAGCCTCTCAAATATCCATGCATGTACACAATTATTGGTAACCATATTGCTGTTGTGATAGCTTCCGTGACTACAGCAAATTTAAATATTTACTAGATTCCATAGTACTTCCAACAGCTATAAAATAATAAGTTAAATAAATAAAAAGTTTCATAGGTTGTGATTATGTAGTCGCTTTACTTAGTATAAATTGTATACTTGGTCAGATGTTTGTGAAAGTACATTGAGATTAATTATTGGGTGAGACTCGAACCCATGACCTCCAGATCACTAGCCTGGCATTCATACCTGATGGCTATAGGTTAGATATACTTATTTACAATAATTAGGAAATACAATCTTAAGGTTAATAAGATATTTTATGCAATATTTTTGTTTAACAGTGGTTTTTTTATTGTTGTATAGTACTAAGTTTTGTATACATGTCATCAAGGCATTATAATCATTTTTTGCAACAGAAAAGTATTAAGTTTATAAGTTAATATTTGAAATAACACTTTTGACTTAAATTGTTCTGAACTTTTTTTGATAGGACGACTATCTAGACTGTTATGGTGAGCCAGAAACAATTGGTAAAGTAGGAACAGATATAGAAGAAAACAAGTGCAGTTGGCTTATAGTGCAAGCTTTGAAATTGGCCAATGAGGATCAGAGAAAAGCCTTACAGGTATTTGATTCATTTATTTTTCTTTTGTTAGTATAGTTAATTATTCTTAAGTTAGGAATAGGAGGTAGAAGTATTAAATGTCAAGGAAAGATATTAACAAAGCATCTGAGATGCATAAGTCACAAATGAGAAGGATTTTTAGGACCCGATCATATACCCACAACCACCCCTCCCCCTACCTCCCCCTCAAAAGGAAATTGAAAAAATGAAAGCTACTGAATGCCGTTTGAGGTTTTCATCCTGGATTAATTGCATTGCACAGAAAAGGCCTTGTCTTTTGAAATGTGGGAGTGCGAACACAAACCTAACAAATAAAATGCCCCTGAGGTGTTCATTTTTCTACACATTCTATACAAATAATTTGTTGACAAATTTCCAAAAGAAAAGGATCGTATCAACTAAATGTGTGTTGAAAAACAGTATATTTGAGTGTGCTTGCTTCCTATCCCACCGTGTTGATACATCGTGAATAAAAATAAGCTGGTGCAAATTGACATTTTAATTTTTTAAATTTTTGTATGTCATACGCATCCAACAGCGAGTAATTATCAATAACCAATTACAGTATGGATAAACTATTTTATAATTTATCGTGCTTATAAACTAAGTCTCATTTTGAGGCTGTGGAGTTGAAAGAATCGTGAGTTACAACCCTGACACTAGGTCAGGATTGGAAGGCAAGCATGCTAACCACCAAACTAAAGCTCTACTATTAACATCTTTTAATTAAGGTCGGAGTATAAAAACGTGCCGAATGAACAATTTATAGTGGACATTTTCTTTTTCAGACCAACTATGGTTTGGATGATCCTATAAGTGTTGCCATCGTTAAAACTATTTATCGTGAATTACAAATTGAATCCATTTATAAGAAATTTGAGCTAGAAAGTTATGAGGACATTCAGCGTGAAATAGATAATATGAAAAGTGATCTACCAAAACAGCTGTTTCTCGAATATGCTGCAAGAATCTTTCAACGAGAAAAATAATTTGTTTTCAGTGTGAAACATAATTATTGAAAGACTTTGCATGTCAATCAATCTGTAAGTTCTGTTTTACACTAATGATGAGTGTAAAGTGTAAAAACAAGAGATACAGGTCTTCCATCAATTACAGTACCATCCATAATTGGCTGTATCGAATGAAGGTACAGCCAGGTCTTTATGTATGGTGCATTTTCAAACCCATAGCCAGGAAATTCGTGGGGTTCGAATGAACCTCATTTTTCAAACTAGAGGTTAGCAGCTGAACTGACCCTTGATCTTGATAAATGCTATCATAGGCTCAGTCTACATTATCAAACTTTATGTGACAAAAACATGATGTCACATCACTATCATATTTGAGAATATCACTTCAATATTTGGGCCCATCACACCTCTTTTGTCAGACTAGTTTGATATTGTAGACAGAGCTTGAAAGGCAAATTTCATCTTCTAAGCATAAAACAATTTTAATACATCATGATTGGTCGATCGTTCAATTCCATTCCATAATGCTTGTATGCGCTCGTACTTCGGGGGAAAAGACAACGAGAAATCGGAAAAAAGTTTCCATAACCAAGATACACTTAAATTATTCTGCTCAATCTACGACTATACACATCACTCCTACCATAAGCCTATTATTTTGTGTCTAACTGCCACTCAACAACGAATTGAAGAGCACGTTTTTAATCATGTCATTTTAGGCTTATTTAGCTTAAGTTTTCCAACATTATTTTTATATTTCTCTATAATTTAATATATGTTTTATATTGCCCCTTCCATTGAACAACAAGGTGTTATACAGTTTACTATAAACATACACGAAGTGGCTTTGTTTTATATTGCCCCTTCCATTGAACAACAAGGTGTTATACAGTTTACTATAAACATACACGAATTGGCTTTGTTTTATATTGCACCTTCCATTGAACAACAAGGTGTTATACAGTTTACTATAAACATACACGAATTGGCATATATCCATCTGGCGCGCAGTGTTACAGATGTTGTAAAGCGATTAATTCTGTCAATTAATAAGTGAAAGGAATTTGTTTTTATAATTACATCTAACTGTTACTCAGATTTTGCAAAACAAACATGACATGTTGTTACCTAACAAACATCTGCAAGCCATATTTATGTTATGTATGTATTAATAGCCCGAGGAATTTAATTCCGTAGATTTATGATTTCACATTTCAATATTGGATGGTGTTCAACGCTTTATTTTCTTCGATAAGCATCAAGTTCATTATATGATAATCGTTCCATCACGTAGGGTGTTAAAGACTATTTAATTGAACTATACCAAGACATGTGTAGCAATCCGAAATTGCTGGTTCGGTTTGATCAACTTCTTCGACATTATTTTTTGTTTACCGTGTATATATCATTTTTTTTAAGTATAATCAAATTTAAGTTTTCTCTTTTCGCCGTTTAAAATGTATAAAAGTATCGCGTCTGGAATTCTTGCTAAAGATAGACGTATCAATATTATATGATATATGCATTATACATATTGTAATTAAAGAATAAACAGTACTAAATTTGTATTTTGTTGTTAAGTTATTTCTAAAATAAAGTTATAAAATTAATCTGTTTGCCATATATTGGCCTTCTAAATATAACTAGAAAAGCCTTCTGACCATATAAATAGTTCATCTTTTTCTCAGCCATTTAAACTTAAAAATACCCATTACATAAGTTTTCCATTGTGATAGAAATTAATGAATGAATTACTTTCAGGAGAGTTGCATTGAGTTTTATCGTGCACTTTGGCCTAAAGCTCTGTCTACACTATCAAACTTTATGTGACAAAAAATATGGACATGGTGATGTCATATCACTACCATATTTGAGAATATCATTACCATATTTGGGCACATCACACTTTTTTTTTCAAACTAGTTTGATAGTGTAGACAGAGCTAACGCTAATGCACGTTGTAATTTACACCCGAATTTAGTCATAGGCCTAATTAATAAGCTAAACATTCGGCAATTTCCCCACGGGACGGTGCATCATATCACTAATGAGACCAATCGTGATTTTAATTTTTTGTCGTGTAACGTGAATCCGAGGCGTTGTCGTTACAGGGTCAAAAGTGGGTCAGTGGTATCTGGTCATTTGTAAAACCAGTGCCGTGCCGGTGTCGAACTTGATTGGAATGTATCTCGTTGTTTTAAGCCGCCATGTCTCAACATTTTTGACAAGATTCCGCCACCGGTTTTACCAGGCAGGTGAAAACAAATACATTTTCTCCCTGTTTTTACTTGCTTTTTATGCACTTAATTTTACCCACGATTTATAAATACTATCTATTTAATGATATTACAATAAGTAAGTGATAATCTTATGTTGAAATACGGTACTTTCAAAAGACCTCGTTCTGTAATTGGCCTACGGTTTATTATAGCTGGCCATTTGTTCCAAAGAACATACATTTTTTTTCGTATACACACAATTGAAACTTTATAATAAACAAATTAACAAAAATGTTATTATCTTAACTTTTATTATTTCATAAACATAAATATACATCGGTTATAAAAATGTGTAACTCTACAACCTGATATTTTAGAATCACTCGTATAAAATGCTTTGCTATATGCAAGGAAATTATTATTCGGGTCGTTAGCAGGAGATTTATTGGAAGATGCGCGGTAGCTTTGTAACTACCTAAAGTTAAAGCAATATATTATACAACGCCACTACAAAATAAAACGATTTATAAACAATTGTAAAAGTGATATCCTTATGAGCTTTTACAATTTGTCAATGCCAATAAATTAGATAACAAGGAATGTAGCTACGGAAACTCCAGTTATATAGATAGCCTAGATGTTTAAACCAATGCAATCAACAACAGGATGCTGAACTTCTGAGATCAAAGGGTTATGCGTGGCTTCGACACGATCAGTTCCACGCCCCTTAAAATACACCGTGGCCCGCGGAGAATACACTGTTATACGGTACATTTGTCGCAGCCAGACATAAGATCAAAGGACTGTTACGATTTCCTATCTTCGCATTCCGAGCTCAGTATCTTGTTGTTAGATTGCCTTGGTTAAATATATGCCCTAATACTTTGATTAACAACGTAATGTTTACCTAGCAAAATTGCAACAAGTTGAATCTTTCTTTTGGCCAATACTGTATAGCAAAATTGCGCTTACATTCTAATGCGTTTGAACTATTATATAACGATACAAAATCTAATAAATACTTTTATTTAATCTATATTATTTACATAAATAAAATTATACACATGTTGAATTTATCTTCTGTTGAAAGAAAGTAACTTTTATTCTTCTAAAAAGAACACCTTCTAAAAACACTAGAAGCATATCACTAACTTATTCCAATTTAAAGATAAACTCAAAGAGAGTTTGTTTTCGACGAAAACTTTGTCATACTTTTACTGTGTTTTTCTTTATCGTATTTCGTCTTATATTCTGAATTTAATTCAAAGAAATTAATTTGTATCAATTGAAAGTAAATTTAATCAAAACAAAAGATTCATGTTTACGGACTATCTTATAATGCTTGGTTCCCACTAGAGACGCAACGCAATGGCGTGACGTTGCGACGTAAGTGATTTGACCAATCACAAACGATGGATTATTCTAACTGTCGCCTGTCATTGGTCAACTCTTGATTGCATCACGTCTACGTTCTTGCGTTGGGAAACAAGCTTTATATTGACGATAATTGTTTACTACGTAATGTGGTAAAATCAGGGAAGAGTGAAAAAAAATTCTTCTCCAGTAAAACAACCATTTTTAACATTTTGATTGATGACGTAATCATTTTTTTTAATGATAGTGGTTGTACAGATGTAAACGTCATCACAATCGTATACCCGCTTTCCTCTCCCGTTTGTCTCCTGAACCGCAATTTACTGCGAATATTCCATATCTCGTGTGTTGATGAATTGGAAGTCCAGACAGCTAATGACAACCTGGAGTGAAGAAAATTGGAAATAATATTTTCAGTCAATTGATTTTAAAATAACTATTATATTTAGACTAACAAGTAACAAGTAACTAACAGTAAATAAACGCATTACGCATTTTTTTTACTTTTTACTAAACATTTAAATTCATTGAAAACATTGTCCTGGCTTTTCTCGTCTATCGAAAACTCCATTCTCTTTACAAGACACTCAACTCCCTGTTTGGCATATTTCAAGGTAAAATGTAATGCAACATTTTTTGTACAATTTCATTTTCAATCATCTATCTACAGTAGCAAAACACCTTCATGGCCCAACATAGTGACCTCTTAATAGGAGTGTATAGCCTAAGCCTATTTCTCACTAGGGGAATTTTTTTCGCGCGAATCGAAAGCGTCTGCTTGTACACGTCATGCGTATAGAGAGGGATTTGGAAGATGGAAACGTAACATGAATTCGCGTGCGTATAAGCTGGTGCTTTCGATGCCTGCGAACAAATTCGCCTAGAGGAAATTAGACTTTAATAATGGTTGGTTGTAGTGTTAAAGCATATTGCCCCACGTTTCGTTTCACGAAAAAGTGTCCTTTTAAACAGGGTGTCTTATAAATTTGGGGTGTTCCAAAGGAGGGCTCTACTGTAACGGTACTTACCATACTAGTTCCTACATTTTCCTCTTGGCGTTAAACCAAACGTGTATGGAATTTGGTTACCCTTTCGAGATGTACACGTTAGTCCCCTTTTACAAGCTCCAAGAACCCCGTATGGACCCATACATGACTGACCAACCATCTAGAGTTTAAACAAAAGTAAAGTAATTTTAAAACAAATCATTTACTCATCCTTTTATAATCGGTTGTCACCAGATTAACCTTTCCTGCCCAAGTCGCTGACTGAAGTAGCTATGTTAGCTATACCCTTTTTGGGTAACCAAGTCAGAATTGCAGTTTCTGCAGTAACTATACACTTTAACCTGTTTGGGTAACCAAGTCACAATTGCAGTTGCTGCAGTAACTATACACTTTAACCTGTTTGGGTAACCAAGTCACAATTGCAGTTTCTGCAGTAACTATACACTTTAACCCTTTGGTAAGGCAAAATTACAGTTGAAGTCGCTGCAATAACTACATTTTTGTTTACTTGTTAACCTGAGTATATGCAAATAAATATGATAACGATTTTTTTGGAAAATACCGAACACCTCGGTTATAATATTAATAGGGCGAAGCACGTATGGACCTCTTCAGTCATCTTTTTCTATTTTGTATTGGTGGGTGTACAGTAAGCTACATTTTCATAGTTTGTAATGTTTTTTTTCGTTGAAAAAAATGGTATTACCTTTGGACAAACTTCACAGCACCCGCACATATCTGATATCCTTCGTGCTCCGCCAGGACATCGCTTTGGAGTACGAAGACTACAGTATTGCGTCAACATTGAACGTCTGTATGCTTTGCATCGACACCGATTAGCACTTACACTGTAAACAAACAAACATTTTTGTAAATAAAATAATTTCATGATTTAAAACAAATAGTTTGGACATCATCTATAATGTTGATATATACAGACGGCACAAACGTGGCGTGCTGTGTACGGCTCTTGTATGCGCGCGTCAACTTTTTGAATCTTGTAACTGGCACACTGCTTTTGTGCGCATTCGTAAGTTAAGCTGGGGTTTCATTGGTGAAATCGCTTGGGTTGGGCTTACGTCCTAGCGTTGCGTCCTCGTGGGAACCAAGCTTTATGTATTTTATTATTGTCGCTGGTGATATGGACTAGAACAAAGCTGACGAGTGGTCAAACTTTTACAAGCGCTTGTCTGTTTTTTAAACATTGTGTGGTTGAATCTGATTATTATTCCATTTTACCTATATTGAGACAGATAGTTTTTTTATTCCTTAAGAAGGTTATGCCCAACGATGGAGAAAAATATAACTTATTTCTTCATGATGCAACTGATATTTTCAGATATTTTTTATGAAGAAAATGTTTTAATCGGTCATCCAACTTTTATCACCGTAATAATACGAAGCAGCGGGGTCGCAGTGGCTTGTATTCATAAACCACGGAAGGCTAGAGGCGACGCAAAAAACGTTTACAAAAGCTTTATAAACGGCGTCTTAGCGTCAACATCAAAAGTGGCCAAATCGACATTGGTGTTTATCTACCCGGAAATACTGTTTATGTTAGCATAGCAAATTTCCATTAATTGACGGAACGCGAATTGAATTTGTAAACTTCACTGTTTTCTGCCCTGAGGTGATCTCGTGTTTGAACAGTGGGTGTATATGAACACCATCCTATTAAATATGTTGGCGGTTGAAAAATATGAATATCATATTTGTATTCCCATGGGTTTTCATTTAATAGTTGCATAGTAATATGTTTACAATTCGGCATAATATATAATGTTAATGTTTTCGAATTAATAAAGCGGTTACAATAAAAAAAATGAAATAAGAAACAGATTGAAAACAGTAAAAGTATAGTATTAATAATTACGAAATGTTAGATAGCATTAGTACATTGTAGGATGGAGATGATGCAATGTTGTAAATATGGTTTAGTTATTTATCGCTCGCACTGGACTTAATGTGGTCAAGCAGTAGCCTATTCGTAATTCCTCATCTTGGCACAGTTTTTTTTTATTAAATAAAGATTATCTAAATACGATAAACTTATTTATGTGACCTTTAGCCTCAATGGGTTATATATATTTTGACTACTGTACAAGTAATCAAATTTCTATTGAGATACGTACGAATAAAACATGAAACGCATTTCATAAAATCAAAAAAATATATGGCAATTGTTTATCTATGTACGGTATCTTCCTAATAAATTTCAACATAGCGTCTAATATGACTTAGTAAACTTTTGTATTTTACCATAAATTCCGACCAAAAAGTAAAGTATTTATAATATTAGCATATAATTATTATGATAGTTTAACATTCCTATAGTAAGATACAACTCAGACGGATAAAAAATGATCTCTTTACTACCGCATCGTATATGATAAAACACTAAATAAGCACGCTCTAAATCCATTAGAGAAAAAATGAAATCTAAATTGACATAAGTGGAACATGCGATCCACAACAATATTCATGTACGTGATTTGACAAATAAATCTGAATTATAGAATCCCGAGAGCTGTTTTAGGTGGTATTATAAAATACATATAGGTCTATTAAGGCCTATATTTTACGGTCGGAAATATTGCGAAAATGATTTACTGTTAAAGAAGATTTCATACAACCGCGAAAATTCAATACAACATGCATTATTACAATTTCTTAAATTATAATTTTGGAAGAAAATGGAATAAGAACAAATTGGAGCTATCTGAACTCATGTTTAAAGAATAAAACAAAGTTTTGATAATGTCTAAACAAGCAACTGTCCGAACACATGTTATTAAAAAAAATATAGACCTAGAATTATATAAAACCAATGATGTTAAATAACGTAGTTTATTTATTGTTAATAGGTCTTGTTGGCAAATTTCCAATGCATAATGAAATTATGAAAGTTCGAAATTTACCGCTAATCTATAAATAGCCCTACAATAGGCCTATATGATTCGATTTATTTAGTTTTGATACAAAAACACATTACAAAAAAATTACACTATACAAACAATTAACAACGTGACAAGGATTCTCCAAGCGCACTTTATTCTTTATAACGGCCACAGACCTTATAATACATTTGAATTTATTGAATTATATTTTGCAGCTAAGCAGACAATGATTCTTTATATGCAGCATCACCCCCAAAATACATAATTCTTACCCGGCTTCCCGGAAGAATCATCACAACATTAGACACTTTCCCACAGTGCAAAACTACTCTGCTGTTAATGATATAATTGGGCGCAATCAAGACAGCTAAATGTCTATCGAAGAAAACACTGGCGTTCTATTAACTGTGATCTTGCTTTTATGATATGGTATTAAGTAAGAGATTGGCATCATGCCATTTCACATAAGCATCTTTTATGAACAACATAGCATGGTATACACATCTTGCTGTATCGCGTTTCTTGATAACGGTCACAGACCTTACAAACTTCAAGTATCCCCACTGGGTGATATTATCTTTCTTTTAAATGTAGGCTAATTTTAGCTATCTTATCCCCAGATATTTACCTCCCGAATAAACTTACCGATTTCTGTAGGCCTAAGGTATGCATTTGTTGCCGATTTTCTTTAAAAGCTTTTTCAGTTTCTGTGTTTATTCGTTGTTAGATCCCCTGGCATTTTTATTCACCAGTGGTCGTCGTATTCTTCACAAATCACGCACTTTAGTGAAATCTCCCTTAAATACTAAGTATTTCACTTAAGTCAATAAATTAAGGTGTTTTCCTTGTTGTTTTTAGTTGTATTCACTTAGATAAGATAATTGTAAAGATAGACCTACGGTTCTTTAGCTTAAGTCTGACAACACGTATTTCATTTGAAAAATAAATGGAATTAAAGTTTGTAGGGTTTCCTAATAAGGATGCTTAAGTGAACAGTTGGATATATGTATTTCAATGCCTATTTGTGATTTGCATACAAATTTTATAGAAACAAAATTCTTTATATCGGTAACGCAAATGGTGCTCGTAAATGTTTGCAATCGCGAAATTCGCAATTGGGAGATGTACTTCAAGTTACTGTATATTTTACATGGGATTTTGTACAAAAATATAATTAAACTCATCTATTAATTGACGTACGTTAGTCCTACAAACTAATTTCTTTACACGAAGATGTCATGATTTCCAAACGTTAGAGGGAAATATATTGATGTAATGTCACTGATAAGTAGGAAAAACAGTAATGTTCACAACCTTCGTGCTCTATGCAAAGATGAAAGATACGTGAGGTTATGACATGTTCTGTAGATAAAAATGTCATTTGAGACATAACATGAAGTTGTAGGGGCAGGTGTACATGCTGAAAACAAGGGATTACATTCTCATTACCATAGTTATGTCAGGTTTAGCTCCGGAGGAAAATGTTGTTTTGAATTGTAGAAATATAATCTTTTGATACCGATTAAGATAATAGGCGTTTTAGGGGAAATCCGTAAGGATATTTTCAATAAAATTTAATCTGAAAGCAAAATCAAAATCGCATGTTTTATAAAACTAATAGATTTTCTTATTTTTTTAGGATCCTGTAAATGTTTTTATTATTTCGTTCGTTCGTTGAACATAAGGCTGGATTATTCATTACACAATATATGGATTGTTGTAATAATAAAAGATTTTAAAGGGAGTGAGTTGTCCTTTTTTCATGTATATTCCTAGTATACTATGAACTCTGCACACAGTTTATCAGAAAATAAAATATGAACCATGTCAGAGCATAGAGGTAAAACTTTTCAGAATTTCATTTAGGTTGTCAACTGGGGAGCGCGCACTTCACGCGATATTCTATGGGCCCTCCTCCAAACTAACTCCAAACCTCATCTACTTACTTTCCTTCGTTATATCCCTGTAGTTATTAGTAGGTAGTTAATATTTACATTTTTACTAATTTCTGTCTAGAATCTAGACTACCCCTTTTTCTGTTAATCAACTTGACCGAGAACCATATTTTAACAACGTATTAGAAGTGTACATATGATTTCAGAACAATCGCAAGATTACGATATCGCCACGCGCGTTCGCCGTACAGCCGTCGCCGTAAATTGATGTGACGTCACAATTGCATGGCAAAATCTATCTCATGAGTTTTCACTGTTGTTGACATACAAGAGATAGGTACCGTCACTTCAATTTTTTCATGGTAACATTCCTTGTTAATTATTGTGTGGAAAGGTATCTTTAATTGGGTCTTATTTGTAAGGTCATGCCTAATTGTAATTAATAAAATCGACTTGTGGTATTTTTGTGAGGTCGTATAACGTAAAAGCATGTTTGATTTAAAAAGATATTGAAATAATTAAACACATTTTTGTGATTTTATTCGCAAATGAAAAGTAAATGCGATTATGTAATTATGTGTAAATGAAAACGAATTCCCATAAGAAGACTTTGCATAAACCTACAAAATAGATTACACAGTGTTGTATAATCTATGGCAGACAAATCGTCAATTACCGTCTGATAAATTAACAATTGATGCCAGAAGTCAGACTATAGTATTAAGAACAGACGTTTTCAAAATGTTTAACCCGTGAACATGTAGCAAAGCAAGTAACGTTACGTCTGGCGTTTAACCCGTGAACATGTAGCAAAGCAAGTAACGTTACGTCTGGCGTTTAACCCGTGAACATGTAGCAAAGCAAGTAACGTTACGTCTGGCGTCAGTCCAGATCTGCCTGTCTGTTTAACCCGTGAACATGTAGCAAAGCTCAGCAAGTAACGTTACGTCTGGCGTCAGTCCAGATCTGCCTGTCTGTTTAACCCGTGAACATGTAGCAAAGCTCAGCAAGTAACGTTACGTCTGGCGTCAGTCCAGATCTGCCTGTCTGTTTAACCCGTGAACATGTAGCAAAGCTCAGCAAGTAACGTTACGTCTGGCGTCAGTCCAGATCTGCCTGTCTGTTTAACCCGTGAACATGTAGCAAAGCTCAGCAAGTAACGTTACGTCTGGCGTCAGTCCAGATCTGCCTGTCTGTTTAACCCGTGAACATGTAGCAAAGCTCAGCAAGTAACGTTACGTCTGGCGTCAGTCCAGATCTGCCTGTCTGTTTAACCCGTGAACATGTAGCAAAGCTCAGCAAGTAACGTTACGTCTGGCGTCAGTCCAGATCTGCCTGTCTGTTTAACCCGTGAACATGTAGCAAAGCTCAGCAAGTAACGTTACGTCTGGCGTCAGTCCAGATCTGCCTGTCTGTTTAACCCGTGAACATGTAGCAAAGCTCAGCAAGTAACGTTACGTCTGGCGTCAGTCCAGATCTGCCTGTCTGTTTAACCCGTGAACATGTAGCAAAGCAAAGCAAGTAACGTTACGTCTGGCGTCAGTCCAGATCTGCCTGTCTGTTTAACCCGTGAACATGTAGCAAAGCTCAGCAAGTAACGTTACGTCTGGCGTCAGTCCAGATCTGCCTGTCTGTTTAACCCGTGAACATGTAGCAAAGCAAAGCAAGTAACGTTACGTCTGGCGTCAGTCCAGATCTGCCTGTCTGTTTAACCCGTGAACATGTAGCAAAGCTCAGCAAGTAACGTTACGTCTGGCGTTTAACCCGTGAACATGTAGCAAAGCTCAGCAAGTAACGTTACGTCTGGCGTCAGTCCAGATCTGCCTGTCTGTTTAACCCGTGAACATGTAGCAAAGCTCAGCAAGTAACGTTACGTCTGGCGTCAGTCCAGATCTGCCTGTCTGTTTAACCCGTGAACATGTAGCAAAGCTCAGCAAGTAACGTTACGTCTGGCGTCAGTCCAGATCTGCCTGTCTGTTTAACCCGTGAACATGTAGCAAAGCTCAGCAAGTAACGTTACGTCTGGCGTCAGTCCAGATCTGCCTGTCTGTTTAACCCGTGAACATGTAGCAAAGCAAGTAACGTTACGTCTGGCGTCAGTCCAGATCTGCCTGTCTGTTTAACCCGTGAACATGTAGCAAAGCTCAGCAAGTAACGTTACGTCTGGCGTTTAACCCGTGAACATGTAGCAAAGCTCAGCAAGTAACGTTACGTCTGGCGTCAGTCCAGATCTGCCTGTCTGTTTAACCCGTGAACATGTAGCAAAGCTCAGCAAGTAACGTTACGTCTGGCGTCAGTCCAGATCTGCCTGTCTGTTTAACCCGTGAACATGTAGCAAAGCTCAGCAAGTAACGTTACGTCTGGCGTCAGTCCAGATCTGCCTGTCTGTTTAACCCGTGAACATGTAGCAAAGCTCAGCAAGTAACGTTACGTCTGGCGTCAGTCCAGATCTGCCTGTCTGTTTAACCCGTGAACATGTAGCAAAGCTCAGCAAGTAACGTTACGTCTGGCGTCAGTCCAGATCTGCCTGTCTGTTTAACCCGTGAACATGTAGCAAAGCTCAGCAAGTAACGTTACGTCTGGCGTCAGTCCAGATCTGCCTGTCTGTTTAACCCGTGAACATGTAGCAAAGCAAGTAACGTTACGTCTGGCGTCAGTCCAGATCTGCCTGTCTGTTTAACCCGTGAACATGTAGCAAAGCTCAGCAAGTAACGTTACGTCTGGCGTTTAACCCGTGAACATGTAGCAAAGCTCAGCAAGTAACGTTACGTCTGGCGTCAGTCCAGATCTGCCTGTCTGTTTAACCCGTGAACATGTAGCAAAGCTCAGCAAGTAACGTTACGTCTGGCGTCAGTCCAGATCTGCCTGTCTGTTTAACCCGTGAACATGTAGCAAAGCTCAGCAAGTAACGTTACGTCTGGCGTCAGTCCAGATCTGCCTGTCTGTTTAACCCGTGAACATGTAGCAAAGCTCAGCAAGTAACGTTACGTCTGGCGTCAGTCCAGATCTGCCTGTCTGTTTAACCCGTGAACATGTAGCAAAGCTCAGCAAGTAACGTTACGTCTGGCGTCAGTCCAGATCTGCCTGTCTGTTTAACCCGTGAACATGTAGCAAAGCTCAGCAAGTAACGTTACGTCTGGCGTCAGTCCAGATCTGCCTGTCTGTTTAACCCGTGAACATGTAGCAAAGCTCAGCAAGTAACGTTACGTCTGGCGTCAGTCCAGATCTGCCTGTCTGTTTAACCCGTGAACATGTAGCAAAGCTCAGCAAGTAACGTTACGTCTGGCGTCAGTCCAGATCTGCCTGTCTGTTTAACCCGTGAACATGTAGCAAAGCTCAGCAAGTAACGTTACGTCTGGCGTCAGTCCAGATCTGCCTGTCAACCGCCTGCAAAGCGGGGAATTCCTTCACCTTTTATACTAACATACACTTTACAATTTATCAAGATATGATTTTATTGTAAAATGGTACCCAGTGTTATTATTAGGCCTGAGCTAGGTTACGCCCAGAAAGATGCATCTCTGGTTCAATTTCATCTCAACTAGGCCTATGCCTTTATGACATAACTCAAAAGAACACCAAATTCCAAAACCGTCGTTCGAAGAACAGACGTATATCATGACTTCTTAGTTCGTATTGCAGAATTTGTTTCGCAAGTTTGAAAGATGCACTAAAAAAAATATAAACGAGGACCAACCGACTATTTAACTTGCTAAACGATGTGCATACCTACGTAATAACTGTCACTCACCAAACCTGATTCAATATACCGTCAGGTATCCACGTTTTCGGTTGTTTTTAGGCCTAAACTTTTTTTTAAAGAATAAGATAACACTTACCATGCAAGACAAGCAGATAACATCACAACAAGTACCAAATATTTGGTCATCTTTATAATATATCCCTAATTAAAATATTAAACAGGCAACGTTTTTAATGCTGACTATCCGAAATAACTACCAGACAACTCATGTACTTGATTTCACACCCCTGTGCTATTAGTATTAATATTATAAGGCCTCCAAGTTATGCTTTTCTCTTATTGGTCTAAACTCACAGCATGTGTCGTGAGTCAGATGGATTTTAACCAATCACAGAACTCGCAGACAGATACCTATGTTATTTTATTACGAATTTTCTAAATGATTCATCGGCTATTATTATTCTGAGTTCAAATGAACTTCCAGTAGGCCTATTCTAAATTATTCGTCGATATATTACGCAACTTAACTATTGAATTTTACACAAACTAATATTTGTTAAGAAATGTTCGTTACTATTGGCAAATTAAACTTGCCCCAAGTCTGTAGTTATTGTCTTTTTTATGGCGTTTCGATTTTTGTCTGAGCTCAAGTAGTATACGTATGAAATGCCATATGTGCCAAAATAATATTTATAATTTTACTAATATTAAGTCAGAACTCCGTCTAGAACCAGACTATAGGCAAATGTGCGTTTTTTTCTATATGTTGATTATAATTGTGCTTTTTATTTCTGCGATGTCTTCTTCTGTATAATGTTCGCAGATGTTTTAAAACTTTCATTTGTCGATTTTTTAGGAAATGAGGACAGGTTTCGTCGTTTTCCAAAGTCATGAATGAAATATTATTGTGTAGGATTGTGTTGCTACACACCATATTGTATTATATTAATTATTTATTATTTATATTTTTGAATAAATGTAGCGAAAGTCAAAGGAGAAGAAAAAAGGATAGTGTATTGTTTAATGATGGACGCACGTTATATCATTTTATTCCGATCCCATGTTGGCCTAGTTTTTTCAACCATAATTAAATTGTAATCTAAAAACTAGACATGAAACTCGTCACTTTGACGAGTTAGTTATCCGCACCACGACAAACGCCACGTGCACGTCATACGTTGGAATATTGCACACAGATAAAGATTATGGCATTATGACAAGAACTGAAGAATATGACATGCTGTTAGTGCTGAATTTTGTGTCATATAGTATATACATGCAAACAGTATAAGCTGTATACATATTACATACAGTGTAGAATAGGTGAAATTACGGGACCCGCCATTTATTCCAATTTTTAACATGGCGACGGTATCAAAATGAAACACTTAGATAGCAATTTCAGAAGGAAATTATCTCAGGAACAACATATTAACGTGTAGAAGAAATTTGAATACGTAAAATATAGATGCGCACCCTTTTAAATGTGATGAACTATTACGCAAAATATGAAAATACGACTTTTTTTATTCAACTGGCCATATGATGACGTCACAACATCCGATTGGCAAAATGTTTACATGAATTCGTATCTACAATCCAATAGCTTCCAGAAAACGTTTTAATCGTGATTATCACATTTTATTCTTACGAGCTATTACAGATTAAAATTTACTGTAAAGATGAAATTAATGACCCACGTAATTAAAATTTTTAGGCATGATGACGTCATAAAAATTAAAATATTTTTATCTCATGCTAAAGAAAGTTGATTGACCTACACAATATATAAATGTAGGAGAAAAAAGAATACAGATAAGCGCGATGCGCTCCATTGAATGTGATGAGCAATAACGAAAGAGACAAAAATCCTATATTTTACATTCGTGTGGCCATACGATGACGTCACAATGTTTTTTTAGCCTTATTGATGCATGATCCAATATCTACAACTCATCAACTTCTAGATTTTGTAATAAAAATAAACGGTTAACGGTTTACTTTAGAAACTATGACTGTTAAAAAATCGTCAAAATTATGTCTTTTTTTAAAGCTTTTTCATAAAAAACGCGCACGAATTGTCTAATTCAACGTGTTCGTATGGCGTTATTTAAACTGGAAAAGGTCTAAATTGTTTTCAAAATCACTGGGAAAGGCTTGAAAAATATAATTCAAGAGAAAAAAATATGTTTTTAACGCTATGTGCGGACCGCGCGCATAAAAAATTGCGCGCCCGTGGGAATTTTTGACATGCTCAAAATGACAAGAAACGCGTAAAAAGTTGATTAGAAATTAATTTTGCGCATTTTGAAATTTTAAATGCGCGTGCGCGCGTAACTTCTTGTCAAACATGCCATTTTTAATCCGTAGAAAGTTTGCCCCTGATATGACTTAAATTTTGTCAAAGTGTCAATACTAAATGACTTTTGGTTTTTAATCTATGATCAATCATTGAAATTCATAAAATTGCGCATAAGTCACGTTGCGCAACTATGACGTCATTCAAAAATAGGAGGTGCACAACTTCACGTAAATGCCCATATGTTGTCAAAGTTATGAAATGTTATGTTTACACATTTTAGAGGAACACGACTCACAAAAAGGAAGGAAGGAAAGAAGAATAATACAGAAAAAAAATATTGATCTCATACAATTACAAGGAGTTATCCGCTTGGTATACCAAGCGGATAACTAATTAAAAAAATTATTCAATGAAATTGTTTTGTTGAAAGTACTAATTTAAATAATGTTTAAACTTAATACTAATTGGACATACCTTATTTAGAAGCAATAACAGCGTGACAGTTACATAAATATAGAACATATGTTTTCCAAATGTTCGTTCATATGGTATCAACATTTACTTGCTTTCAACTAATGACCCATCCATAGAGAACTGATAAAGAAAGTCTGTCTCTTTTCGCCTATTGTCTCTGCTCAATATTCAGTTATCTATTCTGGATTTTGTGTTTGTAAATTAGCAAAATAGTACAAGATAATAGATAACTTTATCATTATTGTAATACTATGACGTAATTGTACTATATACCAATCAGGCCCTTATATCGAGAATACACTTGTGGAAAAGCCAGTCTAGTGATCTGGAGGTCGTGGGTTCGAGTCCCACCCGAGAAATATTCTCAATTGTACTTAGTATAAAGTTATACAAATACCATTACTTCGTAGTAGTTATTCATGAGTTATCCTTCATTGACCCCTATTTAGACTTACTACCATTTCCTGGGTACCCGGAAAATAATGCTTACGACACAGTTCCATTTCTTGTTTTCTTTCGGAAACAGTTATTACACTTAAGTGGTATCAATACACAGATATGATACCTAAATTCGAATAATAATACACAACGTGATATTTTTTATGAAAACAAACTGTTCAAAGATAATGTTTAAGTTTGTTTGTTTTAGGAAATTATAATTACACTTACGGAAGGAATATACCTAAATTGGATTTAAAACTTACCAGTGTGATTTTTCTTATGAAATAAAATGGTTTAGAGTTTCGATATAGCTAACAATTTTTTGTTTGTTTTAGGAAATATAATTACGTCACTTACGGAAGATATGATATTATATAAATACTTAGATCAGGATCATGAGAATACCCATGTGATATTTTTGGAGAAATCTTTCGATATAGATTTCAAGTTTGTGTTTGTTTTAGAGAATCATGGAAGTGATATCCATGACACAATCATAGACTTAAAACAATGCAATGTAGGCCTATGTGACATTCTGTTATCTAAAAAATAAGTGAATTGACAAATGACAACCGACGGTTGGAATAATACTTCAAGATTTTGGGAAATCCAACTACAACGATCTGGCCAACATTGCGCAGATAGAATGAATTGAGAATGTCATAAGCTTTAGATATACTATGAAGATGAATAAAAGGTTGGTATTTACAATGTTTACCTTTCGTATTTCTCTGATCTGTGTGAACTACTAAATCTTATTTAGCTTCAGCTGTAAATATTTTAAATCAACCGCATACCTAATGACGATGAGTGGTATTTAAAGTGTAAACTGTACAATCGAGTGTGTAGACTATTTCCCTGGATGTGTGTGTCTGTACATAAGGCCAAACAAATATATATTTGTTAAGCATCACCCCCTCCACTGATTTTAGAGCCGCCTCTGTTTTTTTCTTAAAATAACGAAAAAACACGATAAAATCGTAATAATTGATAATTGATTATCACAAGCGAACAGGAACAATTTATTTGTTTTCTTGAAATTTGAAAAAGTATGTACTGTAGTAATTTATTTGTGAAAAAGAAAATAAATGCGACTGTAGACAAATCTATCGACTACAATCTACAAATTTATAAAATAAAAGGTTCAATCAGGTGCATTTATGCAAATTAGTTTCAGGTGCTAACTATCCACTCATTGATCTGTTGAAATGAGATCAGAAGACAGGCAACATGAAGCTAGAAGGACCAGTTTACATGGTGTATAGATATGTATGGTAAGTTACCGTAATTTAGACAGTAGTTCAGTAAGTCAGCTTTTTAAAATCTCTATATATCGTTATCGATGTAGGTTGCTTACCTCACTTACTGCTGAGGAATCTTGTATCGTGAAAATCTTGGTATACTGGATCTATTTACGAAGTACCATAGGAATATTTGGTAATACAACATCACATGTTTTTCACATGTATCTAGTAGTAGTAACCTAACCCTTGGTACAGACACCACATGTGATATAAATGAGATACCGTATTACCAAATATTCCTATGATACTTCGGAAATAGATAGTATGTGGAGATACAGCACTGGGAGAGGACTAGCAATCGAGTAAAAATGATTGACTAAACAATGACTTTTATCCGTATCGGTCGTTATGGCGTAAAATATAGAATTTTTCAGAAGTAAGGTAAATAAATCTCTCGGGACCCTAGACTTATACAGAATACATACTTATTTCAATAGGTTATTTAATTTAAATACACGAAACGTATTTATAAAATATTTCAGTAATAACAATTAAAAAAAAGTAAAAATTAGAAAGTAGAAATTACCGTAAATAAAGAACTTACCTGTAAATAACTGCAAGCAAAAGAAAAAACGTTATAATCGTTCTGTTGTTCATTCTGATAAACTTTATTGATTAAAGATCGTTGTTAGGAAAAAACAGCCTTGTGCTTTCTTCTGACCAGCGAAGATGGTATTATAAACTCTAACGATGATCTGCTATTTATATAGTCACCCATTCTTGATATCGGGTAAATCCGGTTGCCTATATTAGGAATGGGAAATAACCTGTTTCATCTTTCAATTTGTGGTATAATATTTCTCCGGAAACAATCAGTTTCGTAATATGGAGGGGTGACGCTTTTTTGTTGTTGATAAAATGAAATCACGAGCGTGGGATGGTGATGATGAGGGCGTTGCCCTCTCGTTTTCCACGAAATAAACGCGTTCCCAGGTGCCCTCGTGTCGTTCACTTGTTGCTTAAGAGGTGTTATCTCTATCCTGTTTACTCTACAACATTATAGGGTTATAAGGAACTATATTACACAAGTAAAATGTTTACCTTATAAAAAAGATTGGTATTACTACTCTTTCAATGAAAATGATTACGTACTTTTTTCTACTATTATATAGGTATATTATATATTATATATATGTTTTATTTAGGCCTACTCCTATAGAGTTCTATTGTATTTTGGCGGTTTAAAATCTGACCTATTACACATATTAATACATATATCCCAACCAATCAAATAATTTGGCCTTACAGGAATTCCGTACAGATACTGTGACTGTTTCCATTTTATCTCTTCTTTGATTCTTTGAATGTAAAATGAAATGTTGTCGGTTTCTCAATAAAGTGATTTTGTTTGAACTGAATTGACTTCAGAATAGTATCCGGTATAGGTGAAAGCGTACGGACTTTAATGCTCCATCTTCAACGCGTCATGTGTCGTCGTGCTGTACTATAACCATTCTGTACTGTGGTTGGACGACGCACTAATACTCTTAAAGCTCAATTAGGTGGAAAATTATACGTCATCAGGCTCCATTATCCACTTAACTCCGATGACGCCCGACGACAATATTACCTTGGATTTGGGGTGACGTCGCACGCCCTCCGGCACATTCCTTTGATGTGGCTCATTGAGACATGGCCTTGGCGAGCTGACACAAACCCTGGTAGTGACCGTTACTGTGGTTAATGAAGAAACTGTCTAATTAGTTGCTGATGTTTATTTAATATTCATAACTTTCCTTTTCGACTTGTTAAATCCTCCTTAAATCCCAACACCGTGTTTTTCTCAACACCGTGTTTTTCTCAACACCGTGTTTTTCCCCACACCGTGTTTTTCCCCGCACCGTGTGTTTCCCCACACCGTGTATTTCCCCACGCCGTGTATTTCCCCACGCCGTGTTTTTCCCCACGCCGTGTTTTTCCCCACGCCGTGTTTTTCCCCACGCCGTGTTTTTCCCCACGCCGTGTTTTTCCCCACGCCGTGTTTTTCCCCACACCGTGTTTTTCCCCACGCCGTGTTTTTCCACACACCGTGTTTTAGTGGGCTTGACTTAGCTGCTCTCCGTTTGTTTCTGTCGATTCTCTCTTCTTTCCATACAATCGTTTTCTTTTCTGGTTGAACATCCAGGTTAGGCTTTACTTACTTAATTTTATACGGTACGCATTTATGCTATAAACAATTTTGCCCTTTAGCATTATAAAGTTATATAGTGTTTACAGTGTCTATTGAGTGGGAAGTAGGTCTATGCTAGGCTGTGTGATGAAGATATAACCCCGTCAACTTTCGTATTATCGAAGACAAATTGTGAACAAATAGAATTTTGATTTTTAAAACCACTACAAGTTTCGCATTACCCCTTTCACGTCACTTAGCGAAACTTACACACGCCATAATCATCTCATGAATTATTCATGATTTCTGCCTTAACTTGATAGGGAAAAAGATGATGCACACAGGTGTATGTAAACTCCGGCGTTTTGCTAGAAGGGTATTCATAAGTAAGCGTTTCAGTTTGTTCATTAATGACACCACTTACAAACACATTTACGCGCACGTATTGTTTTGCTTGGATGAATTCATTTATTTATACACTAGGAATATTTTATAGATGATGAGCTCGTGACTCTTGAATGAAGTGTTACTGACGAAATGCTACGTTAAAAAGTTATCATTACTAGAGGGCGCAGTTTTATGATATTGCTTAATATTGATCACTTTCACGCAATTCAATGCAGTTGCAATGATCAAATGCCAAATTCACAAATGTTGCTTTATTGTAACGTTTATCTTGTTGAATTGATTTTCTCCATGCCTAGTAAACCAAGTAAGCCAACTGTATTCTTTAGCTTCAAACTAGTTTAGCAAAATGTGTGATGTGCCCAAATATGGTAGTGATATGCCAAAATTTGGTAGTAATATGACGTCATCGGGTCCATTATGGGCACATCATATTTTGTCACATACAGTTTGATAGTGTAGGCCTAGTCAGAGCTTAAAATACAGGTTATTGCAGTCTTTCATAGAACTGGTACGTTATAGGCTAAGTTAAAGGCCTAATCGTTATAACAAACATTACTACAGTTGTAAATACATGTTTTCCATTCATTTTAAGCTAACTATATCATCAACATACTCAGACGTTGAACGTGCATCCGAGTGATGTATGTATAGTTGTATAATGATGATAAAGACATTTGTATTTTGAAGCATAACGTTAAAATTGCTATCAATCTCTCATCATAGTCATTATGTCAGCAAGCGTAAAAATAACAGGTTGCCGTTGAGTTAAGTTTACCAGACATCATTGTTAGGACATAGAACATAGTATGCTAAAGCTATGTCTACACTATCAAAACAATTGTGCCTAAATATGGTAGTGATATGCCCAAATATGGTAGTGATATGACATCATCATGTCCATATATTGGCACATCACATTTATAGTGTAGACAGAGCTTAAACTCTTGAATTTTACTTGATATTTTATACTACAGAACATAATTTGTTTTTATTTAAAAAGTAACGTACCCTAATTTAATTTTAGTAGGTAGTCATTTACATTGCTTTTTAGTCGCGTGGACGCGACTCTATAGTTCACTATGTCGGTCGGTCTGTCGGTCTGTCTGTCGGTCCGGTATCACTATGCATTGTAGCACGCGACTTAATGGCTGTTGGCCTTGTTTATTTTTGTCTAGCTTTTAAAAGTCAAATATAAATTATATAGAAAGTTGTTTTTGATAGTACAAATCTGGTTTTCAAGTATAAATACGTTATAATGAACCTATTCGTAGATGGAACTAACGTTTTATTCACAAGTTATCTAAATCGCATTATACAAATGTTTCGACAATAATTTAACCTTAACATAAATTACTCAATTTAAAGTTATTGGTATTTAAAGGCTTAGTTATATCTAGAACATTTATAGGTTTCCATTAGTCCAGATCATTTATATTTCGAAGAGTTTATTCAACACCTTTGTCCTGGCTTCATGTTGTTTGTAATGTATTATACTATGGGTGACCGGTAAACGAGCTTTGCTCCTATGGTCATCCATATCAGCGCTTGTTATTTATCTTTTATGGACTTGAAAATGGTAGAATAAATTGATACTGATGCGTGAATATTAAAATGTAGTCAATAACAAAAAATGAAATAAATCTCCACGATTAATTAAATGCTTTGAAATGTGTACATGATCACTGTTACGTAAGGCCTACTAAGCATAATCAGTAAATCTATTTAATCGATATAGATCTTGTTCATGATTAGCTTCAGTCCTAATAAAGGTGCGTTCTCATTTACTGAGCCCGGATTCCGGTCATTTCGGAGCGTAGCTACTTTATACAGCCTGGAGCTTTTTAAGGCCTAAGGTAACCAAGCCTATTCCAGAGGCTGAATGTAAACGTAGCCTAAGAGGGAGACGGAGAGAAAGAGAGAGATTTTTTTTTTCCAATTGAATTCAAAAGAAAATTTCCTTCTTTTTTCTTTTTAAAGTAATATAAAATATGAACGAATGCAACTTTTGTAACTGACGTATTTTACTTTCATTTATCAGGACATTCCAATACTACTCCCAAAATGTGTGGTAAAGCATGATACGCTGATAGTACATGTCATGTCCCTTACATTTAGATACGCTGATAGTACATGTCATGTCACTTACATTTAGATACGCTGATAGTACATGTCATGTCACTTACATTTAGATACGCTGATAGTACATGTCATGTCACTTACATTTAGATACGCTGGTAGTACATGTCATGTCACTTACATTTAGATACGCTGATAGTACATGTCATGTCACTTACATTTAGATACGCTGGTAGTACATGTCATGTCACTTACATTTTAGATGCAGCTGTAGTAATGAAGTTGTAAAATTTCAAAAGTTTCATTGAGTTTTTGTCACTGATTATCACGAATGTATCAGTGAACCCAAGCATGATATTTTAATGTGTTATATACATTAACAATTCTTAGTAGAGGTTACAGAAAAGTCATCATTTAACGTTCTTTATAGTTACCGGGTAACTAACCTCATTTGGATCAGAGTGAGAGGTAACATTAAGAATATAGGCCAATTCAACTCATCAAACCCCTCACCCGCTCCCCCACCCCCGCTATCCCTGTCGTCATAATTATTAGAGTTTACAACATGGTTTGTTGAATTTGCTTTACGTGCAGTGCTTTCTTTTGATTTCTTTGGTGAATATGTCAATGGATTACATTTCCATGGCTAACCTATATTAGGTTTACATGATGGCCCATGACCTGCACATTATAGGAAAGGTTTTGTTTGTTGAATAATACTTTTAATAAAATAATTTTTAAAAAAATTAGAGAAACGAAATACTTGATAGTATACAGAGGGCGACAGAGGCGTACTATTTAAAGATATCCCCCAAAACTTGAAAAATTAATATTAAAATCAGATTTTGATTAGACCATTTTGTACCGGTAGTTTTAATAAATAATCACTTCCGCAGAAAAAAGAAAATAAAGTTTTCAATTAAAATTAGACAAAACAAACGGTTAAATTCAACCAAAAATCCATTGGCTTGCAACCAATTTGACTATTTTTTTGCAGTTTTTTCAGGTAAATACATTTTTTTTCACTTTGTCAAAGTGAATAACTATTATGAACAATTTGAAACAATGTTTGAGACAATATCTTTAAAATGTTGGCCCATATTGAAGATTTTAAAAAGCTTTTGTGACGTCACCAGTATATCGAAAATCAATATGATCTGTGTTGGTATATAATTCAGAATAACTTTATAATTGTAAAAATGTTCGTGCATACAAACTTGGCAAAGGCTTGGTTGTTTCCAAGTAACAAAATGAAGTGAATATTATCTGTTTCTGTCTGCAATGTTTTTAAAACAACATGAACTCATCCAAGTGTAATAAACATTATTTCAATCAAAATGTGTTTCTTTAGTCTACCGCCTCACATTTCAGTGGATATTTATTACATCATTGACGGTAACATTCAAAACTAACATATGTCTATTTATTTTACTGTTTCAGCAAAACTGTCGTCATTTTTATTTCAAAAGAATATTGATGAATCGATCGAATCTATTTCTCTTTAATCTTAAATTTTTCGAAACCAAAATAGATCGCCAAGTAATGTTTAAGTATTGCAAGATACGCATTAAAATCGACTAAAAGTGCGTTAAAGACTTTTATGTAGCTAGTAATACTTAGATTGGCACGATTGTACTGTCGTTAATCCGATGTTTTAAATGTCTTGGGAATTGTGAGTGGTATATAAAATAGCGGTTGTCGTTGAACCGAGCACTTACTTCACTTTCACCAATACTTCTTCACAACTTTGAAGTAGTCGACCAAAACGTGGAAGATGAAAGTAGTATTGGCTCTTGTAGTTGTGTCCATAGCAATCTCATGGTAAGCGTTTCTTATTTGATTTCCATTATATCGTTTATTACTGTATACTGTTTATACAACATTATGCTCATTGATTAGTTTCAGCAATGTTATACCTATTTAAATTTGTTTAGGCGCATTGTAATTAATGTTGGCATTTAAAACGAACTATATCTTGTCAACTTTAAAATCTTACGTTTTCCAATAATGACATAGTACAGTATAGGCCTAAACCAAATGCAGTGATCTCTTTGAGGGTTTAGAGGATTCGTTGGCGTTTTATCAGAAATATTCTTTGGTGATTCATTAATAAGGTTAAATTTATAACATCCAAATAAAAAAATAGTAATAATAAGTAATATAAGTTGATAGTGTCACTGTAGTTAGCTTTAGTTCGGATTATTAACTTTTTTTTCATTTTTTTAGGCCATTTTAATGTCACATAATAGTTATCCACTTTGACCACAAATTGGATTGGGAAAAACATTATTTAAACTGTAATTTAAAGCAAATTGGCTGCCAGCCAATGCGTTTTTGGTTAAATTTAACCGGTTGTTTTGTCATTTTATAAGTGAAAACATTGTTTTTCGGGATTTGTCTACAGAAGTGATTAACTTTGTTAAAACTACAAAATGGCCTATTCAAAGTTGTTCATAGTTGGACAATATATTTTATCAATATATATACATATACACGTTTTCTCGGTTTTTGTCATTAACCTCTGTTTCGATAGGGAGAAATTATTGCCAACAAATAATTATTTCCTTACTGCATACCAGCTTACTAAATATTTATTTTATTTTCTGATATAAGATTAATTTTAAAAATATTTAATTCATTACTGCTTACAAGATTTATTTTACTTTGTGAGATAAGATTAATTCAATTATTCTTTCCGCTTTGTAGCATCGATGCATTGAGTTGCAGATGCGACGATGACTGGCAATGCAGAAAATCAATCTGGGACAGCCATTGCAAACCTGGCGCCCATTTTGTATCCGGAATGTGTGGATGTGAACTAACTTGCTCAAAGGTAATAATGTTTGTTACTCCTTTGTTAATTGTAAGAAGGTATACTTATTTATATAATTTTGCTGACAGTCATTTTTCTGGATCAACAGTTTTGAGGTGATTATCCAGATCTCCAGATTTTGCCATTTTGAATTCCGGCAATAAACATCATTATTATTATTAACATTTTCTGTCGTCTGATTGTGTCAACCAATCAAATGTCACCAGGCTGTTATTTTCACATATCATTTAACATGATCACAATTAAAATATTTAACAAATGACTTTTTGAAATTGGCAAACTATTGATGAATTAAGACAATTATCTTCTACTGTAAAAACGTTTTTAATTGTCATCTTGCTGCTGTTGGTTCTTTTGTTTAGATAGATGATCAGGTAAACCTGAGAATATTTTCGTGTTTATTCGCCATTAAAGTAAATCTCGTTACTGACAACTATGAAAAGTAAGAATCAGGAAATCAAGATACCAAAACAATTTAACTATAAAATCTACTTATACAACAAAATGTACACTACCTTAACTTTGTATTATTATTTACTAAGAATGGTATTTTTGACGTTATTGACATTTTCTAGAATTTATTAAAATGATTGGTCTTGAAATTTTGTTTCGTTTAGATCGAGGGTGAACAGTGTGGTGGATTATGGGACATTAATGGTAAATGCTCAGTTGGTTTGGAATGTGTGAACGAGCCCCAACCAGAGACTCCAGAAAACATTTTCTTTATGGATGCTGGTGTTTGTCGAAGAATAGGTAATGTTACTTATGATGTTTATTAGCATATTATTATTATTTATTCTTTATACCATGATTGTATTGCGTGTCGCTTTAACAATCAGCACCAAAATAATGCGCTGTACAATCTACCGCCGCTATGATAGCATTCGCAACAGCGTCAACAATGCGTCATCTTGCTAGCAAAAGCATCTTTAGATTGAATTAATTTCGATTATTTTTTTTTACTTTTCAAAATAGAAGACTTGAGTACAAACACAAAAGGTATTAAAATAGTATTATTTTTTTTCCAAAATATTTTGTTCGGTATGCGCTTAAATAAATGGCAAAATTACTAATTTCGATAATATTTATGATAAAGATGACATAATTATGAATGTTTGAAAAAAATAATGTTACACCAATCTTACTGTATTATAAACTGTAACTTCTTTCTTTCCTTTTCTGTTCCTTCTGTGAAATTGTAACTTTTGATTTTACTTTTTCATCAGTTCGTTACGTCTTTATATTCTTTGTTTCATTTCTTCCTTTTCTTTAATTTGTTTTCTTTTTCCCTTCTATTATCTTGACTAATCGACTCTATTATACACTTTAAATTCTTTTTTTCTTTTTTAACTTCTGTTATCTTTACTATAATTTACTCTATTGCCCACTGCACAACGTTTTTTCAACTTCTATTTTTGTTTTCATTTTTCCTTTCTTCTTTCTGTTCTGTTTTCTATTCTATTGTCCATTGTCTTTTGTTTCTTAATCTTACTGTTCTTTTTCCCCTTTGCATATCTACTTTCTTGAAACGTTATTATTTCTCTTAAAATTAGAAAAATTAGATTTAATTTATTTCTTGAGTATTGGTGTTTCAGGTATTTTGTTATTATTGTATTAATTAATGTACATTATCTTACTATTACGATGGAAACGCTATAGATTCGATTGAAATGAAATCACAAATACTCCATTTAAGTGGAGAAAAATTAAGCGTTTTGTGTACAGCCTTTGCTTTTACACTTATTTTCACAAAACAAAAAATAATATAGTTGATAATCAGTCGATAGCATTTTCATTTACTTATGTATCCTATTGTTTAATTTATATATTATTTTGTTCTGCATTATCTTAATAATCCACTAACACAAGCATTAGTTTATTGGGGTTATTACTACAATATATATAATTATATATCAGTGAAGAATTAAGGTAATCTGATTTTCTCCGATATTGTTTAGTATGTATAGATCATTCTAAGTTATAAGCGATAAAGGAGAATTCAATTAAACTTTGGTTGCCTTCAACTTTTTTTTTTACTAATTTTTTTGTTGTGTATATAGTAGCATCAGATTTAATATGTACGATGTATATTTTTGTCTCCTGAATGATAGATATAAATTTGTTTTCTTTCAATTTTTAGCGATTTAAAAAAAATTAATATGTTTTTTTAAATTTGTATTTGACATTCTCATTATATTTTTTAAACACACAAACTTTGTTTGGGCTTTTTTATTATGATTATTTTTACGCTTTAGAAAAATTCTAATAAATTTCGCCATTTAAGAATTTACAAATTTATTTATATCTCTTCTAATAATATAAATAGACGCTTCATGTTATTCAACACATTTTTTAAACATCCATCGTTTTTGGCTTTTTAGTCCATTTTATAAATGTACAAACTTCTTCTTAATGTCCTAATACAACATGTACCATTTCAATTATAAAGAGTTTTACTTCAATATTTTTTTTAATGAATGTTTAAACTAAAAATGTTGTTTTTCTTTATGCAAACAGCGGTAGCTTCATAAGCAAGACAAACGATTATGAAATGCATATGCAAAAAAATCTTCAAGTCTGGGAAGAAGTAACAATGAAACGACCAAGCAACTTAACTCAATCACCGGCCTTACACCAAAAGGACGGAATTAAATCAACTTAAAGGCGGCAACCATCTAATATTTATTATTATATATTCTATTCTATTTAATCTTATTTGAATTACACTGTGCATACTAAACGGGAGTGAGGCGCTTGGTGGACGGTTGCGCTCCATAGTAAAAGCTGAAATGTGTAGCAGTAAAGAAAAAAAAGGAAAAAAGGAGGAAAAATTGAGAATAAAAAAAGTGGAGTCGGGTAGTTTCTTTGGAATAAACAAAGATAGGAAAAGAAAACTCGATTTGTTATCGGGTCGAATTAATGATAATAAATATGAATAATATTTACTTATCTGATGTAAAAATTAATTTAAGTATTGTGTATGTAAGTAATCATTAGTTATAGTTTATTATATGTTTAAGAAGAAAACAAGTTACATGTCTGTCTGTATATTGATTGTTGTAAATATATAGTTTGTAATGGAGAATTTATGGCGGCACCATTAAATATTAGATATAACGCATTTAACAATACGTATATAATTGATTTAAATTAAAATCTGAATAAAGAGAATAGATGTGTCTATTATTAAAGTTCATTATTGCATTCAACGTTTGCTGTATTTTGTCAATCAATGTCTTTCATAAACATCGTTTCGTTCATATGCACCTTTTAAATAATGTAAATCTGAAAAATACTAGTAGGCATAGTAAAACAAATAGAAGTTGACCGTTATCAAGAATCTAAACAAGAAAGAGTAGTGTGAGATATTTTGATGAAATTTACTTCCGAGAAACGATGAACGATGTGTAGGCCCATCCCAAGTTGGAAAAGTATGGTACGGTAGGTACTATGAAGGCGTAGACCTACTTTCCTCCTTTATGACGGATCTGAGTTTGAGTTTTTCACATTACACAATCTTATCATACCCGGCTACGTGCAGGACCTTGTTAGCATGTGCATCCCAGGGTTTCCACTACATTTACATTATATATTGATGTGAAAGGAACAAAATAGGATTACAAATTACAATTGTTGTTCTGGCTACAATCTGAAGTTCATTAAAATTTTGATCGTGGGTTCGATTCTTCCTGTTACATCTTTCTGACGAAGGAGTGTGGTATGATGATGGTACCCCCAATTCTTCGCATTTTACTTTAATCAAATGTTTAAAATAAATTATTATCTCATATCAAACTTAAAATGCATGTTCTATCTGCTTTTAATGCCGGCGACGGATGTCCTCTTTTAATTCATTTCTTTAACTTAATTTTTAGTAGTTTGAACCAACAATATTACTTTCCGTAATGTATAATCGGTGAAGCATTACCTTATAAAATAAATTGTATAACAACTAAGGACGATGACGTAATGTTTATTATTACCATCACCGTCTTTCTCATCAACTGTCATAATTCGTTATTTAAATCATCATATTTACTTAATAACATGTTATTCCTTTTTTATCAGTGCAAATTGTTCAAATGATATCTATGTATAAATAAATATGTTATCAAGTAGGCCTAAATATTACTTTAATTGTAAAACCGCTTTTATGTTTAGAAAAAATGAAGAGAAGCAATATTTGATTAAAGGGAGAAGGAAGAGGTATTCGCGTATAAGGCTACCGATAGCCTTGCTCTGACCATGGAGTAAATGCTAAAAAAGTAAAATTATACTGTTTATGCTTTGACTAAAAATATCTACAATTAATATGCTTAATGTAACTAAAAAATTGCTTCGATAAACGAAAAATGTGTGAAAAAGAAACGAAGCAATATATGACTGTCACCAAAAATGTCGTTAGAAGTCTGTTTATTAGTCGTCACAGTCAAATGCCATTATATAAACCTTGTTCCAAAACATCTATATAATGATCGATTCTAGATCCATACTTATCATTACTGATAATTTAACGAATTCCCTTGCATAGGCAAAGTATACGCATTAGTGGCCTTTATGTTATATAATTACAGTCATTAGCTCTAGTAACTATTTATTCCTTTCGAAATCGTGGTTAGTATTTGGCTGTTGTTCAGAATTGTTGATCTGAATTTATGCTGTGTCTCAATTGAGCATTGGATTCTTTTCTTTCTTCTTCTTTTTTGAATTATAATTTGCCGTTAGATATATGAAAGAAATTACATCCACTTTACTGTATGTTTAAAAGGCGTACAGTTTATCATTTTTGGAATAGGTTATTATTTTCTAAATTTATATTGAAATGTGCAATATTGTGTTAAAATATACATTTCTATATAACACAATAAAAAATATCAACATTGGTTCTAGGCATAAACTTTATTTTACTTCTAAATAAATAGCACTTACGAAATACTAAATTTACGATTTCTGCTTAGTTAAATCAGCACACAGAGTACGAAAATAACTTTTTAAAATTGTACACTAAGCATTTGTTCGTTTAGTTTGTGCAACATACATGCGCTATCATTTCGCTTTTATAAATAGATTTAATTACACAGGTATTAAAAAGTTCATAAAATAATACTATTTTTACTTTGGTTTTGTTATGTCTATATACTAAGACTGGTTATGTTGTCCATGAATTATCATAATATTAATGATACCATGGACTCTCCATGATGTTACAGTATATCTAGATTTTTGCAATGACCTTTTTAAAATACAGGTTGTAAGTATACATTACACTGTATACGGTATTGTAGAATTAGATACGGATGTACACAAAACAATAATAAAATATTCAGCCTACAACTAACATTTGGTTTCCACTAGGATGTAACGCAAATAATTTGACCAATCACAAATGATGAGGTCTCTCTGCTTTGGTCTAATCTGGGAACTTGAGTTTTCATGGTCTAATTACCAGATTTGTGCGTACATTTTGTTTGCGAATTTAACATTTATAATTGGTCCTATTGCTCATTTTGATGTTTAAATTATAGAATTCATCTGTACATCCATGCTACTACGTCTGTAAAATTAAAGTCCAAAATTTGTGCTACATATTTTTGTTTTAATTATTATTCGATATTGCATAGCACAGGTCACTGACATGGTAAGAACAAAGAAACAATGTGACTTCCTTATTTGGAAAAGGTGTAGCATAATTCACTGACAGTACATGTGTATGCGCATAGACTGTCATTTCAATCATTGTCAACATTCTATTGACTATGTTTCAATCAACCATGCAGATTAAAAGCCATTAGGGCACAAAGATGGTTAGGACAGAGCATGTGTATGCACATAGACTGTCACTTCAATCATAGTCAATGACTATGTTTCAATCCACCATGCAGATTAAAAGCCATTAGGGCACAAAGATGTTTAGAACTGTACATTATAGTATATGTATGAATCCATAACAATACTTGTAGCAGTGCGAGTGACAGTATGTTGATTAGAGCACATACAAAGCATACAAAATCTATCAAATTCTTTAATACGAATTGTTTTCATATAGGTGCTTCGTCTTCTGTACCGCCCTCTGGTGCGTTCCAATGATCGGTCACTATCAATTTGATGTGCAGAGAGCAAATGTCACAAGGAACAATAACATCATTTTTAATCTCAGATTCCTGTAGTATGTAACTGCCACCACATCGGCAAGGATAGTATGCTACATCTAAAAAGAAAATATTAACCCATTAAACAATACCACTGATTTTACATTTAATTTTCATGTCTTGTCACATCACATGCTAACATAATAACTTATGCTAGTATAGAGGGCTCACTCTATAATGACACGCTATCACACAATAAACTTAGCTAAAAACTGTTAGTTATATCATGTCAATAGCACGTAGAGAAAAGTGAATTGTTGTATTTGTACAAAAATGATTAATATTAATTAGGCAAATTATAACAAATATGTCTAAGATGTCGATATTACTCAATCAATTTCATCAGATATGGGATAGGGCTATAGTTTTAAAGTTTGTTATTGCATTCAACTTCAACATTCAACTCAGTTTGCTGTATTTTGTCAATCAATGTCTTTCATAAACACTCGGTATCAATTTGCACTTACGCAATTACTAAATTTACAATTTCTGCTTATGTACATCAACACACAGAGTATGCCAACAATAGATCCCTAGCAAAGCTATACTAATCACTTAAAACAGGGAGTAGTTATTCAAATCACTGCTTAAAACATACCATCATCAAAGTCCATATCTTCAACTTCTACTTCTTCATTTACTGCTACTGATTGTTGCACATGTCTTTCTATACAAAAACAAATAATAATTGTTAATACTGTACTTAGTAAATTTACTATCCTATCATTTGCGTCAATCTTAGGACATACTATGAGGTAATCATTGACCCTTGATCTTTGACACACTTAATTTTAACTGCTTTTGAAACAAACCATTCTTGGGATATGTTATATGGTAATTATTGTATTTTTACGGCATTTACCAGGCCACAGAAATAAAAAGTATAATTGCAATGTTAGTTAGGGATTAGGACAGCAAGATATTACAGGTGTACCATTAGATTCAGCATCATACTGTCTTCTTGCATCGTCATCCCCTAAAATCTTCCATGCTGCTTCCAGTTTTAGGTATTCATTTAATGCAGCTTCTCTTTCACTCTCTTCAACTTTGTCCGGATAACACTAGAAAAACAAAGATTTCATAATATTTAATGGTGATAGTTCAAAATAATGAGAGTACTGAATATATGTCACATTTGTGTGATGATCGTTCTCCACCATTTTATGCTTTATGTGTTGAAACAATGTGTATAGAAAGTGTAGAAAATACACTGTAAAACATGGTACAGTTAGAACTACATGTACAGTTAGTAGTACAATTTGTATAGGTACAGTACAGTAGGCACTGGGCCTAGGCTTATGTACACATCACAGATGTATACACATAACATCACTTATATTAGTAATAAGGTTCTATCCTCTACTTCTAGGCCTACTTTCACTTGCCTTGCTACTCCTACTAGGCTATAATTTAAATCAATATTTATTCATCATGTATTATTAAATATTAATTATACTATAACTTATAGTATTTATACTACTAGGGGCCTATACAAGATCAGACACTTTACACAAGTATGTTTATGAGTATTGATTCAGTTCAACATTTGGCCTACAAAATCTAGGTAATAAAAATGTTTTATATACCCTGTTCACTCATGCCTACAGCCTTGGTTTCGGGGATTTTCACGGGGAAATATCCATTTCCACCAACAAATATATAGGCCTAGACCTAGGCCTAGGCCTAGCTAGAGTAGAGGCTAGGCCCTAGTAGGGAGAGGGAGAGTCTATATTGGTTATTATGAATTTTAGCTCTTTCTCATTTAAATTAAAATATAATGCAAATTGTACCTTTAGCAATGCCTTTCGGTAAGATTTTTTCAATTCTTCTTTAGACGCAGAAACATCACTGCCAATTATTTTATACAAATCAGCATGATTTTCTGCTGCAGCAGCCATCACAAACAAAACACAATTTGACTGTTTTTTTGTTGTGCAAATAGCGCCACCAACAACAAAATACTTCGCACGCACACAATGTTTAGGACAATTTTTGTTCATTTTTAGTCGCGTGGACGCGACTCTATAGTTCACTATGTCGGTCGGTCGGTCTGTCGGTCTGTCTGTCGGTCCGGTATCACTATGCGTTTTATCGCTTTTCTGTACTTTTTGAACTGTTTTGATGTACAGAAAAGTTTTAAAGTACATTACTTTTTGAAAGTTCATTTTTTTCTGAGAGCACGCGACTTATGGCTGTTGGCCTTGTTGTAATAAACAGCGAGCGATTCATTTTGCCGTGACAAAAAATGTTTTGGTACAATAGAATTGTAACAAAACCACAAAACAAAATATTAAATAAAACTTGCTACTTTATGTTTTTATTCATTAATATATACAAAAGGTTTATAATGCATTATTAAATCATAACCACATTTTTAAAATATATTTTGCAATACAAAATAAAAGTGTGTGTGTTGATAATATTATGAATTTTAACTAATAAGAGGGTTTGCTTTCTACATACATTACTTGATTAATACTAGTAATATTTCAGACATAAAATTAACTAATAACAATGAAAATTGTAGACTTAATATCTAATACCCCCCGAGTGGAAACACCGGATTTCTTTTTTTATCTGGTATATTCGTCTTTTTAAAAGTCCCATTCCCTGCGTTTTTTAGATCTAATGTAAGGTCACAAACTACATTTAATGTAAAAGTAAATACTATATGGTCCATTGCGATAAATGTTAGCTATTGTTCAGGTTCTATTTGTCAATCTCGTGTTCAACTTCAGATGAACATACTGATTGAAGTATTAAATCTTCTGCCGTCATTTCTTCCAATTCTTTTGCAATACGTTCGATTTCAATAGCAGCCTTGTCAAGATTATCCTTATGTATATCAATTGATGTTTTAACAATTGTGTACAAATCAAGTCCAATGGCCAATACACTCACTGCAATTCCAGCTGCTCTGAGTGCTGTGATACCGACAGCCTTCACTGCCGCTTCGCCTATGCCATCACATATCCTAAAAATCATTTTCCCAGCTAAAAGTAAAATTAAATGATTACTAATTTAAGGTGGGGCCACCAGTATATACTCTTGCACAACTTCAGCATTTACTTTAATTTGACTGTTTACTCTTAAGACATTTTACAAGTATTATCACTTCTGCATGTTTCCTTTAATTATCCACATAAAAAACCACTTAATTATACCTAGGCTATATTTAATATCAGAGACACGGCATTTTATGTTTAATAGACTTAGAAGTTTAGTTGTTTTTTATTATGAAGATCCAAGATCGGGTCACACAATTTTATACAAAAATAGAAGTCACTCACTTTAACTTTAAGACTAAAAACTTTCAGTTATATCTGCATGAAAATTATACTTGAGTTTACGTTTAAAAGTAGCCTTTTATTATTACCTTTTTTGGGTACTACTTATTTTTACTTTGTAATAATTATAGGTCTAAACAATACTATTTTTATGATGTGCTACTGTCTGATTTATAGTATTTGTATTGTTAGCTACTGATCAAGGCATGGTTGTGACAATCCCTATGTTATCAATTTATATCCTCTAGTCAAATGTAATATTGATTTTGTTTTTATTGTGGCGGCCCAAAAAGGATTTTTTAAATAACAGCTAAGAGAATAACAACCATTTATTTAACAGCCTGTAAATAATGTGCTCAAATAAAGCTGTGTCATAATAAGTATTATTCTGTGGAAATAACTGATTCCGATTGGGTATACTGTACTTTCCTGTTGGCCTACACTTTTATTATAACATAGTAATAGACAATGGATATTTTCTGTTCCGCACCAAGCAATGTTTGTTATTCTGAACCTATCGAGTAAACGTTTTGACATGCAAATAATACTCTTCGCTATTATTGATTCTGTATATGCCTATTATTTGTTTCGGTTTCAATGCTTTTATGTATTTTTCCGAAATTCCACATTATTACACACCAAATAAACACACATAAAGCTTTATTCTTTGGATTCAATCAGTCATGATCGACTGTGTAAAAATTTGAATATTGTTTAACACTCAGCATAGTTATCTAATAACTGACATTTGTATTTCAACAATACCATACGACTGAAATTATGTCATTATAGTGTGTTGTTAGGCATAGGCCTACTAGTAAAATTACTTAAACTTGTTATCACCATGGCCAATTGGATGACAACTTAAAGATGTATTTTCCCCCAAAGACATGAAAAATAAAGATTAATTAAATCAGACTTTGAATATATTATTTTGTAGATTTAATAAAGTTAATCACTTCCATGGAAAGAAAAAGAAAAAAAATAATGTTTTCACTTATAAAATGACAAAATAAATGGTTAAATTCAACCAAAAATCCATTTTTGCTTTAAATTATCAGGTAAATACATTTTTTTGTAATCCAATTTTTGGTCAAAGTGGATAACTATTAGGCCTATGAATTATTTTTTTCAGGGGGACAATACATCTTTAACCAAAACAATTTCTTGTCTATGTTTTCTTACCATTTACTGTCGTGGCTGTCAGTCCTTTGGTGATGATCGATCCACTAAGGGTCAGTATGTTGAGAAAATTAATAGACTTTCCAGCTATAAGTACAGCAACTAAAGAATAACAATTTGTAGTGTCTTGATTTATTTTCTTCTAGAACCCGAAAACAGTTTTACCAATGTTCTTAATACACTCAGCTTTATTATGATAATAATATTATTTCACTGTGCTGTTGATACTTCCTTGAATGTCCTTTTTTTTAAAAAAACATTATCTGATAGGTTTACACATAGGCTACAGCAGTTACTATAATATAAAAACTCTTACCTTCATATACGTCTTTAACAACTCCAATGTACTTTTTAATTTTGTTTCCAACTTCTATATGAATGAAAAAATGTAAAAATAAAATGAATATAGGTTTAGACATACTGCTATAGGACAGTTGGTTAAATTTTTATGAAAATAATATCATTACATTGATCAAATAAAATGTGTATTTTATTGAGTTAGGTCTTATAGACAATTAGAGGAGATGTATCTTTATTATATAAATAAGGTGCGAACAACCAATAAAAATGAAAACTCAATTGATTTATTTACTTACTTATAGCAACCTTGAATACGTCTTTGACTTTCTCAAAAACAACCATACATTTATCAAAGTTCTGTGCAGTTTTTATATGAACTTGAAGACTAGCTTGGTATTGCTTTTGACGTGTTTTCAGTTCATCCAACGTTGTATTATCCTTTATCAGTTCATTGGCCTTTTTAGCTGATTTGCTTTTTAATACTTCATCTGTAATTGAGGCACCACCAGCCACAGCTCCACCAGCAACCCCCATAGCAACTCCGCCTATAGTAGCAGCTAAAATTGGTGTAGCAAACCCAGCGGTTACAATGCTTAACACCGTAGCACCAATACCAACACCTAAACCAACTATTGATGTTGACGCTCCGGTTAGCTTGGCAATGCCAGACCTCTTTTTACGAATTTTCATCTCTTCAACAATATTTCGTAGATCTTTTATCAATCTTTTTCGACTTCTGTCCCATTTAGTAAACGCATCTTCTAATTTATATTGGTCGTCATGGACTCGGTTCAAAGATTCTAGTGTCGCAACCGCAAGTGATTCAGTTTCTTCTTTACTTTGATGTTTACCTTTAAAGGTTTTTGCAATCACTGGTATGGCAGGAACGATGGCTCTGATTCCTTCAAATCCCATTCTGTGAAAATAAAAATGTTGGACTGAAATATTAGCTTACCTTAATTAACAGTCATCGTCTATAGCGAAAATACAGGATTTTTTGGAAAGGGTGTGAGAGGGGCGGGTGTTGGAGGTAATACAATATCTTTCCTTTAAAAAAAATCACATACGACCTCCACCTTTTTAGGCTTGGATCTTCTAGATCAGGCTTCATTAACTAACTTCTTTCCTACATTACAAAGCCTGAATACTTATAATAAAGGCTAGTCGATAATCATGGGGGAATTAGTTTAATTCATCCATGCTATAATTTAAAGTACAGTAATCTATAAAACTTACTTCCAGAAAGAAGAACCATTTACTATTTCCTTGTATAACTTCACTGAAAGATTAACTCCACTTTCAAAAATGACAAACTTGTTCATATCTTCCTTGTCACCATATTTGTTAACTAAGGTTTTAACAGTGAGTAAAGTTTTTGCAGTAGCATTCATAATGAGTAAATCATCGAAAGGCAATAAACTCGCCATTTTGTTCTTATTAAGCGTGTTGTTGCGGAAGGAACATTTAATTGAAGGAACAATTATACTCCGAATATATATGTATAGGAACAATGTAGCTTTATAAATGTTCAACCAATCAGAATAGCCAACATAATAAAATACCCTTATACATTTTTTCAATAGGTACAGTAAGCTGAGCAATCAGCGATCTTTGCATTGGACATTTGTAGCACATAGCCCACCCGCCGCCCTCACACGAGCGGATGATGCAGACTAAAGAAATCTTGATTAAGAAGATATTATAAATGTCACATTTTATTTTATTCAATACAATTATAATATATTTTGCAACTATATAACATATTATAGAAAATATTTAATAACGATCTATTGTACATTACTTCCAAAAATAAAGATCTTACCACCATTGTTAATCGAAAGTATAGCATGGCCAAAAAGATCTACATCCCGACGTATGCGGCGCTCTACCCCATGGGAAACATTAGTGTTGCATGGAAAACCGCTGATTGCTCATTCTTCATATACTAGTATATAGTACTGAGAGTATAGAGATATGGACCCAAATGGAGCGTTAAAATAAATAACAATAAGCCGACCAATAAAAGAAGTAGAGACATTGGTTATCCTAGTGTTAGGCAGTGGAATGTCTCTGGTTCAAGCATTGCTATTTTGTAGCTTTGGTCGATGTACTGGGCTTGTGGGAGATTAGAACTGGAAAACTGCGATATAAGTCAAAGGTGAAAAGTACAAATAACAGAAAAAGATTGTACAGTATAGTAGGAAGAGTAGTAGTCACCAGTACTGTATTGACTGATAATGGATTTCGCGACCGGCGAAAAAAATGGAGGACTCTCAGAAAGGTCAATGCTTATTGATGGAAATAAATTAAGCAATATTCGTTACTTTTAAAGGATGACCTTATTCAAAGACAAATAACAGCCTTATCTCATTTTCTTTTCAAAAAGCTTTTAACAATGCAGTTAGTATACTTGATATTGTTAATTACTTAAAAAAATTCTAGATCCACCACTACAAGAATAAAGAATTGTTATCATAGATTGAACATATATTTATTATCAATGTTGTTAACTTTCAACAAAAATCAATTCAATAACAATTATAGTTCAGCTTTGGAGTAAATAAAACTAAATATCAAATGTAACACTGTTATTTTAGGCCTATTAGTTAAATGGTGTTTAAAAAATAGAAAAATGTCACTTTTGGAGCAGATGAAAATATTCGATCCCTTTATCTTCTAGCTAGACCCACTAATGCTTAGTTCTCCTCTTCGTAAATCTCACATTCAATTGCAACAGAAAATACTGATTGAAATATTAAATCTTCTGATTTAATATTTTCCAATTCTTTTACAATGCGTTCGATTTCAGTAGCAGCATTGTCAAGATTACCTTCATGCATATCAATTGCTGTTTTAACAATTGTGTACAAATCAAATCCAATGGCCAATACACCAACTGCAAATCCAGCTGCTCTCAGAGCTTTGATACCGAAAACCTTCAGAGCTGCTTCGCCAATGTCATCGATTACTCGTAAAGCTGTTTTTCCAGCTAAAAGTATATTAGATAATACCTGGTTTGATAGGGTTCTTGTGACTCGACATGCCAGAATGATAGTTTTAGACGTCAAACTTTGTCATTTTAGACGAACCCCCAAGGGATTTGGCGATCTTTAAACAGCAGCCGACATACACGTTTAAGTATAGATATAATAGGTATTCTTTCCATGGAATATTTATTCTTCGTTTTATTTCGATTGGAACATTGGAAATTGGTCACACTATGTTTTTGTTATATTTGCGATAATAGAAAATATAGGCCTAATTCTAACTTTGATTAGCCTGTTGGGGAGCTTATAAATACTGTATAAACTTTTTCATAAACAGTAATTTTCCGAGTCCGTTCCGCACCTGAAGAATGTCATGTGTTCAAGCTTGGGGAGAAGGAAATACTGTTCAAAACTAGAAGGATTGTAACAGTCCTCAAAAAGAGAATTTACATATTATGACTGAAATTCAGAATAATACTCATCAATTGCTTAACTCTCATTGGTTTCATGTGAGAGGTATGATTGTTAGGCCTACTTGACAAGAACCAATCATGCCTCATTATTAAGTTTTCCTTACCGTTTATTGCCGTGGACTCCAGTACACTTATGATGAACGAACCACTGAAGGTCAGTAACAGACTTTCCAGATACATTTACAGAAATAGTAATTCAATTTGTATAAATATGTTAGTGTAATGATTTAGTTTGAATGAAATGAATGAAAAGGTGAGTTACTTCCACGAAAGACAAAAAAAAACCAATTTGTATTTACCTTGAACTACGTCTTTAACTATTCCAATAACTTGTTTGAGTTTGTTTCCGATACCTGTATGTTATTTTATATATAAAATATAACAGTTATAAGTTAATTATCAATCAAGTTTTCAATTTATACATATAGTAGTATCGTTTGTTCATGGCGTAGGCCTAATTTTAAATACATTTATTGGTTCCTATTATATTGACAAAATATGTACGCCTATTATTAACAAGAATTTGTGGTTACTTTATACTATAAATAAGTATAACCCCTCCGGTACTTCTTAACAATAGATTCAGTTATGCAAATTCTGTATTTGAAAACAACCATTTGTAAATAAATACTTTGTCTTCACTGGAAAAGGTAATTTCTTTCTTTCTGTTGAGTTTGTTCTTCAATTCAAATTTAGAAGCACGATAGTCCTATATTTCTGTACTCCTTAATTAAAACAATGAAAACAATGTATTTACTTTGTTTGTTTGTCAACTATGAATGCGTCTTTAACTTTCTCAATAACGATCATGAAGTTATCAAACTTCTGTGCAGTTTTCATATGAACTTTAAGACCATCTTGGTATTTCTTTTTCACGGTTTCTAATTCTTCAAATATTTCATCATTCTGCATCAGTTCATTTGCCCTTTTAGCTGATTTGTGTTTTAATATTTCATTTGCAATGTCGGCACCGCCAGCCACAAATCCGGCAGTACTCGCTAAAGTAGCTCCGCCAACAGTTGTAGATACAATAGGTGCATAAAGCCCAGCGCTTACGAAGATTAACCCAATTGCACCAGCTACTACAACTGCGCCAACTACCGATGCTGATACACTGGTTAACTTGACAATGTTGAACTTCTTTTTACGAGAATTCATCTCTTGAACAATGACATTCAGATCTTCTATTAATCTTTTTCGGCTTCTGTCGCATTTAGTAAACGCATCTTCTAATTCAAGTTGGTCGTCATGGATTCCCTTTAAAGATGCTAGCGTCGCAACCGCATAAGATTCGGTTTCTTCCTTACTCTGATTATTAGTAAACAAAGTGGTTTCCATCACTGGTATGGCAGGAATAATAGTCTCGATGCATTCGAATCCTATTCTATAATCAATAACTTCATGTCCTTAGTTAATTCCGGAAGAAATTATATCGTATAAATTATTACAAAAAATATTGTCAATTAAAGTTGCAGTGTTACGCAAAATTCTAGTTGGCCTAGTAATAAGGGGATAGTAATTAGATTGAAATAAAGTGTTAACAAAATCAAAAGTTCCTTTATGTGTTTTTTAATTTAACAAGTTGCTATTAAAGTCTCATGAAAGATATGTATTTTTTCCTCACTATTATTAGTGTCAATTAAATTAAAGATATCTTTATTAAAAGTGTTAATTCAGGTAAACGGTATACTACTCCAAGGATTAGCTTTTTGGGTTGTGCATCAATTTCAAGAAAAGAACCATTAGTAATAGCTGATAAATCAGGGCGAAGAGTATATTTAAATCTCTTGGGTAGGTAAATGGCAACGCCTCCTCCTGGTATATCAGTACGTGGAACATGCAAGAAATTATAATTAGGAATATTATAAAAGAAAATGGGCGAATTATGATTTAAAAATGTTTTGATAAAACATAGTGTTGAGAATTCATGATTTATAGCACCGACGCATACATTAATAACCTGTAAAATGTTTAACAAGACTGCGTGTATTTAAGTGAAAGATACTAAATGAATATTCACATGTGTTGAATATTTGTTTTTAACACTATCAACATATTCATAAGCGCAAGAGTCAATATTTTCGGGAAATAATTGGGCATCGATATCATTGATAACGTCTTTAAAATTAATATCAAATGGGTTAAAAGTTATGTTATGTGAGAAACAACTCCTGAAAACAGTATTGTAAAATGATTTTGTAAAGTAGATCAAGAGGCTACAAATTAAACAAAATATGCAGGTATAAGAAAAAGAATAATTTAAGGATTCTTAGTCTATTATGTTAAGTAGTAAAGAAGTTTGTAGAAAAAAAAATGTTTCTTTCAGGTCTTTTACTTGTAATCTCCATTTTTTTTCTTTTTTCCAGTAGCAGTAAGATCATCTATAGGTCTATGATGTAAAATTTCTTGCTATCTAGCGCAGAACGTCGTTGTTTCAGAACTTCAATCTTATACCCCTTTCACTTGAAATAATAATACCCCTTATTATTTTTTATACCCGTTATATATTTTGTACAAATATTTAACGTATTTTGAAATAAAACTAAAGCAATAAGTGATCGTGTGAGGATGACCTTTTGACCCGAAACACTCCGGAGTTTGATGTTGGTACCTTTCACACCAAAACACCGGCCACGTGTCCCCGCAGTTCGCTCTCCGGAGAATGTTCAGCTGTTCAACCCCGCAGTTTTAAACTCCGGAGTTGCTTGATTTTACCTTTCACACCAAACAGCGGGGCGTCAACTCCGGAGTGTCTCCGGAGTTTTGCTTTTGGTGTGAAAGGGGTATTAGAAGCGTATGAGAGAAAACGGGCAATAACAAATATTAGTGACAATAGGTTTTTTTATTACAAATAATTGCATAACTCATGGAGAGAATTCTGTAAGATTGGTATAAAAACCGGAACTAATGAAAAACAAAGCATGGTATTTTGCTTGTGTATTTTGATACACTAAACAATTATTATGAAAACTAGAATTTAATTCGTCACTTTGACGAATTATAGGTGATCATTTTTATCATTTTACTGAAATTAATTTTTTTTTAAACATGCACGTACGTTAACATACGATCGGAAAATGTTGATGTATGCCATCCTATTATATGCTTATAGTGCTGAGTTGTGCCTATATGCCATATACAATATGTACAGTATATACTGTATATCTATATACAGTGTAGCATAGGTGAAATTACGGGACACACATGTTCTAATTTTTTGGCATGATGACGTTATCAAACTAAACTTTAAGATGACAATTTCGAAAGATAATTAATTGAGCAAAAAAATATAAGATTTGGAAAAAAATTTGGCACGTAGAAGCGCTGTGCGCGCTCTTTGAATTGTGTATAACTTTGACGAAAAATATGAAAAAACTACTTTTTCACTTCAACTGGCCATATGTTAACGTTACAACATCCGATAGGCTTAATTTTTATATGAATTAATATCTACATTTCATCAGCTTTCATAATAAATTATAATCATCAAGGTAACCTTCAATTCTGAAGAGCTGTAAGATATTCAAATTTACTGCGAAGGTGAAATTACACGGCCTACGTTATTCAAGTTTTTACGCGTGATGACGTCATTAAAATGAAGATAGTGTCAACTCATGATAAAGATAATTAATTAAGCAAGCACATACTGAAAGTTGTGCGAAATTCGAGCACACATAACCAAGATGCGCTCTGTTGAATGTGATAATCTACACAAAAAGATAACAAATCCTAATTTTTAAATTCAAGTGGCCATTTGATGACGTCAAAACATTTTGTACGTAAAATGTGTACATGAATTCATATCTACAACTCAATGGCTTCCAGAATAAGTTAAAAAAATCGGGGGTCATCTTGCATTCTGAAGAATTATTTTCATTTTAAAAAAGACCTATTTTTCACCATTTTCAGAACTTTTGTAAAATAAATGTGCGCATTTTGTCATTTTTAACGTGCTCGTATAGCGTTATTTTAAGTCGGAACTGACTCAAATTTGGTGAATGTACTAAGGATGGTGAGTAGAATGAGATTTGTAAAAAAAATTCATATTTTTTACGCTTTTTAAGTATCGCGCGCGCAAAAACGCATTTTTGCGCAGTAATTTTTTGAAACACGCAAATGGCCTAATTCATGCTCTAAATTGATCAAAACTTAATTTTGAGCGTTTTAAATTTTTAACGCGCGATATCACGCGCATGAACCTACGTGCGCGTGCGTTTTTATTTGCTAATATTTTTACCCTTGATCTGAAGTTTACGTGTAGTGAATTTCATTAATATGTGATAATGAATTATGGAGATATGATTGATAATGTGATTTCGCAAAATGGCGTATAAATGTCGTCACGGATGAGTGATCACGCTGGAAAGCTTATTAGGATTAAGTTGTATTATTTGAAAGATATTCTGAAATTTTTGTAATCATTGACATTAAACTTTTTTAGATAATTGTTACACAAAATAGTGTACAGAAACAATAAAAAGAAAAAAAATAACTAGACATGAAACTCGTCACTTTGACGAGTTTGGTTATCCGCTGCGCAAGTGGTGAAACATGGACGTTTAACGACGTACCTTTTAACATTAAGGGGATAGGTTGAGGCCAAAAGGAAGCGTTCACGTTGGCATTATGACCTACAGGCCGGACAAGCAACTGACAAACAAAACCAGAAAATGTAATAGAAATCACATATCTCCTAACAACGATGAACGGCTCTGATACGAGAAAAATATTGTTTGCCTCTCTCTATCCTGTAAAAATAACGTCTTATTTGGCCTGCTACATTATAGAAATAGGTAGGAAATAAACGATTTGGGCTATTCCATTACAGTCGGTATAAACAGTAAAATCTGTTTACATATTACATACAGTGTAGATTAGGTGAAATTACGGGAGCCGCCATTTATTCCAAATTTTAACATGGCGGCGGCATCAAAATGAAATACAAAGATAGCAATTTCGGAAGGATATTATCTCAGCAACAACATATTAACGTGCAGAAGAAATTTGAATACGTGAAATATTGATGCGCGCTCTTTTAAATGTAATGAACTATTACGCAAAAAATGAAAATACGACTTTTTTTAGTTAAGTGGCCATATGATGACGTCACATCATCAGATTGGCAAAATGTTCACATGATTTCGTATCTACAATCCAATAGCTTCCAGAAAACGTTTTAATCGTGATTATCACATTTTATTCTTACGAGCTATAACAGATTAAAATTTACTGTACAGATGAAATTAATGCCACACATAATTTAAATTTTTAGGCATGATGACGTCAAAAAAATTAAAATATTTTTAACTCATGCGAAAGATAGTTGATTGACCTAGACAATATCAAAATCGGGGTGAAAATGGAAAACGGATAAGTGGAGATGCGCTCTATTAAATGTGATGAGCTATGACGAAAGATACAAAAATCCTAAATTTTATATTCGCGTGGCCATACGATGACGTCACAATGTCCGGTTAGCCATATTGATACATGATCCTATATCTACAACTCATCAACTTCCAGAATATGTCATCCACAAAAAGTTGACCGTGCAGTTTAGAAACTACGACTGTTTAAAAAAAGGCATAATTTTGACGAATTTCTGAACTTTTTCATCAAAAACGCGCGCAAATTGACCAATTCGACGTGCTCGTATGACGTAACCTTAAGCCCAAATTGTTTAAAAGTTGGTAAAATTACTAGAAGAGGCTGGAAAAACATAAATCACGCGGAAAATATATGTTTTCAATGCTACGTGCGCACCGCACACGTAAAAATTTGCGCACGCGTGGGAATTTTTGACATGCTTAAAATGACATGAAACGCGTAGAAAGTTGATTAGAAAATAATTTTGCGCATTTTGAAATTTTAAATGCGCGTGCGCGCGTAACTTTGTGTAAAACACGCAATTTTTGTTCAACAGAAAGTTAGCGCATGATATAAATTAAATTTGTGCGAAGTTTCAATTTAAAATGTTATTTGGTTTTTGACCTATGTTAATTACGAGAAAATTGTTAAATCGCGCGTACGTCACGTTGCGCAATTGTAAACATCATGAAAAGCTTCGCTTGACGACGTTACATAAATGTCAAAATGTTAACATAGTTCACAAAATGTTATGTTTGCAAGTTTCAGAGAAAAGCGTTACACAAAAATCATACAGAAAGAAAGAAGAGAAACTAGATTTGAACTCGTCACTTTGACGAGTTCGGGTTATCCGCGCAAACGCAACATGCACATACTTAACCATATGAACCTCGACAATTATTATGCCATCCTATGACATGAAATAAATATGTTTACAGTGCTAAATTGTACCTATTATGTAGCATACATCATATTACAGTATTTTACAGAATAAACTGTATATGTTATATACAGTGTAGCATAGACAAAATTATGAGACCCATCTTTTAAATCCAATTATTAACACGATGACGTCATCAAATTGACATATAAAGATAACAATTTTAGAAGATAATTATCTAAATAATTACATTAAATCAAATTTGAAGAATTTTGGGCACGTAAAAGTGAGATGCGCTCTATTTAATGTGATGAGCAATAACGAAAAAGTAAAAAATCCTATATTTTACATTCGTGTGGCCATACGATGACGTCATAACATCCGAGGGGTAAAGATTCTGCATGAATTCATATCTACAACATATCTGCTTACATATTAAATTAAAAAAATTGGGGGTCGTGGATGATCCTGAGGAGCTATAATAGATTAAAAATAGGCATAATTTTGACAATATTTTGTCACTTTTGCAACTAAAACGCGCGTAAATGGTCTAAATCAACGTGTTCGTATGACGTCATTTTAATTTGAAATGATGTCAATCTTTTTAAAAATGACTAAGAAAGGCTGTAAAATCATAATTCAAGAGAAAAACACATGATTTTTATGCTCCGTGCGCACCTTAATACGCATAATTTTTTTCGCGCGCGTGGGAATTTTTGACATGCTCAAAATGTCATGATCAGCGTAGAAAGTTGATTAGAAATTAATTTTGCGCATTTTGAAATTTTAAATGCGCGTGCGCGCGTAACTTCTTGTGAAACATGCCATTTTTAATCCATAGAAAGTTTGCCCTTAATGTGACTTAAATTTTCACCAAGTGTCAATACAAAATGACTTTTGGTTTATAATCTATGATCAATAATTAAAATTCATAAAATCGCACGTAACTTACGCTGCGCGACTCTAACGTCATATAACGAAATTTCTTGCACATCTACAGCTACAGGTCAATCTTATGACAAAGTTATGCAATCTTATGTTGACCATAATTAGAGATACGCTGCGAACAAAATTCCGGGAAAGAAAGAAGAATAACAAAGAAGATGATGATGAAGATGAAAAAAAAGATATTTACAATCACAAGGGTTATCCGCAACTAAGTTGCGGATAACCAACTAGACATGAAACTCGTCACTTTGACGAGTTAGTTATCCGCACCACGACAAACGCCACGTTCACATCATACGTTGGAATATTGCACACAGATAAAGATTATGGCATTATGACAAGAACTGAAGAATATGATATGCTGTTAGTGCTGAATTCTGTCAATTTTGTGTCATATAGCATATACATGCAAACAGTATAATCTGTATACATATTACATACAGTGTAGAATAGGTGAAATTACGGGACCCGCCATTTATTCCAATTTTTAACATGGCGACGGTATCAAAATGAAACACTTGGATAGCAATTTCAGAAGGAAATTATCTCAGGAACAACATATTAACGTGTAGAAGAAATTTGAATACATAAAATATAGATGCGCACCCTTTTAAATGTGATGAACTATTACGCAAAATATGAAAATTTGACCTTTTTAATTAAACTTGTCATATGATGACGTCACAACATCTGATTGACAAAATGTTCACATGAATTCGTATCTACAATCCAATAGCTTCCAGAAAACGTTTTAATCGTGATTATCACATTTTATTCTTACGAGCTATAACAGATTAAAATTTACTGTAAAGATAAAATTAAAGACACACGTAATTTAAATTTTTAGGCATGATGACGTTATAAAAATTAAAATATTTTTAACTCATGCGAAAGAAAATTGATTGACCTAAATAATATTGAAATCTCGGAGAAAATGGAAGACGGATAAGCGTGATGCGCTCCATTGAATGTGATGAGCAATAACGAAAGAGACAAAAATCCTATTTTTTACATTTGTGTGGCCATACGATGACGTCACAACATCCGTAAAGAAAAAATTCTACATGAATTCATATCTACAACATATCTGCTTATTACATATTAAGTTAAAAAACTCGGGGGTAACGGTTGATCCTGAGGAGCTATAATAGATTCAAAATAGGCATAATTTTGACAATATTTTGTAACTTTTGCAACTAAAACGCATGCAAATGGTCTAAATCAACGTGTACGTATGACGTCATTTTAATTTGAAATGATGTCAATCTTTTTAAAAATGACTAGGAAAGGCTGGAAAATCACAATTTAATAGAAAAAAACATGATTTTCATGCTGCGTGCGCACTGCACGCGTAAAATTGTTAGCGCGCGCGGTAAATTTTGACATGCGCAAAATGTCATGAATGGCGTAAAAAGTTGATTAGAAATTAATTTTGCGCATTTTAAATGCGCGTGCGCGCGTAACTTCTTGTAAAACACGCCATTTTTAGTTAACTAAAAGTTTGCCCTTGATATGACTTAAATTTTCATAAAGGGTAAAAAAAAAATTACGCTTGGTTTTTAAGCTATGATCAATCATAAAAAATCATAAAATCGCGCGTAAGTCACGTTGCGCAACTCTGACGTCATTCAAAATAGGAGGTGCACAACTTCACGTAAATGCCCATGTGTTGACAAAGTTATGAAATGTTATGTTTACCCATTTTAGAGAAACGCTCCTCACAAAAAGGAAGGAAAGAAAGAAGAATAATACAGAACTAGATTTGAACTCGTCACTTTGACGAGTTCGGGTTATCCGCGCAAACGCAACATGCACATACTTAACTATATGAACCTCGACAATTATTATGCCATTCCATGACATGAAATAAATATGTTTACAGTGCTGAATTGTACCTATTATGTAGCACTAGCATACACCATATTACAGTATTTTACAGAATAAACTGTATATGTTATATACAGTGTAGCATAGACAAAATTACGAGGCCCATCTTTTAAATCCAATTATTAACACGATGACATCATCAAATTGACAAATAAAGATAACAATTTTAGAAGATAATTATCTAAATAATTACATTAAAACAAATTTGAAGAATTTTGGGCACGTAAAAGTGAGATGCGCTCTCGTTTAAACGCAATGAACTTTTATGCAAGAGATGAAAATATGACTTTTTGAATTCAACTGGCCATATGATGACGTCACAACATCTGATTGGCAAAATATTCACATCAATTTGTATCTACAATTCAATAGCTTCCAGAAAACATTTTAATCATGATTATCACTTTTTATTCTGACGAGCTATAACAGATTAAAATTTACTGTAAAAATGAAAATAAGTGAACCACGTTATTTACATTTTTAGACATGATGACGTCATAAAAATTAAAATATTTTTAACTCATGCGAAAAACAGTTGATTGACGTAGACAATATTAAAATCTCGGGGGAAATGGAATACGTATAAGCGAGATGCGCTCTGTTGAATGTAATGAGCAATAACGAAAGAGAAAAAAATCCTATATTTTACATTCGTGTGGCCATACGATGACGTCATAATATCCGAGAGGTAAAAATTCTGCATGAATTCATATCTACAGTATATCTTCTAACATAATAAGTTAAAGAAATTGGGGGTCACCTTCGATCCTGAAGAGCTATAATAGATTCAAAATTGGCATCATTTTGACAATATTTTATAACTTTTTCAACTAAAACGCACGCAAATTGTCTAAATCAACGTGTTCGTATGACGTCATTTTAACTTTAAATGATGTCAATCTTTTTTAAAATGACTAGAAAAGGCTGTAAAATCATGATTCAAGAGAAAAAAACATGATTTACATGCTCCGCGCGCACCTTACGCGTAAATCTTTTCGCGCGCGTGGGAATTTTTGACATGCTTAAAATGTCATGATCAGCGTAAAAAGTTGATTAGAAATTAATTTTGCGCAATTTGAAATTTTAAATGCGCGTGCGCGCGTAACTTCTTGTGAAACGTGCCATTTTTAATCCATAGAAAGTTTGCCCTTGATATGACTTAAATTTTCACCAAGTGTCAATAAAAAATGACTTTCGGTTTATAATCTATAACCAATCATTGAAATTCATAAAATCGCGCGTAACTTGCGCTGTGCGACTCTAAATTCATATAACGAAGTTTCTTGCACATCTACAGCTACAGGTCAATCTTTTGACAAAGTTATACTATCTTATGTTGACAAGGATGAGAGATATGCGACGCACAAAAATCCGGGAAAGAAATAAGAACTAGACATGAAACTCGTCACTTTGACGAGTTAGTTATCCGCACCACGACAAACGCCACGTGCACAGCATACGTTGGAATATTGCACCCAGAAAAAGATTATGGCATTATGACCTGATCTGAAGAATATGATATGTTGTTAGTGCTGAATTCTGTCAATGTTGTGTCATATAGTATATACAGTATAAACAGTATAATCTGTATACATATTACATACAGTGTAGAATAGGTGAAATTACGGGACCCGCCATTTATTTCATTTTTTAACATGGCGACACTAAAATACCAATTTCGGAAGGATATTATCTCAGCAACAACATATTAGCGTGTAGAAGAAATTTGGATACGTAAAATATAGATGCGCGCTCTTTTAAATGTGATGAACTATGACGCAAAATATTAAAATACGACTTTTTTTATTCAACTGGCCATATGATGACGTCACTACATCTGATTGACAAAATGTTCACATGAATTCATATCTACAATCCAATAGCTTCCAGAAAACGTTTTAATCGTGATTATCACATTTTATTCTTACGAGCTATAACAGATTAAAATTTACTGTAAAGATAAAATTAATGACCCATGTAATTTAAATTTTTAGGCATGATGACGTTATAAAAATTAAAATATTTTTAACTCATGCGAAAGATAGTTGATTGACCTAGATAATATTAAAATCTCAGAGAAAAAGGATGACTGATAAGCGTGATGCGCTCCATTGAATGTGATGAGCAATAACGAAAGAGACAAAAATCCTATTTTTTACATTTGTGTGGCCATACGATGACGTCACAACATCCGTAAGGAAAAAATTCTGCATGAATTCATATCTACATCATATCTGCTTACATATTAAGTTAAAAAACTCGGGGGTAACGGTTGATCCTGAGGAGCTATAATAGATTCAAAATAGGCATAATTTTGACAATATTTTGTAACTTTTGCAACTAAAACGCATGCAAATGGTCTAAATCAACGTGTACGTATGACGTCATTTTAATTTGAAATGATGTCAATCTTTTTAAAAATGACTAGGAAAGGCTGGAAAATCACAATTTAATAGAAAAAAACATGATTTTCATGCTGCGTGCGCACTGCACGCGTAAAATTGTTCGCGCGCGCGGGAAATTTTGACATGCGCAAAATGTCATGAATGGCGTAAAAAGTTGATTAGAAATTAATTTTACGCATTTTGAAATTTTAAATGTGCGTGCGCGCGTAACTTCTTGTAAAACATGCCATTTTTAGTTAACTAAAAGATTGCCCTTGATATGACTTAAATTTTCACAAAGTGTCAAAACAAAATTATGCTTGGTTTTTAGTCTATGAGCAATCATAAAAAATCATAAAATCGCGCGTAAGTCACGTTGCGCAACTCTGACGTCATTCAAAAATAGGAGGTGCACAACTTCACGTAAATGCCCATATGTTGACAAAGTTATGAAATGTTATGTTTACCCATTTTAGAGATACGCTCTGCACAAAAAGTGAGGGAGAAAGACAGAAGAATAATACTAGACATGAAACTCGTCACTTTGACGAGTTAGTTATCCGCACCACGACAAACGCCATGTGCACGTAATACGTTGGAATATTGCACACAGATAAAGATTATGGCATTATGACAAGAACTGAAAAATATGATATGCTGTTAGTGCTGAATTCTGTCAATTTTGTGTCATATAGTATATACATGCAAACAGTATAATCTGTATACATATTACATACAGTGTAGAATAGGTGAAATTACGGGACCCGCCATTTATTCCAATTTTTAACATGGCGACGGTATCAAAATGAAACACTTAGATAGCAATTTCAGAAGAAAATTATCTCAGGAACAACATATTAACGTGTAGAAGAAATTTGAATACGTAAAATATAGATGCGCACCCTTTTAAATGTGATGAACTATTACGCAAAATATGAAAATACGTCTTTTTTTATTCAACTGGCCATATGATGACGTCACAACGTCCGATTGGCAAAATGTTTACATGAATTCGTATCTACAATCCAATAGCTTCCAGAAAACGTTTTGATCATGATTATCACGTTTTATTCTGACGAGCTATAACAGATTGAAATTTCCTGTAAAGATAAAATTAATGACCCACGTAATTAAAATTTTTAGGCATGATGACGTCATAAAAATGAAAATATTTTTAACTCATGCGGAAGATAGTTGATTGACCTAGATAATATAAAAATCGGGGTAAAAATGGAAAACAGATAATTGGAGATGCGCTCTATTAAATGTCATGCGCTATGATGAAAGATACAAAAATCCTATATTTTATATTCGCGTGGCAATACGGTGACGTCACAATGTCCGGTTAGCCATATTAATGCATGATCCAAAATCTACAACTCATCAACTTCCAGAATGTGTAATAAAAATAACTTTCACCGTTTAGTTTAGGAACTACGAATGTTTAAAAAAGGGCATAATTTTGACAAATTTTGACGATTTTTTGAACTTTTTCATCAAAAATGCACGTAAATTATCCAATTCGAAGTGCCCGTATGACGTAATTTTAAGTCGAAATTGTTCAAAAGTTGGTAAAATTACTAGAAAAGGATGGAAAAACATAAATCACGTGAAAAAAATTGTTTTCAACGCTACGTGCGCACCACGCGCGTAAAAAAATGCGCGCACCTGGGAATTTTTTACATGCTCAAAATGACATGAAACGCGTAGAAAGTTGATTAGAAATTAATTTTTCGCATTATAAAATTTTAAACCCGCGTGCGCGCGTAACTTCGTGTGAAACATGCCATTTTTTTTTCACAGTCAGTTAGCGCAAGATATAACTTAAACTTTTGTTAAGTTTCAATTTAAATTGTTATATGGTTTTTGATCTACGTTAAATACGCGAAATTCGTAAAAACGCGCGTAAGTCATGTTACGCAACTCTGACGTCATTTACAATAGCAGGTGCACAACTTCACGTGAACGCTCATATGTTGACAAAGTTATGAAATGTTATGTTAACACGTTTTAGAGATACGCTCTGCACAAAAATGACAGAAAGAAAGAAGAATACAGAAAAAAAAAAAAAAAGATGATGAAACAGGACAGTTACAAGGAGTTATCCGCTGAATGCGGATAACTAATAAAAAGATGATGTTGATGTTGATGATTTCGTACAATCACAAGAGGTTATCAGCAACTTCGTTGCGGATAACCAATAAAAAAAAAAATAATAATAAAGATTTTATACAATAACAATAGGTGATCATTTTATTCTAAATGATCACCTAATAACAGATTTATGTGTTATTACGAATGTAATTTAATTTTGAAGTTCATTCTAACATTTCAACAAAACAATGTATGACTTTTTGTAATATTTTATGAAATCATACCTGGCCAGTACGAATATTTGGGTGGAGCGAATTTTGAGTGACTAAAATAGAATAGAGGAACCATGAATAGGCACAACAGGTTGTATCGGTGAGTATCTTTTTATTTATCTGAAACTTACTTCCAGTCAGAAGACTTTCTATCCTTGTATAATTGTACTTCAAGGTTACCGGCATTTCTACTGTTTTTGATGGCAGATTCTGCAATTCTCTCTGGAATACCGCGTTCTATGATTAATTCTTTGATAATAGATTTTGTTTCTGTAGTAGCGTTTATGACTACTGAAACAAATTCCTCAAAAGTCGCAAATCTGTCAAAGGAAACAGTGTCATTAAAATGTAGGTTACGATTGTAAAACAGAATGATAAACTACTATGTAATTCAATTCAATTCACTGTCACTGTCAGTTACGGATCCAGGATTTTGAAATAGGGGGTGGGTAACTTAATGTCCTACCTTTTGCACTGTAATTTAGGTGACTTTTTCTTTAGTTTTGTATGTTAATTTCATTCAAAAATAAACGGAAGAGTCATTCTCTACCCGCCGCATTAATCTTCTGCGTACAGGGCTGATGCATGAAATATATTTTCTTAATTTTTTAATTCACCATAATTCGGATTAAATACTCCAAACAAAACAAAATGTAGATTCAAATGATCAAAACAACTTTGGTACGGTGGTAACGCTTAGCAAGTGATATAATTGGTGTATGTGCTATTCTATTTTTACTTTTCCTTTGTTTTCATTAAAATGGGTAGAGGTTGAATGGATGGAGGTATGGAAAATATGTGAGACAGAGAAGAAGTTCTATGCTGAGCAAACGACATAGTGATTGGAAAATAATAGTAGGCCTACAAATAGGAAAACTCAAAGTGGCCAGGCATTAATGTATGAGCCTGAAATAGCTATCATTTTGTAACCGGTGGGCATTTACCTTGTGTTCTGTCTTCCATCTTCTATTCACGGTTACTGCTGATAGGCCTTGAACTTACATAATGAATTTTAATGTTGAAGACACCAATAGCGCGCCATAGCTTTTAAAAGGATCCGCCGCGCGAGTCGCGACCGCGAATGACGAAAGATGGCGGTTCGTCTGATTTTGCAAAGTGATTGGAATAAAGCTCTTCGGTAATACAGTACACAGTAATAATTAGTATTTTTCTTACAAATAGATAATCATTATGGGAAATAGAAAGCATGTTACATTTCTTGGCGTTAGATGTATTTGTTTTTGATTCTTTATATGTCTTAGGCACAACGAAGGACATGCATGGGTTTCTTGTAAGACCGTGGCTGACCAAGACTCGGAGTCCGGAGGTAAGTTTTGTATAATAGCCTAGAACTAAGAATAGGTCTAGCCTAGGCCTACTAGCATAGCCCTACTAGCATAGCGTAGGCCTAGGCCCTGCAGTAACATGCTGGAAAATTGTTATTGAGTTTGAGGGGCTGGTTGGTGGTGGAAATTTTTTTTTTTTACTATTATTACAATGAATGACTAGGCCTAGCTTAGCCTACTAGCCTAGGCTATGTTACTAAAATATCTTTTGCTATTTTTTCTGTGTGTTTCAATGTGTTTCACATGGAATTTATTCTTGCTTATATGCATGCGCAACAGAGCGTCATGTACATAAATAATAATGAAACTTTGCATGCTTAATAATATACATGCATAAACATAAATTAAATTTTTTTATTTATTGTTCAAAAACAAGACATGGACATAAAATTAAATTTTAATTATGCTTTGTTTAGGCCTGCAGATTTAATTGAAATGAATGTTTGCCAATTTCAAATTGAAGGTTTTAATTGTTATTCAAATGTAAAACATGCGTATGTGTTGCGAAAATCTTATTATTATTATTATGAGTAAGGTTTGGAGGAAAATGAAGCAAATGAGCAAATGGAATTGTGCCTAATTTGACTAAGCATTATATGCTAATGAATTGAATAATTTTTTACCTTGTTTGATCATTATAATTTTTCTGATGAACAGATCTTAATCAAAAGGAGTTTTTCCTTACCAGATGAATGTAATTTTGAATTTAAAGACAAATGAGGACGAAGTTTCCAGTCCATTTTAAGGTTTGAAAGCATCCAAATCAGATGGAACAGACCAAATTCTACCCAGAGTTCTTAAATCTTAAATTATGCACAGCTCAATTGGCAGATGTTGCTTGAAAGGCAAACAAAATGATCAAATAGTGCGCGATCTAGCCTAACTTCTAGGTTGGCAACAAATTCCATCCATTAGTTAGCCATAGGTCGGAAAGTGGTAGTACTACTAGGCGTATGGCATACATCTGAGCAATGCTGAGCTTATATTATTATTATTAGATAGAAATTCATGTATTTAAGCTTCATAAAAGACTTAAGAAAATTACAAAAAACTTTTAAAAAAACCTCTGCTCCTAGATATCGGTGATTAAGGGGGAAACTTTTGTTTTAGCCTTTGGTGCTAGACCTCCTTTTAGACTATCATCAACGACATCAGCCGCATTGTAGTGATTGGTCCTCACATGACCTTAGGAGGCTACAGTAAGAATAGGCCTAACCAAGTTGATTGAATTGTACATTCACTTACTATACTAGAAAACAGAATGAGGTTTAAGTAGGACTTTCATTCATTCACCTTTTCAGCATGTCCAAGTGTTCAGGGAGAGCTGATTTCACATGGTGTTTCTAATGATGGCGTGCCATATGTAGTTGGATCTGAGGGTTTCAGTGTTGAACAAATTACAAAGGTAGAGTGTAGTGTATCTGTTCTCGCTCATACAGTGCCATTGCGAAATAAGTTTAATTTAATAATAAATAAAAATGCAAGAACATTAGAATTAATAAAGAACTGTATCAATAATAATAGTTTCTATATTCACCTTTTTTATACTGTAAGCAAATTTCAAAGATTGGGTAACTGCAGTTGAGGATTAATTGTAATGTTAAAATTATATTATTTTTTACAGAACAGCGTAGTCATATCACACTATGATCAGGGTATAACTACAAAGTTTTTTGCTCCACAAACCATATTTAGTGATATCCACAGCAAAAGTGTAAGTACATATTTTAGAGTATCAACTTAGATCAAGGCAATCTAACAGTAGGATGCTGAGCTCCGGCGATCAAAGGGTTTATCTGTGACTGCGACCAATCAGTTCCATGGAGAATACTGTATGTGCATAGTACAGTACTATTAGTTAATATTTGTCGCAGCCAGACATAAGATCAAAGGACTGTACAAGTTTCTACCTTGGCAATGCGGGCTCATTGTCCTGTTGTTAGATTGCCTTTGTTAGATTAATGCTATATTAATTGAGGAATGTGAGAATTCACAAATTTGAGGCCATTTCATTCTTTGTGTTCTTATGCTTGGATCTCACTAGAGAAGAAAGGCGTAAATGCATAGATGCAATGCAAGCTAGTCCAATGACAACTGACAGTTTGAATGATCCATCTTTTGTGGTTTGTCAAATCACAGTACAGTATGTTGCGTCTACGAATTTGTGTTGAGTCTCTATTGGGAACCAACTTGTCTGTAATACTTGATCAAAATAGTTGGTGAATTTTATTATCAACAACCTTTTGAAAATTAATTATCTTTCTATCATTATTTGAACTTTTGGATTTAATGACAATTTACACAGACAAGTGGTAACGGTAATTGGAAAACTGAGTGCTTCAATTGTCCCACCTAGAATATGTATCTATCCTGAGCGGTTTTTTGTGTAAATGGTCATAAGAGATAACATAAATTCTATATTTTTGTTTTCCCATTTACCGCTTACCGTTACTGCTCACCATTACCACTCGCCATTACCGCTCGTTCTTGGTAAATTGACCTTTTATGGATGGTTATTTTAATATCTTGAATTATTGAATTTATATATTGAATTGATTGATATCTTTATGTTTTTTGGGATTGTTTTATTTTGACGTTTTGTAGATTATAAGTCTAGATGTATCACCCGCAGGTGCGCTGGCTGTGTCTGCTGGAATGGATGGCCTCTTGAGAATATGGGAAACAGACACTGGTATTATTAGGGTAAGATTTGTTCATACTGTAATATGATAGCATAAATAGACTAGTAGGGATAAACCAAACGTACATACTGCATTTTGTTTCTTTAAACAAGCACAGAGTTTGTGTGTGTGCTAAAAACAGGCCATGATGTCTTTTTTAGTAATTTATTACATAAATGGTGTGTTATTTTCATACATTGAGGGTGCAATTTAACAACAATAAATCCATGGCTGTGAGACAAGCTATACACATTTGTATTGATAGAAAATACAAGAACATTGATTTGTTATTTTTTATTTAACACTTAATTAAACATCGCACAGCCTGCATATGCTTTTCTAGGCCCCACAGCTAGGCCTCACATCTAGCTAGGCCTAGCCTGGCCTAGATTATTAGTCTATAGATGCATAGCTAGCGACCACTGCATGCTGTAAATAAAGTAACACGGCAGCCTTTTTAGCTACAGTATACGTATTTGGGGGTCAATTTAAGTTCAACCTGAATTTCACGAATCCTTCAATTGTACATAAAAGGTTCTACTGTACTGTATCTAAATGTTATTAAAAGAATATGTTTTGTTCAAATACAGAGGGAGCTATCAGGGCATTTAGGTGACGTAAACTGCTGCTCTTTCTTTCCTTCTGGTCTGGTTGTTCTGAGTGGTGGCAGTGATCTACAACTGAAAATCTGGTCAGTAGAAGATGGCAGCTGCCCTGTTACTTTAAGAGGACACACTGCTGGTCAGTATATATTAGTGGCAGGTTGTTTATCTATTTTGTGCCCAACCTATCTGAATAAACCAAAAAGGGCCTTTTACCTCAAAGGGGAGAACATACCGTAGCTCGAAATTTACACACCACTCCAAGACAAAGGTGTCATTCAAGAATCATATGCTCATGTGGGTGACTACGCCATACGCATACAGTATCACCATTTCTTTTTGAGATTTGTGTAATTTTAACCGAGAATGAACTCATTGAATATATGCTGAATGAAAAAAAAACAAAGAATGTGAAAAGTGCCATGAAAAATGCAGAAACCTCATAATTTCTAATAAATTTGTTTTTAAATTTCAGGAATACTTGGTATAGCCATTGTTGACAAAGGAAAAAATGTTGTATCTTGTTCAAGAGATGGATCCGCTAGGCTATGGGACTGTGGGACGGCTACCTGTTTAGGTGTTTTACACCAAGGAAATAGTCCCATCAATGCCTGTGCTGTTGGAGTTGCCCATCAATCAGTTAATCTTGAAGTGCCAGATATAATACCTAGTAAGTATAAAACAAATTTTAAAAAGAAGAAACTACAAACAACATATATTAATCAAGCAAAGGTCAAAGGTCTAACAAATCTTTATTTAAATTATACATGAAATTGTTTACCCTGATGTTCTGTACAATCAAGCAATTTTCTTGTATATACTAATCAAGTTAAAAAGTTTTGTATGGACAGGCCTTGAATTTGGGTAAAGGGTAAAGGCCAGCTTGGATTTTTCATTAAAACCGAATCAAAGCCAAAAGAAAGGCATCAAGACCATTAAATAATATTTTTAGTTCATTTTTATTAAATTTGACACCTGCATGGAGTTCTTAGTAAGCAGAATTTAATTTAAACCAGTGATTTAAGATTATATTTACCCTAAACATCTGCAATTTTGGTTCCTCTCATATGAAGAGATAAACAGTAGTACATGTTTTTAGAATAAGAAAGGAAAGAGACATCATACATCTCCCTCTTTCAAAATGTTTTTTTTTTCAACTAATATAAAAGGTGACCGAGAAGTAGAAACTGGAGACAAGTTGTTATTATTGGCTTGTGAAAATGGAGTTTTCCTTGGAATTGGATTGCAAAGTCGAAAAGAGGTAATAAGACATTCCCAAAAAAATTACCCTTATGTACCTCATTGCTAAACTATTCTTAATCAAAACTGGACAAATGATGAATGTAGTGAGGCATATTTTTATTTTCAACTCAACAGAGGATTCTTTAAAAAAAATTTGGTTTTGCTTAAGTCCGTTTTCAAAATTACTATAATAATTGTTTCTTAGATCTTAAATGACAAAGTCCATTCCATAACATAACAAACTCACTGGTTTGATAAATCATCAGTTTTTCACTTAAGTACTACTTAACTACCTTGCAAAACAATTTATAAGTGACAGCCTCAGTCTGTAGGCCATCTTAAACTTGTTACTACACTCTACACACTCTGTCTACTCTATCAAACTAGTTTGACAAAAAAATGGTAGTGATATGACATCATCATGTCCATATATATATACATCACATTTGTTTGTTTTTCATAAAGTTTAATAGTGTAGACAGAGCTTAAAAGCTATGTAAACTGTTATTGTGTGTGTTTCAGACTTTCTGTGTGGAGCATGACACTGCATTCAATTGTTGCCAGTTCCTGTCAAAAACACTTGTTGCAGCTGGATCACAAGATGGAAAAATCTTCATTGTTGATATTCGAGACCCAAGGTAACATCTTTTCTTTTTCTCCAGAGCCATAGTGTTATACACTATCCCTGATATACTAGATATACCATAGTGTATATATATATAAACACATTAGGCAAAGAACATTAATTCTAAACCGCCCGGTGATATACTGAAATTTAATTAATTAATTTGAAACGATAAAGATGAGAAAGTCTGTGAGAATAAGAAAAAGTTGCTCCGACCGAGACTCGAACCTGGACCTTCATCAACAGGTATATGAACGTTTGGATTAAGTTGACATTTACGGTGAGGTAGCAGTGAATGTATGCCGTAATGACCCTGGGATCGTCTGACATTGTAATCTATTGAATTAGCACTGGTCTGTGTAGCTATTCCACTGCACTGGGCTGGTGGATGTACATCGGCTTAAGCCTTCTTTTCGACTGTGCCGAAGTGACAATGGTGTGTGTTTCAGAATGATCATGGAATGTCACAACTTTCTTATTTCAATGCTATATGTTATCCACCTTTCTCTGCTCTGTTTTCTACAGTATCTTTTAAGGTCAATGCAATATTTCCCACTTCTGAGGTATTAGGTCTCTCTTTGATTTAGGCCCGATTTCATACTTTCCAGGAAGTCATTGTACTTTGAAAAAAAAAGTATTGAATGGCCTGATCCAGAATACCCTTTCACACACACGCCAGGCCATCAGGACCAGCGTTTTGTATGGTGTGTGCACTGGTGTGTGTGAACTCCAGAGTTTTGCTAGTGTGGAATACTCAAATTATGTGTTATGTGTCAGCAGTGTAGAGAGATGTAATAAGCTGAAGGCTAGAGGGCATACTCCAGACTGAAAAGTGATTCCAACAAGAAAGGGGAACAAGATGGCGGCCGTAAATGTGTTCAAAAACATTATTTAATATAAAAAATAATAATCTAATATAATACATTAAGACTACAGCACATTATTATCAAAGCACAGTGAAGTTTTTATAGATTTAAATATATTGTTAATCGCAATGGAATGAATAATTTCTTGGTAATCTAGCATTTTTTGTATACGAGGATCGTATAGAATGCGTTTTCAAGTTTATAAGCTTAACACGCTGTGTTGCGTATCGTTCTCACGCAGATAGGCTCAACACAGGCGTAGTATTGCGTACAGCGTAGGGCATATCTGATTGGTCGATTGCAGCCACCATCTTGTTGGTTTCCTCTCCATGGAGAATCACTTTTTGAACTGCGATAACATTGTAGTTTGCCATCCAGCCTTCGGCTATATAATATCATTGGTCAGCAGTGTAATCCACTCAAGCATCCTCCCTCCATTATGAAAATAATGTGTTTGCTTCCCTCTACCTTCCAACAAAATATTACTGTATATAGGTATTTCGTATCTAAAAAAAAGTTAAAAATTTCAATTAAGTTTAAGTAGGCAGAGAATGGCCGTGAGTTGACGTTTCTGAAGTACCTATTCACAATATGTTTGAGTAAATTAGATATACACCTTGACATTTAATATAATGGCCTTAATCTCAACCAATTGTTCTATTTCTAAATAAATTCTTAATTTTTTACAATGGTACAATCCTTCTCCAGTCTCCATCATTGTCCTTTTCCCTCATCCCCTCCCTCTCCCCTTCTCCTCTTCCTCCTCTTCTTCCTTAGCTTCCTTCCTCGCCTTCCTCTCTCTCCTTTCTCCCTTTCCTTCTCCCATTTCTTCTCCCCTTCCTACTCCTACCCCTTTTCTCCCTCTTTTCCTTTTTTCTCTTCCCGTTTCTTCTCCCCACCATTCTTCTATCCACTCTCATAACTAAATTAAGCGTAGCAGAGTTTTTATGTTAGGTAATCAACTGTCCATGTGTTGTGGGATTCGAAACCATGACCTTCAGTTCACTACGTACCTGTATACCACTGAGCTTGATATTGATGGCTGGGGTTAGATTTGAGCACATTCTGTACCAATGTTATTATGATTGTTGTTAAAATATTTTTAGAAATAATGACAAAAATATTGTATAATAGATTTTCAACAAAGCCATAAGCTGTTTACTAAAACACTTTGTGACAAACAATTGATGAAATATCTTTACCATATTTGAGCATATCACACTTTTTTTGTAAAACTAGTTTGATAGTGTAGACAGAGCTTTATCACAATATTAAAAGTATTACCAATTTCCGAGTAAAATTTAAAGCAATAAATGTCAAAAATTATTTACTGCAGCTGCATTATATTAAATGATTATTTTTTTGGAAAATAATAAATTAAACTTGACTAATAAATTAATGATGTTACATGGTGATTTATTAATACTTTTATTACTATATTAAATCATAATTCATTTTTGGTTTGATATTTTTATTAGGTATAACTAATATAGTAATTATGAAAATTAGTTTGATTATGTCGGTACAAATATTTTCCTCCTTCATTGTTGAATTATCATTTGTGGTTGATAATCGTTGATGTGTCATTTTTCTGTAAAATATTTCAGAATCTTCAATCCTTCCATAGGTCAAGGCTAAGGCTGTTTAAATTTAGGTGATGTATTTAATACTGTGTAGAATATTCAACAGCTTAATATAGGTTTAAAAAAACGTCATTGAACTTGGAGCAGCGAGGTCAGGGCTGAGCCGAAGCACTCAACACAATCCGTACTGAATCCGTGTTGATGTCAAAAACTAACAAAATGTGTTGTCAAGGCCGCCGTAAGAGTGAAACGCACGTAGGCAGTTTCAATCTGTGTTTCACTTGCGTTTTTCTCATCCTTAAACTTGAAGCGTAAATCTCCAAAAGATTAACATATTTAAATTTTAATGGTAATTATATTTTATGATAAATGCAATCTATGTCGACTTTAATTGATGTACTACAGCTATGTATATCTTAGTATAAGCTATCTTTTGTATAGAATTTTATATAAACTCTAAGGATTTATACAACAAGTAAAAATTACATTTGAAAGCTATACTTATATCATATTGCCTAGAATATTTTATTATTTACAACAATATGCAATACAATACAAATTCCTATACTTTCCAAAAAATACCATTCAAAAATATCTTATTATTTATCTGAAATTATAGACTCTTATCCTGATTGGTCAGAAAGAGTACTCGTAACGGTCCTTGTTCGCATTTACCGACCTCATTCTTCCACTTCTGACAATAATGGCACCCATAATTTTGATAATAATAGGGGTGGAGAGAGGCAAACATAAGTAAAGTATCTTGCCAAAGGTACAAGCAATGCGACACACTGCGCCACACGCCTAATTACTATACATAAACCCATTTACTAAACAAATTGTGGAGTAAAAATTCACACTAATTGAAGCACATTCATAATTTAATTTGGAATAAATTTTAATACAAGTGGATACACCCACTAAACTTGAAACAGCAAATGAAACTAAACATGACATATTTCTGTTAATAATTCAAGCTTGTTGAAATAAAAACAGATTTTAATCTGTGTAGCAATAAACCTTGAAATCTCCAATTGATAAATGACAACATCAATTTGGAAATCCCAAGATTCTAATTTATTGAATATAAATCAATATATATAGTAAAACATAAATATCAAATCAGAAACAAGGTTAAAAATACTGTTTGTTTTTAGACTACAAAATTATTTTTCAGACTCAAAATATTTATATATGACCAGTTTCAGTCTCGAAAAGATCCTTATCCTTGGTTAATTTTATATTAAACATTTATTTCAACTCAATTTAGTGTGTTTGAATAATAATTAATACTTAAAACTATTTCCGTTTTGGTGTAACAAGGCACATTTTTATTATTAAGTGCAATGTGATACCCAATTTGATTTCGTTCCATATACACAACAATCCAGACTAATAATAAACTGAATCATTATATAAACACATTTATAAGGGTATGTTCAGACTCATGGCATTAAGGTGGCATGTTAGCGACATAGATATTTTTGTGTCTGAACTAGGCCGCGGATTAGCGTTAGGGAGCTGTGTTAGGGAGCTGTTATGCTGCGCCAGTGACGTTAATAACCCTAGCAGGAGAGGGTAGATTTAATAACGCAAGGCATAGGAATGTTGATCGTTGTGTCTGAACACCTCGATTTTTAACGCCATGGATTACCGTAAGCCTTGCATTGGATAACAAACCTAACTCTGTGAGTCTGAACATACCCTCAGTATATAAATTGTCTTATCCCAAATAAAGCAAGCAACAAATAGTGATTAGTGGGGTGAGAGGAGTTCATGATCTTGATAACAATATAAGAGACAGTACTATTGCCATTCTCTCCGTAAATGCATCTTTGTATGAGAAACCTATTATTTTTTATATGGGTTATAATTACTACCATATTTCTGGTTTTATTTATACTTCAAGAATACAGTTTTTTTGGTTTCTTTTATTAGTAAATTAAAACCAAGCATTATTGCTAACCCTAATATTTAGCTTTAATTTTCATTAAAGGGTAAAAGTTATTAGGGTAAAAGTTTTGTATTGTATTATTTTTCAGCTATAAAAACCATTCAAATTTTGAAACTTAGCCTAATGATTTTGAAGCATTTCTTTTATCTTTTTAGTGTCCTTCCCTTAAGGTAAATATTGAGAAATTTAAGTAGTAAGCAATCAATAAACAGATTGCTATTTTTTCTCGATCACATTTATCATTATATTTTTAATATTCAGATGATTGTTGATATATCTATTTATCTAGGACAGTGTCCTTGAGTTAAGGCAATTTCTCTGTTGATTGCCTGTATTTTGAATGCAAATGCAGCAGTTTTAATCAAGTTATATGTACCAAAAGCTCAATTTATTATAAATTTGTAAAAGTAAGATCATTTCAGAAAAAAGTAGATTGAGTGAGTGGGGTATATTTTATATATTTATGTAACGTTCTGTAGAAGAAAACAGGAATTGTTTTATGTAATATATGGACATGATCATGTCCTATCACTATCAAAGTTAAGCATATCACTAAATACAATATTTAGGCACATCAAACTTTTTGATAGTGTAGACAGAGTTTTAGTCTTTATTTTGTTTAAAAAAACATGAGTACAATAAAAAAGACAGTTAAAATGACTGATAGTACCTCAATAAAAATGTTATCTGTATATAATTCTTTATGTTTAACCATTCATGAATACGTACATGTGTGACGTTTCAAGTCGAAACGTATTCATGAATGGGTTAAAGCAAAGAATTATATACAGATAGTTAATATAACAACCAGATGAAAACACTTTTCAAAGAAAAATGTTTAATTATAACCCAAAAACCATTGTCTGACAGACAATTTAAGTATTTTTTGTTTTAAATTACATTTTTTCCAGGTAAATGATTGTTTGGTTAACGTGAATAACTATTATGTGACAATAAAATGACACATTCAAAAACAAATTTGAAATAAAAAATATTTTTCAGGGGGACAATATATCTTTAAAACTGTTACGTCAACAAGCGAGCAGCGTTTTTTGTAAGAAATATTTCTTGTTTATATTGTTTGTTCTAAATTAAAAGAAATTACTCTTTTCGGATTTCCCATCAAACAGTGTCAATACATTATGCTGCCCTCTATTAGTTTAGTTTGAATTTAATACATTTATCCATCAATTCAGTATGATAGATCAAACATTTTTTACTGATATGTTTTTTGTTATGTTATCAATAGTGTCTACACACTGCAATTGCAGTAAAACACCTGAAATCTCCAAATCTGCATACGTTTTTGTAACTGTGTATACTATAGTAGTAACTCTATTAAATGGAAACCTACAGAACGCAACAATGTGTGCCTTATAGGAGTGTCACTTGAATATATCAGTTAGCCGTATTTTTAAAACATTTATCCTGTATTGAATAAGGCCTTGTCTACACTATCAAACTTTATGTGACAAAAAAATGTGATGTGCCCATATATGGACATGATGATGTCATATCACTACCATATTTGGGAATATCACTCCCATATTTGGGCACATCACACTTTTTTTTGTCAAACTAGTTTGATAGTGTAGACAGAGCTTAACATGTGTATCCCAAATGAGGGGTTCTACTTTATACAATTATTTGGGGTTTTTAGTATTAGTAACAATTTCTGTAAAGCATTATGACATAAGTCGCTAAGGTGAGGACTATCTCCTATGGTTAACATGCTTTTTTGCATGCTTTGCTTTCCAGACCACATTAAGGATGTACAGTTTGTGTCACGTTTTTAAGAGCCTTTGTAAAATGCATCTGTTCACTATATGCATACTGAGATTTTTTACTATGGTAGAGGCGTAAGAGGCGCCCAAGTGCGGGATGAGCGAGTCACAACTCGTACTGACCAGGATTCAATTTAGACCGAACCCTGGTTAGCGACAAAAGTGTATCCCGATGCTTCGATTTGGGTTCAACTCTCCCCCTTTTATGTTATCAGTTTCTATGTACAGTGATTAGAGGTTTCACAACATTGTGCGCTTTATAATCCATAAATTATTAATATTATAAAGAAATAAACAGTATAGTATCAATTATTTTATAAAAATTCAAACTGTTGAAAACTTATGTTTAAAAAAACGACTGAAAATGTATAAAAACACAAATATACATCTGAAAAGAATTGTCTGTTCTTGTTAACTGAAAAGTCATGGAAATGTCAAAGTTAGATCTCTTGTGTTATTAAATAACAAAATCAACAACATAAGAGATTTTCTACTAGACAATTAGTCGCTTCTCTGTTTTCTTGACCTTGGCTCTTGTAAATTATCTTCTGTTACTTAATACATCTCTTGAAACGTAAGTCATGTTTTGTGTTTAAGTCCCCAAGCATGCTTTGTTTTCCTAGCTCTTGAACTTGCTGAGCCAGCAAAAAAATAAAAGAGGAGACAAATTTAAGTTTGATGACTAGTTAATCTTATCTTATTGAGATATTGAGCTATCTGATTCGTTGATTTTTCATCATGTGCCTTTCATTATTGTTCTATTGAATGGTAAAAGTTCTATTTAATGGCTATATTGCATGTTCAGGTTTTTGTAAACATATTTTGAGAATAAATAATATGAGAGTAAATAGAACAGTCAAAGCTTACAACTTCGCATTGTAATTTTTCTAAATCCTCTTGGATCCACTTATGGTATTACAATAATTGGCCACTTGAAACTATGAAATATATTTTCATATTCTAATATTGTTCATTGGTCAATTCAAATTAATAAGTTTTTATGAAGAGGAACTGTTCATCAAAATATAATGATTTATAATATTCTTCTTTTAGAAATTCAGTAAAGATTTATCACAAGTGCAACTCCTCTATACTCTGCCTGTATAAACATAAAGATGGTATTCTAGCTGGATGTGGTAAGTAAAGAATATTACAATACATGGTTCTTTGAATCTATGTCATAGATTAAAACAATGTCATGGACTTAAATGACAATATATGTTGATTGTGGGTGAGTGGAAGATATTTTTTCTTAAGAGGTGAGAGTTTGTTTCTTCTAGTGGAATTAGTCTCATCATCAAACATGGTATAGGCTATACAGATTCTCCTCTCCTTCAAAATCTCCCAAATCCAAAATGTTTCTCCAACCATTAATTTCTATCAATGGTGAAACAATACAAACAAAATCGTAAGCAGGCCTGTCGTAATATATCTATATACAAAACATAATACAACAATTTGACAACATGGTTGTTTTTTTTCTTGTGCTTACACTGACCATCGCATACTATGTATGAAGATTTGTGTTATAGCCTTGAACATCAAAATCCTTCCCCTTGCATAATGTACATTATGTGATCGCGCTGGGCTGGCATCTTCAACGTCTAGTTCTATCCAGCCTAAAACTTGTGTGAAGGCCTTTCACCCAATCTAATTTCAACATGACACCCACACATGAACGTTCTAATTACCGCTATTGGTTGTTACTTTCTGACCTTTAACCTACATATACTTCGGTACTACATTACTATATTATGCCTAAATAATTCTTTATATTGGAATAGACATTTAAAAATATCATAAAAGTTTTATTTCATTTAATGAAAGTCTAAGGTTGTTCTACTTCCAATCTTTCATTAGCTTATGTAATTTTAAGGGTTTTCTTGTAGCAACTGAGCCATGGCGGTATTTCTTAAAGTGTACATAAAGAAAAGTAAACAAATGGCTGCTTTGGAATGCCAATGTTTATCATTGGTAGAGAAACACAATAAACTTTGAAATACAGTAAAAAAAAATGTGACTATACTGTCTTGAAACACTGATTCTCGTCAGATCATTAAAGTTAAACAACGTTGGCCCTAGTTGTGTTCTATGTAAAGCCGTTATCCTGAGTACTATAATGCATGTTAAAGAACTTGGTACACTATTCGAAAGTGAGTAGGGTATCTTCTATCGTCTGGTAGGAGCTGCACCGCTGGTTGCCGTGGGTTTGTAGAGTGCCTAATTTGAATATCCTCAGTTTCCAGTTAAGCTTGAGAAGAAAATAAATACCTTTATCTTTTTACCTTTGGGAACTGAAAATCAGAGTGTCCCCTTAATAAGGGTTGACTGTAATGTTAACACAAGTCAAAGCGATCTGTAGTGATTTTAGCAGGTTTTTATCTGTGTTTTTTTTTTTAATCTCGATTATTCTTTGATATCTTAATAATCTAACTACCATATTGATGAGAGACTACTGTTATCAAATTCTCAGACCCGAAAAAGATATTGTATCTAAAACATTAAACAGTATGACAATAACATGCTAATGTTAGTGGTACTATAGAAGAGTTACATCTACCTAGTGTCTCTAAAAATGTAACCATTATATAAAAATTTACAGATTGCGATTTTCCGGTTCCTGTTGTGCGTGACTTAAGTAAGGTCTATGCGGAGCATGAGATAAGAGCATTCTAAGATCTATTAGTAGTATAGACCTTAGTAGACCTTATGATACCAGCATATAACTTTTATGCATTTGTACTTTTTAAGTTTGAATACTATAGAATTAGAACTTGAACTCATCAAAGTTTAATATTCAGAAATACTTAAAAGTAACATGACATTGGTTGTATAGTCTGAATGAGCGGTAGAATGTGGCGACAAAGCTATGAGGTACCACAAGGCTATTTTGTGTGGAAAACATTTTTTTTTTAAATGTTTTCTACTGCATGAACTATGATAAAGGTAGTTCTTGTGTGTATATTTTCCACTGAATGAAAATATTCTCTTCATCCACTCATAAACATTTATTTCATCACGGTTTACTACTGTTATAATGTAAACTTTTATTTTGCCGCTTTCATCTTAAATTGAATGTGCGCGTTAAAAAATATGGAACCCAGAATAGAGCCTTTATAACTGATGCACTCTATAGCATGGTTTGTACTCGTGTGAAGTGTACTATTACATGGAGCCAAATAACGCCTGCCATGTGATACATAATCAACCAATCACATGGCAAGGATATGCTTTTAAACATGTTATGATACAATATATTGACTTTCAATAGACATGAATCATAATAATAAATGTTGTCATTATCATGACAGATAATCAATAACAAAATTGATTGATGTATTTTTATGTGTTTAAAAAGAAAAAAAATATTATAGAAAGTCCTTCACCCTACAATGACTTACATTAGCTAAATAATTCTAACAATAAAATATGATAATTTAATATCTTTGTCCTTCTGTATTCTAGATTATAACGTGAAAATATTATATACTATCAGTTTCACTTCATAGATCGCTCCGTCAAAGACCTACAAAAAAAAATTAAAATCGGCTATAAAATGATTTACAGAAAATTAGAAGTTCACGTAAAGTCATTTCTGTCAGGAATTTGTTAACCTATTTATTAAAAGGTGATCATCAGATACAAAGTCTTCTACAATTGATTGGCTAACTGCCACTAGTGGTTTCAACATTAATTCTATCGATCGCACAGCACAGCCCTCTGGACACTTTTCGTTGATATGTTTTATCCTCGGGATATAGAACATCTTTAATTGCAGATTTGAAGTATTGTCCATGTTCTAATAGTTTTAATTGTTCTTATTGAAAAGAAATTGTTATCTAACAGCAATAACCTTGTATGCTTGTTTCTTCCATATGATATTAATTCATTATAATATCAAAAAATGAATTTTAAGTTCAAGACTAGTTCAAACATATGTTGTGCTTTTATGGTCTCTGTTCCTCCTTTTTTACGATTTTGTGACATCAAGTGATAAGATTGAATACATTGGGTTATTACATCAGTTGAAGGCCAAAACTAATACTGCGTTTTTAAATACCTTGTTATTTCCAAAGAAATTAAAAAATATTAAACAATATTAAACTTTATTTCCCAACTTACTAAACAGTTATGTCAAATAACCGTACTGCAATGTTCATATTGAATTGTATGTAAAAGTTTTTGTTGAGTTTATCCCATAATGTGTTTATTTATTTAGTGTCGTGAAAGGTTGTTTTAGAAGTAACTTTTTATGTTTTTTTTGGAGTAAAAGCAGTTAATCTATTTGGGATCATTAATATTACTTACTCCCTTGTAATTTATGTACTTTTTTAAATTGTCGAATAAATAATGTTATTGTAATGCGGCATGTAAAGTTATAATGGTAGACCTGAACAATCACCGAACAAGAAACTCTCCTTGGTAGAGATCTGCAAGGTGAATCTTTGTTTGGGAATGACAATACCAGATTAAAGGTTAATACATAACTAAATGAGTAGCACATTTTAATGTTCAATTATGGAAATCTTACTTTCTAATTTATCTTTAACAATGGAAAGTGAAAGGATAAACTAAGGTCAGACAAAACCATTATGTTCCCATCAAATGAACATAAACTGGCTCCTAATTTCATTAAGTCCTGAGATTTTCACTTTGTTTACTAATTATTATAAATAAATTGCTTTTTATTAAGAATACTTCTTTCACTGTTATAAATATAGTTTTATGTGTTCTTGCAAACAATAGAAAGTGAACTACAACAAAGTTTACTGTTACAATTAAAATTACGTAATGAGCACATTAGGATTTTATGAATTGTACTGATGGTTTTTTTACCGAAAAGTAAACAGAATTTTGTTCTTGTGACCTCAGTGTTATTTGCTTTTGAGAAATCTTCATCATGCTCATCTGTCTGGAATTTATTCTCTTGACCAAACCACCTTAATCTGCATTTTACCAATCTTTGTAGCCTGTTACTGCAGTTAGCGTATGATTAACATCCTTTGCCTGTCCTAATGTCAATTTAAAAGATTTCTTCTATGCTTCTACATCTTCTTATTATCTCCACTTGACCAAATCACTGTAATCTGTATTTACCAATCTTTGTAGCCTGTTACTGCAGTTAGCTTATGATTTACATCCTTTGTCTGTCCTAATGTCAATTTAAATGATTTCTTCTATGCTTCTACATCTTTTTATTCTCTGCACTTGACCAAACCACTGTAATCTGTATTTACCAATCTTTGTAGCCTGTTACTGCAGTTAGCTTATGATTTACATCCTTTGTCTGTCCTAATGTCAATTTAAATGATTTCTTCTATGCTTCTACATCCTCTTATTCTCTCCACTTGACCAAACCACTGTAATCTGCATTTTACCAATCTTTGTAGCCTGTTACTGCAGTTAGCTTGTGGTTTACATCCTATGCCTGTCCTAATGTCAATTTAAATTTCTTCTACGCTTCTGCATCTTTCTTCCTTCTCTTTTCACTGTAACAGTGTAATCTACATTTATCTTCATCATCATGCATCTTCTTTTCTCTAGGTAGAATTATTTGCATGAGGCACTATGCATAGTGTCTCATCAGTGTATTAAATAATAAAAAACACTTTATCCACTAGATTTCAATGGGATAAAGTTGTTAAAATCCCTGTATATATAATCTAGTTTTCTAATCCAGTTCAAAGAATTGCCTGATTGTATTTTAATAACCTTTATTATTTATTCTAGTTTACTAATCCAATCAAAGAAAACAGACATGCCTACTATAAATATTGAATAGAATTTGTCTTTCAATGCCATTATTTATAATCTAGTTTATTATTAAGTATTAAAGTCCCTAATATTATTGAACTTATTGTTTGATAAATTTAATACCTAATATATAATAGCATATGATTTTTGGGGCTATTATTTTTTTTTAATTCAAAATTACTTTAGTGTAACAAATCAAACAGCATTTATTTTAATGTGTTTAATGTAGGCTTAACGTTGAAGTTTAAATAGAATCTTAGTATCATATCTGTCTACATTGCTGGTGGTGGAGCCACGTGGATTAGTTTACAATTTCATTTTTTGACACATGAATTCTACTTAAGTTAAAATTACAAGCTTACGATTGCATACATGTTTTGGTAAAGCATGATTAAAAAAGTATTGTTGATATACAGTTGTAACGTTACAGGCTGGTTAACTAAGCTCTTACTATATTACATACATACATATTAATGTAGATGTGTAAATTAAGATTTTCAGTTTTTGGTTAAATCCTTATTAATAATTTAATTAATATCTTTAGTATTAAGTTTCATTGTCATTGTCAAGATAAACTCTTGTTGTTAATTGTTTAATTGCTAAATAGTGTATAATGTCTTACGGTCTTAAACACCATTGAGGTGAACAAGTGTTACCGTGATTAAATAAAGTTTTTATTATATTATTATTATATTATTATTATAGATATTTATTTGTTGTTTATTCTTGAAAACACACCTTGCAATTAGTGTATTAGTGTGTTTTTTTGGGGGGTTTTTTTCTCATTTTTTAAAACAGTTTCTTTATTATTAAAAAAAACACAAACATTATATTGATTGAATAGTGTATTACGATCTTCCTTTCCGTGACCTGTTTAAACAAGAAAAACTAAATGTATGTCTCATTTTTATCGTATTAGCTGACCTAATTCTTGTTTGTCATTCTATTTATGTACGTCAATTAAATTTACACAACATATAACATTGCCTGTATACATAATTTACATTACTATGTAATCTGAGATAGACTACGGACGCCTTTGTCATACAAAGGGCACGGTTGGTACCTTTTTGCACAAATTAGATTGATTGATTGATTATTGATTATCTGGAGATTCAGTCATTTCTAATTTGATTCTGCAAAGAGGCTAATTTGTGTCATCATGACCGGATTCTACGATATGAAGGCATGTTTCTGTTGCGAAGAAATAACTGGTTAACTTGCTTCATCTCCTAATTCGCAGCAGAAACTGAACAAATATTTACTGGTTTAATGGTGTTCTCAAAATAATTGCAGCATTCGCAATAACACTGGTCCACCGGCCAATGCCGGGTTAAATGCGTGGCAGACCAGTTAAATACACTCAAATAACAAGTCCACTTGGCCAGTAAAATTTCACAGTAAAATCTGACGAAGTATCAATAATTTTACTCAATTCACCTTGTTGTCATGATTTCATTACAAAATCTCACACCTGAACTACTAATGTAAACAAGATCGTTTTTTTGTTGTACCTTTGTGTACAAACAGTATTTTGGTTGTTTATTGAAGGCCTCCAAATTATATATGCCGATATGTGACCAGTAAAAGGAATGGAAGCCCAGTGAAAATATGAATTTTACTGGTTCTCTCAAGTTAAAAAACCTTAACTGAATTGGTGTTAGAATGCCTTTACATGGTATTCATGATACAGTATGGATGGGCCATTGATTTATTATTATTATTATTAGTGGTTAAGTGGTGGTTAACATTCTGTCAGAGTTCAATCCTGACCTAGTACCAGTGTAGTTACTCCTGCGCGAATCAACTGCACTCCCTAAGCCTGAAATGAGACTTAGTTTTAAGCACGATTTATGGTTTATCCATCTTGTAATTAGCGAGTTTCTCACTGTTTGATTGTATACATTAAACATTTTATTTTATGCCTGTTTTGAAAACCTAACTAAAACAATGGTAGATTCTGTAACGGAAAGCAAACACCACATAAGTCTGCAACTGCTTTACTAAGGTGCTGGATTAGTTCTTGTGCACCTCTCTCCACCTGTTAGTATGTTTTCGTATTGACCATTACTAAATATAAACATTAATACTTTTCAGCATATTACTGATGAATGTGATTGAACATAGTCAGTCAGCTGCCCAATACATTTATAGTAGCCAGATGGCCTAGATTAATGCTATGTTCCATTAAAGTTTATAACATTGATGTTCTTAACAATGTAGTACGGCGACATCCTTTCTGTTGCCATGCATGAACTTATGAAAATGTGATGTTTAGAATTTTACCATACCCCCTCTATAATAGGAATGATATAAACAAATTGTGTTATTGCGCAGGCAAGTTTGAAGCTAGTGCATTTTTAACCATTTATCTTGAAGGGGTTTGTGTTGGTGTCTATGCATATTGACCACTGGCAGGGTAACATACTGACCATTGGTCGGTGTACTAGTATCCAAGGCATCAAATGTTCCTTAAGAAACTTCAACTGGTTTCCTTTCAGGTTCCTGACATTGGTTGTGGATTCATTATTATACAAATAATAAATGTTTATGAGTGCAATGGTAAAAATGTGATTTGCCCATATGGGCATGATGATGTCATTTTACTACCATATTTAAGCATATCACTACCATATTTGGGAACATCACACTTTTTTTTCTCAAAATAGTTTGATAGTGTAGACAGAGCTTAATCTGAGTAAAGTAGATTCATATGAACAGCATCAATTACCTGTAACAGTGCATCTAAATATTTGCACTACAAATATGCATCATTGCATATTATTTGTTTACTTTCATAATCTATTTTGAAACCGGACACCAATGTATTCTATATTAATATCATCAATCTATAATTCAAATTGTGTTTTGTGAAGATTGATAAAGTACAATAACATTTGCACTGTTGATGAGAATATACTACCAGCATTTAAAAGCTGAACATCAAATTACTTTTATTACTGTTTATGCTTTACTTCTAAAGCCCTTTTCACATATAGAATTGCGGCAATATCCCAGTAAGCAAGCCGGTATTATTGCCGGTCTAGACCCATTCACACAGAAGGTAATATTATGGTAATTTTACCGGCCACAGTGAAAAAGGCGAAATATTTAAAGATTACTGTCTTCATAAAATAGAGGTCGCACTTTTTCAGAAAAATCTTTTTGTCAAACTAGTCCATTCCAGCTGACTCCCAGCACAGAGAAAATAGGGCACAACCATATTTCCATGATTATAATACCATAAATAATTTTAATGTTGACATGATTGTTTCCAAAATTACTACTAATAGTATTACTTCTGTTTTAAAAGTCTTTAAAAGGATTTGTTAGTTAAAATCAAAATATTGAATTAATATAAAATCTTCTACCACCTTTTGGATGGCATCCATTTGCAGATTATTTTTAAAGAAAAATAATCACAGGAATCGATTTTAATGAATTATTTATTTCAAGTACAAAAAAACCTTTATATAAGCATCTATCGTCGTAGGTCGGCCATCGCAACCTCTTTAGCCGATAGCAAAAGGAACTAAGTTAAAAAATTAAAATCAGTGCCTACCACATTTTGGATGGCGTCTAATTGCATTTTATTTTTAGAGCAAAAATAATCGTAGAAAGATTTTAATGAATTATGTATTTTTAGTACAAAAAACCTTTATACAAGCATCCATCGTCGTAGGTCGGCCATCGCAACCTTTTTAGCCGACAGCAAAAGGAACTATAAGTTTAAAAATGAAAATCAGTGCCTAAGGGCTTCACTTTACAGGTTAGGTCAATAAATATATATTCCTAAGCAGTTCTATAATCAACCTACTTTTGCATTTAAGTCAGATGTGATAATAAAAGTGATTTACCGCATGGTTATCAGAAATTGAAATGTATTTCATAAAGTATTACCTTATACTACCTTTCTGTTTCAGCTTACTTTTTCCTTTTTTTGCCGAACCTTTATAATATTGTGCTTTTTGGGAAATTAATTCATGCAATGTTCTGACAATGCCGACAATGTCAGGAAAATTGTAGTGGCATTTGATAATAACATTGAAAGCATGTAATGGATAGCAAAAAAGAAGAGGGTTGCTGCTCCTTGTTCCAGTGGTAAATATAGGTTGCTTTTCAATAGAAATGAATACTTTTGAGACATGGTTATGTTATGGTTAATATTATTGAATTCAAACAGATGGTTTGCTCATTTTTATATTGGAGAAATATAGGTTCCTCTTTAATAACAACCACTTTTGGCAATCATGGTTTTTAAACAATAAATGAAGCTTTTTTTTACGTATGTGTAAATGTAGGTTCCAAATCAGGCAATCAGGATAAAGATACAGGAAAGTACAGTTTTGTACCTTTTTCTGTATGTAAATGTTGGTTCTTCCTCAATAACAACCTCTTTTGTTTTTCATGGTTAAGTGAACGATTTTTTAAAATCTATTTTCTGTATGTAATTGTAGGTTCTTCCTCATTAAGAAACATTTCTGTTTAAGTACCAATAGATACAATTTTTTCTTATTATTATTTTTCAGACAATTGTTATGCCTTTTCCCATATTTTACTTTTGTATGTAAATATAGGTTCTTCCTCAATAACACATTGCAACCAGAGGTACCAATGGTACTATATTATATATCATATTTTCCAGACAATTTTTTATCCCTTTTTCCATATTTTCCAGACAAATTTTTCAGATTTTCCAAAAATTGTTTATCTTAAAAAAAAATGTAAATGTAGGTTCTTCCTCAATAAGAACCACTTCTGGCAATCCGGTTTAAGTACCGATAGAAAAAGGACTGTTTTGTATCTTTTTTCCATATTTTCCAGACAATTTTTGTATCTTTAAAAAAAATGTCAATGTAGGTTCTTCCTCAATAAAAACCACTTCTGGCAATCCGGTTTAAGTACTGATAGAGAAAGGACTGTTTTGTATCTTTTTTCCATATTTCCCATACAATTTTTCATCTTTTTTTCATGTAAAAGTAGGCCTATGCTCTTCCTCAATAACAACTACTTCTGGCTACCAGGTTTTAAGTACAGAAGAAAAGGCAATATTTATCATTTTTTAATGTAAATATAGGTTTCTTCTCAACAACAACATTTCTACTATTTCTATTATCTAGATTTAAGTAATAAATAGATACAAGAAAGAGAATTCTTGTTAATATAGGTTCTTCCTCAATAACAACCACTTTTGAGGATCTAAGTAATAGGAACAAGAAAGAAGATTGTACATATTTTTAAGTTAAGTTTTAAGTTAAGTATACAAAAAGAATATTCTGGAAACCATAGTTGGTTTATCATTCACCAGGTTTTTTAGTTTAGATATTTAAAAAAAATATTCCGTCTTTGTGTATTGTTTGTAAACATAGGTTCCTCTTTATTACCAACCACCTCTGAATCCAGGTAATAGAGGAAGAAGGTGAAGAAGATTCTACATATTCTTTTTCATAAAAAAGTTTTGTTGTTTATGTGTAGAGGGAAAAGTAGAATTTGTAGTTTGTTACAAAATATAATCATTACAAAAGATTTCCTGGCTGTACACTGATAATGAACCTCCCCACATTCCTTCCTCCATCACCTTCCTTTCCCCTCCTCCCATTCCCTCAACTTCCTTACTCCCCGCATTAAAGCAAAATTTAATAGAACACAACATGTTATTCCCATTTCCCAACCTTTGTTTAAAACTCTGGCCTGAATCTTCTTTTAATTGATTGGACCACCCTTGTTAAAATTGTGAATAAATGAATAAAGTTCTAATTAAAGTGGATATTGACTCTTGCCATGAGCAAAAAAAGTTTGGGAAAGAACAAATATTGTTACCTCTGGGTGAACTATTTATAAACTGCAAATTGCATACTGTAATTGTATAGTATATAGTATTAAATTATGTATGTAAAAATCAAACTATCTATCCTTCAGTGAAATGAAAGTGAAACTACATTGGTAATAATTATATATGAACATTAACGGAAGAGTAAAGGGGTTTGATTTAAAATGCATAGATAGTCCTCCTAAGGGATCGAATCCAGTGTGCTGTGACAGATAGATGACAAGACTGTTGAGCCTACCGTTCTTGTAGGCCATCACTACTTAATCTTGTTGTTTGTCACCCCGGAGGACATCTTTAATGATTCAAGGTCCAAAGATATACGGATATCTATCGGTACCATGGATTTACTTTCAATCGATACTGATTTGTGTGTATGAATTGCCGACAGTCTGTCTCATTTAGATAACATTACAGTCAACTAATGTATTTTTACATTAAATCAATCCAGTGTAGTGTGCAGTTCTTGGTATTAATGTAGAGCTCATTTTGATTGTCATTTCATTTAGCTTATCCCGCCTCATTGATTTACATTGTTTATTGGCTTTGTTGTGTTTTCTCCAATTAAGAATAGTAACCACCAGTGTGTGTTGTTGGTGCTAAGATACATTTTTATATAAGATACGTGTGTTCACATGCATAAGCATGCATAGATCAGAGTTAAGCTGATCTGAATCCAAGTTTCAAGCAATGCAACTGCTTGTCCGATCAGTTAACTCTCTTATACCTCTGTGTCATTAACTCTGATGTATATAAATCTTTGTATTATGGATCCCGATATAACTATGGTGTACCTCCGATAACTCTGTTGTACAACTCTGATGTACCTCCGATTTAACTCTGTTGTACAACTCTGATATACCTCCAATATAACTATGTTGTACAACTCTGTTGTACCTCCAATATAACTCTGTTGTACAACTCTGATGTACCTCCAATATAACTCTGTTGTATAACTCTGATGTAGCCTACCTCCGATATTGCGCTGATGTACCTCCGATATAATGCTGATGTACCTCCGATATAACGCTGATGTCCCTCCAATATAAACCTATAATTTCACACTAGTATAGTGCCCAATGTTGGAAAAACCTTTTTTATACACAATATAAAATTATGTGGGGTCCCCATATTCTTGATCCAACTATGGTACTTTTATGACTGTATTCAAACTCATGAATAACAATTTGTATCCAATACAGATTGTTTGTAATCTTTGTCCATAATGAGTGACCATATTTCTGTTTTGTTGTACTCTCCTTTGAAACTTTAAAAATTATCTAGTTTGATACTTTTTATTGAGGTATAAAATATTATATCTCATCTCTTTCTCATTTTTTAATGTTTTTTTTCTTTCTTCCTTGTTGACCATGGTTTTCAGTTTATTGCAAGATTATTGATATAGAGAACTATATTGACAGTGTTATGTTATTAAAAGAGAAACAGACAAATGTATGGTTTTTACATGACTTCCATGATCTGGCCTTGAGGGTTAAGTCTTGATTCCACTGAGAAAAAATTCAAGTTTATCTGTCTCATGTAAACAACACATGAAAATGAAAGATGATTTTACTATAATTACCAAATTTGAAGTGAAATCTAATGCATATGTTTCACCAGATTTGTTTGTGAAAGGTGATAATTTTGATCTAGATTGAGGCCTAAAAATGTTAATGTTAGTAAATGAAGTGCAGTTACAGCCTTAATCTTGATTCCCATTTACAACGCAATAACGTACGCACGGCGCTACGCAAGTGAGTTGACCAATCAGCAGTTTGGATGATCCATCCGTCCAGACGGGAACCAAGCTTAATTACCTGATGTACCATAAATGGTCCAAATTGTTTTGTTTTTTCATGTAAGGCCAAATTGGCTGGTCGCTATAGAACCGAGTTTGATCAAATTCATTTCCTTGATGATAAAAATTACTGCAATTGACTTGATTCAAAATATGTTTTCTGATGAGCTAAGTGGTTCAATTTGCAGTAACTACAAAAGGGTTTAATAATTTTCATAAATGCCATTTATATAACAGTACTTTTACTGTGTAAATGGGCTTTTAAAATGTTTAATCATACTTTTTTTTTCTTCTAACCAATGAGTATTGAGAACGTGCTCCCACTTACCTCGGCTAATCGATACTGTGTACAAATTATCGCCTCGATTTACATAATTAAAAATAAATTTGTTACCTTGAACACATTAGATTCCGTTTCTATTTATAATTACTACATAATTCAATGTATCCTTTTTTGTTACAATGTATTGTTAGATTTTGTCCTTGGAATACATATTTATGAATTCATCAATAACTAAGAGATTATTGTATTAAAAGAATAATGAAATATATATAAAATATGATATTAATTTCGTAATCATACTTTGCATATCTACAAGGTTGTTTCATTCAACAGATGTTGATTCATTGTCTTCTAAAAGGGAGCAATGCCCAGACGAACGTTTCATAATATACGTGATACGGCATGAAATATTGCATTATACCAATTAATTATACTTTGTATTATATACCACATACGTAGATTCCAGGTGCCTGATTGGTAAAAAAACAGGTAACTCCAACTTTATCTCGGGGGAAAAAAAGTACAACTGTATATTTTTCCCTCAATGATATTGATAGTAATTTAATTGTCCCTATTGTGTGTTTATTGTATGCTTATGAAAAATGTAAAAAAACTGCGACCTCTATTTTTAAACATAAAAAATAATAAAATATTTGTTAAAAAAGGAAACAATAATATATATATATATATATATATATATAAACACAAGAGGCAAAGAACATTAATTCTAAACCGCCCGGTGATATACTGAAATTTAATTAATTAATTTGAAACGATAAAGAAGAGGAAATCTGTGAGAATGAGAAAAAGTCGCCCCATATATATACATCTGGCTCCCTTTGTTATATTTCTTTTATTCCTCTCCACCCAGGCAGCACTTGCCAGCTTTATACTATGACGTTATCCAAATTCCTTCACTTGCACTGATGAAGGGCTAGTGTTGCCCGAAAGCTCTGCTAACTTTTCTGGCTGTTTTACTTCTCGTTTTGATTTAGCTTTTCGCTTTCATTTTGTATCTCCATTGAGATCAGCCACTGATACCCACAGCATTGTCATTTTTTCAGTAATTTGCCTTTGGATTTATATATATATATATAACACCTGAGTGTATTCTTGCCATTTGATTGGTTAATTTTATATCATGTGCCGTGCACTTTTAGAATGCATACATTTAAAAATTCATTAAATACTGTTTATTATTTTGTAAGTTGATTAGGACTGAATACGAGATTATTCATAATAAGTATTCCAATTAAAAATGATGGCATTTAAAAATCAGCAATCAGGTTAACCTATGTCCTTGGAAGTATGTTCTTATTTAGTAAAATAAATTATGTTAAATTACTTTTTTTTTATAATATGAAAGAAAGTAACAAGTAATGTATGTTATGTGCTGTCAGAAATGTAATTTAATAGCAAGTGGGAAGGGGATTTGTTTGACCACTGGCCTTGACCAAATCCCAATGGAAAATTTTCCATATACCAAATGAAGTTCAATATTTCTAGAGTTAAAAGTAATCGTATCTGAATATATAGTAGAGCGATATATCTTCATTATTTTTTTAATAAGGATCAGTGGATGGTTTATTGTTTGTTTGTTTACTCGCTCGCTGATTAATTTGCTTATTCATGTGATTGGACAGTGGTATTTATCGCAAAAAAATTGTAAAAATTGGAAGGAATTTCTTCAATACAGTTTTTGTAGCTTTCAATTCCATTTCAATTACAGTATTTTATGCACACAAAAAGGAGTTACAACAAAAAATGATTACATCTAACATTCAATCCACAAATGTTTTTTTAATGACAAAAATCATTTATATTTTGTGTCTAATCCTACAAGCATTTTTAAAATCATAACAGCAATAAATGCAATGAAAGTTATATTAGTTTCCACGTTTAAAGTATGCATTAATTCTTCGATTACATCTAACAAATAATTATATTTATCTAATACCCTCATCATTTATTTTATATTCATAACCTTCAGGCTATTTAGTATCGCAAATGAAAATACATTTCCAAAAAAAAACTGCGCTGTTGAAAACTAGGCTGGTGTGTTTAGATATCTATGCCTGTATGGTTAGTTTGGTGAATTTGGTGTGAACTAATAGATTTATCCTATTTAACTACACCTAACGAGCTATAGATTATTATGAGGGTAATTAGTAGAGGCATTTATAAGTGTCTTAAGGATATCCCGGTCGTCTATGTTTATGATTGCGTTATGCTGGATAGTGTATATTGAAGTGACAAGCCAATAGTGTGACCTGCTTTTTGTTGTAGAGCTGGCACAGATTGTACTTATACACCAACACTACAGAGCAGCGTTCCGCAAACTTTTTTATTTCACCGGCCGGCCAATGAAGAAAAAATCAGCGCAGACTGGGGTTTCCCCTTTATAACTCACACGACACGTGGCACTGTGCCGCGTCACAGTTCACACAGGATTTTACATTACATGACGATCACTAGTAATGTATTGCGAAACTTGTTCGTACTAACAATTTACACAATTCGGTAATATAAAAAAACACCATCATCTCGACACTTAAAAAATTACCCATAGTTTGCATAATGTTGACGTAACAACGCTTAGATTGTAAACGATGATATGGTATCAGTTTAATTTTGATATATTCCTCGTCCAACCACCATACTGTTTATCACAAGCTCTCTATAAACTTTAACAGCGCATTCATACTAAGGTCTCAAACTTGTTCCTACTCTTTACAATGCAGACTATTTGAACAAAATCTAGGTTTCTATGAAATAGACTAGTGACAAACCATGTGGTTTGGTTTGTCAGATATGTTTTCTAGAGTGGAACACTTTTGACGAATTACTGTTCATTTCGTTGTTTGTACTAATTAGGTTTTTGTTTCTAGGTTTATCCAATAATGTATAATATTACCAATTATCAAAGTTAATTTTACACTATAACTATGTTATTCTTTTCTCCATGGTATTTATGTTTTATAGATATTAATGTTATTTTATTTGGGATCATGTCCATTTCTTTCTCAGTGGTAAATTATGTACTGTACTTTCTGTTATCTAATTACCAACAACATTTGAAGCCAGATAAAGATAAACCAAAGATTTTAGTTACTACTAATGACTGAGTTAACTCTGGTAAAAGTACATAGTTCATGTGCACTCCCTCCGTATTATTAGTTTCAAAACTACTAATATAAATTACTGTTTTAGTTTTCTTTGAATTTATTATTATATTGTTGATGTTCTCTACTGAACCACTTTGGAAATCAATGCTTTAGCACTTAAAGTGTCATTCAGTAGAGACAGATAAATAAATACATTATCTTCATCTTTAGCAAATAAAGATTATAAATTTCTTCTGATTTCTTTACTTTTTAGCAGAAGCCTGTTAATATCTTCTGAATACTAAAAACGGTATCAGAAACAAACCAAACCAGTAAAAACTAACTTTGTTGTGAATTGAACTACATTAAAGTTTTCAGTGTTCGGTCTATGCATTTGATTCTAATGTGACCTCTCTCTCTCCCATGCAGAAAAACTTGTTTATTTAAAGATATTCAAAGACCACGCAAAACATTTAGTCGGACAGAATTAATTTCATGTGACTCTGATTAAAATTAATGAGGTATAAATTCTTTTACTCCTTGGAGATTTTAAAGGAAGATAGTTGAGGCAAGCAAGTTGCCTTACGGGACTTGATTTAATTAAATTATGTATACATTGAATATACAGTAATAGTAATAGTAATATATGGGTTAAAGTATAGTAAGATAGACCCTGTCATGATTTCATTGAGCACTTTTCTCAATGTTTCAATATGCTATTCCCATACCAGGGCAGGAAAAGAATATTAATTAAATTAAAGTAAAAACATTTAAACTTCATGGATTCGTTAAGATATTTATTTATTTTTTGCAGAAAATATAAAAGATAGCATATGAAAGTTCTTTTTATAACATTATTAGCTCATACTTTATTGTGCATTTCAAGAATATAATAACATAAATTTCTCTGCAGTAAAAAAAATGGATAACCAGTCCGCTGCATTTCTATGGTCTTAAGTAATTTGTAGCTGTTGATTAAAAGTTTATTGCTTTTATGACTAAAATTAAGATATGCATTGCTATTAGTTCAACTCACAATGTGTTCCAAAAGTGGTAGGTGCCATAGAGAGGAGGGAAAAAAAAGGAAACTTTTATTCAATTGATCTGCTACTTCCATCTGTAATCATGTCAAAGACTAGTCCATTAAAAAAGACAGCCCTCTGATTTTGGTTAAGTGGAGTACAGAGTAGAACAGTTATATACGGTGCACACTACAGGTTGGTTTTTTCCAAACTGACAACATTCATCATATCAGCCTCACTCAAATTCTAAACATTTTTGCAAAAGCTGCAAAACATATAGAACTTTATCGTGAAATAGAACTAATATTAAACAGCATGTGGTATGAAATTAACCAATGAAATGGCAAGGATAAACTCACTAATACTTAATACTCTCTACTCTTAAGATTTTCTATCTCTTTCTGATAGATAATTCAGGGTGACACAAACAGATGAGCAATTGCAAACCAAAATAGCTTTATGGTGAAAATATAAAGCGAAATCTAGATTTTCTTGTAATAAAACAAGATGGATTACAAAGTGTGGTATGATAAATTGATAAAGATAAATAGTTTGTTTAAAGATTAACAGATTCACAGGTTGTCCTAGTTTTTAAAAAATAAACGTAGCCATGCTTAATTTGATTTTCTTAATATTGATTATAATCGATAAACTTCTATTAAATAAAATGTAGTTCAGGTATATTTCTTAGTATAATACAACAATTTAGTATGCAAATCACAATATAATTGATGGATCGTCGTCGTATTAAGTAATTGAAATTGATAATAATCACAAATGAAATATGATATTACTAAAAACTACTGTGAAGATTTAAACTCATCTGTTTTTTTTAAATATTGATTTATGAAGTTTTGATGTTATGTATGCAGAGTGCCAGCATAACATACAGAAATCTCTGGTTCAAATCCTCATCATAGTGTTATTATTCGGTTGTCTTCTTGGATATGTGTTTGTTTGAATTGGTACCTGCATTGCTAGGAGTATTACTGTGTTTGGTTCTGGTTAAGTCCTGTGATTTACAGAGTGTTCAAATAATTGATGCTGAGGCCTCACAATGCGCTTTGCATTAAAAATCCCAGAAAATTCTAATCAAATTAGTGGATCAGGGTAAAGGGGTTATATAATGTATATAAATGAAGTGTTCTGTAGAAAAAAAACTAAAACTTATAAAAGGACATAATAAACGATTAAATTCAACCCATTGACTTCTATTCAATTTGACTATTTTTTGCATCAAATTGCAGATTTGTAAATACAATTTCCTTTTTCGATCCAATTTTCGGAAAAATAATATAAATAATTATTAAGCAACATTAAAATGGCATATTCAACAAAAACATTTAAAAAAAATTATTTTTTCAGAGGTATGATAAATCTTTAATGTTTTGTATTGTATTTGTGCAAATTGATATACAGTACTATTTATACTATAACTATTTGTGTTTTTTCTAGGGTGTAAAAAAGCAGATGAAATTATTTTCACTCCATGTATATCAGTTTGTCCAATTTTTAAAATATAGTATGTTTTCATTTATTTCTATTTTAAACTTTCAAATTAAAGGGAAAAAACAAATTCAAGCATGAATACCAAAGATTAAAATTACACATTACTTGAAACTGCCTATACCCATTCCCAAAAGATTAAATTAAAACGTGAATATATACATTCGTGTACGTAAAAAAATAAAATAAAACGCTACTGATAACGCTAATCATTTGTGCTAATTTTTACAAGCTGACATTTTGGACATAAGGAAATATTCTGTCTGTAGATATAGGCTGTATTTATAGCTATTTGCTTCCTCTATTTGTTATTCATAACTGCTCCCAGAAGCAAGCCTTACAACATTGATATTGATTAATATATCAGTTATTCCTTATTTCAAACTAGAAGGAGTTCGTTGATCTGACCTCCATCTTTAATGCACAATTCATTCATAATAATTTCTTCAAAGCCGCACGGATTAATTCTCTATGTAATTCATTTATTAATTCATATATTCATCAAACGAAACCATCAACTGAATGTTTTCCGACTTCAAAACAGATGGGTATGACCGACTTCAGGGTTGTCCATAAAATTTCTGGTAATGATTAATTCGTGTTTGTCATATGGCTTTCACAAGGACATACAAAGTAGAATTTTCAAAGCTTCTGGGTAGTACCGTAGTAGCATTACGAAATATAGGTTTTCATGGACATGTAAAACTAGGTTCATGTTAAAAGTTTATCATGATCATTTTAATCATAACTTTTTTTTTGTATTCATTGATCATTATTTTCCAGATTCTTCTTTAGAACTTTCTCTATCAATATACAGTATAACTGTTCAAATAAACTGCTACATAAAATAAAGTTATTTCAAGCACTATACTATGTTTTAAAGGTTTGCATGGCGAATAAACTCAAGTAAAGATTGAAAGTGTGTCACATAGTAGATCTTAGTATAGTTTGGTTTGTGGTATACTGTGTGTTTCCAGAAGGAAATAAGTATGGTTGGGAACACTTCCAGAAGACTGTTTTAGACAAGACATTCTCAGACATTGTTTTTTTTTTTAGAAACACATGGTAAACCGCAAACCTAAGATCTATGTAATCAAATAAAATAATTTGGAAAACTTGTTAATATTTCAATCTTATCTGTCATTTTAGTCTGGTCACCATAATTTCACTGCAACTATTTGAATCATGTCTCGGTCGCAAGAAATTATTTAACGCAATATTAGTGCTATGTATTTTTCAGTGAGTAGGCTACAATTGCCTCTTCAATGTGAAACTCGGCACACTTAAAAGCAGGAACATTAGTTGGTCAAACCATGGAGAAAGAAACTTTTTTCTTTTGTGCTATTGTGTGCATTTACCTGAAAATAAAACTTCAATATACAGAAACTGGAGTGGATTACCAGTATTGTGGTTTAAACAAATTTAAACTTTCGCTTTGCAACTTGGTGCCACTATACCCTTGGTTTCATTTTTTTTTAAATGTGGCAAGATCCTAGTTTTAATGAACTTTTCAATTTTTTGTTGTTGTCTTTTGTGAGATACTTTCAGTACAGTTAAAAAGAGCATATTATTGTAAACTTACTGTTTCTTTGCGAAATTGCTGTTTTTATTTAAGTTTCATTCTTACAATAAAATGAAAATAAATATGTACATCGTCAATAATTATACATTATACATAGAAGATAAAAATAGAAAATGCAAAGCATATTAACATTTTAACCAATGTCGGTCTGTTGTCATGAAATTATTTAAAATGTATTAAATAATCTCTGAACTTTTTTATCCTCCTTTTGCATCCTTTATTTTTTATCTAAACTTACCAAAAGTTTATTACTTAAGTCAGTATCTTATTTTATAATGTACTACACAACCTCTTTGTGCTTTGCTTTTGATTCCCTACATTTATTTTTCTCTACCCTGGGAATTGATTAAACTGTTCACTACCCTGGGAATTCTTGTAATATTTCACTACCCTGGGAATTAATCTCCCACACACACTTCCTGCTTCCAAGACATTTTCCCACGTCGTCGTAATATTTAATGCTTTGCTATATTTTCCTGTATACAATGCTTTTTCACTATAATTTTTCCAATTTATTTTATTAATTGGACATTAAACTAACTTCCTATTCACTTATTACTATTTTCCCTAGAGTAAACACCTACTTCTAATTACAGACATTGTGTTACTGTTACTATAATTTTCTGTATACTGATGACAATACAATTTATAACAGTACGGTACAATTTAACTTTGAAAGTTATTAATTTAAAAAACTGTATTTATACAGATCAAAGTTATTATACTACTATATAACTTATTAATGGAAATAAAGTAAACCCCTCCTTTAGAATAACCCTATTCAGGGGATACCTTTTTCTTAAGGTGTCAGTTTTTTGTAAAGCAGGGATCAATATATGTTTTAACACATGGCCAACCCCAATTTAGGGGACAGCCCAAGGGAACACTATGTTGGCTCCTGAAGGTGTCTCCTTAATAGGGGTTCTACTGTATAAGAATTAGGTAAACGTATAGGAAAATCATGTCTGTTTTTCTCATTTCAAAGTTTGAGTGCATATGAGATTTAGTTGCAAAAATCCTGAACTCTATTTTTCTTTTTTTTTTGTTTTTATGCTGACACTTAATAGTCGCCTGGTTTACTTTGACTAGAGTAAATTTTTTTTGGTGAAAGCAACTATAAAAGTTTATAGCATTTATTATTTTGTTGTTATCTCACAAAAATGAATATAATTTTTTTCCCATTAAGAGTCCTTTTGATAAACTTTTTTCAATTATCTCTTTAATATGTATAAAATAATTTAAAATGGATATACAATAAAAGCAAACATTATAGGCCTACTAATCAGTGCCTATAGTGAACTAGATATGTTGTATGAAATACGGAAAAAATATTCATTTAAACCATTTGTCGTGAGGGTAAGAGAAGAAGAGATTGTCGTCGTCAGTGGCAACATCTAGCAGACTATTAAAAGCTTCCGCATTCATTACAACAAGTAGACACTCAGTCTACTGATTTCTATCAAAAATGTATAAACGCTAATATGTTTATTGAAACAAAACTAGATTCGGCTGATTAATTTTTATGCAACCGTACACTTTTATGCCCCGGTAATGATACAGTCTGCAGAAGAGACAAATTATCTGATACCGTGTTCTGCGTAATCGCTTTCGTGTGCCTTTTTATCTTTTAATCTATCGATTGGATTTTCAATAAATGGATTTGCTAATTTTCTTTGAATAAATCACAATTGATTTTGAGGTTATTCAATGGTCGACGTCTTGTAATTTTGGAGTAAACTCATAAAATAGTGAAATAATAAAAATATTATATAGTCATTGTATTGTGTAATAAAATGAATAGATGATTACGTAGAATATGCGGCATGTATATTTTTAATATGAATATACGTAATAAAAAATATCCATATTGTCGTATCATTACTGTGAAATTATAACTCAATAAAGAATTTAGGATTAAATTAAAAAGGACAGAAAAACAGTTACTGTATAATTTCATTTTGTATGTAAGTGGATTTTATTCAGCAAATAAGATTTTATTTATTTTTAATATAAATATGCCCAATAAAAAATATCAATATTGTTGTATCATTATTGTGAAATTGTTTTGTTTTTTTACATTATAACTCAATAAATAATTTATAATTAAATTAAAAAGGACAAAAAAACAGTTACTGTATAATTTCATTTTGTATGTAAGTGGATTTTATTCAGAAATAAGATTTGTGTAGTTTTATATTTTTAATATAAATATACCTAATAGAAATATAATATTTTTCTATAATAATTATAGAATTGTTGTTCTAAATTATTACATGTTTTAAATTAGAAGAAATGACAGAAAAACAGGTACTGTATATTTCATTTTTTTATAAAGTGGATTTTATGGAGCAAATAATATTTTTTAGACAGGAAACAGCTGGGATTTGATCAAATGATATATTTCCAAGAAGCATAAATTAACTGGCCTGTTTATATTGTTATGGAAGAAAGATATTGGATATAATCTACCGAAAATTAGCATATTAGAGGCTATGAGGGCTCACTCTGAGCAGGGCCCAAAAAAAATTCAACTGTACATTTGATACTGTGCTGTCGTCTGTCGGGGCTACCTTTTGTTTTAGCGCAATTTAAGCAATAAGTCAGAATTAGAAATACAAACTTTAAGAACAGGCTTTAAAATATGTTGAAAAGGGCTAAAAACGAAAAGGGGCTAAAGATGTAGATGACTTTGCCCTTCACAACTCTCTGTGTTGGAGGACTCTATATATGGAGTGATAAAGTTTCTAAAAGATAAATATGCTGTATGTTCTCTATTTTCAAATGTATATAAAAATCTTTCTGATATATAGTAAAATGTAAAACAATTATTTACAAAAATGTAATTATATACTTAAAGGTATACTTACTAAAGGTTATTTATCATGGGTGGTTTTTTTCTTCTGACAAATTATCCGCAGGGATGGATCAAAGAACATAACGATGTAGTCACAATGTCTAAGTCATAATGAAACTTGAAGCCATTACACAAATACCAAGATCTTTTAATTGAACATACTGTATCAAAAAAGATATCATTTTGGATTGAAAATAACCCCTAGAGGAGTTGAACCATAGTGTTGTAATATTCTGGTGTTACAAAAAGAATACTTTGTAAGACATTCATGAATTAATTATCTTTAAAACGAGAATCATTCATTGATCAGCCTACGATTTAGTGGAGTAATGTTTATATAGGTCGATTCAATGTTAAAGGGACTTTTCAGTTATTGAACACAAACCTTACTTTTAACAACTTTCTATTCATTTACATGGTAGTTACATTTACGTCAATTTACTTGCATTCTGGATTTCTAAAATGCCTAATGTTGTGAAACCTCTAAGCACTATATTATTGCTCCGGTCATATTTGGATCACTCGCATTCAGGGCCGTAGCCAACAGTACGGTTGGTAAAGCTTGGTTCCCACTAAGACGCAACGCAAGTACGCAACGCAAAGTGATTTGACCAATCACAAGCGATAGATTATTCGAACAGTCACATGTGATTGGTCACGTCCTTGCGTTGCATCCTAGTGGGAACCAAGCTTTAGGGATCAACCTGACCACTTTTTCACAGAGGCCTTGACAACCCAGTAGCTTAAACAGACTTGTTTCCCTTTTCTTGCGAAAATTGCACCACTTTATTTCTTGTGCCTGCATCACTAATAATGCATAATAATCGGTGATACAGTATCATTTTGCGATGAACCATTCTTTTTATCGTTTACCTTAGAAAAAAACTTTAATTTACCATTTTATATAATTCTTCCATGTTTTGGTACGCATCGGTTAACATTTTTCTTTGACGCTATTTTGTAGAAATAAGGTCCTATTATGCTGATCTTAGTTTGAAGCACACAATTATACCTTAACTAACATTTGAATTTTGTATTACATTCTTTAGATCACAAGCTCTGAGGCTCTTTAATCTAGTTATTAGGCATTCTCTATACATCGTTCACGATAATCACAACGCTTGCTTCAATTCATTTTACCAGGTTTATAGTCTCTAGCCCTAGTTCATCTAATTTGAAACGAATCCCCTTAAGTGTGATTATTATGTAAATAATAATGGTGTGAAAGACTATGTTGCCCTTGAGTCTTGTATTGGGGCGTCTACAATTAAACTACATTGAAACCGTCCCATTTTAATTGATTACCTGAAAAATGTAGCTTAAGGTATAAATCTTTGCTTCTTTTTTGAAAAAGAATGGAAAGTTTAGAATAGAAAATCGTGTAATATTTTATTGTATTATTTGGTTTGCGTATTTATTGTTTACAATACCATTTATATGTACTGTAATTCCATTTATTTTTGTTTTCAAAATAAATTGAAATTATATTTTATCAACAAGTCAGGTCAGATTTATCAAATGTGTATAATAGCAAAATCAACTTCCTTTTAAATTAACGGTTTTGCTTAAGTCATTTGTCGAAATATACTAAATCTTGATGATGACAAAGTTCATTCAAAAGATAAAAAGAACTTCTTTGAACTCCTCATATTTTCACTTAAAGATGTATTGTCCCCCTGAAAAAAATGTTTACAATTTTTGTTGTTGAATATTGAATTTTAATGTCACACAATAGTTATCCACTTTGACCAAAAATCGGATCTAAAAAAATTGTATTTACCTAAAAAACTGTAATTTAAAGCAAAAAAATAGTCAAATTGGCTGCCAGCCAATGGATTGTTGGTTGAATTTAACCATTTATATGTTTAAGTGATTAACTTTATTAAAACTACAAAATAACCTATTCAAAGTCTGATTTAATTAATCTTCATTTTTCATGTTTTTGGGGGACAATACATCTTTAAACAAAAAGATAGCCGGGGTGTTTTTGTGACAGAAAGAATTCTAATTCCTTCAAAGAACATTTAAATGTTTAGTTATCTTTCATTTCATTTTTACATTTTTTTAACTTAACTTATTTGATCATATTTGGATAATTTTTTGTAATTTCTACTCCATTTTTTTAGGTCAATAGAAGCATTCAATAGTTTTTTAATCAATCTATGGTACTTATGCTTACGACCTTTGTTCTTCACCAAATGACATTCCCTCTAGGCCTCAAAATATCAAATAAACATACATTGTTACCACTCGTCTTCTTAGTTTACCGCGTTCTAAAAACAAACGCAAATAAGTCAACTCTTATTGAACTCATTAATTTGATAGAGATAGTTAGCACGTGGATTGACTTGTTATTACGAAGGTTTCCTCAGGCTTCTCTGGTCCTCTTAGATGTCACATATTAGAAAGTGAAGCTTTCATTATTCATTATCTATTATGATAACTGATACTTCTTAAATTTAACTTAACCAAATTCCCTGTTTCTTAACATGTAGTGTCATAGATTTCATTCAATATTCAGATTGCTAGACCTATTTGCACAAGTTTCTTTAAATTAGCAATCTATAGCAGCATATTCCATTCGTTGTGTTTAGATAACTGGTCACTATCGCTATCAAGTTTGTCAGGTTTTAAAGATGGTATACTTAAACTTTTACATATATACTTTTACAACTGTATATATCATGTATAATGCATTTTTTCTTATAAAGGAGGACAAATTTCATCAAGCTCCATGATCTAGACAATTTTGGTTACAACTTGGTGATAGTGTAAAAACCACAGTAATGCAGTTTGAAAAACTTAGAAACTTTTAAACATTCACATTGTTTCTCTACTCATCAAATTAATTTAACAGAATACTAATAAATTATCGTTTTTTTAAACTTCAAAAATAACTTGTATACCTGTATTATCATTATATGTGAAATAGACATTTAAAGAAAAAAGAATTGTTTGGAGGAATACCACTTTACGGAAAAAGTTTACGATTTAAAATTGCATTGCATCAAGCTCAATTAGACTATGGTGAATTATGTCTAGCAGAATCAAATTGATTTTAAGATTAAATTAATTTAATTTAATAGAAAATTGATAGATTGGTTGGGTAATAGATTGATCAATTGAGTGATTAGATAATCATTGACTAAAATCTCTCTAATTAGAATGAATCCTTGAACCTTCTTGAAAACAGTTAATAATTTAATCTTTTTTTTAAACTAAAATTTACCATTTAATGGATGAATTTCAATCCCAACTGTCAAATTTGATTTCATAAGTTTCTACAATAGAATAATGAAAATGGAATACCCCTATTATGGGACACATTACTGTGGAACGAACAAGGGGAAATATATTTTTTAACACTACATCCAACCTTAATATGAGGAGATAATTTCAATTATTTTGACTCATGAAATACTATATTTGAATTATTTTTGGATTTATTGGTTGTTTAACTTCTAAAGGATGATACCTTTCTGAACTTCTTTCTAAAAGTAGTGTACATGTCTTTAAACTGTTTCTTTTTCACCAGTAATACTCTTCAATTATCTTAGATAACTCGTTCTATTTAATTCAAACTTACACGATTTTCATCATCACATTGCTGTATACATTGTCGTATCAGCCCTTCAGATAAAATGAAACTCGGTTAATGCCACAATAATCATTATGAAACCACATATCTCTTCTAAATAATTTGTTCCAATTACCTGGAAATTATAAAGCAGCCAGTCTTAAAAGTATTTAAAGTTTTTTTTTCTGTCTCCGTGAAATATTGTTGTATGCTTTCGTTCTCATTCACAAAATAAAATTAAATTTCAAATGGAATGTTAACAATTTTTGTTGAACTATTGTTTAGTACTGTATATATTCTTTCTTTTGAATTTTACAATATGAGAAATAAAACTATTGAAAAATGTTTTTACTCTCTTTCATATATTTGTCATTTCTAGTCAGTTTTGCTTTTTTTGTGTATGTTTAGTAATGAATGTTTATGAATGGAAATAAAGAAAGAAAGAAAAAATAGAAAACATTTTGGAAATTTTATGTGTATGTATGTTTATTTTCCATTTTATAAACGAATGTGTAAAAAAAACCAATGTTATTTAATTAATTTTAAAATAATAAAAAAGATACTAGTTTTATTTGAAACATTATTATAGACCTACGGTACCGTATTTCTTAACTCTTGAAAGTAAGAAGAACCAACAAAAGAAAAAAAAAGTGATAGAATATATGTGCTTGAAATTATTTTTAATAAATTACTTTTCTAAATGCATTTATTCTAATAAATTTATTCTATTTTTTAATACTAACTAGGAGATGGAACATGTTTTTATTTAAATCTGAATACGGAGGCGTTAGAAGTATTAACTGGCGCTGACCTAGATCCCATCAACGCAGTCTGTGTTCGTAACAATACCATTACCACAGCATGTAGAGATAAACTTATTCGTGTTTACAACCATTAACCGTAAGTAAAAAGTCAAATGTGTTCAATATTGCTGGAATATTATTGTCTAGAGTGTGTATAAACATGTATTTGAATATCTGTTGATCGCTGTCTTGCGTTTAAAATTGTTTGCAAAATGACTTTCCTGCGGCAGTGTTTTTGATGGCTAGTATACCAAGAAAGACAGTCGTCTCTGTGCATACATGCATATGTAAATTGGTTTTTTATTCCATACATTTTTACCATTTCTCACTGCAAACTAAAGTCAAATGCATTGTTATTATATTTACATGACCGAGTTCTTTCACGATTAAAAAAAAACAATGAAATTCCATTTTTTTTTTGCCTATGGTAGTTTCAAAGTTTTTTCTGCCTTGGTAATAATGTTAAGAAATGATTTGACTGTTTGCATCACCAAATAAAGACCGTTTAGACCAGCGTTCTGCAAACTTTTTGTTTTGCGGCATAAAATCTGGTTCTCAGGACAAAACCGCGGCCAAACTACCCAGCTGGATCAACGTAATAGAATAGTCTGTCACCTCGGGGTGTATAAAAACGCTTTCTTTTCTTTCGTAAATAGGGCTTTTTCAGACTTTGAAACATTGTGTACTCATTCTATTTCAGTTTTTGAATGAGAAGAGTATAAGGCGTGGGAGGGAAGATTAGGTTGGCTTCAGTTGTGCTAATCTACCTTACGTTGACGCATCAATGAGACTAAAAAGCTACAACTTACAAGTAAAATGGTTCAAAGTTGCATTTAGGACAGTAACATACTTTAAGAAAATGTTTCCGTCTTAATAGCTAAATTTACTTATATATAAATATATTACAAACACTAAATTTATAACAAGATATAGTATATCTTCATTAAAATAAATCAGATTCATGGTTTAAGAGTGTATTTTGTTTGAGAGCTTTAAGTTTCTGTTTCAGTTTTGTAGGCCGATTCTTTGATAGGTCATTGGATGTGTTCAGCATTAATCTTCTAATGAATCACGGCCAATTTCTGACATCAAATCTTAATGCTGTTTGTTTCTTTTTGAAATGTTTTGAACACTATAAACTTTAGATACCAGTGATATGATTGGTGATTGTGGACTTCAATAAACCAGAGGGTGACGTCACAATTTTCAAAATCTAAATTTCATCTCAAGATATACGTGTTACCCGTAAACTATAGTAGTTAAGTTGGAACTTCTGCGGGGAGAAAAAGAAATAATTATACTAATATTCAAAAATGTTTTCCATTCAGTTGGGAAATGGGATAAATTTCAGGAAAACAATACAAACAATATATTTTGATACACTACCAGTTATTTTTTATTATTTACACAAATTCATTGGCTTCTCAAATATATGTTTTAATTGCATGGGACACATGCAAATAGAGGAATGTGCGTTAATAAATTGTGAATGGTGATACTTCCAGTGGTTACACAAACAATTCTATTTAATATTGGTTGACATTTGCAGGTGAAGGGATATGGATAGCTAAATGCCTTCTTACTCCCTACTCCCACCCGCTCCTCCCACCCATATTTCACTGAAAATATATTTTTTTTAAACATGCAGCTTTATGTTATTGTTGAACTTCTTGAACACTAGTCGTCTTTAGACACCGTGCGTATCACCTATGTTCGCCACTCTGTGTCTAATATCTGTTTATTTTAAACCCACTACTATCTACAGCAATGAAGTATAAAATATGTGACATGTCTCTTTAAGCTTGATTAACAATGTTTGTATGTTATAAGTAGGACACAATTATAACCTGGATATTTTATATTTACAACATAGATTATGTAATAATTATAGGTACAATTAGATGTTTTAGGCTGTTCCAGTGAATCTAAAAGAGTCATTGTCAACTGGACTGGGTTTTCTGACTTTTAAAGTTATTTTATAAGTTTCCGATGATAAAAAAAGAGTACTATACGATCACTTAATTTATATTAAGGGTATTTGGTTCTTTTTTTGAAATATTTTGCATGACTGTCCGATGATGATGATCAACATTGTTTGAAAATAAGTAGGTCACACAATGAAGAAATTAATGTTTATAATGTACCTTAGATACATTTTCATTATTGCAGTACAACAGCGTTAAATCAGTGAAAAATAAAACCCATGCTCTTTTTTAAGCATAAATGGAGCTGCTTTTACTATAAGAATGTATTACTAGATGAGTCAAAGGTTTGAACCAAACACCCTGGGTTTGATAAGATAAGGAAACAACTAAGCCACAGTGTCATTATAGCTCATTATGGGGGAAAACTAATCTGGATGTACTATTTATGAAATATGATTGACAATCCGTGTCTTGTTTTACAATAGAGTATTGTGTATTAAGTATGTCAGTGAACAAAACTATCATTTTATCCTCAAATAACAAGTACTTATAATTAATAATGATGATTAAAGTGCATACGTACCCTGACATTGATAGACAAGCATAATTAATTTAAGCACTAAACTCAAAATCCACTCAAACTCCAGAAAATATCTTATAATCGTTTGACAACTATTTTAGAAATATAGTAATAGAAATATAGATGAATGCTATATATTGAATTTAGTTAAAACTGTAATTGTTTCCCAGTCTGATAGGAAGTGTCCCCTAAATTGATAAATGCAGAATATAAAGTAGGATACTGTAAAATAAGGAGGACGTTTATATTTACGTATTTTATTGACATGATTAGAGGTGAAGTCACAAATATTAAGTGTGTTAGACTATACAATGTCCCTTAAAGCTAAAGGAAAAATAATTGTTAAATCCCTTAAAATAATCAATAATAATTGGACACTAAAGTAGGTAATTTGGAAACAGTATGACCATGACAGAATTATTCATCTCCTCTCTGAAAGAAAATATGTTTGACTGTCCCTTTAATTATGATAGGTAAAAATTGAAAAACTTTAAAAAGTTGAAAATGATGTATTCTTATTTTCCATATCTTCAAATTATTCCATTGCTTTAAATATGATGTTGCCTGTTTGTATCACATGTTTCATTTTTATTTATTAGCTTATAAATCAAATTAAATAAATTAACAGATATTTAATTTAATTAAAACATTCTCACTTGTCTGAGCAAAGTACTAGAAAGCCGTAACTACCTGTTACTGGACCTATAAATAACAATGACTGGTATTGTTGCCTGGTAGTTGATAGTTTTCTTGAGCTCTTGGTTCAAGTCTTTTCTCTGGCTCAGTACCAGTATCAGGCCTGTCTAATTTTTGTGCAGAAACCCGGTTTTTCATTTCTATTGTATGACCACTAGTAGACTGAAAAACTTAGCAACCATTAAAATCATTGCCAAACCCCCCTTTTTCATTTATATTGTTTGAAGACCATGAGCAGACTGGACTGATAAACTTATTCCTTCTTGATGGCAAACTCTTTTATAAAAACACCTCACCAGATCAATTATGTAAGATTATATTTGTCCCTTTATGATCAACATTGTTTGAGCGTTATAAGTAGGACACGGTGAACCTGTCTACCTCGTTAGGATCACTGTGTAATGATTAGTGTAAAGCTGTCAATTCAACAAACATTTACATTCTTTTATTTAGCAAATCATGCAATTTCGCAAAGATCGCAGTTAGTAAATTCTGATTTTATGTACCTACATAAAAGTTAGCAGGATATGCTTTTATTTAGGGTTGTGTAAAGCGCCCTCGCCAATAACACATCAGATGAAAACTTTTTTTTCAGATGTGGAAAGCTTTATAAAAACAGGATTTTTTTTAAATGTATAATTAAACTTGTTTTCATTGAAATATTTACTTTAATTTTAGTATACACAATGTTAGAATAGAAAGTTACCAACTTGGTTTAGTCAAAAGAAAAGAAAGTTCATTAAGGGGAAGATGTATGGACTAGGTAAGGGCGTGCGCTACCCCTTTTGACAACTAAAATAAAATTATAAACTATTTCTGACAGATTATTGATATTATTTTTGTGAGGCTAGTGCGTGCTCCACCTTTTGCCAGCTAAAATGATGAACTATGTCTATTTTTGACAGACTATTAATATATTATACGTATATTATATTATTATACGTATAATGATCTTGAATCCACTCCTGGCATAGGCTACTTGTCGAAACCAAATGTAAGCTGAAATCTACTTTTAACATTTCTGACTCAATTTACAACTTTTTTGGAACTTCTGTAATAACACCAGAGGATGCAAACTTATCAAATTGTTGCATCGCTTTGCTTTGCTTTAGTTTGGCCTTCCAACAATGTGACACTCTTTTAAAGTTAGTTTAAAGTACGAACTTAGTTTCATTTCATTGAATATTTAACAATCAATATAGTTCCATTTCTATATTGCACCATTCCAACAATCATAGCTCATTCTGCTAAGACAAAATAATTTACAAAATATATGTAATAAATAGTATACCCTTTTAATAACTAAAATTTAGTAATTAATATAATTGTTTTTTGAAAAACACTTTCCATATATGCACTAAATCCAGCTTGGACATACTAATTACCATAGAAGTGAACTCTTGACCGAGGAACTGTGATATTTGGGAAATATTGGAAAATACTCCAGAGAACATTTGTATTGTACCAATTTGTATTCTTTTCCCTAATGTTCAGAACTTAAGGATGCTATTATGGTCACAATCGCATATGCTGAGTAACCCAAAGAGAATGGACCAGATTCCGGTAATTTTTTTCATGGCATGTATCAAATTAAAAGAAATGTTGTTGTAGCCCTACTGCTTTTTTGATTGAATTGTGTAATAATGCATGTATTTTGTTGTTTGTTGTAGGGGTTGCGGACACTTACATGTTATTGTTGCTGATGCAACCTCTTGACCGATCATGTTGAATTAATAATTGAAAGGAAAATGAAATAGTTATCTAAAATGGAAACAAAAGTTTCAGCAATGTTTAAAACATACTTTTTGTTTATTCCTTTGCCAATAAAAGACCGTCTACTATATGACTGTAAATTTAAATGGCACTAAAAATATATTCACAATTATTTGCTAATTCAAGTCCTACATACTGTACATGAGAAAATATATAGTAATATTATTTTATTATTTTATAAGTAATAATTTTATGTCATCGAATAACTAGGTCGCTTGAGCAAACAATTTGAAAATTATGTCTTTTCATATTATATTATCTGTAAAAAAAAATCATAATTTGATTCTATCTAACAAATTATATGGCGACTCATTGACCATGTCTCTGTCTGACAAACCAGGAGTGTCGACTTGACCACAGCTGATTTAGAAACTTAACAAACTGCATGTAATGTTAGGTTAACCGAGGTGTACACCTCCACAGCATAATGTAATAACATATGATCTGGATAATTCAATACAGTTATTGTTTATTACTTGACCCTGTGTTATCCACCGGTCTTCTGTTTCTTGCACATATCTAGGTCTCTAAATCGTCCCCTGAACTCTATCAACCGAACCTACTTCTAAATAGTCTGAATATTCAAGCAGTTTCAACATCGACATGGTTAAGTTACTTTTGAAAACAATAAAAGTATATCCTGTCTATAATAACCGCTCCACGTAATTTTCGATTTACCGTAGATTTTTTTTATTTGCAGAGCCACTTTGTCACGAACTTGTGTTTGCCGTTATTATTTCACGAAGCTAATGACTTATCGCGTGTTTACACGGTATTCACACGAACTGAATGTACCACTAAAATGATTGTAACTATTTGTGTTTGAAATGGTTTAATGCCGCTGTACAATTAGTTCATTATAATGTATCTTATCGTTGGTTATAGCGTCTGCTAGATTAAACAAGCTTTAATGATTTCTGTGAAGCAATTGCGAACTTAATAATTTAATAGAGTTTGAAAATGACAAGAACGATAACAAAGATTGAAAACAAGGAGTACTAACTTAATCAAGTGAAATTGATTCAGGATTGTCCAACGTCTTATTTAATCATAATGTCAATTCTATATAAATATGTTATAACTCATATGAAGTAATTATTGATTTTTTATGGAGTTTTAATTTTTGTGGCATGGTGTTAGGGGAACACAGAGTGATCACATCACCCTAAATTATATTAAATTATCAATATATTGCTGATTAATTTGAAGGGCAACTGTGGCAACGTTTTAATTGTAATTAGATTATAACTGCTGAGTATTTTGTATTGCGGACAGAGAGTATTTTTTATTGTGTTTTTTTGGTATACCAGTTGATAAAATGTGTAGCAATAAGATGGTATTATGTATCATTTAGCTATATGTTCCCTGCAGCTAGTTGTCTAGACTTTATTGTTTTCAATATCTATCCATCATTTTTATTACAATATTTCACAAAGAGGTATTATATTGTGAATTTTGATATTGTTTCGTTAATCAACTATAAGCAGCTAAAAATGTAGACTTTACCTTGCATTTGACCGGTAGACGATTTTTAACCTGCCAAAAAAAAGGAAAAGTGAATGTAATAACTGGTAATCAATTTGAAAAAAGAAGTGCATTGTCTTGGAACCACATTATCATGATGTTCTCACCTCAGCCCTAACCACAGCCAGTTTTAAGGTTTAGATATGTGGTGTTTTTTTTGTAAGGAAGGTGAAGTGTAACTATTTTTTCTTGCTATATACAGAAAATGTAATTAACTTTTATAGCTATTTAAGGAATAATGTTTGCAAGTTTTGTTTGAGTTTTAAATAAAAGTTCCATTAGTTTTTCTTGTTATGTAGAAAATAAAAGTAACTTAAAGGTTTATAGCTCATCCATTAAAGATTCATGTTTGGATTTTTTAAATAACATTTGGAAAACTAGGACTTTTATGATGAGTTCTGATGATGCCACTATTTTCTTACCATTTAGAAAATAAAATTAACTTAAATGTGTACAGCTATCCAATAAGAAATGGTATTTGTTCAGACAATTTTGAAAACTTTGACGAGTTTTAAATAAGATTTGCACTATTTTTTCATGCCATACAGAAAATAAAATTAACTTAAATGTTTACAGCTATCCAATAAGGAATGATAGTATTTATTCAGACAATTTGAAAAACTAGGACTTTTTCGATGAGTTTACAGTGATGGCGTTATCCACAGCTGCTGAAACTACATTGAACGCGGTTGGTTTAAAGTGTAAAACCATTAGTATGGTCATTTTATAGGTCACAGAAAGCAGTTCATACAGTAATTGTTTCTACGTTTTTTTGTAGTATTTTTTTTTGTGCAGTTATTCTTGGACTGTGTTAAAGCAGGAGTTTAAAATTATGACCCGTAAGGCTGTGCCCTGCATTTTTACCGAATTGGAGCAAGTGTATATACTGCTTTTTTTTAACTCTTAAATACTCACGTAAACTATTGTGTATAGATATAAAATTGGTTGAAAGTTTTCAGCCGTGATTAATTTGCTCATAAAGTTTTTTATGTGTTTTTGTGACATCTTCATAAATAATTAAATTTGCTTATTGATGTATTTATAATATACGAAAGACATCAGTATATATAGTTGTAAGTAAGTAAGCTGATCAAATGAAACAGAATCGAAAACTATTGGAATGGAAAATGTTAAAGTTCACCAATAAGTGATGGATACTGTATGTCTACATTATTCAACAATATTATGTAATTACTCCTTATATAAATATAATTCTTTTTTTTTTATTTAATTAGTTAATTAATTTTATTTTCCATTTGACTTCAATAAAACTTTAAAAAAATTATAGTAGGATTAAAAATATCAGCATTAATTGATTTTTTGTATTTATCATTTACTTTCAACTCATATCATTATGATTTCAAATAACCATACAAGTTTTGAAATTAATATTGCACACAAAAGGCAATTTGACATTTGTATTGTGATTAAGCCTTTTAAATTATCAAAAACGTGTTACAAATCGACTGCAGTTACCGGATTACCAATACATTATCGCGATTATAATTACCCATATTGCACTAGTAAAACGCAATAATTTGTTACCGTGACAATGAACTGTTGACTGACAGACCATCGTTCTCACCTGTCCAACAGGTGTAGTGACGAAACGAGGGCAAAGGTTGCCGATTTCGTTCTATTTTCTTTTTCTTACCCTTGGCCTTGGATGTATTTTTTTTCTTCGCAATTATACTGACGTACGAATGTGTTAATGGGGCCTAGTTTAATCTCACTTGTGTATTACATGAACTTGTGAACTAACAGTTTATCTTGTTATCGCTCAATAATGTTCTCACTCTGTTCCCATAATGATGATAACTGTACAATTTCTCAGTCAAAGGCACAGTTTTATATTGGCCTAGTAATGATAGTTTATATAATAGTTGCCTTGCAGTATATTAACTATTATTAGATTTGTAACATTTTACATTTAAGTTTTATGACTTATGAAAGCGAGCATAAAAAAGCTGCAAGTTATAATTATAAAGAATAATTTAATAATTACTATACCATTATTATCCATATAATTATATATTTCATAATATAAAATATGCTTTGTTTTTATTATTTTGATTTTTTTTATTTTAGAAAAAATACATATTTATAAACAATAAATTTAAAAATAACAGTAGAACCAATTTAAGACTTAAGTCCTCCTAATAGGTGTGTTCACTATACTACCGGTAGTATTAAAACATAAAACCTTTAGTACAAAAATGTACTAGAGAACTTGCATTAAAGATGTAATGTAACCCAAAAACATGAAAAATGAAGATTAATAAAATCAGACTTTTAATATTAAGTCATTTAGTAGTTTTAACAAAGTAAATGACTAATCACCCGAACAAATAATGTTTTCACTTATAAAATAAAAAAAAAAAAACCCATTGGCTATCAGCTAATTTGACTACTGTTCTGTTTTGGTTTAAATTAAGTTTTTTTAGATAAATAATTGTTTTTCCAATCAAATTTTTGGTCAACGTGGATAACTATATGTGACATTAAAATGGCATTTTCAACAACAAAATTATTTTTTCAGGGGGCAATCTTTAATGTATGATTATATAACCAGCAAAAAACTTTGTGATAATGCAGATACCAAACCTGCCTGTTAAAATGAAATTGCATTAAAGTCATAGAGCTGTGGATTGAAAACTTTGTGTGAATGCATGTTAGGCGCACGTCCACACTACATTTTTTTCAAAGTAGCATGACTTTCAGAAAATCTATAGTTTGATGCTTGTACAAACAGATTGTTGAATAAAGTAGTTCATTCTGTGACGCGTGTCTGTTTATTTAATGTTAGTAATATTCTATTTGCATGAAGACAAGTATAAACTAACCAGTTTGATTAAATTAAGCTCCATGATATATACAGTTAATGGATCATATTTGTTTATAAAGTGAGTGATGTTGAAAAATGTTAGGACCCTAAATATTATATTGTTTAAAGGTTTGCATGACGAAGAAACAAAAGTAAGGTTTACGGTTCACGATGTAATTTCTAATAAAGAAAGTGTACAGTAGCTGAGAACATTGTTTTGGTTGTTAAAATTTGACTGAAACATTGAGGCATTCTTTACTTCCCTTTTACGAATTACAAGATGTACCGCAACCTTACTTTACCCTACATAAATTTGCAGCAGTTGTAGAATTCTTCGTCTCCAATAATGTATGGTTTCAAAAGTCATTCCGAATGATGTATCTTGGATTAGCACCTTGTCTACAATTAGTCAAAACAATACCTTCAGATGAATAGTTGAAAAATAAGTTCATTGTCTAAATCTGTTTAGTTTTTGAACCATATCTGAAATCTACCTTGATTTGCCTGTATATTGTTAAATACCTATGTTTCATAAAATTAAAAATTCTCACCATTTCCAAATTTGAACCAAATAAGCTCTCTTCTGGGACACTTACGTTTTAATAAAGTTAATCACTTCCATAGAAAAAATATGAAAACAAAATTATGTTTTCACTTTACAATATGACAAAATAAATGGTTAAATTCAACCAAAAATCCATTGGCTGGCAGCCAATTTGATTATTTTTTGCTTTATATTACAGTTTTTTCAGGTAAATAATTGTGTTTTTGATCCAATTTTTGTTAAAAGTGGATAACTATTATATGATATTAAAATGGCATATTCAACAAAAAAAAATTGAAAAAATATTTGTTCAGGGGGACAATACATCTTTAACACCCTATTCAGTGGCACCCTTTTAAATGGAACAGTTTCTTGGGTCCTGAAGGTGTCCCTTTAAATGGACTTTTATTTGCCAAAATTTATCTACCCTTTAAATACAGATTCAGATTCTAAATAATAAACACTTACGTATTTATAGACTTTCACAAATAGTTATTGAAGGTTGAAAAAAACTTTATTACTCCCTTCCATTTAAAGATAAAATCAACATTTTGCTATGTCATAGTTTTGATTCTGACATTACAAAATGTAATGACATAATCGTAGGAAGAATATAAATCTGTTGGAATACAATTGGGAATGAACTACTTCATCCCATACCCAAGTCATGTAGTTCATTCTAATTTACACTTGACGTGAGGGATAAACTACGACCCTGACCAGTCTATGAACTAACATGCTAAGATTTCATCTCGTAAAATCTATAGATATTAATGAAAATAGGGATTATCTAAATATTGTGAAATTAATGCTTCATTTTTTCTTAATCCTTTCTTCCTTGTGATCTTCTCGGTCAGCAGGAGACATAGATATTCCCAATATTCAACGAGCGACTCGTGCAAGTTCATTTTTTAGGTGATTTTACCGAGCTTCTCAGCAGAAATGAGTCATATTGAGCAAGCCAAACACTTGAATTTCATACAGAAATTCTGTATACATGTCCATCAATGTTTAAACAAGGTTCTCCATTACATAAGTGATTAATTTTTAGCAGCAAATACGTCTCGGTCGTAGTTTAGATTTCTCTGTTACTCTATCGAATCAGGCAGTGTGAAGTGGGCCGGTGTGAACCTGCCATGCTATAACCAAGTATGAAAAACCAGCCTGCATGTGAGCCAGCGTCGTCGTAACAAACTTCATCGGTAACTAACATCAACATGAAGCATTTACTTACTGACTAGCTTAACAGGTCAGAAACCAAAAGGTCAACCGATGTGAAATATGATTGATGTTGTAATTGTTAAAAGCAAGTGGATTTTGCACAACGTCAACGATGCGTCATTTGTATTGTGTTGTTAATAATGATAAATGACCCATGTATTAAATCGTTATTTGTTATAGTTAAATAATATTAGCATATGATGCGCTTCCAACATCACTAATATATGGATTCAGATTTGTTGTTTGTTTTTAATTACTTCTGTTTTTTAGGAGATTTTAAGTAGCGTCAGTTTCTCCGAAAGTTAATAGGAGAAAATGTTATTGTCATATTCACAAACAGGTGAAAATGGAAAATAATCACTATTTAAACTACATAATTAAGCCAGAAAAAATACTATATATAGAAAAGGTTTTTATCGGATTTGTGATTATATTTGATGGTACTATTAAATGTACATTTATATTTAAATGAGAATTGGATTATGTCGAAGTCGCATCCATGTTTACAGCAATGTTTGTCATGTAATTTTATTTAATTGCTTTTTTTTTTTATTTTAAAATACATATTTATACAGGATAAAACCATTTAAAAGCTTATCTACAAAACAATTGATTCACATAACAAAATATTAAATTAATGAAAATTGAATTAATAGACCACCTGAAAAAATAATTTAAAATGTTTTTGTTGTTAAACATTTAAAAGCTTATCTACAAAACAGTGAAAATCACTCAATTATACATTAAAAAATGTCCAATGGTTATCAAAGAATTAAGAAGTAAATGGACAATGAGGTTTAATTAAAAATAATGAATAAGTTGTTCAGGCCAGTATTGTACTCTCGAAAACGTACTAATTTTAATGAATAATACAAAGTAATATTTTTTATTATTCTCTCATTTGTTGAAAATTGTTCCAAAACGTTGATAATGGTTATTTTCATTTATCTCTTTTATCTTGGTTATTTTCACTTATCTTTTTTTATTGTTTTTTCTTAATTTAAATGTGTTAGTGGCACTGTGGCTTGGTGCTTGCTTACAAATCCTAAGATCATTGGTTCAAATCTTATTACATTATCATCCAAACCAAATAGTATCTTGGCATCTAATGCTGTTAGTTTATGATGAACATACAAGTAAAAATATTGTGCTGTCATATTTTTATGAAATAATCGCTTTTTCATAAATGTAGTCCAACATATGATTCATGCTAACAGAAACACCAGATTCAGGACGAAGAAAATATTGACGAAGAAAAGTACCTGCAGTTGACACGTTTCGTTTCAGACTTATAGAAAAAAAAACAATGTTTCATCTAAAACATGATTAAGTAGACTTTAAAGTAATTTTACATTTATTGATGTTTCACGAGTTTTGGCAATTAAATCTAAAATTTAAAATCGAGCGGAATGATTTGAACATTCTTATTACTATCTCCCCGTGTGACCAAGCTTAGAGTATTTAAAGCGTATATAATCTGCTAGAACTAGGCCAGCAGGAAAAAAGAGCATTTTGTATTGTTACGTATTACATCAAAGTTTGTGTTTTATAACTACTTGGAAATTCATTGATAATTGAGCTCTACAATTTTATGTGAAACGCTTTTTTTAAATATTTTATATTTTTTGCACAATTTTTATTTATTTCAACAGTGATGTATTGTCCCCCAAAACATGAAAAATAAAATAATAAATAAAAATAATAGATTTTACCAAAACCCCATTGTAATTGAAATTACGGTTTTATTAGGTAAATAATTTATTTTAATCCAATAATTGGTCAAAATGAATAACTATTATGTGACATTAATATGGCCTATTCAACAACAAACAAATTTTTATAATTATTTTTTCAGGTGGTCTATTAATTCAATTTTCATTAATTTAATATTTTGTTATGCGAATTGTTGTTGATAAATAAAAAAATATAAACAAAATAATGCTTCATATCTGTATGCATTAAATGTAATTTTATTTGAAATTTATGAAATATGGAAAAAATTTAGTATAAAATAGGTTGGAAAGTGTTGGTAATAGAATTTTAGTCATGCATTTATAAAAAATATTTAATTTAAATACGGCAAATAGAAAATTATGTATTTTTTGACAACATGAGTAGGAAGTGGGACACTTGGAAATTAAAACTGTATGACAGAATTTTACAAAAAAAATAAGTGGGCCGCCAGGAAATTCATTTCTGCTTAATCAGGTTTATTTGGGAATATGGGACACAGATAAAATTGGGTCAATATATTTGGATTTCTTCGAAGCGGGTTCCCGATATGACGCTGCATAGGGCAAACACGCAACTCAATTTTGTTGTCAATGACAAGTGACAACTATGATTAATTTATGATAACAATAAAAAGAAGTTATTAATACTAATAACAATAAATTAACAAGTATTAGGAATGGAAACAAACTATCTTACTAAAACCCTGATTTCAAAGGTGCCTTGGTTTTTTTGGTTTTTTTTAAATCATTTTGGTTAAACCGTTTTCAGTATTTTAATATCAGTCAAAATTTATAAATGAAATAAAATAGATAAATAATATATAAATAGTGGACAATGATAATCAAAACACACTCAAGAGTTTGCAAAATGTACTGATGAAAAAATAAAAGAGAAAATTATAACAAAGATACTAAAATCTTATCTCTCAAATTTCTATCGTGTGTGAAAGATGTAGGTAATACAAGAATAAAGTGGAACACTATAAAATCAAAATCTAGGTATAGAAAATGCGCTAAGTTTTTTCTTATCATTGGAGTGATGATTAATCCTACTGAATAGTATTATGTATGTCTTATTACGTATCGGTTACAAACAAGAACATTGGGATAATATTTTAGAACTGTTTCGCATAAAACTAGAACAGGGCATAATAACCATTCATGCGTATTGGACACGGTTTACGTAAACAAGGCCCGGTGTTAACAGAAACCCAAAACTGAATAATATCGTATGTAAAATCGAGAGATTGTCCGCACGGAGCGAAGTGTCGAGTAGGATACGTAGAATTAGGATGGGTTCATATCGGAGTCCTAGTTTTACCTCTGTGTTCAGTGTCCTGATTTTATACAGAACACATTGTGTATTTATTTATTAATCTGGTATGATGTTGATTCATTTATCTCTTGTGCTGTCAATAGCGTATTCTTATGTAGTATAGTTAGTATTTATACAAGATATTTGCATGATGCTGTTAATACAAATAAAATATTGTCAGATCTTTATCAAAATGCATTAGTATGAATAATGTATTTAAAAAAATAATTCAGTAGAAAATATAACGATTATGAAATATGTATTGCTTACATAAACTAAATATGTAAATACAGCATTCTTCTTTGGTATACACTTTTTCAGGGGACATTTTCTTATGAATCAAATGAATAGAAATAAGTTTTAACACTACGGCCAAACCCCTCCTTTCAGACACACCCCCTATCAAGAGGTGACACTTTCCTGTGTAATGAACGAGAGGATATAGGTTTTGCACTACAGCCAACCCATCCCAGGGGATACCCTAATATGGTGACAATTTTTTGGGTCCCGAAAGTGTTCCTTAATAGAGGTCTACTGTAGTAAACATCATTCAAACAAATGAAGGATGAAATAATTTAACACTACAGCCAGCACATCCCAGGGGTAGGAAACAATTTTTGGGTCCTCAAGGTGTCCCCTTAATAGGTGTCTACTGTACACATCATTCAACATATATGGGACGATATAATGTTCAATACTACAACCAACCCATCCCAGGGGAGTCTAATAAGGAGACAATTCTTGGGTGTTAAAGGTGTCCCCTTAATAGGGGTCTCTTGCAGTAAACACCAATCAACAAATGAGGGACAATACAATGTTTATTATTATATATTCAGGGAACATCTTATTAATAGATTTAGTATTAATCTCTGTCTACACTATCAAACTAGTTGGACAAAAATAGTGTGATGTGCCAAAATATGGTATTGATATGTCCAAATGTGGTAGTGGTGTGACATCATGTAGGCACATCACATTTTTTTTGTCACATAAAGTTTGATAGTGCAGACAAGGCTTTACTATGTCTGAACAAGATTAACCAGTCTACATGTATACAAGATGTTTTCACCTAACCATATGTTTTCATCGCCCACCCTGAGATTTTCATACTGGTTTTTATCGTTTATATTTTGACCTAGATAATTTATTTGAAGTCACCGCAATAAATGCTCGATTCTCTTTATTAATTGAAAACAAAAGAGTGACTAACTTGCCAATTTGAAAATCGTAAAACCAGATCGTTTTAAAGTGAATAAGAAGTAGTTTTTAAAATGATGAAAAGACAGTGGTAACATAACCGTAATAAATCACTGTGCTTTCAATGACGATCCTAAGTGATTCCTGATTTTTATGTTCCCTCTCAAGCTCTTATAACTATTATTCAGCAAGTCATTAATGTTACATGCACAAGCAAATAGAATGATTATTAATTTCGCAATATATCATATTTACATTTAATGCTCTCATCAATTTGATATGTTTATGGAATTGTATAAAGACCGTATTATTGTTTTGTTAAATTTTGGTACCCTGGGAAGTTCACGGCATTCAGTTGATTACTTTTGCCTCTCATCTGCTTTTGTAAAAGTTCCAAGTACCTATATAAAGTTAACTAAAATATTACCATATTAGGGGACACTCGAGATCCAACAAAGTTTCCCCTTAATTTAGGGTGTCTCCTGAATAGTTGGCCATCGTGTTAAAACATATATCCCCCCCCCCCCCCCTCATTCATTTTACTGTTCCCAATACGGGTGTCCCTGGAATAAGGGTTTGTTGTAATCCTTAGAAATCTATATTTCCCCTTGTTGGTTCACAGGAAAGTATCTCTTAAATAGTGGTGTCCCCTAAATAGCAGTGTCACAAATTTGGGTTCTGCTGTATTCCTATATTTAGTTCATGAAATTTAATTTAATGAGTATTTAGTATGGTTTCATTAATCTTTACTAACCTAGAAAAATTACATCTGAAAGTGTATAGGCTGACATACTTGTGCCTGTACTATGCTTTGTATATAGCCATACAGTATATTTATATTTTATAGTCCTAAAGGACAACTTGACCAAGAACCATATTTTAACAACATATTACGGATGTACATATGATTTAAGAACAATCGCAAGATTTACGATATCGCCGCGCGCTCGCGTAAGCCTCTGCCGTAAATTGCTGTGACGTCACAAGTGCATGGCAAAATCTACCTCATGAGTTTTCACTGTTGTTAACATACAAGAGATAGGTACCGTCACTTCAATTGCTAATTTGACCTGTATTAGGCTTAAATTTGCCAAAATGTTTGAAGAAACACTTCATTATCCAGATAGGCAAAAGAAACAATAAATAAATTCAACATTTATATTTTTTACGATTTATTTAAAAAGTGTATTTACTAGAAATGTTCGCGATTTGTCTATTGACCCGAAAGAGTAGGAACCAGTCTTTTCTTCCCTTTGTGCTCAGCCTTTTATCTAAATACCATAGCTATACATAGGGTCTTTACATAAGCACCATTTATGAAATGATATTTATGACGCAGCATTACGATTTCTGAATGTTATAGCCCTGTCATACAGCCATGAGTCTAAACATTTTGGTTTATTGTTATAAGCAAAAATTTGACTTTATTATATATATTTCACTTTTGAATTTTATCACCTGTATGTTTGCGTGAGAAATTTTACTGTTAAACTTTATACAAGAAGAGATAAATATTAATGAGGTATTTTGTGTATATCAGATTTTCACCAATAAAGAATAATATATATATAAATATAAAATGAATAGGTTTTATTGGACATTACTAACTGATTTCTTAAATAACATTGAGGATTGATATCAAAATGATTCTACTGCATTTTTTCTGCATACATATGATTTTAGTTTTAATGTAGAAGTTTATGAGGCATTTAACCATTTATTTTGTCATTTTATAATGTGAAAACATTATTTTTTTTGTTTTTTTTTCTACGGAAGTGATTAACTTTATTAAAACTACAAAATAACATATTCGAAGTATCATTTAATTAATCTTCATTTTTCATGTTTTTGGGGGACAATCTTTGAATGCATTGTCTTCTTTCAAGATAATATAAAGTCAAGCTCTGATTCCAATTATCTCTAATTAGATTAAAGAAAGCTTATAATAGATTTAAAACAAATTATAACTAGTAGAATTAATGTTTGAACATTATTTATTTTCACGTCTAAAAAAAACAATTATTGAAAGTTATTTACCTATGATAAATTACAATATGATGATTCAATAGTGCATCTTTTTTATGTCAACTTGTGTACTTAGCCCCCTCTATGTTATCAAATATTTTACCATATCAATTTACTGAAAAAAGATAGGATGCCTGCATTTCTAAATTTTTGTAATGCTTCAGACAGGCAAATGCGGACGTTTTTAAGGCCAATTTACACAGCGGTAACAAAAATATAGAATCTTTTTATTTCTTATGACCATTTACACAAAATGCGGAAATAGATACGGATTCTATGTGGGACAAGCTACACGGTTTTCCACTTAACATTACAGCTTGTAAGAGGTGTTCCTAGTATGTGGTGCATCAATTATAACTCTCTATACCTTTGTGTCGTTAACTCCGATATAACTCTGATGTAAATATAATATAACTCTATAATCAGATATACATCCAATGTAACTCTGATAGGTTTGAGAATGTAACATTAGACAAGCGCTTTCCACTACCAGTTATTAACCGGGGTAATTTTTAGTCGCGTGCAACGCGACTACAGCTCACTATGTCGGTCTGTTGGTCGGTCGGTCGGTTGGTCGGTCGGTAAACACTAACTTGAGCACGCGACTGCAGCCATGTATGTGGCCTTGTTACGTTGGAACACAGAACAAGCAAAACCGCCATATAACTCCACAATTTAACTCCGATGTGATAACTGCTTCAACCAGCAACATTTAACATTTAGTATTAGGTTGTTGTATAGGCTTTAAGAAAAAGAAATATTATTTAATGGTTCTAAATCCCTGTTTATATTGCAATCAATATCTGATAGTTGAATTATTTGCAGTTTCTAACAAAAAAAATGTTTTATTGCCATTGTTTAAAAAAGTATATTGATAACTTTAAGGCTATAAAGAAAAGGTACGGCATTAAAAAAGGTAACTTAATGATCACACAGCTATAAATAATTATTACGAGATACGAATCCGTTACTACTAGCATCATTTATAACTGTGTTACGTGTGAATTGCTGCTTGTTTTCGTATAAACACATAAACGAGTTATCGTAATATTGTACCTGATCTTAACACCTATGTACCTCAGTCAATTGAATAAAGCACAAACTAGGTCCTACTTGTGTTCTTTAATTAGATACCTAGAAATGTATCATACTCACTAACTCTCTCAATCAGGTTGTCTTCAGTTTGAATATAAGTTGTTGGCAGGACTCATGGAATTAGGATGGGTTCAACTTCTCAAGTCCTACTTTCTTCGCAACATTTAATACGGGCACCCTAGTTAAATTAACCTCTTTCTGTCGTTTCACGTGACATGTTTTGCAATCAAGGTATTAATGCTGGATTAGTTCTTGTATATTAATTACCTTTTGATTAAATAATGTTTAATTAAATTATGTTTCATGTGCATAATTTTATTAAAGATATTTACATTTTTAAATATAATATTATTATTATTATTTTATATTTATTTTTTGTCATTATTAATATCTAGATAAATGGTTCATATTGTTTATGAGTTGAATGTGGAAAATAATTTGATACATGCAAAGATAGACTGTTCTATTGAACGAGGCAGTGCCGAGCTCAGTAAGACTTTCAACAGTTTCTGCTTCTATCTTGAATAATTGCCAAAGGCTAGGTTTGGACTTTGACTTGGTGGAACGTAGACCAGTTATTACTGGTTTTCAAACAAAATTGTAATACAAGTCTTGCTTCAATTAAAGACTCTCCTCCAAAAAACCACTGTACCGCAGCCCCGGATGATCGCCTATCTTTTATCATTAGCTACTCCCTCCAACTAAAGACTCCCTCTAATTAGAGAACAAAGACCACTGTTTGGGTGGACTGAACTGAATTTTTTCCTTCAAATTTTCCACTCAATTACAAAGCATTTTAAAATAAACTTTTAAAACTGCAGTAATGCATTATTTTGGGTAGTTAATAGCTATTGAAAATTTGAAGAAAAATCAGACAAATACTATACTGCACTTTTTAAATGCACACAAATGGACAGACAGATAGACAGGAAAACAAACATTTACCCTCATCATTCGTGGAGCAAGATAACCATTCTGAAGACTACTAAAGACCACTAAAACCTGGGTCCCAAAAGCGGTCGTTAATTGGAGGGAGACCAATAAAAGCTGAACTGATACAATATCAGCCAATCAAATGGCAAGGATACATGTATCTCCTTTTGTATGTCATAGTGAAATTTAGCGCCTTCAAATGGTTTATTATGATTTATACCGAACTCGATTGCGGGCGCCATTTTTCCTGTATTGCATACATAGAAAATCATTCATCCTTCACGTCATTCCACTTTATTTAGCAAGTAAATTATAAATTTGCCAAATAAAAATCAATGCATAATTTTTAAATCTGTGGGTAACCTGATATCTTAATTCATTATACGGTTTTTCATGAATTTCACCCCTTAACCCTCACTATTTAAACCACATTAATCGCGGCGTTTTAATAGATGCTGAAGGTAATTTGCGAAAGACATTTTTAAACATTTATGGTAATGCACTAAACTAGCTTGTCACTTGTGGCTATAAAATGACTAACTCGCGTATCATTTTAGCGAGATTTTAGTGGACACTTATCCATCACTTTAGAAGACATTTATACAAGGACAAATTTACACTGTATCCTAGGTTTTATAGTACTCTTGAGATGCAGTAGGGTATACCTGATTATTATGTCATTATTATTTCATCACTGGTAAGAAATTTCAAGTTAATGCTTGGAAACAACTATCATTCACGGCTATAAAGGTTTATTCTTTAGTATGTGCAAGAAAAAATAACGGTTTTACAACAATTTGAAAATTGTTCCCAATAATTCTATATATAGTATTTCAAACAGTAACATTTATCAACAAATTGCTTTTATCGAAGTCTTGGCCATTAGCACCATCCAGGCTAGGGGCTGTGGGTTTTTTTTTTCTCAGAGGGCACCCGACATATGGTATCATTGATAGCAACGTTTGTTCCATATCGGCTACTGTATAGCATCTCCTAACACTATACATTGCCTCTTTTTCAAAAGCATTGTGTCAACGTTTTCTGCAAGCCAGCTGTTTGTTTGAATGGTGAGAGAGTTTATTTAGAGGGCTAGGTATGTGTAAGTTAATATTTAGGTGTCTTGGTGTATTGCCATCAGCAGTCACTATACTTGTTGGCTTGATTGAGAGGGCAGTAAATACATAAAGGGTTTTTTCAGTGTGGCATAAAAGAACCTTATTTACCATGTTTATTTTTTTTCCAGTAAATTAGTCCTTTTTACATCACTTTAAGCTTTGTCTACATTATCAAAATTTATGTAACAAACAAATGTGATGTACTGTACCCATATAAAGACATGATGATGTCATATCACTACTATGTTTGGGCATATCACTACCATATTTTGGCACATCGCATTAGTTTGATAGTGTAGACAGACCTTTATAAATTATACTAACCTATAATTTTTTTTTTCATACATAAAATTCTTGTTTGGGCATATCACTCCCATATTTGGGCAAATCACACTTTTTTTGTCAAACTAGTTTGATAGTGTAGACAGAGCTTTATGCTAACCTATAAACATTTTTCATACACACAATTCCTTTTGTTCAACATATGCCAATTCATCTTTCCTGGTATAAATGAAGTCTTTGCTTTGTAATTACACAAATAGCCTTTTATTCTATGTACGTAATGTTAATAATCCTATGACCTTTATGTGATAGTGGGTAGGGCGTACCATTCTTGTTTTCGTGGAAACGTTGTTTATTTAAATACATTTTAAAAATCAAGGACAAAGTTATTAAAGTATGCTGACTAATCACCATATAAAAAAAATATAACTTGTTTATTGTTATAATAGTCAGTCTGAAAATACAATAAACCCACAGCAACTGTATATTAATGTTTGGGAAAAAACCATGTTTATACACTTTTTATATTAGTGTTAAATTACAGCCTATCAAAGTATTGCGATTTAGCTTGTTCTGCGTTCAAATGCACATAATACAAACATCTAATTTATCTCTGATGGGAAACGGTTTTCTAATTCTGAAACCTAACAGAGTTAAAGTAGGCAGCACCTACTAAGATCAGCACACCAGGAGAAGATCCCCTACTCTTTTCAAATAGTGTACTGTACCAAGTTTAAACGTACACTGTATGTACACAGGACCATGGACAGCTTTACATCCCATCTGGAGGACGAGGTAATGAGAGTAAAGAATCTTGCCTATACAACTATAGTGTGTGTGTGTGTGTGAACACAGTTTTAAGGTCTATTATCACTCTACAATAGATGATGGTATGTTTTATAGTAATCCAGCCTTTAAATTGTACATTTTTTGGTAATCATACATTATGTAGTACGATAGTAATTATAACCAAATAGATCGTATGTTTATAACATTATGGTGATATTACAGTGGTAGTTACATTACAACTCTGATTAAGAAAACATATTTTATGACCTTTTAGAAGATTGCCCTAAGAAAAAAACTTTAATGTGTGTTATATAGTATAAGTTACAAAACATAAAAGATATGTAATTTGTGATACTAACCAGGTATAAAAGGTCAATAGTGCACGGTGGTATTGGCCTAGTTCTTATTAGTAACTGGTTGATAGATGAGGGATATAATGAATGTAATTAGTAAATGATTGAGAAGATACAAAAATGAAATACTATATAGGGCTATCATTTTCTTATTCACTTAAAATTCATTACTGTACTTCGTCAAGTATTAAATTTATATCTCGGTCTATTGATGCTCCAACTCTTGAGGGATTGAATGATGTCACATGTGATGAGAAAGAATCAACTTTACGTCAATTTCTTCAACTTTCTTTAGAATTAATCTCATCGGAGAGAGTATTGAATATAATGTTGATATATCCAAGTTCACGCCCTTTTACCATCAAAGATTTTTTTTTATCTATTGCTTGTAAAGGTTTTTAAATTCTTTTTTTTTGTCTTTTAGAAGTTTTCTTCCAATTAATGTTTGCTCCTTCCACATTTACCATATTTAGGCATATCACACCATATAGATAATATCTCTATGATCACACGTTTTTTGTCAAACTAGTTTCATAATGTAGACAGAGCTTAAGGTTGTGTTTGCGAAATTTTCAATTGTATACCCTGAAAATTTGCCATTAAAAACTTGTTAATGTATGATTTACTGATTTATCTGGATTTGTCCCCAGAACTTCAAGTTTCGTAAATGCACCCTTTGCAGATGCCACCTTCTTTCTATTTGGAGTTTATATTTCTTTTCTAATTTTTATAATCTTAATTGTTTATAAAAGTTTCTATTTAATTATTTTATAATAAATAACAATTTGTTTTGTTCATTTGAAATGTTGAATAAAAAAACTATTATGACAACGACTATATATCTAAATTATAAGTCTGATTTAGCTCCCGATAGCATATAACCAATTTTTCTTTTGAATTTTGCAAAATCATCATTATTATGCGAGTTATAATTTGTTTTATGTAACCTTGTGTAGGTTTAGCATATTTCATATTGATACCAAATTTCCTGATACTACTTCATTCATGTTAACATATTAATCTGATAATCTGTTTTGTTTTCCTGTCTATGTTAATTATTTTCAGGTGTGGTGTGACCACTCCCATTTCTTGCCGCAAAACAGAATAGGTGATTGACCTAAAGCCTTGAGTGTAACCTTTTTCATACCCCTTATTATCCTTACCAGACCATGAACAAATCCGAAAAGCAAGGCGAATCAATCATGGTTAATTACTACTTTGTCATTCGCAGCTAGCCCTACTAGTTTACAGTCACCAAGTCATGCTTTTTCTGGGTTGAAATGTCGCTTGACCTAGCTAGGCCGATGATTCAAGGCCGAATTGTATGTGCTGAGGTTGGCTTGCAGCTGATAGGGTAGTGGAAGCTCATTTTGTTACTTCCTGTGCTCTCTCCATTTTCATGTAAACACACACAATGTGAACATTCTGTTGTTAATTGAATAACGGACATCATAAGCGGTACGAGACGGCGATGAAAGCACGCACGAAAAACATGAACCATGTACAGTTCATTACAGTGTTGTTGACTTTAAAGCCCGATCAAGATTCTAGTAATTGAGTAATCATTGTTTACCCGTGTTTTTACACATCATTTTTTTCAAATCGATAAAAAAAACACTTGATTATACATGGCATCATGGAATTATCTGCATATTGCAACATTACCCTGACCTCTTGGAAGCAAGGTCATTAGCGGCCAACAGATGAAAAGTTTGATTTGTTGATGAACCTTTGAACTTGAATCTCAGTTCAGTGGCAGTGACAATTATCTAATTAACATTTATCAGCACAAAGTCAAACCTTTCATTTCTTAATGTCATCGGCTAATTTACGAGCAGTTTGATTGCTAAACGAGAAAGTTTACATTATATTCATAATCGTCTACATTGTTATTATTAACACATTAGTTTTTCGTGCAATCAAATAAAAATTAGGAATATGCAGATTAGACTTTAGAGTGTCTATCTAAACAATACAGCCTTAATTGTAGTTCCATTGCTGGAGCATAATAAAGTATGATGACATAACATAAGGCTGCTCAGTACATACATAAAATTGTGTGAGCTGTGTTCACACTGTACCCAGAATATGCACGTTGGGTGGTGTATTTTAAATTTTACAGGCGCTTTGTTCATAACACACATAACATGTCATATTTATTTAAAGATGATGGTTATAAGATTTTTTTTTAAATAAATGACTGAATCTGATAAAATAGGTAAAGAATCTGGAGTGCATTATAATGTTGCTTCTATTCTTCTATATATTTTCGATTTTTAATTTTTTACCGATATCCAAGCTTGGTGTAAATGTAGATAAAGAGATAATCTCCTTGATACTTTTTTCCAAACCTTCCTGATATAACTACAATATTTATTTATTATTCTCTTCAAAGATTTTATGAAAAGCATCCAGGTCTACTGTATGCTCTCATGTGGTATTTGTTAACATATTACAGCAGATTGTTTTATTTACACATCAATATCATTAAAAAACAATAAATGTATTAAAATGATTGATTGGATTAACATATTGTTATTTGATAACTTATCTAAAAATATTTGTATCATTATAAAATAATCGCATTAACAGTATCATAAAACAATTTATATGTTGAAATGAATAACTGCATTATCACATTATTACATCATTTCTCTAAGAGTATAAATGTTTATATCATTATAAAATAATCGCCATAACAATCATAACATAATTGTAAAATGTTTAAATGAATGACTGCATTAACACATTGTTACATAATTTATCTAAAAAATAGTTGTCTCATTATGCAATAATCACATTTAATTCATTGAAATGATTGATTGCATTTTTATCTCTAAAAATCCATCATTTCATAATAATCAACAAAAAAAAAAAATGTGTTTTGTTTGTTTATATCCAGTTAACTTTCCCAATACTGGACACCTTTTTCAGAAATTGTGATATTCTAAATGTGTTTAATGGGAAAAAAGATTTTATATTAAAAATATGAAATCAGTTTCTGTCTTGGATGGATGGTTGGTTGGTCGGTCGGTAAACACTAACTCAAATTTGCGCGCGCGACTGCAGCCATGTATATGGCCTTGTTCAAAGATTCTTCAATATTTTAGGTTTCCATTTGGTTAATTTTATTCTGTGTTTCACAACATATACAACATTTGTTGCTTAAAAGTTTGTGTGACGAATAAACACTAGTAAAAAAGGTTTGCAGTACACGATTCTCTAGACGAAGATGGTGGTAGCCACCCGCATACCTGCGGTGGAGTCGTAACTTGCCTTGCAATCCCAAGATGCGTGATTCAAGTTTGAACAAGTGCCAGTGCTGTAAAACAACTCCACTCCTTAGCCTCAAATAATTGCTGAGTGAACTTGTTTTTGAAAGTAATTAATAAAATATATATATAAACTGATACTCATAATTCACTTTTTGTATCTTTCAGGATGTCAATTGTTAATGTAAGTGTACTAAACATTAATACCAATTCATGTGGTGTGGAGCAATGGTAAGGATATCAGAAAGGTATGGGTTCAAGACCTTATTATACGCAAGATATTCTCATTGCCTCATCCTTTGGATGAGATGTAAAGCTGACTCATATATTTTTCATAACAATTCATGTGGTGAGGAGCAGTGGTAAGGATATCAGAGAGGTATGGGTTCAAAACCTGAGTATACCATATTGCTTGTATCTCTTATGCAAGATACTGTCATTGCCTCGTCCTTCAGATGGGATGTAAAACTGACACATGTGCATATATTTTTCATAACAATTCATGTTGTGAGGAGCAATGGTGAGGATATCAGGGAGGTATGGGTTGTCTATTATTGCTTGTAACCCTTTGTCAAGATACACTCATTTCCCCGTCCTTCAGATGGGATGTAAAGCTGGCTCATGTGCACATATTTTTAATACCAATTCATGTGGTGAAGAGGAGCAATGGTAAGGATATCAGAGGAGGTATGGGTTCAAGACATGTCTATACCATATTGCTTGTATCCCTTTATACGCAAGATACTCTCATTGCCTCGTCCATCGAATGGGATGTAGGCCTAAAGCTGACTCGTGCACATATTTTTAATAGCAATTCATGTGGTGTGGAAAAGCAATGGTAAAGATAACAGAGAGGTATGGGTTTAAGACCATACCATAATTAAGACTATACCATATTGCTTGAATCCCTTATACACAAGATACTTTCATTGCCTCATCCTTCAGATGGAATGTAAAGCTGTCTCATGTGCATTTTCCAGTGTACTGATCATGGTCCTAGACTGGGTGTTTATCTGAAAGAACAGTTTTGTACTGAAGAGATCACTAACTATAAAGAAGAAATCAATTTAAAAAGTATATATACAAAAGTACCAGATTTAACAACAAACATTAATATTTTCTCAACTGTATCCTTACAAATGATAACGTTATTAAAGCTTTAATGGAGCATGCATCCCTTTAGTAGTAATGAACCATGTTTATTGTTAAACGATTCATTGCTTTCATTAAGCTATGCTATACCGTACCTACACAGGTATATGCTAGCTTAATGTATAGTCTGAACAGAGAATATATATATATATATATAGTTGGTATTTGTCAGACATAAGATAAAAAAAAAAAAACGAGTTGTATCTTGGCAAGGCGAGCTCAGTGTTGTGTTGGTCTGAACAAACAAGTGGATTAGGATAAACCCACCCACTACTATTATTATCATCTTTGTCATAGCTTTCTTATTAAACATTTTAATAATAGTTAATATTATTAGTTATTTTAAATTGAAATAAAAATATAATACCTTATGCCTGATATTGCTATGTTTTTTTTCTGATGGATTTATTAAATAAATGAAAGCAATTCTAAATGTTTGATTTCACCAGTACAGCAACCTGTTTCAATCATTTCAATTCTTCTACTGTATCATAAGCAAGTTCATAATATAGTGGCACATGTGACAATTATATGATACCATGGAGAAATACTTTATTTCTCCATGATACAGAGACGAACATGTGATGTTTTATTATGTAACTTTATTTATTCAATAGACATTTATTTACAAAATCTGAAATACATAGGAAAACAAGAAAGAGGATTGTACAGAATTATAAAAATTTGTTTCAGAAAATGAAGGCAAAAGCCCTGAAAGATGTTGGTAAACATCTTGAGTTGGGCGAGCCTTAACTCAAATAAAAAAGAAAAGAATTGCATTGAAGAAAATAATAATAAATTTCATAATCTAAAATATGAATAACAGGAAAAAAAAAAATCTGTTGGTACTGCAGATCGAGACATGACCGATTAATAAATATACAATAATAATAAACAAATTAAAATGTTTTTAAATATAGAAAAAAATGTGAATTGTTGTAGTATTTTCTCAGTATTTCACTTATATATAATATACTTATATTAATATAACAATGACAATCATTGTTCCCCCAATAAACAATAAAGAACATAACAATATACTGCAACAACTATTTTTGAGCAGTTTCCATATTGGACAACGGCAATATTACTGTGTGGAGAGTTGATCTGTTTGAAGTGTACCGACGTAATTATTTCCCTTATTGTGTCGATATACTTTTTAATTTCTCTCGAGTCATAAAGTTATTAGAATACTGTACTAACCTGGTTTGATTATGGTAATGGTAGCGAGTTTTGCCGAAGCCGATATTCAGCCGTAGGGCCCCTATACGAACGGTATATTTGAAACAAGCTTAAATAGAATAGGGCTTGGCGTATGTAACTCTATCTGCAACCATTATAGTATAAAAATATTGGAAATTAATGCACGGGGTTAAAATATTAACGAGATATATTTACATATTGCGTATTTTTATCCGGGGAAAACGGTTTGTATTGTGTCTTTGAGCGTGTTGCATGTCCCAATTGTGCTTTGCGATTTCTTTCAATGGCCTCATCATTCTAAAATGCCAATATTGCTATTACTTGTTATATTACTTAGTATAAAAACAATTATGCAAATAAAAATACATAAATATAACTAATGACATATTTATTAATTAATATATTTTAATAAATGTTGTCCATAGACAGTACAATCGTTGAACTTATTTTAAATACTGCACATATATATATATTTAATAATTAAGCCCCAGTGGTCTAATGGTGAGGACATCTGCATATCAAGTAGAAGGTTCCGGGTTCGAGTCTCATTCTCACAGATTTCCTCATCTTATCGTTTCAAATTAATTAATTAAATTTCAGTATAGGCCTATCACCGTGCGGCTTAGAATTTATTTTATTATTTATTTATTTTGTGCCTGTGATGTTTATAATAATGATTACATCCGATTTTCCAATTCTGTAACAAGAAAGTATAGTACAATAGTAATATAATAGTATTTGTCAATTTTTCTGATTTTGCTTGGCAGTTTAATTATAAAGACCTATATTTGATTTTATATTAAGTGTTATTATTCTACATCAAACTGAAATGACAGCCGACTTCTGTTGATAAATCTCAAATTTCAATTGCTTATTTGGACAGGTAAGGTTTGGAAATGAATCGCATACTGTGATGCGCCCAGGTAGGTGTTTGTCTAAACACGATACATAATTGATATTGTGACGAAATTAAAACGTTTATTATGAAAGTTAGAATAGGAGACTAGTATTATGAAAGGCCGGGTGAATTACATATACGATGTGGATTTACGGTCTGAAATGTATATTATTTCAAGAGGGTAACTGGTTGGGCTGGGTTGAAGTAACAATATGTAGAGGGGTTTTTTTCTTCTTTTGTTTAAAGAAAGAACAATAATTAAAACTGTTACGTCAAAAAGTCGAGCGGCGTTTTTTGTAAGAAATATTTCTTGTTTAACAAAAATGACACTTTAATTCGCGCCTAAACGATCAGGTAACCTAAAAACAAATAGGACTAAGCCATGAAAAAAAACATGTACTTCAAACGTACAAATTGTTGGTCTTTATAAATTAATGTATGTGTGTATCATTGTTTCACTTCACTTCATGTGTGCGTTTTCGGAGTTCCCAAATCCTATACCTAATAGACCTATAAGATTGATACCGTGCTTTCCATTCGATAAGGTTTTGATCTATATAGAAAGCATTCTTACCCAATCCGTATTGTTTTATTTCGTAACATTATGAATTTCATTTATTGGCTCGTAATAACCTTCAAATACTCTATTCATTATTGATGTTTCATTTGTGGCGATGAAATAGCAATTTGTTTCACTTTTACTGCTGTAATTAGGATAGATGACCAGTTCACGTCTTACATAAAAGCAATACGCGTAATCATTTCGTGAGGTCTCGTAGTTCTAGCATCTTTTACGAGTTTTCTTTAAAGGCTAGATGCGGACAAAAACAATTCTATTGATCATACATTCCAATGATTATCGATCTATAGTTTCCCCCAAATATAGGCAATATAACTTGAATTTTACGTTTCTGGTGTTTTTATTCAACTTCAGATTTTAAATTTTTTGTTTTCACTTTCTAGGGATTCATTCACCAGACATGTTATTACATTAGGTTAAACTACCGTACTGAAAAAAAAGTCCTGTCTGGTTTTTATAGCCGAATTTTTCCAAATTGTATATTTGACCATGTTTTTCCATCATGATTTATGTTACACATATTTGATTTATGTAGATCACCAAATTGTCGCACTCTTTCACCAAATTGTCGTATAAATAACAAGTTTCTAATAAAAAGATCATCTGCCGATTCACATTGGCTGAACAAGCATAACCCCTTGCCACTCCAATGACACTACGTTTGTTTGTTTTTGGACCATCATCAAGCTCTCTATCTGTCACAAATAACGTACAGACGTCATCTGTCCAGTGTATTCGTCACAGACTGATAAACCACACCCACGCGTATAACCGCAGATTAGGATCGATTGGCCTAACGATTATTTTGATTGAGGAATTGTCTTGAGTGCTTCCTTTAGGTTAATCCTGTAGATAACAATCAATTAGCGCCGACCTCTGTCCCCCTATACTTGGGCTTACCACTTAAATCCGATTAACAGGGGGAATACATTCCTCAAATCATACTTATTTTGTAATTTTAATTTATATTGTATATCGTAGTATAATAATAATATTTGTTGAAGCTACATCTTTACAACGGTGGCACACGTTCATACATGATGCGTTCTTAACATAAATATATAGACAACAAACAGACAAAAAATAATAATTAACCCACCCGAAACAATCGCTGTCGTAGTCGGTAACGGGTAGCATAATGTAGTTTTTTTTCAATATTGCTCAATTAGGTCTATTTTAATCTGTTTATAAGATATGAATTGTGTATAATCCATATTTCTGCTTATTAATTTCATAGAATTTATCAATAAATTTCCGCCAACTGTTTGATGTAATAATGTACCAGGCTAGAATAATATGATTCACTGTCAATTTTACACATTGCCAACAAAGCAGAAGATGCAATCAAAACACCATGTTCAAATGGTATGATAAACTTGATCATGTCATTATCTGCATCACAAGTATCTGGCGTTGAATCACCCAACTACTCTTAACCATGTGTGTGTATTGTTTATTCATGTTCTTTTGATATTCAAATAGTATATCTCGAAAAGAAGTCCATGTTATCTTGAAAAGAAGCCCAGTGGGCTTGATTCGCGTCTTTTTTTAGGTTTTACGGTATGATCGACGTTTATGGCCATAAAGTGTGAGACTACGTTGTAGCCAATTTAAAGAACAAATGACAATGTGCTTACTTTGTAGAAATTATTTAATCCTAGATTTTGTCGTTAGCTTTTATCAATTACTAATATGCACATTATGTATATTACTGTTATTTATGTATTCTTAATTGTTAACCATGTAATTGTAAACTGTTCAGTAAATTAGATACCGAGTGAATTAATAGATTATAGCGCACAAATTAAACACATACATTAATTTAATCTGCAATATTGAACAATAATTGAGTATTTTAATTGATTCGTCCTATTCGATTTGTTTCAAGTATTCGCATCCGTTACATTTGAAAGCCAAAAAAAAACTTAATTGATTGCCTAAATCGAGAATTCAGGCGACGCAGTGATGATGACGTTACACATACCCTGATTAATATTTATGATAAGTGCGACCTCTACGGTTAAAAACAATCTGAGCTTTTAACCAATCATAGCAAGCCGTGTAATATTGTTCTTTGTATAGTTTACTTGATATTTTGAGCATGTTATACTTTAGAGGTGAAAGCGTAAGCTACTGAATATAGGTACATTTCACAACCCAATGTGATTTGAATATAATAATATTGCCTTACCATTATTGAAAAGCGTGTATAACGTGTTGAAAGCGTTTGGAGCGCGTTGAAAGCGTTTGAAGAATGAAAAGACTTCGGCACGGCATAATGAGCTATTTTCGGTTTCATATATTTCCGCATTTATTTCTGGACACGTGTTTTTAGCGTTGGTAAAAACAAAATACTTGTAAACTGTATCTCTTAAACACATGTATCCGGGATTACATAAATAGAAATTTGACTTTCAATATGTAACATAAACTTAGCCTATATATATCAAGATATCATTTTCTATTTATCGATTTTTGTATTCTATTTTGCTTGAATGGTGAAAATATATATTCTAACTCTTGTAACTATCATGATTTTATCAAATGCAGACCACGAATTAATCAGATACCAAAGTGGGTGGGGGGAGTGTGCGTGCAGGGACAGTCAAATCCGTTTAAGCCTAAACCTGTTATTGGTTATTAAATGTTATATTGTTTACGGTTGGGAAGCAAACATTTCATTTGATTGAAGTCAATATTTCCCCAAAATTATTAGGAATAAATGCGTAATCTTATAATTTTACATGTTAGCTATTAGGTTAGTACCTATCCAGACCCTGATTATAACACACGGACATCTCTACCTCATAAAAGTCACTCATTGTCGCAAGATAAACAGAGAACGACATGTATTTTAACAGATGTGCTAGGTCGTTGAACGGCTTGAGTTTTTCAATTTCCGTGTACGGTTTAAAAAATAGGAACAGTCTTATTATTTCCCACTACAGAAGTAAACCCAAGGTTACTTTATTATGATTTCATTTTCAATATAATTTCCTTGTGTCGATTATGTACAATCATTTTTTTTCAAGGTACGGGTTATCGAGTCGAGTAGCGGTTATGGCAGAGAGCCGCAGACCGTAGCCATAGAATCGGCACAGGTTCAAGGCTCTTGTCGGATGATAACTTAACACTGACTGGAGTGTATGCTACACATCTGGCTCATGTGCACTTTAAACCAGTGCATCTTTCGGAAGAGTAGGGGATACCCCGGTGTACTGGTCCGACCATCATCCTCATGGTAGGCACTGCACTGGGGCTACAGTGGGTCCGAGAGGAACTAACTTCCTCAAGGGTGAATATTTTTTTTTAAACTAACGGGCAACTATTGGTAAATCGCCCTTTATGATACAGTCAGTTGCCTGGCTGGCTAAACCCAGGGGCCCGGAGCTTATGGAGGCACCTGAGTAGTGCCCATGCATTAAAATAGGCCTATGTCGAAAAAAGGGGGTCACTTAGTGTTCCTAACCCAGGGGCCTCAGGCCTCTGCGTTACGCCACTCTGGGGCCAGTATAGATATCTGCCAAATGCTTGGGCGGAATTTAAGATAACAGTCTGCGATCGAACCAAATCTGTAGACGCGTAACGTGTCCGACATGAATTAAATTGTGCTGACGCAAATGCGTTCGATGATGTGGCTCTGTTGACGTACTGTATCACAGATAATTGTGTCCTGTGAACACAATAACAATACTGTATTATATATATATTATTATATAGTAGTATATTGTCGGGAAATATAAGTCTACGCGCGACGCCAATTCAATAGCGATGGGGTTATCCGGGTGGCAACCCATTGCTAAATACGGAATGAACACCGTCCGGTCTAAACTATATTACGTCAATTCACGACAATCCAACTCCAATATATCTACTTTTGATTGTCTACTTATCCTTCTGTACTGTAGGTTGTTCACCCGGCCTTAATAATACCGTACACTTTTCCACGAATAGAATTTGGGATATTTTTAAAGAAGAAACTGACCGCTAATCCAGGGAGTCGTTGACCTCTGTATATTTTCCCTAAATTCTAAAACTATTCATTTTCGGAAATCATAAAGAATTTGTGGTACGTATTTAGTTTTTCTATTTCTCTATAGAACGGACTGTCAATTTCAGAAAAATTATTCTTTATAGTCTATCATGGTTATATTGTTGTTGTGTGCAGACTGATTGTTTGAACCGTATTGTGGTTCTTTTAATGTATTTCCTGTGGTTATACCCATTTCGTACATACTAATTAAATCAAACAAAATACTGACATTGAGTAGGCCTACTTTAATACCGGTCAAAACATGAAGGCCTATCCATCAGGCTCTTGGTTTCATAATGTAGGCCTGAGTTGTTTTTTTAGAAAGACAGAAATGTAAGGACGATATCACCGAGTCTCTTTTAATCCCACGATCACAACGGAAATGGGTGTCTTCCAACAAGTTCCAGTGGCGGATCCAGGATTTTGAAATAGGGTGGGCCTACAGGTTCTGAAATGAACCTAATTTGCTATTTTTTGCATTGTAAATTTTAAAATTGTATAGGTGGGCTGTATATGAGCTCTACAAGATGTTCAAACCCACTTTGCGTTGTTCATATTTGCATCAACTTGATTCATACATAATTGTTCCTTCAACAATTAAGTATCGTTTCAAATCCAAGTAATTTCTTTTTTCCGCACGTGAATAGGGAGTCAGGCTTATCATCCGAAGTGGGAGGAGGTTTGCATGGCTCAATGAGGATTCGGAGATGATGGCAACTAGGCCTAATAGCCCTTACTTACTACGCCTTTGAAGTCAGCCATAAGTTCGTAATTCACCACATAGGCATGTTAGTTTATCACAATATAATCGACATCATGGTACAAAACGCGGCTATATCGATAAAAGAAATTACAAACAGTTTTTTTACTATATTTAATTGATGTTACTGTTGAGTCTCTTAATTCTTAATGACAAGTAACGTACATTGACTGATGCCTACAATTGGACCCTTAATGTCACGTATTCCCTTGAGTTAACATGGAGCCACTACGATATCAAATATAATGTAATGTATTAAACTCTTAAAAATTGTGTTGTTTATTAGCCCTATTCATATACCCGTATCTCTCCAATCCGATCTCAAGGGGAAAGGGTGCTTAATATATAATATATAATTAATAACATTTAATAGGTAATTTTTATGTTGTTGATGTTTTGTTTTATCACTGTACCCCAATGTCGCCCACCCAATCCCATGGGAAGTACGCCTTTTACTACAGGGCAACAGCACCGTAACAAGCGTTCATACACCCACAGTGACATTCTGAACTTGTCACTTATGATCACCATTTTTTCATCGCAACATTGTCGTGTTCATCGTATCCTGTGTTTTGTACCCATTCTTCAGATCGGTGTCTGGCATGTTTCCTCTCCCCGATTATATTTGAGTTCGTTTGATTACAAAGACCCTCTTAACCCCTCTTGTCATCGTCATTTCTTTGCACATAGGCCTACAGTAAAGGCAATGTTCAAAGCTTTGAATGGTCATGCAATCCTTCCCCGAAATTATACCCTCATTAACACTCTCCCATTTATAGAACCCTTATTTTTTCCCAGCCTCAAATGCTTGTTTTTAAATAATTTCTTTTATGTTTCTTAATACCAACCAAATCTGTATTTAAGATATATTTCATTCACACTATTTTCCCCTAGCGTTTTGTTCAATTTCCTTTGTATATTCTTAACAAAGTTCTTTTAAAATGCGGAATGTATTCATGTAATTGGTAATGCCACAGGAAAGTAAATTGCATATTCGTTTTTACTCTATATATGGCAACAATGCATCTCAAACAATGCCTACTTGAAAAAAAAAACCCCTTATTTTGTGAATTACTTTGTGTCTCGCCGATTAAGTGGGTGTGTATTTAATTACACACACAGAATAACTTCATTCATACGTTTATTTGTATTGATATATTTTTACGACTAGTGACGTAAATTTGTCTATTCTCTGTTAAAAATTTAAAGAAATACAAATCTATTTTTACAGCAGTTTATGTCCCAATGACGTTATATGTTGTAAAGGTTACATAAAAGCGGGGTTTTCTTTATATTATGTGTATTGTATGCTCTTATAACAATAATAAATAGAAATTTGTAATGCGTACTTCTCCACAAAAGGTGCTTAATCCACGTTTTGGTGTCAACAATACATAAAAATAACCGATTTTAAATATTATTGTTGTAAAACCCCCAATTAATTCCGGTCTAGGTTTAAAAATACCGGTTTTTAAAATGATTTACGTGGAGCACATTTTAGCTGCAACGCAATTTTTTTTATATATATTAACCGTTTCCGAAGGCACCCATCTTTTGGTGTTTTTCAATAGAAACAGTGTCAACGTCCTTTAGCTCTGTCTACACTATCAAACTTTATGTGACAAAATGTGATGTTACCATATGGACACGATGATGTCATATAATATATTTGGGCACATCACTACCATTTTTTGTCAAACTAGTTTGATATAGTGTAAACAGAACTTTAAAAAATAAAAAAACAGATTCAACCAACCCATTAACTTATATTTGAAGACCAGCAAATGTTCATATTTACCTAGCCGTTTCTCGGTAATGTGTGTATAGGCCTAATTATGTAATACAGTGTAATTGTCACATGCTATGCCTGTATATTATTGTTAGGCCATAAAAAAAACTATGTTAACAGTGCAGTAATCGGCTAGGTAAATATGAACATTTGCTGGTCTTCAAATAATGAAATGGATTGATATTAGATGTGTGGAGATACACCGTACAAAGAATTGGGTGCTTTACCCCCACCCCTTACCCCCCAGTATGATAGCTAAATTGAAGGGGAACAATGACCTTCAAACAGGTTATTTAATCGGCTAGGTAAATATGAACATTTGCTGGTCTGAAAGGGATTGATATTAGCTGTGTGGAGATATATACCGTACAGAGAATCGGGTGCTTTACCCCCACCCCTTACCCCCCAGTATGATGGATAAATTAAAGGGGAACAATGACCTTCAAACAGGTTATTTCAACGCACACTTTTCAACATAAATTGTGTCAACTTGGCCTGATATGGGAAACAGTTGTAAACTGTTATCTAAACCATCGTTTATATTGACTGCCAAGATGTATTAGAATGATGTGTTCACAAATTATTAATTAGTAATTGGCGAGCTTGTTGAGCAATTCCTAGATTATTTTGACACTTAAAAAGCGAACAAATTGATTTGATTATGGCTGTGTATTGCCGTCTGTGGTTGTAAATTTAGTGTTGTGTTTTTTGTGTAGTTTTATATGTCGTGTTCATGAAGGTTGAACTGGAGGAAATGGTTTAACAAGATTTATTTGTCATATACCCACATTGGCTATAAATGTACTAAATATCATTACCATTATTGTTTTATAGTATGCTGTTGTGATGAGCTACGACGTGATTTACTGTATATGCTAAATTTAAAAAAAAATGGAATGGTATCCGCCCAATTCATTTCATTGAGTTGTCTTAATATGTTCACACATTAAATTAAACCTAGTAACAATAAACGCAACTACGACCAGATCATTGGTGGTGGGCGTGGAGAAGGGTGTGGTTTATGTGCTTTGTCCGTTGATTAAATATATTTAATATTCAATGGATCTTGGCCCTGTGTGACAAATAACTCGAGGTGGAACCCAATAGCTCGTGCCAGTCAGTGACGTAACGCAGGTGGCAAAGACCCCTAGATTCCTAAGTGACCCTCCAATGCTGAGTAGTTGCATTGGGGCTGCTTATGCCCTGGGACCCATTAAGTTCTGGGTCCCCTGGGTTGTTAGCCAGTGAACGAACGAAACTGGTGCCAGTTTGTGCAAGAGTGACGTAGCTAAGGTCGCGACTTTTTCAATTTTATCGGATGGCGTTTTTTGGTGGCGGATGAACCGTTCTGCGACGCATAGACTCTATCTTGTAACGTACGTAGTGACACACGCGTCGTGTGCAATTAACACGATGACGCGTTTTGCTTTGAACCTGTGACTGTGGTTAGCCAAGTTGGTAAGGGTTAAAAGGCTGTTACCTTGACTCTTGCACCATTCCCAATTTAGGATATCAGATAATTGGCTGGCAACCTTACGCGACTAAAGCCAAACAATGTTAGGTGCGTTGTCACTCTTCCGAAGGAAACGAAATTCCCATAATCACCGGCTATGTTTACCTAAATATAATCATTAGCACATTTATGTTACAGTTGTTTTGCCAAACTACTATCTTACTTTATCACTCATAAATCACTGAAACATTAACAACAAATTGAGGCTGGAAAGAGATTTAAAAAAAAATTTATACTGAAAGAAAGAAATGTGAAGAGTCTGAAATCGCTCAATGAACATAATTTGCTGAACATGGGAAAGAATTACTTGACTCAATCAAAAGCATTATAGCGCAATTAAAGTTTGTTTTCTATTATTCGTTATGTGTAGTTTGTAACATATAGGCCTATGTTCATAACATCTTGAAATAATTTCATTTGGGTCCTAATATTATAGAAGAGAAATTTTTATTTGTTGTTGATCCAATAGATCGAAATTAATGGTAGGCCTACTTACAACGATCACAAAAAAATTAAAAAAAAATCTCTTCTATCTTTGTTCATAGTTATAATTGTCTGTATGTGGAATTATTGTCATTCATGATGATTAAATAAAGATCGAATTATGATTTCCCTCACGTTATTTAGAGTTGGTTTAGGCCTATACTATGTTATTTATGTGGAGGTATGCCTATCATTATTTATTTTAGGCCTAATTATTTCAAAACGCACTGTATTTTTCATTGCTCTTTATAGTATAGGCCCTAGGCCTGTTAAAAAAATCTATTCTAGTAGGAGCAGCCCTTCGTAAAATACATTATTCTAAAATTTCTATCTATTCTAACTGTTTAGTTCAATTTAAGTTTGTCCAATTTCGATCATTTCGGATATATAGGATGGAACTTCGCGTTTGTCATCCGACAAGTTAGAGAAAAAAAAACGCGTTGGAGAAAAAGTCGGTCGAATATCATTTGGACTCGCTAACGTGTTCATGTATGTAAAGTACGGATAAAACATTTCAACCGCTTTACTTTAGAATGAATGTAATCACGCCGTGTTTACAACCGACGAAGTTGACCCGAACTAATTTCAACGTTTTTTCTCGTCTGCTGGGAATTGTCTAAGCTAAGTAAGTTCTTTATCTGGTATCGACACACAAAATACTGCTTCTGTCCACGGCTTGGATTTACCCAATTTATTTAAACATTCGTCGTTGAGGTTTTCTTCGTTTTGTTGCTTTACAGTTGACATATTGCTTTGTTTTATTCAATTCAATTTTTAATTGTATGCGTTGCGCTCTTTATGTAGGACGGTTGATAGAGATATCCAAACAAAGTGTTGTCCGCATGCCTTCAAGGCCTATCGTACAGAAAAACCACCATCGCTAATTTGGTAACGGAAATATTGATAACTTTAAAATAAAGGTTATTGTCTGATACTTTTTTTTTCTTTTTCTTTTTTTTTTTTGCGCCGCTCCTTTAGGCAGTTATATTCAAGAGAACGGACGCATTACGAAACAGTTACCATGCGGATTTACTACGGCTGAAAAAATAGGTATTTGGAAACTATGGGCATGCGCACACCCCAAAGCACGTCTGGGAAAAGAGAGTCTATGAAAACATTTACTGAAAGTATTGGGATGCATGTAGACGGTAGTTATCGTGAGATGAGCGGCGTTTTTTATAAGAAATATTTCTTGTTCAATATAATATCATGCGTATGATTTTAGTATCATAAAGAAGGAGTATCGTTCTACATACGGCACCGGTAAGAAATGCACCAAATAACTTGAAGAGCATCTTTTGGCCTCCCAAAAGTCCCGTCAAATCCAGACGGACAACCATTAAAAACTCGTTAAGGAATGATTAAGTACGCAGTTTTCCCGGGACGTCCCCAGAAATTCATGTTTCGTAAACGCACACTACGTAAAACATCTCAAATTTATTTAAGAAGAGGTGCTCTGAAGCCAACATTTTTTTTAAATAATTAAAATGTGTGATCAGAAGAAAAAAATATAACAAGATACAAAAACCAGGATAACAATGGGATTAAACAAATAATAATATGAAGATAATTTTTTGTATTGTATTGATCATGATAATCATCATGACATCATCATCATCATTACATGTTCGCAGAACAACAAATGTTTCAAACTCGCGTGACCAACAAGTCTGTTCATGTACGTCAGTGCCTAAATTTGGTATATAGGCCTACGCATATAGGCCTACCTTTTTTCAAAGATACCGGGAATATCGTTGTAGGTTTCCAACGTTGTCACAGAAAAGTCGGTGCATTGTGTGTGGTGTGACCTACTTAACAACCCGGGCAGCAAAGACCAAACATCTCTATTTCGTCTGGAGACGATATGATCGTCCTCCAGGACATTTGAACACTTATGTCTTTGGTTAAAATTAATTTTGCCGCCGAAAAAAAACCTTTCAAAAAGTAAAAATAACTGTTTTTTGTTTTAGTTTGTTTTTCTTCGGGGTAGGCTATTCCACACAGACAATTTTAATTTGAGTAAGACGCCAACTTAGTTTTCGTTCAAATATATATTAGTTGATAATTATGTCATTAGCTATCCAAATATGGTGCTTTTTGGAAAATATTGAAGCAGATGAAGTAACAAAGATGTAATGCGTCTGTAACATCATCATGCTTTAATCTCCTAAAGACGATTGATCCCAATTTTTTGTCTATCTCCTCAAGTCAAGACTAAACCAATGATCCCGATTTCTTCATCTCCTCAAGACCTCAAGAGTAGATCCCAAATTTTTATACTAAGACCAAACGATTGACTTCCACTTTTTGATCTCCTTAAGACAAACGATTACTCAATAAGACAATAAGACCAAAACATTAATCCCAGTTTTTATCTCCTCCTCAAAGACAGTTAGAAGACCCATCTTTTCATATCTTCTGTAAGACAAAACCATTAATCTATGTTTTTGATCGTTAATGCACATTATGAATATACCTTCGAAGTCGTCAATCATGAATGTCCTCTCTCTGGGTCCCGTCCACAACGGGGTCCAGTGTAGCCTACATAATGTCCTCTCTCTGGGTCCCGTCCACAGCGGAGTCCAGTGTAGCCTACATAATGTCCTCTCTGTGGGTCCCGTCCACACCGGGGTCCAGTGTAGCCTATACATCATGTGAACCAGAAGAACCCAGTGCATCTTTCGTATGGGATCTACACATTCATCTCCTGTCACTATTATTAGCAGGTATTAATGGTTCGGGCTGGTTTGGAAAAGGATTATCAAAGGAGATTAATAAATGGATTATCAAAAGGGATTACCCCGGGGGGGATTACCAACACCAGAATGGAAATTGTGTCATCGTAATCAGCAGAAACCCGTTCTTTTCATCCATGCAGACCAATAGGCCTAAACGAAGCGTTTATTCTATTTCAATACTTTATTACATAGCCCTAAATAAAGATATCGTTTCTATGCTTTTTTAATATAGGGATATTTTTTTTTGGAAAAGCTAATTTGTTACATTAGCGGAGGTGGTGGTAATAGGGTTGATGAAATATGTCCATCCAATGTACTACAAATAGGACAGGTTACATTTAAGACTTAAGCCTAATTAACCACAGAAAAGAAAGAAGATACTATTAATATTATGTGCTACTAGACTACCGACAATTCTTGGAAATGTCTACATTTTAAACATCCCTTTGTATAAAAAAAATTACTCTGTGTGAAAATGTTAGAGTATAAACGGAGAGAAGCTAATATGAAATGAGAAAGACAGTTTTCAAGAGTTAAAAAAAAATCGTCCCACTAACACCCCCATTCAGAATAGGCTACTGCTTGATTGTTTATAAATTGATTTCGTTGGCGTAAATTTATTCTCAAAACATAAGTAAAATTGATTTATAACAGAAATACTGACAGGATTGTCCAAACACTTCCTTTACTGATGCCCTATTTATTATATTGTGTTTATTTGATATAGGCCTAGTAGGCCTATGATACTAGACTACGTATGCAAATATCGATTCGGAACAATCAGCACATAGAAGCCTGTTTAGATTGATTTTGGTCGTCCTTCAACTTAGCCGCATGCTGGTGACGTAGGATGAGACATCAAAATTTGAGTTATAGTTTCGGTTTTAAACAACCTGCTTGGGAGAGATACCAAAATTAAGTGTTCTCGCCTCCTTTAATAAACGCGAAATTTATACTGTTATTAATACTCCCTGATATGTCATCAAGTAAAAGCAAATAGACACAGAAATACAGTCATTGAATATAATAATACGTAACATTATCTTCACTTCATCAAACTGCCTTGTAAACTAACGCAATTCAAACCGTTATCAATCCGGTATTTGATTTAATAGTATACACAATTTTTGTACATTTGTTTCACTCAAACGTTGTTTTAGTCAGTTAGCAGATATGCTATTTCGGGGCCTTTGTTTCCAATGGCTACGTCAGCTGACCAATCAGAGTAGTTTTTTATGTTGACTTTTACTTTTGCGCCAATCACAAGAGACGTTTAATTAGGTCAAGGGGAACGAACTTTCACCACACAAGTGAGCGAGCTTGATTGTTCGACGTTGAGCGCATGTTTACGAACGATATATAGGCAGTCTAGTCGAGAGCGTTCATAGGAAAGTATCTTCTCTGGCCTCAAACACATTTGCTCGGTGGATATAAAGCTTGTTTATTTAACAATTTGGAAACTAACACGTAAGTATTTCAGAATTTTAATACAAAAACGTTTTCAGCTGTTAGCAATTGCGAAGATATCGTTTCTATAAAATAACCCAGGCCGGTAAGTTTACCATGCTGTCTCGATCGATTGGCACTTGCTCAGTCGAGTCTATCGTCTGATACGGTGTGTTTCGCTGGTGGTAGTATTTGCGGTTGGATATTTTGTGCAATATCCTTGATGTTATTATTTATACCAGAATCTTAAAGGTTATCTATTTAATATACATTTCGTTTACGTTTTCTTTTGTTTACTTAAATTAATTCGTAACACAGATTAGATGAATGAAAGATAGACAGTGTATACTTTGCTTGTTGTGTGCACTATCTATTAAAATTTAAATGGGAAATCCCCTAAAAGAATACGTGGTAGTCGGCACCGTTTGTTCCTCGCGTTCTTTATAGTCAATGCTCGATATTTATACATAATAAATATACATATTTTGTACAGTTTTATTAATAATGTTTCTTGATCAATATGGCCATATATTTTAATGCTTCTTCATGTAAAAACGAGGGCAGGTTAATGAACCCTACTTAAAGTAGGTCTAGTTTATTTACAATTAATAAGTCAATGATTATAAAGGTAAATTAAATATATTGGAGTAAGTTCATTGTAAACAATGATTGCTATTAGATGAGTAGGTAGATCAAACATAAACCCAGTAATATTATATTTTATGATGGTTACTCTTTTAAAGTGTATTTTTTAATGTAATGCACCCAGCACCACATATCCAGTATACTGTAATTAATATCTGCACCTCCTACACTGTATACAACACTGTAATGAATAATAACACAATAGAAAACATAAACTGTATTAATATCAATGGAAATACAGTAATATATTTTTATTTCTTTTTTTTGGACGAAGAAATAACATTTTAAAAAATAAGCCTGTTTTTATACTGCTTCCTAAATTGTGCGGGCATCAATTCTCCTATGGTAAAAAAAAGGTGCAAATGTCAGTTCATTGACATGCATTTATGTAGGCATACAACTTTAGAATCAGTATGTTATACTGTATTATATTTAAACAATGGTAAAGATATATTGATGTGAAGGGGTTACAATTGAATTTGTTTGATAGCCTTGGATTAAATGAAACATTAACATTAATGTTGCAGAAGATCCTCTGTACCAGGATACATTAAGCACAGATGGATGAATGTCGTTTGTTTTAATTGACTGATTGATTGAAAATAATTTGTATGATTCAACATTTAGAACCTTCTATTAAATTCAAGAACATGTATAACAGAGTACTAAATAGTATATTAATTAGCCTTGTCTACACTATCAAACCTTATGTGACAAAAAAAATGGATGATGTGCCCATATATTGACATGATGATGTCATATCACTACCATATTTAGGAATATAATCACTACCATATTTGGGCACATCACATTTTTTAAAACTAGTTTGATAGTGTAGTGATTTAAAAAAAACGCAGGTGGTTGGCCAACATCTGCTTTATAATCCACTAAGAACTATTGTATTTTAACATTCCAAGTGTAACAATGCAAAAATATTAAGTAACACTTTTGAACAATAGCCCAACATATTTATTACAAAATAGTATATCTAGTAATGGAGTTTAACCTACTGTACCTACAGAAGATGGAAAATAAATATGTAGTGTTTTAAATTGTTTACTATTGATGTAAGTGCAAGTTGAGAGAGAAAGAGCAATAATAATAGTTCATTCTTATATAGCGCATAAGCAAGCTCTCAATACGCTTTACATAAATTAAAACAGACAAGAAATGGCAATATTTAAATTAATGAAAAACTTGTTTTAAAAGGAAGGACTTTGACTAGGTTTAGAGTAGCACACTGATTGAATTTGGTAATATGGTGTAAAGGTAATAGGATGTTGAACTACAGTAGTACGCATGTGAGGTATAGGTTCAAAACCTGTCTGAGTCTGTGCCATATGGCTTATATCATTAGGCAAGATAGGTTACTCTCATTGCCTCATCCTTTAATAGATGGGACATAAAGCCATTGGTCCTGTGTACATACAATGCAGGTGCATGATAAAGAACTTGGTACACTATTCAAAATAAGTACAGATCTTCCCTCGTCCACTTATTATGGTCCTATACTGGAGTCCTCTACTGGAGTCCTCTACTAGAGTCCTCTACTGCACTGGAGTGTTCTACTGGAGTTTTCTGGAGAACAGTCTTGTACACTGTAGAGGTCACCTAGTATAAAAAGAAATAAATGAAATGAGTATGAGAAGTGGTGGAATGATAATTTGATATCATTTGTGGCATCTAATAATGCTGTTCACTGTCGTTTCCAACCATTTTCTTTCATAAGTGTCTGGGTATCATTTGTGGCGTCTTTTACCGCTATTTACTGTCGTTTCCAACCATTTTCTTCCATAAGTGTCTGTACTTTGTACTCAATATCTACTTTACATACATTTTTGAAAATAAATTAATAACTTGAGTTCAAAGGTTGGAGAGTAACTGTACACATGTATGATTCCTTTGTCTTCGTGACATTCAAAGAAACCGATATCTTATGAATATAAATTGGTAGAAGGCCGACTGAAATGGACTGAAATGCCTGTTGTTGTATTGTAAATCGTTTTTATCTTTCTAGATTTATAATTAATATTTGTCCAATTCTTCACATATATCCTTGATGGTTGTTGCGGGGTTCAAATCTTCTATGAGGTCTGTTTTTGAACAACTCCATTCCCAATGATTTTGTTGCAATGAGCATGATTCATCATTATATTAGTTAAATACACACTTTTTAAAATATAATTTATTAATTAAATTTGACACAATTTTCAATGAATTGAACTGTCAAATTGGATATATTTATCTGATATAAAAATTGGATAAAAAAGATATTTTTAAAATATTTCTGAATAGTTAATTGTATATCAAGCATGTAGTCTGATCAATGAAATTTGTATCATTTCTTCTCTAATCTGTGGCAGTCAAAAGGTACAATGCAGTCTGCAATAGACACTAAAAGAGAAGAAAACATTTAGTGCAATAACAGTCTGCCACGAAAGAATAGGTAGAGATCTTTATGAATAAATGGATTAACACCTTCAACAATACAGGTTGATTTATATAGATTCAGTCACTTGAAAAGAATAATAGAGAGATTCACACTTTATTAGATCACAGATTATTGGAATAATCAATCAACAAAGGATGTAATTGTACTGCTGGGTAGGGGTTAGTGAGCAAACGTTTCACACATTTAAAGTTCAGTATTCCACCCAGCCTAGAACTAAAGCTCAATCCTGACGTACCAGGGTTGTACTCCATTCCCAATCCTCAAAGGAGGCTTTGGATAAACCTAATGTTTAATATCCATCCTGATGAGCTTCTTGCTGTTAAATATTTTTAGTAAGTAAAAAATAAATGGTATTTAAAAGGTTTAAATACAAAAAACGCATAATTGCTATACAACTTAAAGCTTAATTCTCACTAAGACATTGACATGAACGCAAGTAATTTGACTCACCAGTCACAGCGCAATGGATCTTCCAAACCTGTCGCTTGTGATTGGTCAACTCACTTGCTTTGCGCCTACGCCATTGAGTTAAAGTGAAGGCGAAACTTTACTAGCTGCTTTCCAAAAGTAGGACTAGGTATGTGCTGTACAACTTTTTTAGTTCTTGTCTACTAAGAGCGTCTGTGAAATTTTCAGTTCAGAACACTGCCTGCTTCTGAAATTGTATTATAATATTTTGCTCAATTTGTTCTGCTTGTTTTGCAGCTTTTGGCCCTATCAAGTGCAAATTTTTGTCATTAAGTAACTTTTCCCATCAACCAATAAATTATACTGAAATTAAATAAATGGAAGTTCTCAACAATCGGGATTTTTATGAATATTTCCGTAGAAACTCACACGTATGCCATATTTCCACAGAAACTCACGTACACCCCATTACAGTACGTCATCATCGTATCTATAGATAGATAGGTTATCATGTTGTCCGGTTCAAACAGGCTAGATAAATTACTTGGAAGTAAAAGTGTAAATAAGTTTGTTTGTCTAGTTCTAAATATTATTTTTAGAATCATTGTGCTTTAAAAAATGGAAAGTCACAATTGACCTCTAGTAATTTGAAGATGTCAACGTACAGTGTTTAAAAAAAAATGTAATTTATAGCAATTGCACATTGCAATGTCATGGTATTTTGAAACATCAGAATTAGGAACAAATTAGATAAACCCATCTACCCAATAACACTAACTATACTAGACACAGTCAGTCAGACTATAATCTTTCAACGTACAGTATATTTCCATATTCTCCCTCTCAACTTTTTCACTCCATTCTATCCCCCTTCTTCCCTCCCCTGAATAATTCGTATCCCTGTTACTGTACCTCCCATATTTTTCCTGTATACTCAGATGCTGGTAGCAAAACTAGAACGCATTTGCAGATGCACTGTACTTTTAGAGAAAAAGGTTATTAATGATAATTGCCTATTTGAATAATTTTAATTGCCATCTCTATTGATGTGTTCTATTTTTAGTATGAAATTGGGACAAGACCAAATAATGGTAGAATATTTTAATTATTGAGTTCATTACAGATCTAGTGTACCACCATATTGTAGGTTACATTTTTTTAAATCAATAATTTTGTATTCTATACAAAATAATTATTGGTTTTCCAAGGTTGCTAACCTATTAAAAAATTGCTTATATATGGGTTAATGTAAAATAAAAAGATAATTGAATTTTGAACAATGGTAGGATGAATGTACAGTATCTAAAATAATTTTTTTTTTTAAAGTTGGAAAATTGGTAACATTACAAAAGGTGTGTGGTATGGTACTTTTGAAAAACATTAGAATGAGGCACATATGACATACTGTAAATGACTTGGCTTGACTAGGCACCCATATTTAGAACAGTCTGGTAACTGCAAGTTTTTCCACTTTGTTGAGCTGTGACTTTTATTGTACTTCACTGAAATTCCTATTTCCAGAAAAATACTGTACTATATAAAGATAAGATTTTCCATTCATTATTAACATTTTTAGTCCAAATTTGGTAGAAAGCAATGGGTAAAGTAGGTTATTATTATAGCATTTTTATGTTACAAGGCTATTCCAATGAATTGTTTGTCCCTTGGTACACTACTGGTTTAACCCTACCCTTTAGTAAACCTAGTGTGTACAGAGGACACAAACTTTGTCTTAGTTTCTGAAAAGGCCATGGTCGCATATAAGGAAATACAATACAAATATGAATTTTCAACAAGTTATTAAACACATCCCAAGTACTCTACTTGGAAAGAATATCTTGGATATTCTTTGTGTTAGAGTTTATCAACCCTTAACGAGATGTTAAAACTGTTTAATGCTATATGTGATGTATTGTCTACTCAAGGTCTAATAGCGCTTACAATATTTCCGTATATATTTTATTTCATTTTTTTTCATATCAGGAAGAAACAATAATATTAAATTAGTAAATATATTTTCATAAAAGTATTGATTCTAAGCATAATTGCATTTTTATAGGTCTTTATTCATGTTATAATATCATTAATGTTCTACATTGTGTGTCCAAGATTCTTATTGTTATTAACAGTTCCAATACTGAGACTAATACTGCAAGTATTATTTCAGTAAACTTACCCGGAGTTCCAAACTACTTTGGTTTGGAGTAATATGTCTTGTTTTCCAGAAATTCTGAATTATGTTTTTATAAAAATTTGGGACTTTTGGCCTAAAAAGTTTATGAAAGAGTTCTAGAAGTTCAGAGAATCTTGTATTAACAATGAGTAAGATTAGGGCCAAATCAATTGAAAAGAGTTTTACTGTAATAACCACATTTCTACACTTAGCTCCCATAGGAAAAATGTTTTTAATTTAGACAAAACTCTAGCTAAGTGCTGTTCAGTCACTCAAAGAAACCCTACAGATTAGACCCAAACACCCTTCTTTGCTTTAACACAGGAAGAGTAGAATGCACCATTTTCACCTAAAACATTAATTTGTCTTTTAAGTAACCATAATATGTTCTATGTTACTTTACATTCAAATAGGCACTCACTCTTTGCTTACATTTTGAACTATAATTAAATTTTAAACCAGAATTCGTTGTTGATCTATTATTGATAGAAAGTGAAAAAGTAGATTTTAGATTTTGCCGTAAGCAAACTTTAAGCTGTCCACTCCATCTACTGTACGTCTATACACATCACTGATGCAGATTTTAATTGTATATGCTTTAAGGTTAATTGACGAAGCTTCCTTCCCTTTAACCTACAAAAATCGCATCTAATTTGTTTCTAAGTTTAAGTTGAATTTGTAATTGAAATCTACAAATGCCTTTCAGTCATGTAGCTTGAGATATGCCATTTTGCCAGCAGGCTGGTTGACCGAGTCAATCTCTTCTGATTCTCCGAGAGAGACAACATGGAACAACAATTTTTCCTGGTCAGTTGGTGTTGTCTCAAATGACCGGTGACATTTGTTAAAGTTTAGGAATCATCAGAAGATTCTTACTGTAGGCCGTTCAACTTTTTATTTTGCTTGATGTGGTATTATTACTCCAAACTAGTTTATATACAGATATGCATTTAAAAGAAAATATATTTTCTGACAAATTATGTAGTAATAATATTTTAGTTTATTATTTTTATATATACTATATTAATTGAACAGATACAACATCCATTTTGATGAGTCCCTGCCCTGTTCGGAACACTTTAGTTTCTCTTTTACAGTTGTCGCCCATCTAGTTCTTACAATTAGTGTATGTCTAATACTAAATAAGCAGTATTAATATAATGAAAAAAGAAAGGTTTGTTTCCTTAAAACTAATGTAAACTCGCTTCTCTATTGTTCAATCTGTTTTACTGTTTGTTGAGAGAATAGAATTCATTATGGAATCTCCCCAGTAATACCCACCAGATCTTAATTTTAGCAGCCAATCACAATGCATTATTCATAAGTGTCATAGGATGGTATCATGACGGGTAACCCCCTTCTACAGTATAATCATCACAAATGTGTGTCTGGAAGTTTTTCATTTATTAATCTATATCTTTCATTCCTCGTCCTTGAATGTGATTATTATATAATCTGTTGGATTAGACACAGATTTTTAACTGAATGTCATGTTTTTTTTTTAACCTGGTATGTATGAATGAACCTTTTTAGGAACATAGAAACATATTTTATTTAAATGTCACATCTCAGCCCTTATCACATTTTTGAGCTCCCCAAGACAAGTTTTTTTGGTTTTTTTTTCCATCGAAACTGTGTGTTTGGAAATGGTAACTTCAATAAAAAAAAACATTTTTTTTTTGCCTTATTGCAAAATTGTAAAGGCTATGTATGATAAGAATTAACAGGCTTTTAGTAAATTAATCAGCATGTCCTCTTATTTTAAAGCTCTTTGTATACATTGGAAATGCTGGTAATTTACCGAAGATGACAAACCTAGCAGATTGATAACCAAGTTGAGAGTCCAATTAAAGCCTGACCGACTGATAGGAAAAAACCTTATACTACTATAGTTCATATAGAGTGGCTTGTGTGAGTAAGCTAGGCCAAATTGCAATAGCAAGCTGCTTGCTGAGATAACTTGCATCAGTTCATGGTGTGTTTGTTCTTGAACTTCTCACCCGGCTGGCCGTTTTGCTGGTCAAAGTGCATTCGGAGATGGTTTGTGTCCTTTTATTGTGTGATAGGTGATCTTCAGTTTAAATTTCTCAATTTGTTTATCTCTGGCAACAAAGTTTAATTATCCTCTTTCAACTTTAATATCCAGAATTTTATGGGCTGCATATTTTGTCTTAGGAAGTTAGTCTGCAAAATATCGAGATAAGAGGTAATAAGTTTGTTTGGTTGAAAATTATCAATTTGTTTATCGCTCGATGCTGGCAAAAAGTTGTTATCCTTTTCCAACTTTAATATCCAGAAGGTTTATGGATGCATTTTATTATTTGCTATGACCAAGTTGTTTTTTTGGTTCAATATTATCATAGACGATGATATTTGCATACATAAGGAGATAAAAATTGGTATTTTTTTACTTCATTTGTTTGTATTTGAATATTGCTATATAATACATTGTGACTACTCCCCTTAAAATCACACAATTTAATAAAATGCTATACTTTATAGGAAAGCTTTTCACCATAGTACAAAGAAGAACTAAAAACTTGATAATGATGATGATGTTACTATATTAATACCTGATTAGCTACTACAAACACGACCCATTGTAGGTTAACTATACAATTTCATATTCTCATCCAGTTTTCTAATATTAACAGCTTTGTCAATACACTCAATCGTGAACCACAACCTACAGCAAACACCATAGTTACATCAGTCATGGTAAATAGGCCATGCGTGCTATGTAACCTGCGGTGTGAGGTTAAGTGTACCGGTTGTGTGTTTCAATCTTTGTTTAATTAGTACTGTCCTGTATGTATGCCCTGCTTGATCACCAATTACTTCATAATTGATCTGAAGTGATAAATTGTCATTTTAGTATACGATTCTTAATTATTAATAGCATATACACAATAGTTCACCAAGAGTAGAGCAGAGGATGTTTCAATATTGTTAGTAGGGCCTATTTTACTAAGATGTTTTATTGTTACACATGAATGATTAAATAGCAAGTTTGCAAGTTTTGCCCCTTCAATATTATATAATACATAATATCTATTGTCTAGAAAATTATCGTTTTACATTAGAAAAATAGAAGAAAAAAAACTCTAGTAGTCAGCGTATTGCAATTGCCATGCTGTAATATTTTCATGAAACCTTGTCGCAATATTATTAGCCTCATAGCCCCAGGGTAACTATGTGCGATTCAAACTTATCGTGATCAACCAAATTAAGAGATAAATTATACTGCAAAAAAAGACAGATAAAGCATTAAAATTCATGAATTCTCCACGATGTCGTAACACCTTCACTATTCATCAGCAGAAGTGATTTGATAGGCCAAGCATGTTCCCCTCAACTTAAAGGTAAGGTTTTTTAAACAGAGAAAATGCAGTTATATTTAAAATTTCTTTTAATATGGAATTAGAAATTTAGCTGAATTGTTGAGACTTTCATAGAGAAAGACCTAGCTTCAATCTTTGATAAGTTCCCATTCCACTCAGCTGTATTAAACTATATTGTCCAATATTGCAACACTACACCATGGAGTTGTGTAGCCGAGTGGTTAGGACATTTGACTGTCATACAGAGAGACCCTAAATTCAATTCCCAACAACTCCCAGTCTGCTCAGCTATAAATGAGTATCTGGTTGAAAATACTACGGAGGATAAGACGGCGCGGAAAGGAACTGGTCACCCTACCACAGAATGCAGAGGCTTAGTAAAAATGAATATGGCACTTAGGTTCTTCCATGGCTACACTTAACATCACTTTAAAGGTTCATCAGTTTGATCATTGCTTTTAACTTAAGTTGATTAACAGTGATATAATAATGATTAAAAAGTTTCATTATGAGATAAAGGTTTAATCAAGCACTCTACATAGGCAAGAACCACATATTTTCCTCTTCCCAATTCTCTTAAAGTTATCATTATAATGCTTGGTTCTAAAAAAGAATTGTGCCATACAGGCTTTCAAAAGCTGTGATGAATTAAAATGTCTGGTCCGTTTGCACACTATATTCTTGTGTACACAAATTTTCTTTGTATTCTATACTAATTATAGAATAACCAAAGGTCCTTGGAATTTCCCAATCAAGGAGTGGTCAACAGGTTTTTGTACAAAGATTTGTTTTGAGTGCATACTATACAGTAGGTGGATTAAAAGGGGGCAGAGCCATCTCGTTTTGCTTCCTTTGAAATGAATGGGTGTTTCCAGTACTATATACCCCTTACCTTACCATCATTGCTGGTGATTCTCATTTAGCCATCCTTACGGACAGCCCTGCAAATAAATTATTCCAAATCCGCTCACTGCCACATTGTATGTTAATCCGTTTCACACTTGATAGAAGATCAAAAGCCAGTTTAATCTGAACAATTACCATATGTTTCATAACAATGACTGGGATTAATTTAAATTATTCTATTTATCTCTTATTAATTCATAGAGCTTTAACTACAAATTGAATGTATTAAATATTAAGTTCATAGATACTGTAGTTTAAGTGTGTTAATTTTTGCTCGGTCAGAACATCAGATGGCAGTACGAAGATAAGGAGATGAAGTTGATAATGATAGGTAAATAGGCCACGAATGAGGTTAAATATTAGTGTGTCAATGTATGTTAATGCTTGGAGCGGTTCATCAAGGAAGGGGAATCAGAATGGTAATACGCTTAAGGGGGTTGCAGTATTGACGCTGAAATTATCGAGTATGATTGGTGAGAGTTTGAAGAGGTTAAACTGTTTGAATTTGGGTCAATTAGATCCTGATACTTTTGAAATGTTGCTTAAAATAACAATGGAATCATTGTCAAGCACCTTGATATTACAACTGACATTAGAGACAATAGGAAAATGCTTCGTCTTGTTTATTTGAATGATTAGATGAAAGAAGATAGCCTGATGATATTGTTTTTCTTCGGCAGTACACATTGTGACTCTTGCACAATTCTTATATATAATGATTTACACATTCAGGCTGCTTAATTAATGAAGGTATCAATAGTACATTAAACAACAAAATGATATCAAAGTGCATGTTTTTATTGCGAAGGAAAAAACAGATTTCGATTTAGGTGATCACATAAATGTATATTAATGCGAGAGTAAAGGTTTTTTTTCTTCAAGAAATACGTACATACTCGGCTATAGCATGGCAAAAGGATTGGAAATCTGAAAAGTTGTCCAGTCTTTGATAGCAAATACAACCATACTCAGGGGTTTGGGTGGAGTTGAATGAATATGTTATAAACATGAGATAAATTATTAAAAATTAGAAATTGACATTTATTTATGAGTTAATATGAGTTATACACAAACCTAAAATGTAGAAAAAAACGTTCTGTCATGGATCACCTTATACTGTAAATATACTAATGTTTAAAAATTAGCCTTTTGCTTAATCATGGTTTTATGTAAAAACATTTGATTTACTTTACATATTTGTATAAAAATAATTATGTAAAATAAAATGAGTGTACAGTAATTCAATAATTTAATTTAAAATTATATAAAAATGTACTATATTTTCAAATTTCTTAATTTTCACATATCTTTAATGTATTTAAAGTTTCATTAAACTTAACTTACATTTAATAAAACTTAATATTTTAAGTTAATTGTGAGGATTATGATTATTGTAATGGCTGAGGTAATCTTTTGTTATTATAGGAAATACTGTCTGCTCTGTCCAGATTAATCTAAGCTCAGTATCTCACCAGTCAATCAACTATTGCTGGTAGCATTAGGCCACTTTGTTATTAAAGAGATTATTAGCAACATTACTGAATTTGACTACTGCAATAACTAGTTACGCTATTGAAATATAATAGTGAATAAGAGTACCAGTCTTCCACTGAACTTAGTTTAAAGGTCTTTCCTCACAACCCAACTGGCAATTACCAAAGGAGGATCCAGAACGTTGGTCCTGGAAAACAGGATGCAAGAGTCAACCATATGATAAGAAGATGCTAGGATTGGTTGAATAACCCTTGAAATCAGAGGAATGTGCTTGTTTCCTAGAGTATCTCATTGCTTAGAAAATGTGAGTGATATGGCATAATGGTAAAGGATATTGGACTAGTCAAAGAGGCATATGTTCGAGACCTATATGTGCCATGCTTGTTTCCCTAGGCAAGAAAATATCTTAACTAAGCCTTGTTGCCTTGTCTTTCTGTTGGGGCATAAAGTCATTTGTCCTATGTACGTACAATGTACATCTGAAAAACAGAACGTGGTATCCAAAAGGAGTGGTTAGAGATTGTCTCCCAGGTTGCTTATCAATGTGGTTGCCACTTACAGTAAGTCTGTACGGTCTGGACACAGTGATGTCATATCACTACCATATTTGGTCACATCACACTTTTTTTGTCAAACTAGTTATGATAGTGTAGACAGAGCTTAAGTCCATTAATATTGATACTATTAGTAGGCAAGGTGGCATAGCCTTCAAAGACCCTTGCTGGTGAGTTTGAGATGGTTGCTGTAATCATTGGAGCCATCAGGATGCAATATTAGGAGAGGATTATATGGATCTTAAAAAGTTATGCAAAATTGTTGGAAATCACTTTAAAAGATTATTCGTTCACAGTGTATGATGATAACGCAACAGTTTTCAACTCGACCTACATTGCCATTTTCATCTACAATTACAAAGTTCCACCATTTCACATAATCGCTTTGATACTATAAATGCACCTGAAAATATGGCTATAGAGTGTGAATATATGCTAAGGCCAAGCTGAGCTTACAGCTAGCTATGGTCCATTTATCTCCACGCTTTAAGACATGGAATGAAATACTGCTGTAAATTGCTACCTAGGAACATACATGAATCAGGTCGAACATGATAGGTCATGTAGGCGGCAAAAGTGACTTATTTTAGTATGATTCTGACACAAGCTGTAAGCCACATTGATCAAGAACGTTGATCCATCCATATTTTATTTATAGCATTTCTAGGAATGATACATACTGTATGTAGACACCAGTTTATGTTATATAATAGTAATTACAGTACTAGCTGGGAGTTTTAATTTCAGTTATGCTGCTTAATGAGCCAAATTTGGTCATGGCCATATTCTACCTGTATAAATAACTTCTAACTTATTAATATAACATACAGGTATTAACGATCCATGTGAACATACCTTAATGTATTTTCATGTCCACACAGTAGCTATTAAAGTATTAGGTTCAGTAAAACTAGAGTTACCCTACAAAGTCATGGCCATATTCTACCAGTAATGCGTAACAAGTATCAAAATGATGGTTAAGCGACACGGTTGGGCCAATTCACCATCAGTACTTAACAAATAATACCAGCATATGTAACTAGATAGGAGAATGACACTGCGAACGTGACTGTAATACTCTCATCTATGTCCCTGACTGCAAACTGAACTATTTTTACTATTGAAATCAGATATAGGTCTATTTTTATATTGAAAATAGAATTATATGTCCATTTTAGTACTTGCTGAAAAAACTTTCTTACTCCGCTACAGTATGTGTGATTGTTGAAATCGACTGAACGATGTCAACACCTGGAATGGCATTCATTAGAACATCCAAGGAAAGAAAAAAGATATCATAGTAATTCATAACACCTTCATGGCAATTACTGTATTGTATCCAGTGGATGCCAAGTATCTTTCTTTTTGCTCGATAAAGATTTTTTTTTTTTTCGTTTTTAGGAGATGGAAACATAAGATGAGATGATGGGATTGTATGATAGTTACTTTGATAACCTATGTTATAAAAATATACATTATGTCTAGCAATGGATGTTGTAGCTTTCCTCTTCTCCCCACCCTCTTTCCAAGCAATGGTGGGTATGACCTACTGTACATTACCAGCAATGGTGGGTGTGGCTAGCTCATAACAATGTTAGGTGTGGTCTTTCCTTAGAATCTTTGCTCAGCAAAATCACTATTATCATCATCATCGTTTGAATTATAATTATATGTCGCTTGTATTTTAATATTAAATTACCTATCGACATTGATGATGAATTGGTTATAGCTATAGATAATTAGATGATTTTCTCTTTACGGTGGCCCTGACTTCAGACTGAACTTGATTATGGTACACTTTAATCACATGATTGCTTCATAAACTCATCAACATTAACGTTTATTTATTCAACCTTGTTTTTTTTTAACAAGTCAGATATAGAAATCTCTCAAATTATTCGTTTTCATTGCATTGTGCGAAAGACCTTGGAAGTATGTGAACAGCCATTTGAGTCGGCTTCTTCTTGTGAAAAACAGAAAAATGAAATTAATGTGATTTTAATGTAAAATTTAGTCAATACATTTTATGTCTTTACTCTAACCTTGGGCCCAGCCACTAAGTTAATTTATTTATAATATTCATGTATGACAAACTGGTAGCTATATACTGCATATTAATTTCATTTTTTAATCAGCAACTATAGTACCTATATAGTAACAATACCTTTCAAGGACTAAATATAAATTGTGTTTGTCTTGTTTCCTTGTGGAAGAATTAAGGTTTCACGATAAATATTGCTTGGCTATTTAAATTCTATAATCCCAATAATCTCAAACCAACCCACCTTCTCCCCAATGGTAGTTGTATAAAAAATATATCTACATTAGGCTTATATATTGTGTTGCATTCTGCCATTCCCAAAATGTCCAGAAAATTAGAAAAATATTATAGAAAATAAAAAGTGTGAAAAACAACCAAAACTACGATGCCGGTTTTGTTGTGTATTTATCGAGAGATTTGTTTAGAAAATTGAGACAAGCTTTTCAATTTTGTTATGAAAAAAATCTGTATATAAATCAACAGCAAATTTATGTAGAGCAATAATTATTATGTTTTTCAGTATAATAAGAGATGATGAGGTTATCAATTTCCGATTCTTTCATGAAAACGTAAAATACAATTAGATAATTATCGATTCTCAAGAGAATTCTGATGAGATAACTTGTACTCTTAACATATTTCACACTTTATTATCTTGCGGAGGTCAGACCACGAGAATTACTACTTCAAGCGCATCTCTGACGAAGCATTTAAAGCACATTTTGGCATAACAAGTGCGTTTTATTTCCATTTAAACGGTCTCCAGTTACAATTTATTCTTAACTACTGTATAATTCGGTGTTAACTAATGCACAACTATGGTACCGCGGTCACTCACCTCTAGCTAGCAAATATTTCTATTGATTTCCATTATGAATCTATACATTCTGGTGTGTTATTGATAGTGAATATTAACACCTTTTCCTTAGCAAGTTGTTTGTGTAAACGTTAGCACACTTTTTAAAAGTGTGAATGCTAAATATTACAGACAGTCGTGTTGTTTTAAAGTAAAAATTGGTTCAACCAACTTTCCACTTCAGATTAAATTTCAAAAGAATTATTAAAAAATGTTTTAAACATTTCTTTCTTTGTAGCCAGAATACCTGATTATGACAAAATATAAGGTTTTTGCTGAAAATGATGGTTTTCAGAAACATCGATTTTTACATTTTGAATCTTTTTCGAAAATTCCCAGATGACACAATAGTCTTGACTATTTTAAAAAAAGAACATATTCTTTATTTAGATAAATTAATGAAATTGTTTAAACAGAGTATAGTGCAATAAGTTACCATCTTGTACAAGAGAGGATCTGAAAAGACCCATTAATTAAAAACCTAAAGTAATAAAATATACATCCAAATTACAAGTAGACAATAATAATAATTTTAAATTAATATCATAATTTAAACCATGACCAATTGATAGAAAAATTAGAAAATTATCTGTTTGGTAGGCATTCAAATATTGTATCAATTGCAACTTCGACCACCTTCGAGAAAAGTTGCAAACATTTTATCACCGGTAATTCATTTGATTACAAAGATTAGCTCTTCAATAAAGTCATTACCAAATCTTAAATTAACACCTTTATCGACTCATTATTTTAAATCTTGACAGGATAGTATAAACTTTATTAATACGACTGAACATAAACTATTCTTAATTTTCTGTTACCGGTATTTATATCTTAGAAACATATAGTGACTCAAGTCTCTGCTTATAAGGAAAATCCGTAGATCTAGGAAAGGATTTCCTTCTGATTAGACAACGGAAGTAACACCTTGATCAAATGTTGTATAATAAAGAAATGGTTTATTAACACCCATTAGTCAGCCTTGCCTGTCTCCTACTGAAATATAGAACGATATCCTAATGAGACATAGTACCGACATTATTTTTTCTGACACGCTCATTTCGAGCAAGTTGTATGTTATAAGTTCTGACAGACTGTTGAATATTTTCATTGAGATACAGTTTGCTAGTTAAACTACTGTACGTTGAACAAGTCACTCAACAATTGTCATTTGTCTTTCAGAGTATCCAGGCTTTATTGCAATGCCATCATCACCTCCGAAGTGTGCGTGTCCGGAACAACCAAAGGAAAATAGTATCCTCTTTTCATTGTTATCAACACCACCGGCAGAAGACCATACCAGTAAAGAGACGTCGGTTGCGTACCCAACAACACAGCTCGTAGACTCCATACTTAAACGTACATCACGGTTACAACCTCCCGTTGTTGTGGCACTACGGTACCCAGAATTAGTATGCCAGCAAGCAGCTCAACTTCTTTTAAAAACTGTAGATTTCGTTAAAGCCTTACCATCATGCAGCTGTTTAAGTTCAAAAGATCGTGCGCTTCTTTTGAAGCACTGCTGGGCAGAACTCTTGTTAATAAGCATGACCAAATATCGATTCCGATTTGAAATTATTGAGTATATATTATGCTGCGATTGTGCAAACACCACAGACTCGTGCTGTGAAATGTCCAACGAGAGTATTGTGATGAAGTGTCTAGCAGCACTTCAAGGCATTCCAACAAAATCGGACATTCAATTGATGGACAGTTTTTTCACCCGATGCGAAACGATGGAACTCGACGATAAAGAATATGCATTTCTACAGTCAGCAATTTTGTTTAATCCAGGTATGTTATATATCTTTTAAATGTTTAGCGTCAGAGCATGGAGCAACTGCTCAATGGTTTAAGAGATACATTTTGTTATAATCTAACTTCTTTCCATGTTTGAGATCATAATGAGAATTGCATAAAGAAAAAGATAGCAAAACCGGCAACTACTCAGAAATACTTCTTTGAGTTGGTCTACAATTTTCGGTTTTCTGTCGACATAAATTTCTTATTCTACTGCAGTAAAAAATGTTTATTTACTTTGAAGCTTTTTTATGGGTAAATCATACATATTGCCGTGATTGCCTCATAAACTTCTACATTGAATAAAAATGGTACATTATTATAGTTAAGATAATGGAGTAACTGCAGTTTAATAAATTATGACATGATCTCCAGAAGAAGGTTTGACTCTACATATAATTTTAGTGCATCGCCAACACGATCAATTTATGGAGACCAACAAAAGATTGAGATCATCATCTTTCTCAACAAAGTAATAATGTTATTTAAAAGCAACTTTATATTCTCACAATGATTCCCACAGCTCTTGCCTTGTATATCGATTATTATGGCGCCAGACAGCAATGTGTTATCAGTTTAAAAGATAATACATGAATTGTGTATGTATGTTCAAAGTCACACTTTTTTTATTTTCCTTAAGTACACGTACTCCATAAATATATACATGTATGTAATTTTTTTTTAAATCATATGTGGGGTAAAAAGATTTTTGGATGGATGGCAAGAGGAATATAGCTGTAAAGTAGAGTGGCAAAGAAGCTTGAGAAAAATAAGCTAGGAAAAGGAAAGAAGATAGCATAGCCTGGGTAGAAGATATTTAGGCTACTAGACCACCTCAACATACCCTTTGATTTTATCATGAACAGTACTACTTATAATCAGGCTAATAATCTCCTTATCTAACACTTTATCAGAGATACAGTAGCTGATAAATGTTACAAACAAGATCACATCTTGCAAACTCATCTACACACTGTAATCTCCTGCTACAAATATTGTTATACGTATTTCAATACTTATCTCCCAAGTTTGAATTTCATATTCAATATAGATAGCTATTCTATTTTTTTTATACAGGATAGTACAATTCGTAGAATACTAATGTCATACTATAGATTCCCTTTTGGTTTTAAAATCCTCCTTCCGGGTATACGGGGTCACATGCACTGTATCTAATTAATGAGATGTACCGCTTTGTTATTTTACCGTACCGCGCTTGGCGAACAATGATAACGTTAAATGCTTCATCAGATCGCAATGAATATTGTTAGATGTTTTGCAATGACCTGGCCTGTATTTTCCATCTCAAGGTCATTGCCACTTGTAAATTAGATGGAAAGCATTTGATGTGCGGTCATGCATGGTGGCTACGTTTAGTCAGACCCCGACAGCTGGGCATTGAAAAACTGTCTGGAAAATGTTCATAATAATATTTAAAATACACACCATTTATAAATTTAATTTTATACGTATCATGCCATGCATTTGGATGAATAAAAATCATCATTACCATAAAGACTTAACATTTATTCGTTTATTTATTCATCAATCGTTAACCATATATTTTATGATTAAAGCTGTACTTTTATGAATTTGAAATGTTGTATAGTTGAGGTATACAGTAGTTACATATATCTATAAGCTGCAATGGCAAACCCATTTTACTCTATTTCCTACAAATAACGAGAACGATACTCGCACTATTTTTTCGGTGGGACAGTACACCCTCTAGTTCTCCTAAAGTGTTTAGTCGATGTTAGAAAAGTAATTTCCCACGAAACATGTTTTTCGTCAATTTCTTTGAAACAGTTAAGCATCATCTGCCAAAGCTAATGTTTTATATGAATTATACAGTCAACCTACAGTACTATTAACACCGTCTAGGCTTCTTGGTCTGTTAAAAAGTCAAATAATATATAAACACTTTCAATACATTTGTGCTACAGTAGAATTCAGCACTTGTTCTCAAAAGATGAAATTGATGTACACCATTTTTCTGATAAATATAGAACATTATTTGACAAATAAAAATATAACAAACTATTATAGCTATCAGTTATTGTGTAATACAAACCAATTGAGGAATATTTCTTTAATTAATTACAGTGTTCTAAAGATTAATGTAATCTGTTGTCTAGACCAGATTACTGTGGGCTTGGATATGAATCATTAACTACCCATTCAACATTAGGTAGTATTAATTTATGAAGGACACCCAACAATTATACCTTATTGTGTCATAATATAATCAGTGAATCTTTGTTGATAATAAAATAATAATAATTAATTAATTTATTATAATCGCATATATAAGACTATATAGAAGACAGGAAGCAAACAAAATTGTTTATAAAAAAGCTTGTTGGAAAGGAAATATAAGATATACTGTATAATATACTTAGGTACCATAGATAGATATGGTAACGTTCAAAATTGCCAAGTATGAAAACTGAAAATATGAGGGGAAAAAATGAAAATAAAAATACTAATATCTACTAAAATATACTAAATATTGAATATACTTATTATTCTCTGGATTGTGGCATATTTTGTCTAGGCATTGAATTAGGGAATGTACATGAATCAGACATATCAATTAAATTTGAATTGTATTTGATGAGTGAGATCTCAATGCATATTTCCTGTACTGCACTTTGACATTGTGAATGTGGCATTGAACTGTCTATGAAATACAGGGCAAAATTAGTTTATCTATTGATTTTTAGATATTATTTGAAATATTAATCTCAATAAAACAAATTAATACAAAAAAAGTTTGGGGAAAATGATATGCATGACTACGATGAAATGTAATACTTTACTAAAAATATATTATGTATTGTTTGTTTTCTGGTTAAACCGTTTATAGTGGGCCATGAGGAATTGCAAACAAATTGACGTCACACTCAAACTAGTGTGCTGAATGGTGTAGCTCAAAAACAAATTGATACTACTGTAGGGTAGATTGAATGTTGGAAGGATTGCTATGTTGTTGATATAAGTTTGCGGTACACCACGTATGTTAGTTCTGAAAAGAACTGTTGAGTTTCTTGACGTTTCGATCAATATGCTTTGATCGTCCTCAGGAGTGAGAATGCAGAAAGTCCAGGAAACTGGACTTCTATGCATTCTTTACTGGTGATCATACCTCTTTATTAAAAAAGGCAGTGTTTTACCGGCCACATATCATGTTAGAGACCATGTAATTGTTTAGCCTTTGAAACATAATACAAAACTGTAATAGATGTTATTACTCAGAAATCTTCAAATTCAAATATGTTCTCACTACTTGCATTGCTATAATTAGGATGAAATTAAACATTATTGGGCACATTTCAAGGGCATAATTAATGTCATTTTTTTAGATTTTTGACTGCCTGTATGTTTTTTAGGCTGTAAAATACTAGTAGCTAGTTTGACCACATTGTATGTTGTAGCTCCAGTACATTGTAGCCAACTAAACAGTTTATATGTGTGTGTCTCTCTCTCCCCACAGCAACCTGCTCCAGATTCTTTTATATGAATTGTATAGAAAATATAAAACATAATGCAATAAGATTTTTACAATATAAATTTAGAATGTTTATACGATAAGAATGGGAATAGATATATTGTTATTATTCATAGTTTTACAGAAAAGCCCCAAATTAATTGTGCTATAAGAAGATACATAAATTGTTTATTCATTAATAATATCGCGTTATTAAATTGAGGTTTTACTACAATTCATTTATTGATTATTAGTTTAATAACTTTAAAGTATACTTTGTTATTGCCGAGGATCTGAAGGGGATGACCTTGATAAATACAATCTAGTTCAACTTCATTTACATAATACTGATTATAATTTATTTTGATAGTACAGTCAACTCTATACAATATACAACTTCTCATTATAACAAAGTGCAATTTGGCGCTTCACAATTATACTTTGAATTACGAAATAATTCTTATTAAATAATACAATGTATATTTTTGTGGTCTTTTTAAATTTTCTAGACTGTAAAATTATTATTTTGTTCATCTCAAACGTGTAAAGACAATGCTATAGAAAAGATCTCTCAAATACTGCACCGTTTGTCCTTGGTTTAATTCATAAACTAGTAAAAAATCTCTCTACACTCTAGAGTCCCCCTTTATTTTTATACCACCAAAAGTGGTCATAATTTAGAGGACAGATTGACTTGCAAAAATGAACCCTAAATACAATAACAGTAATAACTTGTATAAATATTTACATGACAAAATATGGATCGCTTGTTTTCTATATTTGACACTGTACTGCATATTTCCAATCAAAGTATTTAACTCGCACCTAAAAATAGCAATTTTATACTGGAATGTTTGTATGCCTTTGTGTGTACCATATGAATAGAATTTATCATTGTCGCAAATAATTATTAAAGGTAATGACGCAACGGGAATTATTGCTGTTTATTTTTGTCATTGACACAGAAACCAACTTTAATGACACATAGCTATTAACTATTGCTACCAACCACATACAATAAAGAGATATTTGTAATCTAGACAAGGATAAATAGATGCAAAATATATAATGATGAAGTGTGAAGGTATTATTGCCATTGACACAGAAAATATCTCTGAAAGATGACAAGTCCTAGAAAACTATAATATCTATACGCATCGCCTAGTAAACTGTAGCATTTAACACGTATCGGATTGTCAGCACCTGTATCTTGTATGCTATGTCCCCGTCGGTGTGTTATATACTAGGAAGGTGATTTGAAAGGGGTATATATACACTAGTATTCCTATCATAATGTCAATACTGTAAAGAATTTGTAAATAGTTCCTGTGGTATTTAGACATTTTGCCTGATGTATATGTAACGAATAGTCTGTACATTTAGAACATTTTTGCAAGTTTTCCTCTGGTGGGACTCACAACCCCTAGATCACTAGCTTGGATGGAGTTCATCATACAGTATCTCTAGAATTCTACCATCTTACTTCAAAATTGTTCTCAATTTGCACTGATTATTTGGTATATATGTCAAGGTGCCATGCTTAGCAATTCTAGAATACAATTCAAATCCATTATAAGAATTGTTCTCATGGCTAAAAACATAGAGTCACTACCTATACCCTCATGAAAAATTGGTTAGCATAACATGATTTGACCAATCACAAGTGATCGTTCATCTTGTTTGTGATGCGTCTATGAATGTCATTGCATTGCGTCTCTAGTGGAAACCAAACTTACCATTACATTCATTCTGTATTACATTATTCGATTTAGAACTATTGATATTTTTTTTTATATGATATTTGTAGTCGTTTTAAAACATACTTTAGATATGTTTTGATGACATACAAAAAGCCTTTATGTTTGATAGTCAATGAATGCATTCTCTGTCGCCAACTTCTCATATAAAACCTGATTTCATAAAGTTCAGGGACGTTTGCAGTTTTTATAAAGCATCTAATAAAATATCTGCAAAGTGCCATCTGATTCTGTTAACATAGAAATTCATAGTTCATGTTATATTTGGAAATGTAGCTTTCGGTTGTATATTTTTAAGCCTTTTCTTTGAATTTATTTATAAATATTAATGTTTAGCAAACATGTTAGCCATCTGTACAATATGTCTGGCATAAGCCAGGTGACGCCCAACAAGAAAATTAATATCACCGACAAAGATTGTATAATACTAAATAATAAATTATTCATGTTTATTAATTTTTTTTTACCCACAACAAGTCAATAAGTTTATTTGTAAAAATGTATGGCCATATACAAATGATGATTTAATGCATAGAGATACTTGTACTATTATTAAATACTTTCCCTACGTTTTTTCGATTTAATTTAAGGTCACGAACAACATTTTATGTAAAATACTATATGGACAACCTCAACATGACTATCACATCATGACTATCATCAAAACCTGACCATCAAACCCTGTCTGTCACACCCTGACCAACTTACACTGACCGTCATAAACCATCACACACTAGTACCCATTTTACAAATCAATTAAAAATTATACACTACAATTCTTCTTTTCTTTTCACCCTTTGTAACCTTTTTATTATAGTACTATAATATACTATAATTATTTATATAAGTACGATTTGTCTACTTAATTGTCGGCTTCTTTTATGTATCTTTCAATTATAATGGAAATCCATTAATCAAGCGATTACTTAACCTTTTGCACAGAAGTGCGATTCAGAAAGTACAGTTGCCCTCTGGTTAGCTAAGAAAAGTGAGCATTGTATACTGATAATCTTACTAAATCTTGTACTTTAAAGGCAAATTTCTGTTAACATTTGTAATACATATCGATATTATGGCATTAAAGTTACCCTACGGAAAATGTATATGAATGTTTTGAGATCAATTCGGCATTCAGTGTTTGTTGACTTTCGATTTAAGTTCATTCAGATCAATAGCATAGACGAATTATATCTATTATACCTTATGAAAGCTTAATACAGTATTAAGCACACCCTGGGGTATAGGCCCAAATTTGGAGTGATTTACATGTAAAATTGTCCACATCATGTGGACTACTTCATTTTGGTCCCCTTAAGCATGACAAATGAAAATCCAACTTCCATCTGTCTTTGAGTCTTACGTCATATGAAGACGTTAATAATGTATATTTAATATAAATATTAATAATTATTGAATATTATTAATAGATATAATAGATTATTTAAAAGTTAGTAGATACTCAATGCTAAACTATAAGCTACATTTTACATGTTTAAATTGATATATTAAATATATTGATACAAAATTAAATATTGATAACGATAGATTATTCAATAAAAGAGGTTTGCGATTTTATTTATAAACACTCATTTTCCATCATATATTAGATTAATATAAAATTTCAAACAAATTTAATTATATGTTTATCATTGTGCGGAAATTCTCCAATTGAATGTTGATCAGTTCCTTCAAAATATTTAACAGGCCTTCCTTAGGCAAATATTGAACAATGGTGACAGAAGATCTCAAGGACTATTTTCACCTGAGCAGCTAGGCCTGATTAGCATACTGCACAGAGGTAAATGTCAGGGACGTTTGGCAGGCTTTGTTGATATCAACACAATGGCTTGATTACCTTGGCCTGCTTAATTTGGCTGTTATCATGTATACTTACTGCAGTGTTTATTGCTGTAATGCTGTAATTACAGTGTACAGATGCATCTGTTTGCTCTTTCCATATTTTTAGTTACATTTTTGTTTTCAATGCCAGATGAAGAATGCAATCCATATTGACCATTCAGTATTATAATTACATACAAAACAATGCTAAAGTTATTTTATATTTATAGAGTTTTTAAAAGCAATGTGTATTACTGTATTGAAGTTGAAAGTGTGATGTATTATCTTTGCAGTGGTCAAATTAAAGGCTTTCTACTCATAACCTTTTTATGTCCCCTGCCTACACTTACAGAATGCTTTTCTGACAGTATCTTTGACATGTGTCAGTCAACACCTTTGTTAGGATCACTAGTTTATAAACAATTGACAGTATAATAGTTGTTTGTTCTAATAACAATCAATTACCATTAATAGCTATATGCAAATCAATTAGGTAATTAACAACAATACTTTAAGTGCAATATTACTGAATCAGTATCCTGTGATGCGACTAGTAATAATGATGATGATATAATAATTGTTGAAATGTTGAATTATCTAAGCTTTGGTATTCTCCATATTATTTCTTAAATTTTTTATTGTTTTTCTTCATATATTTCATAATTTTCCAATAACCAAACATGTTCCACAATTTATTTGAAAGAATATAAATATCAAAAATAATTACAATGAAAAAAAGATGAGAAGAAATTGTGTGAAAAACAAGAATAATATACTGTATTTAAATATACTTTTGAAAACACATACACATAGAAACATCTGATAATATATAGAGAAAAACTTGTTTAAAAAAATTAAAGTGTTCTAATATTTCTAAAGCATGTAAATATTTACTGTATGAGTCTTTGGATATCTGATTGTATTTGCCTTAATGTTGCTGATAGATTGCAATATATATACCAAAAAAATATTGTAAATTGACGTTGTAAAATGCATATTAAATGCTATCAATTTGAGTAATGTAACCAAACTAGTGACATTCTGTAGGAATTAAGGAGTAATGACTCAGAAAATCCTCTCTGATCTGTTGCTACTTAAGCTAATATCTAATATAGTCTTTATCTATTTACCATATTCATATCAAATATGAATATATTATTATTAGTTTATTATAATAGTTGTTGAAAATCATCTTAAATTATCTAGTCTTTCACCTTATTGGTTAGGCATACAATTATACTGAGATTGCTGAATTGTTGACAAACAATCTGTCTCTTATTTGGAGAAGTAACTAAAACTCATTCAATAATTTATATCAGCCTGAAGTTGTGCTTATACTTTTAATTTTCAGTCTGAGAGGGTTTTTTTTCTTCATGTTTTTTTCACATCAGCAATTGGTATTTCCTTGTCTGTACTATTCCTTCCAAGTATAGGTCTACCTGGATTGAAAAACAAGAAAATCTAATTTGTTTCAAACATTCTTTTTGTTTTCAGTAGCAGGAAACCCACCCCTTGCGGTTTAAGTATTTCTTGGTAGGCCTAATAAATCAAGTTATACTTTGTGAAAACCTGTTATTTCAGGAACTTGCCTCAGCAGACAAAAATTGTGCCTCATTCCCAACCAACAACATAAAGAATAGGCCTTAAAATAAAAATAGAAAACTCATTGGTGACACACTTGAATTAATTCCAGGTACTAGAAAACCCACCTAGTGTGAAGCTGAAATTATTTAATAACCACATTTTATTTTCTTTAAAATTAAACTAAAATGTGATTTTTTTTTGTTCAGCTTCCCACATATCTAAACTACTATAAAGTATCTAGGACAGGTCATGTAAACTAGTACATGTCATAATGTTACTCAATTCTACATTCTATTGTTTGCCAATTTCTTATTGTTTGGCAAAATGTTAAACCCTAAATTATCATTGTTATAAAATCATTTTGTTTTCAGTTCCAAGGATAAGTTACATTTTAGATGGGAACGATCAAATGTTGAGAAAAACAAAGACTCTTCTCATCTCGTTATAAATGGTTTCTTTTTGTTTTTTGCCTTTTTCCTTCTTTTTTACACTTTCTACTCTATTCTCCATCACATTTAAGAAGTTAAGAACTATTCATCTGGTGATAAGAAACATAACCTGTACTTTTGTGTAGTTCTAGCTACTGTCAAAAATGTAGATAGAATACCAGAGCAGAAACAGGCCATCAGTTTGATCGTGCAGGTATTTATTGTCAAAAAAACTAATAAAAGTACCTTCAACTATACATATTTTGGAAAATCTAGATAGAACACTGAACAATAATTTAAGACGAATACGTGTGTAAGAGACTTTACCCATCCATAAGAAGAATACCGAGAAATATCAATAATAAGTTTATATGTTTGATCATGGAGAAATAGTTTTTCCATGGTTTGATCTTTTTTACATACTAAAATAAAACAAAAACAAAAATCATGCTAACTTGAGCACTTTATATTTAAATTGGTTAATTTGTTTATTAATCATGTAATTAACATGTTAATAAATGTCCTTGTGAAAGTTTACATAGTTGTACAACTTTCCTAATCACATTTTTCTCTTTCGTTTTTGCTTCCCATATATTAAATTCCTTTATTTCCTTATTTAATCAGTCATTCACACTTTCTGTATTCTTACATAAGATCTGTTTATGTCAGCTGTTGTAATCATTGGCTAATCTGCCTGTACATATCCCAATATAACATTCAATTAGCACATTCTCCCTACTGTATCACATAACTTGACCATGATACTGAGCAAATTTAGGTCACATGCTAAACACATGTGAAGCCTGTATTATAGACCTTAAAATAAAACCCATAAACCTAACTTTCCATGATACAGACATCACATGTGAAACAAAATTTGTTTAATATGTATAAATATGGAATTTGTCTATATGAATGATACTAGACAAATCTTGTTGTCAAGATTTCAATCAAACACAACTTAATTCACATATATTTTCTCTATCTTTTGGTTACATTAATTCGCCAAGTAGGTTACGTGTTTATATTAAATCATCTATGAATTATCTTTTTAATGTGAGGCCTTGCAAAATGTTACACACCCTTTTTGTGCTAATCAAATTTGACTTCTTCCTCTGATGCAGCTCCAGTGTGAATGCATCTATCCTTTGTGTATCCCAACTTCCTTAAGTAAATTTCTATATTTCTTTCCATAATTAATGTAACCTTCAATGTCTAACCCTCTTCTGACCATTACACTTGGGATCATGTTTTTTTATTCATAATGGGTGTGTTTATAACATTCACATTTTTGCTCATTAATTAACTATTCTTAATATCAATTACTACAGTTAATTATTTATCTTTCAACATCCATCCCACGCCTTTTATCGGTATATTTAATTTGTCTTCCTTTTCTAAAGTGATATATAAGTACAGTATTATCTTTGGTATTCAAGCATACTAGTTCTATTCATTTTTTGGGGTTTTTTAATGTTAAGTTCTTCACACTAGAACTCTACATACTTTTAAAGAAAAGAGAGATAATAAATAATATATAAATTGATAAAATGAGAGGAAAAGAGAGAAAATGGAAGAAGGGCATAAAGTATATTACCCTATATTTTTTAACCCTGTCCTAAATATTCTGTATATTAAAAAGTAAATATATTCCCATTTGTCTCTAACCATAACTTGTATTGGATATTCAATTTATATTTGTGACATACATTTTCAATCTTTTGTGTTACCCTTTCTGACCCATTACTAATTACTCCCCTTCCTAAAAACAACCCTCTGTCCACTGTTACATATGTCTTGACATTGTGTGTATTGCTGTATTCTGTAACTACTAAGTTCAGTGACTTGGGTTTGAATTGAAACATAGGCTTTGATTGTAAGTGGAAGTGACAACTTAAAAGCAGCTATGTGCTGATGACCGGTGTCGTTCACTCCCTTAGTTCTTGTAAGCTTCTCTCGTAGACAGTGGAGGATGTATACTGCCCTACTTTGCAGTTCAAGATCGCAACCTTAAGACCTTTCCACTCCTGCGAATATTACCAGTCTTCAAAATGTCCATAGATATAATTAGTTCACTTTATGTTAAAGTTTTTAACTTTATCCATTTATTTTTAACACTAAATATGTTTGAAAGTGATGGTTATTTTACTGATTTCTCAGCAAACAAAGTAAGCTTAAACATGTTCCAGATTCTATTACACTGCCCGCCTACATGTTTTTATTTTTAACACTACAGATATTGAATTAGGGCTAAAAATATATTAAATTAATTATAGTAACATCCGTAGGCATTATCTCAGGACACAAAAAAAATTACATTGATAATTTTTTTAAATAAGACTAATCGAAAAAAAAAAAATTGTTATTAAGTTATAGTTGCTGGATAATGATACGTAGGTAAAGCTATTCCTTGGGACTAGTAATCAGTTTTAAAGTAACATTTTGTATAGAAATTATTTACTACAGTAAAAAATGTTTATTTTCTGTTAGAAATTAAAGTCTATAGAATTTTTACAATATCTCTAAAAATCAGTTAAATATAATCTGAGCTTTTTTTCAATTCCTACCATCAACTAACGTCAGATTGAAATGGAAAGTAATTCTATGCAAAACAAACAAAAATCCAAAAATAGCTCTCGATATTGAATATGATTGTTAGTAACCTACAAAAGGTTAATGATTTCATTATATAAGATTCAGCCTTCAACCTTGATATTAGTAGGTTAATTACCATCTTTATTAATTCATATTAATTATTGCAGTGAGTTACCGACACAAACATATTTCAGAAAATAATGAATGAATTGATGAGGGTTATCTTAATACTCTTCATCGGTTTCATCTTTGATATTCATGAACAATTGAATCAAGGCCTGGGAACAATGACTGTTCTTAGAATAGTTACAAAATAGTATTTAATAGCAAAATCAATATTTGCACATCTACAGTTGTAGATATATGGTTCACATTTAAAATTACATCTGAAAGTACAGAGTGAACCTGATGTCAAACGTGTCAATCAAATACAGAGTGTTTTCTAACCTGTAGGCCTATTCATTACACACCTGAGTGTTGTTACATATGATGTTCCGGTACTTTGATTGGTTGGCAGACTATCAGCGAGCATTAGCAATGTCCTTGAAGAATTTTTTTTTTTTTCGCAATGTTATTTTTTACCATTGCAACATTGCGCCCTCAAGGTATACATTTCTTTATCCCTCAGTTATTTATTTAGTCCTTACCTTCACCTTAAGTTTCTAAAGAGCATTCAAATAAATTAAAAGAAAACAAGAATATTTATTGACATTTTTAAAAAGAAACAATTATTTTGTACTAAAGTTGTTGCAAATTGTAGTTTTACGTTTATAATTTATTATTTATAAATATATATTTCTTCATTTAATTTAATTAGATTTACAATTTATGGTATCTTTCGTCACAATTTAAATTCTAGATATATTTATCATTGAAAAACAAACTTCTATAAAATATTACCCATAATTCAAGACAATATTTAAACAACGAAGGGAGTATTTGACACTTTCACCATTAATAACTTTCAGATGATTACTTTTGACCTCATTTCTAGACCCCATGTTTCGGATACCAGTAACGCAGCTGTTTCAGCCTTGACCGGCCAATCCAGCCCCCAGCGAGTGGCCACATTACCCAGGATTAAGTCTATGTTCACAATGCCTGTGGAGAATACCAAAGTTAACCAGGACTCCTCTTGTTCAACTCGGTTGCCCTAGCTAACTGACCTTTCTAAATCAGCATTTATTGCTTTCCAGACTTAAAAAATCATACACGGAAATATGGGTAAACTTGATAGCCTAACAAGAACCCCGTGGGGATTTACCTCAGCTATGCATATCCAGCTACAATTGGGCTTATTCAATGAGAATATACATTAAGTGAACTACTGTTAAAATCCCACAATGCCCTACCTTTCTAAGCCCCCTGTTATTTGATTAACTGCTGATGCTGTGTTGTAAATAAAGTGATAAGATATACCCCATCTCAGCAGGTTGTCTGCAGAAAGAAAACCTGTTTATACTTCGTCCTTCAACTCTTCTATTTTGGAGGTGACGTTCGCATTGAACAGAATGAAAAAAATAAATTATAATATGCGAACATATTGTGAATTCAAAAAACTGTAGAAAGCAGAAAAGAAGAAAAAGTGATTATTGTATTCTTCTTCAATATTTGTTTTATGACAATCAATAATTATTTTATGGGGATGTCAATTTTTTAGCTGCCGGCATTTTTATATTACAAAGCATGCAAAAATGCTGTTAAATTTACACTTTATATTTAAATATGACATTTTGAACTAACATGGCACGATACTGTCAAATTAAATAATTTATTAAAATTTTTAATCAATTAATAAGTTCAAGTAAATTAAGAAAAAATATTACCATTTTAGAGTTCTTTCCACTTCCAAACTAAATTCTCTACCACAAATTTATAACACTCTTGGCTTTAAAATAAACTAAACTAATTTTCTTCTTCAACCTATAGCCTCAAATAAAGTAGCTTTTTTAGCTTAATACTTAATCTCCTTGCTACTACTAGTAGATAGAAACTATTCAAATATTTTGTTATTAATTTTTAATGGCAAAAGAATAATTTGATTGACTTGCAACAAATGTCATCTGATAATTTGTTCTGACTGGGGCATATTTATAACTGAAGCATGATGATTTGAACTAATAGTACTGACTGGGGCATATTGATCAAGTAATATAACACCCGACTGTTATGACAACGTTACGAAATGTGCGTCGAAAAGCACAAATTACTTCTCTATGTCATCATATACTTTTCCAGCTCATTCGATCACAATCTAAAATGTCGTTGCGTAAGTTTTGAATGATCGCTTACCCTAGATATGTAAATGTTGACCTAATTGCAGCTCGCAACTTCAGCTAACTCAAATTCTTATCCGACTTTTGCTTGATTCTTTTTCGAACTGTGTTGTGGAAACGTAGCGGCATTAATGCGTGGATCACGAGCTAACAAGTCGGTGTAACAGTGTGCTGTTACATACTAGCCAACCTATATTCACGTCACCTGGCCTACATTCAATTTACCATGTCCTGCTTTTCTGCTTAAAATGTCTGCCTCCAACGCAGTAATACACAAGATTTTAGCAACAAGAAAAGAATACTTAAATTGATCATAAAATCTCATTGTTTTAAGCTATTAAACATGTTTATTATATTTGATATTTAAAACATTTGGTATCATCTTGCTCATTATACAATATTTTATACAAATTATTGATAATTATTTTATTATTAACAAAATAATAGCATTTTAAACATTTTAAAAAACTTTTTTTCAGTAATAGAATATTTATATATTAGAAATATTTCCCCATTATGTAAGAGACGGGATAAATATGATTATTGACTATTATTTAAACTGTATGGTATGGTCCCTCCCTTGTACAACGAAATGTATATATAGATTATTTTAATATATAGATTATTAATAATATATAGATTATATAATAAAAATAGTAGTTTTGTTTAAAACTTTATAAAAATTGTTTACCACTTTGGATAAGTTGTATCAACTTTTACAAATGAATTTGTAATCTTTTAACAATCTGGTAAGAATTATAAGATGACGTCAGCATTATATTAATCTTCATACAGAAAGACCTTCGAAATAATTAATTTACCTGAAGAAACTAAACTGATTTCTCAGAAAACTAAATATTTTAATTAAAGCTAATAGAGATACGAGCGAGGTTTCATTCAACCAACGCTGATCGTTGTGATGTAAATTTTAAATCTTTGGTTTAATCAAAGTTGAGAGTGAGGTTTCTCCATTTCTCAAGACAAGAAGAGCAAGGTTGTTTGCTTTTCTGGCATCAGGTCAGTGTGATGAGAAGAAGATTTAACTTAAGTGGCCATGAATTATCTCCAGGATGAGATTCTTCTAATTGGATGCTTACTGTCAGATGGGGCTAGGATTAAGACACAAGGATGTTGTTGTCAGCCTCATCTTCTTCACCTTGGCCTTAAAAATATTCCTAGATCAGTTTACTAACAAAACAAGCCTGGAATGAAAATATAGTATAGTGTCAAAGGTCAAGATGGGCCTAGTATAATGTAAAAAAATCCCATTTTGAAAAAAGCTATTAAAAATAATTTAGTTATTAAATTTAATATTCACTGTCTGTGAGACTATTTAACTCTCTTATATACCGATTACAAACCTATTTGCAATAGATTTGAACGATGGAATCATTTCTAATATATTTTCCAAACACAATTAATTTTGTTTATATGAATGTAAAAAGCAGAAGAACCTAACTAGTAGTAGTAGAACTATAATTGTTCATAACACTTTTTAGAGAGTATTTTGAGTACAATAAAACATCTTTACTTTTTGAATACATTTATACTTTGTTCATGTACCACATACATCAATGCACTTAACATTTTTAATGTAAAAATGACTGAATGATATTCCATAATGACAAGTTTAAAAAGCTTTTTTTTGCTCCTTTGTGTACAATCAAGCCGATAACATTTGGCCTTCACCTATGATGACATTGTTGCATTAATTCATAGGTAGTTTCTACATCTATAAAGCCATAGGTTTGAAGGAAATAAAAACAACGCAGCCTTGGGCCACACAGGGCTCCCCAAGACTCCTACCAGAGTCAGGCTTTCATACACAAGTTCAGGGCCATCTTTGTCAGGGCTAGAACTCAGGTTCAAGGAAGTAGCAGCAAGGTGTTCAGTCTTTCTCCTGTGTGTGGCTATCAGATGTTTTCTTGTATTTTTTTTTCATTTTCATTGTGTAGTTTTCCTTTATGTCTTTAAAATAACCTTGTTTTACAATACACATATCTGCTACCCTCTATAGTTCAATTTGTTAATCTTTCTTTTTTTTTCATGTGAATAAAATAAATTTATACAATCAAATTAGTGAATTTGATCATCAATCGATTGTAAGTCAATAATAATACCAAATTGTATGTTTGTTATGTCAATACCAAATTGATGTTTTTTATTTTATCATATGAAAATTATTTGTTTTTAGGATACATATTGAACATAAATATTACATTTATTTTAACAATTATTTGATTAAATTAGTTGTTCGGATCAAATTGTTTACATTATTTGTTCAGAATGTAATTCATTGCTTAATGTAGTATATTTATTATATAATAAATATGGATAAATTAAAATGTTAATTATGTAGGCCTTAAACATTTATTTAACAGTATTTTCTTGTAGTTAATTAATTTTTTTAGTAAACCTCGTTCTCCATCATAGATCTGGTTTTTAGGGAGTAGCCATTTAATAATGAGACCATAGTGACCTTTGTATATGAAGGAAACCACCATTACAAATGCTTTTTAAATTCTAATGTGGGCAAAATATAGAAAACTGGGGCAAGGCATTTGCTAGCCTTCAACTAAAGGTCACTTTGTTCCAACAAAAACACTCATGAAGAGGGAGAGCCTTCTAAGTTAAATACATAGTAGAAGTTTCTTAAAACCAGGGAAATTACCTTTTATTTATATAAATTATAATATTTTATCAATTACGAACAATGAATTTATATTATTAGAAATTTATTTATATTCGCTTTAACAATAGTTTATTATTTCAGTAATATTTATGTTAATTTTATATTGTCTGTTTGTTTGGGCTTTATAGTTGACACCCCTTCGTTTGAATGTTAATGGAACAGTCCAACCTTGGCTAAAGTTTCTCTTAAACCAATCAATCAAGTCATTTGACTGGCATAATCACCTTCCCTGGGCTCTGAGCCAGTGAGTTGAAACGTTCAAGGAAAATGCAAATTAGCTACGTCAGCAGCCTAAGTGCGATTCAGACTCGTAATACAGCATGTTGGGCACTAACCCGAAATCAACCAATCGCAGTGCAGTACCGTAAGGTTATGTACTATTTCTAATGCTAGTCTATTGCTTGGTTGTAATCCTACAGAAGTTGAACGGAGTTCATAACAGCGGTTGAGTGAGGGCGATGTTTAATCTCTGGTTTTCGTATGTGGTTTGTGTGCAAACATAACACTTGAACTGTCTGTAAATGTAACTATGAAAAAAATAATATAATCCCTATTAATAAATTATCTGCTAAGTTTAATCGTCTGAAAGACGATGTGAATTTAATTAAAAAGAAATATTACTTTGTCTACAGTTTGTAGAACCCTCCTTTTTGACAGCGCTATTCAGGGGACACTTTCATGTGAAATGAACGAGGGGCAATGTATGTTTTAACACTACGGCCAACTTCTATTATGGGACACCCTTATTAGGGGACACTTTGTTTGGTCCTGAAGGGTCTCATTAATTGGGGTTCTAACATATTTGTAAATAGTTGCTCCAATGTTGCATTGAAGTAAACAAAACAGATACATTTTTAATTACATTTGATAAACTTATTTATTTATAGAATTACCAAAATTACATATTTATATCCTGAATTTGTTTATTTGACCACTACAGTTTTACAATTTGACATCACTCAAAAGTCATTGTCCTATCAACTTTAATGATAATTCTCGATCAATTATTAATATTTTTGTTCATATTTATGAATACAGTAATCCTTATTTTGATTATTTTTCATATTAAAATTGCAAATTTAATTTAAACAAATTTTAGTATTCTACAATTTTCCAAAAAATGAATCATTAATTATCTTTAGATTATAAATTTATCAGATGTGGCTGGTATCTGATCCCTGTAAAATAAAGTTAATACTTAATAATTGACGGTATGTATTCTTACTTATTATAACTTTTTAATTTGTTTATGTTTTCATATTTATTAATTATGAAAGATTTCTTGGGTTAGTCTACCATCCAAATCTTCTGTTTTAATAATTAAAATGTCAAAACATCTTTAATAAAATATCATTTTGCATAATTTTTTATTTATCATTCAACTCTGTTGGTTTTGCATTAATTTATTATTATAGCTTTTAAAACATATTGTATGATGAGCCTGGTTATTCAAATCTAGAGTGGTTATGCTGGGTTACTCTAGTTCAGGCTAGACTGCTATGAACTGTCTTGTTAGGCCAAGGTTGTTCATCTAGCCAGTTCTGGATTATACAACCAACCAGACAAGAATAGAACCTGAGATCATATTCATGTGAAAAAATACAAGTCACTTTATTATGAGATACAAAAGAGTGGATTTATGGTATATTTAGTCTGTCAATCAACAAATTTAAGGGATACAGAGGGGAAAATATTTTTCATTGAGTTTAGTTTCGAAGTAACCTACTTTTACTATATAATGATTCATAATTTTCTACCAAAATATCAAACAAAAATAATTGGAATATCATTTTTATTTATTGTATATTGAGAGCAGCTTCCAATTTCAGAATCAGGGGTTTCGAGGGATGGGGGAACAAGGCAAAAACATTAAATGGCTGCACACTTCTTTACTATTGAATCACTGATTTTTTATTTTTTTTTTGTGGAAATTGTGGAAAGAAAAACAAAGTGAAATGATTGGGTTGGGTTTTTTTTGGTCAAAATGAAAAAGTTGAAAGAGAACATTTATAAATAGTGGATTTGTGTAAATACTATATTTACAGTATATTAATTTTTGTTATTAATTTCTATAGCAACGCAACTAAACAATATTTTATTTGGAAATACTGTATTTAAAAATCTTATTTCTATGTATGACAAATGTTTTATAATTATTTCCATAGCAGCAATGACTTAGCTATTTTGATTCATAAAAGAAAGTTCTTTTTACTCAACACAAACTTTTGTAATGACATACTTAAGAAATATAATACGAATGCTGCAGTAGGTTGTCTTGAAAGTGCGCGGCGGTATTGAGTAGTGCGATGGCCTTGAACGGACCTAGAAACGCCAGTCAACAAAGCCTTTACTTGTGTTGTTATTTCTACTATTATTTTCTCAGAACTATGTAAACAGTAAAAAAAAGTTACACAAAGAAGACAATATTAAAGTCAGCTTTTTATTGGTATAATTTAGAAATCATTAGCAATTAGGTGCTGCCCTCAATATGTAATTGTTAGTTGGATCGATCCATTTGAATCACGGGTAATAAATAATAGAACATTAGGAAATAATTTGTACAAACAATTAATCTATTTATATATTAAAACCAGTAATTAACCTATTTATTGTACTTTCAATCATTTTTAACCTTGATTGATCTTATGTTTCCAATGAAAAGTTTTCAAAAATTAAATATCTCTGGATAAAATGTTGTTTTAATATATATCTTTTAGCTGATAAGTATGATAAAAATAATTTAATATTTAATTGAATTATTATAAGCATAACAGGCACAGAATAAATTCTAAAGCGCCAGGTGATATACTGAAATTTAATAAATTAATTTGAAACGATAAGATGAGAAAATCTGTGAGAATGAGAAAAAGTCGCCCCAACTGAGACTCAAACCCGGAACCTTCTGAATTTTTATATATATATATATATATTAATAATTATAATATTTATTTACTTTTGTAATTAATAGAATCCTGAGTGTGACCCAGCACTATTGTTTGTTTCCTCTCATTTCTTCAATCCCCAACCACCAACTTTGAAAATAAATATAAAATTGTATTCATTCTCAATCAAAACACAAACAATTCTTCATTTTATCATTCTATTTTTGTTAGAAGAAGTTCATATCAGTGAACTTGTACTTGTAGTACTATAATATGATTATGATATGTATTCATAAATTTATTCTGATATTATTTGTCAGTAAGGGTAGTTAGGAGAATTAGTCATTGTTGTATAATAATAATATAAATAGATTGGTAAACACAATACATTCAAGGTCGCGGTGCTATAGTACTTTTCATAATACAGTACACACAGAGTACAGATAACCTCTCATATCTGTGTATCCCTGTATCATACACCATGTTAACATCATGATCGTTAATTAATATCATAATTGTTGGGTAATCTCTTTCTTATCTTCCTGATTAAAATGAATTTATGATTACAGTATTTTTAGAGCAAAAACTTTCAACAACCAAAAAAAGTGTTCTGATCCTGTTTCAGAACCATTTTTTTTTTCAAGCTGATATTGACAAAACTTAACGAAAAGAAAAATAAATCTAATCTGTATTCACTGTGATTTAAGCAATATTGATAACAATTTTAGCTTCGGAAACCTGTTTTGCGAAATCTTTATTTACAGAAATAATTTTGTTTAACATGGAAAATATGCCAAGATTCTTATTTTTTTTGGTCAAAGTACATTACAGGTCTTGCATATTAAAAGGAAGTAAAATGTACTTGAGCAATAAATACCCTGGTATACAAATAATACTTACGTCATCCTTCCATTTAATCTTATTGAGAACAAACAAAACCATAAAATTATTATATAAAAGTTCAGTGAAATACAGTATACAGATATTCATCTTATTATTCCACTAAAAATAGACTAAAAATAGCTTAACAACACAGCAATTAGTTTACAATATTTGTAGACTACTAGATTTGGCTTAATAAGGTCAAGTGAGAAGTGTATTATTCAAAATTGAACCTTGATACTACTAAAGTACTTAATTCTGCCTTATTTTTATGTCCTTGACTCTTTCGCCTCTGCTAGTAGTAGCTAGGTTGTTTTATTAACTGGGCCTTTAACCACATAAGGACCCCTTAGATCTGGAGTACTAGGTAAACTGCTCCCCTATGTTGCTAAAATCAAATCTGCAACGCTACACACTCACCCATTTGGTTAATTTCTTATTTGTTAAATGTATTGTGATGTGTTCCAATTAAGCGATAACCTTGAAATACTGTTAAAGTAGTGGTGCTATTGTTGCTTTAAGATGCCTGTCATCCCAAGGTGATTGGTTCAAATCCTATGTGGAAGCAGGATTATAATGACAATTAAGAATAATATTATAAGCGTTTGTTTTCATCTTGTAAGTTTTCACTTGGCTCTGTCACACCCCTTTGAATCTGTGTATATACATAACTAATATCTCATAGTTTTATTTTAAAAATTTCAAAAATCATTTTATATTATTATTAGAATTTCACTGTTGGCAATGTGTTTATAAACATTCTCTGATAAAATGAGATAACGGAATTATATTACATATTTTTATATTCACTAAGATTTTAAAAACTGCAAAATGCCATAAGTATTAATTAATTTTTGTACCATTTCACGACCTATATTCTATTGCTAAATATAGGTGTCCTTCTGGACATATGAAATTCACTTCCTAATAAACACCTATAAGAGCCGGATATTTCATACCCAAAATTTCCTCTCAGCCTAAATTACTTTTAACTGACCAACTTCCTATGTTTCCATGGCATTTTAAGTAACAATAACCGTTTGGTGCATCATAATACACTACAGTACTTATATCTTCTCAAGCAGAAAGGATGATCAGAGAACTGAGAACTTGCAAAGATATCTTATTACTGAACTGGCCTAGAAATAAATGAACTTATATGTAGTCATATAGAACAGAAATGAAATTAGATAAAATATGCAACCTTATCAGCACAGAAAGTTTATAAACGGGTCATTATACGGTCAAAAATTATGGTTTAAAAAAATAATAACAGCAGACCTTTACGATGGTTGAGTGTGAATCATCCCTAAAGGGCGGGGATGTGGATGTAACCCCTATTTAGAAAATTATGACCAAACAAAAGTACATATTTAATGCATTGCAGAAATAGGAACAGGAGGCAGTGACGCTTATGATAATCCCATTTTTGAAAATTATGACCAAACATAAAAGTACATACTTAATGCATAGCAGAAATAAGAACAGGAGGCAGTGACGCTTATGATAGAGTGTAATCCCCATTTTGAAAATTATAGCCAAAAAGAAAAGTACATAATATGTGCGCAGCAGAGGCATCAGAGTTTTATAATAGTTGAGTGTAAACCCCATTTTGAAAATTATAGCCAAAAACAAAAGTACATCATTTGTACACAGCAGAGGCAGCAGACTTTTATGATAGTTTAGTGTGAATCGTCCGTAAATGTGGGGAAACGAACATAACCTCTATCATAAAAGGTTGAGGTCAATGCTTCTATTCTACTGTTGCTTATACGTGGAAAAAATAATATTCACAATTATTAGACTGTATTGCTATTTGATTCAATTTGTAATTATTTCTACACTTTACATATCTAAAAATAGTGGAATCGTCATTGAAATGCATGAAGGACGGCCTTGCTAACTATTTTATACAACCCTTGTCAAGGGCACGTCCTTCGGGGTTTTCTGGTTTAATTCCCTGAGATAATTGTGTTCCTCTGATCAGCCAGAAAACTGTTAGTATTGACTAGGAACATTCCGGATGCAATACACAGCAATTGGACTATGATAGATGATTTGACAATGCTTTTTCAGGTTACTAGTGCTCAAATCGAGCAAGCGAGAATTAGTGCCATCGAACTTCTTTTAGTGTATTCACTACGAGAATGAATAATACTGCAGGAAGTTTTCGGTGCAGTTGAACGAATATTTATATTTTCGTTTACCAATGGCTGATTAAGTACTACCTTGATCAGTTTTTCCTCGTGATGCACACGTTTGAATGAGATCATGAATTTGTGAATGAGTTGAAACGAAGTTTGTGACCGGAATTGTAATTAATAATAGACTTGCTCCATTGATGTGAATTGTCTACGACAATATAACGTCTGACAATAGCCACAAAAATATTTATATAGCATCTGATCATAGATGCAACAATAGTTAGTTTTCAATTATAGATTTAAGGTTTACCCTTGTATGTAGATTTGCATTGTATGCTACTACCAAACCTAATTCATTAAAATACTGAATAATTGTGAGAAATTATTTTAGAAAATTGACTTTTATTACAAATTTACTAAAGATTTTCCAAATGTCCACATCTTGGTGTTCAAAGTCTTTGTATTAAATATTGCAATAATCGATTATTTATTTTTTGGAAAGGGTCGTAGCATGACCATGTTCTTTTTAGAAAGCATATTTTGAATTTTTGCAGACTTTTTTTCCTAGAGTGACACCACAAAAGTATTGCCTATTATTGATATAACGACATACTTCATGACTCAAATCCCGACACGGTTTGGCTAAATTCTAGGCGACCGATGACACAATATAGGTAGATTCTAGGTTTCTGCAAATTAAAAACTCCCTAATATACTCCTGAAAATTTGTTTCTAATATAGCACTTTAGTTTTGTTTACAAAATATTATTTTTTAATTTTATATAAAAAAAAACTTTATAGAACCTTTTTTATTTAGCTGTGATTTAAACATGAAGTTATACAGCATGGTAGCATTTCAGTTCTGGTGTTTATCCGTAAGTAATTAACGCGTACAGAGCAGTTGGTATCGATTTACCACTTCCCGTCGTCGCACTACAAAAAAAAAATCACTTTGCCGAAATAGAAACAACTATAATCAAATGATTATTTAAGCATGAATTTGTTTTAGTATTGTTTCGCATTCAGTTACCATCTTTTTTCTGCGATGAAAACATGTGGGTGTTTTGAAGTTAACCTTGGCCTAACTCTACAATTATTAACCCGTCACTGACATAATGATCGGCCAAGCCATGTATGAAAACAATGAAGGTATAATATCTGTAGTCTGAGAACAAAAAAGGAAAATAATTTGATTATTGACAAATTTATAGTGAAGTTTCTTAAAGCTGTTTTTATCAATTAGGCAATATATTTATTTGTATTTTCATAGTTAAAAATATGAATCAAAATATCTACTATAACCGAATCTCTTTCATCGATCATACTTACCCACCCATACTATAGATACATCATAGGCTAGGCTTTCACTTGTGCAAATTATATTCTATGCAAACAAAATATTCTATGTAAAATAACTTTATTAAAGCTCTGTCTACACTATCAAACTTTATGTGACAAAAAAATGTGATGTGCCCATATATGGACAGGATGATGTCAGACTACTACCATATTTGAGAACATCACTACCATATTTGGGCACAACACTTTTTTGTCAAACTAGTTTGATAGTGTAGACAGAGCTTAACACACGTTCTTGGCTAGAAAACAACTAGTCATGATATTGCAGGTTTTTCCCGTTGATGAATGGGGGTCAGTTCTCCTATGGGGCTATTATTTAATTTGTACAGTACATTTTTATGCATGGGCCTAGTTATGAAAACGAAACATTATGTTCTGATGAGTCAGAGAATGACTTTGGACTTTTTACAGCAGTTATTCAAGTTTACATTTACACATTAATGTCAAATTTGTCCAAAAAAAAAAGATTTTCTAGAGAGAAAAAAAATTTACTTTTTACTTTACAGTAGAAGCCTCGTTTGCGACACTCCTGTTAAGGGACACTTTTCAGTGAAATAATCATGGAGAAATAATATGTTCTAACACTACAACCAACCCCTATATTCAGAGGACACTCATGGGGTCCCGAAGGGTGTCCCTTTAAACAGTGTTTTCTACCGTTTTAATGAATTTCTCTGAAAATAAAACTAAAACAATTCTTATAGTCATACTACTAGTCAGATACTACCATATTTTTATACGATTTTATCCGACTGGGAAGTAATCAAACTTGTAAATTGTTCGATTTCAATTTCCGCAGCAGCCAATTTTTAACAAGTTTGTAAAAATAAAATGATTCATGTCAAACCTGATTTAGAAATAAATGAAAAATTTATATTTATACTGACATATTGTATTGAGTATTTACTATAATATTCGTAATTTTATTGAAAAGTATCTTGTATATTGCCGCTTTAAATTAAGTAGCCAATACAGAGTGATAGCCATGTTAAGTTCAACATCATTGAAATTGGCACAGGAAAATATGAAAGAGAAAAAATTATATCATACGAATCATACTCGTTCACACTTCAGATATCACGATAACGATTCATTTTAATATAATTATGAGAAAAAACATGATTAACTCTTTGAAGAATGACAGTAATGATGTTGATGGTAGCGAACGTCATCAGCTAGAGTCGCGGTCCCACGAGGGGTTATAACCAATTTATACTGGCTCTATAAATATTCTGGACTAAGCAGGGTTCATTGAGTGGCCTTGGCCCAAGCTAATCTAGTAGATATATCCAGTGGAACAAGATGTTTGATTGTGACGTTAATTTCGCCGTATTCTCAACACCGACAGTGATCATGTGCAAGGACGTTGTATTTTTAGCACAGTGTCGTTCGTAAGCACTTCCTACGCAAGTGCGCAAATCTTAGTTTTCCTTTTATAGTACTGTAGATGAAACCATATAGCCTAATCTGGACTGTTTACCAGAAATCTTTATTCTGTGATGAGTGCTGCTATGGCTTCTATTTGTAATGTCATATGTTCGACTCTATGGTCGGTTGTAGCAGGCTAGTTGTAGGATATAACTGGCTTGAATTTGAAGAACAAGTTTCTTTAGTGACAGGGAAAAGTGTGATTATGTAAGAAACTTGTTTTATTGATGGAATTAATGATTGTGAACAAAGTGGTCCTGTAGCTTAGTTTCCTTAGAATCCTAAGGCCTGGGTTCTATTCCTGTTTTGATCAATTTTTTTTTTTACATTCTGTATAATATAATAATTTTTCAATGTTATGCTTGTGCTTAACTTCAAAATAACAAAACTAGTTGATCATTATTTATTTATACAATACAATAATATACGCAAACATTAATTAATTTTAAAGAAAATTCTGTTATCTATAATTAAATAGATTCAGTGGTTAATATATTTTGTAGTTAGTATTTATTATTTATGTAATGTTTTGCCCCTGAATTCTATTGATTTAGTAATTAGCCATATCAGTGATATACTACATCATTAATTTTTAAAGGTTACAAATGTTGACAGTTTAATCAATTACAACCATTAAATTTAGACATAATCTATTTGGTAATTTCAATTTCTATCAGATATTCAAGGACTTTAATAGATCATATTTTTTTTAAATTTAAAATACTAGTATATTTATTATAAGGATATTTTTACATCTATAAGTAATGTATGTTTACATTAATGTAAACAAAATTAAATAATGAAATATAATAGGATAAAATTAAATAAATTTATGTTTAATGTTCGCATCACAATGTTCATCAAAATAAAAAGAAACATTAATATTTCAACTTTTTCTAATTTAAAAGATAAAACATATTTTGTTTTGAATAAATAAAATAAATTTATTATAATTAAGAATAATGGTAGGAGCATAAAAACAATATGTCAAATGTAATTGTAACTGAATACTAGTTGACCTGTCTACATTGTTGACCTGTCATAGAAAGTATTTTTAAGTACAGTACTGCTGGTACATATTTTTTTTATAGACACAATACACAATTTGTTTTAGCTTGGTCAGGATCACTTAGGTCAACAATAATCAATCATAAACCATCTTGTGTATCCATGGACATGGCCTAGGCAGGTGGCACACAGCAACTACAAGTGTTCCTTGTAAGTTGATACTATTAATGCTAATTCCATACAGCCATACCAACATCTATAACTTCCCCCAGACTTACCCAACCAGCGAGGGCAGTATTTAGCTTTTTCTTCTAAGGTGATAAAATCCTATGAAGTAGGTCTGATACAAACCTGTAAAACACTACTACACAGGGTACTCTTGTTTTTAACAAGTAGACCATCTAACAAGTCTTGTTGTAAATTTTTATTTTCTTGGTTCAAATTATGAACATATCCCAATGGGTAATATTATTTCATCTTAACCTTCTGACCTCATAAACAAGTTCATGTGAAAGACATTGAACTTTTAAAACCCTGATGGATAAAATACACTTGCCCTCAACAATGTTTGTTGATGTTATAATTAATTTACTTACTTTTTGTCTAATTCACTTTAAAATAGTGATCTGTTTAGTATGAAATTGTGATATACATGTATATATATTAATTAAAAGAAATAAATAGAAATTCTTTTGGGGGGTCAGAGATAGTGTACAACCTGATTAGTTATTTATTACAATTAAATGTGAAATAATCACTTTTCAATACTGTTGGTAAGTGATAACCTATTTACTAGAAACCCAATTATTCATTTATATCTGATAAAGACAAAATGTATAGGTAGGCTATATGTCTATTCTTTTATTATTTAATGAAGTTTATATTGTTTACAGTTGAATCATTTTATGTATTCAAATAGTATGTCAATTTATGCAAGCTTGTTGTATAATGTATGTAATATATATATTAATATATTAACTATGTAAATAGTTTTAAAAAAAGTCTACAAAATTGTGGGTGGGGAAACATTAAACTTTAACAATTTGTTTATTTGGCATTAAATTAAATAATTACTCAATGGAAAAAACAATACTCAATGAAAAAGTCCTTTCAATCATATACACCAAATGTTTTTCATAAAGTATATATATTAAAATTAATATTTTATGAGAAACCTAAAAAAACATTTTTTTTAGATAAATATTACAACCGTATTGTTACAAACATGTGAATTTATAATAAAAAAAAAAGGTAGATTTAAAATTATAAAAAAAGCGGGATTATGAGAGATTATGTTTCATTAAAAAGACAGACATATGTAGTCTGACCATGGAATAATAATAATTACTCCATGGTCTGACTGGGTGTCTCTGGTAACACCATATTCAATAGTAAACAATAGACAATTGAGGGTTAGACACATATTCAAATGCAGTTCAAGGAAACATGGATTGAATTGAATCCTAGAGAAAAAAAACCATAATTTTGCTTTTTGCCAAATAAGGTTGTTTTAACGCTTTTCTCTCTGTCCGACCTTGTCTGGTATCTGTCACTAACATTGCGTCTGTCGGGAATTTAATTTCGTTAAATCTTTTCAATCACTTCATCTTCCTAAAGTCTTTTATTCTATGATCCCTTTGTTTCAGTATTTTAACTTTCACTTTGTAGTTTATGATTTATAATAGTAACATATTCATTTAGATAGATATATTTTTACTTACAATTGTCTGAACCAAAGTATAAGTTTAAAACCTTTTTTCACTTAATAATTTAAAAACTTTCATTCGTATTGCATCAGTTGAGGCCCTTTAATATATTACCTTGAACTATGGTGTTAGTATAAGTTATACTGAGGTAATTAAATTATTGAATATGTATTTGAAAGTCATCAATATGTATAAGCAAACGATTTTAACCTTTCGCTGGTGTCCTGACCTCAATAATTGAGTGACCAATTAAATGTTTTACCTTGTGTGTTGATAAGCCACTGTGGCCTTTTTTTCTCTTGTAGAACAAGGTTTTGGACTTGGCTCAAAACCTTTGATGACTGATGTGATTTTAAATGCTATACTATCCATGCTGTGGATAGACTACAACTTTTCATGAATATTCATATAAATGGGAGGAGTTATCACATTGCTATGGGTCTATCTGAGACATTGATTTCATTAATTTAGTTATTTTACTTTATATTTTAGATATGAAATTAGTAATTATGTTAATGTTTACAGTTTTGCTGTAATACTCATAAATCATAATTTATTTTTTAAATTTTAAAAATCTGCTTTTAATTTCATAATGACCTGACTTATATATTCATAAAAGACATTTATAATATTTATTATGAACATTATTTTGATACAATATAATTAATTATAGCAATGTACTACATATTATTATAACGAAGACACATGAGGGATTTTCGTACCATTTATAGTATTAATGTTGAACTTCCGTGTTTACACTACAGTTTATATGGCTATAGTTAAACAATTCAATTCTTTGAAAATTTAGTATGTTGAAGGCTTCTTACTTTTTAGGGGAATTTTTTCTTTAGTCATGTATTATGCATAAGAACTGTCAATCTTCACAGTCACCGCCTACCCATGCCAGTCAGCCAACAAGAATGCCTTTTGTAATCAACTTCCTCTGCTTAATTTGCATAATATATTCAAGGTCGTCTGCTCTATGAGGTCATGCATGTCACCTAGTGCTAGCTTATAAAACAGCTGATGATAAGGTTTGACTACAAAGTAGCAAGGACGCATTGGTTATTGAGCAGTGTGTAGTGTGCTCGCTCATAGATATCATCATTATACCGGTGAACATAGATGACAGTTGATTGCGATAGGAGTCGTTGGCCTTTTAACACAATCAATACATATTGAGGGAGCTCTAGGCACACGCTATTTTCTGAAGGCAAATAGGAAAAACCTAATAGGCATTTTACACATTGGTGGATCTTGACACTTTTGGAAAATCTTTCTGCAAATTATAATTTGTGGTGAACCTTGATTTGTTGTGGAGGAGTTTGTTCGTAAGAGAAGTTCGTGGAGAACATTTAAAATAGCAGAATGTCTGCAGCTACAGCCGAAAAGGGGCCTATTCACATGTCTGTGGTACAGTTTCACAGATCGTCTAAGTTGGAAAAACAGCTAAGAGCGACGGAAATTTACAAAATTCATGGAACATGTCAATGTCCAAAAATCGACTCTAAAAGTACAATTCTGTACCGATTACTAACAGACACTTATTTTAACTCCAACTCTTGTTGTCGGAGCGGTTGTGGATTTTGCTCGTCAGCAGCAGAGAGTAAATTAAAACTTTTACTAGAAGAGTCTAAGAAACATCACCTTTTGCAATAATTTATGGTACTTTCTTTTTAAAGCAGTCACTATGTCAAGTAGGTATAATAAATTATACAGTTTTTTTTATTTTTTTATTCATTCATACAACTAAAATTAGAACATGGCGTTTTCTGTATCTCACTTTAAGCCTATGTGTCACACTCGCTTTCCAGAAGCAAACACTATAAAACAACACTATTTCTTAAAATTAATAATACTAATAGTGAAGCATCATACTGTAGGTACAGATACAGATCTTAAATGAGCTTGTAGTTTCCATAACTAAAGCTTCTGTTCACTATCCCTCTATTGTAAATATCATTTCTTTTCTATTCCTATTTTGTTTGTTACAATTTTTATTTAGCAATTTCCTATATATTATTCCTTGTATATTATTTTTTTGTGGACAATACAGCAGATTGTGAATGTTTTAGTTAATAAGCAAAAAAAACATTATTAATAAATTCCTGACTTTGGTAATTAAATACTGTATTAACAACTATTATGAAACGCAATTTAAATTGCAAATTTATTTCAAATCTCGCCTTCTTTTACATCAACAGAAACCTGTTGATTTTGATATTTTCCCATTGATATTGTGATTGGAAAGTTCAGAAATAACATTTTCGGTTTTAGCTATGAAAGAAACTTGTCTACAGGATCTATCTATGGCTTTTTTTAACATTCAATGCTAGTTACACATACTATTAAATACACAATATGAATCATTAAATTTAATACTATAAAAGCATATAAATATTTATGATCTGATGTATACCGTATTATTAAGTTTATTAAGATGTAAATGTTAGAAAACTGTATTATAAATCTGGCAGGAATCCACTGACTGTAATACATGACTGACTTTGCATAGACACTCTTTTATATATAACAGTAACACTTAGCTGTATAACGATATGTATTGTATATATGATTGTACAAATAAGTACATTGTATTGTAAGTATTCTCTAGAATATATACTGCATTTTAATCCTGCCATTATCAGTACTATTAAAGTATTTAAAGATCCTTCCCATAAATAGATATCTCACTTATTGAATCCACAATAGTGGATTATACTATGGTACTAATTCCTGAACAATACTTCAGTTTTGTTCCTGATTCCGGTTGGAAATTACTACAGACAAAGGCTCCAGCCTTCATCTGTGGAAGAATAGGAAGGGTGAATGTCCTCGCGACAGCAGGGTCATAGCCCTATAGGCGGTAGCAGTAGGATCCAGATTCCCTAGCCTACAAAGCTCAATGTCACACCTCATTGACCAAGTTATTGTGCATTGGATAGCACGCTTTTAAATTAACTCGTCGCTTTCATTAATTAATGTTATAAAAATTGTTACTGTGTAATTTTTACTTAGCATCAATCCTGCAATTTTGTGTTGTATCTAGATGCGAGAATTTAAAAAAAAGTGCGGTTATGTAAAACGAGTTTTGCAAATTTATTTTCAAATATTAACGTATTTAGTTTAGATATCCGTGATGCGTTAATAAATTGTGTGGCCTTCATCATAAGAAATGCTGATCGATTTGTGCTGTATGTATAACGCCCGTTAATAACAAGGGCCTTGAACCAAACTCATTTAATGGCAGCAAGAATTAGTTTTCGCTTTTATGATTCTGTCAGCATAGTGATGGCAAGTTAATGTTGTTTTTACACGGCCTTGGTTAAATTACAGTCGGCCTTCAATTTGTTTTGTTGGGGGAAAAATTGTTTTACAAAAATTTTGAATAAGAAGTTCAGTGATTGGATGAATTTGGTATATATTTGTTGTAGCTATAACTACTATTAATAACTAATGATGATGTTTTTAAATCAAGTTTATTTCCTTTTTCATTACATACCTGTGTATATAATTGTATCGAGAGTGATCATAGGTGTAAATATTATTGTTTACTTAAAGTAAATGATAGCTCAGTATCAATTTCAACTTTTAAATAGATTTGAATTTTATTTGTAAAGTATAACAAACTGTAGTGTATAGAAAAGTTTTATAGTATAAAAAAATGAAGTACATACACAAACAGTAAATACTGTATTTCATGTGCTGGTTTCTGTACACTACTTTTTTACTCACACTACTAAATGATTTTTGTTTCAGAAACAATATGTCCATATGTCTGTTTGCAGTACAATTTCTAATACTAAAGTTAATGTTATCTTGTATATTCTATATACAGTACTTTGTTATAAAATGACAATAATTCTTTGGTATCTTTAACTAACCAATGCATTACTTTTGTCTTATAGATGTACCAGGCTTGGAAAATCCCCTGTTGGTTGAAAGATTGCAAAGCAGTGTTCAGCTTCATCTGAATGAATATGTAGCTGCCAAACATCCATACGATCAGCTTCGCTTTGCAAGAATCCTCCTTAGTCTGCCACCGCTACGAAACATAAAAGCTCAAGTAGTTACGCAGTTGTTCTTCCGTGACATGATAGGCAACGTTGCTATGGAGGACTTGTTATCGCAGATGTTACAAGGGTAGAAGAATGTCAGCAGCATCAATTATCTGATGATGTTAACAGTCACTCTTTACTAGTTATCAGAACTTGTTGCAGATATTATATGAGTAAAAGATGGATATGATGTCTTCACTCTTTACTGGTGATCAGCATCAACAATCAGGTCACTCTGTTATCTATCCTTTTTGCTGATGCCACAACATTAGAAGATGGAAGTGATGACTTACTGGTGATCAACATCAACTATCTGGTGATGTCAACTGAGTGGACGCATGGTCTTTGTGTCAACCAACCAAATACGAAGCCTTGATCTCTTGCTTGGTTGGCATAAAGACACTGTGTAATGTTTTATTACAGTCATTGATTTGTTTAAAATCTACATTGTTTAAATTATTTTATAATGTGTTATGTATGTTAAAAAATCTTGACTTGTTCTTAACTGAGAAATAATCCAATTGTGGATTTTCTTGTCCTGGTATTTTAACAGAAAAGGAAAATACTTTCCAACTTTAGGATTAATATTTATAAATGTACAAAGAAAGAATTGCTTGATTTACCTTTAAAACCCTCCTTTGAGGATGCAAACAAAATTAAATAAAAAAAATCTTGTATTAAACCATTAAACAAGAGACAAATTTTAGGTAAAAAAAAATCAGTTTTAATATTGATCGTTACTTTCTTGTTTTTGTACATAGCTATTACAAGATGAGTTCGAGTTGTATAAAAATAAAGTAAATATTTAATTGTTTGTTTATTTTATTTGTCTCTTATTGTTTTCTCTGCAGTAGAATTAAATTTGGAAAAATAGAAAACTGCATGAGATTTTTTAAGTCAAGCACCTTTGTTGAATGTTTACGTATAATTTGCTCCAAGAGAATTTTGCATGCTTTTTTAGAGTTTATTGTGTGATTTTGGGATATTCTATGAGAGTAACATTTTATTATACATTTCCAATTAGTTCTGTGTTAATTTATTATTATATAAAATGGGAGAATACAAATTTGGTATCTGAAAATGGATAAAAAAAGGTGAATAATGATACATGTATTTTTTGGCTTGGAATACTTTGCAGATATTGGCTTACTTAACTTGCTAAAGATTACAAGGGTTTAAGTTGCATTAAAATTATGTATGTGAATAATATAACTTTTATATATACACAAGTATAACAACAAAACCAGAACTATTATTTTATACCCAACATGATCTGACCCAAAAAATACATGTATTTTTAATCAATGAAAGGGGTTACAATTTAAATCTTAATAATAAAGCTAGTAGATAAATATGATATTGTATTACTGTATTTAATTTATTATTTGTATAGAAGTGTTTGTTCTTCTACCGACTATATTGTTGTGGAATAAACTTCACCAGCACTGAAATATGTAAAACCTACTGAAATACGTATGAGGGATAAAAGTTTTTAAGCTAGAATTTGAAGAAAGTCACAATAAATGTTGATTATAAAAGCAATGTTGTTGAAGACCTATAACTATGCTTACGTACTTCAGGTGTAAGGTAATCTTAAAGATACACTGTCGTCTAGCAGAAAAACTAGACAAACTCATTAATAATAAATAAAAATGTCATAATTGTATGTTTATTCACTTCAAAATATTTAATACTTGCTAATTAACATTATAAAAAATTACAGATCTTAATTTGATCGACAAGAAACCGTTATTTTTCTGAATTTAGAAAAAACAGTGAATTTTTAACCATATTAAAATCAATTTTAAAGGTTACTGCTAAAATAAGCAATCCGTGAATAATTTGATAAAGGTGAAACAAACTTTTGATATTGTTTGTTCACAAACCAATATTTTCAATGCCAACAAGCTCTAAAATTAGCCAAAATCAATTGTAATTAATCCACGAGGCCTAGTTTGTTTATTTGCTTTTTGACTTACAAATTGCAGTCATTAAAAATGAAACTATAGGATTCTACCCGAAATACGATAACCATTTTGTGTCCATTGTAAAATTCGTACAGTTGACTTAAAAAATGCTTAATCAAAAAACGAAGTGGTTTTACCTGATTTGTATCGATTACTATAATAAATTCACCTTTAGATATTATTCCATCATTCCACTACAATTGTTTCTTAACTGTTTAAAAGTTTCTTTACTAAATTTAAACTGATCTGAAATCACAAGTGACAGAAAACCTTTGGTAAAAAGGCAATTTCTGGAAAAAAAACCAGTACAGTTGAAATATTTAAAAAAAGAATTTTGTCTGGATGGTATTCAGCATAATTAAATTGTGTAAATCTTTTGAGTGTTTGATACTTTAATAAAGGTAAACTAAGGTTTAGAACATTATCAAAGTGTAATTTATAAATACAAAGTAATATTCAGAAACACTTGGAAAGAATGCATGCATCCTGATCATAATTTAACATTTTATTTATTTTTTAATCTTTCAAATCGTTTCATTAAGAGTATCCCTTTATAATTTATTTTTAAAGTATTCTTTCAAACTTAAAGACTTTTCGTTACAATCAAGGAATGTACCGTGCATAACAACAATCTATTGATTGACAGATAATGCTAAAACAAAGAGTGTTTTAAGTGTGAATGTCGACTGAATTCAATCTAAGATTAATTGTAATCGATTTTGATCTGTGTGACGAATGTTATTATTTTTAAAAAGTCTTTAAGTTTAAATGAGTACTCTATTGCTATTGACAGCTGTTCTGTTTTTGTTGTGTGTGTTATATTTATATTAAGCAAAACTAGCTTGGTGTGTCGTTTTATTTCTGTGCAGTTAATTTAATCTGTAGGTATACACGTCTTGTTTATTGTGTTACTATACTTTGAGAGTTGTGAAATGCGTAGGCGAACTGTAAAAAAAGTTGTATAAAGTATTGGCTGGCCCAGATCAAGATTTGGGTGATTTATTCTGTGCATTATATAATATAGAAAAATTGAGAATCTGATTTCGTGAGTAAATGAGATGAGAGAAAAAATACATATTAAAGTTGTATAGAACATCTTTTATTTGAGAAAAATAAACAAATCATAGACACAAAAGTATAATTGTTCTAGAAATTTATTTTCAAAGTTTGCGTCAAAGTTGCTGTTGATGATTCGTAAAGTACTGTACTACAAATAACGACTGACTTGGACGTTGTCAAAATCACCGCGGACTTTATTTTGTTGCACTATTTAAGCAAAAGCATCAGAGGACTTATTAATATTGAATAATGGGACGTTCATATATCTGTGATGTGAGTTTTCTAGACACCCTTAATTTTTAACACTACGGCCAACCCCTTATCAGAGAACATTTTTGGGGGTCCAGGTGTCTTTAATAGTAGTACTATTGTATTATGTCATATCAACGCTCAGTAGGCCTATACAGTATTATGCTGCTTTCACGAGAATACGACTAGACTGATTAACGGTTATAATAATTCGTCATCAATGGAATATAAACCATTCTTCTTAATAGTAGACAAATAGCTATTAAATACAGCACCCTAATCAGATCAATTTAGTATCTCGTCAATGAGACAGAAAATTGATTCATAACAAAAAATCATAATTGCGGTTCTGGGTAATGACAATGTACATCACTAAAAATCATACACGGTCCACTCATGGAGGTATCTCCATGGTCCACTGCAACACATACGGTCTCCGTAGAAACATTATATTTAACATTACTGTAACAGTGGACAGTAACATTAACCAATGTACGTCAACACAAAGAGTTCCACGAAACTGTATACCAACAAATACATGGCCACAGGTTCGTGCATTATTATGTAACAACGGTCACGCGACGTCACACGACACGTCACTTGCCGTTAATGTCCAACTTTACACCAAACCACGTGTTTCATATATAATCGGCATCATGCCAGCGTGTAATGAAAATAGGAACACTATAAAAGACAAGGCTAAAAACGTTAAAACAGTTTATATAATTCAATAATTAGTATTGAGCATGCCATAATAAATCAAAATATGATGTGAATCTACAAATACGCTTACAGTAGTTTTTGTATTGCCAAACCAGTGTTATTTTATTCCTTAAATAAGTTTCTAGTTAATCGATCACCTGTATGAACATTTCCTTACATCATTTGCATAATACGCTTGTATGCTTTTCTTAAATCATTTGCATGATTAGCACATTTGAGTGCATTCCTGGCGTAACTTCACACCTAACCAATTCCTTCTGTACGGTATATTGCGGTACATATTCTCTTTGAAAGATTGTGGAAATTAAAGGTATAACCATCTTTTGCTGATTCACACAGATTCGTTAGCAACATATTGCACCAAGTAACAGTCCTACATCTTTTGTTTACAAAGATAATTCGATGTTACTTAATGATGCACTACCGGTAACTTTGTCAATGTTGTCATCGGAGCTTATGGTAAGTTAATATTATACTAATGTAGGACACGCACATTGTATAGGTGAAGGTCGGCGTAAAGTAACTTAATGTTCATTGCATTATGCTTTTACCAATATTGTTTTATTGTTTTGTAAATATTAAGCTACCGTATCACCCATGCCAAGTATATTTTTTTGTGATCCAGTTATATTTTCAAGATTGGTTAACTTAAATAAACTTCCTGCATGTTTTCTTATTTTTATTTTGTTACATTTTATTATTACAAGCTACGCGGTTTTACGCTTACGCGCGTCTGTGTAAATTGGCATTTAGGCGCAGCCTACCTTTAATGGCAACAAAGAAATGTGAATACGATCGGACTCTACCAATTTCAGAAATCAGATTATTACAATTATCATTGGAAATATACAAGGTACAGTAGCAGTAGCAGATGAGAAGTTACTCCAAAATATTCTTGATTTTCGTCATCCATGTCATTTTGAAAAGAAATCATGTAAGAACAAAATACACCATAGTAGCATGTTGTTTTTTTTTCTTTTGTGGTTAACTACCACCTTTATTCATTCAATGTTACATAAACAACAATTACTGACAGAAAATACTTTTAAGTGTAGATACAATGGGCATACAAGCTTATTCTGTACAGTAGCATGTTGTTAATAAACTGAATTAACTTTGGTAAAAGTTATTTGGAGAAAGTGAAAATGACGACTTGCGAATGACTGCTCCAAAAGTAGTGTTATACTATTCAAAAGTAAAACTACAAATACCAATTTTATATATCGGTTAAGTTTTGAAAGTTTTTCATTAATAGTAAACATGAAATAATAGAATAGTATTCTGAGACCCTCAGCTTTTCCTTGACAGCATTGCATCATTGGTCTGTATCTGCTGACAACCCTTCTGTTGGAGTTGAGTCCCTACCCCTCTCTCCAACCCTCTCCTCTGCTTCAATTTCCACCATTCTCATTTATTCCTATGTCTAAGAAAGAATTTTAACAAATGTTGTACTATTTGATGCAATTGTAATAGTTGTTGTTTTTAAATGATGGTAAATATAAAATGTTTTGCAAAATATTATCTGACTGAAATGCTTTATTTGTACATTATAATAGAAATTCTTCTTAAAGATTGGCAAAGTAGTAGCAGTGCAAAAAACCAGATAAATATAAATATAAACAAAAATTCATATAGAATACACACACATTATGGTACAACACTTACGGTAAGTTTTACAATTTGGTTAAATACGATAAAAATGCATAAAACGCTTAAAAATTAAACATTAATAAAAGGTATTTAAAAAGTTTCATTTACATAATCTTAATTACACTACAGTATTTTATCAATGGTGACGTGAATTAATAATACTGTAATAATATGGATGGCATTTGCAACAAAGGCATATCTTGTTCCGTTTGTCTTAGTTATTGCACCTGGTATTCTACCATTGTATTTGATTATAAAGTATTTGTTAGGGGTGATAAGTATCCTTAATTATTTTATTAGCTGCTTTCACTTATTACCGTATCTTAATTATTATAATGATTTTAGATATTTCATTAACTTTGACGCATATGTCCAGGTTTATGATCCTCACCTCTGTAAAATCAAACTATTGTTATATTTCGGTCATTTCAAAAAGGAAAATACATATGGAATTTGAGAAAATGATGAATATTAAATGAGCTTATTGGTTTTTTTCTTTTCATTGCCGGCGTGTTGACAAAGTTATCACATAAACAATCTGGCTGACAAATTCCATTTATAGAGACAAAAATATAATGTTCTATTTCTTTTCTCTATTATTACTAATGATACATACAAATGCACATCGGAACATTATGCATTAATCCGAAGCTGAACAACGAGGCCGGGTCGCAGTGTGGCCTTGCTGTGGCCTATATAATGTATTTATTCATAATGATAAAATGTATTATGCAAGGCATATGGAAAGTTGGGATAGGCGCAGATTAAACCCACTTGCGGTTAGCGTATGATGATGCTATACAAAGAAATAACACGGTTTAATTTATTCCGTTTTCGATATAAAAAAATAACCTTTTCTACACATAAGTAACCTTGAAAATAGGTGACCCGCTTCTTATATTGTTCCATAACCCATTGGTTTTATAGCATGAATGTAATTTATCAGTCATGAATGCTCTAGCGTTGATAGGACGCGCGCGTACCCTTTAGGCATGCTCAGTTGAATGATGAACCGATCGTAATTTTAATGTAACAAGACAAATGTGACAGTTGGATGTTTATAAAAAGTTACAGCTTTTTGATCTCGATGAAGCTTTTATTGTTGCACAGAAGGTCAATCTGGATTGATATAAGAGAAACATTAATATAGAAATCATTATTTACTTACGAATTTCCATAATAAAATATACAAAACCTCGCTTAGGCTACATTCTGTCGTTGCTGTTGTTTTTGTTGGTGCAGTTGTTGCTACTGCAGTTGTAGTTGTTGTTGTTGCTGCTGTTTTTGGTTGCTGCTGGTGCTGTTTTTGTTGCTAGTGTTGCTGCTGTTGTTGTTATTGCTACCGTACAGTTGTTGCTACTGCAGTTGTAGCTGTTGTTGTTGCTGCTGTTTTTGGTTGCTGCTGCTGTCGCTAGTGTTGCTGCTGTTGTTGTTATTGCTACCGTACTGTTGTTGTTGTTATTGAATGTTGCTACTTCTGTTGTTGTTGTTCCTGCTGCTGCTGTTGTTGTTGCTGCTGTTGCTGTTTATGCTATTGTTGCTGCTGCTGCCGTGCTGTTATTTTTGCTGCTGTTGCCGCTACGGTTGTTATGGCTGTTGCTGATGCTGCTGTTATTGTTGTTTATGTTGTTGTTGATGTTGTTGATGTTGTTGTTGTTGTTGTTGATGTTGCTGATATAACACACTTAGGCCTGTTCATTGGAATTTCGATTATTCTCCGTTCCACTACTTTAACCATCTTCTACCTTCAATCTCCGTGGCGTCAGTTTAGCCATGAACTTCTCAACATCACTGCGCCAGAATGTTAGCTCAACCAATATTTTTCATATCTCATTATTGACAATAATTCTTTATATATTTTCACGAGTCTTAGAGTCAATCAACCGATGTTTTCCGTTTAAACTTCAATAGAGGAAACACATACGGATCGATAATGATATATGTAATGTGTCTATAAAGCAACGTAGCCTTGGCTTGCCATAAAGGATGTGTTTTTGATTTCCTCCTTCAGGCTTTGCTAATGAAAATAAAGAGTTTCATAAAAGTAATAACTTTCACCTTCTGTTAGAAGATGATGCTCGTCGTTTATAGTTTCTTATGAAAAAATATGTCCCTTCAAATATTGTACCATATGGTTAGAATATTAATAATTCAGTAATGATTATTATTTTGCAATTAACATTTACGAGTACTGGTATTTATGTTTACCTGTTTGCTTACCTGAATTTGTTTGTTAAAATATGTTTGTTTTTTCGGTTTAATATCAATAATAACATTTACATTGTTCGGCTAACGCATTTCATTTCCGTCGTAATCATCGTCTTAAAACTCTCACGTCACGGTGACATTACACATAATGCCGATTCTTCAATTACGGTATTATCTGTCGAAATTGCGTTATCCCGCCATAGTCGTACATAACTCTAATGTACACATCCGTTTTTCTACCAGAGTCGGTTTAGCACTTTTGATTGGTCGGAGAGAGTACGCACCGAGAACCAATAGTGATGCTGGTTATTTATTTTGTTTACACAATGCAATAAAATTAATATATTATAAAACTTTGCATTGAGGTTTTAACCAAAATCCGGCTCAAAACCGATCAAGTAAGGTCGGGTAAAGTTCATTCGGTTTAAAGGCAATAATTGAACCTTACTTTGGAAAGACATTTCTACATAATTGTTATGAAAACGTCTTTGCAATGAAAATTAACGAGTGATGTTGTATAGGCCTAAATAAGCTTATTTTAAGTTTTGTTAACAATTTGGAGATATCCATTAATTGAGGTGATTAATCTGACTTCAGTCTATGTAGGCTACCTCTTCGCTGGTGTTAAATAAATGTGGCTTCTATGTGTGTTTGCAACGAGCGCAGCTACGGTATCAATCTATCTGCGTGGTTGACGCAAATGTCACTATTCTGTCGTATAAAGGTTTCCAAGTTGTTAGAATAACTTAAAGTGTGTATTTTCTCATTTCCGTTCCTTTTAAATCGCAGTAAACGGATTATATTAGGTAGAAAACATGCAGAATTAATATCGAAAACGGTATTAGGATCAAAGGCATTGACCGACGCGATCCAGCAGGTATTCGAGTTCGATGTACAAAGTGCACGCAAGCGAAGTGATTCCGCTACGATGCAATCATAATTAACCATCTGCAAATTGGATTGCTTGATTAATACGCTGAATAATATAGTTCATTGGTCTTTATTAGTGTCAATTGCCTTATGATGTACCGTACTCACATTCTTTATTATGGGGACATTATAAATTAATATGCATAACAACAATAAGATACAAATATCATCATATCATTTATTTTGCAAAAAATACTGTACTGTACTGTACGTAGGCCTATACATGAAAATAGAACAAAGCCGATCAATGAAGTTACATAAATAATATAAAAAGTAACAGTCGAGAGGATCTTAAAGAAATACTTCCATAAAATTATGAGAGAAAAAAACTATAGGCCTAAGGGAAACATAAAAATTACAAATTGCAAATAACAAGAAATAACATTAAACTTGATAGAGTATACCGATATAATATATTTAAGGGATAGTTTTATTTTCGTTTTATAGGAAAACTATAATCATAGATGCTTTTTCAAACGTACCGTAAGTGTTGAATTAATATCAGTTTAGGCCTAAATAAAACATATGCCCAATTGTTCGTTTACTATTATGCTTTATGTGACGATCAACAACTCATCTGATGCCGAAGTCTTTCTCTTTACCCGTTTGATGTTGATTGCTGTTCTCAAAAACTCTTACTCTTATGGTTATAACTTTATGATTAAGACTGATTACTAAATATATAATTTTGTTAATTTCAATCCATGTAGGCCTAATAATAAAGGCATCGTTCTACGAAAGCTAAGCTTCCTCAGTCGTCTGTCCTATGTCTGGAGGAAGTAATTGTACTTCTTGGAAGTAAGTACGGGTACCTAGAATAATTTGTTGATAGTTCCCCAATGGTACCTGGAAGCATGAAGACGAACTCGATTATTTTGTACCTTTCAAAGACTTTATTGGAACTAAACGTTCACGTGGTTATGGATTAACTTATGTGGTTATGTCTCCGTACCACTTGATACCGTATTTACCGGATGTAATTAAAATTATTGTGATCATGAACAATTTTGAAAATGAAATTTGTATTGAAGTCCGTGGGATTATTTTATTCAAATATTTTAATGTCTAGACGAAAGTTACGAAAGTTCATGGAGAAAATGTTTTTCTCCACCATGATCCACAGACGTGTACAAATCCATTTCCAAGGTATCGAACAACTTGCCTAGTTAACATTAGCATTGATTGATACTGACGATTCGAACCGAATTTAATTAAATCAAAGAAAAGAATCAAGTTTTTCGGACTTTTTTTGTTGTTGTCTTGGTCAAAATGTTCGGTATATTAACTCTTACACGTTTATGTTTCCATTACTCTGTTTGGTTGCCGTTCCCGTGTTGTCCTGTCCTGAGTTCTCTTTCATAAACTTTTTTCCTGTTGGTGTTTGTCTCTCTTATATTTAATCAAATTATATCTTTTGGAGAAATCAACAACTTTTTGTTTAAATATCGCCCTTAAACAATTTACTAATAAATGTTAATTAGATATTTGATGATGATGGTGATAATAAGTTTGTCAATTACTACTCATAACATTACTCAAAACATTAGTTAGGCCTATTTGGTAACATCGTGGATATGTAAATTCATCACTACTGTAGGTTTTCATTTTTTTTAATATTTAGGTTAGCCTGAATACTTTCCTGGAACTCGAATATATTGAAAAATTATTTGATGAATAGTTTTCGATTTCGTTAGAATCTGTGCTGGTTTTCGAGTCACCTGATTAGTCACCTGATCTTAACAGTACAGGCGTACATGTAGCTCAATTCTAAGAAAATATTACAAGACCTGTTTTTAACTTGTTCTGTGTTGATGTAATTTTACTGTTTCTGTCAATATTTGATTTCTGTCGTATTTTTCTTCAATAATCAAGGAAAGATATGAAAGGCCTACAAATCATTCAAGGATATATGTAATATAATATTTACAATGATGATGATGATAATAATAACTAGGCCTACTATAAATCGGTCATAACGTCATTGCGTGTTATTTTGGGATTAAACATTATGTAGGAGTATGTATTTAATGTAACTAGTATTCCTAAAGCTTGGCTCCCACAAGGACGTAACGCAAGAAGGATATAAATAAGCGCATCATTGGATCATCCACGCGTCGTGATTGGTCAAATTACTTACGTCCTAGTGTGAACCAAGCTTTAATAATAAAGTGCTGAAAAGTGCATACAAATAATGCCTAGTAACAAATTGAAGCTGGAATTAATTTCAAAATTGAACATATCGGCAACAATGTAGGCCTACTGGTTCTTATCAAAGTAAAAAAGTAGGCTAATAGATCAATTTAATGTTTGTATTTGATGGATGGCAGGACCAGTGACAAACTGACCGTAATTATAATCATACATTTAAAATAATAAACAGAGATGATCATGATATGGATGACTTTTGAAGCCTTGAAAAATGTGAAATTCTTTTATACACATCAAGCGTGCGCAAACACCCTTTCACCGGAAAAGAGTGATCGACTGCCGCAATTAATATAGTTTACTTAAAAGTGCGAGTATTCTCCCGCCTATCAATCTGTAAAACTGACTCATCATATCATTATTGCGTTCATAATTCAGACCAATAACTGTATGGAAGGGTCGCTTGTCGGTGGTTTATCAATCTCACTTGTAGCAATTCATTTCGATATTCTATTCTCCATAGTGTACTGCAACTGACAGATGATAACATGTGTATATCGAAATCAATTTATATGTCAGCATCAATCAAGTGAAGTATAGTTCTGCACACGAGTAATGTGTGGATTATGTCTGGATAGTAACATCATAGATACCCTAGATAACAATAATGAAAAAGGAGCCCTATCTGGAATGAACTTGAAATAGGCCTATATCTCATTGTGCCCATCCCATTATGATCTAGGCATATGACAGTTGGAAGTATCTTCCCACCCAACAAATGATTTACTTAACTATTTTAAATAGATAGCCCGGGAGGTAACCAGGTCACCCGTATGGTAACACTGCAAAAACTGATGTCGTGAGGGAGAATGCGATAAGGATTAAGGACAAACTGTAGTAACGATTGTGATGGTTTTAATCAGGGAAGAGTCACTCGTCCATGGTTTTAATATGAATATGTTATATTACGGCGACTGTGGTTATACGGCGATTAGATGCTTTGAAACGATACCGGTGAATATGCAACAAACCCGTTTTTCTTTGAAGACATCGGTGACGATAACGGTATCCGGCTATTAAGCGGCAAATATGTCTAGTAATAATTCTGTTAATGTATCTTTCTGTAAACATTACTGCAAAAAAAAACCACAATAAAAAACGATGTGTACGTGTTCTTGTGCACGTAATATCGGCCATTATGTCGGGTAGGTTAATTTTACTTTTTTTTTAGAACATGAATGTTTTTTTACGTTGCAGACTGGTTTAAATCTGTTGAAAACGTGAAGTGCGGGACAACCTAGGCCTAGATAATAATGTTATTGGGCTGTTGACAATTTAGGTTGAAATATGATCCAGAAAGGGGGAAATAAGTGAGACTCCTTACCCATACGTCGTTTGGAGGCTAATCGCCCATGACATAATTAGGGTTCGTGTGCCTATTGACTCCATTAAACGCATTGATAAAAGAATATCGCGTTAAAATGTAGTACATATTTTATACAGCCTGAACGAAGCATGACGCACAATATTATAAAAAATATATATTTTAATAATATCCCAAATAACATTTTTAAAGAAATTGCCTTAACCAGCAAGACAAATTGATGGATGTTATGCATTTTTTTTTAAAAAAACACTACACGATGTATTTAAACATCAACATGTTAAATGTTGTCTTCCCGGCGGACCATCCATTATATTTGCCTCTACTAAACAGAACTACCAGGAAGACATGTATGGGTGTCCTGCATTTTTAAAATAAACACTTCGTACCGTAACAGAAATATACGGTGTATTTAAACATGTTAAATGTTGTCTCCTGTTGAACAGAACGCATTTTGACTGTACCTCTATAAATATTACAATTGGTGTCACATGGTGGTTGTAACAAAAAGAAATTCCATTCATTCAACAGTTTCTATGTATTCAGTAGGTTTCTATGAGAAATGTTTTTAAAAATAGTTTACCCATTAAAAACCGTCATGCATATCTGTACAATCATTCTATTCATGAGACCGGATACGTTGTTCAAACAGATTCGATATCATTTAGCCCATAGTAACATGTGATTTTGAAAATACTTTTTTTATGAAATAACACAAAATGTCATATTCTAATTTGTTATAATTTATACATAAATACTTTTATATTAAGATATTCGATATTTAGTTTCTTTAAAAGAAAATAGGTCTACACTATTCGCCATCGGTTCCATTAACAAAAACTTTCTTCCCGGTCGTAGAACCGTAATTTCTATACAAGCTACATTCATTCATCGCTTGGATTCCATTGTCATATAGGGACAATACTAATCGAGGGGAAACAATTTTGTTTTATACAGATGTTGACATTTTTCTTCATAAATATCGGGTTAGTGCGCGAGATATAAAACTAACGTATGATTTGTGCTATATATGAAATTTTTTTTTTCTGTAACGTTTTAAATATTACATTTCAGCCTCAAATCGTTTTATTGCACACGAGAATATTCATTCAAAATGCATTATACAAAATGTTTAAGCCAAGTTCTCCTGATTTCAGCGATTCATTGATCTTTCATTAAGAAATTAGGCCTATTTAGAATGTGTTTAGCTGACTTCGTTCAAAATCAAATGGCGAGTGAAAGGCATTGGATACTGAACATTTTAATTATAAAACATTAATGAGCGCTGCAATAACGTACGAATCCATCTGCACACAAATTTACGCACGATTAAAAATGTCATAATTACTGTAATCGGGTTTGATTGATTTAAGTAACATGTTTTGACTAAATTATGTGTTTTACCTTGCTTTACGTCAATCAAGGTCAAGTGATGAATACATATTCAAGGAATCTTCATAACAGAATTCTTGAATCGTCTGCCAAGTTAATAATTAGCCAATCAGAATGGCGCAAGGCAACATTCGGGCACACTTTCATTTGTAAACAACATGTACTACAAAAGTTGGCAATTGTTACAACCTTGCAAGTAGCCTTGCGAATGCAGATACATAATGACATCTCCCAATGATACTACATAACCTTGAGAGAGGCAACCTGTCCTTTGATGAAGGTAGCCTCGATGTACCTATTTTAGGCCTATGCGATTTTTAAAACAAATGAATTCTGAGTCACAAGGCCTTGCATAGCGACCCTCATCCCCGTGGCCTTAATTAATTGTACGCATAATGGGACACTCTACATAATGTATTGATGATAAACTGCATTATGTAAGTTTTTTAAATTGCATTGTTTTCAACTCATTGCTGTGTATTTTCTCAAATCGATCTTTGTCGTGATGCGATGTACAAGCGATGATTACGTCACATTTCAATGACACAAACATCATCAATGCTAACGAATTTCATGGAAACGAACGATTATGGAATTACAATACCACTATTGTATGATTACTAAACCACGTTTTGTTATTATAAAATATGTTCTATGGTTTTCGATTTGTCATTCTGAAAATAGTTATTGATGTCTGTTATATTACTTATACGTTTTTAAAATGGCAATGACCTTTGTCTATCTGGTATATTTTTACTTTTCTGGAAATTACAGTAGGCCTATGTATGGTATACTTTTATGTGCATCATTTCTGCTGCCAAATATATATCGTATATATACGATATTAAAAAACAAGTACGGTATATTTACGGTATTTAACGCAGCAGAAACGGATCATTTTTAAATTTGCGATTTATTCCACATTTTAAAGTACGTTTTCCTACATGTTCATATTTTTGTTTACTTTACTTGTTTACTTGTTTCAGGAGCTCAGCATTTGCTGGATTCGGAGTCGAGGCTAGGCTATGCCTATAAGCCCCTCTTGAAAATAGCATCAAATCTCGAATACGGCGCACATTTTAGAGGGTGGACCATGCCTGTTCGAGACCTGACTTAAATTGAGTAGTTGATCTTTGGGATTATGTGGCAACTTGCAACCTTATAACAACCTTATTCCAGCCCAAGTTCTTCTCGATTTGTCAACCCGACAGTTCTTTTAATTTGTTCTTATCGTGTTTTAAGTAGGCCTAGTCTACTACTCTCAACTAATTTTACTAATAACATCACATTTCCTTTACACAAACAACACGTGTTAACAGTACTGTTATACTGTATTTCAGGATTTCCTACTAAAAGTATTTAATTGTACTAATAATACCACCGGTTCCACATTGTTCCTCCCCACCCAGGTGATAGAAATGGGTACCGGTATGTAAAAAGTACTGGGAAGGTAAATCAGACCAGAGTGGCGTACCCCGCACAAACATACACACTTAGTGGAGTCTGGCCCAAACGCTAAAGAAATGGAGATGGGCACCACGGCCGTTAGCATTAGCTTAGGTTTCGACTTTACCTTTACCTTTATTATAACATTACGATAAATATAACATAACGCCATACGATCCTGAATAGTTTGTCAATACACGATAAAATACAAACAAATGGCGCGAAAGAGAACCCATATTTATTTGTCGTTTAACAGCGTATTGAATGTTGTGGTGTTCGTGGCGTCTAACCTACTTCTATACTTTAGTGTCAGTATTGCTTGTTTAATGTTATTTGAACAACGTTGACTCTTATTGGCCGACAGGAATCAACTGAAAACTTATTGAAACGTTGAGGGCGCATACACGCACAGCTTGACCGGCGGACGACTATTGACACGACTGGAATATTATTATTTATTAAGAGATAAAAGTATTGATGAGCTCATTTTCGTTTTTGTTTAATTGTCTTTTCAAGGTTAAAAGTATTCGTTTATAGGTTATTAACCTGATCACTATGATTTTCCGTATTTGTGGCTTGGTCGAATAAAAAAAACCCGTGTAAGAGTTGATTGGTACTGAGAATAATTATGCATTTGCAAAAAAAAAAAAAAAAGCGGATGTTTGACTTTTAGTTTTTGCTATCATAGATGTTTTGTTGGTGGGATGTTGCCACATTGTTTTTAATTTATTGCTCTTAATACTCTTCTAATACTCCTCAATGTCACGTGTATTCAAATAGACCAATCAAGTAATGGATCATTCAAAATGTTCGGCCATGAGTGTGAATATCACTCTACTGTCTAGAATTCTATGTTTTCTGTATTACAGTTCAATAAACCAAACGTCAAATCGGATAATGCATTTTATGAATGTTATTACGGATGTGGCGATTGAACAACTGACACACTGAAGCGTCACTGTTCATTGTTGTAATAGTACCTATTTATCAGAAACTCAGCTTTCCTTGAAGAGATTAATAAATAAACAATATCAAGCTTTGTTGTATAACAATAATGATGTGTAGGTCTACGTGTATAGACAGTGTTTCGGTGCAATTAACTAGGTTTATAGTGTAAAGCTCAGTCTACACTATCAAACTTTATGTGACACAAACAATGTGATGTGCCTATATATGAACATGATGATGTCATATCACAGCCATATCTGGGCATAGCACTACCATATTTGGGCACATCACACTTTTTTTTGTCAAAGTATTTAAATAACGTAGACAGAGTTTAAGTTAAGTTCGACTATGCGGTTTTGATTGTATCTTCATTTCCACTTGGTTTAGTTTTGACTGTTACTTTCAATTCCACCTTGCACCATATTATTATACTTAAGACGGACGGGTATATAACTATCTAAACTTTCATTTACTATTTCAACTTTTATTTCTAGCAATCGAGTAAAGCACAGGATTGGCTGTTTTTGGTTTTTCTCTGTTTTTTTCTTGTGTTGTGACATACATTAGTTAGTATTAACAATGGGATAGGACTTTAAACATAGATTACACTAGTCTAGTTACTCAATCTTTTTTTTATCAAATGTTTTGTTTTTTGTTGATTTGCTGTTACTAACATTAATTAGTTTATGCTCAAATTGTTCAGTTTGGTTCGATATTTTAGTGTTTCTTAAAATCATATCGGATCCATCCATCTATCAACACACTTGTCCGTACTAAAAAAGCTATGGCAACGCAATATGATGTATTTGATTATATAATATTTTATCATTATATTGATTGTTGCGTTTCTCGTTTCTTATTAATAAATTCTTAAAAATATAAGAACGACCTTGACGAATGCCTTAGTGCCAAGTAATTTTAATATATTTACTTATTATACAGGTATATGTATTTCATTTATCATATGTTCACATTTTAATTGATGTATTGTAGTACTGTATACTGTAAATCCCTATCTGTTTTTCTATAGGTAACCTTGGCGACTTTAAAAAGAATAATGCACGAGTCCTCGAACTTGTGGATGGCTCGAACGGTGAATAAACCTGCTATTAACCTAGCTTAGCAATGACCATGAACGGTCAAGGTTGGTCTTTGGCGCTCCATAGTGACCCTTTCAAGGATATAAACTTTCAACTAATGATCTTTTGCTGCACTTTGGTGACATTCTAGAAGATGGATTCAGATTTATTGTGACTATAATAGCCACATGACACTGATTTTACTCATCTAATAATAATAATAATCAATTATGCATAAAATTGATTATTGGTCATGACGTCAACGTCCAATTCGTTGGCCTCGACTTTCTCGTCATTCTGTCGTATCATCATCATCATCATCATCATCATCATCTTTCCATTTTAGTTCCTCCTCGTCGGCACCGTCCTCTTAGTCGCCATTGTTCATCATCATCATCATCATAACCATTCATCATCGTTATTCATAATTACACCATAAACAGTGATTAACACGTCATCATCTTTACGTCGTCGTTGTCATCATTATCATCAATATTGTTCAACATACTTGTTTCCATATCATTCCATCCATTCAAATCATCTAAACCAGTATCAACTCTTCTCGAAGGTTGAGACACGCAGGCCCCATGAAACGTACTGAGAGAGAAGTAATACTAACAATTAAATTAATTATTTTGTTCTTACATCCAAACAATCAATACCCCGGTAACGAAATAAGAATTCCACGCCTAAAATATCCTCCATTAACACGGTATTTTCACATTACCTAATCCCAATAGTTTTTATATGTAGGTGACGATGAAAGATCACCAAAATCGATTATAATGGCATTACTAATCATGTGATCAGTTCATGATTGACCTTATGATATTTAAATATTATTAAAGATGTATTGTCCCCCAAAAAAATGAAGATTAATTAAATCAGACTTTGAATAGGCTATTCTGTAGTTTTTTGTTCAATTCAATTTTGTTTCAAAGTGGATAACTATTATGTGACATTAAAATGGCATATTCATACAACAACAAAATATTTTTCCAGGGGGACAATATATCTTTAAAATGTTACATAAGAAAACCTATCCATATTATATTAAAGATATCCTGGTCTCTTTGAAACTCTGTATTTTAATTTACAAGAATAGATTATCATTTTTTTTATTATTACAAAATTTATATTTCCCATTCGGTGTGTCCTATTTCTAATAAATTTCCAGTCGTACACTCTCTTGTTCCAAATATTAAATCCAAATTCTTATTTCAGCCTACTTGACTTGATATTCTCAAGAGCCGTACCAAACTGACCAATGTACTTTAATCCTTTTGCACATCCTGGTTCTCGTACTACAAGGTAAAAATGATTAAAATTGTCCTTTTTAGAATTAATTTTACAAATTATGACAAAAGGTTGTTTGCAGTCCGTTATAACAGCAACTATGGACAAATGGATAAATAATAATAATAATATAATAATAATAAATGAATGTTTCGATTCTCCATGCAAAAACTAATTAAGTAGCAATATACCATAATTGTTTAAAAATTGGTTCCGCAAAATTAGAAGACTTCCTTTTAGTGGATTTTTATTTTACTTTTTTTCGTTTCATCAAATAAATGTTTATACTGTACTACAATGTTAACAATAATTTAAAAGCTTTCAAGGTTTACGAAATAAATGTATCGTCAGATTAGATAAATTTCGCAATAAAAAAAACCTTCGACTGTTTCATCAAATAAACGATATTTGTAACAATGTCCTCCACATCTAATTTGATACATCAAGGATTATCTTATCTCAGAAAGCACTTCTTCGGTACTTCAATGCCATCTACAAGGTGTACAACACTAATTGAACTTGACCTTGAGATACCAAGGGAGTGGCAATGTACCGCATGAGATAACATTGAGATCAATGCTAATCAATAATGATCAATGCTGTCATTACGTGTTAAAGGTCATGCGCTAATGAAAGATGTAAAAAAACAATTAATGAAATTGTGTATTAACCTTGATGATAAGAATTGTGAATTTTACTTCTGTTTCAATTTCTAAACGTAACCCGGGCGACGAAGTCTTAACTTTCGTAAATATGATGTTGACAAAACAAATTGAAAAAACTATAAAATCCACATAAAAATGAACAAAATAAGGATAAATAAATGCTGAAATAATTCAACACTAAAATAAAAGAACGAAGGATGAAAAACTGCAAGAACTTCTGCATTGTTAGACCTATATAGTGTAGTAGTCCTATACAGTTTTGTAAACAAGTAGGCATATTAGGTATATAATGTTATATTTGGGGCGTGCGAATGCCATAAAAATCTAATTGAGTTATAAAAAAAAAATAACAAAACTTTTAAAATACTACAACAATACAATTTTTCCTTTTAAATTATTGAAATTAGAAATAAAATGAAGGTGAAACAGCGGAGGTGAAACGCTTGAAAATGTTGCACAAAGAGACAAAACAACAGAAACAAAGAAGCATGAGTCGACGCTTTTAGGTAATTAAGATATTACACACTTTTTATCAAGTTCAATATATCAGACCTCTTGGTATTTTAGGCAAATTATTAAATAACTTGATCTAAGTAATCATAAAATAATCCCGGGAATGATTTGCTGATATCGCGAGTTACAGAAGACATGACTCACACTTTTACACATAAAGGTTCATTCAACGATTTGTGATTCTTGTTGAATGAAGACAACACATTTACGTCTTCAACATGTGTAGGCCTACAATTTACGCTATTTACGTTTTTTAAGTATTGATAAGAGATCAAGAAAAGTTTCCCAGTATTACTACCTATTAATTATTATTTTATTTTCGATGTGATACAGCGGAAATATCTTGATTCATTGTTAGTTTTAAACGAGTTGAATGTCTACAGCAGTTTGTAAGTTCGATCATGCGTGAAGCGGCCCTATTACACAATATCATCTTTTACTAAGAGTCTAACACTCATTGGTTCAAAGTGTTATATTATTTGCATAATATTTTATCGCAAAAAAATAGTGTAAGCCTATTCAACGATTAAAAACAAAATTGCCCCGTTACATTGCTAGTTTCGTAATAAATAAAAAGTGTTAATGGTTTGTTGACAAATATTATATTCAATATTTTCTTTAATAAAAGGGTTAAAATAAATCTTGTTATTCTAAATTTATTTCTTACAATTTCAGCCTAACTGGGACTACAACCTAAGATAAGATAAGATAATATTTATTGGTCCATCATAACATATGTTGGAAATTCATTTTCCAAATGACGTACACATACAAACATACATATAAAAATTACAAATTATAGATATATAAAAGGAAAACATGAACTTAAAAATAGGCAAACTGGATTATTATTATTATTCATTAAAACTTTGTTTTTAAATACTGTATATTTTACCATTAATCTAATTATACTGTTCATTGTTCATTTGCGCTTTAATAATGTTTGGTATGTTTTAATAATATATATATACAGATAAGTAAATCAATGATGTTGCGTAGCACTGTGTAAATTATATATAAATCATACGTGTTTATCATTCATAAAACTTACGACAGGTTAACAAACAAGTGTTAAAAACCAATTGTTATTCAAACATAACCAGCATAACTATTTGTTTAGAAAGTAATTTCACAACCCTTAATAAATTGATCTTCATTCCATTTAAAGTTCATTAGAAATACATTGCTTTTCATTTGTTTTGCTGGATTACAAACACTTCAAGATACTTCGGTAACACTAGATTGTATAGTATTATCAAGGCCTGGCCTTGGCTTGTATTACTGAATTTGAAAACCATTAGTCGTTTGAGGTCCTTTAGTCGGGGTGTCCTCCATAGAGAATGAGTGTCCTCGCAGAGCTATCCTTTAACTAAAGGTCTATAATGCATTATATAATTTTGTGTTAATGAATCGGAGGACAAGAAGAGAAGATAATACATGTTCCCATGAAACTTTATCTTTGATTTGTGCATTGCAATATTATTTTTTGACGTGACTTTACAATACAATGAAATCTTAAATGTAAAGAAGCGTCGCTTTGAAACTGCAGGCCCTACAAACCAATGGGAATATAATGGATAAGATTAATGCTGTATATCTACATTTTCCAATAACACAAATTATTTAAATCAACTATTAACCTATGGGTGACGTGCTCCCTTAAAGTCATTTTTTATAAAATATTTTGGGCTCAATTATTTTTTTATTGAAAACATCCGGCTATCTTTATTTCCTATGATTATTTTGAAGGTTATCGTTCCGGAAAACCTCGCAAAAATTAATTTCTAGACAAAACACCTTGATATTGATATTATCAAGATAATAACTAGGCCTATGGCTTAAGTATTGGGCTACAATTTCAGTTAATTTGTGTTGATAATCATGGGTTTTATTTTCCCGATGCTCAAAATGTTTACCTGCAGGCTATTACAAAATATTATATTATAATAGTAGTTAATGTAATGTTATTAAAAATAATACAGCAAATTTTTAATTAAACCTTAACAAAACAGTAAAAAGGATTATGCCATTGTACCGTACTCTTCAAATAATAACAAATAAATAATTGTCTGGATTATTCTTAATTACTGGAGAAGAATTGTTTCCTCGAAAAAACTGGTTTGACAGGTATTCTTTATTGACATAATGGTTTAGAATAGGATCTATTTTATTACATAAAGAAATGGCAGAGCTATTACTGTATTTAGTCGTAACAAAATATTTAAAAAACATTTTAACTAGGTCTAAGTGACTTTATTTTTATGTCTTTAATTAAAGTCTAGTGGGATGCCAAATTCAAATAAGTGTCATAAGGTCTTCTGACAAGTGTGCCTTTTGATAGTCTATGCGCACGATTCCTAACCTCAGCATCACCAAACCCCACCAAGTTCGCGTGCAGAAAGTGTCTTGGTACCCAGCACATCTTCAAGGCTGCAACGGCGGGAAGTCGACTGATCAATTAATTTATGTCGGTATCGTTCAGACGCCGACCAGGTATTTTACCGGTAATAATAGGTAGTTATCGTTGCATGGCAAATATTGAACCTGGCCTTGAATATCAGCAAGCATGCCGTTATTTCTTGTAGTAAAGATTTGGATATATTTCTCTGTGGGCCTAATCGTTGCAAATAAAACCAGGTTAATCTATTGAGGACTGTTAATAGGCTTCAAGGTCACGACCCTTTTGGAAAAAGTGCTTTCACTGAACAACATATTAAGACATAATTAGCTCTTGCAATATAATAGGCCTAATAATAATAAGGTAGAGTATTCGAAGTATCATTATTACTTATCTGAATTTGAATTCTAAAATATATTAATAATAAAAACGAGCATTTGTATGGTACTCTAATTTTCTTACCTATTTCAAACTCAAAATGTTTTTTATTTTTTGTTTGTAAATGTTTGTGCCGCCCCATTTCAAATCTGAAAAGGAGCCGACTATGACTACAATATTATATAATATACTAATGTAGGAACTATACGCCTACTATTGCAATTTATTAATTTTTGTTAAATATTTCGTCAGACCGTTGGTTTAATTTAGCTCGTCAAACATTAAATGGGCCTATTAAATTGTTTAGATTAACTTATTTATTTGGTAACATACATGATAGTTATGTTTATTTATTGTAAAAGATTTGTAAAATTTGTTATGTATTTAACATAAATATTACTATTGAATTTGACTTGTTTTTTAGTTTAAAACTATAGAGGACGTACTTTAAATGGGGTAGAAATATAGAAAAAATAAATTCAAGGGTGTTTACAAAATAAAACCACACAAAAATATCATGAAAATATGCTATTTACTAATATAAATGAGAAAAAAAAACAAAAATGGAGAATTATAGTAACAAACAAAGAAAAAACAAACAGAAAATAATAGGCCTAGTTTAAATAATTTGTTTGTTTGTTATCAATAGGGGGCGTACTGTCTCTTTTTTTTATTGACTCATGGGATATCCAAAATGGCAGCCTCCAGTAAAAAACATGATGGTGGAAAGAAAGGAAAGTATAAAGCTAAATTTAGCAAAAACCGAACACCTGATATACAGCATAAACGAAAACAAAAATGGCAGCTGGATGAAGAAGAAATTGCTTTGCTAAAATCAAAATATGACAGCGTATGTATTTATGTAAACGTGTAGTAGTAGGCTAGCTAGGCCTAGAACTAGAGAGAGTCTAGGAGGCCTACTTACTAGGCTTAGCTTAGCTAGGCCAGGCTAGGCCAGGCTAGGCTAAGTTAGACCTAGCCCCCCTACTAGGCCTAGGTAGTTACTACTAGGCTAGCCGTAGCCTTGCTAGGCCTAACTAATAATAATATGATGGGTGCTAGGACTAATATGCACTTTCACACCACAATCTCTCGAGCTTACCCAATTTTAAAATATTCACCTGCTGAGCGGCGGTGATGGTGAGTGACCGTGAAGTCTTATGCCCAGTGAAACTGCAGTAGCACCCAAAAATGCTGTAGGGTAGTAATGCTGTGGCCTCTACTAGCTAGCTAGTAAATAAGCAGTAGAGTTATACTAATACTACTATTATTAATTAATAATTAAGGCCTAGCTAGTCCTGTACGTGTAGGATATTATATTTAAATAACTATAACACTGGACAAGCAAATAGTAGAAATTTTAATATTCCTAAAGCAAAAACTGAATATAAGAAAAGTAAGCTTTGGAATAACCTTCCAGATAATCTTAAATGTATTTCTAATGTAAATATTTTAAAATTAAGTTTAACTACACAAATCTTGTTTTAATTGTTATCCCGAAACATTGATGAAAAACACCCTTGGGTGATTTAAAGTGTTTCCATGTGAAAATAAAGTATATTGTTATTATTATATATATTATTAGTTTGGACAATTACAACTGATGATGCTGATGCAGTGATGGATTTAATAGTGAAATAATTATATTGTTTTTTGGCTAAACAAATTCTCTGATTCTAAAAAATAATGAATACTACTTTACTAGGCCATCTGATTTGTTAATAGCTATGGTGTAATTTAGTCATATCATGGCTCATGAAAGAACATGTATCATGTGACCAAGTGTAGATTTAATATTTTCGACCGTTGAGCGAATAAATAAATGCAGATAATAATATCGAACATTTATAAAGTGCTCTTTACCGGAGTCTCACAGCGCAACATGAAAAGAATAACTATTGAAATAGGTGAGTTTTTAGGAGGGATTTGAATTGAAAAGGGGATGAAGTGTAACCGAGAAAATGGTAAATTAAGACAAAAATCGTATTTACTATTTGCCGATAAATGACGTCGACTTGTAGAGTGTGCCATCTGTAACTCATACTCAAAACAAAACTCTAGCGCTGCCATTCATACATTAGTCTAGTTTCCTTCAACATTGGAAGATGGAAGAGACAGAAAAAATTGAATAAAAGCTTTAATACTTTAAGAACAGTAAGAAGATGTTAAATGTCTGAACCTGAAAAACAAATATTCTTTGCATTTAAATAAGTTTATGGTTAAAACTATCAGCATTGATGCCTAGAAAAATGGCTAGAAAGATTTTTAATAAACTCTCAAAGCAATTACTACTAAAGAATCGTCTTTCGTAATGTAAATTTTCATGTCTAAATTCAATCGATCTAGGCCTACTGTAGCTAGGCATGCTTAATCATGCATATTAGGTGATAAATAACATATTGCTATGAAAAATTTGTATTGCTTAGCTTAATAAAAAAAATAACTTTAAATTTACCATTTGTTTTCTTAATTAATTTAAATAATAATTTGAATAATAAATTCAATGATTCTTCCATGTGTCGATACTCTTCGGCTAACGTTTTTCATTAAGCTATTTTTCAGAAATAAGGACGCGGGTAACTAAAGTTTTTCGTAATGCTTACGCACACGCAGATGGATTTGTTTAAAAAGTGGGCGGAGCTTACATGCATGTTGGGAAATAGCATTAAATTTAACGGTTACGTGCTACTGCAAAAGCTCCCGAATATCCAAAATGTTTTTGTTACTTTTGTAAAGGAATTGGGTCAATTATGTTTTTCTGTATTGATTGTATTTTAGTATTTTGTAGTTTTAATTATTGCTCAAAGATAGCATTCCATACCACCTTTGCAAATATAGCATTTATAGTCGGATACTATATTTAGTCCAATACAATAACTTAATGAACAAAGAATAAAAAACTTAACCTCAAAAAGTATTTTGCAAATCTATTGTGACCTTGGCAATATGATTTAATAAACAATTGGCCTTGGACCCATTTCCCCTGAGAATTTTAATCTACCTACGCATTGATATCTCCATGGGTTTTAGACAACTCAAAATGTTCTCCAGTTATGTATTAGTTAATATTAATATATAAATTACAATTGGTTAAAACAATGAGCAATCATATCAATGTGTAACAACTGATCAAAAATATGTACATTCATTATTAATTAATAAGAAATCATGATAGGACTCCAGCAAAACACGACCTTGGTTGAAATACAACAATGTGACCATACTGTACACGGCAGTTTTTGCATCAAGGAGATAGATAGGTCATACAAGCTATAAGCTTTAAAGCGACGCTACACCATAAAGAAAGTGCTGTGGTTACGAACAAACTGCGTCACAAATAATTGATGCGTGCCCATCTTAAAAACACACCTATCATCGTTTTTTGTTTTAAAAATGTTAAATCTAAAAAGCAAAAGATCTGACTTATTTCTGTTATAGGCCTAATCATTAAATAAAAAAAAAAGGTTTAAATAACCTATTTTGGGCATTGTTTCGCTTCTATGTAACGCCTACCAATAAGGTTACAATCTCTGAAGAGATCAGCTTTTTGTTATTATTGAATATTTTAATTTTATAAATTTGTATTATTGTTTTTTTTTTAATTCATTTATTATTTACTAAAAATGTCCTTGTAATTCTTGATTTTAAACCTAAGAAAAATAAACATTAAATGGTCTTTGATAAAATCTCCTATTTAGTATAAGTTTGGTTATTTGCATTTCTAGTATACTGATACTGTTGATGATTTGTAATCTAAATAAAATTTTTTGATTTATTGCAGTTTGATGCAGCAAATGTGGAAACCTTTGATGATTTTCCTATCTGTCAAAGAACGAAGGCTGGTTTGCTCAAGTCCAACTTCATCTCTCCAACTGATATACAGAAGGCAACGATTGGCCTAGGACTGCAAACCTTTGATATTCTTGGAGCTGCTAAGACTGGTTCAGGAAAAACTCTGGCATTTCTAATACCAGTATGAATTTTTATTTTGTTTTTTAGCAGAAAGTAAATTGACAATGTTGAAAATAAAATTACAGGAAAAACTCTGGGATTGTAATACCATTAGGAATTTTTATTTAGTTTTTTTAGCAGAAAGTAAATTGACAGTGTTGAAAATAAAATTGCAGGAAAAACTCTGGAATTCTTGTACCATTATGAATTTTTATTTTGTTAGTATAACGTATCGGTATAAAGTAAAAGCCCTACTAAATCGATATCGTTGTGGTAACATGTGTTTTCCCTGAATAAAAAAATAAAAAATATACTGCCTATAGTTCGTATGACAAATAGCCCCGTGAATAGGGGTCCCAAAGCAGGGGTTTTACTGGTTTTTTTTCTTTTAATAATAATTATTGATGATTTATTGATGTTACTCAGTTTTTCTTTTTTTATAGTATTTTATTAACATTTTTTTAGCTTTTAGAATGCCTTTACAGAAACAGGTTCTCAGCTGCAGACGGGCTTGGTGCTTTGGTGATTTCTCCAACACGTGAGCTGGCGTATCAGACATTTGAAGTTCTTTCCAAAATTGGCACACAACACGATTTCTCAGCAGGACTTGTGATTGGTGGGAAGGTAAGGAATTGGTTTTAGCCACTATTTATTCTCCAGATCGACATATCATTCTCCCAGAATGCTACAATTTATTTCTTATGACAGTAATATATTTCAGTTTCAAATTTCAGTAGTGGATGGTAAGTGAAAGTCAAAATAAGATTTCAGTAAATATAAAAAAATGTGGTTACCTGCTATCTATGCATATTGTGTGTCAATAATCATTGCCTTGTGGACCTAGAATCCAACGAAAGAATTGAGTGATGAAGATTGTTCTCCCAGAGGGCCCAGTTATGATGAGTGGCTGTGTGTGACAGTGGCATAAGTACACTGGGTAAACCCTTACTAGGTGCACATGAGCTAGATGTGTACACTGGACCTACATGGTTTATAGTCCTTATCCAAGAAGACTCGTTCTACCACCAGAACCATGGAGTGAGTGAGCGAGCCTTGAACCATTGCCGGTGTTATGGCTACATATTACGGTTCCACTGTCTTACCCGCTCGGCCACTCACTCACTTGATAGCTCCCTATTCTTCCAACTTTTACATGTAATGTGTAAGGTACTGTATATACAGTCATATTACAGTTTCAGTAGCCGTTTGAAGTTATTTGAGTATGTCATGATTTGAACCTAGTGCTTGCAGTCTTTAGGCAAGCATATGAACATTTGTCAATCAATTTATACATGACCTAATATTCACACCAATTTCCTTGAATTATTCAGAATAAAATGATCTTGTAATACACAGTTCATAATGTGTATTGCCTAATATTATACAAGTTCAACTTAAGGCCAATATGACCGTAATCCTCCAATCTTTCACTATTATCATATAAACAATATTAAACTGCTTTAAATTGTCAATTCAATGCGTCACATAATGTTTTATGCCCTTGGCCTATGAATTTCAGCCTAGTAGCTGTTGTTTAGCTATTGCAGCATGCTTGTTTTTCTAATAATGTTCTCTTAATTGGTTGAGTTCAATGATGTATTGTTTGTATGTACTACTTCCTTTATGTAGTGAGTGCATTGCGAATGTTTTATCTATTTTAGTTCTGCTTGTTAGCAGTAGATGGAACAGAACATTCTTTTACCAAATGTGCCTAAACTTTAGATGTACTGGCTATAGTATATCTTATAGAATGTACTGAATTATAAGTTCCAGTGGTCAAATTTATAAAAAATGCTTATAAAAACTATATTTCAGTCATTGGTTTTACTCAAAATAAAAATAGAATATATTGATGTGTTTTTTTCATTAAATCTTAGTTTTAATAAGATAAAATGTCACCCCTGACCCAAAGTTGATATTGTTCATTTATGGTTTAGTTTGTTTCATTTGCCATTTTACTACAGGAATACACTGATAAACTCTACAAAACTATACAAATAGATCTTTTGTTTAAATTTAATATTACTTCTAATAATATGTATACTCTATGATATGAAGTAAATGAATTTTCTTGGCAATTTTCCTAAATATGATAGAGATGAGTATAAAAGAATAAATAATAAAATAATAATTTATACTCATTGATATCAAGTAAATAATACCTGTTTAGACTTGCGAGCAGTAAAAGTAGTTAATTCAAGTACATTTTCTAGTTGGATAAATTGTAAATCTATTTGTTAAAACATAAGATTACAGTGCAGCTTAAACACGAAAGGTTATATTTTTTGCGAAACATCTTTTAATGCTCCCCACCTTGACACGGTTTATCTGTTAAGCGTTGACCTCATATTTCGCTTGTAATGTCCTAAGTTTATTAAAATTTATTAATTTATATCTCGTCTGATTCATGTATATTCATATTTAAAGTATTTAGGAATTTATTGGATTTTGTTTATAAGGGTATTAGATCCGAAGGATAACGTTTTTATAAATACCATATTTTTAAAAAGGATCAAAATTTAATCATAATAATTTGAAAGCTTATTAAATTATAGGATGTTGTAATGACTATTAATTATGATATTACTTTAATAAAATGATTCAAAATACAAACATATATTTTGTATTCCTTTTAAATTTAAACATTTCTGACCATTTTCTTCCTTTGCAAAATAGGATAATTAAAACACATTTGAAATAAAACATTTTCCTAAAATCTTAGATGATGAAATCCATTCATACTAGTAATGTTATGTTTGCGATACACCATGTGTTTGCAAAAAAAGAAGTAAATGAGGTTGACTAAGTCTCAATGTTTAGGTTGTTACGTATTGTCTCCTAAATGAAATAAAAAGAACTCACTGGCTTGATAAATAGAGCATTTTCACTAAGCAATTGGCTAGCATAGAACTTTTGCTAAACATTGTACTCTGGTCGACTAATATTAAAGCTGTTGAAACATTGTACTTGGGTAAAGTTTGGTACGTCTTTCAAGTGTTAGATATGTTCAACTGAATGAAATGACCTTGAAGAGGAAAACCCCTAGACAAATGGAAAACATTTATGTATGAGTATTAACTTTACCAAAAAAAAAAATGTTTTTCTGCACCTGTACCTTTTACAACATTCTGTTAAAAACTATGATCAGATTTAAACGTTTTTGAAGATTATATGTCATGAAGACCTTGAATGCTTGGCCCTTGAGTCCCTGCGGCAGATTAAGCTGCTAACTACGATTAACTAGCTTGCCAATTCTAACATAGGCATTATGAATTACAGCTACTTAGATGTGACTTTTATCGTTGCTTGATTAAAACCAGAACAAATCATCGCAATGATCAGTTTCGTTCTTTGTCAAAAGCAGGTCAACGGATCTAACGATGTCTAAAATGTTCTACTTAATATTCGGATCCCTCGAAACGTAAAATGTCAACTGACGATTTAGCCGTCAATGTGTAAATACACTGTGACGTTTTGTTCTTAGTTGATGACAGGAGGATGTTTTTTTTATTATTGTCTTAACAGGAGGGATCAGTTGAGTGCTGGAAAAGTGATATTTATTTATTTTTATTTTCCCATCCAACACAAGGTTCACCACTTACTTACAGTCAGAATAACCAATTTATTAAAATATTACAAATTTATGTTATATTCATGATTTAAAACAATTTATTTCAAGATTCGTTCTTTAAACTGTCACTATTGTCCTGTCTGTGCAAGCCTTCTCTCATAAATTCATCCCAAGATGTACTTCTCTCATTAGATCAATGAATGTCTAACTATTTTTGCATTAGAAAGCTTTAACCAGGCCAGGAATTTGGATAAATAAAACGAGGATTGCTTATTCTTTTGATATAAATTCTTTGGCTGCACGTTCTGTGTATCCCTATACCATGAAAACCAGAACCTAGGATCGAACCAATACCAATGATTAAAAACTAATCCCTTGTTTATTTGATTTTATTATAAACTATCTATTAAAATATATTCAACAAAACGTTTTGTAAGACCATATTCCTCCATATAATTAATACTGGGGGCGATATTTATAATGTCTTGTAAAAAGTTTAAGCTGTATAGATTTTAAAATAAACTCAAGCCTTTTGTTTTTCAGATATGACACATCCATCGTAGTGGCTTGGTCACTGATAATGTGTTTGACTAAATTGACTAATTTCTTTTTTCTATTTTCCTTAATTTGGGCAATTTTAGCAAAGACAGCTGCGATTCAGATTTTTTTTTGTTTTGGATAATGACCATCAATATGTCTAGTCACAAATTTATTTTTCATTTCTCGTAATTTTCGACTGTTCGAGGTTTTTGTCTAGACCGCCCCTATTTTTAACTTGATGTACTGGTTATGTTCACACTTTATTTAATATTAGGCTTGTGTTTTTTATTTTCAAACTGTGACCATAAGATCATAGTTTTTGGACTTTCAGCAAAGGTCATTTAGACATCACACATACTGTAGAAATTTGACCAAATATATTGTTTCTTTTGTTAGTTATATCTTCAAGTTTTTGTTATTTTCTATGATAAATAATGAACTTGCCTTGTTGTCGGTGATTTTGTGAATGAAAACCCAGATAATTTGTTTCTATTTTTTTTCTACTGGTCGATACAAAAAACATCAAGTTTCGCATTTCGCATACTTAAAATTCCGGAGAAAACTTTAACAAAGCAAACATCAAATTTTAAACATGTGAACGTTCCCTATTTCGGTTTGCCCCAAAATGACGTCACTTAATTTCTGCATATAAGAAGTACACTCTCATATTCACTTGGCAGGCATTTAAAATCTCTTTTTCCTATAAAATAAAAGCGGTTGTTCAATTCAAGTCCAGTTTACATATCTGACTTGTGTGCACATTAAAGAACCTGCTGCATATTTCATCCATGGATCTATAGAGAAAAATTGAAAAAAGTGACAATCAATATTTTCAAACAAAAAAATCAAATACCTCCATTGCTAAAAATGTTTTTTATTAAATTTTTTTTATTTTATCAAATAGAAAATTGATATTCACTGTTGGCAAGATGCCTTAAATTGATAAATTGTACAAACAATGGGGCAATGAAACAACCTTGTCAATTTATTAAATTTCCAATAATCTCACTCTTTCACGGTCTTGATTGACTCAACAGAGCAATAAAAACACTAAAACCCCTATACAGTAACTATTTACCAATAGAAGTAAAAGATATATAAAATAGTATTATAGCAGATTGTCATGGTCTTGTTTCCTGATTTGGCACTCTTCCTTGATTCCACATGCTTTCCGCTGTGGATCGTGGCTTTGCAAATCTCGTGGGCTGAGTTTACTGTCTGACCGGAGGGCCATGTGCAAAACATGAGCTATGAGAAACTAGCTTTATCTCACAATCCATCACATTTATTTTAAAATGAATGACCTTGCATGTATTATGATATTTCCTGTAGAACAGAAAGATGTACTTCTATGTATAAACAATGTCCATTTATTATATAATAATGAAGATGTTATATTCATGTGTAATGCTAGGTTTCTGTACATTTTCAATAATGTTTACCCAGAAAGCGAATGAAATGTGTACATTTTTAGTTTTAAAAAGGCCACTACAAGTTTTCAATTGTTTCATTAAATGTTTTTACGACCTTATATGGCAAATACAGGATTTACCATTGTAGTATGTAATGGGTATATTTTCTTTAAAAATGGCTTTATTTTAACATTAAAATTTTCATTTTGGTATATGAAGTAGAAATCCTCTTCAACTTTTTTGGGAAATTCATGTTCCACCGAACGAAAGGGTCTCCCAAAGATAATTCAGTTTTACATTTAATAACAATAAGTTGTTCAATCGAACATTACATTAATGGAGATAGAATAATTGCTTTTTAGAAGTTTTTGTTGTTGTTGCTATTGTAGTGTTTATAGAACTTAAATTAATGTTGTGTTTGCATCATATCTGTCTATGAATGGGTTTCCAATTTAATTTCACAGAGTTATAATTTAAAAAAATATGTAATCAACCAATTTTGCACAAAGGCTATTAAATTGAAATGTATATTGTTAATTTAATGTCATATGTGAAAAATAACATTAGCCAGTAGGCTAGGATTTATATTGAATCCACAATATGTAAACTAACATTTAGACAATCAAAAGCGAGAATCTGGGGTAGCCTTGAAAATTTATTGGAAAGTACAGGGATTGTCTCGTGGTAATGTAAAGGCAAGATATAAATGGATTATATCTATAGACATATGTAATTGGATGTAGATCAACCTGAGATATGTAATTTCAAAAGATGCAAAACCACAATGTACCTTGTAACGTATTACACATAGTGGTCGACATGTTTTACTTTCAAATTTGAATGTCCGGGTTCAAATATGATAGGAATGGATTATATTTCTAGACAATTTAATTAGGTATGGCTCAACCTACCAGACAAAATTACTAATACAATACAATAAATAAAATTATGACAACGGAGTGGAGTTGTGGCTTGGTGGTTATGATGCTTGGCTACCAATCCAAAGGTCCTGGGTTCATGTTAGGATTTTTTAACAACAAATTACAACTCCCCTACCAAAGATTTTGTTTATGTAGAGCATTTTGTGTATATGTTTGTATTGTGAACAGGAGTGAATGAATTGCTTATTAATCATAGAGTCTGGGTCCGAATCTACATATGGTACAAGTTGACAAAATGCCACCTGTCAGTTAAAACTGAAATTGAATTTGTCATTTTACCATGATAAAAAATGTTGCATTGGGTGCAAATGGGTGCTTTCTTCAACCTTCAGGTTCTTGGTCCACATCAATACAATGCTATTGCTTTTAAAAGTGGAAATATGTCACGTGTCACCCGAAGCCTTGGGCCGGATTCACAATAGTATAGATTGACGTAGTATGGTCCTGCCATTCCAGAAATGTGCAATGGGGGCAAAAAGTTCAGTATTTATGTATTTTAAAGCAACTTATAGTGCATATTTTTAGCATTATTTTAGCAAAGCATGACAGTTTAATTGGCAATGATTACCACACCCAACACCTCGAGCCGGATTCACAATATGTAGTTATACTATGTTAAATAATAAAGCTCAATGTATGATATTAGTTGATTTCAGTTTACAGACTTAGATATGTTTTCTAGGTTAAACAAGGCCATATACATGGCTGCAGTCGCATGCTCAAGTTAGTGTTTACCGACCGACCAACCAACCGACATAGTGAGTTGTAGAGTCGTGTTGCACGCGACTAAAAACCTAATGTTAGTACCATTGCGTATGCACACATTTCTCATTTTGTTGATCAATCGCCATTCTTGTCTTGTCAAAAGCCAGCTTCTGTCTTAAGCCCTTTGCTCTTTAAATCATTTAATTTCACAAAATATAATGCCCTATTTTAATCATGTGAACTAAGGTTATCATTATATCAATCATAAAAAAATGTCAACACAGTTTCTAAAGCAAAAATCAATCGTTGAACAAAGAAGAAAAAACATATTTCATTCATCATTGTCTGGCCTGATTCAATTTGATTATTCTTGAACAAATTTTGTCTCTGGAGATTTAGAGTTTTGGGTAACTGCACTAAAGGCTTAACCTTGGATAGAAGTACTGAATTAAGAAAATGTGATAGTAGGTGACACAGACAACAATTGAAACAGGTGTCTTTATAGTAGTAAGATGCTGTAAAGCATGTAAAATATACATAATGTTTTAGCTATGATAGCGTGCATTATGTATTAGTTTGATCTTTTGCCAATAGGGTAAAAGTTTGAATCAGAAGACTTCCAGTTTATACATTTTTGTAAAAAACAAATGTTCTTGACAGAAAATATTATTTTTTAGATATAAGAAACAATATTTTTTTTTCTTTTCCTTTTGTTAAAATTGAAGAACAATTTTATGAATGATAATATCTACCTTTTTCGCTCATTCATTAACTATTTTGGTGTGCATTTGAATTTTGTGGTACTTCAGAGTTTGGAGGCTAATTTGGAATATTGGCTACTTTTGCACAAAACTGTAATGTGGTGACGTTATAGTTCTTTGTGGATGTGAAAACAAAGCCAACCTGTGACTATTTCTTAAACATGTATTCAATTAACAATCATGCACACTCGCAATTCTTATCTCAGTGTTTTCTTCAACATTTTACTGTAATTTTACATTAATGCGAGATTTAATTAACTTTTTTGATAAACTTTTTCTTTAAAAAGTGAAAGTTAATTGAACCAGGTCGGCCACATCCTTCTGTCTCATACAGTCCGTAGGTCATTAACCTTTGTAAATTGTCATGAACCATATCTGACCTGCTATATAACTATCTTTCCTTCCAGTATGCTACATGGATTACCTAATAAAGTATTATTGTAGTATTGTTCAAGTTTGGAAAAACCTTGTAAATGCTTGGAGAAGTTTCTGTTTTGTTTTTTCTATAGTGCCTGGTACTGTATCTAGTACTTTTAAGAAGAGTTCAAGGAAGCGTACAATAGAAACTAAATTATTATACTATTTTTAGTTGAATAGTCATTAAACTTTATTTCAATGGAGCAGGATGCGATGGAGTTTTATTGATGCTACAATGAATTTTTCTCTTGTTCATCCCACCCATCAAAATCGGGAATTATTACGAAATACGGGCATATATAACTATAAACTTTAGCAATCAGCAAAAAGTTGCATTGTAAGATATTTAAGTACAAATTAAATCATTAAATAGGCCTACACACACAAAAAAAATACAGAAGCACGAAGAAAAAAATAAAAGTAATAACAAAAATAAAAGTAAGTCTACTAAAAACGTCATAACCAAAATGCTGAGTCACTCAAATAATGAGTTTTTTGCATTGCAGCTAAATGTTGCCATCATGATGGAAAAATCTAATAGTTGGTACGCATGAACTTTTGTGAAAAAATGCACTATTGTCTGATATGACTATCATACTACTACTAGTACTACTGTAGATTTTTTAAGTTACTAGTTTGGAAACATAACTCTAGACAATCGAGGTTGCGCTTGACGGTTAGGGTTAAGGTTTGTAAAAGTACATATTGTACAAATTTCATAGTTTGGCCTCATCATCGTGGTCATAGAAGATCACGTTAATGCCTCTGCAACTATCTACAGTGACATGAGATTACAAAAGGGTGCGGTAGCAGATAATTCCATTTCTTGATTACAAGCAACGAAGAAATGTCCTCATCTTAAAAATGTCCTCATTTCAATGACATAGCCCTCAACTCCAAGGCAATAACCTTTGTAATTTGTCGGTTTTTTTCACCTTGCTTTTAATTTTCAAAAGCAAAAGGTCATTTGAAATGTATTTCTTTGAAAAAAAGAAGCAAATTACATTTATCTCTATGACCTTTAAACTATGGAAATTACTAATTTTTAATATAGCCTTGCCTTAGATTACCAAAAAGCCTTCCATTAGTACCTTTATAACCCTGCAAGGTTTCTTATGTTCTCAAGTTTTTATGTTTTTTCATTTCCATACTGCATATTGTCCTTCAAGATGTTTAGAAATCTCTCATGAAGGCATTTATACCTTTCTGAAAGTTATATACATTATACGTTAAAAATATTTACATGAACTAGAGTTACGTGTGCAAAGTTAAGCTGATTAGAATCATATCAAAGTTAAGCAACCGATATAATTGCTTAGTGCAATTTCTCTCTGTCCTAAAATCGGATGTAAATCAGATATTTCTCGGTCAACCGATTGAAGCACTGTTTTTATTAATTCTGATAAATGAAAGAGCGTGTAAACATTGAAAATTGTCTGATATTTTATTTGATGAAGTTGGCCGATTTCGTTTGTGGCCGTAAACAAAGAATACTGTGCTTTATAATAAAGATAACTTACACCATCTGATATTTACTTAAGTTAAAACAGTCTCGTCGAAATGTCCTACGGTAACTACATTTGGCAGTTTTTATTGACCACATGATAGACTGTTTCACTGCAATTGTATAGCGTGTCACAGATTGTAAGTTGTAACTACAATTGACAAATCAAATGGACCAACGTATCAGCAAATGGCCGAATAACATTATCAATGTTGTAATTTTATGTTTAAATCCATAGTTCATATCCTATGAAATCCCGAGGGAGAATCTGATGAACCCATGATAGTGATTCATATTATCCTATCAGTTTTGGGAATATAAATGGAACATAAAAAAAATTGCAGAATCATAGTTTTGTTTTAAAATGTTACCTTTGGATACTACACATGGACACTGCACATGTGCGACTTTGTATATTTCTGTGGCTCAGTATTCAAATTACATTTATTGAGTGTGAACAAGAGCACTACTGATCCTGAAGTTAATTATAATGTTGGACTGTGACTTCACAAAGAAAAGAAACAGATTTTGTTTCACTTTTTAGTTCCAAAATGTTAAAAAGACATGTTTTGTTGAAGTCTTTTTGATCGGTGAAAAAAAGAATTGTGGTTGTTTTTTATGTTATAAAACTTTAAAAACTTCACAAAACTGTGCACTGAAATACTTATTTAGTGTACAAAGTAAAAATAAATGTTGAAAAGACCCTGTTTTGTTGAAGTCTTTTTGATTGGTGAAAAAATGAATTGTGTTTTATGTTATGAAACTTTAAAAACTTCAAAAAATAGTGCACATACAACTTACTATTATTTACTGTACAAAGTAAATATAATTAAATTTGTACTTCAGTATTGATATTCAGTTTGAAATCTCAGCTTAATTAAGTAATAGTTTAGAATGAAGTTCATTCATACAGTATTGTGTAAAACAAGGTTGAATGAGTGATATTGTGTACATAATGTAAACAAGAGATATATGTGAATGTTCTGTTTATTTAAACGAAGGTCATAAATTTCTATAAATAATGCTCTTAATAATTTGTGTTTTAATTACCTATCGACTAAGTATTCATAAAATTCAACCTGATATTAGAATAGTCTGCCAATCAATATAAAAAAAAAATCATATAGTGTTAATCATTTTAAGTTTTAGATCTCTAAGCGCATCTGATTAATTGAATAAGTATGACTTATGACAATATAATATAATAGTATTACTTTGGGTGTCTAGAAAACTCAGATCTAGAAATCTCAGATCTCAGATATTTTGTTTAGGTTCGAGAGTTGGTAAAAGAAGTACCTGTCTGTGGAAGTGTTTAAATGGAAAAGTGTGTAGTGAAATTGCTCGCAGTTGAAGTGTTTAGCTGGGAAGGTGGGTTATAGAAGTACTATGTCTGGAAGTGTTTAGGTGGAAGAGTTGGTAAAGGAAGTACCCATCTGTGGAAGTGTTCTGGTTGAAGATTTAATATTTAAAGAAGTACCTGTATGTGGAAGTGTTTAGGTGGAAAAGTGTGTAGTGACAGTGCTGTCTCTGGAAATGTTTAGGTGAAAATGTGTAATGGAAGTGTTAAGGCGGAAGAGTGTGTAGTGGAAGTGCTGTCTGTGGTAGTGTTTAGGTGGAAGAGTTGGTAAAGAAAGTACTGTCTGTGGAAGTATTTAGGTGACATGGAAGAGTTGATATTTAAAAGAAGTACAGTACCTGTATGTGGAAGTGTTTAGGTGGAAGTGTTTAGGTGGAAAAGTGTGTAGTAGAAGTGCTCTTTGTTGAAGTGTTTAGGTACTGTAGGATAGTTGGTATTGAAGTACTGTGCCTGGAAGTGTTTAGGTGGAAAAGTTGGTATGGAAGTACTATCTGTGGAAGTATTTAGGTGTAAGAATTGGTAAAGGAAGTACCTGTCTGTGGAAGTGTTAAGGTGAAAAAGTGTGTATAGTAGTGGAGGTGTTTAGGTGGAAGAGTTGGTAAAGTAGACGGAAGTTTAGATGGAAATCTGTAGCAATAAGGTTTATATTTGAAGTGTAGCACATTTACAGTTTTGAAGGGAAATTTTTATTTCCTTATTATCAATGGCCAGTATGAGATAGAAATTATGTCAATGGCATCTGAAATTCTAGAGATATTCACTTGCAGATGTTGTTGAGCTGACTCTACCTTTGTAAAATCAACGAATTTGTATCAAGCAATGTAAAAAAAATAACTAGGCTTGCTTGGCCATCATTTTCCTTAGTCTGTTAGTCATTGTCATCAATTTCATCCCATGAGCTTAAGATTGCTAACCTTTTGTTAAAGGTAATATTCTCAAAGGGGATGTTTTTACACAAATGTACATTATATGGGTGAACGGTCAATGTGACTTTGCATCATTTGTCAGCCACTGCAACATGAATAATGTTTTTAGCTTGTTAAGTGATCCAAAAATAGAAACAAAGTTCAAATAGCACACAAGTAGAACATATTTCAAACTGTTTTACATAGAGGGAACTATAACTGTGACCATGACTAATGAGAATTTCTTAATAAATGTAATAATTAATTCCACCTTTAAGTTGTTTTGTGACTGTGCAATTTGGTACTAGTAGTCACTCTCATACTGTACATTTAAAAGTAACACATCAAATGCCAACTTTAAGTCAATGGCTACCAGATGTCTCTGTGAGACGGTTATTTGAACCAGTACCAGTACCTAAGAGGTTATCTTTTGGTCCCTGGTTTTTGTGTGTGTGTTTCTAGAATTGTTCTTGGAAAGGTTTGTCTTTCCCCACAAAACAATTCATTGGTTTTTGTCCAGGATCTTATAAACATGAATATAAAAGCTATACTATATTTATACCAATATCAAGAATTCAATTCAAAAGACAATTTATTTTCCTCCAACAGATAATAGGTAAAAAAACAGTAGTGACAGATTGAGATTATTGAAAAATAGAATGACACTATGTTGATACCACTCTATTGATACACAGTAGTGAGTGCTCTATAAGTGGGGTAAATATTAATAGGTATGACTTTTTGTTTCTTATAGGATCTTCAGTCGGAGGCCGACAGAATCTGCCAGACCAACATAATAGTGTGTACCCCTGGAAGGCTACTACAGCATATGGATGAAACCCCAAATTTTGATTGTTCAAATTTGAAAGTCCTCGGTAAGACCATGAATACTACATTGTTGAAATGGTTATTTTCCAAAACAATTATTCCTTTCAAAAGCAGAATTCCACTGGTCTTGATATATGGTAACAGGGAATGGATTCTACTTCTCATACCATCAGTTTTATGAATATCATATGACTAACATTGACCAATCAAATGCCAACATGTTATATAATCTATAATATTTAAGAGATTCTAGGAAAAATATAATGCGCACATACTCAGCCAATCAAAATATAGAGTATATTGTTTATGAGGTGTATTTTCATAAAATTTTAGTCGTAATTCAACATCAACAATAAATTACCCGCATGCATTTAACAGATAAAACACTTTTTTTTATTGTTTTCTACAAGTGTACCAGAACATTTTGCAAAAAGTTGTGCATTCATTCATGGAATGAATGCATTAATTTTTCAATGGTGCTGCTTTCCTTTCACGCAACGCTTGTACACTGCTGAGAGCTCATAATTAATTTATTTGTAGTGACCGTTTAACTGTTATCTATCAAAGTTTTTCTGTTGTGTTTATGTTTATAATGCTTTAAAAATCAGCAAATTATTAAAAAATTTAGTTTTTATGGTAGCCCTTAGAAGATATAGATGCTTAGAATATGTTTTTAATTAAATAACCAAAAAAGTAGTATTTAGTAGTCTTAAAGCAAAATACTGTAGAAATTCATATAGATATTCTTATAACATAGAATTTGTAATGAATGAAATTATTTTCCTCATTTTTGCCCTTGTATTCAACGCTGAATTATTATTATTATTTACTGCTTTCTTTATCGCTACAGATATTTATAATTATAAAGCTTTTGTCATTTCAGTTCTCGATGAGGCTGATCGAATTCTTGACCTTGGATTTGAGAAAACCATGAATGCAATTATAGAGAACATACCTAACGAACGACAGACAATGTTGTTCTCAGCCACACAAACTAAGTACGAGTTGCCTAATTGCATGAAAATAACTTGTTTCTTAATTCAGGATATAATATAAATACATAGCATATCAAATGATTTTATGAATGAAGGATTTTAAATAATACATTCTTGCATTTCGTGTTTAAAAATGGAAAAAAGGAAAATATCTGTAATGTGTGTGCATCGAACATAGTTAAAGCTGATTTGAATCATATCCCAGTTACAACTGAATAGTGCCTGTGTTAACTAAACTCTTTTAACAGATATTTTACTTGTTTTGCTTGTGAATGCAGAATAAGCTAAACTATAATGTAACTCGGATAGACAGCCATTTAAATATGATGGAGAAAAGAGCGTGTAAACATAGCTTCAATCATACTTAAAGAAGTATTGTCCCCCAGAAACATGAAAAATGAAGATTAATTAAATCAGACTTTGAATAGGTTATTTTGTAGTTTTAATAAAGTTAATCACTTCCGTAGAAAAAAAAAATGTTTTCCCTTATAAAATGACAAAATAAATGGTTAAATTCAACCAAGAATCCATTGGCTGGCAGCCAATCTGACTATTTTTTGCTTTAAATTACAGTTTTTCCAGGTAAATAAATTGTTTTTCAATCTAATTTTTAGTCGAAGTGGATTATATGACATTAAAATGGCTTATTCAACGAAAAAAAATTTAATAATTATTTTTTCAGGGGACAATACATCTTTAAATACTAATCTGTTACATTAATTTGTTTATATTTGTAGATCTGTGCGTGACCTAGCCAGGCTTAGCTTGACAGACCCAAAGTTTATTTCAGTGCATCATCACCATGAATTCAGCACTCCAGTACAGTTAGAACAGGTATGGCATTCAAATCTTATGACAATATCAAGAAAATGTGGTAATCTGTCTTTCCTTTCTTATTTTCTTTGCTTCAGACTATTGGTGCCCAACATCATAAACCTTGAGATGGCTGATTCTCTTTGCTTCAGACTGTTGGTGCCCAACATCATTAACCTTCTCCTCTGTGTACAGGCTTCTAAACATAGTTTGTTAGATGACTCATTCTCTTTGCTTCAGATTTTTGTTACCCAACGTCATAAACCTTCTCCTCTGTGTACAGGCCTCTGCACATAGTTTGTGAGTCTTGAGATGGCTCATTCTCTTAGCTTCAGACTTTTGGTGCCCAACATCATAAACCTTATCCTCTGTTTACAGACTTCTGTACATAGTTTGTGTGACTTGAGATGGCTCATTCTCTTAGCTTTAGACTTTTGGTGCCCAACATTATAAACCTTCTCCTCTGTGTACAGTACAGGCTTCTTCACATACTTTTTGAGACAAACTTGAGATGGCTCATTCTCTTTGCTTCAGACTGTTGTTGCCCAACATCATAAACATTCTCCTCTGTGTACAGACTTCTGCACACAGTTTCGAGACTTGAGATGGCACATTCTTTTTGCTTCAGACTGTTGGTTCCCAACATCATAAACCTTCTCCTCTGTATAAGTTTCTGCACATAGTTTGTGAGACTTGAGATGGCACATTCTCTTTGCTTCAGACTTTTGATGCCCAACATCATAAACCTTCTCCTCTGTATAAACTTCTGCACATAGTTTGTGAGACTTGAGATGGCACATTCTCTTTACTTCAGAGTTCTGTTGCCCAACATCATAAACCTTCTCCTCTGTATAAGTTTCTGCACATAGTTTGTGAGACTTGAGATGGCTCATTCTCTTGGCTTCAAACTTTTGATGCCCAACATCATAACCCTTCTCCTCTGAGTACAGGTTTTTAACCTGAATTTGACATGAGATTGTCCTTCTTCTTCTTGTTAATAGTACCCAACAACATCATGAATCCCCTGTTTAGGAATCTGTATACAGCTATCTGCAAATTATTTCATTGTTTCTTGTTTTCCTCAATCCTGTCTCTACTTGTCCTTCACAAAGGATAAAACCATTTTTATGTTCCTTCTCATTATGAGGAAGGACATGTACAGGATGCTAATGACGTTAATAAGGACAAATGTTAATTGTTGCAAAGCTGATTATGTTGTAGGGTTTCAGTAATTAGTCCTATCGGATGTTGTTCCCATTGGGATGCGACACAATAATATCGAAACACAGAGTGCATAAATACGGCCTTGCTCATTACTAGTGATGTTACTGTCTTAAAGTAGGAACTTTGGCTTTCTTTATGTATAAGATGCAAAGCTGCGAATTGTGTCAGTTTGCAATAACTTTTGGTGCATAAGGTGTTGCGTTGTCATGAAGTAGGCTATCTAGTGGGAACCATGTTTAAGGGATTGGCTGTGTTAAAATCATATTATTTCTTTTATGTCATTGTAAAGTGTTCCTCTTATGTAGGTGTAACAGATTTATTTTAGGGTTCCTTTTATGATTTCTCCTGTGAGAGCTGGCTTTATTTTACTACAGTAATATTACATATATCTGTTTGTTTCATTTGACTGATCATGTGAAAGAATCTATACATTCATTCATTACATACAATTTCATAATTAAACATCTATTTATAGATATTCAGGGTCACATTTAGTAGTGTGAAGAAGCACTTTTCACATGATGATTGAGAGAATGGCATAATGCTCAGTAAAATTGCATAGTTGGAAAAACAAAATCATTGGAATACTTTACTCCCTTTAAAGTACCACTTCATAGCAGTAAAAATTATTACATTATTACATAATTGTTAGTAAGGTTTTATAACTAGAGAATCTAGATGATGATTTATTCATGGCAAGATTCTTCATTTATTCTATGCTATCCCCATTTTTAAACATACTACTCTACCATTGAATATATTCATCAATTACAATCAGTTCAATATCGAGCGTAAACTAAGTTGTTCGTGGGTGCCATGTAGCCTTTTTGTCTCTCAAACCAAGGCTAGAAATAAAGACGCAATATTAACATTGATGTTTAAATAGAAGTCTTAATATACTCGGAGTTGAACGTCCTACTACTTGAGTAACATTACTCTGAACCTAGGCTTTAATAGTTCATGGACACCGCAGTGATCAATAATAACTTTGCTTCTATCCAATAATAAACCATGTGCAACAATTACTTTATACGACCTTGATTGTAAGACATTTAATAAATGACTGATAACATTGTTAAATACTCGCTTGAGCAATATGTTCATTTTATGTGCATTTCATTCTCGTGTAGATTGCACTATGGAGAAAGATTGAATTTTGAATAAAACTATTCAGATTTTGTTTTCATAAATTATGCTATTAAACTGTGTTGTTTTGAGTGTAGACAATTTTTACCATATTTGGTTCGTATTGTTTAACAAGCACTTTTTATAGAAGTACCTCTGTAACACCCACATTAAGAGGATACTGTGTTTCAACACTACAGCTAAACTCTATTCAGAGGACACCCCTATTAAGGGACAACTTTCCTGGAAAACAGACGAGAGGCAAAATATGTTTTAATACTACGGCTAAACTCTATTCAGAGGACACCCCTATTAAGGGACAACTTTCCTGGAAAACAGACGAGAGGCAAAATATGTTTTAATACTACGGCTAAACTCTATTCAGGGGACACCCCTATTAAGGGAAAACTTTCCTGGAAAACAGATGAGAGGCAAAATATCTTTTAATACTACGGCTAAACTCTATTCAGGGGACACCCCTATTATTGGGTCCTGACGGTGTCCCCTTAATAGAGGTTCTACTGTATGTACGCATCCTGGTATTTATTCTCGTACAAGATACGTATTATAATGCAGTATGCACAGTTTCATTCACCACTTATTATACATTGATATGTTCGAATTTGTAAGCAAAAAAAGGTTTCCATAATTTGCATATGAAAGTAGTTGTTTATGCAAACAATGTTTACATTTTCGTCACTAACTAAAAACAGAGAATGAGTGAGATTACATCATTGCTTTTAAATTGATCACGATCTTGTAAACATGTTCGTCAATGAACGAATCCATAGTAAGTTGAGGATGAGTTCAACAACAGATGCGGATTAGGAGACAATCAAGCGTGTACAAAGCGCTTAATTAGTTGTCTTCCGGTAATCGTAAGAGTACAAAAACATCAAGATTAATACTTACTTCCTGACAACAAATTAATCCTTTTTTTAAAAAAAGCATTTAAAACCGAAAAAAATATATTTATCATCTTGACGTTTTGAATGTTAACTTTTGCTTAAATTTAAATTTCATAAAAGAATAGGATAAAATTGACAATTATTTGAAAAACAAGAAATAAAGTACATTTCATCAGATTATTACCTAAGTAATAGTTTTTAAGATATATTCTCCCTCTCCCCCCACCTCCACACACACACACACAATATTTGAAATTCCTACACCTGTGCTTTTCCTCAGCCTTATATTATTATAATTGAGAAATACAAGGCTCAGAATTCGATAATGTAATAATAAAATAATTAAATGAATAAATAATAATGTAAATTAATGACCTAGTCGACTGAGTAATATACGTATAATGGAGCCAATTCTAATATTTGATGTCAATATGATGAGACGTCATATTCTAATTTTATCAGGGAAACAATTTCTACTTATTTTTTTTCCGGAGTTTTTTTTTCCAATGAAGTTTGTTGATTATTGAAATGTAATCTATGTAACCTTCGATCGTAATCTAATAATCCAAAAAAGGGCCTATTTTGTTGTACGCGATGTCAACATATATTAAAGATTATAGAGTGTTCTCAAAATGTGTGAAACGTGTATTCTCGGTACTGTATCTACAATTGCTACTGTATCATTGGCAAATTCTGTGATACAGTGTCACATGTGAGATCAGCAACATTTACAAAACCTGTTTTTTCTTAGTAAGATAATTTTAAAACAAGACATTAAATACTGATAAAATACAGATAGTACTTTACAAATATTATATATAAAATACTATAAATGATTTGCACTGATGAAGGGCTAGTGTTGCCCGAAAACACTGCTAATTTTTCTGGCCGTTTTACTTTATCGTTTTATTTAGCTTTTTGCTTATTTTATTTTGTAGTATCTCTATTGAGATCTAGCCATTGATACCCATAGCATTGTCATTTTTCAGTAATTTGCCTTTGGATTTATAAAATACTATGCATATTTAAATTAATTCTAAAAACTTTAAAAGTTTCATTTCATTTTCGCCCAACACCATTAAAGCTTGGGGCGTCCTATGTAACAAATCCTTACATGTGAATAATTTCTCTGACCGGTTATTGACTTGTGATATTATAATTGTTAATGATACAAAAGTATGTTTATTGAATCTGAAAGACCAATACAATGAACAGCCTGCGTTTAAAAGCCTATTTATATATTTTGAAATAAAAATTAATGCAATTACCTACCTACAGCCATAGGCTGAAATAAATAGCGTTATGAGAAATTAACAAAGGAGAATGATCTTTGCAATTGCTACTAGTGAATAGATTAGTATTAGTGTTTCAAAATATATATTCAGGTGGTTGAGTAATTAGATTATGTTTTCTGACAAACATCTTTCAATGAATGAAAATATTTTCTCCATTTTATATTAAATGCCTACTGAATAGTAAACTAAGTATTATTTAAATTCAAATAAATAACTGTTTCCATTTGAATCGAAAAAGTCCAAGACTCATGCAAACATTTGCCACCCAGATTTTGGAAGTAAGAGTAGATCTACAGTTGGGTTTTCCCATCATGCAATATTCTGGCCAACTGTATTGCATCAATTTAAACTTGAGATGTTATGTTGCATGTCACATGATTCAAAATCAACCAATCAAATGACAGGAAGGTGTATTTTGATTTTTCACTTCTAATATTCTTTTCCTGAACTTGGTAAACTTTGTATTGGAAACTCATGCATTTTAAATATTTTAAAGTAAACTTTAATACATTATATTTTAAACATGTGGTTATGTGGTAAATGCTGTCTGGATATCTTAGTGAAATAATCCCTGTCAAAATTTGTTACATTTTGTATAAGCTCAATCGGATATTCAGTTTCATGACCTTAAAAAATGTTCCTCTATCCTCCTTGTGACTAGGACAATGAACGACATGACTTTGCTGGAAAATGAATTCAATTTCCTGCAATTTAAGCAAAATTATAAATGTGGTTTTATCATCATATCTCTATGGATTTATCAACAGTGAAATAATTATGTTTTGTCTTTCGTTTAATGGTAGTTAGTTTAATTTAAGGAAATACAAACTATATTGTATACTGATGTGAATAGATTAAAAAGATGGCTATTAAAGATAAGTGAAAATTACAGTAAGTATACATTTATTGATAAGTTACAATAAAGCTGATATCAAGAAAGATATATAGTAGAAAAAAAATCAGATTCCATTTTAATGTCTACTATGTTAGTTATTCACTTTGAATGAAAATTGAAGGGGAAAAAATATCTATATACTATATACTATCTATAGAATTTAAATTATAAATAAATTAGAATAATAAAGTACATGTGAAAATCTACCTATAGTTTCATGTAACATATGTTGAATAGTGGTAACATCCTTGTTGTTTGTGTGTGCAAACATATGCTCCATAACTCCAAAATGTATTGTAGATGGAGAAGCATTCTATATACTTAAGTTTAAAGTTTACGATTTTTTCTGTTTATAAGTTTATTAATATGGATGATATTTCCGAAATAAAAAGAAATTGAATTGAATTGAAAGGAATTTATAAACAGAAAAAGTTTAACTACTTCTAATCTTTCAAGACCACGCATATGGTCACTTTTAGTTGTTTTAACAGACAGAAGGTAGAGGGCAGTATTGTATATTTCTTGTCAGTTGCTTCAATGTTTTTTAAGGATAATTGTTAATTTGGCTTAATACAATAATTAATAATAAGGTTTAAATACCACATTTTTGTTTCAATACAATGCTTATTTGGCACTTATTTAAATATGCCGCTTATTCTAAGTGACGCTTGTTTTAATCCTGTTCAGTTCGATATGCTTCTCGTGCATGTAGTTTGGTTGTGAATTTAGGCTATAGTATATATAAAAAAGTTTACATTGAGAAACAGATTTTTCTATAGAAACAAAAAGCACAAGAAATTAACTTAAATGCGAAAATGGCGCTTAGTGAAAGATACTAGGGAGCTATCGATTTGCCTGTGTCGAGGTTAGGAGCTAGGCCTAGGACCAATGTACCAATATCTCTGCAAGCGCTCAATGAATTAACATGACGTAGTTTTGTCATCAATCGTCGCAAAGGGAAAGCTCCATATTAGCAAGCTTTTGTTTTGGAACATTAGAAAGAACGATACGGTAATTTATACAAAGATTAATTTATGTATGTGTTTAAGCGCAGTATACATCGTTACGGGACTGTTTTGGTCGATTGGACGTGTGTCCTTGGTCGATCGTCTTTAGTTAAAGCTTGTTATTGGCATTTGGCAAAAGTGGCACAGCAATTTACAGTTCTGCAAAAACATGTGCATTCATTGACTGTGATGTCAAGCTATAGGTTCAAACATAAGCCCTATGTAAAAACACATCAGCAATGGCTGAAAACATAGTATAAACAGATTATCAGAGATTTGGCATTGTATGAAAATGCTTGTTTTTCTCATCCTGAAGGAAATGATGTAGATAATATGGTTTAATGCATGCCAATGTTTTTTCCCTTATGACTTAAATGATTTGTTGAACATCCATTTACAAATACCTTTTGCACATCGCATAACTATCTGATTGACAACAATATAGTATAATATCTTTTCCTTATGCGATTGTTATGTTTCTATATAGGCTATTACAACCCCTCGAACTTGCCAACTATTTTTCCAGATCTGAATGTATTTTAAAGAGGAGAATTTGTAAAGTTCAGAAAAGTTTGATTGGTTTACAGATATTATGCATACTCTATGGAGATTTTTCTGCTTATTCCTTTTACTTATTGAGATAGTAATTTTTAAAACAGTTTATTTTGTAATTAAACCACAGTGTATGAAACTATAGAAAGAATGTTGTTGAGGTTACCACAATATGCTTGTCCTTTGAGCCTAGATGTCAAGTTTGTCCAGTTTGGACAAACTTGACATCTAAGTCTAAGGGATGTTTACTTCGCACATTCTAGTAAAGAACTGTTGAGAATGACATAGCTGCCTCCACATCCATTACCAATAATTGCTTCTCTGTGATTCAGAACACTCATGTATGTGATATCTATCTATGCGATGACCATAGATGTAGAGAACTTTTCAGAACACCACCACAGCTTCTGCCACATATATTCCTCACCACACAACTGGGTCAGTAACCTCCTCACAGATGATGTTAGAAATCTGTTGAGAATGATACCACCACCATCAGCTGCTGCCACATATATCCATCACCGCTCAACTGGGTCTCTTTGAAGTTTGTCAGTAACCTCCTTACAGATGATGTTAGAAATCTGTTGAGAATGATACCACCAGCATCACCCTACCATGAAGTCCATGGATGATTGTTTTTTTTATAGTTGTGTACATAAAGAGTTTTTTATATGTTTGTATGATTACGAAATAAAGAATAAATGAAATAGATGAATGCATTGTCCTGTTGTATGGATAGCCGAGACTTTCTTGTCTTTAATGCAATCAATATTTCATCTGTTTTATCTTTTCAGAGCTATATTGTCTGTGAGTTGGATCAGAAGTTTGATCTCTTGTACTCTTTTATACGAAGCAACACTAAATCTAAGATTCTTGTTTTCATGGCCAGCTGTAAACAGGTACAGTATGCTTCTTTTGACAAAATGTGTTTGAAACAAACTTCTTTAAGTGTATAAATGTGAATGTAAATGTGGTGTAATAACCTGTGTCTTGCATCCTAACTGAGCTGAATTGCGCACATACAATTACTTTTTTCTCCCTTCGTGTCGACTGATGCCACCAAATGGCGCTCATTTGTGTAGTATCTTGTAAATAATTATTTTCTGCTCAATTTTATAATTAGTTTATATAAAATGTATTCTACTACTGTAGCTGTATGGTAGGTAAAAACATAATTAATTAGTTTGCATTTTCTTGTCAGCAGAAACGAGTGTCTAATAATTACTTAAATTGTGCGACTGTTTGGGGTTTTTGTTCAGAACACCTTCAAATTGCTAAATCAGCATGGAACTGAATCTATCTCACCTCATTGGTATACATAGTTTTCCACAAGAGTGTTGTATTTAGGGCGATGTCAAACTTCGATTTGATGACGCAGACAAGCTCAGTCCATTTTCATATCATATTTTCTTTCATTAAAACATTTTTTTCTTCACGTATCTGACATTATGTATTACCATCAGTGCCATTTATTATATGAGATTTGAAAACAAGACAATTTAAAGGACAAAATAATAAATTTAATTTAAATTAATTTTTGTCTTCGTCATGGGTAAATTTTAAGTTTCTTGGTCAAGGCTAAGTACTTTGAAATGTAACTAAAAATAAGTACACATAGTTCCTAAAAACATAAAGAAGAAATAATAATAAATATTTTAGGATAAATTAAATTTCCTATAATTTAAATGTTTGCGTTTGGTCATTATTGTTTGGCCCTGAAAATTCAAAACTATGGATTGAAGAACAAAATTTGATGTCAATATCTAAAACCCATTGTCATTAATATTTGCTTGTTCAAATGAATCAAATAATTGGTTCCCAAAATTACATCTTGATTCGACTTTTCTATGACCCTGCCTGACTTAGTGCGTTGAAGGTTACAGTAATATCATAGGAAATTTCCAAAGAATACATATTATTTTATTGTTTATATTATCCCAAAAGATAAAAAGGAAAAGAAAAAATTAAATTAATTTTAAATTAAGAATATTTTTTAAAGATAAATTTGATCATCATCATTAGAAATTAATAATGTTCAATTTGGAAATTCCTGTTATTTTATTAATAAACTACCACAGGTTACGGTACCATTTGTCCGTCAATTTCTTTCTCCCTAGACATACTGATGAAAAGGATGCAGATAGTTCTTACTCAATTAAATAGTGGCTTTTTTATATTGAATTTAAAACTAATTTTTACGAAAAATATTACTCATATTGATAATTTTGTCTGCAGTTTAACCTTAATAAAAACTACTTTGTCGTATTATATTTTTTGTTATCTTTGACAATGTGCAAATCTTACACATCCTGAATCCCTGACCCAGTCTATAGTTATTTCTGAGTTCATCTACTCGGTAAACGTTATCCTTACAAATTGCGTCAGAAACTGGAACTTGCCGCGACGTTTTCTAATCCAAGCACGCCCCACAGCGCATCCTGTCATGCCGACCTCGAACTGCGCAAAATCATCGGCAAGATAAAAGGTAATATTCAATGATATGGACTGAACTGTGATGATTGGACATGTGATGTAAAGGTCGTGAAGTGTAGTGGTCAAGGTAAATCACGTGTTACATAAATTATGATGAACACGTGTTTGTCAGCTTGTCTTATTTCCTTTTGGCTTCTATAGTAATTTATCAAACATCAAATAACAATTCTAATGCAGATGTAAAACAAGAAATTGTCTAATACATATGCCAGTCATAGAGTTGTTTTTTTCGCGTATTTTAGTCATAAAAATACTGGAAGAGGACAGATTAGCTGATTGATAGAGATGTCATGATATTGTTTTAGTTGTCGTAACAAATAATAAAAGTTATTTTTAGCATTTGAATCATCAGGACATAAGTCTTGAAAACGTTTTTTTCAACATAACTTTCAAAGACAAATTATTAATAGTGAGTTTACATGATAATAACTCTCTGTTACGGCATATTCTTGATCGTATACCTATTCTATTCTATTTGACTTGACAGATTTATTTTAAGTAAACAAAATATGTGACAAAGATAGCCCAGGAAAATAGTAACAGCTACAGTAATCATAAGTCTGGTATGGCTTCTGATAAGATTATCATATATGGTACATTTCTTTTAAGATTTTCATAATAAAAATGATAATAATAATAACAAAACAATATTAATATGAACTCATTGTGACGACACGAAGATGAGCAAATTGAATATATTATAGATTTTGTCATCTAACCAGATGTTTCTGGGTTAATCCCATTGTCTATATATAGACGTCTAGCCGTCCCTTGCCATTTAAGAATTATACCTTGTGACGTAAAACATGTTATATAAATGAGAAAACTAGAGTGAGTGTTAGCATTTCAATTAACTGCAAATCTTTGTGGTTGTTTGTTAATATATCACAATTGCATTTGTAAGCTCTGACCTGTTTTTCTTTCTTCGTCATCTGTCATGTTTCAGATATTTATTGTTGTATTTTATTTATAATAAATCACTATGGCCAGTTTTAAAACCAAGAATCGATCATTCCTTTCTTCTTGCCAGCAGAAATGAGTCCACACCAAAAAAAATACAAAAAAAGAACCAATCTTAAAAATGGTATTATCAAAGATCACAATTAATTTTGGTCTATCTTAATTGTCAAGAACTGTTCTTAAACCAGTTTTCGTTGAACAGTTGCAGCCTCAATGTGACATGAAAGCACAAGGTGTTGCAAACATTTGATTCTGTTGATAAACTACCTAAACTGGTTTTGAAGAAAACTGTTCTTTTAGGATTTTGCAAATAGAAACTTGCCAACTCCATTATTACTCATTAATATTTTGTATTGAATAACATCTAATTATAAATTTATAATTTTGTTGTGAACTTTTTTTATTATACAGTACAGCCTTATTCCATATTCATATTTCTGTATAATTTTCTCTTTTTTTGTATTAGGTGAAGTACATATTTGATGTTTTTTGCATGCTTCAACCGGGAATTTCAGTGATGGCGTTATATGGAACACTTCATCAAATGCGACGAATGGCGGTGTACAATGAGTTTTGTAAACGTGAACATGCAGTTTTGTTTGCTACAGACATCGCTGCAAGAGGTCTTGGTATGTATAAAATACTAGAGTACACTGATTAAAGATGGATTCTGTAAAAACTTAAAAATAAATAGAGCAATTAGCCATTTTGTTTCAATTATTTTAAACTTTATTTGTTCATCTTTCAGGAAAGAATAATATAAATATAATAGGTACCAATAATGTTAAGATGAACAATCAATTAACCAATCAAAATTAATCAGAATGGAGCATATTTAAAGCTTTAAATAGGGTTTGATTAAAAAGAAATATGGTGAAGAATCCCCTTAATAGGGCTGCCTCTATAATAAATTTATGGGTTCAAAACAAGGGGTTCTACTTTTTTGCTCCTATCCTAAATAATAAGTGCAATAACATTTGTGCATGCCGAATAGCTTAGCTGCCTATACTGAATTTGGAGGAACTATCATTCTAGTGAGCATATGTTGATGTTGATGTTATACAGCCTCAAAGTGCAAGCTAAGTTCAGCTTCCATAGAGAAGATTCCAATAATTTGGTTGAGTAAATACTTGTATCTTTGCTTGTACCATTAACAATTTAATTAGGTTCACTCAAAGTTTATACACTGATGATTTATTTTATAGATATAATAGTAGTATTGTAACCAGCAACATGTAATGCTTTAAAAGGGTTTGATTAAAAAGAAATACCCCTCATTTGTTTCATGGTGAAGAATCCCCTTAATAGGGGTGTCTCAATAATAAATTTATGGGTTCAAAACAAGAGGTTGTACTTTTTTACTCCTATCCTAAATAATAAGTGCAATAACATTTGTGCATGCCGAATAGCTTAGCTGCCTATACTGAATTTGGGGGAACTATCATTCTAGTGAGCATATGTTGATGTTGATGTTATACAGCCTCAAAGTGCAAGCTAAGTTCAGCTCCCATAGAGAAGATTCCAATAATTTGGTTGAGTAAATACTTGTATCTTTGCTTGTACCATTAACAATTTAATTAGGTTCACTCAAAGTTTATACACTGATGATTTATTTTATAGATATAATAGTAGTATTGTAACCAGCAACATGTAATGTAAAATGATAAAAGCTATTTTCATTTATAAAATAGGGCAACAAAATAATTTGCTGGTTTGTTCCTTACTGAAAGGCTGAAATTCTGTGAAACAATACAATTGTGCATACTAACTGTCTTGTCTTGGTTATTGTCCCTTTTTTCGGTAGTGTACTACATAGTACTTACATACAGAGTTCATTATGACTGGCAACTGCAATAAGCCTCTATATGATACTGTAGATTATTATATTATAAGTTAATCAAAACATGTATTTTAATATATCCAAGCCCCAAGTCCTCAATTGGGCACTGTCATGCAAACAACAGCTAACAACATATTAAAGAATTCCCTCTAAAAATCTTTTTAGTTTCTGTTTACAAGTTTGCTTGGGCATAAAACTGCAGTACAACCCCTATTAAGGGGATGTCTTCGATACCCAACAAAATGTTCCCTTAATACTGATAGGGGTACTGTCCCCTGCCTACAGATTATTTCCCCTTAAATTCTTTTCACAAGAAAGTGTCCCAAACGAGGAGTGCTAATGTATCTTTATATAATTATATAAAAGTGAAAAAACTTCTAATCATTTCTATTTCATATTAGCAGAGAAAATGTGTTAAATCATTAAAAAAATAAAACTCTGAATTTTGTTGCCACATTTTTACTGTACTCAACTGTCCTCCACACACAGACTTCCCAGCTGTCAACTGGGTGATGCAACTGGATTGTCCAGAAGATGCAGACACGTACATCCATCGGGCAGGAAGAACCGCAAGATATGAGAAAAATGGTGAATCACTGCTTGTGTTATTACCATCTGAGGAGAAAGAAATGCTTCGACAACTTGTTGAGAAAAAGATTCCAATCCAAAAAATAAGGTATGCTATTATAGTTTTCAATTTTTTAAATAGGTTTTTTAGCACATTTTATACATTACACTTGGTAAATCTATTGAGATTGAGATAAATTTCATGACTATTAATATCCTCAGCCATTGGACTAACATACTAAGACACTGTCGTACATTATCCTAAAAAATGCAATTTAGTTTTCTTATGGCCTAATCACAGTGACACGATTTTCATTGTGAGGCTTTGTTTTAGTAGAGTGAATTTGGTTCAAGTGAAAGGCAATTCAACACAATAATAATGTTATAATGAAGGTATAAGGAGTATTTTAAAATATTACTGTTACCGTTGTAATTAAAACAATAGTACATTTTACATTACAGGACAAATCCAAAGAAACAGCAGTCAGTTCAGAAGTTGTTGCAGTCATTGTGTGCTGAGGACTTTGTACTAAAACAGGAGGCTCAGCGTTGCTTTATTTCTTACATTAAATCGGTCTACCTGATGAAAAACAAGCAGGTTTTCAACGTCCAATCACTGCCATTGGAAGCATTTTCATAGTAAGAAGTAGTACTGTAGCTTGTTAAAAGTATATAGTAAAATTGTTGGGAGACAAACTGTAACATCTCTCATTCACAAACGCATTGTGCATGATGCTGATAAAATTTGAATAACCAGGCTTATGCCAATAAAGGTCTGACATAGGCCTAAAAAATGGATTTGTATGGGCGTAATTACATGTGTCTACGACCTCCTCTACGTAGTGATTCTTGGGGTGAACACATTTTATTAACAATATTCATCACAGTGGTTGGAAAAAAGGATTATAAAATGGAAACATTTATGCAATATAAATGCAGCATCGTATCTAATTAAACTTTGTCAATGTATTGTACTATTTATTTTAAGAAAGATGAAGATGACCTATGATAGGTAATGCAAATTGTTCATAAATTGATTTCAGTTCTTTAGGCCTAGCTGTACAACCAAGAGTGAGGTTCCTAAAAAGGGCAGAAAAGAGGAAAAAGGAACAGCAGATGTCAAAAAGCAGTTTACCACCAACAGTATCATCAGATCCAAAGGTTCTAAGAATTCGTAAACTTCTTCTGGATGAGGAAAGCGTTGAGACTGGTGTTCCACCGTCAAGCCAGGAGGAAGGTGATGATACAACTTTACGAGAATCAGACGACGATTATGGTGAAGAAATTCGTAAATTTAACCTAAAAGCCAGCAGAGATGCTGAGGATGAACCGACAGCTGAGGATGAGGATGGTGAAGATTCAAATCCAAATGAAGAGGAAAGTGATGTGGAAAAGGATGGTACCAAAGAGGTACCTACAACAGAGGGGAATGAAAATGAACGTATAAGTTTTGAAGCAAAAACCTTTGAATCTAGTGATGAGGAAGATGGAGAAGAAGATAATTTGTTTACTGTAAAACAAAAAGATGTTTTTGGTACTAAAACTTATGAGGAGGTACAGTATAATACAATGTTTGCTTTAATTGCTTTATCTATAAATTCTCATGTTTCTTTCTTACTGATTTTAAAATGGATTAACCAAAATCTACATAGCAGTTTATAATTAATCTGTGATATTATATTCTTTACATTCGAGACCGTAAACAAATTTTGTATCTGTAACGAACCTAGTGTATCCGAGCCATTTGATTGGTTGATATTGTATTGCCTGCGTTTCTCCCATTTTACTGATGAATATACCACAGTATAGTATACAGCTTTTTGAAAATTATGGGTCTAATACCCCTTTCACATCTGCAGTAAGTTGTAACAAGTTGTAACCAGGTTTGCATAGTGTGAAGACAATTTTATGGAAATTCTCTCAGAAGGGTCCCTCTCACGCCGATGAGAGGCCTGTTTTTGTTACGAGATGTCCAGAGTTGTTGCTGCGGGTACATGTATTACCATGGTATTAAACTGACCAATCATAGTTATCAAATGACTACAACTAAACTTTCTCCGAAGATTTCTTGTTGTTCGCGTATGCGTGTATTAAAACGTGTAATAAATTGGGAGATCGAACCTGGTCACAACTTGTTACAATTTGTAAAAATTTATGGAGATGGATAAGTCTTCGATATTCGTTTCAAGATGGTAGAGGCGGAATAATTTCATGAAAAAAAATGTTTTAAACAAATTTGAAAGTTGTAATCACTGAATGGTGGAAATAATTTAATTTGTTAAAAGCCTGACAATTTTTTTCAAAAAAATCCTACCCCATTCAATTCATAAAAATTCATATTTGTATAATAAACACACTTTGATATTGTTTATATGTGTGACAAGATTAATTTTCTTAAAAGCCATTTAAAGATACTTAAGTGACAAATTGTGTTTCAAAGTATAGATAAATTATTGAATATATCATCAACGGTATATTAGACATGATGCATGTCCAATAAAAAAATATACTAAGTATAAGAAATTGCTTCTGAAAACCATTCACAACAGCAGTATGTTTTGTTAAATCATCAAGTATATTACACATGACATATGATATTCACCAGAGTCGAGGCTATTCATATTTCTCTATGGAATCGATCAAATGAGAACAGCGTCCTTCGTCATCTCATAACTATAAGTTGAAATTGTCGTTAATAATTTATTCACGATGTTGCCCATCGGACCTTAGATAAACCTTGTACGCTATGTTATTTACGATAACGTGAATATTTGTAAATTTAGGTTAAGATGGCAAAAAGATACCGTAAAACCTTGAAAAGAAGCCCATGGGCTTTTTTTTAGGACTCCTGCAAAGAGGGGGATTCTATTCGGTATAAGCTTCTGGGCTGGTATTATTTAAAAATTTGGAGTTCTTATGGTGTTTTCTTAGGATCAGTGTTTCTTTAGGTTTTATCACTACATCCTCCTGTAATGCTTCTTTTACTGAACACTAAAAGAAGAAGTTTTGTCTAACTTCATAGAAGTTGTTGTTGTTTGACATATGTAAGAAATTTCTAAGTTTCTACATACCAGGACCAAACAAATAATATAAGATGAAAACCTTTTTTCAACATAGTTTTACTCAATTATCATTACTTTTTTCCTTATAGACTGACTCTGAGGTGGAGGAGATGATGAAGAAGAAATCAAAAACTTTAACAAAAGCAGCAATGGTGAAAAAGATTCGTAAAAAGAAGCTGGTTGTTAACACCAAAGTAATTTTTGATGATGAAGGAGAGGTAACGTATACTTTCAATTAAGTCCCGTCTCCCACTAATAGTTTGGTTAAACAACATATAAAAAAGGGATAAAAAAGCGAGATGAAGAAAAAGATGCTATACAAACAAACTTTCCGATTGCCTTTAGGCAAGAAAAATACATTGCCTACACATTTTCCACAAATAACTTAAGTATTTCCATGCTTGCCAAATGCCTGACATACCCATGGTGTACTATAAATGTTAGTACCTTATTTTCACTCCCTTCACATCCCAATATTTCATTTTTCCAAGTTGGAATGTCTGCATTAAACTGGTGAAAAAAACATGATGCTGGGATAATATAAGTGTCTTGTAAGAAAAGACTTTGTCGTTTTGAAATTACCAATATTCCTCAACTTTGTTTTAATATATTTTAACATATTTGAGATTACATAATAATCTCTGATCAATTCCTGGTATCTTTTCTTGCCAAGTAAAATAAACATGTCAACAATTTGACACATTTAGTCATACGAAAAGTAAACAGAATTATCCCAACATACGTGTGCTAATAACGTTACATTTTACTCATCGTTTGTGTTGACTTTGACTGTAGAAAATAACTCATCACAGTTCCCTAAAATTTATTTGACAGTTGTATGTGACAACCTCATTTAGATGAGTATAAAGATATCTTGTAATACTTCCCGGTAATGATAAAAAATATGTCGGTTACGATCTATCATTCGAATGATTAATACAAAGTAACTGATTGAGTGACTAACATGATAGATCAAGACTATGTCTTTAAATCCTTTTTCCATTCCATCAAGATTTTCCCACGACCTTGTCTTTTTTATATTCTATCTTTGACTTGAAAGATCAAATTAGTCTGATATTCCTAGAAACACTACTCCATCTGTTTAAAAATTGTCTATTTTTTGTTGACATTAATCTTTATTCGATGTGATGTTTATTGAAGTATAAGTAATGACGTACATCAAAATTACAAGATTAAATATATATCCCTCTGAGAAAACAATTTACAATTTCTTTTTGTTGAATAGACCATTTTAATATCACATAATTAATAGTTAAAAGCCCATTTGTCTGGAACAAACATATTTCTGGTTAAAATAACTATAAATATACAGCGATTTAAAGTAACAAACTGCTGATATGTTACTATATACAGCTATTTATAGTAACAAACTGTTGATATGTTACTATAAATATACATCTATTTATAGTAACAAACTGTTGATATGTTACTATATACAGCTATTTATAGTAACAAACTGTTGATATGTTACTATAAATATACAGCTATTTATAGTAACAAACCGTTGATATGTTACTATAAATATACAGCTATTTATAGTAACAAACTGCTGATATGTTACTATATACAGCTATTTATAGTAACAAACTGCTGATATGTTACTATATACAGCTATTTATAGTAACAAACCGTTGATATGTTACTATAAATATACAGCTATTTATAGTAACAAACTGTTGATATGTTACTATAAATATACAGCTATTTATAGTAACAAACTTTTGATATGTTACTATAAATATACAGCTATTTATAGTAACAAACTTTTGATATGTTACAATAAATATACAGCTATTTATAGTAACATATCAACCAGGCCTTGTCCTTTAAGGCAAGCGAGTGCGATCACTCACCTAACACACTCCTAAACTGCCCTTGAGGAGTGCGATTTACAACACACCAAAATACAAACAGCACACCTACAGCATCCCTGAATATATTGAGGAGTGCAATTTGTAGCACACCTATAATTTTCAAAAGACAAGGCCTGATATCAACTGCTGATATGTTACTATAAATAGCTGCATATGGAAAGAAAAGTACACTATTTTAAAAAGGAAATTCTAAATTATTATTACTGACAGTCTATAGTTTTATTAGAACTCTTCTCCTAACCACATTACCATAAATTTTATCAAAACTTTCAGCAACTGCCCACATTTTCCTGCATATCCACATTTACCACTAATAGTCACATTTACGCCAAATCTAGCAAACTTACTGAGTTTGTTAAATCAGGATACTGTGATAAAAGATGAAATAATAATTTTTTTGAATTCAACCAATTTAAGACAATTGATGATTTGAAAACTGAAAAGACTTAGGTAATTTGATGATAACTATATTTAATTTAAATTGATATGAAATCGCACTTGTTCAGCTACTATTTCAACAATGACGGAAGTATGATCGACATTTGATTCCCAAAGGAGATCTTGATGTTATCTGCTTGATTCAGATACCAAGGTTGTTGAATCCTTTATATTTAATCCAATATTGTGAATGTAGTGAACTTGCTTTTCCATCGCTGTTGGCAGTGACTGACATAAAGTCTTCCTGTTTCAGGGTGTTTTTTTTGTTTGTACTTTTTTATTATTTAACTGGTAATACAGTATGTTTGCTGTATTTTATTTTACATTATTCAACATTTAAGTAAGACTTCAACCATATGTTTGGTAGAAGATAAAGTGACACACCTTTGTGACTCGATCAACAAAGTGTCCCCTGATTCGCAGTTGGTTAAAACTTGCTTACATCTTATTTGTCCATGTTAGAGATATTTTTTGCTTTGAAACTATGAGCTCTCTCTGTTATTCTGTTATACAAATTAATGCATTTTATTTAAAAAGCCCAACACTATATTTCCCCCTTGGTCAATTAAAAATGAGCACTACTACTACTTTTCCACTTTCTCACAATAACACATTCCATTTTGAAATAAAGACAAATTTACACTGTATAATGTCCTGATGCAGTATTACTGTAGAGGATAATCAAATGATGATGTCATTTTGTCTCTAATGTAGGTGGCAGAACAGTGGCCTAAACCACAGGTAGCTAAAGAAGGTAAAGATGATGAAGAAGATGAGGGAGGCATCAACATTCAAAAAGCAAAAAGTTTTCTTCAAGAGGAAGATAAGCATGACAAAGAGCTGTTCAAACAACGAGTGCGAGAGAAACACAAGGTTGGTATTAATCCGTAATTCATTACTACAGTAAGAGCACCTTTAAAGCTCTGTCTACACTATCAAACTTTATATGACAAAAAAATGTGATGTGCCCATATATGGACATGATGATGTCATATCACTACCATATTTGGGCATATCACTACCATGGGTACATCACACTAGACTAGTATAGACAGAGGTTAAGACCAAATAAAGTTCATTAATAAGGATATTCCAAAGGAGGAGTACTGCATAAAAACAATATAATTGATCGACATCTTTAAATACACAAAGAAATATAAAAAGGGTATTTCAAAACATGATTTTGCCATTCCGGTTAATACAGTTGGCGTTCATGGAATAATAACATTAGTGTACTATAATAGTACAGTTCCATGGTCACACACTAATGCTAAACTGTTCCATATGGCTCCAATTTTCCAAGGTTCTCCCCTCATCATCTGTATGTCACTTCTCATCAATTCGTTAGCGCGTCATGAGTACTCGTTACTATATCATAACATTTTGCACCATGGCGTTAAGTTTCCTTGATTGTACTTTTCTGTCCCTGACCAAAAATTAAAATCTTGGTTTATGCCATCTAAGTGTTTTGGCTTTTAATGTTTCTTGAATTATTGAAAGTAAACATGAGTAATTTAGTCGCCATTGGCATAATGTTGAAGGCCTTGGGTGTATGTACAGTAAAGGTCAAAGGTTATCTGATTCAATTTAATTGATTTGGCTCCATAAAATGGATACTTTAAAAAAAAAAAGAGTGCATGGGGCGAATCCAGAAAATTTAAACAGGGGAACATCTAACATGATGATATTATTTGTGTGTCAAAAAAAGATATCAACAATTGTTCATGTCATTTTAGCTATCAAAGGAGAGAGCGTACAACCCAAACGCCCCTGGATCCGCCCCTGTCGTTCTGTTTAAGGAAGCTCACCAAGTGAGGGCAAAATGAATGATAATAATCAAATAATACTTACCCCTGTACCTTTTACCATAGCAAACAAAGGTTTTCTTTTATTCTTTTATAATAATAATAATAAAATCTTTATTTTAAAACGGAGGCTCGTTCACAACAAAATGTGTTCTTCCACAAGGCCGTATGAAAGAAATAAAACTACAATATCACAATTATCAAACTGATGAACAAACAAGAAAATTATACATTAAAAAAAAAGTATAAAAATTTATATTAATGAATTAATAGATTTTCTAGTTATATAGTAGATAAAATTAAAACAGAAAAGCTAAACAATTATAAACTCACTACAACAAAACAGGCTTAAATTTAGAAGAAATTAATCTTTTGAAATTGTTTAGGGAAAGAGAATTTTTTGTGTTTATATCAATTTCGTTCCAAATTTTGGCTCCACGGTAGAAAAAACTTTTCTTTTTATATTCTGTGTTTGGCTTTACTAGACATAGGTCATTTTTTTTAAATTTTATCAATTCATTCTTTATTCAATAAAGAATTGTAAAATTAAAGAATGTCAAAAATTCCAGGTCATCGCCTTACCAGGCAAATGCAGGAATGACAACAAATTACTTATTTAAACCATGGAGAAATAAGTTATTATTCATGTTTAAACACACAAAAAAACAATATAAATAATTTTTTTAAACTGAGTAAGGAACCATTGTCCCACATGATGCTATGCCAAGCATTCTAGTAGCTGTGATAATGTAGTTTCACTCATGTTAAGGCCAATGATGAGCAGTAATGGTTATAAAAATATAGAATCTATGTTATTCCTTATGACCATTTACACAAAACGCGGAGCGGTTTCCACTCAGGATAGATACAGATTCTATGTGGGATAAGCTATGCTGTTTTTTCGCTTACCATTACCACTTGCCTGTGTAAATTGGCCTCCGATAAGCTTCTATTTAATTTTTCGGGTTTATGAATCGTGTATATAAATATATATGCATAGGTGAAATGTAACACCACTGTCAATCTTGTTGTTTACAGGCAAAACGACTGAAAGAAAAAGAGGACAGAAGAAAGTCTAGAAAAAGGAAAGAGGACAGACATTCTGGTGATGATAGTGACGATGGAGAAGGAGGTGGAGTCATGTTGGATGTGCAGTCAGAAGATGCATTTGATGTCGATCTACTACCAGACCCAGATAAACAGAAATCATCAGAAGATGAGGAATTAGAAGAGGAAGAAAAGAAACTAACAAAAAGGAAAAAGAAAGACAAATCGGATAGGTACATAAAATATAAGTTAGGATTAACAACTATCCAACATTATCCAATGCATATTTTTGGACTGTGGGTTGTTAAATGCATAATTAAACCATAGAGAAAGGTTATGTAAATCTATAGACTATTCTTCAATAATCGTTTTGGCTCATACAGTGGTGATGCCTTGCATCCATCATATTTTTAATATATGGCTTGAGAAATCTCCAGCCTAAATTTATTAATATTTTTGATAGACATTGTATTGCCTGGTGATTGGTTAATGGTTAGATCATCTATACATCACAGTCAATCACCGGTCCTAAACAATGTTTATTTTTGGAACATTATGCGTGACCAGTAAGATACATGGTACCTTTGATCTAAAGTCGTTGAAAGTCCTTCTGTTTTGTTTTTTGCACTTAAATTAATGTATGCTATAGATACATACTATACAACAAATACAGAGATTACCGTATTTATTCGAATAAACACCCGCTTGAATAAATGCCTCCCCCGAATAAACACCCCATAGAACAACCTTTTTCAATAAACGCCTTCCTCAAATAAACGCCCGCCACATGCATATATACACATTATTGTATTACAAAACATTTCTATTTGTAGAATTCATTGATGATCTACAATTTACCAAGCACTTTGATACAATTTTTACTGTATTTTATCACTTCGCGATATTGTGTTGTATCTTTTCATATCTTTATTTTATCTTTTATATTTATTTGATTATACATATTACACCCAAAAAAAATAAACGCCTCCCCTGAATAAATGCCTCCCTTGAATAAACGGTCCCCACCCTAAAAACCTTCTGAACAATAAATTCCCTGAGGCGTATATTCAAATAAATACAGTATATAAACAAAATCAATTAAATTATTATTCTCTACCCCATCCCAGCATCTAAATTTAACATCCTAACATGTTACCATATTACACCCAAAACAAGTAAATGCCGAATAAATGCCTCCTTCGAATAAACGGTCCCCCTAAAAGCCCTCCTAAACAATAAACACCCTGGGGCATGGGCATATATTTGAATAAATTCGGTATTTATGAACAAAATTAATCATTATTCTGTACCCCATCTCAGCATCTAAATAGAACATCCTGCTGTTGTAGTTTTGACTGACATTTGTCAATGTTAATGATGCACAGTCTGATTGATGATTGATTGACGTACATCTGTCATTTTCAAAATGTCAAGTTTAATTGAATTTGCTCTCAACCTAATTTTTATTTCCTTCATTGCAGTGTACGGAAAAGGAAAAAATCCAAAACAGACTCAATACCATCCGGCGGCGATTTTGATACGGGGATGACTCTAGCCGAGGATGAGGAGTTGGCGTTACACATATTATCAAACAACATGATATCAATATGATCGTTGATAGATTATTATAATAGTAATCGTATCCTGATGTATGACAACTGAGATTTTCAGAAGCCATTTTTTATTACTCATTGCATTTAGTTGTCTAAAATGTTCTTTTTAATTCATGGAAAACTTTTAATTTAGGCTTTCTTTAAAAATCTTGGAACATTAAATCCTATTTCTGGATAATTTAATTAATTTTTTATGGATATATTAAATAATAACATTATGTGTGCTGTAAAGAACCTAGTACATCTTTTGCGATGAGTAGGGGGTTACCCTTGTTTACTAGTACACACAGCTACTGTCACACACAGCCACTTATCATAACTGGGCCCTACAGGAGACCAATCTTTGATTATAAATAAATAACAAATAACATGTGATAGTTTCATCGTCTATAGACTACTGCCCTCAACGGCAACTACAATAGAACACTACACTGGGAGAGAGATGAGTGTTTTTAGGTTTACATGTATCTGATTTTTTTCTTTCTGGATGTCAGGGTATTTTACTGTATGTATACAAAATTTGAATGATTAAATTGTATAATGTACTGTGGTTTATTGTCTATAAAAAAAGACATGTTACGAAAATTAAAAGCAAAAGAACATAATTATTTTAAAAGTAGTTCATAATTCCATTTTAGCTGCAGGAGTGTGCCCCTGCAAAGAATAATTATATGTAGTATATAAATCTGCAAAATCTCAACTACAGTTTAAATGGAATTTTATACAATGGGATATTTATAATAGTAACATAGATACAGGTCTTTTCTATAATCATACTAATCTATGCCATGAAATAATGTTATTAAGTACATGCTAATATCATGTTTAATGTTATTTGAATATTTAAATAAAAACTTTCTGTAGTGATCTGACATCCATGATAGAAATGGAGTTATTTTCTTGAGCCTCCAGGTGTGGATATACTTGTTTACCGAGTAAAAAGCTCAATGTACAGTATGCTCTTATTACTGTAGATATAATAAAAGAACATCCAAAACTAATTATATGAATGGCTACGTTTAAAATTCTGTTATAGACATGGTTATGGGGCATACAAATTGCATCATTATTTTAAACATAATTGTCGATTGGGAACTTTCATTGTCAAAATAAAGATTCGTTGAGTACTTTTTGTATTCGATTAGTAAATTTTGTGCTCAACAAAAAATCATTCGAATATAAAACAATAGTTATATAATAGTTAGCAACGCAAATAGATCAATTTCAATGCTCAAAATACTCTGTTCAATAAGTACTCAACGGAAAAACTATACTCAACTATAAAACTCCCAATCGAATAATTAACGAATAAATATATGATTATGCTGTGTGTTTTATTGTTTGTTAAATTCAAATTCATACCGTCACCAATATTGGGCTAAAAATGTTTTTCACTTGGCAACCTTGTCTTCAAGATGGATCCAATCTTGAAACCTGATGACAAAATTGCTCATGAAAAAGACGGTTCTTGCTGGACGAGTCTGTTTGCTAGGACAATTTTACCTAATTATGGTTACGTAAACAGCATCGAGGATTGTAAAAAACTCACTGAATTTTACGCCGAAGTAACATCGTCAAAATATGTCGTTACCAAAGTTAATAAAGCTTTCGGAGAAACGGGTAGGCTTTTCAACTTCATGTTAAGGTAGCCTACCTGAACTGCCGCACCACCACCAAACGCTCGATGTGCCAATCATCGCGAGGCGATGTGTGGGATGGAATCGAGATTCATAGGCCTAGCCTAGGCTTATACTACTTCTGGCATTGTACTTACTTGTGTTGTATTTGTAAGATTCTATCGACGCATTGGATGGCTATCATTTATTTTATTTAAACTATATGTACTAGCCTAGGCCTATCTATGAATAATTTTCATTTTAATTGGTTTTTTTTTTCAAAAATCGTACTTTCTGGCAATTTCATTGTTTTTGTATGCTAGACTGTAACATGTGTGATGCAAAATTTAAATTCAAAGATTCATTTTCATTCAAATAATTTTCTTTAAAAAGTAGCCCATGGAGGTATAAATACCTCCATGAGTAGCCTAACTAAAATTGGTGTGAAGCTAATACAATTATATCGAGAAGTATAAGGGGAATGAGGAAAACTCTATACAGTAGCTCTTTTGGGTTGTATATGTGCTTACTGTATAAGTACAAAAATAAATTGTTTTTCAGATTTCAAAAGAGAACCACATCGTCTTACATGGGAATTCAAATCATCCGATAGCCAGGGAATGGATATTCCTTTTGATGGAGTACCGTTCATGATCGTAAGCAAGAAGATAATGAGTTGCCAGTATGGATCGGACAAGTGCATCGCACAGAAACGTCGTTACAGACAAAAGATGGAAGTAAGTTTTGTGTTGACAGTAGCAGTTGGTTGGTGCATGAGTGATGTATGTACTATCTATAGACGATTTTTGCGCTACGACAGCCATCTTCGCAGAGATGACAAAAAGTCGTGACCAGCCGAGCGTAAAAAAATAACATGCATAGCGTTTTCAGGGGAATTTAATTAAACAATCATAACTCCTTTATGAAGTGTCGTATGAGAAAAAAAAATTACTGTAAAATGTTCTTAAACGATTGTCGTACATCACTGTATGATTGAAACAAATTAGAAACTTTTTTTTCACTGCTTAAAGTTCATCGAAAAAACACCCGGTGTATAAGCATAGGCGTTTGTCACCACCGTCTATTTAAATGTGTTACATTACAAATATTCATATTTTTACTGTAAACTGTGCTAAAACAACTTGTTTGTCATAAACAATAATATACAGTATAAAGGAAGGTAGTAATTGTAATTAACTCAATCACATTTTTACAATAGGAACCTGGAGTTACAAAGAAGCGAAGAAACGTCGTGTTCTGCAAAAAGCGAGACTGTCCTGTTCAGATTCGATTTAGAGAAGTCATCAAGTTTCCAGACTATAAAGTAAAGTGTTTATAATGTTTTCAAGTAAGATTTTAAAAAAAAGTGCTATGGGTTCGACTTTCATCGTCTTTTCTGTGAGAGTGTTATAGCAGTATTAGCAGTATTCTAGGCAGTGCAATCCTTTCTTTGGGACCCCCCCCCCCCCCCTCCCCCACTATTCTGGAGACACTCCTATTAAAGGGACACCATTACCAAACCACCTCCTCCCTATTCAAGGGACGACATCCCTTGGGTTCTGAAAAAAATAGTTCTACTGTATAAAAAATTTGGATACATGTACATTTTCCTCAAACATGTAGTTTTTCAACAGCTATTACGTCCCTGTCCTTCCAAAATTATTGTAAAATTTGATAATTTTTCAAAAGTTTGATTTTAACCAAGCAATATGGAAATAAAAATTACATTTCAGGGTTGATAAATTTAGCAATTAACACATTTGTAAATTCTGAAATTGAATCAAATTGCCACATTCATGATATCGTATTTCTTAAAGTGGCACTGGCGTTTAAATTAATTTGTTATCCTTGGAAAAATTGCAGCAACTGTTCTTATAATAGGCATGTTTTATATATGTGGAGCCTGTTATGTAGGCCTATTGTAAAACAAGGTTAAACATGGTCTATTGCAAAAAAAATATGGCCATAACAGCAGAACTCCTATTTAGGAGGATACTTCGGAACCCAAAAAAGTTATAGGATGTCCCCTGATTATAGGTTAGCTCTAGTGTTAAAATATATATTTCCCCTTGTTTGTTTCACAGGAAAGTGTCCCATTAATAGTGGTGTCCCTTGAATTGGTGGTCCTAATGTAAATTGACCAAATATGGAAATACTAGTACATTCTTATGCTGAATCCACTTTCAGGCTGCCATTTAAAACCGGTTATTTAAAATTTGGCCTGTTTCTAATGCTAAGAAATTGGAGTTAATCTACAGTATTCACACGATTAATAACCGGTTATTTTTTGCAGCAGAAACTTGACCTTTGACTGCTGTATTGATGATAGTTGTCTTGACTCATGGAGAACAATAATGTTTTGTTGTTTTATTTTATTTTATTCAGTCAGACCAACAGCGATAAATACCGCCACTAACAGGTTTGAAACATAAAACAACAACATCAAAAACGGTTAACAATAAAATACAGATAGAAATATATATAAATATATAAACAATGCTATATGATTGCAAAGAAGAATTTTGTTTAAGCTAAATAATATTAAATAGATATTGATATCAAAAAGTAGTTCATAATTTCATTTTAGTTGTCGAAGGGTAGGAGTGTCCACCACACCCTTGGATCCGCCCTTGATATACACAATGAATTTGTGTTTCAACACGCCCTTTGACCCATTGAATAGATTCATAGTTAAAGAAGCGAGTGATTTTGTATGCATATCAGAGAATGCAGCATTTTCATTGGGATGTATAAAATTAAATTATGTCGTTTTTTATTTTATAAAATGATTGGTTTCTTTTTTATAAAAGAAGAAATCCTTAACCCAAATTAGTCATCGTATAGGGATATCAAATGACCTTGTTAATTGTCCACCCAGTAATATTATACCCAATTATTATTATTAAAATGAGATTTATTTTTCAATCTGTCACTTTGATAATTATTAAGGTGCATCTGTCAAATCTGTCAAATTTATTGTTGTTTTTTTGGGATTGTTTTTATAAAAATGCTGTGTGCTGTATCAGTCCATATTTTACTATGAGACTAATTTATTTTGGGATGATGTTAATTTTAACTAGCTTTACTAAATCACTCAAAAGTCATCTTAAATAATCTATTTATTGATCACATTACTGTACAAACAGTATGTGAGATATCAATTGATTAAATAAAAGACAAATAATGAATGTTTATATTCGTGAAATGGTACAAATAATGTCATTCAGTGATTTGTACTATTCCACTTATAAACATTCATTATTTGTATATTATTGCATGTTCAGCTTTTTGTAAATACTGTAATGCATGACTGGCGATTATTTAAACATGGAAAGATGGAATCAATAGTTTTGATGGAATAAATCTTTACTTTAAAACAGTAGGTGTAGTTTTGACTAACTAGTTTGACAAAAGTGTGATATGACGATATGTTCATATATGGGCACATTACATTTTTTTTGTCACATAAAGTTTGATAGTGTAGACAGAGCTTTACATTTTTAACTAGGCCAATCAAACTGAAATATTCAGCCCATTCATAAGGAAATAAATCATTTTTTCTTTAGGTCGTAAATGACAGCAAATACAACAGAAGAGTTCAATCACGTAAATGTCATCATGACATGAAGACGGGAGTCAATGTGCGATTTGAAAGACAGATCTACGTTCTCCTGCCATCACCAGATGATCACCAGTTCCATCCAACTCACAAGGTATGTTTACATCTGGTGCATCTGCATGTATGTCAGATATTGTTCGTCAATATTTGTTCGTCGTCGAGTGCAGACGTGTTTGAGCGAAGCTCTCACACGTATACGTTTTTAGATACAAAGAGGTGTTCCCTCAATAGGAGTTTTACTCTATCCTAATGTCAAAATAAAGGCAAATTATTTTACTTTTTTTAATATACTGGATAGTAAGTTATGTCCAACACACCAGACTAAACAATTTAACCACAGTTTGACACCTGAATAATGTGCTGTTTACTTATTATTAATATCAAAATTAAGGCAAATTATTTTACTTTTCAATATACTGGAAAGTTGTAAAATGTCCAAAACATCAGACTCAATGTTTAACCATAGTTTGACCTGTTTACTTTGATTAATATCTGAAATTACATCCAAGTTCAAGGCAGTCTTACGAAATGAAACCTCAGAGGAATAGGGGAGTCAAAATATAACCTGGGTTAAGCGGGGGTCAATGTACTATATTATTTTCTAAACTGTTACTGGATTATGAATTTGCACTGTTTATTTACTAATTTGACATTTTATTTTTTTCGTTATGTTGGCAGCTTAGTTCCCAAGATCCCATTGGACAGACATCCATTTCCTACGATGGTCATGGATTTGTAGAAAAATGAGTTATAAAAACATTTTGACAAATTAATCTCTTTAAATGAGATAGTACTGTCATGCCATTTTATATTCGATTCAAAGTATAAAAAAACATGTACAGTAGTATATACAGTATTAAGTCTGTAAAAGTGGGATTTCTTCAAGTCAGAGTAAAAAAAACTCCTTTGAATTGTGTTTACTACTGTAACTGTTTAATTCTGGTGTCAAAATTATCTTAACACAGCACAAAATATTTTAAAAAAAACTATAAATTTTGCAGAAAGTGTTTTACTGCATTGATAGTAGAATTACGCAAATGATAACAGATAAAATGCAAACAGTATAATATCAAAGTTACAACATACTGTATATATAGTGATCTCTGTGCTTACAACAACTATGACAAGTGTTGTCGTAAGTCTTGGTGGACTTTAAATTATGCTTTAAAATCCTAATAGAGGACTTGTCCTGAAGGTGTCCCCTTAATAGGAGTTCTACTATATTATGAAAGTTAACCAATGTCTAGATTCTTGACAGCAGATATGCCAAAACTATCCTAATGAGTTAGGTTGTTGTACAAAATGGAACTTGGCGCTGTCATGCAATATAGGCTTAAGTTTCAGGGTTAGGCTACTTATCCCATAAGCTACGTCTGAGAGCTTTATTAGAATGCTAAAAGATCATTGATATTTCACCCAGGATAGGTACCCTGGTGGGCTTACAGAAGGTTAAATTATAGGTTTCTAATTTGCAAATATATCATTGAGGATAATTTTGGGGGATATTCTCACGCACGATTGAGATGATTTTCCTAAGAGAGCTTTAAATTTGATGGGTGATTTGTTTCTTCTCCCTGATTTACTTCCCATGGGATTGGGATTGGATAAGCCTAGGAAAGTCTTCCGTTGATACATGTTTTGTGATTGGGAATGGAAAATAAACGTCATTTACCTGACCTTCATCATCCACAAATGCGACTACCGCCGTCAGATCTCCACTTTCTCTCACACTCACACCAGTTTTATCGAATCTTTGAACTTTTGATTAATTAGAGTAATAATGCAAATTTCTATTATTCACAATAATATTAAATTCAGTGTAAATTATTTATTTTTTAAGTGTATTTCCAAGATTTCACAACTTAGGAAACTAATTCTATTCTAAAGCTCTGTCTGCAATATCAAACAAAAAAAAAAAGTGAGATTTTCCCAAATATGGTAGTGATATTACCCAGTATAAATATATATTTCAATCAATATGCCTAAGGTAGTGATATGCCCAAATATGGTAATGATATGCCCAAATATGGTAATGGTATGACATCATCATGGCCATATATGTAGACTGAGCTTAATAGTAATTCCTTCAGATAATACCAGTCTGATATTCTATGGGAGGTTGGTGCCATGATTTGAACCCAGCTTCTGCGATTAAGAGCCAAGCATGTTTACCACAAAGCTACAATTTTCCATACTGACTCTTTGATTTGCAAAAGAAAGAATGCAAAATATGTCTCGATCAACCGTTTTCTTTACTCTTTCAGAAGGATTTTCGAATGAGAGCAGCAGTATTGGACAAGTCAACTGAGCAACCACAGTACAGGTTAAAGGTCATCATTAACAAGGTTTCTAGGCCAGAGCCTAAGAAAAATGAAGTGCGGATAAAAGTAGCGGCCACATCAGTGAGCAGACAGGACATTGCGAAGGTAATATATGCACATTGTTAAGATATTTGATCCTTGATAAGCTTGGTTTGAACACCGCCCTTTATGATACCTTGCAGCTGTGAGGTTGATATTATAAGCAAGATAAGCTATATAAAAGATGTATAGGTAAATGTATTGGGAAATGATTTGTAATTATTAGATAAGCATTGACATTTAAATGGATTTAGATTTGGTCAAGCTGAGTGGTTAAAATGGCTTCTTTCCAATCATTGTCAAATAAACTAGAACTGTAGCTTGGAATTTAAAAAAAAAAAAAAAAAAAAAAAAAAAATGAAAAAATCAAATTACTCTACTTTTTGTGCCTTGTAATTAAATTAGATCTAAATTTCTTTAAGATAACATCAAAGTTTTTAGAAATATTTACTTTCATACTTTTGTATGTATTATTGAGGTGTGTCTCTTATTTTATTTGATTATTTTCTATATAGAAAGAAGTATTTTGGTAGTTTTCTTTGGGAAAGGGGCATCACAACAACAGCAGCAATTCCCTATTTAGGGGGAAGGGACAACCCCATTAAGAGGCCACTTTTTTTGTGTCTCAGAGGAGTCCCCTGTAGGGAATAATTTGGTATTTTTAGGGTATGAAATCTAATTCTGATTTTGGTCGAAATTCTGGTTATGTTTTCCAGAGATATGAAAGTTGGCCTTTGCCACCAGGAGTCTCCAGCATGGTAGGTACAGATGCAGCTGGTACAATAGAGAAAGTTGGCGATATCCTTCAGTCTAGGTGGAAAAAAGGTAAACAAAAATGGATCTTTTCAAACTGAAGTAATGTAAATAATTTTAAAAGAATGATGATAAACGCTTTCCAGCAAACTTTTTACAGTTTTTAATTTATTGTTGCTCTTTTATTTTAGGTGACCGCGTAATGTGTCTTGTATCCCATGGTGGGAATGCTGAATATGCCATAGCGTTGGAGGATCATGTGATGCCCATCCCAGATTTCATGTCCTTCTCCGCTGCGGCGGCTATACCAGAGGCTTGGATTACAGCGTATTATCTACTTCATGTACTTGGTAAGATATATTACACATTAGAAATGTATAATCCCAGTTCGAGTATTATCCAATACATTTGTACCATTTACAATAAATTTTCCTACATAAATCACAAGAAATCTAAAAATTGGTTGTCCGTTCAAACCTTTCTTTGACTCTGTATGTGCACTAATACCTAAGCAGGTTTTATGACGTACGGTTGTGGTGGAACAAGTTCTTGTGGTTTGTGAATTCTTTCATCCTTTGATGGTCAACTGTAATGTTACTCACCATTATACTAAGCAATTAAAACTGTTTCTGCAACTATTTTCTTAATTGAAGCTCTGCAGGGCCGTAGCCACCACTACAGTTAGCAAGGTTTTAACCTAACCACTTTTCTCAGAGGATGACAACTCTGTGGCCCGCACAGAGATTGTTCCCTTTTTTTGCAATCACTGCACTACTTTATTTCTCATGGCTTTGGAACTGCTATGTGTAATTTTCCTTTTGTAGTAGGTGGTATAAATAAAGGTGATGATGTACTGATACATGCAGGAGCAAGTGGGGTTGGAACAGCTCTCATTCAGCTGGTCAAATTGGCTGGTGGTCGCGCTATCGTGACCGCAAGTTCATGGAGCAAGTTGGAGATGTGTAAGAACATTGGAGCTGTAGCTGGATTCAATTACAAGGAACAGGATTTTGCACAAGAAGTGCTTACGTTCACCAAAGGTATGCATGCATAAACCTGAATTCAGTATCAAATGTAGAGGGCTCACTTTTTTATAAGTATAGTTTGGGACAATTTTCTGCATGGAATCTTGCCATGATGTACAGAGGTCCCAAATTCTCCGAAATTTGCGGATTTTTCCCTATTTTTTATTGAGATTTCCGCCTACCTAGAAATGTTTCATCTAAAATAATCAAAATTAAACAACATTTTCCCGAAACAAATATGTTATTTCACAATTAACACTCCTGGAACTGTTGACGCCCAGTACTATTAGGGCTTCGTTCACGAATTAACAGCCATCTATCAACTGCCAAGCCAATCACAAATGTGACATTGTTTGAATTTAAAAATTATCTGTAATGGTTTTTGGTAGCAATTTCTTTTTATGTATCTTATTGACGTTACAGTATTATGTACGATTTCTACATTTAATATCAATTTTGTGGTGTTAAGTTAATAAATATGTTTTATTTGTCCCTTAGATCAAGGAGTAACATTGATCTTAGACTGCGTTGGTGCTATCCACTGTGCTGGAAATGCGCAGGTAATAGCAACAGAGGGCGTGTGGGTGGTTTACGGTTTGCTAAGTGGAACCGAGACGCCTATTGATCTACTGTCAACGATTTTGAAAAAGCGTGTGAATGTTATTGGAGCATCCATGCAGAGTATGGACAATAGTGTAAGTACTTTGCCTTGGTATTATAGACTTTTTAGTTCTTTGATTTAAACATTTGAATGCTTATTTCCAAATGAGGATGTATACATTACGTAAAGTCAATAAGATATGTACTTTCACCATTGTTATATTTTGTATGACTATATAGTTTAGGTTTGAAATTTATGTTAAATATGTAGTAGTACTTAAGTTTCAAGAGAACTTGAGCAATAATTTGGCATAATTTATTTACCTTACAGTACAAAGCTGAACTGGTTGCTGGATTTAAGGAGAGACTATTACCCCACTTTAGTCCTGGGACGCAGGCATCTCTGTCGCCCATAATCAACAAGTTATATCCTCTGAAGTGCGTTGGTGAAGCTTATCATTTTGTTGAGTCAAACAGCAGCATGGGAAAAGTAATCTTAACATTAGAGGATAGTTTAATCAGGGATGAACAAGCAAAGCTAGAACTGTTAGAAGTGGCCAAGAGCTTTGAAGCTCTTGCTAATGGCGTCATTGAGGTAGATCAAGGAAAAGTGACAGTAATGCAGGATGGAGAAGTCTTGGCAGCTGAAACGCTCAAACTCGGACATATCATTGGATTGAGACAACAGAATAACGTTCCACAGAGCGAAACAGAGGAGAGTGTTCAGGTGTTACTAGCAGATAAGATGGATGTTGGATCGACCGTACACGTGACGACAGACCAGGTGCAAGGATTGAATAGCACTAATCTTCTAGTCGGTATGCAAAATGTAGAACATGAAAATACTATAGTGTATACAGATCAAGAGCGTACATTTATTATTGAAAATGAACAAGAATCTGTTTCAAATGCAAAGGATGGACAATTTACGCAAACTTGTACCAATAACACATTTATATACTCTGGATCACAACCAGATAACCAAAACCAAGTATTACACCATGTGCAATCGATTGAACAATCAAACAGCTTTAACCAATCAGAAGCAGAGCATCTTTTAAATCAAGGTCAAATTGAAGGACAGCCACAGTTGATTGGTCATATCCAAGAGGTCGAAACCATGGATACAGATCATCTTTATCATGACCAGCCAACTCAGTCATATAACACGACTGGACAGTCAATAAACATACAAACACAACATGCTGATTTTGATCATATAAATAGCTCAAATCAAGCACAACATATCGACTCACAAGGAGAATTGAACCAAGGATTTACACAAAAGGTTGTGTACACCAACCAACCTCACCATTCTGGTGATAAACAACAGGAGATAATATTTGTACTAGAAGAAGCTGTAGCAAACTCATCCTCTTAATGTCATGGATAATGTCTCTGACATTTTTTTACAAAACTATTGTACAAAAGTAGTAGAAAATGTCTAAATAACACCATTAGCACCTCGGTTGCAATTTAGAACCAATTTCTTATTTCAAAGAAGTTTTACTAATGAATAAAAATAAATTCAATTGTTTATGTATATTTATCCAATATGTGCTGTGTTGTGTGCTACAAATATTTTCTCCATCATCCAACTATTCCCTGTATATTCCCTTATCATATTTTACAGCATTTTCAATGCAGAGTGGCTCAATTTTCCAAGCGCAGCAGTCATTTGTATATATTGTATTACATTGTGTAAGACTAGTGGTCAAAGCTCTTTGGTAATAATGTTTTATTATTATTTAAATAAGCTCTCATAGTCAATAGAAAGTGACAATTGTATTGATGCGCTGCCTAATCTGAAATCGTCAGAAAGTGAGCCCTCTATAATATTCAGAAACCCACAACGAAAATCAACCAAAATGGCTACTTGGCAGTCGCTTTTCGTAGAAAAGATCAGCGATAATTTCGGGTATGTACATACAATCCAGGAAGCAGAACGTCTAACAGAAGCATTCTTTTTATCTACAACATCAAAGTTTGTACTGTACAAGGTCGATGCAAAATTCTTTGGAAATACAGGTAAATTTAGACCTAGAATCTTAGGCCAAGTACTTGTCGAGATAAAAAAAAAGCCGCGCAAATACCGTGTTTTGCCGCCCGGCGCGGCCAGGGATGTTCGCGCAAGGAACATGCTTTGGTACCAATTTTGTAGTCGGAATACGTTTCCACAATATCTTGGGACTTCACTATTGGCTAAAAGTTTCAATTTATTGGCTAAAGGTTTTTTAAGCAATTTAGCTAATTTGTTGATGTTCTTTAGACTACATTTATTAGGTAGACATTGGAAATCAAACCGTAAAACAAAATCATTTGGAAATTTGGCTGAGCTGTGTGGAAGCAAGAAGGCCAATTCAAGTAGGTGGAAGGCTAGGTGGTTAGTAGAAGTTGGCCTTTCTAAATAATATAGGCCTACTCTCTTTATCCATGTCAAATATAACAGCCAAACTGGAGGGCCACATCTTTTAATAAATAATATTAATAATAATTATTTGAGAATTGTTACATATTTTTATTCCGAAAGATAAGATAATTTAAATTTGAATACTGTAACTGTAATATAAAAGGAACATTTCTATTAATGACCTGTTACTGTACCAAAGTTATTGTTTTCTTGCAGACTTCAAGGCTAAGTCTCACAAACTATTGTGGGAATTTGACAACTCAAGATTCCATAGTAAGCTACCATATGATGGAACCCCATTTATGAGGGTAAATATGAGGGTTTTAAACTGTCAATTTGGAATGGATAAGTCTGGCAAAAAAAGAAAAGAAATAAGAGCAAAAAAAAGGGTAAGTCAAGTGTATGTTTCCATAGTTTTAGTATATTATTTTTTTTTATGGTTTATTAAAATGCAAACAATGTTTTTATATACCCTACTTCTTTAAAAATATAATATCATTAATATTCATTTAATAATGACTGTTTATGAGTGCAATGGATAAAATATGTTCATGGTCTGACAAGTTTTAGTCACCAGAAGCATTGCATTGTGTTGTATAATGTATCATTAACTTTTTCTTTCAGCTTGAAACTGAAACAAATGAAGATGCTAAGAAAGGTTGGGTTTCCTTTATCAGCAAGAAAAGAGATTGTCCGGCTAATGTCACATTGCTGGAAATTATCAAATTTCCAGATTTTACAGTACGTTTTTTTGAGTTACAAATAATTATGTTTTAACTATTTGAAATTTATTTCACTACTGTATTTATTTTTGTTATATGCTTGGTAGTTTCTCACAGTACATAATCATTAAATATAAAAATACAGAAAATCAACACACACAAGTAAACCCCATTCCAATCCTTTGTCCCTCGGAATAAATAGCTCCTTTATCTATGGTGCAGATTCATGTAGGTGGATGGCCCTACTTTATTTTAGTGGGAACACAACACACTCAAATGTTTAAAACTTTTTTTATTTTCTCGCTACAGGTACATGTTCTGTAAAAAACCCTGTTGGGCCGACCCTGACCCCCCGCAACCACTCAAAAGTAAAAAAACCCAAAGTAAAAAACCATGTGTTTACTATATTGTGTATTTTGATTTTAGCTTGAAGCAGACTCTGAAGATGGTAGGCGGTACGTGTCGCAATACTTTTTTACCAAATTGAAGGAAGGAGATGTAAAATCAGAAAGACGTATTTATATCGCACTACCACAGCAATCTGATCACCAGTTTCATCCCTTCGAAAATGAAACAAAATATGTTCCCCGTAATAGGAGTAATGTTGAGGTCCTTAATGATAAATGCAGAGTAAGTTTCATTAGCCTTCAAAGAAATCACTACTGTTAATTTGACCTAGTCATGTTGTTATTTGCTTCTACTATACTGTAGTACCTCACAGGGAAACAATCGCAAGCGAAATTGGGGAAAATATACTGTATACATCATGCAAGCATAGCCAGTCCATGCTTTTAGCCGGCCACATTTAAAAATTAACTTATTATATTTTGGCTGCAATTGTAAATGCTTTTATTTAAGTATTCCTAATTAATGTAAATTCATTTGTATGAGAAACCAACACACTTTCCTTATTCCAAATTAAAAATAATCTAAAAAATATCCCCAATAAAAACCTAACAATCTATTTTTGTTTTCATACCAGATTTCAAGAACCTTGAGGATAAAACAAACAATACGAGCTGCAATAGCTTCCAAGTCGGGATCTGTAGACGACATCAGTGTTAAACGTATCCCAATTTCGATGTATGCAAAAAGTGATGAGATAGTTATTAATGTGTTTGCCAGTGCTGCCAATAGACAAGATATTGTAAAGGTAGTGGATTGTTCAATGAATAGTTTATTTCTGAGGCACAATAATAATAATAATACATTTATCAAGCATTATGACGACAGAGTGTTTAAGTTTTAAGGCCTGTTTGTATTGAGCATGGTAATACGATTGTACAATTTCCAAGAGCAGTGAGCCGATTTTATAAACGGTTTCCAAGACCCCAATGTATTCTAGTCTTGATCACCAATTTCAAATTTAGCCGACACAACCATGGTTTGAATTGGCTCAACTCGCACTGAAAACAATGTGAATATTTAAAATTCAAACTTCCACTTAAGGAGAACTGTGTTCTGGCTAATAATGTCATTTCATAGTGAAGGCTTCCTTATGTACAGTAGTTAATATTAAGTTCTATCATTTATTAATTGTTTTTTCTGTATTTTCTATTTTGTTTAAACCTTTAGGACATCTTGATAACAAGCGTGGGACAACAGATCATTGGTTGTGAAGCAGCAGGCATTGTATATGCTACAGGCAACAAAGCTTCCAAATGGAAAAATGGTAGAGTAACATATTTTATTTTTATTGTAGCCTTTTCAAAGCAGGATTTCCACTTTAACTTCTCGTCATAAATCTTGCAGCCAATTGTCACTAATGTAAAGCTATAATGTGTCTAGTGAGTGTATGAATTATGTACACCACATTTGTCACAGTGTATTCTGCACGCCACATGTGTTTCACAATAGATACATTAACTTTATCATAGGCCTAACCTAAATCCAAGTTTAATTCTCCTATATAATTGGAAAAGTATTCAATATTTGCATATTTTACATATTCCAGGTGATAGAGTGATGGCTTATTTACATAGCGGAGGATGTGCTGATAAAGTTACTGTTCATCAGGATCATGTGATGTCTGTACCGACATGGATGACACTATCATCAGCTGCTGCACTTCCTCAAGCGTGGTTGACGGCCTACAATCTGTTATGTCATGAAGGTTAGTACTGTAAATGTAGACATATGTTGATAGCGTGTTTATAAACTAAGATTCATTTTAGGCTTAGGGAGTGGAGTTGAAAGAGTCGTGAGTTACAACACTGGCACTAGGTCAGGATTGAACCCAGGACATTGGGATTGGAAGCATGTTAACCACCAAGCTACAGCTACACCCAATCTTACTTATATTCCCTATTTTCCTGAACTTCCTGCATTCCAATAACAATATAACACTGTATATTGCCCATTCATACAAAGACATTACGTTCCAGGAGAGGGGCTTTAAAATGATTAGTTAATACAACTATATACATGGTGTACATTCAACAGTTTTGGACTTCCAATGCTTTCTGTTTAATCAAACCAATTTAATGCAAGTGTTCACAACATAAAATGTAATAGTTAAACACCTGCTGTGAATTCTCTTTTTTTCTTATTTGCAGCTTCTATGAAACATGGTGACATTGTCTTGATCCATGCAGGGGCTAGTGGTGTAGGCACAGCACTGGTCCAATTGGTCACCATGGCTGGGGGTATTGCAATTGTTACAGCAGGCTCTGATGGAAAAATTGGAATTTGTAAATCATTGGGTGCTTCTGCTGGATTCAACTATAAGTCTTTAGATTTTGCCAAGGACCTTACCAATCATCTTAATGGTAAATTATGTGTTTTATTTCTTTGTTCAAAATATGTTACAAAGTGGGTTCCTGTGTATGAATGCCTAGAGTTTTTTCGCAACGAGATAAAGCAGAAATTATAAATTATGTGTATGAACATAATTATTAAGATACCTACAGTACACCTAACCATCTATTAATAATCTGTCTAACTGTAAAAAAGAAACTAAAAGTGTTAGTGGAAAGAAAGAAAGAACTGGCTTGTAGAAAACTGTTGACATACAGCCATAAGGAATAAAGCTGCCAGAACATTAACACTATAGACTGTAATTCTTATATTATTATCATTGCTAGTATCGCATTGTTTATATTCTATTGATATGCAGTATAGTTGAGTTTCCCATTGGTTATTATGAATAACGTTATATTTTAATTATTCTTTTCTTTTTCTGGCCCTACATCTCTTTATTTATTTATAGAAATAAAAATCTCAGATAGATCTGATATTTACAAATAAATTTTGAATGATATAACCAAAGTTGTTTTAATTTTAATAGGAAAACGTGTCAATTTGATCTTTGACCCAGTTGGTGGCACCCACTGGCAGTTGAATAGTAACATTATTGGACAGGATGGGACTTGGATTATCTATGGCCTTTTGAGTGGGCCTTATATTGCTGGAGATATGAGACCACTCTTAAAAAAGAATGTTACAATCAAGACATCGCTGCTGAAGAATAAGTCCAACGAGGTAAGTCAATCACTAAGAATTATATTTTGTTGCATTTAAAATGTTTTTATTGATGGAAAATCCGTAACAAAAATCATTTGACAATAACTGTACCTGTGGGGTAGGCCTGCCCTACACTAGTCATAGGCTTAGTGCACTCTAGGCCTTGGGTAGTGTAGCATAGACTATACTACTACTACCGTTTAGTATTACTAGCTGATACCTGTCTGATGGACGGGTGTCTCATTGACTTTTCTGCAACATACTGTAACTGTATAAAGGTGCCAAAGATTGCTAAGACCCGAGTCACTTGAGTCAAAGTGTTCGGATCTGACAAAATAAATTGCTGGTCTAACAGACTAAACAATAGGGAATTTAAAAGTTGCTCCAATGTGAACCATATAGAATGATTTCAGGCTATTAAAATATAAAGATATTATATGTGTTTATATAATAAAATGGCCATTAGATGTAGTTCAATGCTTTGTAACCTACCATTACCAATTTGAAGTGAGAAGAACCTATAAAAGACACAAACAAAAAGGGCTGTTATGGCTAAGATGTCCGAAACACCCCGAATGACCTGTTACCAGTTTTGTTGAGCATCTTGTGTGAGCTTTCAGTTATCTTTTACGGAAGAGAATATTATCTCCATTGATGATCTTATCGGAGGTTATATTAAGGTTTCATTAAACGCGCAACTTAAAAGAGGAAATATGCGCATTGTGCGGTATATAAATACCAAATATTATTTTATTCTAGCACATAGCAGAACTTACCACGGAATTTACCAAAGATGTTCTACCATATTTTTTACCGAACGATAAAATTCAACTGAGTCCAGTTATCAACAAATTCTACCCATTAGAAGAAATTAAAGATGCTTACTCCTTTCTGGAATCAAACGAGACCATTGGAAAATTGATTATCAATATTAAAGATGAGGATATGTCCAAGGTAGGAGTACCGAGTAGCTTACAGAATAAAAAAAACGTTGAGGTTCCGGGCACGTGCAGTCAGCTCGAAGAATTGGCACACGCATCGTCTCAATTGCTTGAAGAATCAAGAATGCTGGAAAGAAGAAAATCGGGTTTGGAATCTCCGCTAGACTTTATTTCTTCTGAGGTGTCAGTTGAAACGACATGATTCAAACCAATGTTTGGATAAATAGGAAATCTTATTCTTTGAAAAAGTAGAACTTTTTAAAACAATGTAAAATGAGTTTTGTTTTGTTGTGCAGTTAAAACCTGTAATACAGTAATATAAAAATATAATGTAATAGAAAATACTTTTTGTTAAGTTATTAAAATGGAAATAAAGTGTAAAATAAAGACAAAAGTTAATTTGGGAAAAAAGAAACAGTATTAAACAAAAGATTGACACATTTTTTAATGTCACCTATTAACATATAAAATTAAAAAGAGTTTATTGTTGTACTCATTTGATTTTGTAATAAAGGAAAAGAAATAGGTCTTTATTTGTACATCAGTGAGCACTTATAAGAATGTATTGACATAGTTTACTGTGGTAATAAATGAGAAGAAAGCTATTTGTCAACGATCATGTAGCCAATCGTTAAGTTTGTTTGTCTATGTTCCATTTTTCTATGGTCTGTTCCGTTTTTCTATGGTCTATTCCATTTATATACCGTCTATGTTCTCTTCCGTGTACCTATGGTATGTTCTGTTTGTCTATGGTCTGTTCTGTTTGTCTATGGTCTGTTCCATGTACCTATGTTCTGTTCCGTGTAACTATGTTCTGTTCCGTGTAACTATGGTCTGTTCCGTGTAACTATGGTCTGTTCCGTGTAACTATGGTCTGTTCCGTGTAACTATGTTCTGTTCCGTGTAACTATGGTCTGTTCCGTGTAACTATGTTCTGTTCCGTGTAACTATGGTCTGTTCCGTGTAACTATGTTCTGTTCCGTGTAACTATGGTCTGTTCCGTGTAACTATGGTCTGTTCCGTGTAACTATGTTCTGTTCCGTGTAACTATGTTCTGTTCCGTGTAACTATGTTCTGTTCCGTGTAACTATGTTCTGTTCCGTGTAACTATGTTCTGTTCCGTGTAACTATGTTCTGTTCCGTGTACCTATGTTCTGTTCCGTGTACCTATGGTCTGTTCCGTGTAACTATGTTCTGTTCCGTGTAACTATGTTCTGTTCCGTGTAACTATGTTCTGTTCCGTGTAACTATGGTCTGTTCCGTGTAACTATGTTCTGTTCCGTGTAACTATGTTCTGTTCCGTGTAACTATGGTCTGTTCCGTGTAACTATGTTCTGTTCCGTGTAACTATGTTCTGTTCCGTGTAACTATGGTCTGTTCCGTGTAACTATGTTCTGTTCCGTGTAACTATGTTCTGTTCCGTGTAACTATGTTCTGTTCCGTGTAACTATGGTCTGTTCCGTGTAACTATGGTCTGTTCCGTGTAACTATGTTCTGTTCCGTGTAACTATGTTCTGTTCCGTGTAACTATGGTCTGTTCCGTGTAACTATGTTCTGTTCCGTGTAACTATGTTCTGTTCCGTGTAACTATGGTCTGTTCCGTGTAACTATGTTCTGTTCCGTGTAACTATGTTCTGTTCCGTGTAACTATGGTCTGTTCCGTGTAACTATGTTCTGTTCCGTGTAACTATGTTCTGTTCCGTGTAACTATGGTCTGTTCCGTGTAACTATGTTCTGTTCCGTGTAACTATGTTCTGTTCCGTGTAACTATGGTCTGTTCCGTGTAACTATGTTCTGTTCCGTGTACCTATGGTCTGTTCTATTTGCCTATAGTCTATTTCGTTATATATGGTCTGTTACTTTTGTCTATGGTTATAGTGTAATAAAGGTTTCAAATGAGAAGCGGGTTTATCCAGAAACAGGACCACGTTGTTGTTGTTGTTGTTGTTGTAGCCAATCATTAACTTCGTTATAGTTGGTTGACATCCACCGAATGTTCGCCTCAATTTTCTCCACGGATTGAGTAAATGCCGTTCGTCCTGTACCTTGATCAGGATGATCTGACATAAAGCTCAGTACCTGTAAAACATACCGTAACAATATTTTACGGATAAACACCAAAAAGACAGTGGTCCTTGTTCCTCTTACATAATCGTTTCTATACTTCTGTTTCCCTCTGCCGTGATATTGCTACATATTCTAGGTTATTAAGGCTAATTTACACAGACAGACCAATATTGTATTGGCTTTATAGCTTGTGTATTATTCATTTTAAACATTAGTGAACCTTACCTCGTAGAGTTTAAATTCAGTATTGAAATGATTAGTCACTCCTTCAATAAGGCTTGAAAACTGGAAAAGACTGTCTCCATATCTGTAATGCAAACACACAACTGGATGGATGATTGTTTGAAGTTTCTTTAAATATCGCCATTGGTGCCTTCCTATTTCCTGTGTTCCAAATAGTGACTACATGGTACTAGGCCCAACAAAATTCAACGAATACAACATATTTGGATGTCTGAAACTTTGTTTCTGATGTGATTTTATCGGAGGTTCCAATTAAACGTGCAACTTAAAGTAGAAGTGGAAATGTGCGCATTTTGCAGGAAAAAAATACCATATATTATTGTATTCTAGCACATAGCAGAACTTACCACGGAATTCACCAAAGATGTTCTACCATATTTTTAACCGAATGATAAAATTCAAATTCTACCCACTAGAAGATATTAAAGGTGCTTACTTCTTTCTTGGGTCAAACGAGACCATTGGAAAGTGAACTTATGCAGCAGAGAGGAATACATTAAATATAGGGATTTACGTTTTTCTGAAGTAGTCCCAGTTGTCTCTGAAGAAGTTCCATGCCAGTGGAGCTCCGGTTGGATTCCGAGCAACCTCCGTGATAACTGTCACCCAGTCTTGAGAACGAATTACATCAGATCCCATTGTGAAATTTAAAAAACTAAAATTAAAACAATTTAGTATAAGAGAATTGTTAGCCAAAAGACAAAAAACTGAATACATTGTTAAAGATAAAGAGGTTTAAATAGATCGTGTACTATGCGGTAATATGTTGCTAAAAGAAGTCGTGAAAGACCAGCATCACTTTCTTGATAGCTCCATGGTATCTCTATGACGTCTGGACAATAATTGGTCAAGACTCCATGATAAGGTATAGCATAGGTTATCCTGTTCACTAGCTGACTAGCTATCCATAACATCTTGGAAGACCTGTGTCACAGCTCGTGCCATGACAACTTTGTGACGTCTGGACAATAATTGGATGATTGTCCAATCAACTTTGCTACAAGATTTTTTGCTACAAGATAATGTATAGCGTAGGTTATTCTGTTCACTAGCTGACTAGCTATCCATAACATTCATGGAAGACCTGTGTCATAGCTCGTGCCATGACACCTCTATGACGTCTGGACAATATTTGATCACTTACGTGCTAAGTGCCCAAGGATCTTTGCTACAGGATAAGGCATAACGTAGGTTATCTTGTTCACTAGCTATTTGTGAACTCTGGTACTGTTCAAGAACAAAATACCATTCCGTTTGGTCGCCATATTTTACTGCAGTGCAGTACACAGTGTAGCGTAAATCGGATGCAATTCTGTAAGAAAGAAATTTACACTGCTAGGTATATGTTCCAATGTTTCAATAATCCTCTATTACGCAGAGGAACAAAAGCTTGCCATCGTGGTACTACATGTAGACCTACCTGTTTTCATTTGGTGTACTCATCCAGTTTTGAAACATTCTGATGGCAGTGTTAATGCAGTCAGTGTTTTCATAGTAGCACGCACCTGAGACCGCGATGCTCCTGGTTAGTCTAAAAGAAAGATATTCTATTAGTTTTGCCAAATGTTGTACCTAATGATATGGGCATTCCAGTCCATGTTATAAACAAGATGTCTTTGGTCGTAGCGTATTTTATTACTTCCTTACCTTCTTCAGAAGAACCATCTGCTTTAAATAGTCACAGTCAAGTATATGAGTCAATGTAGGCATATAACACTAACGTACTTTCATCTATATGTGAAATCCAGTCGTGCTTGTTGATACCTTACCTGGTCAAGTGATCTCCTGTATTAGCCCACCCGACGTGTTCATACAGCGGAGTTATCTGCCTTTTCATGTATTCCTGCACAAACATAATATGAAATATGTTAAATATTGCAGAGACATCGTTTTGAATCTTCTTCAAACGCTGGTATTGTATTTTGCATGTGATTGAATTTCGAATATAAATAAGACATCAGTTAATGTCGTTGCGCTTACGAAGTCTATGGCGCATCTGGCTGCCTGAAACAACTTTTTACTGAAATACCGAATGCTGAAACTGCCAATCATCTATCAATTTTGATAGATGCCTTTCCATTTAAAGTTTGCAGATACATACCTGGAAACGCCCGTACGCCGGTGATATCTTGAGCATCTTAGCAATGTAGCCCAGGGAGTTCGAAGCTACAGACCAAGGTACATACTCCAACTCTTCATTAAGGTATCTTGTTAGGTCTAAGGCCGTTACTTGGTTCAATTCACCAGCCTGGGCTAGTTTAAGAGCATCGCTAAGTAGTGCAGCTCGATTCTTAATCGGTATTATCTGTTTAAATATACAAAACAATCGATGTAGAATCATCTATATGGCGAATCGTGTATATTTTGTAAAATTACAGTTTACATTCCTTTGGTACACCCCTATTCAGAGGACATCCCTGTTAAGGAAATACTTTCCCATGAACGAACGAAGGAATATTGTGTTTTAACACTACGTACAATCCCTATTCAGGGTACACCTCTACTGATAGTGATACATTCCCATGAAACGAACGAAAGAAAAACACTACGGCCAGGGGTCAACCTAGCTGGAAAGTTGACCAATTTCTATGCATTTATATGTACAGATATCACTGTAGGCCTATAAAAATGACAGTCTGACGAGTTTCTTGGGGTGGGTGTAGCTAGGAGGGGCATTGTAATTGGTTAAAAAAATGATCCATATGCCTTTACCATATTAAGGGGATACAGTTGGAAAAAAGTATTTTAATCTACTGAACAGTTTGATAAAAAGGATTTTACTGTATTTCATTCACTGTCTCTCTTACCTCATGGTTATTAATTAATTGATTACTGATTAGGTTCCAGTTAGTCTGGTCGTAGTTTACCCGATAGTAACCGGTTTGGTCGATGTTAACTAATATCCAGTCGTCATCGTTCACGTCAGGTAGATCTTGCATCACTGAATAATAAATCGATATAACATGATGTCAGGCACAGAACATAATAATCCAATACATTAAGCGATCATAAACTGAGCGGCTTACTTGGCAACACTCGGACAGTAGCAGAAAACGCGCTATTTTTAACTCGGCCCATATTAAAGATAAGTTTTTGTGACGTCAATAGGCATGGTCGGTTAGACATCTACATTATATGATCGTGAGACCGAATCCAAAGATCTTCGCATTGCTTGTGTGTCCTTAGGCAAGACAGTTTGCTTACGTTTGCCTCTTTCCACCCAGGTGTACAAATGGGTACCTGGTATAGGTCAAAACACAACTGCGCTGATTACGGCTGCAACATTATGGTTTGGTTTCTAGACGTGTTTGATCCAAAACATGACCGGGGTAACAATGTGATGCGCATAGACTTGGTGCTTTTAGCGCTATATAAGATCGACGTATATTATTATTATCTATGAAAATCTAAGACGATAACTTGACAATTGTGAACGTCATCGTGCAAAGTATACATACAATACAATCAAACCAAATGTTTTGAAAGCATTTTCCAAGTTTTTTAAAAATATATTATATAAACTATTCAAGTTAGGATGAAACCGTAAAATATGATGCTACACACATTTGCCTAGCTATACATAGACGGCCAAAATAAAGCAGTACAATTACCGTCTCCGTTCTCCATCCACAATCGTACTGTTTGTGTATTTATGTTTGGTTGACTCCGTATTGTTAAGGGGATCCACCAAACGTAGCTAAATTTGAAAGAAAAATAGTTATTAGATATTCCTGTAGGCCTATTTATGCATAAATCTAAAATAATATAAATAAAGGTTATCCATGATTAAAATATTGGTACATTACCGTTTGTAGGATTTCGCACTGAAACAAAATGAAACTATGAGATACAGGGACGTACCCAGCATAAAACAAACCTTTTTCTAATACTGTATAGAATCGACTCCAATAGCCTCCCCCGAAGCATATCTAAATTCATTCATTCATCAGTAGAAATTACTTCAATTTATTGTCGTTTACATATAAAATATACATAGAAATTATGTTTGCTCTGAGATATACAAAAACAGATAATTGTATGTGTCACATCACTCTAGTACGGTATACTGACAAGCATTTAGTGGCCGAATGGCAGCTGGATAAAAGCTGTTAAGAAACCTATGAAAACTATTCATACAAAACAACAACTATTACTAATACCCTAAATCGTCATATTTTGTAGTAAAATTAGCGTCTGGGTTTATTAGAAAGTGATGTTGGGTAGCAGTGAACCCAGCCTCAGTGCCGCCATATCGCCGTGTAAAGTTGACGGTGGGTAAGCCCATTTGTAAGGTCCACGTGTGCATGATGGTTTTGACGTCCATGTCTAGGGTGTCTTCTTTCACTACCTATAATTAATTGATATTTTATATCAGCGTATTATGCAATTAAAACATTTACGGGACCACGACGATCGGGCCAAATTTCTTCGTTGGGCCGATCTTCTCATGCATTTTGGCATGATCGCCTCTCAATCCCAAGAATTCGGCTGAAAAATGTTGGTTGGAAGAGATTATTCAGATAGTTAGGTTTTGTAGTTTCTGTCAGGTTGATTATTGAGAGAGTTAGGTTTGCCAATGTTATAGATAGTCGTTTAATTTACCCGTGTTTGTCCGTGGCAACCATTTAAAGACAATTATTCATTGGTGCTATATAATGTTACAATAAAAAAAGTTTTAGTTAAGCTCTGTCTACACTATCAAACTTCATGTGACAAAAAAAATGTGATGTGCCCATATATGGATCATATTTGGGCATATCACTACCATATGGCCACATCACATTTTTGTCTCATAAAGTGTGATACTTTAGACAGTATTTAACGTATTTAACGTATGCGTGCCAACCTCATTAAAACAGTCCCAGAGTTGGTCGTTATTAGCATTGCTGTATTTGTAGCGTTGCAAATATATTCGAAGTCCTCTCACAAACAAATCGTCTCCAAGAAAATCTCGACACATTCGAAAAATAGACGCACCCTGTAAAAATATGTATATGTATATCAATTATGCCATTTACTGTTGTGCACTATTGGAGTAGAATTATAGCTTGTGGTTGAGATGCCTGGCTACCTTCTCAGGGTTCAAATCATGTCAGATGACCGGATTATTCTCATGACCAAAAACAATTCCCCTTCCAAATACTGTATTTAGAGAATATTGTGTTTATTGTGAACAGGATTGCCACCTTTTATTTTAATCACTTAAGGTTATCATTGACAATTTGTCTAAATAAATAAAAATAGACAAAGAACTATATTAATTGGCATTGGTGCAATAGCATATGAAATACTCATTGGTCAATTTTCCACAATGTTGTGATGGCACTAGTTACTATTCGCTATGCATGATCAGTTTCTAGAATAACGTAATGGATAAGGTATAATTGTTTATTGTAAAGTACGAATGCATTTTACTTGATGGGAGCGGCATAATAATAAGTTGGAGAACCCCGGCATCATAAGAATACATCGACTTTACTCCAAAATGTAAACAAATCCATACCTTGTTGTAGGCTATGATATCAAACTGTTGACTAATTTCTTCAAACGTTTGCACACGAGCCAGGACCGGTCTTGATGAGCTTAACGAATCCGAATCAAATACCGAATGTAATTCACGGGGCAAGAACTGCTGATCCTAAAGAAAACAATTATATGTTATTTTCTATGAATTGCTAAATTGTCACGTATATTTTTTCATTTTTAGTCATAGAACCATTTATTAGCAGAACACTATATTAATATAGTAACCAGTTATGTCAAAAAAATAAAAGTGTTTGCTATTTTACGAAAATTTCTACTATACTACAGGGATTTTTTCGGAAAATAGTTAAATCTTGACTTTTAAAAATATGTTGAGATAACATGCGCAGAACACATTATGTTATTATGCGCATGTCAATTATAATATAGTAACTAGCTATGTCAACAAATAAAAGAGCCGACATTTTGCTATTTTTTAAATATTTCTCTGTACTATAATAGTACAGGGATTTTTTGTCAAAAAAAGTATCCACTTTTTAAAATTCAATGATTATGCGATAATGCCAAATATTGTGTTATCATCATCTTATAGTCATAGTAACTAGTTATGTCAAAAAATAAATAGGTCGAAATTTGCCTACAGAGATTTTTTTGAAAAATGGCCAATATATCTACTTTTTAAAATTCAATAATTATGCGATAATATTGCCATATATGCGCATATATATATATTGTGTTATTATCATCTTATAGAGCTATAGTAACTCAAAAAATAAAAGGGTTGAAAATTGGCAATTTTTCGAAATTTTTCCTGTACTAGGTAGGCCTACAGGGATTTTTTCGAAAAATGGCCAAAATAGCCACTTTTTAAAATTCAATAATTATGCGATAATATTGCCATATATGCGCATATATTATCATCTTATAGAGCTATAGTAACTAGTTATGTCAACAAATAAAAAGGTAGAAAATTTGCCATTTTTCGAAATTTTCCCTGTACTATAGTACAGGAATTTTTTCGAAAAATGGCCAAAATAGTCACTTTTTAAAATTCAATAATTATGCGATAATATTGCCAAATATGTGCATATATTGTGTTATTATCAACTTATAGAACTATAGTAACTAGTTGTTATGTCAGCAAATAAAAAGGTCGAAAAATGGCAATTTTTCGAAATTTTCCCTGTAGGCCTACTAGTAACAGTGATTTTTTCGAAAAATGGCCAATATATCCACTTTTTGAAATTCAATAATTATGCAATAATATTGCCATATATGCGCATATATTGTGTTATTATCATCTTATAGAGCCATAGTAACTAGTTATGTCAACAACTAAAAGGGTAGAAAATTTGCCACTTTTAAAATTCAATAATTATGGGATAATATTGCCATATATGCGCATATATTGTGTTATTATCATCTTATAGAGCTATAGTAACTAGTTATGTCAAAAAATGAAAAGGTCGAAAATTGGCAATTTTTCGAAATTTTCCCTGTACTATAGTACAGAAATTTTTTCGAAAAATGGCCAAAATAGTTACTTTTTAAAATTCAATAATTATGCGATAATATTGCCATATATGCGCATATATTGTGTTATTATCATCTTATAGACCTATGTAACTAGTTATGTCAACAAATAAAAAGGTCGAAAAATGGCAATTTTTCGAAATTTTCCCTGTACTAGTACAGGAATTTTTTTCGAAAAATGGCCAAAATAGTCACTTTTTAAAATTCAATAATTATGCGATAATATTGCCATATATGCGCATATATTGTGTTATTATCATCTTATAGAGCTATAGTAACTAGTTATGTCAACAAATAAAAAGGTAGAAAATTTGCCATTTTTCGAAATTTTCCCTGTACTATAGTACAGGAATTTTTTCGAAAAATGGCCAAAATAGTCACTTTTTAAAATTCAATAATTATGCGATAATATTGCCATATATGCGCATATATTGTGTTATTATCATCTAATAGAGCTATAGTAACTAGTTATGTCAACAAATAAAAAGGTCGAAAAAATGGCAATTTTTCGAAATTTTCCCTGTACTATAGTACAGGGATTTTTTTCGAAAAATCGCCACTTTTAAAATTCAATAATTATGCGATAATATTGCCATATATGCGCATATATTGTGTTATCATCATATTATAGAGCCATAGTAACTAGTTATGTCAAAAAATAAAAGGGTCGAAAATTGGCAATTTTTCGAAATTTTTCCTGTACTATAGTACAGGGATTTTTTTCGAAAAATAGCCACTTTTAAAATTCAATAATTATGGGATAATATTGCCATATATGCGCATATATTGTGTTATTATCATCTTATAGAGCTATAGTAACTAGTTATGTCAAAAAATGAAAAGGTCGAAAATTGGCAATTTTTCGAAATTTTCCCTGTACTATAGTACAGGAATTTTTTCGAAAAATGGCCAAAATAGTTACTTTTTAAAATTCAATAATTATGCGATAATATTGCCATATATGCGCATATATTGTGTTATTATCATCTTATAGAGCTAGAGTAACTAGTTATGTCAACAAATAAAAAGGTCGAAAATTGGCAATTTTTCGAAATTTTCCATGAACAGGGATGTTTTCCATAATTATGCGATAATATTGCCATATATGCGCATATATTGTGTCATTATGATCCATATTAACTAGTCCTATGACATCCTAAAGATGATAACACAATCGTGCTTAGGGAATAATTGAATTTTAACATTCCATATTTTGGGTGATTTCGTCTAAAATTAGTCAAAATCCTACCTTTTTAGTTGTTGACAAAAAGTAGTCAATAACATTATGTGTACAAATAGCAATATTAGAGAAGTTTAAATTCAATATAACATACCATTCTCCATGTTGGTTCTACGTATTCGCTTCCAATGTATTCCATAAACGAAGCAAATCCCTCCTTTAGCAAAATATAATCCCACCACGCATGCGTCACAAGATTTCCAAACCACTGAAAAAGTATAGTAAAAGCAGTCAATCAGTCAGAGTTTAACAATACAAAACCTAAACCCCTGAGAGTAGCTCTCAACATCATGACAACGTAAATTAATAAAATGCCTCCGAATTCAAACTGCGACCTGTATCATTAACAAGCGAGCGTTTTAATCTATAGACCAGAGAAGCTTCATGTTATATCAAATACATTGTATAACACAATGAATTCGTCCTTAAAGACTATTTTTTACAGAAGTAAACCAGCATATTACCTGATGTCCAAGCTCGTGGGCAATTACTGCACAAACGCCTTGTTTAGTCCCTGCTGACGTCATGTTTTCGTCGACAAGGAGTCTTGTCTCTCGGTAGGTAATAATGCCCCAGTTCTCCATTGCACCGGCAGAGAAATCTGGAATCGCCAACATATCTACAAAAAGTATGGCAATACTTTTGTAAGGTATCATTCTAAACCCATTGTACTAAAGCCCTGGTGTAAACCCACTTCTTTAAAAAAGCTTGATGGAACGAGATAATCTACCACAGCATTTGGCATGGTGGAAGAGAGCCAAAAGCAATTGTCTTAAGGTGCATGTTTAGGGAACTAATGCATCTTATCTAAATAATTTAATAAACATATTTCTTGCCGATTTTGGGAAGCGGAAAATCTATATCAAGATACGTTTGAAAGTATTCAAGTATTCGAACACCGACGTCAAGCGCGTAATCCACAGAATCTATGATATCAGGACGACTCCAAACTCGCATCTAAAATAGAAAAAAGAAAGGTTCTAATTGTTTTAGCTACTGTTTTATGTATATTTGTGCCTACAATGTCTTACAATGTAATTAAGCAGCTGAATCATGCAAGAACCCATGCAAGAACCATAAGATATTGAACTGTATCCTACAAGTATTATGCCAGTATAAGTACGGTAGGTAAAGAAATAATGAACATACGCGTATGTTGTTTTCAGTAATCGCTTCCTTGTAAATGAAGTCACATACACAATATCCAACAAGGTAAGTAGATATAGGAAGAGAAGTCTGAAAACGAGTAGTCTGCCATCCATTCTCAGTAAGTTCCGATGACAAAACGGGCATATTGGAAAGCGCTGTGTATTCTGGCCGATGGATGACAGTGATTGTGAAGGTTGCTTTCAGACCTGGGTCGTCGAAACATGGAAATGCTCGCCGGGCGTTGGTAGGAGAGAAAAATGTAACAGCCAACCATCTAGTTGACGGATTAAACGAAAATAAATGCGTATATAAGTATTATAATATGAATTCACAAAATATTTTTTATACACAGAATATTACATAATGTATGCCTACCTTTTATCGCCAGTTGACGTCGTGTAAGAACTTCTGTAAAACCCATTCAGGTCATCCGTCAAAGGCCCGGTAAATTCTACTGAGAAATAATACTCTTCGTTCACCTTTAGTTTTCCTTCCAATAACACCAACATATATTGCTCTTCTGGGTACAGGACAACATCAAGAACATCCGGAGGTGGAGTCTGTCCGCCTAATCCACTCAACTTTACAGACGAATAGTCGATGTTTAAAAGTTTAGAATTTATTAGGATAACATCTGTGCTCTTGTCACAGACTATAGTAATTTTGACTTTTCCATTGAAAGTGAAATTTGTGAGATCTGTTTTAATTTCTAATTCATAGTGTACTGGTCGAAGTGAGTTTGGCAGGCGCGGATTTTTCCACGGTTCAGTGTCAGGCAAAACCGTTGTTTTTGGGAGATCACTGCTATAATAAAGAAATAAAGCCATTTATTTGTAGAATTAAGGAATGAAATTATATGTATCTACTACTAATAATAATAATTGTCTTTTGTATAGTGCTTAACCAAAATAAATTTTCTCTAAAGCACTCGAAACAATCCTAAATCAAATTGTAAAAAAAAAATGAAGAATAAGCACGAACATTGGAAATTACTTCATGACTGGAAAATATGGAGATAAAAAACTTGATACTATAGGGCAATACTTTACACTATTTTGTACCAGGTAGTATAATATTAAACTTACCAATCAATCGATTCACCTTTTGGTAGAAGTCCAGCTAATAACCCTACAATGAGTATCGTTATCAGGCATACAACTCCGAGTATTACGCATTTCTTGTATTGTATAAAATAACCATTTTCAGTGTCTTTATCATGCATTTCTTGCTTAGATTTCATACCGGTATATACCTTAAAATACAAATGATTTCAACTTCTAAAAACTACTAAAACAGAATGTTACTCAACATAATCTTATCATTACAGTACATTATAAACTTTAACTATGCTATCGTAAATCATTTTATTTGGAATACATATAGATTGTGTTTGACTTTTGACATGAACCTCTAACATTTTATGTTCTCGTGGATTTCATTTTAAAACTTTACAGCCAACTGTCATTTATTGTAACATGGCCACAGATGTTTTGTACGCTTGGGCTATTACTTAGAGCGGGTAAGTCAGAAAAAAAACATTTTTCAATTTCAAAATGAGGAAGAGTGAGATCACTCTAGGAAAAATACACAGTTACTAATTCTGAAAGAAAGTACCAAACGGCACCATACCGAACATATCTTAAGTGGATCTATGAAGCCAATCAATATAGTTGTTTCATTCCTTATGGGGACATTTTACAATATTTACGTTTATATACATTTAGAATTCAATCAACCAATAAAATATGGGGAAAACAAATGAATAGGCCTATCAATAATTTCTATCTAGTTGTTTAGGCATGTATAAATTAGGCTAATGTTTCTTTATTTAACATCTAATATTAGATGTCCTATCTTGTAACAACTTACAATATATAAAACAATAAATATCTGTAATCATTATCCATAATGTAATCTATTTTATACCGTCAACAGTCAGTGAACTATACATTCTATCAGTACAAACTGTGTAGCGGTTCTTTTATCTTAGACGATGTGTAGGCCAATCGTCATCATGATTCCAGGTTTTCCTTCTGCGTTTATTCCACGTTAATCATTGTGTAGGCATACTGTAAAACTCATTGACATATCATGGGCATATCATATACTGTATTATAATTACATTGATAATGTGGAAACAGCCTGAAGATATATAAGTAGGCCTACATTACTTCAGCATTTAAGCATCATATAAAGGTTCCTTTTCTTACCTTATCAAAATAAACCTCCGGTAAATCACAAAAGTACAATCAGAAAACGGTAATTTCTGACTTCACACAAGTACAATCAAACATGCTAATGGGTGCACTTTGAATTCACTTCAAGCGATTTAAGTATTTGTAAAGCGATAGGTTTGAGGTCGAACTAGTTAAAAACAACTTAACGACAAACCAGATGGTATATTTCTCTACAGAGGCCCACTAACAAGTGACTGTACATGAAACGTAGTCAATAGAGCTTAGGCCTATTAATTGTTGAAAAAGTATTTAATTTAACTAGGTTATCGGAATCAATTAAATTTCAATTAAGGGCGGGGATAGGTCTATGCGATGAAGTAGCACAAGTGGGTCAAACATAAATATACAAGTACAAAACGAGTGACATTAACTTAATTTTGTTAAATATAGAACTAAAATACATTTGATTTAAAAAAAGGCTGATTTTCAAACGAAGAAAAAAGGCATTGACAAAGGTAAAAAATCAGAGGATTTCGAATTTCATTTGGAAGGGTCATTCCATGCTAGTTGTCAATATGACGATGACTTTAACCAAAACGAGGGACTCATTCTAATAGCAACTAAAAATTAAATAGGCCTATTAAAAACTCACATACAAGTACTGATATAGGATTCCATCTACTACGCCTACTTCTCTCGTCCCGAGTCTTAGGCGCCTACCTCGGTCGTAAATTCACTTCACTTCATTTAGGAGTTCGTTCTATTCAGTTTTACATCCAGGAATTCATCTCAGCACAGATTAAACCGACCCAGATATCTTTTTCTTTAAAATTACGTTTTTCTCATCAAGTTTTTTTTTTTCATCCAATTTTGGTGAACAACTAGTAATGTGATATTAAACAGGCCTATTCAACCATGGAGGTATAAAAAAGTCTCCATGATTCAACCAAGAAATTTAAAAACATTTTTACAGCCTTGTGCGATTACAATATTTTTGTGAGGGGCGGAATTTGGAACATTGTGTTGACAAAATGTCATTTTGGTTCGACAAAAATACATTTTGGCTTGACTATATAAATAGCATTTTGTCAAGATAAAATTTATCTTGCATCTTAAAAAATGAGCATTGTCCTAAAATGGATTACATTGAACACCACAAAAAGATTAAGACATCTATTTGTATATGTTACAAAGTTTATTCAATCTAATACTTTCAAATTTAATTAATTATTTGTGTGCAGCAAAGATTGTTATTTTATTTATTTTTTTAATGATTAAACACACTCAAACAATATTTTGAGTAAGGACAAAAATACTGACGATAAGAAATGGTTGACGCTAGAAAATGTATTGAATTATTCACAGCTTATCAATTATCCGTAAATGTACACATTTCAAAATATTAAAGTATAATTAATTAGCGGACATACTTTTATGAACAATCTAAACCCTTTACACAATTAAAGCTTGGTTCCCCCTAGAGACGCAACACAAGGACGTAGACATAATCCATCTGACCAATAAAAAGCGACAGATCAAATAATCCATCGCTTGTGATTGGTCAAATTGCGCTTACATCCTTGTGTTGCGCCCCCGTGGGAACCAAGCATTAAAACTGAACAATGAATCTGTTGCACAATTTGCAAATTACGTAACGAAATTCTTGCACAATATGCAAAAGTTATCGTACATCGTTATCTGGCAAGAACTATAAATTAGAGATCCATGCAACTACTGCATAATCTGTCAGTTAAAATTCAGTTTTATAAAGATGAGGCATATTTATGAAGTAGCTTGCCAACAAAGTTAATGTTTACATTTGTAGGTTGAAAAGATAAAATGACTAAAGTATCTACATTATTAAAACTAATACAATACACTCTGATGAGGATATGCCAGATATACTAATGTATTGGAGAACTATTCACTCCACTGCATTAGGTCTGTAGGCCTACTAGATTACCAGTACTGTACTGAGGAATTTTCTTGATGAACAAAGAAATTTTAGTAATTAACATTAGTTAAAATTACATTGTATGTACATCCTTATAGTGGAAACCAGCTGTATGCACTTTGACGCAAAGCGATGCAACTAGCGCAACGCAAGTGAGTTGACCAATCACAAGCGACAGTTCGAATGATCCGCTGCGTCGTGATTGGTCGAATCACTTGCGGTGCGGTTACGTCCCTGGCGTTGCGTCCAAGTGGGAAACAGGGTCCAACTGATTTGATACCTTGAAAGCTTCCATGGGTGTATGCATTTGGCCTACACTACGTGTAAAGGTACCAGTGAATATTCTTTGCAATGTGGAGACCGAGATTCCTATATGCGCTTTTAAAAATATTTTATTCCCATTTTTACATACATTATACAGAGAATTACCTATCATATATGACATAAAGAAATATTATTAGGATTGAAGGAGTACAGTATTAATTAAACTAGTTTTGGGAAATTGTATCCAGTTACAAATTAATTTAAATTAAGTTATTAAATTAGGCCTAGGTATCTAATAATTAGATTACGCTTTCTCAAGACTGTAGTCTAGGTAATCAGCTTTTTAAACTAAAGAAAACTACACTTGCATTCAACACATCTTGTTAAGATGTCACTGCCTAATGTTACAATATCTATGTCGACCCAACTGAGAACCAGCACATAGGCTTACTGTTAAGCAGGACGTTTTATTTTTTAGATACTTTCCTTTTATTACACCTATCCTTTCGTCTGTTGGCTTACTTATAGCACCCTTTGCACTCCATACTTAATTTACATAGGATCAGTTAGTCATTCAGTATCGTCGATAAGCTTTTGGTGAACGAGATCTGTGGAAGTAACGAAAACAAACCTACAAATCTTGCATCTTTAACTCTTTAACATTTTGTATAAATAAATTACCAAAACAAATAAAAATTTGATTTAAGTTACAAAATATGATGATCAATAAAAAAATTGCACTTCTGTGGAAAACAGTTTATTGTACAATATTCAGGTGACCTACCTTGATCGACCTCTGCGCTTCTTACCGGACCTCTCTGACCTGGAACGAGATTCCTCAGAGGAGCTACCATCTGAGCTTCTATCCCGTCGGTGCCGTTTCTTCTTTGAATCTCTCGGTGATTTGTTATCGTGTTTCCGAGATTTGCTAGTCTCTCTTTCATCAGAAGAAGAATCGGAATCTTCATGTTTCTTTTTTTTACTCTTCTTTAAAACTTTTTTATCATTCCTGCTATCATCACTGTCTGATTGTACCTGCTTAGTATCAAATAGGCTTTCATTAGAACTAGTAGAACTATCTACATATTTAGAACCACCCTTTCCATTAACCCCTGAACTAGAACTTTCTCTGCTACTAGTGCTACTCTTTCGCCTTTTTTCCTTTTTAATTTCCCTACTCTTTGATCGATTACGCCTTCTCTCCCTTCTATCATTTTTTTCTTCTCTGCTGCGTGACCTTTTTCTTCTGTCCCTACTACGCGACCTACTGTGTCTTCCTCTATCCCTATCATAAGACCTACTATGCTTTTGATCTTTTCTCCTATCTCTACTTCTTGACCTTCGTTCCCTACTATGTGACCTACTGTCCTTCCTATTGCTCCGTTCTTTACTTTTTGAACGCCCCCTTTTATGTCTTTTTTCTCTACTTGGTGACCTACTCCCTCTACTTTTATCTCTACTTCTAGAACGGCTTTTCTGTTTCCTGTTTTTATAATCCCGACTCTCTCTCCTACTCCTAGAATCTTCAACACTAGAAGACCTCTCTCGTTTGCGTCTGTCATCCTTTGAAGGACTTTGATGTCGGCTCTTCTTCTTGCGATCCTTTTTTCTATCACTTTTCTCTTTGCTTCTTGATCTGTTCTTTTTACTTTTCCGCTTATTTTGTTCTTTAGATTTTCCATCTTTATTCTCCGAATTTTTCTCCTTGTCTTTGTTTTTTTCCTTAGCAATATCTTTAGTCTCCAGAAATGGAATTGTATCAGTATTACTAGGATTAAATAATTTTTTATTTATTTTATCTTCTATCTCTTGCTGTTGACGAAATCTTTCTTCTTCTGCTTCTTGCGCCATTCCTGAAGACACAAGTATATTAGTTTTAATGGGTTTTAAAAAAACAAAAGAATGCCTCATTAAAAAGGAAGCAATCAGGTCTCAAATACGCCTTGCACAGATTACTTTTGATTGCCAGAATTAATAACAAAGTCTTCATACTTCCTGGTTACAAAACAATTATCTATTGTTTCAGCGCTTTGGTCACTTGGAAAAGCGCTATATAAATCCAAAATTAAATTAAAAATTAAATTTGAACCACGATTTTATAGATTATTTGTATTGTATTAAATATACTGTACATTGTGCTGTGACGGAGACACTTTTTGGTGGATGCTCAATACAAAGAGACCTTTGGGGTTGATGGAAGTTCTGTCCAAACCAGTCTTCAATTCAACCTTGATAGGTTGCAAGACACATGTTGTTTCTCACAATGATCACTTATAGGTAATCTATACTAATAAGAACTCACTATGTTCAAGAATTTTTTCTTTCCATGCCCTTTGTTTTCTTCTAATACTTAATTGTAGTTCTTCATCACTTGTTTCATCACCACTTTCTGACTTGGTCTCTTTCTTGGCTTCATCTCCACTTTCATCACTGCTACTGATGTAGTCTCCAGTAACTACAATTCAAGAAGATAATACTTCAGAGTAAATATAAACTGGGGGAGATTAATATGAGTTTAGAAAATTAAGATGAGTGGAAAATATTAGATGATTGGGACTCTTAAGAAAAAAGCCAGAAAACCGACTAGGGATTGTGGAGGCACCGTAGGTAGGAAAGAGACTGGAAAAAAGATTCATTTTTGAATATGTGATGTCAATATAACATGTAAAGAAGCAGTAAATAAAGTCCACTAATAAGTTTGACAACAAAACAAACTCCAAAAAAAAAGGAAGCAAATCATTGTAATTGTATATCGTAAACTTTAATGTTCATCTTAAAGAAATATGAAATTAATTTTGCCCAGCGTGTACTTTAAAAATGTACCAACACTTAGTATGTGAGCAAACACTTTTCTGGTGGGATTCGAACCCAGACTTCAAAGCACACCTGTAGACCATTGAACTTGAGGACTACGGTGAAGTAATCAGTACATTTTATTCACGTCTGATCAGGCAAAATTCATTCCATACTTGATTTTCCCGACACAAAATTCCAAATAAAACTACTTACCAAGACCAGATATGGAAGCTAATGCAGTAGAGTGTGCAATCTGCCTGTTTGGAGCTTGATGGGAATAAAACCTGGGTTAGCATTTCAAAATACCACACCCATGATGACAAACATCACAGGTATCTTAAATACAATATACTACCTTGATGAATTCAATAGAAAAATGGTGATATACAAAATCATAACACATTCATTTTCAATATTAAACAGCAATAAAAATGGATGGTATTGGTAGTGTTATTATTATTATTATTTTATTTATATAGCGCTTTTCCAAATTAGTGTAAAATGATAAAAGTGCTTTACATCAACAGAGAAGAGAGATTGCTCAGATAACAGGGCGCATTATTAATTGAAATATTTATTTGCTATAAGGTAAGAATGGGTAAGAATAAATTTAGAGTTCTACAAAAAGCTCTGGAATAGAAAATATTGAATGTGAATAAGAAAAACAATTAATTGGATAAAAAAGTAACAGAATTGTTATGTTTTACACTAGTACTTTTGGATAGGTAACTACAAAAATACTAGTACAAGAAAGGTTTTATTTGCAAGTCACATTGCTTTAAAAATTGACTATCGCCTTCTTTGAATAATATCAAACAAATAAAACATATTTACAATAAATATTTAAAACAAAATATTTTCTATTTAAAAAGTTTGAATCATAATTAAGAATGAATTTACAACAAAATAATTAACAAATTATTTTATTTGGGGAAAGTGAAGAGAGAGAGAGGTTGGAGCAAGAATGAAACCGGGAATTAACATTTTGAGAATAATAGTTTAGTGTTTAAATGGTATGGTATGATTTATTTTTTTTGGCAGGATGGAGTACCCGGATTCATTTTGGGTGAGAGAGAGAAATACCTTTGATCGACCGGTTCATGGCCTTCTGGTGAACCTCCTCAACAACTTCTTTAATTTCAACATTCGTAACATCAAGAAGTATCTCTGTTAGCCAGAGACGAATTTTCGTCAACTAAAAAACAGAAAATTACATTTGAAGTAAAACATAATGTAAACAATTTTCTTCTTTTTGATATAAAGTTTGCGGTACACCACGTATATAGTTCTGAAAAGAACTGTTGAGTTTCTCAACGTTTTGATCAATACGTGGTGTACTGCAAACTTTATATCAACATATTGATTTCGCCATGCAAACCTACAAACAATATAAATTTCTTCTTCCTCTAAACTGACACTACCTCTTTATCTTTTACAACATTAAATAGACATACCAATGCCTTTTGTTTCTCTTCTTCTGTCATTTCTGGTTCCTCTTCCACTTCAACTGATGATGTTGATGATGGACTTGCCGGTTTCTTTTTCTCAATCGTGACAGCCGATGATGGGTTCTCTTTTATTTCTTTCTTTTCATCTTCATTTTCACTCTCCTAAAATAAAAGAAAATAAATCCTTATGATGTTTGTTCAACTGAAGCAAATTTAGCTCCTCAAGTTCTCTAAAACATGAAAACATTACAATTCAATTTTAATAAAAAATGAACAAAAATAAAATATTTAATCAGAAACACATTGACTTCCAGACAATGCACCTCTACTCTGAATAAGTATTTTGTGTTTAAATTACGATTTTATCAGGTAAATATATTTATTATATTGTGTTAAAAGTTAATAACTACTAGTATTCAGATAACAATGCCAACAGAAATTTGTTTTTAAATAATTTTTTTTCAAGGAGATAATAGATTTTTAATTTGGTTGAATAAGTTTTTAAAAGTAAATAAAAAGGGAGAATTAGTAACAATTGTTTTCGATTTTGTGTATAATTATAACAGCTTTTCTCCATAACTACCTTACAAAATGCTATGTAAGCAATCCTTAAAATAATAATAAAATTGTAGATCCTTGTTACTCCTGCGACTAAATAAAATAACAAGACTTACATCACTATCATCATTATCATCATCAAATTTAGATTTTGGTGGCAAGCCAGCCGCTATACGAGCCTGATTCTTTATGTCTTGTTCAACCTGTTTTTCCTCTTCTAACTTCTGTTTTCTTAGCCTGTCCTTTTCGTCTTTTTCAATCTGCTTCTGTTTCTCCTTCTCCATCTTTTCAAGTCCCTCTCGGATCCATGCTGGGAGAGTTTTTCGTTTGTTTGCATCTGATTGTGAAATATAAAATATTAAAAGAAAACCCCATAGGATAACTGTCGTAAGCTAATGGATTTAATTGTACTGGCTGGAGGTGGATTGGGACACCTAAATACAAAGTTTTCAACCCAGCCTAAAGCTAAAATGTTTACACATTGCACATCCACAAACAACTTTGAATAGCTGAAAGAACAGTTTTATCTTGTCTCCACCCACTATATTTATGACACTCATTCTACATCCAACACCACTCACATCCTGTCCTGCACCATGCGGGATGAATAAAGAATTTGAATTGAAAAAAAATCCCTCGTACCTATTACACTTTCCTCTTCTTCAGGTATAGAATGATTATCTTTCTCAAGCGGGTAAGGAGAATTTTCATGCGAATGTCTCATTCTAGGTCCACCTGCCATATGGTGATGCACAGGTAGCCTATGGTGATGAGATGGTAATGGTGGAGGTTGATGATGGGGTGGCATATGATGAGGATGTTGATGGGGTGGAAATGGTGCTAGCGAATCATGTTCTGGTATCCATTCAACATTCGATGAATCACGCTGTAAGAAATTTTAAATCAATTTATTACAGTCTCATATTTTTCTATATTTTAGAATATCAGTATAATGGATGAGGATATCAACTGTACATGTAGTTTAAATTTGTCTATAGACACAGTCGACAGTGCATGCTATTATCTATAAGCAAGGTATACCGTGTTTGAAATTCATTGTTTCATACTTGTAAACAGTAAGGTTCTAAAATTCTGTTGTCAGAAAAGTAGGCAATTGACTGTAACAATAGTACAGTCAACTTTACATCAAATGCATAATCAATAGAAAATAATACAATACACGCACAGTTAACTGTGCCGATAGTCACTTCCCAGTATAAACACTAAGAATTGAAAATTAACCTCCTTTTATTTATATTTCTGGTATAAACTCTCAGCTAAAATGACAAGAAATCTTACCTGCATAAACTGTTCTGGTGGTAGCGGTGGCATTGGATGGTCAAGCTGTGAAGGCATTGGTGGAAGCATTGAAGGTGCCATATTGTGCCCCGGATCCGGTAAAAGTGGTCCACCGTGTGGTCTCTGTGCACCATTTGCAGATTGGTGATTGTAGTCGAAGCATTGCGGATCTTGTTTGTAATGTCCACCGTGATCGTAATCAAACGTTTCTATGACCGGTTGAGGAGGGGGTGGAGGTGCCCAACCTTCCCATCGACCAAATGATTCCATACCGCCATCACCACCTGGTAAACAAATTAAATTGTCTGTTTTATGCGAGTATAGGCAAGTACTTTCTTACATTTCTAAAGTATTTTGACATAATTTATTATACTGTAGGTACACATAATACACTGTAATAAACAATTTTGCTAATATTAAGAGATATTATAATACACAAGACCAAATATACCACAATATAATAAAACAAATTAGCTGAATAGTGTACAATAAGAACTATAATCTAGCATTAATTTGTCAGTTATAACGAGTCTGGGAGAGTGAGTCATAACATTTGTTTACATTTTTCAATTCAATTATATATTAATTAATAAATCTATCTATTTAAATTTTGGCGCTACTGTAGTTTCGCACCTAACTTGAAATCTCTTGGCATACTGAAAGGTCACTCATGATCAACGCTTTGCAGCGGGTGAACGTTTTTAAATTGGGTTAAGCTCACGAGATTGTGGTGCGAAAGTACAGTACAGCATAAAATGCTACCTTGTTGCGGTCTTGGTGGGTTGTGATTAGCAGCTATAACAACCGCTTGATCAATGGCTTCCTTCTGCTGGATCCATTGCTGAGCAAGAGCTGCCCAATCAGTTTCTTTAAGACAAATAAATTAATAATAAGGTATTTTTAGTCAGGAAAGTCTCAAAACCAACAACTTTTTAATTACAAATGTGATTGTATGACATACTCCCATGATTTTCTACCTATTTAAAAATGACACTCCATGAGAACCCAGGGTTTTAGACCTACACTTGTAATGGGGAGCCAAGTCTCAGGTTTTTTTCTACAATATATGTGACAATAAAGTTTATCTATGTGTCTACATAATTTCATTTAACTTATTAAGTTATACAGTTTAAAGGCTTGCTTGGTAAAACCAATATGTTAATATGAAGTTTGCGGTACACCACCACCAGAAATAAGAGTTTCTCGACGTTTCAACAATATACTCTGATATATATCAACATATTCATTTAACTTATTTAACATACTTTGTATGAAAGAAATTTTATTTAGTTTTTTGTACAATAATTTCTAATTAGAAATACAGTAGAATGTTAAAATACCTAGATTAGCCTGATATTGTTGCTGGGCCTGTGAGCCCCACTGTGTCTGCCATTGTTGCTGATTTGACCACATGATGATCTGATTCAAAATGAATACATTGGCGTTGGCCTGAATACATTACAAGGATCTGAAAAGCAAAATGTTTATTAGAGTAGTGGTGTATGAATATTCAATCAAAAGACAAAAGATCATTCAGCAGGTCAGAACAGAAGCAATTGATTGATGCAATTAAATAGTAAGATAGGCCTAGCCTAATAATCAAATTAAGAATAGCACTATGTGGCTATGCCTAGCCTAGCACCGGTACAGGCTAGCCTAGTAGGTTATTTCGCACCTCGTCATACGACGAGGATTGATCATTCAGTGTCAGGTCCTAGCCTACTACTCTAGCCTAGAGTAGCCGGATCCTACAAGCCTAGGCCTAGAGAAATCCATCTCGATTGCTTGTGTAATAAATTGTGTACAATTTTAGGACGTAACGCAGCCATAAAAGCTATTACCTCTTAACCAATAATGTAATCTATATCGCTATTGATAGATTATGCTTTAACTATTAACATAAATACTATAAAACGAAATTTTAATAGCGTTACCAAACTAACGTGCCTTACCCATTTCTCTAAAAAACGTAGCGAGTGAGCTGCTGTATGATGGTGGTGGCGCGAGTTAGTCGAGCGAAGAGAGAAGAAGAAGCGAGGAGCTAGCTAAATAGGTCAAAGGTTATTAATTGCCAGTAAATTACGAACAATGTGCTATTTTGTTCATATAAACATTTTGGTGATATTAAATTAGCGTCTCATTTCTATTTCTATCTTTCTAGATTATTAACTGAAAGCAAGCAGCAGTTATAGTACTAGACACTGACGTTTTTGCTAAAAAGGATTCTCGACTATAATTTATAGGTACCAGCTGCTGGACCCAAAAAACGTCTGGGAAAAGAGTCTAAACGGTTGAACGACAAATCCCAAAGCATTTCTGGTATTTATGAGTCCCATGATATTATATAATACGGTAATTCGCTGTCAGATAATCATTGAATTATTATCAAAACAGTCCATTAAAGCTTTTGTTTGTAATAGGATACTTCATACTTGAAGTATCTAGGCGTGATGAAGTGACCCCCAGACTTGACCTTAGCAATAAAATAAACTAAAGTGACAGAAATTGAGTCTGTGTTTCATATCAAAGTTATTCACTTCTGTAACAAAAAAATAATATTTATTCACATATAAAAAGAGAAAAGAAACGTTTAATTATAACTCAAAAACCATTGTCTGACAGACAATTTAAGTATTTTTTGCTTTAAATTACATTTTTTCAGGTAAACTAACTATTATGTGACAATAACATGACACATTCAAAAACAAATTTGAAATAAAAAATATTTTTCAGAGGGACAATATATCTTTAAAACTGTTACGTCAATATGCGAGCTGCGTTTTTTGTAAGAAATATCTCTTGTTTAGCATTAGGAAACAGTTACTATGCTAAAGCTTATAGTTTACTAAAGGCTGAAAATGGGTATTTCTCAGCGAGATGTAATAAGCCTTCGGCCATATGAAATATCATTGGTATTTCTAAACTCGGACTGGGCATGCGCACACCCCAAAGCACGTCTGTGAAGAGAGTCTAAATGGGAATTTGTAAACTCGAACTGTGCGTGCGCACAGAAAGTATATGAAATATATTCAGACTTTAAGACCTATGTTCAACAATAAACAATGACTTAATTTTTGTTGTCAACGTGACGGAGGACGGGTATAATTATCGTCAGATATCATTAATAAAAGGTCAAAACAATCCTTCCTCTATGAGTGAGTAGGCCTACTTCGGCGGCTGTACTGGAATGTTTTGGTATGAGTGGGTCAAAACCTTAGGGAATAACGCCTCTAAAGCCGGAGTATGTATAGTAGGCCTAATATTAGTTTAGTTTAGAATTATATTTTTGTTTTTGTACAGTAGGCCATATATTTTTTTGTTTAAACGTACCGTATTACAACTTGAAAAAGGAGAAGATCTTTTAAGCAATTTTATATCATACGTCCAGAAATGTCAAGCTTTGGTTGTTTTACAATAATGATAAAGTAATATTGAGTATAGGCCTAAACCAATCATCTCTCATGAAAAATAATATAGATAAATAGAAAAAAAGAAACGAAACTACTATAGTTTGTTTTACATTTTATTCTTTCTAAAATTGAAAAATTAAGCTTTTCAGCTAATCAGAGAAATAATTGTTACGAAATAAAGAAAGCAAATATGCAGGACCGTTTATTGTCTCGGCAGAAAAGAAACAGAATCACTGTTAGTAGAAGTCATATAATCTGAATCTAACCTTGTAAATAATCTCTTACACTATATATTTTTTAAAACAAGCCACGTTGGGTCGAACCTGATCTCGGTATATGGCGACTAAAATTTGTAACAATTTGTTTTCTTCTGCTTGATGGATAACTTCTTATATTTTTATATTGTTTTTACTCCATCTTCGGTATTGCAGCATTATTTGAAAACTACCTTTTTTTTCATCTAATGTGCTTGCCTGAATATCTTCGACTGTCCTATGTTTTTCGCTTCTCCTTCTCCTTCCCTCTTCATTAGAATATATCGTATTTTGTTTACTTTTCTTCCCAATGAATTGAATTGAAAACCCTTTTGACTTCATCGGGAAACTAGAGCACTATAACCATTCATTAAAACGGCTGGCTTACCGAAAAACGTTAACACCCCACAACGTTTGCAATGTGTATAGAGCGAGGGAGAAAGGTTGCAGTCAGGAGACAAGACATTGTATGCCTGTTGTTTGTCTGTAGACCGTGAGTATTGGGTGCTCGTCCATCATGCGTTGCGCCATGGGAACCATTTACATATTCACACTGTACGCAGTCAGAGAGGGGCCTGTTGGTGGTCAGTCTACATGATAACATGCAGTACATTTTCTAGTATCATTGCTAACATAATACATTAATAATAACTGTTAGTTTGATTTCGTATGGATGGATGTATCAAAAAGTGCAACAGTAACTTAGACCTATAATACACAACGAATCCATTTTCCACGAAAGTCTTCATTCCGTATCAAAATGACTGAATTGAATAGACTGCCAATTAAAATGAAACTCAACCCTGTGTTGTTTGCCAATATATATACGTTAGTGTTTTCAACAATATCAAAAAACAGGTTAAAAGGGCAAAGAAAGCAAAAAGGCAAAAACGTGAAAATAACTAACATTGAAATTATAAAGAAGAGTTTTTGCGTTCGATCGGTTCCAGTTCGCCGTGAGTTTGAATTCATTTTCGATCTATTTCTGGTTCTTCTTACAACAATGTACATGTGTACGTATAAGTAACTAGTTATTAAGTAAGAAGATAGTATAATTAAGAAGTATGCTTCAGTCATGTACAATTGGTCATGTCTATAGCACATAACTCCAAATACGAATGGAAATATCCAGGTGAAGACCATAGCAATCATTATCCTCCAAGTGGTGATGATATCTCTAAAACGATAAGGCGCTACAACAATCATTATGTACCGTTCAAGCCCACAGAAAAGGACAGTTAACGCTGACTGCAAAATTAAAAAGTTTATAACTAATAAGTAAGTTATTTGAACATAACTAGGTATTTCTGTTTCAGCCAAAATACAGCAGAAAAACAAGAAAACACAAACACTTGTAGTTAGATATGATGCTTGTAAGTTTCCAATCAAGATGTACTTTCTCTGAAAAAGTTTTCGCGATATAATAAATAACACAATACAAATTATTTTTGATATTATGTCTAAAACGCTTAACACTGCGATAATAAGATACATTCCAAAATTAACGAAGTTGAAATAATCGTATTCATTGCTTTGATTCATGATTTGACTACAGTTCGACTTCGAGAGTTGAACTAAAAAATTGATACTGTAATTCGTAAATAATATCACATTCTGTCAGATGCGATCACAGTAACACCACCAGATGAAGCTAACTGTTAGTAGTAATAACGATACCGTATTCTAACCATGGTTAAAGTAGTACAATTATTGTATCCATGGTCTGACGGAGAAGATTCTTCCAAGCCTACGTCATGAAATTACAAAATTATTCCTGCATTATTGCTTCTTTTAATTCCGAGAGAGAATATAGAATTACAGAGAGTTAAGACATGGTTAATTAATCGCTGCACAAACAATAACAATAATATAACATAACAAAATCGGTAAATTGTCGCTGTCCTATTATAAGAAATACGAGAAGCAAATTGACATCATAACACGTACTGTCTGTAATGTTAATGGACAAAAAATAGTAATGAAATCAAGTCTATTCTTCTTAACATTATATCTAATCTAATGATTTTAAATTGATATGACTTGATGAGTAAAATTCGATTAAATTTTATTTTCTCGACATCAATTTCATCATATTTCAGTTGGATTGATCAATCTCATTGTTGGGTGTGACTGGAGTGTGTGTGTTCTTCCTTTGTATGTGTATGTGTTTAGTGTTGGTAAAGTAGGCCTCTATATTCGGTAACTTCCTTATCGCTTGCAGAATGTACTTTGGTTTCTTTCTCTTTACAGTACTCACAGTATATACATTGTCAATTGTTATTAATTAGTAGCAGTCGTTCACGTCTACAATATATCCAGTGTCAACGGAACTAGATGATGGGTGGGGTGCGATAGTCAGCAGTAGAATTATATAATAGACTGTTGTAAAACGGTTTATTAAACCAAGCTTTCATTATGGTTGGTGGTCTTAGTACACCATGACTGAATTATATCAAATATGACCAATGTACCGGACAAATAAATATACTAAAGTTATATAAATAAATGAGTTCAAATGTGATGGTGTTCTTGGATAGTGGATAATGTTTGTGAGGTACGTGTCTGAGATGTGGATAACTATAGTAGGCCTATCCGTCACAGAGCTCGTTTACCGAAACTGATTACTAAACCCTGCCAACCATCATCGTGACAAATAATCATTATCTATAATAATAATTAAACTAATAATTAATTAATAATGACTAACTACCGATTCTTTATAATTTCGAAGGAGATTGAGAAACATTACAATTGATAGGATATTATTTATTAGTTTTTACAAACAATATATACATATAAAATAACAAATACATTAGCTGTCCTAATACTATATAAGAAATACCAGAGAAAATTTGACATCAAATACGTAAAGTACCTTTACCTAATGGACAAGACAAATATCAACTGGTTATAATTATTTTAATTTGATGACAACACGAATAAAATTCAATTACTTTTACTGCTGCGTTCAAATAAAGCAAACTGCTCCCATATTATAACTTCCCTACTTCATTCATACAATTAATAAATGTTACATAGAAAGAGAAAACCACACAACATGCTGAAATAGATAATATCTATGCCTTATTTAATTAAAAATGAGAAAACTTGCAAGTCAAAAGACACCATGAATATCCGCCTGTATTCGTTTTATCAAATGCTAATCTCTTATTTATATCGACCAATTTATTTAATTGAGTGTGATTCGGTGTTTGTGTTAAAGTTATTGTTAATGTTTTTGTGTTAAAGTTTTTTCGGTTGTCGTCTGCATGTCCAGTTTAGTTTTTGCACAGTGCAGTATCATTTCATGCTTCAAGATGTAAAACTTTTTCAGTTTTGATAAGCAGATTCATGTTTCCACAGTGTGAGACAGTTTATCTGCGCTAAATAAATTCGCAAGACATTTACGTAAGTCTCGATGTCGTGCCCAGTAAATGATAGGGTTGACAATACAACCGACGTTTAAAAGTATTACAGTTAATCCAAAAAACGTATAATATACATAAATAAATAAAGTATTGCACAATATTATTTCTGGTGAATATGTTAAAACAAGGCAAAATATAGACAAAATATGCAATGGTAAATAAGCTACAAGTTGAACCAAGGATACCACACGGTGCATCTTGAATGTGTGTTCCTTGCCGTGTTTTGCGTTCCCGCTCGTTTTCAACCATTTCTTTTCAGCATTCTTCACTACAACATTTATGCGAAGATAAAATGTAATCGTTCCGATCGAGCAGATTGGTGGTATTAATGCCATAAAATATGTATATATCATAATAAAACTTTCAGCTTTAAACGCATACGGTATTAATACACAGCACATTGGAAACAACCAGGTGAAAATGACACTTATTATCAAACGTGGAGTTGTAATGATGCTCACGTGTTTGTAGGGAGACAAACAAACAGCAATATACCGCTCGATTCCACAGAACAGGTTAGTTAAACATGACGAAACCAGTATAAGGTTGTAGATAAAAACCATTAAATTTCTCACATAGGTGTTATAAGCAGTTTCTGTCAAATAGAATTTTAAATCGTAAACAGAACAGGTCAACATAGAAACACCCATTATCAAGTAGCATATTTCAAGATTTGTTATAAGTATATTTTTACGTTTTCTAAAAGTTTTAAATGTTAAAATAACTAGTAAAATTAACAAGTTTCCAACGATTGTAAAAACGCACAAGATTGTATTTATGATAGTATAAGACATTATATACAAACGAATAATGTCCCAGTGCTCTACAGTAAAATTTTCACACATTTTTTAGAGCAAAAGTTTTTACAAATCCAATCGTAAATTTCCTTAGAAATCGTTGCTGGAACAGAATACAAATGATATCAATATACAGCTGTAGCCTACACTTACAAGTCTAGCAAACTGGTACTTACTGCGTAATAAACAAGTGTTTGCTATTGCTTCAAAGAATTAATGACCGTTTGACTTGACTGATAGTTATAAACAAAATTCGAAATTAAGAATATCCATTACAAATAGCAAATGTACACACCACAACACATCAATCAAGTAGTTAAAAGACCTCTAATAACATTGTCAGCGTTAATATTACTAACAGCTTTGGAGAAATTATTTAAACGGACAGATTATCGGTATTAAAGAAGCCGATCAATGCAAATTTCACCTTCGTCTAGAAGATTGATATACAACTGACAGAATCATAATTAGAGCGAAGGAACATTGGTCATCATGTGTCATCACTAAGTTAAGTAACTCTCAGTTGACGGAGAGTGATAAGACAATGTCAGTTCTACCAGATCCTGAATCCGTCGCGATGGATGGCGCGGTCCAATTGAAGAAATTCTGCTTTAACTATAGGCCTAGACGATAAACATGAAAGTTGTGGTGTGAAAAGGTAAGTAGAATACAAGAGCACGTTCGGCTACTTGTTCTTCGTAGTATAATACTCGAAAACTTTACCGAACTTTTCCTACGGTTTGGAAAAGTTTATGATTTCTGTCTCAACTAGTTACTGGGGGCTTCCATTTTGTCTGTCTGGACGTGACTGTGATTTGATTGGATGTACTGTTCACACACATCAACACACTACTGTAGTAAGTAAGATGCACGACATAACTTCTGGACTACCCTGACAAACTTTTCTTTTCGGAGTTTTTAAACTGAAGGTCGCTGTCAACTTCTATAGCTGGTAGTCCATCGATTTACCTTGTTTTAAATTTGTATATATAACAAGATATGTCAATTGTCCAAAGTGTACCAAAGTTTCTAAATTTATGCAAAATAATATTTAATCTAGTAGGCCTTTCCATCAATGTACCTTCTTGTTTTTTTTTTCTTTTGTGGTGTAATCCACCACATTTATTCGTTCATCATAATTATTACAAATACATATTACTTTCTTTTTTTCAATTATTTTCTTGAATTTAGGATACTCAAGTTTATAGTAAATAAAAGTAACAATGCATAAATAATGTTTACAATACAGTGTAGTATATACATCAGTATATCTAAAATGGCTATATAAAATATCTTATCAGGAATGATTATTAAAAAAGTATCTTATATATTGTAAATATTCTTCTTGTTTCTGTTTTTAAATCTATGTTATATGCCTACAAGGTGTGTCTTTTTTCTTTAACCTATTTTCTACATTTATGAATGCAAAATAGGTTTGCAAGACCCTTTCGAAAATCTCGATGCTTTCCCCAATAAATAATAGGATTAACAATACATCCAATGTTTAACAGCATTAAAGAAATCCCAGTGAATATACTGAAAACAGAGGAAAATACATCGTTACAATAAATCGAAGGTACATATATCAAAATTAGATAAAGTAAAGATATCACATTAAAGGGCAAGCAAGTAAAAAGAAGTACTAAAGATGCTAGACGATGCATTTTAAAACTATGCCCCTTGCCGACCCGCCGTGAATTTCCATTCGTCTTCATCCATTCGTTTTCGGCTTTCACAACAGCATCGTGTATTTTGTTGTAAAATAAAACAGTTCCAAACGATCCGACTGGTGGAATTATTGCTATGAAATACGTTAGCAATAATAACGCAACGTGCCTTTCAAATATGAATGCTATTGATATGATAAATAGCAACGGACAAGCCCATGCCAGAGCTACACTTAGTAGCAAACGAGGAGCTGTGATGATTTCTTTGAATCGGTATGGAGCTAAGACGATAACGATATATCGCTCAATTCCACAAAACAAAGTAGTGAGAATGGATGCTACCAAACTTGCGTCATAGAGAAGAACTAAAATGTTTTTAACTGTACTATCTACAAAACCATCAATATCCGATAAAATCCATTTCAAGTCGATGAAAGAACAAGTACCTGTCGAAATACCAATTATTAAGTAACAAATATCTAAATTTATGATCAGGATGTTTTTCTGCTTTCTCAGATGTTTGTAGGTGAAGATGACAAACAGAGCCAGACAGTTTTCGAAGACAGTTAAAAGGCTAAGAGTTATGTTGATAAATGCATACGGACTCATATCCGACTTGAAGCTGTTCCATTCTTCTGTAGAATAATTATCGAAACAATAATGTGATTTGAATACGATTATCAAATAGTTAAAACTTTGATCTATTAATTCTTTACAAAAGACAGTAGGTTTATGTAAAATGGTGTAAACTGACGTTAGGACTGAGAGGTTCTGAGGGAACACTGTTCCAAACTAATAAATCACGCACATCAACAACAAACAAAATATCATACCTTGTAAACATTGTGACGTGTGATTGAGTTTAGATTGAAAATAATGATTGATGAAAATCATTTTTGTAATTACATTTTATTGCTTAGAGTGATTAGTACAGTGGAGTGGTACGGTAGATGATAACTGGATATTAGCAACATTGTCAATCAAAAAATGAATGTTTTCTTCAATTTATTTAACCAATCGACAGAATTCTTTCAAAAAGACAGTAGGTACATTTGAGATAGTGCAGCACTGAGATGATGTCAATCGACGTTAGGACGTCGAGGTTCTGAGTAAACACTGTTCCGAACTAACAAATCACGCACATCAACAACAAACAAAATATCATACCTTGTAAACATTGTGACGTGTGATTGAGTTTAGATTGAAAATAATGATTGATGAAAATCATTTTTGTAATTACATTTTATTGCTTAGAGTGATTAGTACAGTGGAGTGGTACGGTAGATGATAACTGGATATTAGCAACATTTTCAATCACAAAATGAATGTTTTCTTCAATTTATTTAACCAATCGACAAAATTCTTTCAAAAAGACAGTAGGTACATTTGAGATGGTGCAGCACTGAGATGGTGTTAACTGACGTTAGGACGTCGAGGTTCTGAGGGAACACTGTTCCGAACTTACAAATCACGCACATCAACAAGAAACAAAATATCATACCTTGTAAACATTGTGACATGTGATTGAGTTTAGATTGAAAATAATGATTGATGAAAATCATTTTTGTAATTACATTTTATGCTTTAATTTAAATTTAGATAAAATGTTGAGTAGATGACGACCGGATATGAGCAACATTGTCAATCACAAAATGAATGTTTTCTTCATGATGTAAGAATATAATATCACCTTTCACGTTTAGCCAACTCACCGACGAGAAATAGACGATAATAAGACTAATGACGTGGTTGTTACGTTTAATTTTATTCATCATGTAAAATTATACAGGAATGGAATCTATGTTCAAACGTCAGATAATGTAATAATTATGATGTAAACATACCATTTAAATCACCATGCGTGATAATAGGGACTTTACGAAACACGACGGGAAGCCACAGGACCGTGCTCATGAATAATTTATGCAAGAGCTTTAACAAAGTGGGCGGAGCTTAGCTGGAAATTCCGTCGTCTTTAAATTTTGAGGACCGTCGTGTTTCGTAAAGTCCCTATTTATACAAAATTATACAATACAAATATTGCTCAACCCCATAAAATACACAAGACACTATGCGCTAAGTAAGAAAAGGTATTCGTAATAAATGAGTAAAGAGTGCTCCGTCTGTCGGTCAGCCCAAATTCGGTAATATTGCTAACTATATACATATTACTAGTTAGATTTGTATAATTCACCATATCTACAAGTACGGTAGTACTATAGTAGGCATTCTAAACAAATACACAACGGATCCATTTTCCACGAAAGTCTTCATTTCGTATCAAAGTGACAGAATTGAATAGACTGCCAATTAAAATGAATACATGGCTCACATTATTTGCAAATAGGTATATGCCAACATTTTCATCATAATCGGGGAACAGGTTTAAAATACAAATAATGCAAAAGGGCAAATGCGTGAAAACAACCAACATTGAAATTATAAAGAAGAGTTTTTGCGTTCGATCGGTTCCAGTTCGCCGTGAGTTTGAATTCATTTTCGATCTATTTCTCGTTCTTTTTACAACAATGTACATGTGTACGTATAGATAACTAGTTATTAAGTAAGAAGATAGTATAATTAAGATGTATGTTTCTTGTAAATACAATGCGAGATAAATAATAAATAATAATCTATAATAGTACAATATTCCAAATATGACCGAGAATATCCAGGTAAATGCCATAGCAATCATTAGCCTCCAAGTGGTGATGATATCTCTAAAACGATAAGGCGCTACAACAATCATTGTGTACCGTTCAATTCCACAGAAAAGAACAGTTAACGCTGAATGCAAACAGGCAAAGACTAGAGTTACATCGACAAAAAGAAAGACTGAAACACTGGCTTCGGATTCAGAAACGTTAAAGCTTTTTGCTATAAAAAAGCAAATACTCATAATTAAATACGATATTTGTAAGTTTCCAATCAAAATGTACTTCCTCTGCCAAAGCTTGCGAGATAAAACAAACAACAGCATACAAATGAGTTTTGATACTATGTCTAAAACGCTCAACACTATAATAGTTACTGAATTCATGTTAGTATATAGTTTATAATCGTCATTGGAATCATTGTAATCAACGCTCTGATTCATGATTTGACTAGTTCGAGTCTGTGTCCAAAACAAATATGTCAACAAATCCAATTAATAATCTTAAAAATTAAAGTTCAAGACGGTAATAGATGCAAGTATGTACATTGGTGAGAATTGTTCACTCTTGTAGGACAAATTTCAAGATGACTGAGACATGATAGTGATAAAAAAGGAAACATGGGTAGGTTAATATAGGCTATTGGGATGCTACACAGATATCATATTTCGAGTACTACAAAATAAATAGATCACAAACCGGATATTAACTATGTTATACGATTGAAGAATTACGTAGATCTTTGTACATATTTATAATGACAACATATTCATAACAATTACTAGTTGGTAACGATAGTGCTAATTAAGAAATAAAGGAAATTGATACTTATGGAGGAAATAAATACTTATTTATTTCCTCCATGGTACTACAAATTCATTTTTAATATCTTGGTGTAGTATTTATGGAATAAAAGAATTGAAACGTACACGGGAAATTAAAACATTCTTTTCTTTCATCTGAATATATATCAGAAACAGAGTATTAACATTTTGACAGTTCCATTTCAAAGCTATTTTGTAAGAAAATCGTAATCAGGGTTTGTGTACGTAGTAGTAATCGACCAACTTCATGTCAAAATACAGTACACTCTGACATGTATCAAATTTCAATAAACGAACAAATATTTGGGACAGATCTTAAAATATGCATCCTACATAATAGTATAATGTGTTGTATGTGGAAAAAATCCAATTAAATTTTATTTTGTATATGCTTACCCCGGTAAGCTAACATTAATATTTACAATTGCAAATGTTCTATGTTTTTAAGTAAGCGCAATGTAGTATAGGATACGTTTGCTAAAATGATTACTAACTATGGCAAAGTTTGGCAAGACCTTTACGAAAGTCTCGATGGTCCGCCCAAAAAATGATCGGATTAACAATAAAACCCATGTTTAAAATAAATATAGCGATTTTGCCAAATGATAAGAACAGTTTAAGATTTCCGCAAAAAGTCATCGGTGAATATAAAGTAATTAGAAACAATCCAGAAAAGAAATGCATTGGTAAACAGGTAAATAACAAAACCACGGATGCTAGACGATGCAACTTGAAGCTATGAGATTTATCAATGTGTCTTGCGCATCCACTGGTGCTCCTCCAGTTCTTTTCTGCTTCCATAACAACATGATCTATCCGAGTATAAAACAAAGCAGTTCCAATTGAACTACACGGTGGAACTATTGCCAAAAGGTACGTAATTATTGTGCATAAAATATCGTCCTCGAAAATTAACGTAGGACATATTATAAACACGAATGGAAAGGTCCAGGTAAAGATGACACAAAATATCAATCGTCGAGTAGTGATGATGGCCTTGTATCCGTAGGGCCTCAAGACGATCACAATGTAGCGTTCAATTCCACAAAACAGACTAGTTAGTATGGTCGTTACTATTATGCTGTTACACACATTAAAAGGGAACGTACCGATAACACAGTTAGTGTCGGTATAATAGACAGCAGATACTCCATCAAACGTAGAAGTGAGATCATAAATGCTCGCAGCAAAGACAGTTGTACTCATGGAAAAATAGCATATTTCAAGATTTATAATCAAAATATTGTTTTGTTTTCTCAGAAACTTGAAAGTGAAGATTACGATCAAAACTAGGCCATTTCCAATAATACTAACAACGCTCAGAATTATATTCATATACGCGAACGAGTTAAAACTTCCCAAATCAGCGCTAGATGAATTTAAACAACCAATCATTCTTCAAATAATGCTGGAAAGGCCGTTCACTAAAGCTGCTAAAATGAATACAATCTGTAAGAATACTTCGAGGCGGTAGAATTGTTCAGGTAGAGTATGCTAATACAATAAAAGGATAGTCTGTTCCGTTTATTTCCGATGTTGATCGCATAAGTGTAATCTTTTGATAAACATCGTCATATTATGCACTAATTCATAAGATTCAAAAGATTAGACTTAATATACAGTATTGTTTACACGTCTCTCCATATTTAAAATCAAAATCCGGGAATAAATGATTTTCGTTTAATTACGCTATATATTAATATTTATAAATGGTATTCTCTCAAATTACGTAAGTTTAAATAGTTCAGATTCAGATTCAGATTCGATTTATTAAGTCATTCATACATAGTATAATGATAATTGTTTTCTTGGCAGAAAAACACAAGCAAAACAATACATAATATTTACATTCGTGATCAACTTGGAACTAACAACAACAACAACAACAACAACAACAAATGATCAGCAATAAAAAATACAACAGACCTAATGACCTATCTTTGAAACTCACTGTTGTATAGTTGAGTGATATTATAAACAAACTTTAGGTTTTTCTATGATTTTGATATTTACAATATGGCAAAGAGATTGTTTTTTTATTCGTCTTTATTTATCCACACACGAATGCCGAAGAAGCCGGGTCCAATCAAAACAGTTACTGGTTTCCATTTGAGCTTTTATACCGTACCGTTAGTACTTTATTTAACAACGATGGCCGGTTGCAAAATGCATCCACCGCCGGTACCAGCAATGAACGATGGGAACACGTCGACGCAGTATTTTATAACGTATACATTACATAATTATTTTTACAAATTATTCATGCATGACGAATAGTAACTAGCACCATCACAGAGTTCTGGAACCCGACATTTATCAGACATGTTCTCTCTGTGTTTTTATGCGGGTGTTTTGATTTTTTTTTTTGCGAAAAGCTCAAGTATAGATATGACACGCCATCTGGGCCAAAAGTTTCTCTTTTCACCAATATTAAGCAGACTCGTCATCTCGAATGCATAATACATACGCTAGTTTGTAACATAAACAAAGGTTTTCAAATTTGTCTTATTTATTGTTCATAATGTGATTGTTTTACCAAGAAACTTTCTGTTATATAATTAAAAACTTAATAGTGTATAATTGCTTTCAACAAGAACAATGATAAATCATGTTACTTTTTAGTATTTTTATGTTATTTTTAATATCATCAGGTGATTGGTTTGTTTTAAAAAATATTTAAATACAAATGCAGGTCTATATTTTATTACATTTTTGTAACAGAAAAAAAATAAACATTCGATACAAAGTTAATAGAAAATAAAGGCTTTATGTTTATTCCGTATCAAGATAAAGGAAGAACTATTCTTGCATATTATTTTGTTCACGTACAATTATATTCAACACCTCTGATTGGTCAGTTCTTTTTAAAACGTTATACCGCCCTCTATAGTACATTTTGTACATACACAACAGAACCTGAATTGAATAATATACACTATCTACTAATCTATAAACTCTAAAAATTACCATTATTTCATTAGTTATATCATTTCATATTTCAAATTATCTTATAATGTCCTTTTTGAGTAAAAAATTACTGTTAATATTGTGTTTCAAGTTTCTATAGATAGCACCATTATTTCACTTTTTGATACAATATCTAACACAATGTCATAACACAACAAATTATGTATTGAAAGAGTATTGGATTCCGTACCATCAAGGCAATCTAACAACAGGACACTGAGCTCTCCTTGCCAAGATAGGAACTTGTAACAGTCCTTTGATCTTATGTCTGGCTGCGACAAATACCAACAGTACTGTACTATGTACATATTCTTAGCAGCACTGAACTGATCATTCCGCAGCCACAGATAAACACTTTGATCTCTGGAAGCTCAGCATCCTGTTGTTAGATTGCATTAGTTGATTGGACTCTGTAAAAGTAGGTCATCCACACAGGCGCATGCAGGCGGTACAGGCCCAAGCTGTTTCTTGCTAGGAAATGATAGTTTTTTTTATTTATTCAACAGAAGCTAGGATTATAAATGGAAGACTTCAACATTTTGTGTATACTTTTTTTTTACAAAAATCAACTGCATTCTAAAGCTCTGTCAACACTATCAAACTTTGACAAAAAAAATGTGTGATTTTTTGTGAAATTGTGATATGCTTAAATATATTGTGTTATGACATCATCATGTCCATATGGATATATTTGTTGTCACATAAAGTTTGATACTGTAGACAGAGCTTTAGACTAATTTTCTATCAAACTATCATAATAACACGTATAACTTACTATACAAAAATAATTTTTATTAACCATAGTACAGTATAAACTATAAAATAAAGGTATTACTCTTGAGGTAAACTCTACTTTCGGTCTATGGAATTCTTTCCGATTTTATGATCTTCATTCTCTGAAAAATACAAATTATTGTTAAAAAGGTTTGTATGGCTCACTGTGTGTTTTGGTCAGTTTTTGAAAAAAAAGTATGCGTCAGTATATGTGGGGAGTACTTAAAAAAAATATTTGACTTAACTTTTGATATACAGTACATTGTTTAATTGTGTTATTGGTTTTATTAAATGTCTCCCTCTATATAGTATTTTGAATACTATGTGAATTTTGCTATAACTACAGTACCCCCTCTATAATCTAAGCAATGTATAACTAAAGTAGTGGGACAGGCACTATTGGATGCTAAAGTTAACTGTATATAATAAATGTAATAAAATAAAATTAATACACATACAAATTTAACTATAAATTCTAATAAAAAAGAAGTAAAAGCAAGCTAAAACGTTTTTCAAACTAAATCGACTATAAAACAATTATCGACAAAAAAGGCATTCCAATTAAATATTATTACAAGGTATTATGGCACCTCTTATTAAGATTTAAAATTTAAATATATTTTTCAAATGTGAAAATAGACTTTCTAAAGTCGAACAAATCTAGCACACTAAGATTACATTGCCAGAATGCTTGATATTCACATCTATTAGAGAGTCTTTTGTTTTATGTAATAAAAATGCATGCTTATATATTTATCGTCGATCGTTATCGTCCTAGTATAAATGGGCCTTAAAGTCCAACAAATCCAGCACACTAAGATTACATTTGCCAGAATGCTTGATATTCACAAATATTAGAGAGTGATCAGGAGAGAGGCCCTCGATATGTGGGTGACCAGGTATCTTGTTTACACAAATATATTACAGTGCAAGTACACTATATACTGATGGTCTTTCCATGATTGTAGGTTAAACAATGAGAAAACCACATCTGATTATGTTATCAGATGAAATCAAGGGATTAGTGACAATAAGCACGTAGGCAATACTCAGTCAACTCGTTGACAATTGACACCTTTGTGCTAGCTCTCCCCCATAGAGGTATCATATAACTAGAGTGTAAACTAGAAGTAGACGAAAGCAAAGAGATGCCATCAGAGTAGTGACTCGTCAGTTTGGCCACAGTATCTGTTTAAAAATATTATTACTTTAGTATATAAAATTGATCAAATTTTATGAAAACCACATAAATGAGAACATGTGACATGTCTTTTTAAAAATAAATACATTTTTGTTATAATTATTTAGTTTTTAAAATACTGCATAAAAAGTATTAAATAAAAACCTTAATCTGACTAGTGGGGCAAATTTGTAAACTTGCATTATAATGATTGGCCACATTGAAAGTACAGGGATTTTTTTTTTTATGGCAAAATTTTGACCTTTTTATATTGCTTTCATATTTGATTATCCATCTGTGGCTCGCTTTTTGAGCTGTGATTGAGTTGTATATAATAATAAAAAAGGAATTTTTCACAAATAAATTTGTAAAATGTATCGCACTAATTGGGATATGTTGACTCGTGGGGAGTATCACTTCTCAAAAGCAGGATTTATTACTAAAGCTCTGTCTACACTAACAAACTTTATGTGTCAACAAAATGTGATGTGCCCATATATGGACATGATATCATATCACTACCATATTTGGGTATATCACTACCATATTTGGGTATATCACTACCATATTTGTGCATATCACTACCATATATGGGCACATCACATTTTTTTGTCACATAAAGTTTGATAGTGTAGACAGAGCTTTAGGGTAGGAAACAGTATTATTGTTCATCTTGTATATTAGTGAATCAAATTGTTCAATAATACAAGATTTTGGTTGAGATTGCAAGGCATCATGACCAAGAAAATCTATAGCCCATCTCAAACTATAAATGATTCACACTACTGCTGTTATAATCATAAAAATACATTTTTTTTTTCGCTGGCTAATTTCCAAATTTTCGTTTTTTTATAACAAGAAGTACTTAATAAAGTATATCTTTAGGCCAACTACTTTGTTCCGCATAGATAACTAAGAACAACAACATATTATACTACTTGAGTGCTTCCTTGTATTTCAAAAACAGATTAATTATAAAGTGTTACCCCTCTTTCTATTAATCAAATGTTATAGTGCATTTAACACAATTATATCCTTATATTTTCACGCCACGCCTTTAGGCAGTTGTAGTCCAGAGGATGAAATCATTACAAAACAGTATCAATGCGGAAGCTATTTATCTTACAAAGACTGAAAAATGGGAATTTGTTAACTCGGACTGGGCATACGCACATCCCCTAAACACGTCAGGGAGAATAGAGTCTTAAAGTATTAAAACATCTGCTGTTTTCAGTCACGTGAGATTTTCTGTTGAACGGCCCATGCCAATACATGAACTAACGACGTAACTAAATAGAGCATTTTTGGGATATTTTACGTTGTACACAACATTTTTACTGATTGTTAAACCAAAATGATAATAATAAATCACTGTTTCTTAATTTATTAAATAAAAAATCAATAAAATCATCATTTAATGAAGGAAGAACAATAATTAAAACGGTCAATGAGTCGAGTGGCATTTTTTGTAAGAAATATTTCTTGTTTACTGTAAGTACTAGAAAAGCAAACAAAAATAAATTTTTACTAGGTCTGATGCAGAATGACTGTTAGACTCAATAGCTGCATAGTCCTATCATGACATTATTTTTTTATTTAAATATCATAAGAAAGCATAGCAAAAAAGATAACATCTCCATGACCTCATTATTAATATCCTATTTCAAGAACATTAAAATCATCCAACAAAATTATTATAGCCTGATGAACATTCAACCACATAACCTGTTTGAAAGCCCATTTTGCCATGTAGATAAGATCTCAATATATTGACCGCAAAAGGTGTTTGATCAGATGATAAAACCCACTCTAAAGGATCTGGAAGTAGCTAGTAGCTGCTCTCCATTAACTAGCCACAATCCTTTATTGTTTCTTTTTACATAGGTCCATTAGCAGCACTTTTTTCTTTTTTTAAAAACAAGCTTTCAGCTTAAGGTATGAAACGCCATGTTTGCCAAAAGTAGACTTCAGCATATGTACAGGTATGATACACCATGTGTGCCAAAACAGACTTCAGCTTATGTACAGATATGATACACCATGTGTGCCAAAACAGACTTCAGCTTATGTACAGGTATGATACACCATGTGTGCCAAAACAGACTTCAGCTTATGTACAGGTATGATACACCATGTGTGCCAAAACAGACTTCAGCTTATGTACAGGTATGATACACCATGTGTGCCAAAACAGACTTCAGCTTATGTACAGGTATGATACATGTGTGCCAACATGTATTTTCTGTTATATGCCAGTGCTGTCTAGTCTACAGTATAAAACCATCCAAAAACCTTTATTTCGGAAATATATACGGTAATTCAATATAACCTCTATGGTGTGACTACACTACTACTAGCGTGATCCTTAAATTCATTGACCACAATATCTGATGATGAATATTCTATTGATTCAGATCCACCCTAAAAATCAATCAGGGACAGGTGGACGTATTCAATATGCTCTGAGCATATATTAATCATACTAAAAGCTTTTCTATGTTACTGTATATAAATAACTTTTCGACTGTCCCATTGCCTAAACATTCAACATCCCATGAATAACCACAAATGCGTTTAAAAGCTCCTTTTGTAATTAATATAACATCTCTATAGCGAACGTTAAAATCATACGACCACAAAACCAGTTCGCTGGTAATTCAAAACATTCACTCAGGCATTGCGAAATGCAAACATCATCCACTCGGTAATTTTCGCCATGTGAACGTCTTGATTAATCAGCTGATCACCATGTATTCTCGTGCATTCTTGCATGTTAAATTGATTTTTGTTTAGTTCCTTGCAGAAACGTTCAATTTAAGAGTTAAAACAATATAGATATAAAGTTAATCAATATCTGTCAGTGAGTAAAGCAACATGTTGGTTGACATCATGACATTTCTATTAAAATGGGATGTCACATGTGCTACAGTAGAACCCCTATTAAGGGGACAACTTTGGGACCCAACAGAGTGTCTCCTTAATAGAGGTTTGCCATTGTGTTAAAACATGTACTGTTCCTTGTTCATTTCATTAGACGTGTCCCCTTCAGGCCTTGTCTTTTGGAAATTATAGGTGTGCTACAAGTTGCACTCCTCAATACATTCAGGGGTGCTATAGGTGTGCTGTTTGTATTTTGGTGTATAGAAGTTTACCAAATTTAAGCGTGTTGTAAATCGCACTCCTCAAGGGCGGTTTAGGAGTGTCTTAGGTGAGTGATCACACTTGCTTGCCTTAAAAGTCAAGGCCTGTCCCTTGGATATCGGGTGTCCCAAAGGCCGTATCTACTGTTTTCTTAACCAATCATTTATTATTTTATATACTTTATTATAAATAATACACTAATGAATAAAAGGAAAACCCCTAATTTCTAGATTTAGAGTAAAAACCGAACAGGAAGGCTGATATGTTCTAGACCTTTTATAACAGTAGAAGTTCATATGATGCAATCTTTTGTTACAATATAGGAATTTCCATATTCTATTGTTAATACAATGAATTACATAAATTTATAAAGCTTAATGAATAGCAAACAAAAAACAAATAGTGTATTGTGATTGTGAAGTCTTGTTCAAGCAGGCATGTACAGTACGTTGTTCAACAAATGCTAAATTCAGTGTGAAATGAAAAATATCCCATTCTTTGTGTGACAATATGTGAATAGTATTTGAGACATGATGGCTATAGGCTTAGAACAAGGAAGATTTCTTTCTAAATTCATTCTGTAGCCTACTTAAAAAACAGTATCTTTACCCTCATTCTGTAACAGCATCAACAAAGTCAATAATGTAAAGTACCGGTATACAAGCTTCCACCAAAATTTAAAACTCGCAATTTTGTTGAAAGGTAAAAATAAAAGGGGGAGTCATTTTTTGTAATTAAAGTACCTTCCTCCCCTTACCACCACCATCCACTGTGTGACCTCTCCCTTTCCTCCTGGGTCACATTGGATCATGATAAGGAGAGGGATGTCACAAGTTTAGAACCAAAATGTACTAGTTAATTTATTAATTATTTTTTATAAAGAATTACTCTCTTAGTTTATCAACATATTGGTTTTTCCCACTTTATTATAAAATTAATAACACAAACAATTCTGATGAATAGAAAAATTCTAAATTGAAAATTATTGATAGGGCTTGAACTTTAATTGACCTTTTGCTTTTGTATGGATTTTGCAAGAATTTGCACTTTTCTAAGAAACCAAATCATAGAATATCCCGTAGGTTTTTACATTAATACGGTAAAGTTTTTACAAATATTTCCGTGTAAAAGACATCTACAGAATTTGTCAATGATACTGTACACATTCAGTATAGTACCAGGAATCGGAAACCTAAAAATATTCATTGTACATGATGTCTATTCCTAATACTGTATTCTACTAATATATTTTGTCTACAGTGATACAGGCATGACATGTGATACACATGTTTTGCTGTATCACAGAATTGTCTATGATACTTTACACATTCAGTATAGTACCAGAAATCAGATACCTAAAACTATTCATTGTACATGATGTCTATTCCTAATACTGTATTCTACTAATATATTTTGTCTACAGTGATACAGGCATCACATGTGATACACATGTTTTGCTGTATCACAGAATTTGTCTATGATAGTATACATTCAGTATAGTACCAGGAATTGACTACCTAAAACTATTCATTGTACATAATGTCTATTCCTAATACTGTGTCTAGATTGATACAGGCATCGTATGTGATACACATGTGATACCTAAAACTAAAACTATTCATTATACATGATGAAAAACACTAATTGATAGATGTCTAATTGATTCCACAATAACAGCTTGAGGAACTTTTGCGGGCGGAAATAAAGATGTCTATACATCTTTTCAAATGTCTAGTCTGGAATTTTACAAAAACTACAAAATTGGAACGCATAAACTTTTAATTCGTTACGCAAGAATCTCCAGATATTGCACTTTCTGACTCATTCCTTTGTGTGAATTCTAACAAAATTGGCTTATTTTCAAACATCAAATAAAAATTTCCTGTCGCTAAAATGTATTAAAACTATATGAGGTCTACATACAACACAAAGAGTGCAAACCTTAGCTCTGTCTACACTATAAAACTAGTTTGACAAAAAAAGTGTGATGTGCCCAAATATGGGAATGATATGTCCGAATATGGTAGTGATGTGACATCATCATGTCCATATATGAGCAAATAACTTTTTTTTTGTCACAAAAGTTTGATAGTGTAGACTAAGCTTTAGACATTAATAAGTATTTATGAGTGTTCACAATTCGCCCTAGCAATTTGTCTAGTGGATAAAATGTGAATTTTTAGCCCTGTGTTATAAAAGGAGAATTCTTGAGCAAATTGTGACTGTAACTATTAAACAAAAATGAGTTTATAAAACACCATCAATGTAGTTATGGGACAGATTTAATAAATTATAGTAAATATAATAAAAATTATTTACTTTATCTATTAAAACAAAATAGTGTGATTATGTCTCAAATGATTTTTTATCGATACTGTACGAGTACATTTAAGTTGGGGTACAAGTCCAAAAATATATCCATTTTTTTCCATAAATTTGTTATTATTCATGGAAATTAAAATATGATTTGTTTTATTAAATATGATTTAATCATGATATGGTGTCAATAACCCACAAAACATTGCCTTGGATCGCATTGAATAACATAACTCACTAGCGACTATATGGACAGCTGAAAACATACAGAATACAACATGACTGGAAACAACATAATTTAACCAGGATGGTCAAAATACACAGTGAGTCATTGAAACAAAATGGATTCATGTGCACAGATGGTCATAGAACATGAATTATATGGCGATAACATTAGTCATGAACATTAGCACGTGACTAATAAAAAAAAGAGATCAGCATAAAGCTCTGTCTACACTATCAAACTAGTTTGACAAAAAAAGTGTGATGTGCCCATATATGGTAGTGATATGACATCATCATGTCCATATATGGGCACATCACATTTTGTTGTCACATAAAGTTTGATAGTGTAGACAGAGCTTTAAACATACAACTCTATGCCACATAATATACATTATTGTTTTGGGTTTTTTTTGTACAAGAAACCATTCTATACTTATTCAGTTTCCTTTTGGTTTTCCTCTCTCCATCCCAGGGAACATTTTCATTAAAAAAAATTAATTTAGTTATTACTGTAGACATCTGCTGCTGATTAATTTGAATTTGTAGTAGGAAACATAGTTTTGTTTTGCGCTTTTAGCTGGCTATATCATCACCATGAATAGCAATAAGGTGAAAATATTTAATAGCATTTTGCTATGCTACACTAGTGAAAATGTTTGTTGCCTTTGCTGTTTGTCTTTCTTTCTCTGTGTCTGTATGAGAGAATGAATGAAATATCTTTGAGAATGAATCAAATATGAGATAAGTTTGAACATGGGATTTTACTAGGTAAAATACTGTTTATTATCTTTACTACACTACAGTCCCACTACCGGACACCATTTGGCTACCACAATACAGTATAATACATGCCCACATCTCAATTTAAAAAAAAGGAAGGTGATGTATGGTTGGCATTTATTTAGTATTGTTTTCCACAAATTATGGTAAATTCCAAATAATTTGGGACTTATATCGACCTCAAGAAAAGTCTGGTTTTGGGAGAGTTTCCAGTTTTACGAATACGAGACTTGACTATATTTTAGAACAAATTCTAGCCTAGTTTAGATGAGGTTTAGTTTAATTGAGTGCTAGCATGAGAATTTATTTTTAAAATGGAGACTGTATAAAATATCAAATCAAGTTGTGTAGACATTTAAAATTAATGATCACATACTAAGACTAGCTAATTAAAACCAGCAGTCTATAATAAGTATTGCCTCAACAGATACCAGTAGGATCAGGTTTATACTATTGCATCACACTATGCAATGTACTATTGCATCAGTATTCTACAGTATTCTAAAATACAATATTTATTATTTATAGAAAAATAAAATAATAATCAATGGTTATTAATAAACTGGAAATTAGTTTGCATTTTGAAGAACAAAACATTGCGAATATAATATTTAGTAAAAACATAGAAAATACAAAGGGGTTTATAGTATATAACTCAATTTCGCTGACAAATGCAGTAATTTTCTACACTTATCAAACTATGTGATCGGACAAAAAATGTGATGTGCCCATAATATGGACATGATGATGTCATATCACTACCATATTTGGGCATATCACTATCATATTTGGGCATATCACACTTATTTTGTTAAACTAGTTTGACAGTGTAGACAGAGCTTAAAACAATGGTATATGTTTTAAAAATACAATGTTGAAAAGTAATATTAATACCACAGTGATTTAGGATTTTAAGTCTATATCCTAAAGAACAAAAATACTCAATATTATATACAGTATACAATATAATGTTGGTCTAACATATCATGTTGCATAAAAAATTACACTCTGAATTGAGCTGTTTCAGCATCATAAAACAACCATATTTACATCCTCATAATCACCACAGTAACATACATACAATACAAAGCAACATAAATGTATATGCATGTCGTTAACCAACTTCTTTGTAATTTCATGGAAGACCAACATAGGCTAACCTATAACATTAATGGAGAACATCTACCTCCATGTTATAATATAATAGAACTATCTATAATTATGGTTGCAAATAAGGCTGTGTTTCCACAGCCATAACAAATTATCGGTTATTTTTTTAACCAATCAGATAATTAATAAAAAAATAAAGTGTGCATGATCAGACATTAACGGAAATAGAAGGACCCAATAACAAACGCAACAATTTGTCCTCATGTCAAAGGTTAAACAATATTGTATCCAATAATTATCTGATTTTAATGAGATAATTATCGGTTATTTTTTCTCGAGCGGAAGCGGTTAAACCCTGTTTCCACAGGAAGTTAATCTGTTAATTATCAGTTAATATCATTTTCATCAAAGGCAGCATAGATGGTTATCCTACAGTTCTAGGATGAAAACTGTTAAAACTCCTGTTGTTTTATGTATGAAAAATGCATATTTATCTATTTATCATCAATCGTTTCCATCCTAGTGTAAATGGGCCTTAAGATATGAGGAAACAGTGGATTACACTAATACTTGTAAATATATGATATTTTATAAATGTATATCATTGTGAGAACTATGAAATTTACTATTTTATTTATTTATTTATTTCAACAATAAACAATAAATTTGATATAATTTAAAAAATATAATCTTAGATATATTTCAACCGTACTATTTTTAGTCATTTTCAGAAGCAAAAAAAAAACCCGATCAGCTGATTGCTGCTTACGAGAGAGTGATGCGATGGCGTGATACTTATTATGCACTGGCAAATTTATTATTCATTATTTTTACATCAATTGAATTACCTATGTCGAAATATGGTTGGATGAGACGTAGTTGATGCTATTGGAAGACAGAAATCAATAGATACTCTATGTCTTGCAAGCTGTATAAAATAACAATAGATGTAATTAAGACTGGCCTGGACGAAGCTGTCCAGGGTTGTTTATTGTTTTCTGTATTTTTCCATGTTAACCTTTGTCTTTAAATAGGTCTATTGACCATAAAGTATTTTGCAGCACTGAATTATTGTAGGGAATAGGTAAAATCAAAATGAACTATTACCTAAAAATATATACTTAATAATATTAATAAAAAGAAAATATACAACCCATTCCCAGGGACGTAAAGTGATTGGCCGATTAGGACCTACAATTTCATCAATTTGCATTTAAGGCATTTCGACTTGGCCTTGTTTCAAGTGAATATCCAAGAAAAAAAAAATTCTTTATTTTTTTTAAAGAGGAATTATAAAAAAAGAGCTCCTTCATTTTTAATATATTTTAAATATTATTAAAATAAAGGCACATTTTCCGTACCATATCATGTATTGTACTGTACATTGTTTTTATATTTTGAATGATTCATTGTTCAAACAATTATGTGACTAAAATTTATACATCAAATTTGCATGCATTAATAATTCTTAATATTCAAATAGGTTAAACAAAATAAATTGTTGTGGTTGTTATTAGGAGGATGTATGCTAACTACGATTTCGCCAACTAACCAAATGATTTTACTATAAAATACAATGAGATTTAAAAGAAAATTATTTTAGAAGGTTAACATCACAAAATTGTTATTTTGTTGACATTAATTAATCAAATTAATTTAATCATGGTTTGTGTAACAATGAGTGTTCAATAATAGTTGGTATAATCAAATCCAAGCTATAATACCTTGCATCTGACATTGACTGAAATAATAGATGCCACTTCATTAACAATTCATCAAGGTTATTAAATCCCGAAAATAAAACAACAGAAATTTAGAAGATCTAGCAAGAAACTTCCCCATAGTACCTACCAAGTAGGAGTAGCATTTTGGACTTGTACTCTCGCACTTATTAAAGCCAGAAATCTCATCCAATTCTTTAAAAAACTTGCATAATTTATTGACACAATATTTGGTACAAAATTTGCATAAGATAATGTATATACTGTAATATGAAATATATATTATCAACAATATTAATATTGTTATTTTGTTGTTATTTTCTATATTGAGTTGGGATCAAAACACATGACCAGGGGGGGGGGGGGGGGGGCAGATCCAGGACTTTAGGAAGGGGGAAGGGTTACAGCATGTTTAGCTGACAACTAACCCTCCCCACCCACTCACTGATTTTAAATCATCATTATCAATCATAAACACAATAAATATTTTTATATTTTCCTTGTAATTTTTAAAGTTAAGTAATACATAAAACTTTGTTTAAGGAATGGGAGGTTTCATTTTTTTTCACCTTTTAAATTTATTATCTTAAAATATGTATTTATGAAATGAAAAAAACATGGAATGGTTACTAAATATATAAAATAAAACTATGTGTTAATGTGATATCCTGGTTTTGTATCTGTCAAATGGCCCATGGACAAACAGTGACATTCACACTGGATGAATCAAATTACTGTACACATCATTATAATAGGCCAGGTTATTGACATCACACATTACAGCTGATCAACAAAAGTGGCGTGATCAGTGGAGGAGGGCGCTACAATCTGTTTATAATAATTACTTCAATTTCAATGCCCTGGATTGCAAACATTATGGAAAAGCCGTCCACTCCTAACCTAGCATGTCAATAGTCTATTTTTAGAAACCAGCTTGGAAATACTATAATTATTTATAGTTGTTATGATCATCAAATTTACAATTGTAAACTCAAGTTGAGGCCTGTAACAGTGAGCTCATAGTGTACCAACAAAGGGGACGCTCATAATTACCATACAAAGGGCTTTGGGAAACCCTTTGTGGTTGGATGAGTGTATTGCAACTGACCAATCAGAGACAAGCTGCTGTTGCTATTGCGAAATGATCAGCTGTGGCTATAAAAGAGCTGTGGCATCCCTGCATTGCTAATTTCAAGCTTTACTTGCAGTAACATAGTACATACATTGTGATAAAAACATTTTGTTGTGAAAACTACTGGTTTTAGAGGCATCAACCAAGCAAGCTGAGTAAATAAACATTCAAGTTACTGAAACACAGTGCTAGAATTCTGCAGTAAACAGAAAAGAAAGGTATTTTTCTTACATTATCTTTGTTGACGAGAACACTTACTAAATTCATAATGAAGCCTAGAGTATTGGAAGCCAAACAAGAAAAATCAGCTGTCATGATGCTGCAGCCAACCGAAGATATTGCGCACGTTAACCTACCATGTGCGGGATGGCTGTTGACGCACGGACACAGGAAGGACAAAAAATGCGATGCAAAAGATTCACACCTCCCAAAACGAGGCTTGTTCTCCTCGCTACGAAAAAAATCTGACAAGAAAGTTTGGGAAAGCAAGGCTAAAGATGACGAGCTCGAAGACGTTTCACATGCGAATCAACGCTGTGCAGGATGGCGCTTGACACATGGTCATCGAAACAAGTGAACAATAAACGAACTTGAAAACACTTGCAGAAAAAACTGTAATAGTATAAAATACACTGGTGACTTTTACAGAATATTTTTAAGTGTAAATTCGAGTAAATGATGCGACCAAGAAGAAGAGGAAAACCATTTCAGATGTGTTTGGTACCCAAATTGAGGACGAGAAGAGGAGAAAAAGTAATGATGTACAGAAGAAAAAAACATTTTAATACTGTCGCAACTGGAGGTTAAATCACTCCATACCATTGACTTATTATAATGTATCTGATTTATGTTTATACTTTCAAATGCATGTCAACATCTATAATATTTCATGCATTTTATAACCTTTAATTTTAAATGTAGAAGCCTAAATATAAATACCTTGTTTAATGGTGCTTTTAGTATACCAGTAGGTTAAGCATATTTTTGGCTAATCTTCAGAGAGATCAAAAACGATAAAGGTTAAATGTTGAATATTATGTCCACAAACTGTTAAATGATATTTTTTATGTTGTAGCACAACCAAACGTTTTTTGCAAGATTGTTAACAATTTTTAAACATTTAAAACGCTTTCAATAATAACTTGATATAATGCATAAAGTAATTTATATAGATTTGTAGAATAAGTGAATAAAATATCATGAAAATTAAAAAACTTATTAAACAAAAAGATTTGTTAGTAAATCTTGACAGATAGATAAGTACTGTTTGATATTGAATGTTTTTAATCTTTATTCATTTATTCCTGGATTTTAAAAAAGTCTAGTTTACCGTAATGTTGTATTGTTGTACACTAAGAAAAGTTAATTAAAGTGCAGTATTTTTTAAATTAATGTTATTACAAATTTGGTATTGAAGAATGACAGAGTATAAGAGTATGCAGGCGTTTGAACCGATATATTGATTAGAAAATAAAAAAAATTATTAAGGAAGTTAAAATATTGATCATTGTCGATTTATTTCATTGTCTTGGACATGTACGACGTAATTGACTGACATTAACGACATGAAAATGATGAAATCTTGTTGTTACTGGTTACGCGTCAAGCTGGACATCAAATTTGAAAATTGCTGACAATGCAGAGACACACTGACGAGAATACAACCATGGAGACACTATACTACATCATACTACATTTATGCGTGATGGGTTTGTATACACCTTTGATCTCAAGGTAATTAGTTATTACTGTTATTGTCAACCTAATTTGAAACATTATTCGTCAAAGAAAAATTGCAGAAAATAATGGAAAAATGGAAAATTAAAGCTATAAAATAGTAATGTCTACAGTTTACCATTCCTCCCAATGGGATATAATGTTTGTAGTAAATATAGTATTCATTTCAATCTATTGACACAATTCATAGTATTTTTACACACATATTTTAGATTCATACTAAATACATCATTGTACATTGCATAAAAGTATTTGAAGAAAATTGTTGGAATTCCTACTAGTACTGGTATTAAAAATCTGTCTATAATTTTCTGATAATTCATGTATACCACAATTTGATTGAAAACATAAATTTTATCTGACATGGTTTTTTTTCTGGATAGGGCTAGATAGTAGCTATAATAATATCAAATATTTTTACATAAATTATTATTTATCAAATGTTTTATTAAATTATAGGGTTTTAATACAGTAGTAAAATTTTATATTAGACTTGCTATACATACAATAATAATATTTTTACATAAATTAATAATATGTAATAAAATGATTAATGTATTCAATATTTTATCAAATGTATAAAGATGAAGATAGTAAAACTGGCATTTAAATATAAAATATCAGTTTTTATGGACAAATTTAGCCATGGTGATATAATGCAGGAAGTACAGCGTACATTTCGCAATAACAGTCAGGTATTTCTCTTTTGTGTTAGTCAGAATAGACACAGCTGAGATGATTGTGAAATACCATGTGCATGTCATGCCCTGTAATTTTGCAATAGTCCAAATTAAAAACAGGTCACATATAAATTTAATTAGAAAATTTCTCAAAATATAGAGTAATGTCAGGACAGCAGAATTTGTTTATAAAAATATAATTTTTGAACTAAAAATTTAATTTGGTAACTGCATTTAGGGAAAATATTTAATTAAGTACATACATAATCTTTAAAATAATAATTTACACGAATACCTGAACAATTCACTTTTTTAAATAATAAATTAAAGGTTAATCAAGGAATTAACATCTTTAATGTTTACCATCAATCATAGATAATATGTAATGTTGGGTAAAATATACAGTACATATAATATCTGTTTATATTACATTACTATACTTATAGGCCTACAAGTTTATAAATATTACATTTTCTAATATAATAATAATATAACTACTGTACTGTATTAACTATTATTAATTTTACTACTGTATTTATTATTTTATAGTCAAACCTCAACTTTATGATAAATACACAGATGTCAAAACAGATTTACAGTACTAAACATACAGAATAGAAATAAAATCTAAAAATCCTATGTATTATATACGAATACGAATACGAATACGAATAGAACTTTATTGCAATCAAACGAAAGATTGAAGTTTAACAAAAGCGTTTCACTCAGAAAAATAAAATGCAATATACAAATATAAAAGACATTCAGAAATGTAGAACATACAATCAAAACATTAAAACAAAATTACAATTAAAAATCACTTATTATAAAAACAATAAATATAAAATTCAAATTGTTAAAGACATAGGCCTGCAGGATAAAAATTTAAAAATATTAAAAATTATTATTATATAATATATATGTACAGTAGTACATTGTTCAATTGTCATATTCATATATTATAATACAGTACAAAGCTAATTTTTTTTTTTTTAGTTGTATGCAGTATACAGCATTAACAAACATCTGTATTGTGTATTACCATGTATACGGGCATGAAATGCCACAATCAATGTTCATTAACTAGCTATGGTGACAATCTATCTAATTACATTAGAGTTAATATTAAAGATTTCTTTATTAATAATAACAAGCATTTGACGTTAAGTCTTTTAGGAAATGAATATTATGGCTGTCATGGAAATTCAATAAGTGGACAATCGATATAAGAATCGAAACATGAAAAAAAACAGATACGAAATCCCGGGGGTAGGTGCCGCATTTACGGATATATTTTGGTGGGGCTGGTAGCACAAGTGTGGGAAAATATGAGGAGGTATAGCATTATGGGGTGAAATTAGTAGTTTAAGTCCCTTGCCTGTCCTGTGTCATAATATCACAATCGCACAATTTTAGCTATACTGGATGCTAAGCCCATCGCTAAAGGGATCCTACATTTGAATCAATGAAAACTAGCCGCCTATGTTATCGCAAACCTCGTCACGAACAGTTCCTCTTTTGCCGGGAACTAGTACAAATAGTGCGCCCTCCCTGGCATGGAATTTTTCCTGTCGTCTTGGTAGTTCAAGTCCATAGTATTTTTTTCAGTAAAACAGGTAGCACAAGTGCCTCGAAGTGGCTGCTGCACCTCCCCATTTGGTTTGTAAGAAATGCAAATCTTTCCTCTGTACCCCTCCTAATAACCAACTGGTGAGACTCGGAACAAAGAAAACGATGGCTTTTATATGAATTCAAAATATTGAATACATTAAGCAGAAATAAAATTAAGAAATTACAATGTCTCCCAAAATTATTAAAGATCAAGCATAAATGTGATTTTTATTTCACTACATGAGATTTCACAAGAGGAGCTTTTACACACAATGTGTTTTGCCTCAACTCTCAGCTGCACAAATAACGGAAACAAGTAAACAAGTACTAGAAATTAGGTTTCCACTGATGAAACACAAACAATATGGGAAAAAAAAAATAATTGGAGTAAAAGATTGATAATAGAAAGAAGGAAATAGTTGCCTATTAAATAACTGAATGGCGAAAGATATTAATTGAAAGATACAGTACGTGGTTTTGGATCAATATTGGCATGGAAACACATGGTTATGCAATAACACTATAAAATTGCATATTTGTCAAAAAAGTATTTGTGAATTCATTTTATTTTTATTGAGCAAGATAATTATGGAATTAGAAGAATGTTTTTTTTTCTTTCCAACAGAAATGGGTCATTTAAAAAAAACACAAAAAAGGACTTAATTTGATTACGATCTCGATCTCAATGGAGCAATTTTTTGCTGCAATGCAATTGCAATATATAAATTTGACCTAAGCTCAGCAGATCTCAATATGGCACGACCATTTGACAACTTTCTGTGGATAATAATGACATCATCCAACCATGGAGGTACCTCCATGATCCAACCTCGAACGATCACCAAATGAGAAACTAATTAGTCTGCCGTCTGATCTTTGTTATAATATTAATTAACAACTAAAACTGGTTTTAGAACAAAACCGTTCTTTTGGGGATTTCAATTGTTTTAGAGTATATAATCCTATCGAAGTTAATAATATATATCAAAGAAAATATGGACAAAAATAATGCACAATGACTTGAAAACAGTCTTAAATTACACTGGCACACAATGATTTTTTCCAGTTTGTTGAGGAACAAACCCCACCACCATACATCACCCTCTTCCAAAAATCCTGGCTTTGAGCTTGAGCACTATGGATGTACAGTTAACTAGACTATGATTAGGATCAGCTTAACTTCCTTCTGAACATGAAAACGGTATAGAGACAGGCTATGGAAGGCGACACAAGTTGTCTTGAACAAAATAACATGCATTGATGAATCAGTTTAAGTTTAAACAATAGAGGTGATTTGAATGCTAGTGAATAATAAATTATTATAACCTAACAACAACAGCTGTATGTTTGAACCCTGTATGACAACTGATCAAAGTGTTAAATAAACATGATGATGAACAATATCAATAACATGTACAGTAATATTGCTAATAACTTATGAGTATTTTGAACAATAACAACACTATTTACACTTGCTGACCTATAATTGTTGATATGATAAATATACAAATAATGAAAGTTTATGAGTGCAATGATGATACACATAATTTCATGAAGTTACAGGGCCGTAGCCACCAGTACAGTTTCAACCTGACCTCTTTTCACAGAGGTCAACCCTGTGGGCTGCACAGGGGATTGTTCCCCCTTCTTGTGGCAACCACACCACTATATTTCTTGTGGCTACATCACAGGGTTGAAGATGAAATTCTATTGCCAGTATACAAAGCCAGAGTTAAAATAGAATTTCATATTTCACCAAATTAAATTGTTTGTACCATCACACGATTATAAAAACATTCATAATATTTGTTCTAGGCCTATATGTAAGTAAAATCTTGCCAAATGTTCTGATTTTCTTGTTGTGAAGGAAAGATTGCGTCTTGCATGTTGCTGCTTCCATTCGCAGAACAGACGATGAGGCTATTGGATTTCACAAAGATTTTTTTTTACGTACGCGAGAAGATTTTTTTTTAACACAAAAAAAAGGAAAAAAAATGACTATTATTAGTATAACACGATCGTTAAATAGTACGTCCTATTGCATGCCATGTGACCTACAGTACAATAATCCAATCAAATGACATGAATTTATTTAGGCATTACATAATACTGTATGATATATTAAATGTTGATGATGAAGAATGGTGATAAATATAGTGAAATTTAACATTAAGTTTGAGACAGCTTCAAAATAAGAATACCTACTAAAGTCTGGCTTATTAAAAAAGAAAAGACCACAGAAAGCATATTTTTCAATCCATCACCATCATAATTATTATGTATATATTTTAATGCTATTGCCATTGTGTATATGGTGGTTGTGGTCATTGAAATTGAGTATAAATATTGCTAATTAAATGTCTGTCTACTTGGTGAGGGCAAGTATGTATGTTATCATTTCTATCACTTGCGTGTGGTAACCCTCACGTTAAAGTCAAATTTGCTTCCGCAAAACTGGCAGAAGTTCTGATTTGTTCTATTAAACTAGATAAAAATCCTGACATAGGGATAAAGCGAAGTGCAAGGTTATTTTAGTTTACGGATTCTTTACGATCAACAGTTGAATGTTTTCAAGAATAACATAAATTCATGTTTTAAGTGTTGAGAGCTGATGTTCTTAATAAACACAGCAACCCCCATACTTAAAGTTTGATTTACACCCGTTCAAAAACGAACTGGCAGGGTAGTGCTGTTTAGGTGAAAAGGTCAAGTAATCTTATATACAGTTGACAAATTGAGCTGTTGCGCATTGGAAGATTGATGGGATGTTTATTAGAGTGTTAAAAAAGTTTTTCAAAAAGTCAAAGGAATAACTTGAACCAGGGAGGCATTTCAAAGATGACACCAACCTCAAGGGGGACAGCTTGTATGGGGTTTCAATAGAGGCACAGTAATCCTTTATTAAACTAATGAAATTTACACTCTTATATGCTTGCCAAGTCTTTCCGTGCTAACAATTTTACAATTACATTTCGACGAAGGGACAAAATTGTCAAAAGTTAGGTTAGTAGGCAAGTAGTCTATTTACCATTACTTCCCCTGCTTTCTCTAGTTGAAAAGGGCACTTCAGGAAAAGGAGGGTGGGGGATGTTGGTTTTTGAGGGTGGGGGCTGGTTGAGGTTAGGCGTTGGTGGTGGGAACCCTCGAAAAGAGTCTAATATTATACTTCATCATTATTTCTTATTATTTATAGATAAAAGTAGATGGTTACCTGAACCAGTACCTGAGGTAATTAACAATTATTTTTATAACAAACAATAATTTGAATGATCATCACATGATCATCACATGATTATCACATGATTTCAACATTATATCACATGAAACTGAATACATAATAATGAAGATCACAACAGAACTTTCTCAACGCTGAAAACCTAATTTATCCAACAAAATTGTGCAAGTTTAGTGACGCACAAACATTGAAATAATTTTTAAAATCAATAATAATATTTGTAATTTAAACGTAAAAATGTTATCGATTTTGGTCTTGCACAATATTAAAGTACACTGAACTATTGAACTCTGAGTAAAATTATACCATAATTACCACAGGAATTCTATAAATAGGACAAACCAATAATTATATACAGAATAAAAGATGTATAACATGTTGTATTGACATTAAAATATTATTCTGTAATACACAGAATAAACAATTTATATTATTTAATTTATTTTAATAATGCAGTCATTTCCTTTACTTCGGATAGTACATCCATATACAAAACAAAAAGAGAAAGAAACAATAGCATTTTCCACAAAAACAACCTAAAATGTTAATGCTGATGCAGGTTGGATTGTGGAAGTACATTAACTATGGTATAATAATATATAATATATGAAGGTAAAACTGCCATAATATACAGTATGTCCTTTCATCCGTCTTAGAATACATTCTTTTTGTGTTGATCCTATTAAAAATTGAACTAAAGCAGGATAAATAAAGTTGATTTTATCCCTTCTTTCATTCATAATACATAAATATTTGGACTAGCATTTAGATTGCCTTGTTATACTGCTTATACTAGCATGAATCATGTGTTTAGCTTTAGTTTCAGAGGTAAAGTTGGTTCCATCGAGCACCCTCACCTCTTTTATGGAAAAGTAAAAAAAAAATAAATAAGGAAAAGAGCTTCTAGAAAAATATGTAAGATTTTTTAGGATTGTAATTTTTTTTGTCACTTCCTCGTGATTTTGATTTGAATTTATTAGGAAAATTGTTATAAAAAATACATACAAAGTGATAAAATTACTGACATTACAAATACATTAATATTAAAAAGATTTTCCAGGATAGCTCAAAAAGCTTATTAGCTTACTTCCGTTGGGATCAACGCTCTCAAGATGATGTTGCGGGAACAAAAGAACCCTACAAGTAGGCCTACCTTTACTAACTGTAAACTTTATTCCAGAAGAAGTTCATTCCAGTAGGGATCCAGAAAGATTCCAGGGATAATATGAAAGGTTAACAGGTCAAAAAGAAGGTTCAAAGAAGGAATGTTTTTAAGGATTAAAAAACTTGTCCGCCAACCCAACAACTTCCTACTTAAATCCAGTATATCCTCCGTGCCTTTTGACCCAAGTTCAGCAAGTTGAAATGTTATTCACGGTCAAAAAATTTCCATTTTTTCCAGACATAAAAAAATCTCAATTCATTGAGTGCTGTAGAAATGACGAAATCTACAATACATCAAGATAATAGTATTTTTAATAGCCGATATATATTACTGCAGAAAATAATGCGTTATCTTTTGTAATTTTTTTGGGCAAAATTTTGGAGTGGTGAAAGGACAATCTGTGCCAAGTTCAAGACGACCTGGGCCGCTACCCGCCCGATGGATCTGCCTATGATGACCTGGGCCGCTACTCGCCCAATGGATCTGCCTATGATCATAAACTGTGGGGTATTACGTAGGTGTTCGATGTACAGTAGAATGAGAACACATGGATTAATACAAGTACAAGTTATCTCTTAATGAAATTTTGATTCAATAAAGTACATGTTAGAGTATAATTTGCTTTGATAATAGATTCAAAAGAAATTTGTTTAAAGTGGTTTTGTTGCTTACTGCATCATATACTCAACACAGAAGAAACAAGGACATAATGATTGAAATACAGTAGGGGAGGAGAGGTAAATAATGAAAAGGATGGCAGAGCAACAAAAACAATGGATTCAAGGACATAATGATTGAAATACAGTAGGGGAGGAGAGGCAAATAATGAAAAGGATGGCAGAGCAACAAACACAATGGATTGGACATAGAATTTTGGAAGGAGGATTATTAAAAATGGTGATAGAAGGAAGATATAAAGGTAAAACAAGAAGAGGAAGGTTCACAAAAACAGTAAATTCCCTATATTAATATTCCTCAATCTAACAGGTGATAGGTACATTTCAAACATGGTATACTGCAGGAAATATTAATAATAATACTAATATTATCATCCCATTTTAACTACTCTAGTGTTAATGTTTCAGTTTTTTTCTCTCTCCCTCTTAGCAAAGACAAGCATCAATTTGTTCTTAATTTTTCGTCAATTTTAACCTTAAAAGAAATGCGTTCATACTTTACATTTTGTTACTGTAAGGGATGAGGTTCCAGGGATGTGTTAATTGTAGCATGCAAGCTTTGGACGTGCTTCAGCTGATAGATGACATCCAGGGGCCATTATTAAACAAATAGTTATCTATCTGCATACAATGATTTTAACCTGAGTCCAGGGATTGTGTTTACAACTCGTTGACATCATTTGTATTGCTGGAATGATGATGAATCAGATACGGGATATTTAAAAATTGTTCAATAACAACATCTACTACCATTTCATTACAAAGGTTAATTCAGTATTCATATTAGAATAATGAAATTGATACTTAAATTAAAAATATTTCACATTTTGAGAATTTACATCTTGAAAATCTGTATATTTGTGACCTACCATCTACAGTATCTATTCTCACAGTAAATTTTTACAGAAAATAAAATGATTTTTGAATGAAAGTTTTTTCTTTAGAACAAAATAAGAACTAGCTAAGGCTGCAAATGAATTTTAAAATACATAATGTCTATTGACATTATCTATTGCATTTTAACATTACAAGTAGTGTTCTATAATAAGTACAAATATGTTGACCAATTTAAAACCCATAGCAGGCCTGTAAACTGGCCCATTTTGACCATTTAATTATCAAAGAAAATGTTATATGGGTTCCAATGTTGATGGCCAGTAAAATTAGGTTCAAGCTGGAAAAAACTGGTGGGCCGGTTATGAATAATATTTGGACAACAACTGAATATTTTTCAGCTAAAACATTAACATTTACACATTTATAATTTTGTTATTATATTATTAATTATTATGGACCATGTGAGACATAAAAGCATTAAAACCACTGTGGGAAGTGCACACCTCCTAAAAATGTATAATGTATGTATAATTTAACAAAATTGTGAATTTTCATTATGTAATGAATGGTAGATAGAAAAAAAGAGCACAAATATCATTTTTGTAGGTGAAAATACGATAACCCAAATCATTTTGATACCATGATGAATTACTCTAGCAAGATATGGGATATGAAATACCAGATAAGATGAATGGCTATTATGAAACCATCTGTAACACATACTGTACTGTTATGAAAGTACCTGGGAAAAGTTATTAAAATATAAACTCACAACAAAACCTGAGGCAAAACATACATTGATAAATACCATTAAAAAAATGATAGCTGCAGGCAGGCATGGATAGCACGTATTTCATAGTAGGACGACGTTTAATGGGTACCTAGAAAATCTGTTTACTATTTTTGAAATATGAACTACTTTTTAAATACTTGATATATCACTCATAACAAAAATAACTTTTTGTCTTCTTGGGCATCCAGAAATTTACAAAACTGCAAATTTATGACGACTACTTACTATAGGAAAATGTAAACTCTACATAAAAACACCGTTTTAAAATATCTAAGTGGTTGAATTCACTCTTTTGGGAGATCCTTATTAAGGGGACATTTTCCAGTGAATGAAATAAAAGAGGGGAAATACATTACAACACTACAGTCAACCACTATTAAGGGAACACATTGTTGGGTGCTATGGGTTCTACTGTAGGTGTGTTGGTATGGAGACAATGATTAATAATATATAACAATAATCAAACTTGTCCATTTTGCCAATTCTAAGAAAAACAACCATGTACTGTATCCTGAATTTTGGTGGCAAAGTTTTTAAATTAATTTTAAAGAATCGAGAGTCGAATAAAGATGATGTAATGAATTAGAAATGATTTTCGACAAAGTAGAAAAGATTGGATATATCGAAGAACGAAATTTGGTGATAAATATGGACAGAAAAATATACAGTACATATATATTCTAGAATACATACATTATTTCACCACTTTCTTTGTCCCTTTGTCTTATCATAGCCATCAATGTTATTTTTTATTACATTATGTGATTTTACAAACAGGCAGTGACCATCTGTCCACATTTATCATGAATGTTGTTAATACATGTTACAGTATGCGCCATAAAACCATACAGTGTAAAAGTAAAAGTTTTTTCCTATGCTTTCTATTAATATATTCATGCTTTGGTAACAACATCATAACATAACACAGATAGTGAGCATGGGTTGTTGACACCACTTAACAAAGCAGGTAGCTGGATTCCCAGGCACCCATGTTTTCTACCAAGCCAGCAATAAATCTTTTGTTATTGGCCTGTCACCTGGGTCACTGGCATATTATTTGCAACCTTTACCGAAACGTGATGTATCAACTTTCTTTATTTACATCAGCTTCTACTCCTTACATATCCAAAATGTCTATTTTTACCTTATCGTAACCGGAGGATTACAATATTTTCCCCATTATATATTATTTTTAAGTTTATCACCCTTTGACCTAACTGCATTAACATCGTGAAATAGCTTTAGGTGACAAATAAATCAATCATTATCTTTTTTTTCTAAACAAAGCTAGTAAAACATATTACCAAACTTTTGTCAGATGAAAAAAAAATGAATTTATGTTTTTGGTGTTTTTATTAATTAAACGTCAGACTTTTATTTTCACCTTACATTACAGTATAATAAATTTTTTTAGAGTAACCAGATGCATCAGGTGGAACAAACTACTGGTTTTATAGCAGAATGTTACTAAATTTGACTGTTTTAAGAGAAATTCTCTTAAAAAAATTTTTTTCGTTGTGGTTTCTGTACATTTAACCAAATATTATATCTGAAACTCATTCCTGTAGCTAAGCTTTAAAGATGTATTGTCCCCCTGAAAAAATATTTTTTTTAAATTTTTTTGTTGAATATGCCATTTTAGTGTCACATAATATTTATTCACTTTGACCTAAAATTGGATCGGAAAAAAAAGTATTTACCTGATAAAACTGTAATTTAAAGCAAAAAATAGACAAATTGGCTGCCAGCCAATGGGTTTTTGGTTGAATTTAACCGTTTAATTTGTCATTTGATAAGTGAAAACATTATTTTTTGGGTTTTTTTTTTCTACGAAAGTGATTAACTTTGTTAAAACTACAAAATTACGTATATATAAGTTTGATTTTATTAATCTTCATTTTTCATGTTTTTGGGGGACAATACATCTTTAAGGCTAATCATATTTCATTTTTTAGAAAATGTCCTGTACATAAAAATAATGATTTTACAGTACATGGTGGTCATTTTCATTCAGCAAAATCAGTATACTGTATAATGTAGCCTATGTTTTTAATTGAGAGATCTATTGCTGTACATGGTAAACTTTTTTAAAAAACAAAAAAATAGAGGGCAGTATCATGCTGTTTTTGTAAGACTAAGTCTACAACCTGGTGTCATAAAATATAATTCTGACACTGCTTAGGCTAGCTGGTAAAAACTTCAAACATTGACATCTCTTCAACGTTATACTGAACATAATTAAAACCTGAATTGAATTCTTAAATTAAATTATCATACCATATGGTGAAAAGAACAAATTGATTTGACTACTTATGGACAGCATCATCAATAACGTGTCTGACCATTAGCTCTGCCTATGGGTAAAATTAAGACACAATCGGATTGAGCTGTTGAGAGGTAGAAAAAATGAAAAAAGAAAACACATTTTTCCAGGCTCAACACAAAATACAAGATACAATGTAAACTATTAGGATAATACGAGGATTAAACTTCAAGAAAATCTGGGGTTCTCTTTAATTTCTTTATTTATTTACTACTAAAACATTGGCTATACCTTGCTTGAGCTATGTCTACACTATCAAACTTTTATGTGACAAAAAATGTGATGTGCCCATACAGTATATGGACACGATGATGTCATATCACTACCATATTGGTATTGATCACACTTTTTTTGTAATGTAGACAGAGCTTTAGAAGACATCTTTATTTAAGGTCAAATTACAAAAAAAGTCCAACCGAAAGATTCTGTTTTTCAATTTATTTTACGCCTAGCAAGTTCTGGATCATCTTTTGAAGAATGTGATAATGTACTGTATTTGATAAAACTCCTTTAAAGCTCTGTCTACACTATCAGACTAGTTTGATAAAAATAGTGTGATGTGCCCAAATATGGTAGTGATATGCTTAAATATGGTAGTGATGTGATATCATCATGTTCATATATGGGCACATCACATGCTTTGTCAAAGTTTGATAGTGTAGACAGAGCTTTACAATTGAATCAAACATTTATACTATTTGAAAGAACTTGAAACAGACAGGCCTTCTAAAATCTATATTGAGTGATTTCAAGACTCCCGACAAATATGTCCTTAAGCGTTTCCTAATCAATAACTTAAACAAGGTAATGACATCACCCAGATATTCATAATCAGATTTGCAGGTGTTTAGACTGAATACACTCTACAGTATTATATTTAATTATCAAAAATAACACCACTTATATCTGGCAACGTCATCAGATATTGAATATTTCATTCAAGTTCACAATATTCAAGGTTGAAATTGCAACTGGTACAATAATAATAATAAAAACTTTGTTTAATCACGGTAACACTTGTTCACCTCAATGGTGTTTTTCGACAAGGCCGTAAGACATTATACACTACATTTTCTACAGTACAATAGATTGATAGATATACATTTTACAGCATGCATTTCTCTTGGTATGTTTTAGCGATACTGTACATAGACGTAGTATAGTAGATTGAGACATGTTGAGGGTTCCATGCATTTATTTATTATTTCTTTATACTGGGTAGATTCTTCAGTCAGAGGGCCCAGTTATGATCAGTGGCTGTGTGTGTACTAGTACACCGGGATAACCCCTACTCGTCACAAAAGATGTACTAGGTTCTTTAAAGTGCACATAAGCTAGATGTGTACATTGGACCTACAGTTTATAGTCCTTATCCACCAGAACCATGGAGAGAAAGAGCGAGCTTCAGAATTATGGTTCCACTGTCTTAACCTGTAGGTTACTATTTAAGATTTTATAGTGTAAAATGATTTTGGAGTTTAAAAAAAGTGCATCAAGGAGTATTGTTTGCAAATGACATCTACAAATTTTCTGAATTTTGCAAAGGCAATTCTTAACTACTTAAACATCTATGAATAGTAGAGAACATGTAATTTTTTCCAGACATTTAAGAGTAACTGATTTAAAGTGCTGGACACTGTCAACAGCTGAATTTTTCAATATATAGATAAATATTACTGATATATTGGACATGAATGAAAAGTAAAAGAAGCAAAGGATAATAGTGGAAACGATTGAGGGAGGAAATCTGACAAAATTTGGGAAACAGTAACAGTAAGAGGTTAGACCATCTGGAAGCGGCGGACATGCTAGGCTTTTCATCCAGAAGTGGACCAACAATATCCGATTATGATTAAATAATAATAATAATTCATTTAATTCACTTACCTTGCTCTCATCTTCTGTTAAATTTCCCTCAACGCACACAATCTGATACTGTTTAGACTTCAGGTTTGTAAGAGTCTGGCGTAAAGGCTTGAGTGCATATCCTGTCAGGTTTGGTGCCTTTAACAATCCAAGTTGCTTTTGAGTCAAACTTGGATCAAACAGTAGAAGACGTATGCTTTTATCTTTCAATTGCTCGTAACCAACGATAGTTCGACTGTGTCCTGCATACAAATAATAAATTATACAAAATAATATTATAAAATCTATAAATGAAAAAAAATTTGTTTTAAGCACAAGAAATGTTTTAATGCTGTTTAATTTTTTAATTAATAATTTTCGATGTGTTGCTTTTATTGTATTTTTGAAGAGGATATCATAATTATAATAATCTTCTTTTACAGTATGTTTTGTAAACATACAAATAATGAATGTTTATGAGTTGAATAGGAAGAATATTTTCATGAGTTGAGGTGGAGCCAAGTTAAATAGATCAGTCCATCTTCTAAATCTTGAAAACATTCTCTTCATCTATGAATACAAAACATTTGTTTTACAATTCAATTACAATCTTGAATCAATGTCAAGGCTAGAATTTAGGGCCAAGGGTGTCCAGACATAATCAGACCAATCCAAGGGTGTCCAGTATGTCCAGACTTTGCATTCCAACTGACGCTCACCTTCATGTTGTAAATACAGAGGAAGTTTGTTACTGCAAATAGCCATTTTATTGAACAGACTTCCCAATGCTAGTGATGTACCAAAGTACTGCTTAATCCAATCAAACAGCTGTGGATGCGTTCTGTTTGGTCCGGTGGGTTTATGGAAGTCAATTAATTTACATCTGAAAAGATAAACAACAGAAAATTTATTGAATTTATTGAAATAAAATAACACTGATCTGATTGATGAATCATACACTAATCTCCTATTCAAGGGACATTTATTATTAAAATAGAGACTTCCATGTAAAATGAAAAAGCAGAAATATATGTCATTATTCAGGGATCATCCAATTAAGGAGAATCTATGCTGGGTTCTAAAGGTGTCCCTTAATGGGAGTTACTACTGCTGAATAAGCAATGCCTTTGATGTTAAATACAGTAGAACCCATATTAATGGGACTTCTTTAAATAGGGTGTTGCCTGAAAGGGGATTGGCTGTAGGGATAAAATAATTTCCCCTTGTTTGTTCTATAGGAAAGTGTCCTCATAATGCATTTTTTTCACCTGCTCCTGTCCGGTTCCGTCAAATAACATCGCCAATCTTTTTACTCGATATGTGCATAGCCAAGTGATGTGTTGTTAAAATGAAAAGGGATGGGAACCTGAGCTGGAGCGGGATCGGAGCAGGCGTGAAAGACCCTTAGAAGTCTAGAAATAGCAGTGTCCCAAAGGAGGCGTTCTACTCTACAGTAAGTGTTAAAAAAAATACTTTACCTTACTTTGAGAGATGTAAACAAGGCTACTACCTCAGTAGCCCCAATCCATTTTCTTGTGTTGCATAGCTTTCCACCGAGTTGCTCCTTTCCTTGTGGGTCGTAGCCCTCACTCCATGCTTTCTCAATCAGCTGTTGGATTTTAGATATCGATGGCATATTTGTAGAATCTATTACAAGGATACAAAATATTTTATTTAAACTTGCAAATTGGAAGAAAAGAATTACAGAAAGTATAATTCTTTGCTCTCTATACCAAACATGAAAGAAATTTTCCATTAAATTATCATGTTAGACACACCTCATCACCAATTTCCGCCTTTAATTTTTAAAATTTTGTTATTTTATTTATTAAACTTTATCACTGCACACATAAACACATAACAAAAAAAAGCAGCGAAAAGAAAGGGATAAACAGGTGACAAGCACCTCTATCCACATCCCCCCTTAAAAATAAAATACACATAAAAGTAACAAAAATACATACATACTTAAACATGCCAACTAAACTATTTATGCCTGCAACGGGAACATCGGCAACGTGATATCCACGTGCATGTATTATTGGTGTCAAAATTGTTTAATATCCACGTGCATGTATTATTGGGGTCAAAATTGTTTAATATCCACGTGCATGTATTATTGGGGTCAAAATTGTTTAATTCGGGACCTTTGACCTAATGTACTATGATTGGTTAAAAGTAGAACTGATAATAATCAATATGGGTTCAGCGGCTGATCCTTTTCCCTGAAAAAAGATCTATCTATGACACGGAAGAGGTGTAAATATAGATGTCAAACATACCATTAAAAACAGATTTCTTAAACCTAGGATCATTGCACATAGCTGTCATCAACATCTGGATATTCTTATAGCCACAGCCCCATCCTTTATCACCGGGAGATGAACCATAGTGACTAGTTTGATCGGCACATAGACGGACACTTGGTACTCCATCAACACCTTTGCAATAGTACTGATACAACTTTACGACAAGGCCTAAAATTGTCATAAAAAACAATTTGATTAGCAAGCAAAAGAAAAAAGCATATGTATTTTTCTAGATTTTATCCTTAATACATATATTTTATTTAAATGTATGTTTATACTCTATAATCAGTATTATGAGGAAATTGTTTGTCTTTGAAATTAACAAAATCATGTCAAATCATTGTCACCCTTTCTGCTGTCATATGTGTACAACCTGTGAGCGGCTAAGCCATGAACACCTACAGTAATTGATAGCATACAGTACCGACCAGAAGAACACCCCAATTTTGGATGCGTCCGATGTATCATGAATTCTACATGAATGCGTCAATAACGCATCCATGTAAGGCTCATTTCATCCTAACATTGTTATTTCGACGCATTCACGCCCCTCGTTATTCTTGCTTGCATTTAAAAACTAATTAATATTAATTATATTAGACACAGTTATTGTAAAAAATACTTAAAATGTGGGTTTTACCAAGGTGTATGCAAATGACTTTCAGAAAATGGTGCCCGATATGTTAATAGACTGTCGTGTTACAATTTTTCTTTGGTGAAGCAAATTTAGATTTACCTCTGGTTCTTGCTCGGCCATCATCTATGCCACAACTTATTGAGATGTTGATAGAGTGTATCTGATTGTGGTAATCCGACACTGTCATCTCTCCTTTGTACAGAGCTCTTTCATATGCTTGCTTTGCTTGTTTCCTATAACTTCCTTGATCATTCATTCCATACTTCTTCTGTAAAAGTACAAAATAAATAAAATAATAGTGGCACCTTCATATTGAAGTGAATATATTAGGGATCTTTTGATTTGCGATGACCTACTGTACGCATGTTGTGACATTGGGTTGTTATGTTATAGAATCGCGAGGTAATTTCCAGAATGATCGTAATCAAAATGGTACTGGGTTGGGTCTACTAGCATTCCTGGTCCCATAGAATCTGCCAAATTTGTGTTGATGAAGGAAGTGAGAAAGTGCAACCCCTCATATGCACATAATTCATTGTGTACATACAATTATGCGCACAATAAATTAACATCATATATAATAACTACAGTAGTACAGTATTTGGCAAATAAATTCTACAAAAAGTTGAATTTGTAGAAATCATCAGATCAAGTTGTAAATACCTTTATTAGACTAAAGGTAAATATTTTTTTCAAAAATTACAGCCAGCAAACATTTGCTACAGTAGCTTTGCTTTTGTAGCAAATTACTAGTTTGAATTCTTAGCTCTAATACCTGTAGCTCTTGAAACTGTGCTTCTTCCTCCCTCTGTGCTTTCCTTCTCTCATCATTTTCAATTTTTCGTGCAATTAATTCATCTGACTTTATCACTTCATCGGCCAATGATAGCTGTCTGGCAACAGCCTCATCATCATTAGTATCGATAGCAAAATGCTCGTCTACGTGATAGGCTAATGCGTCAACATCTGTTGTACGATATTCACAAATAGGGCAATGTTTGAGTTCGTGAACCGACTTGGATTTGCTACCTTCATTCTCCAGAGAGTGATATCCGGATAATTTACTTGCATTTGAATGTCTACTACTTTCTAGTGATAAGTTTTGCATTGACATGCTATTGCAGTCTTCCCTGTTTGTGTTTTCACTTTTAAACGGCGATTGTATTACATTTTTTATTGCACTAAAGATGGAGTTAAAAGAAGTATTGCTTTGATCGGACGAAGATTCCTGGTCAGAGGTAGAACCACAGGATGGTCTTGCTCTTTTCTTCAAAGGTGACTGTATACTTGAAATTGATGACCTATCGTCCCCTATTCCACTTTCTCCAGAATTTCCCTGGATGCTGATTATTGAAAACGAAGACGATGAAGACCTTGTTGATCCACTTTCTAAGTGATCGTAACTGGAAGACGGTTTTTGTGGAATGTAATCTTTTACGTTATTATTCACTGCATGTTCTGTCGTGTCGGTAAAAACTTGTGTTGTTTTTCTAGAATTTTTTATTTTTCTTCCTGTGGCGTCTTTAGTTCGTATTTCGTCATTCACAGTCGTACGGCCATTGACAATTTTACGCTTTACTTCATGCTCTTTCGATAACTCTAAAAGAGTTTTTCCCTTTGAATCGAAATGATCCTGACTGACCCCAGCATGAACTGAATTTGTTTGTTTGACCGGTGATGTATTGCCCCTTAGAACTTGACCATTCGTTCTGGATGAATGTCCAGACCCACTAGGACTAAAGATATCCACATGAGCAGTATTGATGTGGAATTCTAACTCATTGGCAGAAATACCAGCTAAATCACACATCGGGCACTGTATATGGTCATGTACAGTCAGCATGTGGGTGTTCATACTGTCTGCACTCAAATTTTCCTGTCCACATATTATACAGGTAAACAAAGGTGAGCCATACGTAGCAGACATCGATGTTGTTATTCTGAAATATTACTTTCCACATAATTGAATGACATATTATGCAGCTAGAGTATATTGATATTTTGCTTTTGCTGGTACTCTGAGTCTGTAAAAGGAAAAAAAGCAAAATGTATTATAATATATATTATGTTTATAAACAAACAGTACAATGTTGCTGTGTATAGCATCATCCAAACAGCTTTCAGTTTCTTGTTGGCCTTACCCTAACCCTTCCATATTGGAATTTTCAGGATTTAATAATATACGGTACTTAATTAGCCTAATTATTTTGTAAACATAGTTACCAGAGTCTGGACACTCCACACTTGACACTCCCTTACATCCTGTAAGTGTTGGCCTCCTAGTCAGAGAGACTAGGTAGGGCAGGAATAACTAAACTAACTAAACCTAGGCCTTATTTATAATTCATAATTAATAGTAGGCCTAGGCCTAGCCTAGGTAGGTAGGCCTAGGCTAGACCTAGCCTAGTATAGGCCTACGCTAGGCCTAGCCTAGTCTAGGAGGCTTACTAGCCTAGGCTAGGCCTACTTTTCTATCTAGCCTAGCCTAGGTAGGCTAGTAACTGCTTTAGTATAGTTAATAATAGCCTACCCTTTTAAACACAGATTATTTCTATCCTACTCACTAAACTTGGCTAGCTCATTGATTGACGTTGAGAATTCAGTAAACAAACAGTTTCTATTTTTTGTACATTTGCCTTTTCTGGAAATTCTGGAAATTTCACAGACAGCAGAATTATAGAGAGCGGCAGAACAAACAGCGTGTGTCAAAATAAAGGAGGTATATTCAGAGCGTCATTCTGACGATGGAGCATTCTCTACTTCTCTACGGAGCGCCATTTATGCCTTTATTTACTTCAGAAATAGAAATAGTACTACGGTAACTGGTCCAGTCACTTCATTTTAATATATTTTGTATGTTCATACACTGTGCTCAATTGAACCCAATTTGCCACCAGGGGAGCACAGTGGTATAAAATAGAAATAAAGTCACTAAATTTTAATACATTTAAGAAAAAAAAATCCTTTGTTGATATAAAGTTTGCGGTACACCATGTTCTGAAAAGAACTGTTGAGTTTCTCGACGTTTCGATCAATATGCTTTGATCGTCCTCAGTCCTCATAATATGCTTTGTGTTTCCTTTAGCAGAGTAAAAAAGTTAAAATGTTGATGTTGTTAATTTTTACATTAGAAGATTGTTCAAATCATGTAAATAAAACATTTTCCGGCCGGGAACCTATCAGCTCCCCTCTTTTAGTTTGCAAAAGTAATCTCGAAAAGAACTCCATGTGGAAAAGAAGCCCACCCAAGAGTACTAAAAATGAAGGAGCACATGGGCTTCTTTTCGAGATTTTATGGCAGTCTATTTAATGGAAAATAATGCCATGCAACTTTGTTTCTGATTTAAAAAAAGGTCCACTTGCCTTAGGCCTGACATTTACAACCCTCAAAATATCTCTCTTTTAAAATAAAAGAAAAACAATATTCATTATTTTATTTATTTATTTATTTTTTTTTATTTCAAAAAAAAAAATATCCGTAGTGGTTCGAACCCAATCTACTAGAGCTGAGAGCACCTAAAGCTGAGCATTACCCGTTAGGCCACAAAGTAGTTCATGACTGAACAGCTGATAATAGTCTATTTATACGTGTATTACGTAATTCATCAGTACGTCATAACTATCATATTAAGCTTGTTACAACCAAAATGATCAGTTAGCTCAGTCGCCTGAGCGTCGTGTTAACAACACGTATGTCGTGGGTTCGATTCCCACGCTGGTCGGTGGAATAGAGTTAAAGGCATGCGGCCACTGTGTTTGGGGTTCACAGAATTATACGTCCCCCTTTCCACCACACATCATGAGGCGACAACATCAATGCATCTGGTGATGTGCTGGAAACGACCCCAAAAGGCTGTGGCAGGGCCTTAGTGCTGAGGCAGGGAGAGCACATTTAACATCTTTTTTTTTATTTTATTTTTTTTTTCAACCTGTATTCGATCTCGTAAATTTTATGTTTGCCGCCCTCAATTTTAAAATAAATTGAATTTATATTTTCATCGCAGGTGTACGAAACGGTTTGGTATGCCGTGCGTTGTTATGCAATGGTCACGTGCACGTGTAGTGGGAAAGATGGTATTGTTAGTCATTCGCGGTCAACACGCCACACTGTTAAATTTTGATTTTGTTAATCAATGTTGCTACATTGGTAGCGAAAATGTCCAATTCATGCAGATATTCTATTGTAAAATGTTATGAATAAACTTTGATGGTAGTTGCTGTGTATGGCCGCAATCATCCCCAGAATAAACATGTTTTAAACAGATAGTTTGTCTTCGATGGTTTTTGTATGGGGATAATGGAGAGTTAAATAAGATCAAATATAGAACATTTGCAAAGATGCCGATTTTTAGACCAATTTCGAAGCTTAGACTAATTCCGCCGCCGGGCTAGGCCTTAGGTATATACGAAGTCGAGTTTTAAAGTAGAAAACCCCACCTAAAATTTTGAAGTCGCATCTGGATAGTTGAAATTTTAACATTATCATAATTATCATAGGTGATTATGTATAGTTATAAGTATAAGTGCAATTCTGGGCTCTATCTTCATTATTAGCTCTGTCCCTACCATGGGGGGCTAGTACTGGAGACTTAATATTTAATTTCATATGTTAATGAATTATAGGAGCACTTTCCGATGACAAGCTCTATTGTCCCTGCTGAGTCTTATATAGTTTGTTTCATATAATTTAAAATCATGTAAAGTGCCATTTTTTTTTCGGGCGGGAACCTATGCAGCTCAATTTTTCAAAATTATCTTTGCTCAGCCCCAAGCATGGTGGGGAACTGAAGATTCCTATACATGTTTGAAAAAATGAGATGTCATTTCCGGAGACCTTGCAGCTTTATTTTAAACAGTTTGGTATGCCGTGCGTTGTTATGCAAATGAGTTTGTGCAGGTGTATTATGGGGAAGATGGTATGTTAGTCATTCGCGGTCAACACGCCACACTGTTAAATTTTGATGTTGTTAATCTTTACATTAGAAGATTGTTCAAATCATGTAAATAAAACATTTTCCGGCCGGGAACCTATCAGCTCCCCTCTTTTAGTTTGCAAAAGTAATCTCGAAAAGAACTCCATGTGGAAAAGAAGCCCACCCAAGAGTACTAAAAATGAAGGAGCACATGGGCTTCTTTTCGAGATTTTATGGCAGTCTATTTAATGGAAAATAATGCCATGCAACTTTGTTTCTGATTTAAAAAAAGGTCCACTTGCGTTAGGCCTGACATTTACAACCCTCAAAATATCTCTCTTTTAAAATAAAAGAAAAACAATATTCATTATTTTATTTATTTATTTTTTTTTATTTCAAAAAAAAAATATCCGTAGTGGTTCGAACCCAATCTACTAGAGCTGAGAGCACCTAAAGCTGAGCATTACCCGTTAGGCCACAAAGTAGTTCATGACTGAACAGCTGATAATAGTCTATTTATACGTGTATTACGTAATTCATCAGTACGTCATAACTATCATATTAAGCTTGTTACAACCAAAATGATCAGTTAGCTCAGTCGCCTGAGCGTCGTGTTAACAACACGTATGTCGTGGGTTCGATTCCCACGCTGGTCGGTGGAATAGAGTTAAAGGCATGCGGCCACTGTGTTTGGGGTTCACAGAATTATACGTCCCCCTTTCCACCACACATCATGAGGCGACAACATCAATGCATCTGGTGATGTGCTGGAAACGACCCCAAAAGGCTGTGGCAGGGCCTTAGTGCTGAGGCAGGGAGAGCACATTTAACATCTTTTTTTTTTATTTAATTTTTTTTTTCAACCTGTATTCGATCTCGTAAATTTTATGTTTGCCGCCCTCAATTTTATAATAAATGGAATTTATATTTTCATCGCAGGTGTACGAAACGGTTTGGTATGCCGTGCGTTGTTATGCAATGGTCACGTGCACGTGTAGTGGGAAAGATGGTATTGTTAGTCATTCGCGGTCAACACGCCACACTGTTAAATTTTAATTTTGTTAATCAATGTTGCTACATTGGTAGCGAAAATGTCCGATTCATGCAGATATTCTATTGTAAAATGTTATGAATAAACTTTTACGGTAGTTGGTGCATGGAGGTATAAAATATTTTATAATACCTCCATGGTTGGTGTGTATAGCCGCACCGTCCCCAGAATAAACATGTTTTAAACAGCACAGTGTATTAACATACGAAAAGATATTGAAACTTAAATTACTTTATGTCTATTTTATATCACTGTCCTCCACTGGCGCCAAATTGGGTCCACTTGAGCACAGTGTATTAACATACGAAAAGATATTGAAACTTAAATGACTTTATTTCTATTTTGTATCACTGTGCTCCACTGGCGCCAAATTGTGTCCACTTGAGCACAGTGTATTAACACACGAAAAGATATTAAAATTTAGTGACTTTATTTCTATTTTATATCACTGTGCTACCCTGGTGCTAAATTAGGTCCACTTGAGCAGTTACCGTAGTACAATTTCTATTATTGAAGTTAATAAAGGCATAAATGGCGCTTCGTAGAAAAGTAGAGGATGCTCCAGTCGCCAGAATGACGCTCTGAATATACCTCAATAAAGGGTTAAAAACAATACATACAAATGCTGCCCTCAAGTTTAAAGGAAGAGAAAACTTTTTACTTTTATGAAATATGATATAGGCCTATTATGATTTACATAGCAAACTGTATGACATTACACCCAAATATATTTTATGATGGTAAGAATGAATGTACTCTAAATCGACCTAGGCCTATGATATTACTACTTATCCAATGCAAGATATTCAGCTAATTAAAGTCCCATCTTATACCTCTGTTGTCAGCCGATTGAACCACCATCATACACCTGTCACATAGTTCACAGTTATGCTACCTTGCAAGAGTATTTAAATAGTCGTCTGTCAATTTTCATTTCATTTCATATTAACTTTTGACGACACAATTAATAAACAGACCAATCAATACGGTACTGCAACACAAGTTTTATTGCTGAGAAAGAAGTATACATAGTTCCACATTAAAATAACATTTTCCTTTTAATCAATATATATATATATATATATATAATCTATGCATTTGTATTTATACACCATTTAAGAAGGCCCTACTATTGTATAATATTAGTAAAACGAAACTATATTGTGAATAATACACTTCCCAATAATATCAATAGGCCTAAAGGCACGCTCAAAAATTCATCATTACATCATCACTATTTTTATCAACTATCATCATCATCATCAACAGCCTCATCTTGGTTATCATCATCATCATCCTCGAAGTACAACAATATTATACTTTATATGACCAAGGAAATCTAACAACAGGATGCTAAGCTCAAAGGGTTTATCTATGGCTGTGATCAGTTCACGCCCCTTAAAAGGCACCGCGCGTCGCGGAGAATAGGCATGTGTACAGTACATAGTAGTACAGAACTGTTGGTATTTGTCGCAGCCAGACATAAGATCAAAGAACTGTTACGAGTTCTTATCTTGGCATGGCGAGCTCAGTGTCCTGTTGTTAGATTGATAGGACTAAGTACAGAACGAAAACAAAGTAAAAAGGGTAAACATGGAACAAGTAGATAGATTAGTTGGGCACACCATTTTGACAAGAATATCACCAATTGAACACAACTTTCCCTTATAGACATGCTTTCCATTAGACATGCTTTTCTTTGTTATTACACAATCTTAAACCACTACTATTTTAATATGAATAATAATCCGACCAAAGCACTGTCATCCCGTGCATCATGAAGGTCAGAATGTTGGGCTGTGTCCCTCTCTCTTGAAGGACAAAGAGGATACGATATTTATTATTTTATATTCATGAGCAAGGACACTTCCCCACCCCACATATTAGCTAGTAACACACAAAGCAACCCCTTTTTCATAACGACTGACACCCGATTTACCCCCGGCACTTTACAACCCAACGTGCCTTTGCTGCTAAAACAAGAAAGTGAGATGCAGTAATCCGGTGGGTGATGGTCTCAATGAAAATTGCATCAAAAATCATCCAGAGGAGGCGCGCCTATTAAAATTCTGCGCTCTTACAAATATTTTACCAATTAAAATGAAGCCCAGGAGAGCTAATTCGCAAACGTACGGTACATAACGTGTATAACGTAAACAATTAGGCCTATATAGTAATAATTACATAACTATACAAAGATTATTTAATATTTTGATGCACAAATTCACGACACTTATGCTCATTGCATTAATTTATAAAATATATCGAAAGCATGGTAGGGCTTTATCACTGATAAAGGCGTAAAAGCAAGAAACCGAAGTACTTAAACTGTTAAAAACACCATTACATTCAATTATGATCATCTATTATCTTCACAACGTTTAACAGTAAATTCAAATATCAAAAGTTCAAACGGTAAACAAACATAAACTATCAGTTGACGAAAGTATACGTTTGTACGTAAATTAACCAAAAAAGGCAATTAATAATATTGATTAATGTGGAATATAGGGCTACATTTTTTACTGAACTTTGTGACATTTTTAAAACTGTTAAACAATATTACCTATCATAAAGACGCATTTACCCCCCGTTTATTTCATATCCGAAAGCTTAAACACGCCAAGTGTTCTATTAAGCGATTCTCAGTAACGAATAACTTTTAAACTACTGATCAACTCCCACCAACCATCTTCAACTCTGTTCAACCCATAAAAAAATATACCAATCAAAAATAACACATAAAACTTTCTATACAGCTGACTTCGAGAATTGTAGTATTAACTACATTATTATTAAACCTTCTTATATACAATTTAAAACCCTTTAACCCACCAGGATTTCACTCATTCAAATATATATTTTAAAGTTAATAATCATCTATTGTTAAAATCGTTTCTCCATCGTTCATCATAGCATTCGAATTTAGAGATCAATACCAGTCAATTAATCATTACCATTCAATTAAATCAATACCATTCAATTAATCCAATACCATTCAATTAAATCAATACCATTCGGTACCATATTCCATGCATTTCAATATCATTCAATATAAAGTTCAACATATAATATTCAATCGACACTTTTATCAGATCACTTTGTCTTTCAAACTCAAACCTTCAAACAGTATAAAAAATAAACTTTGTTTAAACATTTCTATAACCAACATTGCAAAGACCTTCAATATCACTTTATAAACTTTCTGTTTCATTCTCACATCTTGCAAGTAAATAATTATTCTTTAATTACATTACACTATCTTCAAATCCATTAATAGAATAAAACATTCTCTATTCATTTAAGTCAACCCCTTTACAATTCTAACATAATAGAGAACGACAACTTTCTAAATTGATCACTTCGTCATCAAATCTGCAACTAATAAGTTTAAATGCTATAATTTGAAACAGATCCCAAGTGTATCCAAATGTATATTAATTATATTTCAGTCAAATTGGCAACTGTAAAGCTCTCTGTCTACACTATCAAACTAGTTTAACAAAAAAAGTGTGATGTGCACAACTATGGTAGTGATATGACATCACCATGTCCACCTCTGGTCACATCACATCTTTGATCACATAAAGTTTGATAGTGTAGACAAGGCTTAAGTCAATATTGATAACAACGTAGCCTATACGTTCTAAAGATCCACACTTTATTAGACTATTCGATAATGAATAATATTAATAAGTATTACATTATTGAATAATTTAATAAAATTAATACAGTACAACTACTTTCAAAATGAATTAATGCAGTCATTGTTATCTTAAATTGAATACTTATGACCACTATAAAATAATATTTCCATAATTACTTTCGCCGTTGTATAATACAAAATAAATCAGATTCAATATCAACGAATTCTCAGATAAAACAATTAGCAAATCAACAAGCATACTTCTTTTAAATCACTCAATATAACCAGGGAAAAGTGAAATTACATCTTCCCTGTTATAATCAAAACGTACAGCGTACATTTCCTCAACATAGCAACATTAACAATATTTCTTTTATAAAATATATCTATCTATTAATATTGTAGGCCTAATAGAATATAGCTAAAACATTATCAGCATAAAACATAGCAAAAACAGTAACGCCATTTTATAAAATCTCAGCTGGAACATTAGCAACATTTCATCAATATCCACTTAACATTATTTCCAGGCACTCTTATCTTTCTGATTTCTGATCACGTTTTCTACAATACGATTCAAAAACTCTTAAGTGCATCAATTTAATACCTTTTTAGATTTCCCGTTTTTACCTTTTACTTACTAAAATAAGTATCCATGAAATCTGTCACCTCATATTATAATCTAATAATATAGTAGATGAAAAATGAATATTCATTATATTAGTTTCATAATTATACATTATAGATATACTCTCACATTTTATATTTTGATATAGATTTTGTATTATTTTGACCCTGCAGGTCATAGTTTACTTCAGGTCAACATAGTTCAGAAAACATGGGTGAGTATTTCTATGTAAAGTTCCGTGATACAGTTACATAATGTTCGTCACATGTTATAACTGTATCATAGAAGCTGTTTTAAAGATAAACGATGTCACATATGACATTGTTGTTTGAACTTTTATACAAATTATGCAATTTGCTTACAGTAAAATCGGTCGGCATAGGTCAGTATACCATAGTACTTCTTCCTATCTACTTAATCTTGTATATCTAGCGAACTTTCAGCTTCAACGAAGGTATGTATTGTCCCCCCAAAACATGAAAAATGAATATTATTTTTTTTTTAAGACTTTGAATATGCCATTTCGCTTTAATCTAGTTAATCACTTCCGTAGAAAAAAACTTTTAAAAAAAAATATTTTTCACTTGTAAAAAGACAAAATAAACGGTTAAATTCAAACAAAAACCCAATGATTTCCAGTAAATTTGACTATTTTTTTGCTTTAAATTACAATTTTTTCAGGTAAATAATTTATAATTTTCGATCCAATTTTTGGTCAAAGTGAATAACTTTATGTAAAATGGAATATTCAACAAAAACATTAAAACAAAAAATGTTTTTTTCAGGGAAGACAATACATATTTAACAAATATAATTACTGTATTATTATAATGCTCAGCCGATTGGTAAATCATAAACCGTATAGGTCACGCGCACAAGTTGACTGTGAACTTTCCAATGAACTTTAGCGTGATCCCCGTTTGACGATATATAAATAATAAGTCTAACATCATGGTTATATCAATATCACTGCGCATATATAAATACATTATTGCAAAATATTCAGGCTGATCTTGGTTGAAAGACTTCGTTTGGATGTGGTTTTACCACTGAAACCGTGTACGGTACTAACATTTAAAATAAAAACGATAACTTCTACATTTGAACTAATAACTCGGCAAATGATTGATCGGGATGGCGAAGTTTTGTACAATATTTCCATCAAGGTTTCTGCGTTTTTTCGGACAGCGAAATATAGTAAAAACATTATTACAACCACACATTTTAACATCAGCATGGGTGTAGCATAGCACCAATAGTAATAGAGAGAATACCTTTTGGGCACTCTTATTTTCAATATCGAACTTTAAGAAAAGTTTTCAATAGAAGAAAATAGTAAATTTGATCCTTATCCAAATAAAACATAGCGATATTTTCAGTTTTATTTTAGCTTGAAATTGCCACGCTGCCGTTCAATATTTGTAAGGGGAGTTGAATGTGCGTGAGAGGTCATGTGTCACATTAGCACGTCACATCCTGTTTTCCCAAAATTTGGTAAATTATATTTGCATCTTACATTTGTGCAATTTCGAATAAAATGGCCAACCTTAGACTTTATTTACTTTAAATAGGTCGGATTTGCTTCTTAAATTTATTGATACTCTGTGCTCAGACGCGTTTTTTTACGGAATATATTTGTTTTGTCAAAACATTTCTTATTGGAACAAGACAGGATCGCTTAATTTCAAAATCAAGCCCACTTAACCTCAGTTCATACGGCAGTAGCATCCTCGTGACGTATTGTGTCGCTTTGATTGGCAAGAATAACATGTGTTGGCGGAGTATTTAACTCGCATCGCTGGTAACTGCTTCCAAACCATGAGCAAATACAGCTGTAATTAAATAAAACATAAGATAAAAACAAATAATACACATTTCTTTTCGGCATTTATAACTCGCCTTAAGTAAAGACATTTTAATGGTATTACTTTCAAATGACACTGTTTGAACCCGAAATAAGATCTTACAAATTATACGACCAATAATTTTTAAATGGCCTTTACGTAAAGAATATGCTGTACATCAAACATCAATGTCAATCCTGAAATCCATGTAATTAAAAAAAAGAAATATCTTCTCTCCAAAGTACAACATAAATCTTATTCATCAAAATTTAAGGCGATAAAACAAATACATTTTGATTACAACATTTGCCAATTTATTGGCGAGTTTCATTACATTTATTTTCTGTTCATATTGAAAGATTTTTTTTTTCCTTCGTTATCTTAAAGATGTATTTTCCCCAAAAAACATGGAAATGAAAATTAATTAAATCAGACTTTGAATATGTTATTTTGTAGTTTTAATATAGTTAATCACTTACGTAGAAAAAAAACAAAAGAAAATGTTTTCACTTATAAAATGACAAAATAAATGGTTAAATTCAACCAAGACCATTTTTTGCTTTAAATTACAGTTTTTTCAGGTAAATACATTTTTTACGATCCAAGTGGATAACTATTATGTTAGGCCTACATTAAAATGGCATATTCTACAAAGATTGTGTTAAGAATTATTTTTTCAGACAATACATCTTTAACTGAACATTAACGTATCTAATGATTGTAAATAATACACCAAACTATCTCTCACCCACTGCCTTCCCTGCTCAAGAATTCCTCTCCATCCTCCATCGTCTGTGGTAGATCTTTTCCGGTGGTCTCGGGTAAAGTACATAGAAACATAGCACCGCAACACAAGGCTGAACTAAACAGTACATAAGGTAACGGCCACCAATATATTTCACCCAATGCAAACAGCATAGGTGTCAGCGCGGCAGATATTCGTCCAAATGCACTGCACAAGCCTACGCCAACTTGCCTGAAAGATAGCATATTTACTTTCATTCATGGATAGTCACCAATAATCAGAGATTACTTGCTCTTCTATGATTTTACAATATAATAGACATTTTTATTTCTATACTACTACGTGAACAAAGTAGACAATTTTGTTATTGGTATGAAATTGATGGATACACAAACAACGTTTTCTACAGTACAATGGCATATTCAACAAAGATTTTTGGAAAACAAAATTATGACAAAATGGCATCATGCATTCATTGCTTCATGAAACAAACACAACGGAACTGCATCCTTAATGTAGTTCACAACTGTATGAGTAAAAGTGGCAGTATAGTTCCTTCGAAAATAGTCCTACAAACTAGAAAAGGAAAAAGTCATGCACAAAATGGTACGTATACAATCGTATCATAGACTATATCTAAAGCTCTGTCTCCACTGTCAAACTAGTGATATGATATGGTATTGACATGACATCATCATGTCCATATATGGACACATATTTTTCGTCACATAAAATTTGAGCTTTGAGAAACATTCTTACTCTCCTCCACAAGTTACACATCTTACAACACTGAATATGCATGGATATAAACGCATAATTTTACCCTTTTTACTGAAGATAACATATAAAAACAATCCTTTAAATAACAGTACCTTACTGGGGTTGGAATAAGCTCGGTTGTGTATAGACAAACAACTGCAAATACAACTGATATGCCGAATTTTCCAGTTACAGCGATGCCAACAACTAAATTATTGTTACCTGATTATTTTACAGAAGAAATAATATTGATAGAAATGTTAAGGAAAGCCTTAAAAAGCAACAGAAACATGCATACATGACACACTTAATGTATAGCAACCAAATCAATAAATATAACAATAATTATATATATAATTTTGAGATACAGTATACAGGATTTTTGCTAGATGCTACTAATAGGTACATATTCCGATCACGTAAAGATTTTTGCATTTTGATTAGAAACGAATTTGCCGATGTTCACCATAGTTTTAATCGCCTTGCTGCGTTAAAGATATATTGTCTCCCTGAAAGTAAAGTAATTTTTTAAAAATTTTTTTGAATATGCCATTTTAATGTTACATAATAGTTATTCACTTTGACCAAAAATCGATTCGAAAAATACTTAGCTGAAATTAAATTTTAAAATAGTCAACCGAAACAACGGGTGTTTTGACCGTATATTTTATCTTTTTATACGTGATATCATTATGTAATTTTCTTTTATGCGGAAGAAGTGAATAACTTTATCAAAACTTTAAAAAAAGGTATATTCAAAGTTTTATTTCATTCATGTTCATGTTTTGAGAGACAATACATCTTTCCATCTACATTTACACCTCTTCCGTGTCATAGATAGATCTTTTTCAGGGAAAAGGATCAGTTCGCTGAACCAATATTGATTATTATCAGTTCTACTTTTAACCAATCGTTAATCCTTCACGTAGTACATTAGGTCAAAGGTCCCAAATTCAAGGCGGAAATTGGCGATAGGTGTGCCGGCCTAACATGATAATTTAATAATTTAACCTTAGGCCTATACACTCTGAATTGATGTGAATGTAGATTGCAAGCTTAAGCACTAGGAATTGGAAATTATAGACATTTTTGCAGACTAAATTGTTAGTTGCAACTTTAAAGATTATTCCAACAATTGAAATAGCATTTTAAATTTCAAAAACTGTATACGTATTGTTATATATATATATAATTATTTCACCTTACTCTAACCTAAACTCTTCCTCATCAGATCTTTATCAATTTATCGCCACACACGAAATCGAAGTCTGACGAACGCTGATTACTCATATCGGCTTCGCCACACACGAAATCGTAAGTCTGACGACTGATCCACATCGGCCTACAGGTAGTAGAATCAATATGCCTTTATACCTTCCGGAATAATTGCCACCAAAGCCAAAGCAATTCCAGCAACGATGTAACCGCATAGAGATGTCGTTTTTCGTCCTATTTTGTCCAGAAACAACACAGTGAGTGTGAGGGCGGGTACTTCGGCTAAACCTGTCAAGAACATGTTTAGCAAATCATGACCAGCCAAAAAATCGGTATTGGTTGACAACCCAATGTAGACAGCATAAGTTACAGACCTAATTATCATGCACAGAATCGGACGAAGAAAAAAAATGATAAATTTTGATGGATGTCGCCAAACTTCGCAGAAGAGCGTAATATGCGTGCAGTTATGGGGTAACCCGTAGTCCTGATGGTTATGGGATAAGGTGAAGATTCAGTATCGGTGGATATGCCTATAACCATCTTAGTGTACAAGAGCCTTCCACTGCCAGGGGACTTACCATTGCAGACACATGTTAAGTACTGTTTTTTTAAGTACAGGTTTCTTGGCTATATCCATAAGCCCGTAAGTTTTTTGACTGTAGTTTTCTGAAGTCTGTGAAAAAAGAGAGGGTTTTTTTTTAATCAAATGCAGAATATACGATCAAATAAGATATCTATATACGCGCGAAGACCTTCCATTTACTCTGTACTGTGTTGGCAACAACTTGGCTCTGTGCGGTCTTCATTTTGCTGATCGTCTATCTACGATACCCAGTAACAAACATGTAAACTTTGGCCCTTCTTTTAATAATGACTTTGCCAGTATCATACCATAAACATTCACTAGGCCTATGATGCTTTGGAATATCAGTATAATGGTTTTAAACTTCATAAAATGAATATAAATATTGGTTTGTAACTTTTTTTGCAAATACCAAGTTTTCCATTTGGAGAAGATTGTGCTACTGGGGAGGCTGTCCATTTGAGGTTTATATAACTAAAGCCATTTGGTCATCAGCATCCAGTAACACAACCTTCTCCAGACAGTGGAAACATGTAACCCTATAAACAAAAAAATTAATGAGACTAGGCTATTGAAGTTAGGAAACTTACAATTGCTGTTTGCAAATACCAAGTTTGCCGTTTGGAGAAGATTGTGCTGCTACTGGGGAGGCTGTCCATTTTATATTACAGGTTTATATAGCTAAAGTAAGCCGTGTGGTCCTCAGCATCCAGTAACACAACCTTCCCCAGACAGTAGCAACCTCTGACCCTATAAACAAAAAGACTGGGCTATTGAAGTTAGGAAACTTACCGTTGCTGTTTGCAGCCTGTTAACTTCAGCTAATTTATCCACGCTCAGTGTTGCTTTGTTAACGACAGCAGCACGCAGTAAAATAGTCTTTGCTTCTTCTCCTCGATTATGAGCTAACAGCCATCTCACCGACTCCGGTATTATCCTGGAAAACACAGAAATTCTATATACAAGATGTTTGTTTTTATCTTTATTCTAGCGATGGGATACTTAACTGTCAAGAAAATAAGGTACATAATGGAATTGTAATTGTGAACCAAATATCTTTTTCCTGTTATTTTGTGGTGAATAATTGAATCAGTTTGATTACCACAAGGACTTCAACGAGTTTAAAGCTCTGTCTACACTATCAAACTAGTTCAAATATGGAAGTGATATAGTACCCAAATGTTTGTTCGTTCGTTTTTATTTCACATTGCATCACACTTGATAAGTTGTTACAGATTAATTCAAAGTATTAAATAAAAGATGCAAAGCCTGGAAAAGACCAAATAAGCTCAACATAGAGGTGGTGGTGATACGACATCATCATGTCCATATATGGGCACATCAGATTTTTTTGTCACATAAAGTTTGATAGTGTAGACAGAGCTTTACGTTTATTCTAGAAGAAAGCATGATGAACTCATATGAATTATCATTATATATTTTAATATTGTCAACATCTTACCACATATACGACAATGCAAAAGAATATATTACACAAAGTATTATGCCAAGCAATCTCCAATCTTTTACGAAGAATGCTACAGACGACAAGAACATGGCGGCTATTGGATATCCAAGATAGTACAGAAGTCCCACTGTGCCTCGCTTTGACGGTCCAACAAGTTCAGTTACTGAAAGAAACAGTAAAAAGTAAAAAGTAGAAATGTAAGATAACTCTCCGTTAAAGGTATTAGGTATCTTATAGTAAAGGTATTCTTGTGTCTTAAGCTCTGTCTACACTATCAAACTTTATATGACAATGTGATGTGCCCATAGACACGATGACGTCATATCACTACCATATTTGAGCACATCACACTTTTTTGTCAAACTAGTTTGATAGTGTATATTGAACTTTTATACTGTATTAAATTTAATAATTTTCTGAACTCTTTCTTTACTTGATGTCTTTTTTGCGTGACAAAAATTTGATTTAAATCGTGGGAAAACAAACATTGTGATAATATGCGAACATTCGGAATAAACAGGAATGCTTTGTATATGGAAGTATCAATCAATGTTCAATTTATACTTTAGAACAGAAATGGTTTGTACGGAAATATCAATCAGTTTGTAATTTAGACTGTACAACAATCAGAAAACAGAATAGTATAGAATGAACAAGCAATTACAGTCGTTTATTAAACCTCGACTTTCAAAAAAGACGAAGAAATTAAACGCGTGAATCAGAGGGAAAATATGGAACGATAGAAATGTCAGTGAATCGGATAGGTATCTTGTTGTGAATACATCTTGCATCAAAAGTGTATACGTGGTTTACAACTTCATTATTATGGGAATTATTATTATTGTTATTATTATGCTTTACTCCAAGTGCTTATAGACATCATTATAAAACGTAGCCCACAACTTATCCAAACATTAGAGATGTGGTATCAGCATTTAACACACCCACCTACCTTCACTGACCATAATTTTAAATTTTACAAATCCTAAGTAGGCCTAAGTCTAGTGCCGTATGGTTTGCTTTATACATGCCTCTGAATAAAGTACAATTGAAAATATATTATAATAACTAGTATTAACTAATCGAAAATGCATGCTTTTGATCGCAAGAGTCAGTGGTCTCAGAAATATTTGGTTTAATAATTAACCTTTGCATGCCGTTTGACGTAAGGTACCGGTATTGTACCAGCATTATTGATATTAAAAGCACCATGGGAGCATCCATTATTTATGTCAAATTTGCATATAAAATAAACAGTTTATTAATTTGTGTTTAATGCAAAATAATCAAAAACAATATTTTATGCAGACGGTTCTGTCGGTATTATAACCTTTTCCAGTAGTGACTTTAGGGACCTAATAAAAGCAATCTAAGGACTGAAGTTCTAACGTATAACGTAATCGTATATCATATTGTAGGCCGAATATGTTTAACGTGTACGTATAACGCATACGTATAAAGTGTACGTATAACGTTTACGTATAACTTATACCGCGTTAAGTAAATAACGTATACCATTATAAAGCTTGGTTTCCACTTGGGGACGCAACGCAATGACTTAAGCGCAACGCAATGACTTAAGCGCAACGCAATGACTTAAGCGCAACGCAAGCAATTTGACCAATGATAACGCGATGGATCAACCGAACTGCCGCTTGTGATTGGTCAACACACTTGCGTTGAGCTTACGTCCTTGCGTTGTTTCTGGGAACCAAGCTTACAGTAAAAGAAATTTACTCTCCCACTGTTACCGGAATATCGGAAGTAAAATGTTTATGGGATTAAAGTTGAGAGAGGAAATTCGGTTTACCTTCTACAATTATGTTTAGATAATGAATTTCACATACAGTATTTCAAATATGAACTATTTGGTATCCATTTATTCCTACCTTTTATATTTCCTACCTAATTATTAGAAAAATCCCATTATATAATTTAGATAAATGAATTGAATAAAATGAAACTCGAAAGTTACAAAACCGTCATAGTAATTTGTATGGTAGTCATTGAAGCCAAACCAAAAATTTGTGTGTATTATCTGCTACCATACAATACGCATTCTGGATTTATTATAATAATTATTGTTAATACTATAGGCCTACACTCCTAAAGGCTTCATCAGATTTACTGTAGTATAAAGCTCTTTGAATATTTTTACTGGTTTTAAATTCCTTACCATAGATTAGTCCAATATTCACTAAAGAACCCGTTGAACCGGTGACAAACTGTGCTGTGGCAAACACTGGAAAACTTTGAACCGTAACTGCCAATAGTCCAGCACAAACAAGTAGCAATACATTTACGAATAAAACAGGTTTACTGCCGTATTTGTTGGCCAATACACCGATGAGAAATGCCCCAATAGGCCGGCCTAGCATGTGAACTGTTTTAGATACTTGACGCTGCCATAGTTTATCGCAGACCAGATTCCACTACAAACATTAAAAAAATATTAACATTCATCATGATTTAATAACCTAAATCTGGTGAGAACACGACGTCATATGTTCATTAAGTTCTCAAATATGGATAATATAAACTGAGAGAGATAATATAAAATATATAATTTATTTGGAAGCTAGGCCTACACTTTTGAAACAGTGGCACATTTCTTGAATGAAGGCGCGTCCAGAGTAAAAAAAAAGGAAAAGTAGTTGTTATCGATTAATGAAATTAAACTTGTAAACAGTTCAAATAGGAACTCTAAAATATCAATATCAACTATATAAATGTGTTTAAATTTTGATTTTAAAGATGTATTGTCCCCCAAAAACATGAAAAATGAAGATTAATTAAATCAGACTTTGAATAGGTTATTTTGTAGTTTTAATATAGTGAATCATTTCCGTAGAAAAAAAAACGAAAAAAAACCAATGTTTTCACTTGTAAAATGACAAAATAAACGACTAAATTCAACCAAAAATCCATTAGCTGGCAGCCAATTTGAAAATATTTTGCTATAAATTCCATTTTTTTTCAGGTAAATACATTTTTTTTCGATCCAATTTTTGGTAGAAGTCAATAACTATTATGTGACATTAAGATGGCATATTCAACAACAAGAATTATTTTTCAGGGGGACAATACATCTTTAATGGTATGTAAATGTATTCAAGCAAAATAATTTGTTTTTATGAATACAGTTTTACTGAATACTGATCATCAGTAGGCTGACGTTCCTTATAATACCAGTGGTGAATATTAAGGCCAAGTCGTGAAACCATCATAAAGCGTGGTTCCCATTAGAACACAAAGCAACGTAACGCAGCGACGTATCGACGCAAAGTGCCGTATTGCGTAATCACAAGTGGGAACCGACGACGTAATAGTGCTGCAAACATTGTAGGTTTGATTTCACGCAGGCGGGGGAAGGGCATTTTTTTACGTCGCGTAGGTTGCGTTACGTTGCGTCGCTAGTGGAACCATGCTTTAAGTAGGCCTATGGGTGTGCACCAACCTCTGTGACTGGTGTTGAATGATATACCGATTGATCGTACACCCATCCGAGATCGCATTCCCCAATTGTTACGTTACCATCGCTGTCAACCAAGCGTTGGCACTGGCCTACTGTCTGACAGGTTTCATTTTCCTCGGTTGGTAGTGATTCACATAGTAAAGTGTTTGTTCTAGGATTGTAGGTCTCATTTTGGTAACTTCGACAATAATGATCAGGCGCTGTACTGGTTATCACAGTGAAAACGACGATAAACCCATCGATAACCGCTAAGAACACCAGTAGCACGAAAAATCTTTTTTGATAGCTTCCAAATTCTCCTATTGATTTCAAGTACCCGTCGATGTCGAATTGAGGCTTATTCCTGTCGTAATCCTTGACTTCACCTTAGAAATAAACGAAACACTTTAACATCCTATTTGAATCTTCTGAAAATGTACAAATATTATGCATTTAGGCCTATACACTAAGACCAATTTACACAGACGAGCGGTAACGTTAAGCGGAAAAATAGTCTGTGTCTATCCGTGAAATTCAAAACAGTTATATTATTTATAGCACATAGCGGGAATCATAGTATTTTATAAGACTAGAAACATTGTTTTGTTTTATGCAAATGTGGGGTTGTATTATTACTATTGGCAACATCCTTGAATAATCTTTCATTTGGACCACACTTCTGGAATGGCCTACGAATTAAAATTCAACAATCGTCAATTCTTTTAAGAAAAAAAACCTTCGTGTTTAAATGCCTGAATGAATCTGTGGAGTGTCAGGGTTGTTTATTGGTTTTTTTCGGTCTTTTTTTTCTGTGATTTTCTGTTTTTGATGTATATAACATTTGGTCAATTAGGCATATGGAGGTTTCCCTCCATGGTACCATTTTGCCAATATCAAAGCTCTATGTAAATTGCGCTTAATAACAGAAAAGCAAGTTTGTTTAAATGATTGATTTTTGTCTGTGATAACTTCCAGGCCGATATACAACGTATTTTTAGATCTACAGTATTCATTCCATTGTGTTTAATATAAAGCGGTAAAATATCACAGCTATTGTCTGAATACAGAGAATTAGAATATGAACAGTAGGTAGAGTTTATATAGCCCACATCGGCTTAGACATATATAAACCTTTATTCATAACAAAAATACAGTCGTAAAATAATAACCAGGTCAAGAGGTCGATATGCATGTTTGGTTATCTTTGTTAAAAGACCATGAGGCCTAGTGAAATAGGTGTAACACTCAGTAATTAACCTGACGAACAGTCTTCTTTTCTATAAATTGAATTTTCTAACACACTTAATATTCATAACATTTGTCACCTAACAGATAGAATACATAAGATACAAGATAATATTGGTAGACAATTAATTAAAAGATTTACCTGTTTTGATGAAAATATCACAAATATGCAACAATGACATGCTTATGTTTAATTCTATATAGGGCCTAATAATGTAATTTATTTAATGCATTTCACCCAGAATAATAGCGACAAATCCCTCACAATTTCCGTGAATACCTAATAAGTAATCGAACATTATATTTGATCAATCGATGGGGCCATATCACTATGAAAATATTCGAACAAGTGTGTAAGCAGTCAAAATAGTTGTAGGTAGGTCTATATATTTAATTCTATTCAAGTACATGTTTGTTATGCTTATATTTAGTAAAGATATTATTTAGAAACAGTGTTACAATCCTACTCGAATCTCTAGTTAAGCCGATTTTCCACTAGGCAAATATGTTCGCGCGAATCGAATCGAAAGCGCCAGCTTACGCATGCGCAGAGAGGGATTTGGAAGGTGTAAACATGAATCCGCGCCTAGTATTGTGCAAAATCGGCTATATACAACACCGTTTGGTTTAAACAGTTAGTATATTTTACGAGGATGCACCGTGGAATCAATCCATCCATGCATTTCACTAGCTAAACTAATATCTTTATGGATATTAATACTGAGGAGGTGAAAATGACTCGTAAAGGTCAACGGATTAATAAGAATATAGTACAGTTAGTTAATATTCCAAACGTAAAAAAGACTGTTAACACTCGTACTATAAGATGCGCCATGGAATCCCTCTGTAAATTTATCAATCTCGTTTTGGTCATTATTATAAATTGGGATGAAAAGATCAGTAAAGGGCAAATAGGGATTATAATATAGTAAAACGAAAAGGCCCTGTTCGAAATGTAAAAGATAGCACCGTAGTAGAAGTTGCGCCATAAGTTGCGCCATAAATATCTAAGCTTTTCTCTATTGTTATTATCACTGAGGGGGTGAAAATGACTACTAAATAGTATAAATATAGTAAAATAAAATGTATAACCAGTACCTATTGATTACTCGCTCACACCATAAGCATTGTGTTCATATCGATTTTATTCTAATTATGAAATAGAAAGTACACAATGCCTTGGGATTGTTTATAACATGAATAACACAATATTGGTCTAAAGACACCATCAATTTTCATAATCATATGTTGTATTTCAAATGGAAAGATAACAGTAGGCCTATTATTAATGATTGCATGTTAATGTTGAATAAAACATACAAATACAATTCTTGATGTATTTTGATACATTTTTTCGTTGAGTGAAAATTGATTTGAATAGTAACCCACACTCTAATAGTAACCCCCCCCCCCCCCCCTCCCCCTTCTAATAGTAACCCACCTTATAAGTCAATCTATAATAATAACCCACTACTCCTACCCCATGGGTTACTATTAGAGTCATAAAAACTATTTGACAAAATGACACTAAAATAAACGTTTTTAACACGATTTATTCCTTAAAATATGCATTTTTCACAATGTGATTATTATTATTATTATGAAGACTGGTCGTTTATGATGCAGCCGTATTTTGAAAATAAAGAGATAATGTATGTTGATCTCGGGAGTTGGGTAGGATTGAGTGTTTTTGAGTTCATAAAATAAATATTGTAAAAATGTATTCGTACACTAAGTTTATTATTTTGTTGCTGACCGGAAAAGTTGGGGGTTGGTTACTATTTTCAGGTGCCAAATTTAAGATTAGTAATAGTAACCCATCGATTACTCTAATAGTAACCCGCCTTCTATAGTAACCCACCCTAAAAAACAATCAAAGAATAATAACGCAGGGTTACAATTAGAAGATGTATGGTATTATACATAATGTACAAGGTTATTTGCCAATAGAAACAGGCCAGTCTTAATTTGCATGGTTTGAAAAAACCTAGCGCTTACGAACAATGTTAGGATAAACCTTGTTTTTTGGCCTAATCTGAGCATTAGGCCAAGAAATGTGAGATACGGTCTATACAGTTTTTTCAGCACAAATCTCCCCATTATTAATATTATTAATTATTATTTATCCGTTAATTAGTATATGGAAAGTAACAATAGCTGAGTACAGTATAAGTGAGTGCAGACACTGGTTGTTTTACACAAGAGAAGTAACATAAGCATATAACTCACCATATAATACTTCACCTAACGGCATTGCAAATGTTCTACTACCTGTATGAATAATATTATACTAGCTTAGATAAAGCTAAAGCATTTTATAGTTGAAATCACAATTATGGAGACAAAATACTTGCGGACAGAGGTAATACGCCAATTAAGTACGATTCTAGCATAGAGTGTGTTGATAATGAATTAGCTCAGCTGGAAAATTATTTTCGTCATGGATTACCTTATGTATCAGTCCAAAGGTACACAACAGAGGGCGTCAGTTATCTATGTATCAGACTTTTTATCCGTGATCAGACCATATTTCAAATATATGGCTCAACTATGTATAACTTTAGATAATTTAGTTATATTATAACAGAAGAGAGGAAAGGGATTATAGGTGGTAGAGTGTGGATTGAGTTCACCTCAGAACCAGTAACTGTACCACTGTGTACCTTTCTCAATGTTTATACTTTTAGGGGCGGATCGAAGGGGTAGTGTTAGATCATATCACTTTATTTTTATTCTTCTATAATGTAATTATGTACATAGATACATTTAATTTCAGTACATCAATTATATAGAAATCGCGGAAGGGTCTATCTACACCACACCACACAAATCTGCAGAAATTCTGCACGCTTCTGGATTAGAACTATCATGATTTGAAAGTATAGTGTGAACACGTGTATAGAGATAATTTGACTCAAACAATGTTTCATTTTAATGTATCCTCAATCCATTTCTAGAATGTAATATACCATATAACTGAATTAATTATTCTTTAAACGGGTTGTTCTATTTTAACACTATTATCCATGTGAGCACACAAATGGTTAGCATCAAACACAGAGGTCTGTTTTACGACATAGTAAAAGAGGTATAGCGTCATGAAAACGATGTCGCCATTAGCATCAAACACAATGAATACACAATAACACATGACAGAAAAAGCTGCACGATGAAAATTATTATGCGTATTTAGATGCATAATTATTTGTTCATAAAAAATTAGTGATCATCATTGCCTGCATAATAATTGAAGTAGGTCTATCATCAGAAGAAAATAATGCGAAGCCATTATAACACAAGCAGAAGATTCGATTCATTACTCGCTAATTTTCTATTGGTTTTTAGACAATATATCTTGCAATGCTAATGTGACAGAAGCCGTTTTAATTGTAGTTTTATATTCAATGTTATTGGCACACTTTCGTTTGCTTCGTCTTCATCATCATTATAACCAAAAACATGTATTATTCTTGCGATTCGCAACAATTACCATTATCCGTCATTTTTCGTATTAGCTTACTTATATTTAATAACACTACCTCTATTACCTTAATACCATCATTTCATCATCAGCCACATCATAACCATCATCACAATCATTTACATAATCATCGTCACCTTCATCATCGTCATTTTCATCGTTATCATCATCATCATCATCAGCATTATCATCATCATAATAATCATAATCTTCATCATCATAATCACCACCATCATCATCATCGCCATCATCATTGTCATCATCATCATCATCAACGCCATCATCATTGTCATCATCATTATCGTCATCATCATCATCATCTTCATCACCGCCATCATCATTGTCATCATCATCGCCATCATCATTGTCATCATCATTGTCATCATCATCATCGTCGTCATCATCATCGCCACCATCATTGTCATCATCATTGTCATCATCATTATCGTCATCATCATCATCATCATCTTCATCATCAGCGGCCATCATCATTGTCATCATCATCATTCTCATCAACAAGTTGTAGAACGTATCTACTATCTAAAGGATAGTTATGACGTCATGCTAGTCCACATGAGCATTCAATATAAATATTTTATTTTGTAAATTGTTTGTATTAGTATAGTGCTATTCAGCATTAATAATAATATTTCTGAGTAAGACAAAAGTAATCAGAGATGAGAAGAGAATTACGTGGAAACATCAAACTATGATATCGATACAAACCATTGATGGCGATGAAAATTGTACAATTGAGAATGATTAACAAATAATAATCAAAGAAGACATTCGAGATAGACAGATCGTACCATATTACGATTGAGATAACATTGCAATCTTCTTGCATAAAGAACAATGTCAAAGTCATGATATTTAAGCCTATGCAAAGTAGGCGATTGTCGAATCTTTATGCCTAAAGTTTCGATAGGCAAATTCCGTAATACAGCATCTCATGTGTATCACATATAGTGCCTGTATCACGTAATGTTAGGGTCTATACTAGGCGATATATGTTAAACACATGTGATGCTTTTAACAAATGAGAAGGGAGTGTGTGACACGCCACATAATCAGTATATCAACATATTCGTGTTTTTTTTTTTTTATTTGGGTGTGTTCAATTAATTGCCATTTTCATGAGCAACGTTTTAATTATTATCAGTAATGCGATATGGCAGTGAGCAAACAACAAAGATAGCAAAAAGCCCAGGCGTCTTCACCATAGTAACGGTGTGACGTTGTACACTGACAATCTAATAATTATGTAATATAATATTTGTGCATTCATTATACGCACTTATGTCCACAATTATTAAAAATGTACGTTGCGTAATGAATAATTATGATTATGCATTCGGGAATTGTAATCATGGAGAAATCAATTAAATAATACAGGATGGAAGAGTAATTGATTAACTACACAATACAGAATAATATTGTCGATTTTTAAAACAAACGGGAGAATATTATATCAAAAAATAATTAAGTTAGCAAATGTTGACATTTTTTAAACCAATCAATACCGATGGGTTTTATTTAAATATAGATTACAAAATTAGGTTTTGAAAGGCCATTTTGTAGTTTTTTCCGCAAAAAGAAAACGGGAAAAGTAATGTTTCCCTTATAAAAAGACAAAACAACCGGTTAAATTCAACCCAAAACCCATTGGCTGGTACACAATTTTTTTGCTTTAAATTACAGTTTTTTAGATAAATAGGCCTATATATATTTTTTTCGATCAAATTTTTGGTCAAATTGAATGACTATGGAACATTAAAATGACCTATTAAAAAAAACATTGAACAAATTATTTTTCAGGATAATATAATCTTTAAAAAACAGAACAAGAACTTTATCATTGTTTCAAAGTTAATACTTAGATTATGTGTTGGTTCTAAATATTCCAAAAAAAAGTATCCAATATCCAAATGTCCCCGCATACGTAAATCTTAAATTGAAAACTCCTCTTTTGAGGATATAACCATCTTTTGACAGTTCGTTAGAATAAAAAAATTTTTTATCGAAAATTAAGAAAATAATTTGAATGTATATGGCATACTGTATCATGTCATCGATTATACAACCATTAGTTCATTTTTGTTCTTAATAATCCATAATATACAATATCAGGGAAGGGTAAAGATTACTCACAACTTCCCTACAAATTGATGCTAACTCCTTATCAGCATTTTAAAATTCGGGGCTAAATTAAATTTGATTGTTCCTGGTACTGACCAGTCTCTTGGCAAAATTCGGGTTCTGACTCATGACTGTGAGAGACTCAATCTTTTAACATGGTAGAACAAATCTTGCATGGATTTTCTCAATGAGGTGTCGAAGAGCGCAAACTCAACTTCGTCAGTATTCCCTCGCACAACCCCCCTCCCGTCGGGGTTTGATGAATGGGTGAAAGTTTATAACTTCACATTTGTTATTAGTTTTTAAAAAACTTGCCCGGGAATTTTAGGAAAGCGAATGTGTGTATTTATTTAAAAAGTAACAATGTTTTAAGCTTACCATGGAGAAATAAGCTTATTTCTCCATGCAGCTTACCAACAAGTGGAACTAATAGTCCTACAAAAAATGTCTATACTTTAATACTTAGGAATTATACTATTCATAAGTGTTGAATAGTATGGTATTGTTGACTATTTATATTCTAATTTTGAGCACAACTAGGAGTGGGATGATCCATGAAAAGACAAAATGCGTGTTGAAACCTCGATATACTGAATAGCCGTTGTCCTATAAACAACAAAACACGCCTCTAGGCCTAAACTATCATCAATAGTTTAATTGTGATGCCTCGGGCTTATTCTGTTGTTTGCATTTCTACTGTAGGCCTACAATGCTTCGATGACTTTATTATTCATTCTTTGCAATGTATCCAATCCGTATTTATTTCATTTACCTTACACTGTCGAAAGAGCCTTATATGGTAGCTAAATTACCTGAATATTATTTTCAGTGGCAACATGAGATCTGTGCATGTGAACGATTACTAGCACCTGCTCTGTATTGATTTCTTTGAAGTAAAAACTCAAATTCGTGATTTTAATGTATCGAATGAATAAAATAAACCATTAGAATTGTCTTGTTGGATTACTTTCCGCGTGAGCATTCGCATATGAAGAACCAAATATTTTTGAGTAGAGATTATGTATATCTTAACTTTTGATCGCCACATCAATTGCAGAGGAGAAACAAGCATAATGCGCATGCTCACATACAATTTGACGTTGCGATCCCTCATCGCTTACGTTACGTTAAGTAATCACAGCATAAGATTGGGTGTATGTAAGTATGGATGTGTAGGTAGCTTTTGATTTCCGACGACCGACGTCCTATGGTCATATCAATGTTTTGTCATCCATCACCTGGATATAGAAAACAAAACTGTGTCGAGGATGGGAGCGCAAAACACGTTCCAGTGTCATTCCCCGCATGCGCAAAGTGGATTAACATGACGTACGGTACTTTAGTCTTCGGTGTCGGTCGTCAGTCATCGCAATCGAAAGCCTCCCTATATTTCGATGTGTCCCACTGTATCGGGCGTTTGGTAAAACTATACCACACGGTACCATGTCTATAGGAAAGCATGTCGCAAATTCTATTGAAAATGATAATATAATGATGAGCATAGCTCACTGTTTTTACTTTGCTTTACAAATTACACTGAAAGACATTTTAACATGATTTGCATTAAAAACAAATTACTGTATTCTTAACGAGACGTAGTTTCGTTATCATTTAATTTTGGTCATCTAAATAGCTCTAGGAAATTATATACGATATCAAAATTTCGTTTCTTGACTATAATTCATTTTCAGAACACTCCAATCTATCACTGTGTATACTGGAAAGTGTATACGTGCTTAGCTTGTTAAATTATATTAGGCTCAGTGCAGGAGTTACCAATCAGGGGATCATTTTTAAAAGGGTAATATTCGGAGGTGTGCAGCTGCCTCCTGCTCATAAGATCGTCTGCATGTGATTAAGCGCCCACCAGACGTTTGGAACGTTACTAATTTGAGAGACATGGCCTATTGTAATAAAGATAACGGTATAGTTAGACAGCCATAATGTGTGGTTCCCACTAGAGACGCAATGCAACGACGTAACGCAACGTAAGGGATTTGTCCAATCACAAGCGATGTCGCTTGTCATTGGTCAACTCGCTTGCGCTGCGTCTACGTCATTGCGTTGCGTCCTAGTGGCAACCAAGCATTACCGAATCGTCTCGTCATTTTCAATACATCATCACATAGTTAAAATCATCATTATCTATAATCATCATCATCATCGATGGTCAGTGACACCCTAAAACACCATAAAAAGACCATTTTACGATTTTATACGCGCTTGTTTAAAAACTGCGCGTTAAAAAATGGTTTGTGTGACGCGCTAGCACTGGTGTCTTTTGTGCGTCACTGACAAACATAACATGTGTGGTTGAAATAAAACGACAGGAGTATAGGAAACCATCCGTTTTAGTACAATTTATTACGTTTAAGTCTCGGTTTAAGCAGGTTATGCCTATCGAAAAACGTATATCACACGACACAAATGCCTTATTCAAATCTTATAATGGACTTGATTGTACCTGTATATCTGTCTTTACGTTTAAATCATTTATGAATACGTACGTGTACGATGTTTCGACTTGTTTCCAACAAGTCTCCATCTGGTAATGACTAGATGTTAGTGGTTGCTTGGAGTACTGTATTCATAAATGGTTTAACGTAAAGAATGTATATACAGATAGCCTAGTTAATATAAAAACTTTTTTTTCCTGACTGTTTGTATTCAAGACAGGACCACAATGCAAAACAGGTTTCCTTGTATCTGATTGTGTAATTCTGTATAAAGATGATGTTAAATAAATATAAAAACCAAAAAAAAAATGTACCTGTATAGTTAACCACAATTAACTTAATTATATATAGATACAACATATTAACAGGGTTCATCATGTGTTATTTTTAGCCAGTTTAACAGTTTCTTCTTTGTTATCATCATACTGTACTCATTTTGCGTTTTTCTTTTACAAATACATTTTTAATGTATATAGGCCTAAACCTTATTTTACGACCTAGCAAATTTAGGTGTGCTGTTTTGAAACGTAATTCTAAATAGGCCTATAGATGGTGGCCTAAATAGTTGAATTTCGTAACTGTGTGAAAATCCTACGCAAATGAGAGGCCCTTCATTACATTATTGGTCCTTACTTCCGTAAGGTTTTGAAAGCTGATAAACCACAGAAACTGACCACAAACTCTGTCTCTTAACCATAAAATATGCAATTTTCATAACGCACAAATGGCTTCAGGAAAGGCTTCTTTCTATTTAATTCTTGTAACACACTTCATTAGTCAAAATTACAAACAATGAATGCTAATTCCGATATCAATTAACAATATCGAAAAGCTTATTTCCTAATATCATTTATTCACGTTAACATATTTCTTTAAATATAATATTATAAGCTATCTGATAAAAATATATTTTTTTAAAACAAGACGTCATGTCGAGCTATTATAGCGCATCGAAAAATCTGTTTTTGTGTGAATACAGTAATAACTACTATAAGTATAAATCCACCTTAAGCTCGTTCACTACTTGAATCCCACTAGAACGCAACGCAAGGACGTAAGCGCAACGTAAATAAATGACCAATCACAAGCGACGGAATCTGAGGCTCAATGTGAACGTAGCTTAAAATAAAGCTTGGTTCCCACTAGGACGTAACGCAAGAACTTAAGTGCAACGTAAGTAATTTGAACAATCAAAAGCGACGGAATCCGAGGCTCAATGTGAACGTACCTTAAAATAAAGCCTGGTTCCCACTAGAACGCAACGCATAAACTAAAGCTTGGTTCCTACTAGCAACGCAACGTAACGCAATTTACGCAACATAAGCAAATGCTCTTCTAATAATTGTGTTTTCCCCCGCCTGCGTAAAATCAAACCGATATTTGCAGCACTATTACGTCGTCGGTTTCCACTTGTCATTAGGCAATACAACACGTTGCGTCGATACGTCGTTGCATTGCGTTCCAGTGGGAACCACGCTTTAAGCACAACGTACGTGATTTGGCCAATAACAAGCAATGGATTATTCGAACTGGCGTTTGACATTAGTCAACACGACTGTGAATGCGTTGCGCGTACTCCCTTGTGTTGCGTTTCTAGTGGGAACCAAGCTTAGCGATCGTAGACGGATAAAGCATATATCTGGTGTGAACAGTCAAAGAGGCTTATACAAAGATAAGACACTTCATGGATATGTTTTACATAGTATGTTCTATGTTTACATGATATGTATTTGTGTCTATAGGTTGCAGTACACACATCACGCACTACCTGAACTGTACTTCCGTATATGCCTATAAATTAAAGAACCGTATAATACTTTCCTTTGTATTGCAATGCTTAGAGGAAATACATTATATAAGATTGTACATATGCCTAAGGTTAAATTGGTCATCATAATTACATCCTTTGACAATAATTTTGTATTAGAATTCGTATAGAAAGCAATCCTTTAAAAACCTCCAGCACATTATATATTACAATTCTACAGTTTAAAATGAACAATCTAGGCCTATACAATTTGCTAAGTTTTCTCCGAACCATCGTTTTCAATTATGGCTCACATTAACATGAAAAATGTTAATAAAACGAAAAACCTTTACCTCAAAATATTCGATGACAGAAAATGCATAATGCATGTTTTCATGTATAGAATACCAAGTAGGCTACCTTAGATCAATAATAATATTATGCGTTATTTTGCAGCTGATCTGCTGTGTTACCTCACACCACTTACCGTTAGTTTCCACGAACTGATCCATTATTTAATGATGCACACGCGCAGTAAGGCCTTACCAACAGAGGCTAAGATATTCCGCCATGAGAAAACACTTCAACTACAATAGCTAGAGACTTGTTCTAATAATCATTTACACATTTTAGAAAAATACACAGTAATGTTTCAGACATACACTTAGCGTTCAGGAGCTTCGTCTCAACTGGAAATTTCTAGATCTACCAACATGGTTATATCCATTGAACTGAATGCTAGATGGCGTACTTTCGCTCGATAACCTTGCAGTAATCTATCGAATGTTTTCACCTGCTCGAGAAGCATTAAGCGCGTTACAATAGCAACGAATCGTTCCATAGATTATAATTATAGATACTATATTACGTTCGGTTGAATGAGGCGATTATTATCTTTGCCTGTTTCTCTATATTTTTGTTAATGAACTTCCACGTAGAAAATCTATAGATGTTGTCACACCAATAAAGTCTTTTTAATCGTTTTTTATATCGTCTCATTTCCCAAGATTATTTAAATGCACAATTCACTATCAAATCATTGAACATTATGGATACTAATGGAATAGGCCTAATCATTTTAATCATTAATGTGCCAATCACAACCAAGTTTGTTGTACGTCTGTATGTTGTAGGCCTCGCTCACATTAAGGCCCTTTGACTTGGTGTTTGCAGGACGCTCGCATGAATCAAACATAGGCCTACGATGATCAATAATACTACCAAAAAAGATTACATAATAATTTCCAATCTCCAAAAAGATCATAATATAAATTGATTTCTATGCTTACTCATTATAAAGATTACACAGGAACTATTTCCAATTTAACTTTCGTTTATATCATTTTGGAAGATCAGGAAATTCTAAATAGTCTGCATGTCCAAAAATAAAATTATTAGCGGTAAACAAAATGAATTTTTATTCTATTGGATCATTAATTTGTACATCTCTCGAGATTTAATTTCACCATGGAATAACCTGTCTGTCTCGTAAATATGTCTTAACGTTTTAATGATTTTCATGAAAAAATTATTTTTCGATTTGCCTGATGCACAAGCTCCAGATAATGGTCTCTTTACAGCCAGCATCATAAACCGACCTGCTTCAGTCTTTTCATCTGTTAAAAAGAAAATACAATTTAGAGTACCACGTGATCAAGTCCAACTTTAGTAGAATTGCGACAATTTGTGTAGAAGCGCTAAAATATAGTGTATACGTCACTACAGAATTAATTTCACAATGTGTGTAATAAATCATAAAAGTATGCCTATCTACGACTCATTTAATTTGTGAGTCTTAGTCAAATCTGCGCATGTCTAGAGTTATGCTGCTACTGCGCATGCCTAGTTATGATGACGATACGAGTTGATGGAAGAACATGGCATGAAATTCCTTGATTAGCTATAACAGAAGTATTCGTATTTATGTGTGTTGAGTTCAACGCTAATTAAATCAAGATAACATGTGCTCTTCTATCTCTATATCACTATTTATAATCTCCATAATAATTATCCAACACATCTCCATTGTTCAGTTTCATTATCAAGTGTACTAGGCCACTGGTTCAGTTAATTTGAACATAGTTGCCTACATCTATCTTATAAATAAAAGAAAATCTATAGAGCTTGCCTTATTTCGTTCATTTTAACCAATTAACTGATATTAATAGTTTTAAGATCAAAACAGATTACGACGATTCATCGAGTCTATTAGTGCATGTTTTAAGTCAGACATTACAACGGGTCTGTATCTAGCGTTGATTCCTGCCTGCAAATCTATGAACGAAAATAACATGTATGACCATATACTTGATTTGTTTATACATTATCTTGTAACTTCTCCAAATGCATTACAAAAATCTAAAGCATACTATTTTTCTATATTAAACAGGTACGGTAGTTTGTTTTATTATTTCTTTATTTTTCTTTATTTATTCATTTTTATTTTGTTTAGGCCCTATTTATTATTATTTTATTTACTTAAAATTTTATTTTATTTATGATTTTTACTTTTTTAATTAATTATCTATCTTCAATCCATTCTTTTATATTTTTTTACTTTCCCAACACAGGTCTGCATTTTGCCATAATTTGCTAAACTATTACTCCATTTATTTTCATTGTTTACGGATCAGAGTTTGAATCAGCGTTACGACGAATGAAAAACTGAAAAACCAAAAGACGAATAACATGTAAAACAATGTAGGCCTATGTGTTTGTTGCATACCGTTGCTAAACAGCTTGAACAAATAATGTACGTTTCCATTACCTGTAAGTATTGTCATTGTTCGTCTGTCTTTAACGTCTTTAACCGTAATATGAGATTGATTGCCATGACGGTTGATAGTGTCAATATTTGTTTAGGAATTGTCGAATAAAAGGAAACTTAGTTGTTTTTTATTAGATACTTTTGTCGGCGATATAATTGGATTTAAATAAGAGTGAACTTTGATATCAATCAATAAAAATATCTCGGTCACTTCGTAGCAAATGTCACTTACAAGAATCATTCTCACGAAACGTAGATACAGAAAGATCGGGAAATAAGAAAGACGAATATTGTACAGACTAATGTTTCTAGAGACTCTTTTCTATATGAGAGAAACACGTCGCAGAGGACAATTATTTATCGCTGTTACTGCATGTTACTTTTGCTTGAAAGAGACGTGACGCGATGAAATTACCAGAGACTATAAAGTATTGTCTCCAGGCTATCAGGTTATGCTTATAACTATGATAACTCATACTAATGGATTTCACTGACAAACAGCTGATTTCATAAGGAAAAAATAATAATTTTGGTGATAGGATTCTACGAAGGATTAACATAGAAAAAACAAACACGTGAGAGAATGTCAATCTTCAAACACTCGTTGGATGTACAGATTGTATATGGAGGTATAGATTGTTGGATGCGAATTGATATCTCTTGAACGAATTCATGGAAATGAGATACAAGTAACACTGGAACAAATGGTTTATATTTGTTATAGAAACATTTAAGCATTGAATCGAGCTATTCTCTAATCATTTTTAATAATTACTTGCTATAAACGTTTCGGTTTTATCCTTTTCTCAAGACCTAGAACAAATTATAGTTATTGGATAAAGGATATTTATTACCTAATAATAGTTGTATCAGAACAAATGTTATACGCATTGCAAAATTGAATACCATTTTTTTAAAATAGAGTTTAGTTCACTTTTTTGCTCTCGGTGTTTGTAATGAGATAGCTCATCCTTTAGAGCGTTTCAGAGCGTTACATTCTTCGTCAGAGCGTTTCAGACCGTTTCATTCGTTTCTGCAGGATATTAATATGTTTTGTGGATGAGCATATTGTAATTAGACCTATTTTATACTAAAACAATATCGATACCAAAATGACTAATATATAAAGTAGGAAATCTATACTTACTGCTAAAAAATGTATTATTGAAGATAAGTTAACAAAATCATACTGATAATACTTGATAATAGTAATAGTACCTGTCAGAAAAAAAAGATGGAAAATATGCCTAATGTTAGCAAAAAGAAGAAATCTCACAATCGAATGGAGAGAGTCCATTTTGAGAATTCCAAGCTTGCAGCAATGTATATTCATAATATTTTAAACATAGAAAAGCAGATGAAAATTAAAATGGCGATTCTTTTGCGGGAAAAACAGAAAGTTGAACTTGAATATAAAGCTCAGAAAAAGGAAAAACTTCGCATTCGAAGTGAACCACGGATAGCATTCGATGATATTAAAGAAAAAAGTCTGCCAAAGTCGGCTAGCAAGGTAAGACCAATTAAACCTGCCTTGCGAAGCCCTGCTGCGACGATAAAGTCCGAACGACGAGTAGCGTTTGCTAGTGTTGGCACAGACGATGACTCAGATGACCTAAGTGACGATGAAGATTCAACACAGGATCAGTCAGTACCAAATTTATTATTCAGTGGGTTAACACCTTCTCGACGAACTCAAATGTCAACAGTAGTAGAGGAACCATCTGACGAAGAAGACGACGATACCGACGCTGTCAAAACAGAGCGTCCTCCTTTATTGAACACATTCAGAAGTGCATTTTCTGGTAAACGTCAAAGTGTTTGTAAAAACGAAGCAGACTCGATTTCTTTAAAGTCCAATTTATTATCATCTTCAGCAGAATCTTACAATCAACTAGCACCGGTACCAATGCCTTCATTCCCGACTCATGATAACGGTATGACATCCCTTAAGGCGCTAGCATTCCAGACAGATATGCGGATGGTTAAACCCGAGGAAATTACTGTAGAACAAACAACAGAATTTTCTGGTCGATTTACGCGACGTCGAAGTAGAAGCGCCATCATGTCTGATGTCGCAAATATGAGGCGAAGGACTGTAATGGGTTATCGTCCGCCAAGCGCTCCGTCTAAGATGCAACCGTTTGCTGGGGTTTTAGGGCAGTCACAATTTGCATCAGCCGTACAAACGTCAAGCGATTGGAACAGGCAGTCGAGAGAAAAAATGAATGACCCATGGAAGGCGTATCGTCTTCCATCGTTAGTAGTTGACGAGTCACAATCACAGTCATTTTTTGTGCAATTAAACGATTTAGGACAAGAGAAAAAGAAAGTTCAAGAAAATGAAACTTTGCTCTTTTTGCGAAAAGTAGACCAAACACGCGAAAATGGAGAATTGAATAGGAGATTGAAATATTACTTTTCGAAAGGAGATCGTTCTGTTTCTCAAGACAATGAGAATGACATAATCGGAGAAGAAGAAGAAAAAATGATGTTTGAACGAATACGTGGACTTCGTAGTTGACCAATGAGAGGTTTAGCTGACGGTTTTTTAGTACTACAACACTAAAGTTTACCGTATCTTAGTAAAACCATCTAATAGTAATATTTTGTTTTAAATTATTATTTAAATATATATTTATGAGTTAGGCTACTCTGGTATCAAAGTCAGATAGAGTACTGTAGTATAATATTCTAGATAAACATAGTACGTTTATTACTTTAATAGTTTTTGCTACTTGACATAGTTGGAGAATTTTTTTTTCTTGATAACATTTTAATTTAAGCTGGTACAAGTTATTAACAGTTAATAAAACGCTTTGCCTTTTTATAATTATTACAGTATAAAATTGTTAATTTGTCTATAAATATTTTGTAAAGAGGTAGACTGGACATTGTAATAATTATTCTCTGATAAAACTTTGGCACAAATGGCGTGTCATGTGTATACTTTTGAGCTGAATATATTTTCAGGAATCAGAAAATGAGTATTCTTACAATACAGAAACTGGTTTGTTTAAAGCATTTCTAAAATGATAACACAGCCCCTTTAATGTTTGTTGGCTCTGGTGGGTTTTCAATATCAACTTTGCTACCAACAATTCGAAGTTCGCATTCAGCAGGTGGCGGCGTTCCTCCAGCACCAGCTGACACTGTAAGATGAAAAAAGAAATAACATTAAGAAAAACTGTCGAAAAATCCTTTAAAATCTAATTTAGCTTCTAAATTTCACTTACACTGCGCCTGACTGTAAGTTCTTTGCAAAATCCCTTGCATTGTTGATAATACCTTTTCACATGCAAGCTGAAAATAAATACAATATTATAAATAGCAAATCAAGAATAAAATAACTACTACTGATAAACATAATTTAAGTTAAGATTTACTTTTTTTTACTCCAATGGAATTTTCCACTGATTTTAGTTTATGAGTTTTCTTCTTTCATTTTGTATTTTATATAATTTCATTAAAAAATGTTTGATTGAAAGAAATTGAAAGGAATAAATGTTTATTTGATTTGAGGAAAATAAAAGAACTGTAAAACATATGTATTTATTCCATAAAAAAATAAAAGGGAAACAGATTGTAAAAAGAAAAATTGACTAACGAAGTTAAAGGTTTAAATCTGAATTATTACAAGGAAACTGAAAATAAGTTAATCAACTAAAATCAAAATAGCTGTAGGTCTATAAATTAATCAACCAATCAAAAGAGCTAGATGATATACACTTGTGAAGAAAGAGAAATAAGATCACGAATAGAATGGTTTGAAAAAATTCGGGGAAAAACAAACAAATATCTTCATCATTTTAAAATAAACAATGAAAAAAAAAACAATTTACAAAGAGAAAATATATAAAGAAGAATTATTATAGGTGCAATTAAGAAACAAACAAATAAATTATAATAAATATTTAATATAAGTCAGAGCATGTACTGTATGTAAAGTTAAACCAACCCGCAGATTGTCTGGATGTCTGTGTGTCCATACGAGTAGAAGAGCAGAGAAGACATCACCAGTTCCTTTAAATCTCATGTTTAACTTTGGATACTCAAATTTAAAACCAGTTTTCTTCCCGTCTGTAGGAAAAAGAACATTAAAATGTGTCTTTCTTTGTCAAGACAGTTTATCAAACCCCATTGCCATTCTTCACCACTCTCCGCTCTCCTTGGTGAAACCTCAACTGAAACAAATGTTTGTAATATAGTTTTTCACATTTATTTCTTAACACCCTATGAATTAATTAAGAAAAGGCGTGTTACCTTTGATCTGTGTGGCAATTAGTGTTAGTGTATCTTGCTTGTCTTCAGTTTCATAACTGGTGAGTACCACGGTCTTTACTCCTTTATCATGTAGAAATTGCATAGCTTTCAGTGCTTCTTCTTCATTGGTAATTTTTATTCCAGTTAAAAGTCTAAAGTCAACCAAACATATTATCTAGAAAGAGAACTAAAACGCCTAGGCTCATGTCAATTGTTTTTCATATAGATTTGCACCCACGACCTTGGGCATGGAAATCACAAACTACAGTTCCAACTATCATGCAAGTTACTTGTGGTTACATTATCAAAAAATATATATCAAGATATCTATCCAGACATAAGTGAAAGATGACAAATTTGGTGTAAATGGTAAATTATGTCTATTGGTTTTATAATTGTTAACATACGGTATTCAACAACGCTCGTTTGTAAATAGATTTTAAATCCCGAATGCTCCCTCTTGTCACTTTAAACTTACTCAGCCTCAAACTGGTTTGGTGTAACAATATCTGCCAGAGGGATAACTTCATCACGATAAATTGGTATCAGTTCTTCTAAAACATAGAAGATACCATGATCTCCTAAGAGTGGATCACACAGATATACCACTTTGGGGTTAGCCTCTTGTATATCTTTCACCAAACGTATAACCTCACAAAGGAAAGATACCGAATTTACACAGACTGTAATGTAATAAACTTTTATTATTATCCAGATCTATTTTGCTTAGACAATTTGATTCCATGATTTTACTAAAAGCAAGATTAATAATTCCTAAAGCAATCATCATCATCATTTTTAATTTTTAACCTCAATTATAATTCCTTAAAGCAATATGCCAGCTTATTAATGAAACAACTTGATAATTATTATACACATGCGCGCAAAACTTATCTGAAAAATTCTAACATTCTTAAACCAGGGCTTGAGTGATCTTCTTTGGGGATACATAATGTTTAGAGAGTATAATGAAGGATTTAGGCATGAGATCTTTTAAAAGAAATAAACAAGGCTCAGTATTTCTGAGGTTAGGATATTTCTTATAGGACATAAGAAGCTAAAACCTAGTTTATGTATGAGGCTATTCAACTACTGTAGGCTTCCTTACCAGTTAAAACGTGAGAATATCTATTTATGCCATTTTCCTTGATACCATCATATAGACATTTTAGATCGTCACCATTTAAAACCTGGCCGTTGCAAACTTTATAATGCTTTGGGTTGCATCGTTAAATTGAATTGATAATATCAACATCAAATCCAAGAAGCTGTTTGAATAATAAAAAAAATATAGGCCTACATTGTTCTCTAACCATATACAGTATCAGTCGTCTTATTCCTAGACTCCAGACAAGGCTATATTCTGATGAGTCTTACATTAAACGAATGCATTCCTTCGGTAGTAGGGAATTGGATTTATTACAGTTCTAACAGTGTCTTTTGAGGTACGTCATACATCATATGATGCGCACAATGAACGAATGGGCGACCACAATGGTAAAATCGCACCTGCACCATTTGTCTGCCTATTTTACCTAAATTAAATGTACTTATTTACCTGCATTGGAAACACGGCTGCCTTGTTTCCAATATATCCGGACACAACATGAATGTGTATTGACAAAACACGGGGTTGATGATGTAGGCCTGCTGACATTTCTTTTATTTAACTCGGCTAGAATCGATGACGTTTACGATCTGTATATAATCTGTATTAATTAAAAAATGAAAAAGGAGAAGGAATAATATGAATTACCCATTGTCAGACTCCAACCAACCGATTAACAAAACCATTCAATTGACCGTATAAAGACCAGTTTACACAGACGAGCGGTAACGGTAATATATATATATATATATACATATATGTTATCCGCGCTCAGTATAGATACCGATTCTACGTGGGACAAGCTACGCGGTTTTCTGCTTATCGTTACCGCTCGTCTGTGTAAATTTGCCTTTACACTCCAAAACAATAAACGCCTACCTCGAATAAATCTGTTCTTGTGTTTTGCTGATGAAAAATAAGTGGGTTAATATCAGTGCTGTTGCAAAGGTTTATATTTTGTAATAAACAATAGAAACTTTATACCCGGACCTACCCTTTAAAATACCAACTAAAATTATATTTAACGGTAATATAATTATAAGTGTTCATGTTGATATAAAGTTTGCGGTACACCACGTGTATTAGTTCTGAAAAGAACTGTTGAGTTTCTCGACGTTTCGATCAATATACTTTGATCGTCCTCAGGAGTGAGAATGCAGAAAGTCCAGGAAACTTGGAATATAAGTGGGAAGGGTGGGACTGGTGTGAAAGCCAGAAACAATGGCAAGTTCATTCATTCATAATAACATTTATTTCTTATCATTTCAAAGTAAACAAAATAACATTTTAAATATAAATAATTAAGAGGCAAAACCCAGAAAGTAATAACATTTGGAGGTTTCCCTCCAAAAAAACTTGTGACGGGTAGCCAGTTAAAAAGTTGTAATCATATTGGAGTTTAAACAAACAGAAACAAAACAAGAAACAAAACAAGACAACGACAAGTTAATAATAATAAAATACTATGGAAGCACAGAAAAACTAGAATAAACATGTTGTTTTATTATTATTAGTTATTTATGGAGTAGAATTTGTTTAAGTTTAAAAGAAAATTTATTTTTTGAAGGTGCCAATTTAATTTCGTCGGGGTTCACGACAGTGGGAGGGATTGAAACCCTTCCCACTTATATTCCAAGTTTCCTGGACTTTCTGCATTCTCACTCCTGAGGACGATCAAAGTATATTGATCGAAACGTCGAGAAACTCAACAGTTCTTTTCAGAACTAATACACGTGGTGTGCCGCAAACTTTATATCAACATTCGATTTCGCCATGCGAACCTTCAAACAATATATAAGTGTTCAGTTACCTATGTACATCTCCTTGTGTCTTTTAGTATTCGCAGTAAAGGGGATTGAAACATTATTAGCAAAAGTAAATATACATTTTAAATTGAAATTGTTTATGGCATGCTGATCTATGTTTATATATATTTATATCTGTATTTTATTGTTAACCGTTTTTGACTTTTTGTTTCAAACCTGTTAGTGGCGGTATTTATCGCTGTTGGTTTTGAATAAAATAAAAATAAATCGTTGTGATCCCAATACCAATAAAATTCAAATTACAATATTTCAATTCTTAAAAATATAGGCCTATTCTCCCAAAATATTTAATTTTTGGTTTTTTTTTTAATATGCCATTTTAATGTCACATAATACTTATTTACTTTGACAAAAAAATTAAATCGAAAAAAAAGTATTTACAGGCAAATTTAAAGTCTTTTTTTCTAAATGTAATCGTTTACTTTATGTTCGTCTTTTTCTACGAAAGTGAATATATTTAATTGCCTATTTAAAGTCTAATTTTATTAATCTTCAATTTCATATTTTTGGGGACAATACATCTTTATAGTAAACATAGCAAATACAAAATATTAACGACGGTATATGTGTTTTATATCTGGGAGTTTTATTCGTTTTTGGAATGATAAAGCAGTGCAAGTGAATTACGTAAATTACGTCAAATACCGTACATAGCACTACAGCAGTACATTAACGTAAATTACGTCAATTATATATAGAAACACCACATATTGTACTATAACCGTACTATACAGTACTGTAATAACAAAAATGTAAATGTGCAAAAATACTGGCCAATCAAATCGGGCAAGCAATGACGAAAATACGCTTAGATCGTCTGATTTCGAACTTAAAACAAAATTAACAGTAAATATTACCGTTAAATATATTTACTATGTGTGTCAATATCTCGTGTTGAAGCATAAGGTAAGCTACGCAAAACATTTATGAGCACCTCAGTATACAGTACGTTTATGAGGTACTTTGGTGTAAGCATTACATACAGTATAGTAGGCATCTTTAGTTTATGTATTTGTGCATTTATACAGAAGTATCTATACTACGATGAAACGCCATGTGTGCCAAAATATTTATCTTTTTGCCAATATAAAGTCGAAATACATTCTTGAACCTAGTAACATATTGTTTTTGTGAGAAATGTTTATTTTTGTTATGCTGGTTTCCTGGGATATTTTCCTCCAATAGTTCATTTATATGGTATATTATACCCGTTTCTGCTGCCACAATAAAACTGTATATAAAATATATCGTATATATACGGCATAGCAAGGCCCTTCTGCGACATTTACCCACTTGTGGGAAAATCCCGGGGTATTATTTTGCTCGAGAAGAGATGGAAACCAGCCTTCTCCCCTTCATTTTATTTTCTTCTCTACTATTAAAGCTAGATCCTTCATTATCTGTAATATACTTATTGCTATCTTAATTTATAACAGTTTTAATATGCCCTACAATTTAATACAGATCACAGTAAACCTTTGTATACATTCTATTCTATAGAAAATGTAACTGTGTTCTTAATTGATATTTAATACAAAATTGTAGTAATTCAATTATTATCCTAAACGAAATTAAAAGTAACTTTCCTATTATTAAAATGTCATCATAAACGACATGTCTAATCCATTATCAGTTCAAATTAGCATAAAAATAATTTATATTAAATATGAAAAATTGTCTTAGATTATGAAAGATCTTTATTCTACAAATTGAGACATCGTTCGCAGGATGCAAATTTAAATAAAAATAACACAAATAGGACAATTTATTTGCAGGATTTATCAAACTTAACATAAATGTCAAGGTATTAATTAGTAACACTTTATTTCATTTGTATATATAAATAGTTTGCAATGAGAGAGGACTAAAAAAAAGAACAATATGAATACTATATTTTGGAATGTTGTAGGATATGAACCAATGACCTTGGTAATGGAAGACAAGCACCACCAAGCAACAGCTCTCCAATTAAAAATAACCCGAACCTAATTAGTACACCTTTAACACCATCAATTGCAGTAATATAAATATTTTATATATTTTATCAGGAAAATAATATTCTTACAGTAGAGAGACTAGGGTAATATTTAAAGCTATATGGAAAAACATTATTGTCAAAAGGATAACGCAACCCCTTTAATGTTTGTTGGCTCTGGTGGCGTTTCAATATCAACTTTGCTATCGATAAGACGAAGCTCAGACTCAGCAGGCGAGGGAGTTCCTCCAGCGCCAGCTAACACTGTAAAATTAAAAAAAAGTTTAATTTTACCATTATATAATACAATTATTGTTTTTTTATCATTTGTATGTTGAAAACATTAAATAACATCTGAATTATATCTAAAGACCAGCTTCCGCTTGTCAAGATGATGTCATCATTGTAACTGATGTCATCATTGTATCTGATGACATCATAGACAACCTGTCTATAAAGGATGAATATAAAAGTAATGTAGTTTTTTTAAAAGTTTGAATATTTTTCAGCTTTCTTATAATCTAGTTTGACAGGGTTGACTGTTGTATATTTAAAAATTGCTTCAAAATTTCACTTACAATGGGCCTGCTTGTAAGTTCTTTGCAAAATCCCTTGCATTGTTGATAACACCTGTTCACACGCAAGCTGAATAAAAATACAAAATTATGAACATGTCACATTTGTAAATACTATATACAGTAAAACACCTCATTTAGGACACCTCCATTCAGTGGACAATCCTATTAAGGAACTTTCCCTAGAACGAGGGGAAATATATATTTAATACTACGGCCAATGTGCCCATATACATGAACATGATGATGTCATATTACTACCACATTTCGGTATATCACTACCATACAGTAATTGGGCGCATCAAACTTTTTTTTGTTAAACTAGTTTTGATAGTGTAGACCGAGCTTTAGATTTACCTTGTTTTATTATATTTTTCAAGTCAATATTAATATTATGTCCTGCTGATATAATGGATATCACAAAATATCCTGTAGGGCAAACAAATCCTTCTATATTTGACAACATAGTTTTATTTTATTTACTTAAGCTTAAGCTAAAAGGTTTTTTTTTTATTTATAAATTATGCATTATGCTTGATCAATGTATTACATCATTTTAATTATTTTTCAATCAAAAAAAAAGAGAGAAAACCATTCCACGAACCTGAAGATTGTCTGGATGTCTGTGTGTCCATACGAGTAGAAGAGCAGAGAAGACATCACCAGTTCCTGTAAATCTCATGTTTAACTTTGGATACTCAACTTTACAACCAGTCTTTTTCCCATCTGTAAGAAAAAACACAAGTCAAAATTAAATGGGCAACTAGTATGCATTAGGTAAAGCTCTGTCTACACTATCAAACTTCATGTGACAAAACAATGTGATGTGACAAAAAAATGTGATGTGCCCATATATGGACATGATGATGTCATATCACTAACATATTTGAGCATATCACTATCATATTTGGACACTTCACACTTTTTTTGTCAAATTAATTTGACAGTGCTCAAGTATTTAATCTTAACTGGTGACCCTTTAATAGGGGTTCTCCTGTATAGGGGTGTCTCAAAGGGCAGGTTATACTGCACTTACCTTTAATCTGTGTTCCAATTAGTGTTAGTGTATTTTCTTTCCCGGTTTCAATGCTACTAAGTACAACGGTCTTTACTCCTTTATCATGTAGAATTTGCATAGCTTTCAGTGCTTCTTCTTCATTGGTTATTTTTATTCCACTTAAAAGTCTAAAGTCAACCAAAAATATCACATGATTAGAATTAGAATTAGATGAATGGAGAAACACACACTATAAATCTCATGAAGATTTATAAGCAGCGGAGAAGCTATGGTAGTTTGAATGAGTCTGGATTCGAACCCATCACCCTGATGTACAGTACAAGCACACATGGTAACCATGACGTTCAAACCACTAGAAAACCAAGTTTGTGCTGATGGCATAGCATGGTTCGAGCCCCACCCAAGAAGTATTCTCAATTCATTACATATGGTAATAGGGCAAACTTCTGACCAATTACTCAACACCCTGACTCAAAGCTACTCCACAGTAGTTATTATAAACAGTTACAATCCAATAGAAATCATAATATAAACTGAACATTTCCCCTGTCACTTACTCAGCCTCAAACTGGTTTGGTGTAACTATATCAGCCAGAGGTAAAAGTTCATCACGATAAATTGGCATCAGTTCTTCTGGAACATAGAATCTACCATTATCGCCCATAACTGGATCGCACACATACACCATATTTGGGTTGGCCTGTTGTGCATCTTTCACCACTCGTATAACCTCACGAAGGAAAGACGTTGAGCCTACATAGCCTGTAAAGTAATATGTTATGTTATCCATAATACCCTTTGTCTTAATTAAATTAATGAGCCTATTCTCATTCCTTGTTATTTTTACATTGATGACCGAATAAATATTATTATTATTATAAATATTATTACTTTTTTAAAGTCAGATTTATTAATAATAAAATAATTATAAAACATAATTTAACTAGTACAAAGAATATGCACATTGTATTTTGTATGTGTTTATACGTATTTCAAATGTTTTATTTTATGTTCACATCCTTACCAGTTAAAACATGAGAATATCTATTTATGTCATTTTCCTTGATACCATCATATAGACATTTTAGTTCATCAGCATTTAAAACCTGCCCTTTGAAAACCTTATATTGTGTGTGGGTACATAGTTGTACTGAGTTGATAAAATCTACTTCATATCCAAGAACCTGTTTCAATGAAGAAAAAACAGTTTCAAATTTAAGTCATTTATTTATTTATAGGCCTAGGCCTAGGCTAGGCCTAGGCTAGAACTTCTTGAATTGAAAATGAGATAATCTAATTTTCACAAGTTTAGTTTAACAATAAACATTATTAAAAGAAAACAACGATGTTATTCATAATAATTATTAATCTCTAAGCTAGGCCTACCTTATCTATTTCTGTTCTATATATGTATAAAACGAAGTTAGGCTAAGCCTCCAAATCAAATCTATTCGCAAAGGGGGAGTGGCTCATTAACTCGTCTGGCGGGAGAATTTTAAATCCTTCCCCTGCTTGCACTCGAATGTTGGTGCTAGTCTAGCTAGGCCAGGCCTAGAGAGACCGAATATATATGCAATTCTCACCTGCATTGGGAAAACGGCTGCCTTATTTCCAACATATCCGGACACAACATGACTTTGAATTGACAAAACACGGCGATCATATATTGACATTTTGGTTTATTAAATATTTAGGAAAGACAAAGAAATCAAATAAAAACTTTAAAACAGAATTCTCTCACACATGCGACACCAAACCACCACCAGAGTTCAGAGGACCACCACCAGGCCATGCGCCAGAGGGCGATATTGATCAAAAGGTCAATAATAATAGTATTACGTAAATTTAGTCGGGGGTGGGAGAAATGGATTTTATCAATTAATTAAAAAACAAAATATCATATACCACTCAATTATATCATATAATGAAATGTCAATAACAAGTAGAGTAAAATGTATCTATAGATAAATATCTATAAATAAAAAATTATATTGACAAAGGAAAACACAGAACAAATACATATAAAATTGACGGATAAAGTAACATAAACATCTACGAAACTAAATAAGAGCCATAATAGTCCGTAGAAGAAGAAATTAAAAGATCAAATGGGGAGGAAATATAATTGGAATAGTAAATAGAACAATCTACAAAGAATTAAAAATATCGCATAGTAATTAGTATTACTACCCGATTTATCATTTATGTCATTGTCAGATGTGCGCTACTACCGTAATGTCTGAAACAAGACATTTTCTTACAAAAGCGCCACTCGACTTTTTGACGTAACCGTTTCAATTATTGTTCTTTCTTCATTAAATGATGCCTTTTTTAAATTGATATTCTACCGGTATTTAATAATTTAAGGAATAATGATTTATGTAAATTATTACAATCAGTATTAAACAGTTTGTGTAACGTAACATATTCTGAAATTCTCTGATTAATTGTAAAATTGGGCCTATATGGTATATATTAAATACATAAATGTTTTGAGGATGTATATTATTATGGTTGGATTCAGTTTCCTTCTGTAGTTGATACAGGTTTTTTTTGTAATTAATATTATTCAATCAATCAAATAATCACCTTTTATTTCAGAACAAAGTCCGTGGCCTACTGTACAGAACAAGAGTAACATATTCTGTGGTAGGGTCGCTCCCTAAGGTCGTGATTGACCGTACCCACATACCCACCGTACCCCAACATTCCAGTAAATTCAACAACATTTCTAATTTTCCAGCCTCCGACAACAAACGTACTCACTAATCAAACAATTCTTCATCTATACACACCATTTGCCAAACATGTTTTGACCATTATTCAGTGATAAATTTATGTTAATTATCCGGCCTACTTTGTTGACAGCCAAAACAAAAATAATGTTTATTGAACAGGTCTTACAGACTACTGTCTGCATACATCTCATAGACTCTCCCCCGAGACGTACTTTGGGGTTTGCGCATGTCCAGTCCGAGTTTACATAATTATTCTCATTTTTTCAGCCTTAGTAAACTAAAGCTTCCGCGTGATACAGTTTCCTAATGCTTCTGTCCTCTTGAATATAACTGCCTAAAGGCGCGGTGCGAAAAATGTTTTACAATGTTAAATTAAACCCGGAGTTACCCTTTAAAAGTTTTAATCGCTGGTTGTAATGAGTGGATGGCTTAAGCAACCAATCAAAATCATTGCTTTATGTCACGTGACTAAATGTCAGATTTTGAACCATGAAAAATATAGCGGATCCAGTGAAGTGTGCCAACTTATCATCGTCAAACAAACACAGAGTTAACGATAAATAACCGAAATATTTGTTTGAAATTTTACTGCTTAAAACTGGTAGAATACTGTAAGTTTTTGATGTGACATTTGTAGTAATTCAATCTATTAATATGTGTAGTTTTCATCAAATATAACTTAAGTTTTATTCTGTAATTAGTAGGCTAGTGTAGCCGCTAGGTCTGATGAAAATATTTTTTTTTTCTACCCGGCCTACTCTGAGCGCCAGGTAGACCTTGTAGTGTCGTATACTAAGAGGAGTAGTTTAGCCTAGAGTGAGGCCTAGAAGACGACTAAGAACAAAATAGCACAGAGGCGTAGGGCCCATGTTTATGGCCTATTGATTGTGATATTTCTGCTCATCACAGATTGATTGACTAGGACTATCAATTAATCAGCAAAATTTATTTGAACTTAAAGTTGATTTGTTTACACTTTTTTTTTGAATGGTAAAAAATTTCTTCTTGATTGAATTATGTCTAGCCTGGCCCCTGCCCTACCTAGGCCTAGTAGTAGGTAGGCTCTAGTGTGTTATGATGTAAAGCTAGACATTGATTGCTGTGTGGTAAAATATGGGGCCTAACAGTATAATACAGTATGTGTGTTTTGGACCCATACATGGCAAAACTCCAATTTAGACTCGTCTCCCGACCTAATTTTGTGGGCGTGCACCCGGTTTTCTAAATTTTTTCCCGGATTACAAAGATAACCAAATTTTTATGTGTTTTTTTTTTTTTTATGTTTTCTGCATTAAAATATAACAAAAAGACTTACACACAAGCAAAGTTACGATATTTAAGCCATTGTACGACCATCTACGTTCGTCATTTTAAAATGTTGTTCTCAATGGAAAGGGGGATTCCCCTCACATAATCACCACGCGATACCACTTGCGATGTCACACACTGTACTACTTTTCGCTCGATAACAGATAGAGGGTGCTGTTGACCTAAAAAAAAACACCACCTCCCGTTTTTTAAACTTCAGATGTTGGCATGTACTATATGTGGACCCTCTGCACGTTTTGAAATAGCACAAGGATTTTTTTTGAATTTGAAATTGTGCATGAAAATTCATAAATGAAAATTTGCCTATGAACAAAAAAGGTATTTCATGTCATGCATTATTGGTATGTATGATTTAAGCTCTGTTCTTTCCAAGATGTAGGTCAAGCACCACAGTGACACCACCCCCTTTCCTCCCCCTTCCTCACCCATCTTAGTTGTAATTTCTAGCCCAAATTCTCCCCTCCCCCCCTTCCTTTTCTCCTTGGATGTTATAAAAAAGGCCAAATATAGTGAGTATGACCACAGGTTCCTTCCATGTTTTTTTGTTACCAACGTCAAGAGAACTAAAATATTCTATTAATACTACTGCCATGAGTATTTTAATTTAGAAGTGTTGACGCTCCTTATGCTCCCATTAGGAATGTACACTGTTGAGCATTTTGTCTGAATGAAAACGCTGTTTTAATTACAATATTTGATGATTAGAGTGTGACATCGTAGCAATATGATTATTAGCATTGCTACTGCACAGCTTCATTGTGTTGTTGATGACTCATCAGTGCATGCGATTCTACATGAACTGCCAATTTAAACTGATTTATTTACAGGATAAGATTGTTGTGACTGTTGATCCAGACTATACATTGTATGTTGTACATTCTATACACTTTATACCTGCTAACTCTCACACATCATGCATGAGTCTCGTGCATGACGGCCGATTTGTTATGCCTCACGCATACGTGGCTATTTCTCACGCATTCATAAAAATATTCAGAAAAAAGATTATTTTGAGATTAAATTGCCTATTTTAGAGGGAAAATAGGCCTAGGAGGACTACACGTTATTTAATTAATTTGAGCATAATTAGCCTATATTTATTTGAATTTTATGGTTGTATTGATGTACTGTGTATGTATGTATGTACAGGAAAGCTGTAAATATAGAGGGCGTATTTCGCGATTATTTTGGGTTATAACAACATATAGGGTGCTATATACAATGTCTCGCGTATTGACCGCTGAAAAAGTTGGCAAGTGTACACTATGTTGTATACAGTATAATATACAAATTGTCATAGATTAAATTAGAATAAACTAAACTATGTGATATAATCTATGAAGATAGTGGTTATCTATAATAAATAAATAGATCTTGCATCTTGATTGAGATAATTGTAACTGCTTGGAACATGTTACAGTCAATAACTAAATAAAATACATTTGTTTGTTTAGCATGGTTAGTTGTTGCCATGTGCATGGTTTTGTGTATAACTATCCCATTGTTGTACATCGGCTTCCATTTGACGCACCAACGATCACATGGGGGTTTTTTTTCATATAATATAGAATTGGTTGCTAATGTTTCAATGAAAATCTTGATCATTTTCTATTTAAACTCTACCTGTATCAAGAATTTTGGAAAAAAGGCCAAGCACAAAATGTCTACATTATTTAGGAGATTCCAGAACTCTACTCTATGTTGCAACCATTCTCTTTATTTATTACAATTCAATTCATCATACACAATCATAAACATAATAGTACAAAAACAAACAAAAAGAATGGATGGGGGAAATTTTGAAAGAATAGCTTTTATACCTAGTAGAAACTCCCTGTTAGTGTTACAAAAAAATATATATAAATAGAATGAAAAAAGGCACAATTACTAGGAAAAAAATTTAACCACTGCTTCTGTGGTGGTCACATCCCTGCCATGTGCATGTTTTCATCATTATTGGTTTTCTATGGGTAATACCATGGGGGAAATATATATTTCCTCCATGGTAATACTAAGTAAATTGTATTATTAATGTTACAGAAACTGTTCATTTTGTGAAGGATGTTGGTTTTGGCACAATAAATTTCATTGATTAGTTGATGATTAAGTTATGACTGTACTGTACTTATCATACCAGTGTTGGTTTGTAATTAAATTCTGAATAAAGATTACACTGTACAGTAGTACTAGTACTCTAGTAGTGAATTAATTATCAAATTTTAAAGGATTATTAATTCATGTACACAGCTATGGTATGGTATAAACATTATACACAGAATAGTTAGAATGATTTATTATGTTTTACTTTTGTTTTACTTGTCGAGTCGTATACTATCTTCAGAAATAATGTTGTAGTCAGTAAGTGTACATGGTGTTGTTGACCTAACCAACCCACAATACTGTAATTATCTTATAATTGTAATTTTTTATTTTTTTTTTTTTAAATATTATATTTTTTACAAAATTATTCTTAATTATTTTGTTCACTGGTGTATAATAGACCCAATATCTTTATCTATTTTTTGTTGGGGCATTGGGGCCTTAATTTAAATTTTATAAAACATTGGGGTGGCTATTTCTAATTCTCACAGATTTCCTAATCTTTATCATTTCTTAATGAATTAATTTTTAGTAGGTCTATTACTGTATATTACAATCATACAGTTAACTCTCCCAATACTGGACACCCTTGGGCAGGCCTAATATGTCCATTTTTTTGGTCTGGTATTCAGAATGTGTTTTTAATGATAAAAATGAATTTGGAACATTTTGGACCTTTTAAGAAAAGTCTGGGGTTTGGAGAGTTTCTGGTTTTCAGTGAGTCTGGTATTGAGAGAGTTGAATGTATTTTTTTTAACAAGCAAGCCAAATTACGTAAACAAGACTGTTTGCTTCATTATGCTGTAAATTGTTTTGTACAACAGCTTTCACTGACAACTCTTGCGTGAAACTGCCTAGGACACAGTCGAGGCCCAGGGCAAGGTCATGTTCACTTCCATTGCCTTGATATCAATTGAAGTCAGTGTCAGCTAATTAATTAATGAGTTGCTTTACTAGTACTAATTACCTTAAAAAATAAAGGGTGTGGCCGTAATAATTGTGCCTCTTAAAAATTAATTTTAATAACTATTGGAATTTGAACAATTTTGAAGGTCGGTGATGATGTAAATTATGAAGTATTTATTGTCTTCAAATTATAAGCATCGATGATTGGTAAAAAAATAATAATTAAAAACCATGTTCATTTTAATTTTATATCATTTTATACCAATGTCTCTTGCTGTAAATAATTTGAATAACAATTACTGTGTGAAAAAAATGCGATAATATATATTTTATTGATATGAAGATATTGTGAGTATTATCCATATCTCTTTATACTATTGTGTCATGAATACTGACTAGACCTCTGTTGTTGAAATTTGTTTACATTTTAATGTCTTCAAAATGTGTTGTGTTTCATGAGTAGGTAGGTAGACATGTATTTGATATCATCATTCATATTTTACATTCAGATAGATGTAAACATGTAAATTTTTTTAAATCACATGTATTTTGTTTTGTAATCAATGTAGACATTTTTTTTTAAGATAAATGTCAAAGAATGAAGGTGTCCTTAGGCTTAACTCATTGTATTTGCAGTAATTTATTTTTACTGTTCTATGCATATGTAACTATTTTTATGAGCTCTGTATTTTAAGTATTTTAATGTGTCGTCAATACCAAAGGAAAGCCAATTTCCAAAATTGATTGTACGAATAAATCTATCTATCTATATCTATTTCTTCATACCGAAAATAGATTTTATAATTAGATATCTTCATACTGTATGATGACCTTATTTGGTCTTTTTAGTCAATTGATGTCATAATCATACAATTCAATGTTTTTTTGTCTTTTTCAGATAGTTATTTAATACTAATGAGCAAGCATCACTAAAAACATGGCAGATGAATCAGAATGGATTAAACTGCCACTTGATGACAGATGTATTCATAAAGTAAGTTTGATGTTTATTTAAATCATTTTTGAACACCTTTGTCATCAATATTAAATTTTTGGATTTTGTAATTATGTCGTCATCATTGACATCATAGTGTACTCTTTTGCATGACTGAGACTTTGTTGTCATTGATGTCACCCCAGTATCATTCTATCGTCATTGACTTCTACATGACTGAGTTATTATTATCATTGTCATCATCATCATTATAATTGTCATCATTACAATTGTCATCAGCATTGTCATCATTACAATTGTCATTATCATCTTTGTCATCATCATCATTATAATTGTCATCGTCATCCTTTATAATTGTCATCATTATTATCATTGTCATCATTACAATTGTCATTATCATCTTTGTCATCATTATTTTCATCATTATAATTGTCAGTCAGCATTACAAATTTGTCATCATCATTGTGATTACATTGTCATTGTTTTTCAAATTTATAATTTAATTTTTCTTAATCTTAGGTATGGAAGGCCAGGTTACATGGCTATACAGAAGCAATCAAGTACTTTGGCACATTGGACAGCAAGAGTCCAGAATTCAGCAAGTTCTTAGGCATCATCAAAAAGTTTGTTGTTGACACGAATGCTGTAGCCCAGGAGAAGGGCTTAGATGCTGTCTTGGCGTTCTTACCCAATGCAGCCTCAGCTCACAAGTAAGTAACTCTCATTATGCTCCAGATTCCCAGTGCTGTATCTCCACATATTATCTATCTCCAAAGTATCGTTTGTTGTATCATGTAATGTAGGTTAAGGATTAGGTTACTACTAGATACATGTGAAACACATGTGATGATACTTTGGAAATAGATACAGTACCGAGAATCAGCTGCATTATGAAAAGAATGTTCAAATTCTCTTAATATTATATCAAAAACACATTGTTTATTTAAAATGTTGTATATTTACAGTATATCTCAAACATTATATATTAATACTGTATTTGTAAATAAAAATCTCTTAAGAATTTCAATTGAATGAATAATATTAAAAGTAGAACCCTATTATGAGGACACGTGTGACCTTCAGGACCAAATAGAGGTGTCCCCTGAATAGGAGGTTGGCTGTAGTGTTAAAATAAATATTGAACTCTCCTTCATTTTACTGAAAAGTCTCCATTTCAAAATAATGTCCCAAATGAATGGTTCTACTCTCGCTTCATATTTTGAATGCAAAATAAATTTGATGTTAATTACCATTAACGACCACAGAGAAATGGATTATTTAAAATCTGAAATAAAATTACCTCCCGTTTCTATGTTCTACTTTTGTGTTGCAAACTGCTTGGCAGTTTGACAGGAAGACTAAACCTCTGCCTCATTAGTTGTACGAATTTAGAACGGGTCAATTAAGGCAGGTCGTGTGCATCTATGCTTGTGATTTCAAATTCCAACTTGCTATTGATGGTATACTTGTATAATAAAAGATTGAAACAATTTCAAATATGTATTATTTTGTTTAATTCATAATCTATAAAACTCATATTGTACTTATAAAATTATGTAAATTAAATAATAGATTAGCTTTATTAATTAAATATGTATTTAAAGAATATTTTGTTTTTAAAAGAGAAAAAAAAGGAGTGAGGGTAAATAAAACAAGCCTCCAGGATTAGCTCGCAGATGGCTACATTTTTACCTTTGAGCAAATACATTTTTTACTGCACTATGATTTTAAAATAAGCTTTAAATAATTTCATAAGAGTAAAGAAATGTAGTTTACTGCAGTAGAAAAATGTTGGTAAGGTCCTTAATTGATCATGTAGCAAATAAATTCAGTTTAAACATCCATACAGGAAATACAAAGCTTTTAAAAAAAAATCTACTGTACATTTTAACTATAGCCTTAAGTATTCTTTGAATCTATAGGCTGTAATGTTTAATGTTTTTTATTAGAAAAAGGTCAAATGTGAGCACACCTGATTAAATATTCGAAGATGTCACTAGAAATGTACCAGTTTACAGGTTGTTTACAGTATTAAATGTATACTTGTGTTTTATTAGTTAAAACACTGGTAAAAATGAAATACACTCACTAAAAGCCATTAATTCCTATTCATGAATAATTAATTAATTGGTAAAGTGCAAGCATAGCAGCAGGGATTTTCATACTTTTAATCTAAATAATACTGATCACACCTATGCTAGCTACTGGATAGGTATGGAGGGCCAAAGGAGGAAAAATGTAAGATGGTCTATACTTTAGATAATGATTTGTTTTGTGACAAGTAAAAAGATTACAAAGTATGTATGCAAGATATGTGTGTATTTTAAAACAATAAGTTTATATTATTGTCCATCTTTCCGTAGAACATGTGCCGAGGTGTCTTCAGGAGTGGTTTTAAAATGTCTGAATTCTTCAAGGACCAAAACCAAAGAAAAGGGAATAGAAATACTAATGGTTTGCATTGAATTAGAAAAACAGGAAGTCGTTGTTGTAAGTATTGTATAATTATCAATGTAATTTTGTATGCATCATGCATTCATTCTGTTTATATTAACAATACTTTTGTTTTTGGTTATAATTACCAACCTTTGCTTTTCATTGTATATATTAACAAAATGTTATTGTTTTAATATATATTTTAAATTTCATGAAATGAATCATAAAGTCACATTAAATCTGAATTATTCTTGTTGAAATTCATACACCGATTTTCATTTGGGTTGTGTTACCTTTAATAGAAACGCAATTATAATCAAAACAATTATACTAAATTTACTGTTTAGATAATATTTTTAAGTAAAGAAGCTAGAAGAACTAATTCTTTGTTTTGGTAACTGTACTATGCATACATTAATGTTACATGCAAATCTCTCATATTTAACAGTGTCTAACAGTAGGTATCCCAATGAAAGCGCACAGAGGGGTATCACTTTTGAAATATTAACAAAATTCGAATAAGTAGTATGACTTTGATGGTAAATAAATCTTATTCACTCTTAATTAATACTTACAAAATTTATATTGTTTGAAAGTACTTGTTTTAATCTATGTATAAGTGTGTTTACAATTAAAATTAATGAAGTAGTCGCCGAGAAAATGCGATTTTAAAACGGTTCTAAAATCCCGTCGAGCCGATTTCCGCGCGTTGAAAACCTCATCGGAAAATCCCCATCAGTTTTCAAAACACGATCGCACGATTACCATTGAAGCTAGCGGATTAATTTTTGTTGTATGTTATCAGGCTTTAAATGAGCTTTAATTTGATATGAAAATCGTCTTTTATAAATAGATTTTTAGTAACGAAAAGTCAATTTTTGTGACAAAAATCCAATTTTGAATCACCGTTTATGGAAAAATATTATGGATTTTGGTATTAAATTATAGCTAAATCTACATTGAAATCGATAAAACATAGATTACAAACGTATTGTGCATGGTAATTGTGCGAACTACATTTTAAAATGGTGCATGAGGCGTAAATCCCGTTCAGAATTTTAAAGATTCAACCATTATAATCCGGTGAATATTGTAGTGAGTAAAATATTGTACTGTGAAATACGCGCTAGTTTGTTGTGACGTTTTCCGTTTAATACATTATTGCACCCTATCAGCGAATGGTACGTTCCATATTTTGAACACGTTGTTTAGTTTTCCTCGCTCGAGTTCGGCCAGCTCGACGCGAGATGTGTGACAGCAGCGATGTCGGAGATTGACATGTCCTTTTCCGTTGTAGAATATCTGGTTTTACGCATTAATTTAACAACTTAAAATTGGTGTAATGTGCGGAAGATTTATTATGCAAGTATACAATGCAAATGCGTTAGGTTTAAATGTACCGAAGGAATTTATTAAGCTAATTTACCAACGTTACATTTGACTCTGTATACGGCGGCCGAAAGTCATTAACTGCGACCGAAATACTTTTACGGGAGCGACTGCTGATCGCGAGTAAGCCGTTACTTGGCCTAAACTTTAGCTCCGTATTTCAATTTAATAACGTACTTACGGTTAGAAATACGAAAAGAAAACCATTTTTATAATGTTATATATACTATTCATGTAAACAATTAATTGTTTTAATTAACATTGATTATTTTAAATGAGTTTATTTTGACCCATTGTGTGTTTGCCTATTAAAGAGAGCATCTTATCTTAGCCCGGCTTGGATTTGGTGTCATAATCATACGGCCCTAAAATTTTGTTTTACGTATTCAAAAGTTATATATAATTTAGTATTTATGATTGAAATTATGAATATAAAGTATATTAAAATAATATAATAATCATACTTACCTAAAATTAGTGTGAAAGAAAGGAAACAGTACACACAGTTTTTAACATACTTTTTCATTTTTTTTTTATAATTTTAAATTTCACCATTAAAAAAATATTTTTTTTTTCATATTACACATATCAAATATATTTATTAATGAAATATACACTACATTCTAACAAGTACAAAAAAAAATTAAATGAATTAGTACAGTAGTTCAAAAGTTACAGATCATTAAAAAATTGCAGTTTTTTCATTTTTTAGGGAATTCCAGCAAAAATGGGCGCAAAATGCTTTCGGACCAACTTTGCGGACCAATAATTTTAAAAATGGGTTTCGTTGAGACTCCAAAAAAAATAGAGTTGTACAACTCTGTGATATCTATAGGTTTAAAAAAAATCAAAACTTTTAACTGATTATTGTAAAAGTTATAACCTTTTAAAAATGCTTCCAATTTTAACTGCAAAAAACACCATTTTTAGGCAAAAAATCGAGTATTTTTTTACCACTTTAAATAACCATAACTTCAGAACGGGTAATCGGATTTCAATCATTTAAATTGCAAAATGCTAATTACATTAAGTTCTTTGTGGTTAACTGAAAGAAAAAGTAAACAAATTAATTTAAATTTTTTCATTGGGATACCTACTAACAGCACAGAAAACATGTTACACTAACTGTACATTATCTGTAGTAAATCTAGAAAATAGATGCATACAATTATGTGTATGTAAAGCAATCCCACCAGTGCAGATTAAAGGGCCAAGCCATCAGAATATTATATTTTCAAATTATTTGATTGGTGTTTGAGAGTTGCTGCTTTACCTTTAAAATATTATGACATGTTAAACTATAATCTGATGTTAAACCATAATCTGTTTAACATTTATGTTAAATTGAGTTTAAAGCCGCAATCTCAGTGGACTTTTCCCTAGTCAAATTAAGTTTAGTTTTATTTACTATCAGTACAGTAACTTGTGCAGATGATATATAGTAGTGATAAGGGATATCGGACTATTACATAATGAGAGGTATTGTTTGAAACCAGTCTATGCCATATTGCTTGTAGCCTTAGGCGTCAAAGCTGTTGGTCCAACTGTATAATGCACCAAGCATGCATTATCAAGAACTATGTACACTTTATAAAAGTGTAGGGGATCTTCTCACGGTATGCTGTTCATCAGTCCTCTTGAGAAAAAAATAGAAAAACTGAAGAGAGCACCCAGTATCAAGACTTTAAGAAAGCTAGACATGTTGTGGTAGTGGTTTTCTGAGAGAATAATAAATAATTAATTTAATGTTAATTAAATAATTAAACTTTTGATCACAACACAAAAAAAGAAGAAACTATTTACCTCCGATATTTTTGTCTAACAGATGTAGACTTCTTTGGCGGAATGACCCATTCTCCGCGGTGGAGAATTGACCCTAGCCAATGACATCAGAACTGGGTCATAAACATTTGGTAGTTTGAAATGGCCCCCATCCTTGCCATCCAATGCCCTATTATATATTGCTTCTTTTACCCCCTGTTCGAACCAGCATGGATCTCTGTCGAAGATTGTTCTGATCAAAGGTTTAACTATTTAATTGTGAATACATGCCAAAACAGATGAGTCTTCACACTAATTATTAATGTTTATTTGATGTCTTTTACCAACTTACAGGAAGAAGTTATGAAAGGTCTTACAAACAAACAGCCTAAAATTGTTGCAGCGTGCGTACTAGTGTTGCGTACTGCCATTGGTAACTTTGGTTCCAAGATAATCTCACTGAAACCAATCGTGAAGTCTTTACCAAAGCTGTTTGAACACAGTGATAAGAATGTGCGGGAGGAGGCTAAACTACTTGCTGTTGAGATTTACCGATGGATTGGAGCCGTGTTTAAGCCTAGCCTACAAAGCATCAAACCTGTGCAGGTGAAAATGAGTTGTTTGTCAGGCTTTTATCAAATGGAAATATTCTTCCCATTCAACAAATAAAAGACAGTTTTAATAATTTGTTCTCTTAATATTTAATAATAATATGCCAATCTTATATAGCGGTTAATGCACAAAGCCTCTAAGCGTTTAACATTATTACCCCGGTAATGCTATGAATCAAACACATCTGGAAACATACTCCCATAATGTTGCAGCCAGTAATCAGTGCAGTTGTGTTTTGACCTATACCAGGTACCCATTTATACACCTGGGTGGAGGGAGGCAAACGTAAGTGCTGTAAAGTGTCAAGTGTCTCAAGATCAGCACACACCTTTATTTATTTTATTTTGGGGTTTTTTTTGAAAGATGAAAGAACTAGAAGAAGAATTTGAAAAAATACCAAATAAAGCGCCTAAACAAATACGCTTCTTGAAATCGCAGCAAGCAGAAAAAGAGAAATTTGAAGAAGCAGCTGGAGACGATGGAGGTAAACAACATTAATTGACTAAAGCTCTGTCCTCACTATCAAACTAATTTGACAAAAAATGTGCCAAAAAAAAATCTTTTTTCTTTTCTTTAGGCAATGTGGCCAAGGATTACCAATAGTGAATTAATCACTGTCCTATCAGATAGGTGGTAATCCCCCTGATATGGTAGTGATATGACATCACCATGTCCATGGGCACATCACATAATGTTTGATAGTGTAGACAGAGCTTTAGACATTCATTCAATTTAAGGCAAATTAGACACATTACAATATATGTGTTATGTAGAAAAATGTTCAGCGCGATCCCATGGAAATCGGTCATCAGACTGTGATGTTTGTTCATACTAGGGGAAATTACACATTTATGTTAAGTGCACAATGTATATCTAAAGCTCTGTCTACACTATCAAACTAGTTCGGCAAAAAAAGTTTTATGTGCCCAAATATGCTAGTGATATGCTTAAATATGGTTGTGATATGACATCATCATGGCCATATTTGTCACATAAAGTTTGTATTTATACATCCTTTAGTGTTTATTCACACTACACCATGCTTTATACATCCTCATGGAGCATATCTTCGTCGACTGGAGCATTGGAAAATTTGTCTATGAAACTGAAAAAATATCTTGTTCATAGCAGTTTTTAAAACAACTATCTACATCAATTTTTTAACCTCGAAAGTCTTGATAAAATGATATTTTGAATTTGATAGAATCTGAAGAGGAGGAAGAAGAAGCTAGACCTGAAGTGGATCCTTTTGAACTGCTTCCTGCTGTTGATGTTCTGTCCAAGTTACCAAAAGACTTCTTTGAAAGCATAGTAAGTGTCTAATACATAAATGTAGTTGATGCATTCCTAGATTATAACATACTGGTGCAACAATAGAGGCTCTTGTTTCCCATCCCCAGGTTTTTCCGATGTCTTGGTCAATTTATTCGGTTTATTGGGCTTTTTCCTGGTTTATTTTCATCAACTTTTTCATTTTTACACTTGTGCTAAACAGCGCATAGATACTATTTGTATTTTACGCTATATAAATTTAAAACCATTAAAAAGTTTGTAGCATTTAATAATGTTAAATGCGGTTTTTTAAACGCTGCTTTTATTTGTTTTTACAGGAAGCTAAAAAATGGCAAACCAGAAAAGAGGTCCTTGACAATTTGTTGCCATTAGCAACAAGCCCTAAAATAGAGCCAGGTGATTTTGCGGAACTTGTGCGAGTTTTGAAAAAAGTAAGGAATAAATAAATGTGGTGTTCTGTGGCAGTAATTATAGCTGGACCTCTGGTGTTATGAAGACTGAAATCCTAATCACAAATATTTGGAAGAAAAACTTTATGAAAATAATATGCTATTTTTATTTTCAGGTGCTTAGTAAAGACTCTAATGTAATGATTGTAACCGTTGCAGCTAAATGCCTTTGCGGCCTGGCAATTGGACTTCGTAAGAAATTCAACCCATTTGCTGTTGCGGTAAGCCTTTCTGATACTGTTATAAAAAGTCATATCAATTTTTTGATAGATCGTGTACAAAATCATTGATTTTTAAGTTAATTTGGTCCTTGTCCCTTTTGCTTTTAGTTATATTACCATCAAGATGGTTAAATCAAATCGCGAAAATGAAAGGTTGCGAAATAGTTGGAAATGTAAAATCTCGAAAATTTAGGGCCACGAACATTTTGGGCTTTACAATATGTGTCTAGTAGTAACAATATGAACAAAATTTACTTACATTTTCAAGAGATGAATAATTTATTGTGTATCTATATTTAGTGTGTTGGTGCAATATTAGAAAAATTTAAGGAGAAGAAACTCATGGTAGTAGCTGCATTGAGAGATGCTATAGATGCCATATTTTTAACCGTAAGTAATATTTTTTTAACGTCTCAAAATGTTTTTTAAAAAAACAATAGTTTGAGTGGAGTGGAGTTGTGGCTTGATGATTATGATTCTTGGCTAATAATCGAAGGGTCCTGAGTTCATATGTAATTTTTCTAATGATAAGGACAATTTACAACTCCACTCCCAATGACTTTGTTTATGTAGAGCATCTTATGTGTATATGTTTTTCTTGTGAATAGGATTGCCACCTTTCAGAACGATAGTGAATGAATGGTTATCCTTGGCAATTTTTCTAAATTTAAAAAAAACTAAAATTGTGTTTTGGTTCAGATTGTAATTTTAAAATTTCAGATTATATTTTAAATTGTAAACAGCTTAAAAAAACATTTTTCTTTAACAGACTACTTTGCAAAGCATAATTGAAGACGTCCTAGCAGCTCTGGACAGCAAAAACCCATCTGTAAGGTCTGAGACAGCCTCATTCCTTGCACGTGCTATAAGGCATTGCACTCAAGCCACTTTGCCTAAGAGTGTTCTCAAGCCCCTCTCTGTAGCACTTGTCAAGGTAGGTACAATTTATCACATGGTATAAAAATGTTCTTGTGTAATTGTCATACCTGTTTTCTACCCAGTGCCTGTGTGATGTTTATCACATTTGCCGTAATGTAAAAGACCCTGTTACGTGTTGAGGAGTTAGTCTGTGGAGAATGATTATTGTAGACCCTGGCCATCTTTTTATAGTTTATATTAGTGTTAAAGTGTGAATAAAGCTCTGTCTATAGTATCAAACTAGTTTGACAAAAAAAGTGTGATGTGCCCAAATATGGTAGTGATATACCCAACTATGGTAGTGATGACATCATCATGTCCATATATGGGCAAATCATATTTTGTCACATAGTTTGATAGTGTAGACAGTGCTTGAGAATGAGCCAATGGTAATTATGTCCCTTCATCTTTATTAGTTCCAATGCCGCCAGTCAAGTATAATAATGTAAAGTGTAGGCAATATACTACTTCTCTTTAGTCAGTATACTTATGTTTTTTGGTTTTTTCTTAAGAAAATTGGTGATACATCACCAGAGGTACGTGATGCTGTCGCCCTCTCTCTTGGAACCGCTATGAAGGTTGTTAGCGAGAAACATCTGATGCCGTTTATTTCTGATCTAGACAAGATAAAGCAGGATAAAGTATGTTTATTGAAACCAGCTATAAATATATATAGTTTAACATTCACTTTAAAATTGTATAAGTATTGTACTCATTTTTCATTTTGTAGATAAAAGAATGTTGTGACAATGTTGAGCTCGCTACAGGAGGTGGCAAAAAGAAAAAAGAGAAACCGGCAGCAAAAGAACCAGCCAAGCCAGCTGCTGCTGCAGCACCAACAAAGTCTGCCGGACCTTCTAAAGCTAAAGCAGCTAAGGTATTGCAATACTAAATAGTTGTATAGTACCCATTGCAGAGGTCTCAACTAAAATGAAATATTGAGAGGCTTTATAAAAGCCGATCAAACACCTAGATTGGTTCCTCAACAGGTTTATGACAGCCACTGGGAGTATTTCCAAACATTATGATTAGTTCACCTGGGGAAAAACTTAAGCTCTGCCTGCACCATCAAACTTTATGTGACAAAACAATGTTCACAGGTCTATTCTTCAACAGAATCACCTTATTCTTTTTAGGCCAAGACCAGACCAGCATCAGCTTCTTCAGCAGGAAAAGCAACTAAATCAAAGAAGAAAACGAAAGCCAGTGAGGAATCTGAAAAGAAAACAGAAGCAGCCTACTCGGTAACATTTTTGATTTGTTCTTTGATGTTCATTTAGCACCATCACATACTAGTTGATAGGAGCATTCAATTCTTTAAAATACTCTTGATCTTGAATTCAGTGATGTCACAAATAGTTCTAGTGCTCATGAAAGAATTTTGGATTGATGTTTTTGTCGCAGGTTCTGCTCATGATATCCAAAGCTTTGTTTAAAGTTGTCTACACTATCAGACTAGTTTTCACAAAACAAAAGTGTGATGTGCCCAAAATACATGGTAGTGATATGATGTCATTGTGTCCATATATGGGCACATTTTTTTGTCACATAAAGTTTGATAGTGTGGACAGAGCTTTACAAATGTATTTTTGTTTTTACTAGCCTGAAGATGTTGATGAGAAGGCAGCAGATGCCTTACCTGCATCAATGCTTCAGCAACTGGCACATGCCAACTGGAAAGAGAGACTAGCAGGGATGGAAGAACTAACAACGGTATGTACTACAGTAGAACCCCTCTTTTGGGACACCCCTATTAAGGGACACATTCTTCTGAAACAAGGGGTTATATATGTTTAAATACTATGGCTAAACACCTATCAGGGAAATCATGATAATGATATTTAAACTACATTGAAGAATACATGTATACCAACCAGTTTTATGGAATGTTGTACTGATATATGGTTATTCTTTGTCACAATTCTCTTCACCTGATGATGGGCTATGCTCGAAACTGTTGTATTAATAAATTTATATTGAGGCAGTTTTAACTTGTTTTGATTTTGAAGAATACAGATGTCTGCACAATGCAATAATCTATAAAACTACAATTCAATTTGAAATGGTATCTTTTAATTGTAGAAAATTCACAATATGGAAAAAAAAGATATTGATTGTCAGTTGTACGTGAGACTAACGGCAAAGAAACCAGGCTATAAAGATGCCAACTTTCAGGTAAAATAATAGTAATTTATACATATTTGTATATAAGTTACAAACATGTGTTGTGACCTCTGTCAATAAGAAAAATGCATAGTTACATACATACATATATCCTACTTATTTTCAACATTTTTCAAAACCAATGTTTGTACCATGGTTACAATGTTCCAAAAGTAGTAGAGCCATAGCTTTGTTGTTTAAATCCCAAGGTCCAGGGATCAATATTGACCTAGTGTCAGGGTTGTAACTTTTTCTCTTTCTACTACACTTCCTAAGCCTCTAAAGATTCTTAGTTTGTAAGCACAATATATTATTTATACATTGCTGTAGGATGCATATAAAAAGAGAATAAAAATATTCACCTTTTATGAAATGGTACCATCTTCTTTCAGGTTTTGAAAGCCAAATTTGCATTGATTGGAATTCTAGCCGAAAAAGGGAAGTTCAGTCGTACATCTGCAGGTGTGTGTATTGGAGGAATTGTAGAGAAGATAGGTGACATCAAACAGTCTGCAACTGCCAAGGAAACAATGACCTCAATGGCAGAAGCATGTGGTCTACAATTTGTTGCACTTGAGGTTAGTTTGATCAAGGCAATCTAACAACACTGAGCTCGCCTTGCCGAGATAGGAACTTGTAACAGTCCTTTGATCTTATGTCTGGCCGCGACAAATACCAACAGTACTGTACTATTTACATATTCTCAATGGTGCGGTGTCTGTTAAGGGCATGGACATTTTTGTGTTACAGCCACAGATAAACCTTTTGATCTCCGAAGCTGGATCAGTACAGCATTAGCACAATACAAGCCAATCAGAGCAAAATCAGGGATGTCAAACTCATGCATTCTCGGTCTAATGCAGTCAGCTAGCCCAAGGGTGTCTGACTTTGAGTTGGTTGTACAATAGCAACCCCTCCTTTGGAACACCACTATTAAAGTGACACATACTCATGAAACAAGGTTTTACCACTACTTCCAACCTCTATTCAGGGGTTACCCATATTAAAAAGACAACATAAATCACATGCGGGGAAATATATGTTTTAATACAACTAACTCCTATTTAACGCTTTATTTTGTCCATAAGGTGTCCCCTTAATAGATGTTCTATGGTTAAATAATAATTTACAGTTGATTTTCATTGTGTTTTTTTCTAGGCTATATCATATGCTTTTGACAGTCAGAAAAACCCAAAGAACCAATCAGAGACTATTAACTGGTTTACACAGGCAATACAAGAATTCGGATTTGCGGCGTAAGTTTTCTTTAAATTGTCATTTCATACTAGTGTCCATTTAGCAAGTTTGTTTACACTCTGAGACAGGTGTCATTTAGCAAGGCACATGGTCAAAGGATAAGGCAGGGTTTACCGTACCTACAGAGCCAATAATATCGACATGGGTTCGAGACCGACTCACTTCAGTTCTGGTGTAGAACAAGTCTTCTTGGATAAGGACTATGGGACTATTACCACCTATCTGATAGGACAGTGATGAATTTGCTATTGGTAATCCTTGGCCACATGTGCCTAAATACATAAAATAATTTTTTTTTTTTGATAATGTGATGACTATATTACTATTTCAGAATAAAAGTTAAGAATTTCATATCATACATCAAGAAGGCTTTGGTAGCGACAAACCCAGCAATAAGAACATCTGCTATATCTACAGTAGGTGTGATGTTTATGTACATGGGTGCACCACTTAGAATGCTGTTTGAAGATGAGAAACCAGCCCTGTTGGCTCAAATAGATGCTGAGTTCCAAAAGGTAAATTTGCTGTATAAGAATATATATCTCTATAAGATTCAGATTGAATTGGTTATCATATGTACATGTAAAAACAATGAAACCGTATAGACTTGAAGAATTATATAAATAATGCAGAACACATTATACATAAAAACATTAACTTCTTGATACCAACTACACATCAGTACTGTAGGCTACTATTAGTACACTACATCTCACGCTGTACGAATATAAATCTTTTTTCCAAACAACTAAACCACTGTCTACACTATCAGACAAGTTTGACAAAAAAAGTGTGATGTTCCCAAATATGGTAGTGAAATGACATCATCATGTCACATTTTTTTTTTCACATAAAGTTTGAAAGTTTAGACAGAGCCTTACTGGCCTTGTAGAGTAATATCAATGATAACTATATTTTAATTTGTATGTTCGTCAAACCAGGTTACAGGCACCAGCCCACCAGCACCTTTCAGAGGAGTCAAGAAGGAAGAGAAAACTGATGATGTGGATGGTGATGACGGTGAAGAGGATAGAGATGAGGACGATGCTGATGTTGGGGGCGGTGCTGCTCCTAGTATTCAAGATCTTGTTCCACGAGTCGACATCTCCGATCAGATTACATCTGCTTTGATAGAGGAATTAGGAGATTCGAAATGGAAGGTCAGAGGTCAAGGATTAGAGAGAGTAAGATCATTTCAGAATATTAAAATTCATTGGTTTTGAAACAATATACAATTGTTGAGATTTTTGTAGTACTTGATTGAGTTTTTTTTTTTTTCAGGTTCAAACTATATTAAACGGTAATAAGTTTATTACACCAAACCTTGGAGAGTTGCCAACAGCGTTAAAACCCAGACTCAGTGACACAAACAAAATTCTTGTGAGAATTTCCATTTTTTATAGTTTTATTTTCCAAGTTTATTTGTGGATATAAAGTATACATGGTTTTGTACAGTGGATATTAAGGGGATCAAAAAAGCAAATTAATCTATAAAGCTTTTGAAGCTAAATATTGTACTGCTTTTTTTTTTTGTCAGTCTACCAACACTGCCAATATATGTACGCAACTAGCCCAGGCTATCGGTCCAGCCATCAAGGTACATGTCCGGACACTGGTTCCTGGTCTACTTATGCTCAACTGTGACAGTAAAGTAAGTGACCTCTCAATCTATGATTATATTTTGATATGATCTTATTTTTCTATGGCATATAGGATAAGATTTATACATATATATATATATGTACTTTTTTCTAGGCCTCTGTTAGAGCAGCAAGTATCACAGCAGTGTCTGCATGGGAGGAGCAGGTTGGCTTGGCTCCCTTTATTGAAGATGAACTGCTAAATACAGTCTTAGCTAAAGAGAGTCCATTTCTACGTATGGAGGTAAGTTGTTTGTTAAATTTCTTTTGGTCTCAATTGTTAAGTTGCAATGAACTGCACGTTGTTATAATGGATGCAGAGTTACAGTGTATTCTTTATTAAAGGTGGCAATGTACATGTCTAATATTCCAGACCTCCATCTCCCTTGAGACTCATTTGTTTTGTTGTGTGTTTAGGTGTTTGGCTGGTTAGAAGAGAAGCTTGCCAAGTACCACACGTTACCATCAGACCTAGCCCTCTCTGTGCCAATACTGTATGCTGCATTGGAAGATCGTAATCCAGATGTACGCAAAAAAGCCCAGGGCGTACTGCCGCTGTTCATGATGCATATATCATATGAGAAATGCGTCAAAATGACCAATAAATTAAAGGTAAATTATGTTTTAATTACTATCAGTTTATTTCACTAAATAATTGTACGGTACTTTGTGGTTGTCCTCTTAAATACCTCACTAGGAAGTTTAACAAAGAGGGGTAGTCTTATTAATTAGGATATTATGATTGTGATTATTATTTTTATTATTATTATTTACTAACAATTTTGATTTTCTTTATTTTAGCCATCCTCAAAAACACAAGTAATGCAAATTTTAGAAAAACAGCGACCAAACATACCAGCCAAACCTGAGAAACCAGGAAAAGCCAAGAAAACCAAGGCAGCAGAGGAAAAGAAAAGACCCAAAACGGCTCCACCTAAGGTAAGATTAGATTCAGTATAGTACATTTTTATTATATTTTTGTTATCGATATCAAAAATCCTTTAATTGTTCCAACTATTAAAGTTTTGCTCCAAATTAACTCTTTGCCAAGCGGTATTGCTAAATTCCAAATTAATTATTTTATTTTCATGATTATATGGGAATTGTCCATCCTTCAATTTTACTCAGAACTCTAAATAACTAATCTCCAGAATTTCGGGCAGTCAATGGTGACCATAATGCATACTCCTGAATTCGCTAGTTACACCCAAAATATATTTTATATCTGATTTTTATATTTAAAATACAATATATTTCACATTTATTTTTTTTAATTTTTATTTTATTATTTTCGGCAAACACATTAAAAAAACATAGAAACAAAAACAATTAGCTTGATTTATATATTTTTAAATTATTTTTAAGTTTTATATTTGCACTGATTTTTCACCCATTCCTTTTAATGGTATTCTTTCCCCCATTTGCTGTTTCGTTGATGTGTATACCTTTTTCTCTATCTATCTGTCCATCACTTAAGACTGAATCCTCCTCCACCGACACTTCACCAGTTGAGACAACCACCGCACCAACAACAACCACAAAGAAGAAGTCTGCTAGCAAACCTAAGGTAAGAGCATGGCACGTCTTTCACAGATAAACAAATTATTAATTTTAAAAATTTCAATTAATGGGTAGTAGTACACAAAAAATTGTAATACCTAATTCATCCTGGTGACCATTATAATTTAGGTTTTTAATAACTTTTAGTAACTCAAAATTTATAGTAGGTGTATTTTTTTAATAATACCTGTAGGCTAGACAATCTAGCTAAAAAACAGCCCAAAGTAAAACAAATTGCAAACACAGATTTTTCTTTTTTTAAATGGTCATATATGATGAGATCAAAATTTGAGCATCTCACCTCTGTCACACATCCTGATGATATGCAAATTAGCTTAAATATTCAAATTAGAGTGACATTACAGGGTTACCAATAGTGATTATTACTCATTATTATTTATATTACTATACTGTATGTAAGCATGTGTCTTGTTCTGAAGATAAAAATTACCTTAAGAGAGTCTAATTTGCATATTATTACAAGTGACTTTTTCAGTATTTAAAGTTTAATGCTAATTTTAAATCATGTAACATTTATTTTTGTTAGTATAAAAGTATTTATAGTAGGTTGCCAAGGTAAAAATATATTCTAAAAACATCATAGATGTGTTATTATTTAATTTGCCTCAAATATCTGTCTTTCTTTTCATTTATTTCTTTGATCTACTATTCTTTTAATTTGACTCTACTTTTCTTTTACATTCTTTTTGGTTTATTATCTTTTGTTTTTCGACTGTATTTGGTCAGTCTGGGAAATTTGGACTTAAGTCATCGTCAAAGAAACTGAGGTCAAAGGTAATATCTGGTCTCTAAATGGAAGTACTGTAAAGTGAATATGTAGATCTGTGATGTTAGTATTTTATAGGAAATCAAGTTCTGTCTTCAATATCTTTTAAATGTAGTATACTGTTAAAATAAATTACCGTAAATCTTAATGTAATAGTTTAAAGCAGAGGTAATTGTTTAATGAGTGTTTAACATTGTAATTCTTTAGGATCACTAATTTTTGGAACATAAAACTTTGTTTAAATATAATGTCTAAAATTCTAGTATTTATTTATTAATTTAATATAAACAATTACATCGTAAAGGAAAGGTTACAGTTTGAGGTCACACCATTTCTTCTCAACGTTCCAAACTACTGTATGTTGTCACAAATACTTATTATTACTAGGCTGAAGTAACCAGTAACCAGCCGGATCCCCCTCCTGCATCAGCTGCCCCACCCCCTGCATCAGCTGCCCCACCCCCTGCTGCTGCTACTACTACCAACAAGAAATCTAAACTGACAAAGGGAAAGGTAGGATGGTATTGACATTAGCACTATATAGTCACAGCCATTCACCCATTTATGATATTAATTATTAGTATTAATACCATATTTTTATTTACTAATCCTTTTTAAATTTCTAATATGGAATATTTCATTATACATGTAATAGTGCATATGGTTATTATATTTTATAAACAATTTTAGAAAATATTTAAAGTGAGGTATTAGATCATTTCAAACTATAACATTTAGGCTTCAAAACTAATCCGGTACATCATTGCACCCCAATAGTTGGTCTTTTTCAACTCTAAAATGTAGCTTTTTAATCCCAAGTCGTAATAATGATGTATTACTATTAGATCATTTCAAACTATAACATTTAGGCTTCAAAACTAATCCGGTACATCATTATTGCACCCCCATAGTAGGTCTTTTTCAATTCTAAAATTGTGACGCATTTTAATTTATAATTCCAGGTAATAAACTGCATTCATAAATAGTATATTTTGATAATTATTTTATTATATCTAACCTTTCCATTCATACTAACACATTAATTTGCTGGTACATAAGTCAATTACTGCTTGTTATTACGGTGTCAGGTGTTCTGGTATATTTTGACTCCATTTTGAAGTAAGCATTTTTCAAATAAGTGCACATTAATAGGCAATTTCTAAACAGCAAAGTTGTGAACTGTTCAAACAAGTACTCAGTACAACAACCATGCCATAAATGGAAGTTTAACCAAACGGTTGTTTATATTTATTATGCTATATCATCGTTATCTCTTTTGTATTTATTAATAACATTATGTAGTAATACTAATATTGATATATTTGTATTTTCAGTATCGTTTCATAGAGCATTATAGTACTTTGTATTGATATTGTTAGAGATGCATACTAACTTTTATTTTTTTCTAAAATACACAGTGCAGTAAGATTTTAGTAGAGCAAAAATAATTGAAATCTATTAACAAGTATTTGCATATAGTACAGTTTCTTTCTTTTGAGTATTTATTTTAAAAAGTGGAGAAGCTGTGTAGCGATTGAAAATAGATGAGGAATCCTATATTTTACTCATCTTCATCATTCATACAAATTTACATAATTACAATAAAACCTCTTTCACACCTGGTCCAGCGCGGGCAAATTGAATTGAAAGTCAATGTTTAGTTTTCATGCAGCTATGCGCATATCGATTGGCACATAACCGATTGGAGTGTCGTGAAAACGAAACATTGACGTTCAATTTGCCAGACCAGAACCGTGTCTGAACAAGTGTGAAAGACCCTTTAAGAAAACGAAAGGATAAACCTGTATGAATCCAGATTATATGGCATTTATTTTTAGGCAACATTTCTGGTTATTTATTTTGTAGGCAACAAAATCTAGCAAAAAACAGGAAGAAGAAGATGTTGGACCACCTGTTATCCTCAACAACTTAAAAGATAAAAGATTCAGAGATGAGGATAATCTAAAGGTACATCTGATGTCATTTTATTTTAACTATCAACATCATGTAATTCATGGCACACATTAAAGATTATAATATTATTACTACCATTATCAAATTTACTTCAATAATATATAATTTTTGTTTAAAGATATACAGTATTGTCCTCCAAGAACATGAAAAATTAATAAAATCAGACTTTGGGGCATTTTGTAGTTTTAATAAAGACAATTTTTTTTCGATCCAATTTCTGGTCAAATAGAATAGCTAAAATGTGACATAAAATGGCATATAAATAAATAAATAAAAAATTATTTTTTCAGGAGGACAATACAATCTTTAATACAGAAAAAATATTTTCTTTTTATTTATCTATGATAGGTGTTAAAATGGAATTTCAACGTACCACGTGATGAGATCATAGACCAGCTCAGAGAGCAGATGCAACCATGTGTTAACTCATCCCTGTATACTTCTCTCTTTCATGCTGACTTCAAGCACCACATTACAGCTATTGCTACTCTCAAAGAGGTACTTGCCACGTAGCTACAACTTTACATTAATTATTATTATTGTATTAATATTAGCTCTCTAAGTTTGAAGTATCTCAAACCATAGACATCTTCAGGATAGGCAGTTTATTGGACATTATATCTATATATTATTATCTTTATAGTATCAGGTCATATAACATGGTCACACTTTTCACTGGGTTCCGATAGAAATGCTGAGAGGGGATTCCATTGTGTGCAACTTAGGTGTTACTTTGCCTAGACATGCTTATACCAAGACAATCTAACAACAGGATGCAGAGCTCTGTAGATCAAATGATTTATCTGTGGCTGCGACACGATCAATTCCAAGCCCCTTGACATACACTGCACGCCGCGGAGAATTGTACATAGTACAGTACTGTTGGTATTTGTCGCAGCCAGACATAAGGTCAAAGAGTTTATGAGTAATGAGTTCCTATCTTAGCAAGGCGAGCTCAGTGTCCTGTGATTAGATTGCCTTGCTTATACAGTCCACTTCATTATATCATTATAATTCCGTCTTTCAAACATGCCTGAATGAATGACGTGTATTGTATATATCATATCAAACATAACAAATTAAAGCCAAATATTTGTAAGTTGTTTGAAATTTTATGGAAGATATCCACATTTACCGACAATTTTAAGCAGAAATGATTGCATTAGAGTTTGGCAACTCTAGTCAGTATTCTTAAATAGGTAATAATTTATCTAACCATTATTATTATTTTATTTTCTAGGCTGTTTCATCTTGTAAAGAAGCCAGTATTGGGGCATTAGACATCATCCTGAAGTGGGTAACACTGCGTTTCTTTGACACAAACACCAGTGTAAACATAAAGGCATTGGAGTTCTTGCAAGTTTTGTTCAACATGCTTGCAGAGGAAGACTATAGTATGCATGATTATGAGGCTTATGCATTCTTACCCTACCTTATTTTGAAGGTGAGTATAGAGAATTTGAGTGTGAGAAAAATGTTAGTATGACTTAAATCAATTCAAGCTCTGTCTACACTATCAAACTTTATGTGACAACAAAATTTGATGCACATCAATCTTTTTTGATCAAACTAGTTTGATAGTGTAGACAGGGCTTAAAAATGACTTATTGCTGTTTTAATGTGAATATAAAATTTGATGTCATGTAGCACTTTTAAATATGTACTTTTATTCATTGTTAACACAGTGTTTGATTTTAAAATTGTTTATTCAATGAGATTGATACTTTTTATCTAGATTGGAGAAAATAAAGAAAATCTCCGTAAGATGGTTCGAAACTGTATCAAAACGATTACAAAGATCTACCCAGCCAGTAAAGTCTTCCAATTCATTATAGACGGCCTTAAGTCCAAGAATGCTAGACAACGAACAGAGTGTCTCGACGAATTAGGCACCTTGATTGACCTGTATGGAATTAACGTATGTCAGCCAAGTCCTCCGAAGGCGCTAAAGGATATTGCCGCGCAGATCAGTGATAGAGACAACAGCGTACGCTCTGCAGCGCTTAATACGCTGGTTCAAGCGTATGCTATTGTCGGTGAGGGTATCTACAAAATGGTTGGCAGAGTAAGTTACTATTGACGTACAGTACACCTTGTTAGGTCCTGGTAATGTCTTCTTAAGAGAGGTGTCCCCTGAATAGAGGTTGGCCGTAGTGGTAAACACTTTTCACTAAGACAGTGTCGCCTCAATAGAGCTTTCTCCTGAAGAGGGGTGTCCCAAAGAAGGGAGTTCAAGTGTATTTCAAGTTGGTAATATTCACCCTGTTTGACAATTTTACATCATCAATGAACAGTTGCATTGTGGAAGGATTACAATTCAAATGGAACCTATGCTTCAATGGTTATTTATAATGATTTTCAAATTAAATACAGTATATTCAATTTAAATGAAAAGGATATGTTACATGAAAGGGCTTTTGATTTGCGATGACCTAGTTGCGTCATATCAATAGGGACATTGGGGTGTGCTTTCTAGCTTGATTCTAGGTCCAGACCAGGACCGACGTCACAACACAAACAAAAACCTCCTAATGTGAAATGTGCCATTTATTAAATATATGTCTGTTTTCTAGTTGAATGAAAAGGACGTAAGCTTATTGGAAGAAAGGATCAAACGATCAAGCAAGAAAGTGAAGTCTGCAGCGCCACCTAAAACAGCACCAGCACAGGAATCAAAGCTAACTAAACAGGATGTTAAAAAATCTTCTGTCCCGTAAGTATACACTACATTGTCCTATTACTGAAGTTGTGACTGTTCTACTGGTCAATATAAAGTTAGACAAAATTTATAAAATATAGTTTCAGGTGCACTCTATTGAACAATTCTGTTTTAGTACAATATATGAACTGTATTATAAATGCGTTAAGTTATATATAATTGTTTATATGTAATTGTTAAAGATATTCAGTATTTTGGTTTAGTAGTTTATTTTTAATTTATTATTTACATCAACATCTCCTTTAAATAATAGAATAGTCTATTTTCTCCATTATGGGACAGAGTGTTCATTCATTTGCATGTCAGTGTTTCATTATGTATCATCATTTTTTTAATCATTTATTTCATAGGTATAAAGCTATGTCTGTGTATCCATATATCATATTCATTGTCACACTAACTCTTTCCTTAGCTTATCTTAAAAGATTCTGAAGATTTTCTAACATATATACACCCTTCATTTAAGACACCCATATTAAGGGGAAACTTTCCAGTGAAACAAATAAGCCAAATTTAAAATGTAATAACTACTATTAAGGGGACACCTTCAAGACCCAAGCAAACTGTCCCAGATTTACTGTATTATGTGTTCTTATAGTTTTGTATAATACATATGCATGACGGTATACACTCTACATTGTGTAGTGACTTTTTGATTGCAAGAAAATAGTAAGAAAACGGGTGTATTCGACTGGTCTGTTTGAGCAAATAGGCAGCAGACCTAGCTTCTTAAACAGAGAAACTGCGAGGTATTTTTGTGCGAGTGACCAGTCGAACACTCCTAGTGTAATCAGTTGCACATGCTTTACACTCTATGTTGTTATAGCTTCCCACCCAAGGGATGAACATTTCTAACGATATAGATTAGATTGAAAGCAGATACTCTTTGTTAATTAATGTCAAGATATGATGAACCTATTAACAATTAAATAGCAAAAGGTTTCCTATTTTCTAGAAGTTTTATCAGATAATCTATATTTTTTTTGCACTTGTAACATGATCACAGTGCTGATTTTGCCATGTTTGTTTCCTACATACCATACTTAACGTCATCGTCATTTCAATCATTTTAATTTTTGTAGTCATGGAAGGAGGCGTAGCAGTAACAGGTGTGTCTGCTTTATCATGGTTCATGATAACTGCATCATCTCTCAGTTGTCATGGCAACTTTATCAGTTGTCATGACAATTGATAACGGCTACTTCACTGAGATCGTCACACCATTAAAATAGCATACTGTGTACTGACACTTTGCCAAGGCAAAAACAAAAATCTGGTTTTTATCATAAACCTACTTATAGAAAATCTCAGTGAAGTTGCTTTTTAACCAGATTGCATACTTGAGTGATGATAAATGCAAGGTTTTATTTCACAGGGTTGAATGAAGTGCAGTCTGTTTGGGAGTCTAGGGTATAATGGTTTAAACATAATGAATGCTCTATTATTCATTTGAATAATTCTAGCTGCATTAGCATGATACACTAGTGTTCTGGCAATGGTTATGGTTTTGCTTGATATCTTTTCTTTTTCGAGGTTATGAATGTGTTTTTCTAAGATCAGTTTAGTAGCTTAATAAAGGTACACTTATATAAATGTTTAGACCTCTTGTGTGGATGTTGTGCTAGATTTGGTGGAGGATTTGAGTCTGACCTGCCCACAATCAACCTGCACATATTGCATGCATACCCCTGAGTATTGTATTCTTTAAATTTAATGATTAAAAGCAAAGTATGATACTGTATCTATATACATTATCATGCATGTTTTAGGTTTCAGCTTTGACGTCCATATGAAACAGTACTATGATAAATAATGTTGGCTACTTCCATGGTATCAAGTTAAAAATAAATTATGAAATAAAGTATAGTAATAATTAAATTGATATTAATTTAAAGTTAAAAGTGAAAGTAAAGGTAAGTAATTAACTTATTTGTATAATTTGTTTGTTTCAATAATAGGTATTTTGTAATGCAAGAAATGTGCATGTTAAAAAAATATATATAAAAAAGAATTACTATAATATATAAATTTTATAAAAAACCATGCATTTTCAGAGCACCATCTAATGGCAGCGACCGGCCTTCTACAGCACCTTCACAGACATCTAGCAACATCCGCAACTCCAATGTCCCACAGGTGTTCAAACTTGATCTTGATGGTCTAGGCCTAAATGATGGAGATTCCAATGATAACATTCCCCAGCTTGAAGACATGGACCACGTACAGGATCTGTTGACTGATGCTGTTAAACTACCGGAACGAAGGTATGTTCTGAAATCTAGCGATTTATAATATAATAAACATCATTTAAGGGATTTGTATTAATCAACTCAGGATCAGTTATAATTATAACAATCAGAAAATTATCAACAACTTCAGTCAATTAATAATTTTTATTTTTTTTTCGCAGGTTGCAGAAACCTAATTTAACTGTCGCTCAACTTGACTTCATTATATCACAAATTGCCAGCAATGATATAGCAATCAGTTTGCAGTCTTTGAAACAGGTAAATGTTTTTAATTTAGTGGTTAAGGGTCTATGTCTACCAGTATGGTTGGTAAGGTTTCAACCTAACCACTTTTTCACAGAGACCTTTGACAACCCTGGCCTTTTCCTGCAACCACCACACCATTTTATTCCTCATGGCTACAGCCATTATATAGAAAAAACTGGGTTCAAATTCCTAAGAACAACTCCCAGTCCACTCGGCTGTAAATGAGTACCTGGTTGAAAATTACTAGGAAACAAAAAGGTGATGTGGAAAGGAACTGGCCACCCTAACACATAATGTCGAGGCCTAATACATTGATCTCCCAACAGATCATTCTCCACAATCACAGGGCTCACATTTACCTTTATATATCTTTTGTTAAGTGACATTCATTTTACTTTTTTTTTTGTCTCATAACAGCTAGATGAGGCATTACAAGATTCAGATCGTTGTAAAGTACTCACTGATCACGTTGACCAGTTAGTAGTTACAACATCACTACAGCTGCGAATGGCATTTAGCAAGTACATGTCAGATGAAAACACATCAAAAGATGTTATTAGAATGTATAGGTGTTTAGTGGCACTCCTTATGTCGGTGAGGATAATATATTGTTTTTTAATCATGTCTATTACTAATTGATTTGTCTTTCGTCTCTATTTGTGTTTTCAGTAGTTTTAACTACTGTATGTAAAGTTACTATAACTTGATTTCTGTATAAACCGTTTATTAAACCTCAATTAATACTAAAAACTGTAAAAATCATCTAACTTCCTATGTGTTCAATGGACTAGTATATTTAAATTTAACACCAAGTTCTGTTTTTGTTGTAAGGGCTAGCAAATTGTCATTGTGCTACTAAAATCTACACCTAATTAGCTAGTGAGATTGTGAAAACTATTTTATGGCCAACTGACCGATTTTTCAAAATGTATTTTATACTTAAACTCTGTCTACACTATCAAACTAGTTTGACAAAAAGTGTGTGATGTGCCCAAATATGGCAGTGATATGCCCAAATATGGTAGTGGTATGACATTGTGCCCATATATGGGCACATCACATTTCGTTATCACATAAAGTTTGATAGTGTGGACAGAGCTTTACAGCTATAACTAATTATCAAATCTTTGTTCTCAGCTGTTCCAAAATAGAATGCTTGCAACCAAGGCATCAAAGGACGTGCTCTGTGACCTGGTCAATGGTCTTATCACCGTCCTCATAGACAACCGATTAGAGTCGTTTGAGGAAGGTCCACAAGTGATTCGGTCAATTAACATGTTGATGGTCAAAGTACTTGATCAGAGTGACCCAACCAATAGCATGTGGTACAGTATTTTTTATTTCAATTATTTTAAAAATTAATATTTGACGGCTGTACACATCTTTTTGAGTGTAAGCCAATGTAGCATTGCTTTCAGTACATTATGTATTGCATTTATTATATTTTGTTGAAAGATCTACATTTATCAAGGCAATCTAACAACAGGATGCTGAGCTCCAGAGATCAAAGGGTTTATCTGTGGCTGCGACACAATCAGTTCCATGCCCCTTAATATACACCACGTGCTGCGGAGGATATGTATATAGTACAGTACTGTTGGTATTTGTCACAGCCAGACATAAGATCAAAGAACTGTTACGAGTTCCTATCTTGGCAAGGCGAGCTTAGTGTCGTGTTGTTAGATTGCCTTGCTTTTATACATACTTTATTTAAAAGATTTTTTTATTTCTAATTTCAGCGCATTATTAAAACTTCTTCAAGAATATGTTGCTCAAGAAAGTAGTTCACAAAAATTTGTGCAACTTATTATGAAAGTGAGTAACCTGTGCTATAAATAAACTAAACTTAGCCTATCTATACTCAAAGCTCTGTCTACACTATCAAACTTGATTTGATGTACCCATATTTGGACATGATGATGTCATATTACTACCATATTTGGGCACATCACACTTTTTTGTCGAACTAGTTTGATAGTGTAGATAATAGAGCTAAATCTCTATTTATATACATGTTTGTTATATATAGTGGTAGCTATGGTGGGCATGAAGAGAAATAAATATAACAAAGTTGAACTCACTGGCAAAATATGTATAATGTCAACGTGCCCTTTGAACATACAGATTTCATTTTAAGCTTTCAATATCTAATTTTGTGATGAATTCATTTTTTTATTTAGTGTTTATGGAGAATGGTTAGATCAATGCCGGAGATTATCCATGATATCAACGTAGAGCGGCTGTTACTGTCACTGCATGTATTCCTGAAGGCTTTCCCAAGTGCCGTCTGGAAGGAGAGGACCAACGACACTCCACTTAGAACCATTAAAACTATTCTACACTCCTTAGCCAAGATTCTTGGTGCTAAGGTATGATGGTGGTTGTGGTTCTGATGTTGGTGGTAATAATAACTATGGTGATGTGGTTATTATGTTGTTGGTAGTGGTGGTGATGTGGTTGTTATGGTGTTGGTGATGGTATGGCAATGATGATGGTAATGGTGGTGATGTGGTTATTATATGGTGATGGTAGTGGTGGTGTGGTTATTATGGTGTTGGTGATGGTAGGATGGTAATTGTGGTGATGTGGTTATTATATGGTGGGGGTGGTGATTATATGGTGGGGGTGGTGATTATATGGTGGGGGTGGTGATGTGGTTATTGTGGTGTTGGTGATGGTATGATGATGGTAGTGGTTGTGATGTGGTTATTTTGGTGATGGTATGATGATGATGGTAGTGGTGGTGTGGTTATTATGGTGTTGGTGATGTAGGATGGTAGTGGTGGTGATGTGGTTATTATAATATGGTGGTGGTGATGTGGTTATTGTGGTGTTGGTGATGGTATGATGATGATGGTAGTGGTTGTGATGTGGTTATTATATGGTGGTGGTGGTGATGTGGTTATTGTGGTGTTGGTGATGGTATGATGATGATGGTAGTGGTGGTGATGTGGTTATTATTGTGTTGGTGATGAAGGTGATAGGGAATGGTAGAGGTGATGGTGACAATGGTCCTGGTTGTGGAGAGGATACATTTATGATTTTGTATTCATTTATCATTTTTGTATTTTTACACAGGTTTTGAATAATCTTGTGTTGATTAATGATAAAAATTCAGAAGTCGAACTCTACTTAAAGAAGATTGTGAAGAACAATCGTAAATCAGTTGGAGGCGATCACATTAATGGTTCAGTCCAAGAAACACGTAGTCATGTGAGCATTAAGTCCATTCACAGTAAAATTATAACATTATTAATACCTAATATTTTGTGATCATCTCTTGATCTTGAGGACCAATAATAATACATACATATCTTTAAAAAATTATTAATATTGTAAACTTAATTTTAGTTTAGTTGAAAGCCTAAATATTCAGTTCATTCAATATTAAATGAAATAGGCGCTCAGGAAGTGAGAGAAATACATAGCAAAACACAGAGAGCAACAGAAGACATGCTATTTAGTATTTGGCCCATTGAAGTTGGAAAACTTGAGATTTCATTAAAATTTTGCAACATCTGCTGATCAATGTATCGATTTTCTTGATTAAAAATCAATAGGCATAGTGTGTTGGTATATATAAACTTGAAAATCGTGTACGAACAAAGTATTTTTAATTGCATATTTCCAAATCAGGTATAAATATGATGTACAATTAAGTTGTTCATTGAACCATGGCATTTGACAAATATATATTTTTTTATTTCTTAGTCTTCATCGTCCAGTAAATTAGCATCTCCCAGAAGAGCATCAGCTCGAACCAATGATATACTTGCAGAAATATTCAAAAGAATTGGTTCCAAGGAGAACACAAGAGAGGTATGATTTAAATAATGCTTTATTTTATTTATCTTTTATGTGTCCTTTCAAAATAAAGGTATGTTTAAATATACATAATCAGTTTCAATGAAAGAACAAATCTCTTCTTTCATTTTTTTATATATTTCGTCTATTTTAACCATAATTTATTAGTTCCGGACTTCTAAAAGCATAGCATACTTCGACAGACCTCAAAATATACTGAACCTAATCTTCTAAATAGTCTTTTCCAAAAAAAAATGCCTTAAAAACTGTGCCTGGTCTTCGGTCCAGTTGTAATAGTTTTAATAGAAAAAGTTTTTATCTTGTTTGTATTTTTTGTTAAAGAATGCAAATTATATTGAACAAAGTGATGACTTACAAAAGGTAAAACAAAGCGGTTAATATTTTTACTAGTGCATCTTTGTATGTGTCAAGTGTTAGTATTATATAGTGTCTGCTATGAACTGTTTACCTACTACTATTCTTGGGTGAAAGCCAGGGGTGTGCAGATTAAAGGGGTGCCCATTTAAGTCACCAATTTATTTATTTATTCGACATTGTTTTACAAGAGTAGGTCTAACAGCTGACTTAAAGAGGCCCTCTTAAAAACAATACAAAATTATACAAACGACATTCAAACATAAACTTACAAGAGGATTCATAAAAGTTTAAAATGTTCAATAATTTATAAGGAAAAAAATCAATATCTACATCGACATACAGTTTATTCTCCGTGAAATGTATTTACTGTAGTAGTGAAATTCATTTCATGACTAGTTCGTCTCTCCACATCTATTATAGTAAAGTACCCCTTAATGATAGGAGTGAAAGATAATAGATTGATCTGTTATGAAATTCAATTTCTAACACCTTTTGTTGGTGTGTGGGTTTAGCAAGGAGAAGAAATACCATAGTGTACTGTAGTATCAGATTTAGAAAGAAACAGGACAGAACATAAAGTCTCTCCCAAACAGTTTGCTTATGTCGTTTTTGCCTATCATGTCAGCTACATTGATTTGCATTACATGCTTCATATTTTTGTAAGATAAGACAGTCTGCCATTTAAACATTCCTTATTCAGTCATTTTTTCATAACTTATCACACAGCTTGCGATTGCTTGATAGGTGATTTTTTTGTGTGCTTTTTATCTATGATGAAACAAAATTATAAATAGTTGATGATGAAGTTGTTTTTACTTTAAATATCACTGATTATTATCTTATCAGTTTGTCTGATTAACATTGAAAAATACATGAATACAAAGATATCTTTTATTTATTTAATATTTGTTTGAATTATTGTAATATTGTGTTTATTGCTCTTAGCTTTTAAAATGTATTTACATTGCAGTTTATTTTTCACACCATTGTAGTTGTATTCTGCAGTCTTTTGTTGACAAATTCTTTGATATTAAATTCTCCGAATTTGTCTTTAAATTCAAGTCCAAGAGAACACATGTTACCTAAGAATATTATAGTGACCAATCATCTATAATACAAGCAGAAGTCTTCATTTTGTGATTCCAAAGTAACCATGGACAAAAATAAATCTTGCTCTAGAAACTATCATAGAAATAAAAAATCTAGGAGTCTTTAAAAAGTGTCACTCTTACCTGTGAAAAAAAGTATATTTTGTTTATCTTATATTTTATACAGGGCTTAGCTGAGCTCTTTGATTTCAAGTGCAAATACCCAGATGTAGATATTGAACCCTTCCTCAAGAAGACGTCCCCCTTCTTCCAAAGCTACATTGAAAGAGGTTTGAAGAATATCGCTACAGAGCGCGAGAAAGCCCAGTCAGAGAAACAAAGGAGTAAAGAAAACAGTGTCACAAGTGTGGATAGTATAAGTATGACTACTGTTTATTGATTATGCATACTGATTGATTTATTGATAATCAGTTTTTTTATATTGTTTGATTATATCGATTGATTATATTAATTGATTAGATTGATTGATTATATCGATTGATTACAGTATATTGATTGATTATATTAATTGATTATACTGATTGATTAAATAATTATGTAAAGAGATTGATTTATTGATTATCAGTCAATTATATTGATGTATTGATTATATAAACTGATTATGAATTTATTCATAATCATAAATATTTTGATGGCTGGTTCCTTAACCACTTGGCCTTTTTTTTAAGGCTCATCAGAAGGAGGAACACCAGCAAGCCAAGATGTGTCCACGTCACAGCTACGTGATCGTCTCAAAGTCCTACGTGCTAGATGTGGGCTAGACAATGGTAGCGAGGCAGTGCAAGAATCCGCACCAGTTAAACAAGGCAAACCGGAGTTAGTTAGTTCATCATCAATAGAATCAGATACACCTGTAAGTATTTATTTATTTACTTGTCACCTCTAAAATAAATTGATCGCTTTTAAATTCTGCTGAAATGAATGTTTTGTTTTTAATTTAAAACTCAACTATTAACTATAAAATAGAAAAGTTTGTTCTTTATTTGTTTTATTTCTGTGTTTAAATATTTGTTTTCACAGCCCATCGTAGTAGTAAACTATTTACTAATGTAATCTAAATTTCATTTAGCATTTTCTTTAATTGGTAAATGTATAATTTATATTAAAGAGTGGAGCTAGTAGTCATCAGAGTGAAGAAGTCATAGACCAGGTAATACTATAGATGTGTTTTTTTACATCTATGACTAGTGCATCCTATTAACAGTGTGTGAATTAAAAGTGTGAAACTATGGGGATGAGGTATATACAGTGTTGAATCTCAATTGAGGCATTGTTTCATGACTGAATTTAGAGTTATCAACATTTTTTGGCTGTGCAATTAGCAAAATTCAAAATCAATATTTTATTTGTTTTTTTTTTCCTTTTGGTAAACCATGAACAATATACTTACTATTTTGCTACATTTCTGCTACTAGCAAAATAGTGAGTCTAGTTTTTATGTTTTACCAAAGGAACAAAATACAAACATAAATCTTTTGAAACCGGATGATTTTTTTTGTTAACATTTTAAATACCTTCTTTGACATGTGAGCTATTACATTGTGCAGAAAATCCTGTTTTTTTAATTAATATATTTTTTATATATATATATATATATATATAAACAAATCAGGCAAATACATTTATATATTCTTATTATATCTATTATATTCATATTCTGTATAGATGATATGCAGAGAATGCTTTGAATAGATATATTGTTAGCAGGTTTAATATCATTTCCTTTCCTGTCCACTATGCTATAATATATGCATAAGTAGCTATTGTTCTTTATAAGTACTTAGTATGGTTGACCTCTGACCTGATGTCCACTGTGATAATATATTGAGAATCATTTAATGAATATTCAAGTATGTTATACTACTGTAATTGCATTTATTTTTGTTTTCAATTTCATCAAGGCTCTGTTTCATTTTATATACTATGAATAAATTGAATTATAGTGAGCCTTGAACGTAACAAATGAAATTACAAAATAAATATGTATCATTTTCCAGTTGAGTACCCTCATAATTAACTTATTCCTGGATTGTTTTGACATTACTACTTATTAATTTAATTATGCATTCTAATATTTTTATAATTATTACTGTACTAACAATGATATAAATTGTAGGTCATTTGCTATGTTGCTGTAATATGTTATACTGATGAACTTGAAAAATAACATGTGTAGCAAAACCTAGACCATTTTATTATACGGCCAGTAAAGTATTTTTATTTTATTTCAAATTTATTTATCGAGAGTAACCCTTCCAGATAGACAAATTAATGCCAGTTGATATTCATTGATATTCTGTTTGTTGGCTAATAATATATGACAACCCTTTCAAATGTTCAAGCCCCTCAGAGAAGACGTTGGTACATATACCTACTCAAAATTTGTGTAAAAAGCAAGGCCGTATCGAGAGGTTAAAAACAGATGAGGCAAAGATGCTTTAATTTTAATAATTAATATAAAATATGATTTTTGCTGGGGAATTTGGGTGGGTAGTGAACATTTCAGATGACAATGCAAGGAGTTGACCAATGACAAGCGACAGTTTGAATAATTCATCGCCTGTGATTGGTCAAATCACTATGTTGCGTCTCTAATGGGAACCATGCTTTGAGACTACATGTATTTAGTGCTATGAATTTTTCGTTGATAAAGTCAGTTATGCATGATAAATTCTATTTTTAGATATCAAGCAAACTTTTTTTTTTTTTCTCCAAGTGTTTCACAATGCAAGCTTTTCACTGCACTTTATTTTAGCATCTTTTTTTTTTTATATATTATCTTTTATTTTAAAATTTATGATTTTGTTTATTTGAAAGCGTAATCTTATGCCACACTTGTATCAGCCACAAAGGGTAAGAAAATTCTGTCCAAAAACTTTTTTCTTTTTGCATCAAGCTTTGCAAGAACTTTTATTTTACATTGTTACAACCTTTTGCTATGAACTTCTGTTGCCTGTGTTATGTAATGAATGAATCTCTTAAGAAGCTCTGTCTACATGATCAAATTAGTTTTACAAAAAAATGTATGATGTGCCCAAGTATGGTAGTGATATCATGTCATCATCATGAGCACATCACATTTTTTTTCACATAAAGTTTGATAGTGAAGACAGAGCTTTAATAACATACACTGTAAACATTATATTTCAAGTTCAGAGATTTCAAGTTAGGGTACCTTGTTAAGCTGTATGTGATGTGCCCATATATAGACATATTTGGGTATATCACTACCATATTTGGGCACATCACACTTTTTTTTGTCAAACTACTTGATAGTGTTTCGGGTGTCTTCCCTTAAATGCTACTACATTTTAGATATTACAGTGAATGACTTTGCCTAAATCACTCAGGGTTCATACCGGTCATTGACGAACGAATAAATCAAGGAATGTTACAAAAATATTTATCCAGGCCGGGTAATCTGGCTTTCAGTAAAAAGTTGTGGAAATTCTTTTGCGATCCAACAAATTGTCTCCTTAAGGCAGTCCCCTGAATAAGGATTGGCTGTTGACATATTGACATCACTCTTAATAAAGGTGTTGAAGTGGAGTCCACTGTAATATAATAACAGAATATTTCCGTTTTTGCTTGGCTATGACATAAACATTTTAACCTTTAACCTGTCATTTAAAAATGTTCTAAGCGAAAAGTCATGACATTTTGATTACAAATGTCATAGAAATTAACTCTTTGAGAACGTGCATGAACTCTGAATCAGGTGGAGGTATTTTTAAAGTGAATTATAAAGTTGGGAATCCTTTATTTTTTAGATAATGTTCTAGATAATGTTCCATTATATATAGAACAAAATTTTTTCTTTTTTGTTTTATAGAATAGTACTCATCTTATTTTAATAGTAAAACATAGTTATACGCTTAAAAATGCCTATTACGTCAAATACTATAGTTTAGCCAACTCCTTCTAGGTAGAAACTAGTATGGCCTAATGAAAAGGGTTATCAGACTAGCAATAGAAGAGGCATGGGTTCGAGATGTGTCTTTGCCATATTGCTTGTATCCTTAGACAAGATACCCTGCAGTATAGAGAAGAAGTAAATAACACATTTGATTTGACTACTACTACTATAATAACTGTACGTTTCTGATAAACCAATTATTATGTATATTATTACAAGACTTCTAAGGGAATGCACTATTAATTTTTGCATTTGAAGATTTTTTTTTTTTTGCATTACATTTTTAATTGCTTTTTCAAACATTTTATTCTTTTTTTTATACTTTGCTTTGCGCTGTAATTATTTTTTACAATTTTTTTTTTTTTATATTTTTATTTTCTTTTATTCTTCCTCTTCTAGGTGCATTTTAAATGTTCACTTCCTATTTACATATTTAATTTATGTTATGTATATATATTATTATTTTCTTCTTTTATTTTATGTTAATTCAATTTCCTTTAACTGTCTTGCACATTTTGAATGAAACCTATTAATAAGGGGACACCTTTTGTACCCAGCAAAGTTTCCTCTTAATTGGGATTTCCCTTGAATAGGGTTTGGACACAGTGTTAAAACATATATTGGCCCTTGTTGGTTTCATGGTAAAGTGTCCCCTTAATAAGGGTGTCCCGAATTTCCTGTTCACTTGTGATACATTTTGAAAAATCGTTTTAGTTTTGGAATAATTTACGATGACAATGAAAGCATATATACACTTTGAAGCCTCTAAATGATTATATGATATGATTATATTATAAAATCAGACATGAATAAAACATTATTTTACTTCTGTTTCCATTTAACAAGTAGTATAACTTATAAAATAAAATAATAGTTTTAAAATGCCTCAATGGAATAGTGTATGTTTTTTTTTAATATGTCTCGTATTCTGTATTTGAATATTGCAGTTAGAAATGTGAGAGTTAATGACAAAACATAATAAAGAATACCTACTGCAAAATTACCTTTTATTAAAGCCACATGCCCATTGTATCTAACAAAAGAAAGTTCACAATAGGAATCCATAGACCAACTACAGCATTTTTCCTTTATCCTAGTAAAACAATATGTGAATATATTAAAGCAGAAGTGATAAGGTTTTGTGTATACAGAATTCAATTTTAAACCATATTTAGGAATTGAATGTTGTATACAATATCAATTAGTTATTATTTATTCATTGAGATGAGCAGGATCAGTGAGATGTAATTTACATCTTTCCTGATATAATTGAGCAAAGTTTGTTTGACTGTCGCAAAATTGGTTGTTTTGGGGCAATAATTGAAAGAGACAGTAACATAACAAATAACATGAATGAAATCTCTCTAATAACAAGTTTATTCCAGATTTATGTGAAATGAATGAAACAAGGTTTTCTTGCCGTTTTTTGTGTTTTCTTTTTGTTTTGTTTTTTGAGTGATAAATTGTATTACTAAATTTCTGATTTTGCGGGTTTTTATTTGTTTTAGATTACCCTTGGATCGAGCAGTTCAACGTCGTCAACACAAGCGCAAGTACCGAACACGAACGTTGACGATCTTAGGAAACGTCTGGAACGAATAAAGAAAGGAGGCAGTATGAATTGAGAATATAAATCCTGATATGATTGCTTGGCTGATTATTAAGTTGTTTATGCCACCAACAGCAAAAGAAAGAGAATTTAATTATCTTTGAATAAAAGATTTTAAAATGGGAATGGTACCCATATATGGACATGATGATGTCAGTCACTACCATATTCGAACATATCACTACCATATTTGGGCAAATCACACTTTTTTTGTCAAACTAGTTTGATAGTGTAACAGAGCTTTATAAAAGTACAAAAGTTAGAATATGCAGTTTCTTCTTGGCCATAAATCTCAAGAAAACACAGAAAAATAGATTATACTGTAACTTCTCGGAATGTTTAATTCTAACACAAAAAAATATTTACAAATTTATAAATAAGTGGCAAATAAAAAACAATTTTGGGTATTTTCTCCATACAGGCTGGAGCAATGGTTTTTCTATTTTCGACTGGTTTGTTTCCAAAATTCAAAGTTAGCAACTTATATTATTCAATTCAAACTACTTTAAAATCGATGACTACTTTGTACAGAATGAAGAAGATACAGTATATTTTATGCATGTACGAGCATTTCCGCTGTTATAAGAGAAAAGGCAAATATTTTTCAACAAATGCACACTACCCAAATACTTTCATATTTCCATTTTTCCTAAATAAATTGTGGATATTTTGATATATTTTCTGCTTAAATGGGTTATCTTATTTCGGTTGCCTATATTGGCAAGTAATTAATATTCGCTTTGCAAATCTAGTCTATGAATATTCATAGTTTTGGTTTATTTTGGTTCAAAGTTTAGAAAATATACAGAGGAGAAAAAAAAGAGTTGAGCAAAAAAGATATTTTGATGTAGAAATGTACTTACTGTTTTGTGTGAATTATTAAATGGTTGTGTTTTCTAGCAATATTGATAAAAATATAAATACTGTAATTATCTCGTACAATGTCACACTATAAATTTACAATCAGGTTTATGAATATTCATATTGTTTCATAAATAAATATTGATTATTCATAGATCTGATTTGCATGTGTTATTGTATAAATCAATGCTATGCATTTTAATAACAATATGACAACTTCATCCTGAAGATAGCTTTTGAATATTCATATGCAGTGGATTATTTATCTATAATTTACATAATATTCATAGAATTGCGTTGAATATTCATAGTATAATAGGTGAATATTTATAATTAATATTCACAAATCACATTGAAAATGTTAAACAATGTTCATGAATATTAAATTTATGTTTATTCATAGGTTAATAAGTGAATATTTATAATGAAATTAATATTCATAGAATTGCATTGAATATTAAATAAATGTTTTCATGAATATTAATATTATGTTTATTCATAGATTAATAGGTGGGTATGTATAATAATATTCAATATTAACATATGTTAATAGATAATGTTTATTGAATGAATATTCATTTCATTGTTTTTTATATGGCCTAGAAAAACAAAATATGCAAAAAGCTTTTCTTATTTTTAAAATACTTTGTGTGTAGACTATTGTTGTTGTTTGACGCTTATATTTGCCAATTATTTTTCAGCTGAATGTATTTTAAATTCTTTTGGTTTCAAGATTGTTCAGTTGTTTTTGAAAATATGTCACAGAAAAGTATTGATACAGGATAAGATAATGACTTATTGATATAAAGTTGCTTCCTAAATCTGAAATATAGAAATTAGAGAGAAGAATTTTAGTAAATGAATGAAGTATAATGCAATTAATTTTTAACTAAATGCATTACACTAATACAATTATTAGAGTACAAAAGATGCTTGCTACAAGCCCATAGCCAGTGGGGTTCAAATGAAACCCCCTTTTTCCCTTTCAATCTAGGGACCAGCGTAGAAATAAATAGGCCAAACTAGCCTAGCTCATGAAAAAATCGGTCCCATTTTGTGAATAAAGGCACCCTATATCCTGGCTATGGACTTGTACTATCCAATCTATATTTTAGAGAGCACATTGCGAATTAAATTAATTGTACAGAGTTTATTGATGCTGTATGTTGTGCTATTGAATGTCAAAAACATAAACATTTCATGCAAACAAATAGCATATTCTAATGAAAAATATGAGTGTTAATTCATACAGTATATCATATAGAGAATAGTATGACAGATTTTTTTAATGGTGAGTCGAAAATACAAACGAAAATAAAATTCATGTTCATATGGGTTCGACAAAAAACAAAATTTTTGTATAAGAGTATTAGCATACATCATTATTAAATTCATAGATTATTATTAGTCCTACAGCATTTAATGTTACAGTATTACATCATTGTAAACTAAATCATGTAATGGTAGAATGGTAACCCAACCACAATCAACTTAAAATCAAATAATATGTTATTGTGTTATACAGTATTTAAAAAGGCGGATGAATGCTATTTGCATGCGGATGCGATGAAAAAATAAAATAACTAAAAGTTATGTATTGTATCTTGTATGTCTGTTGTTCTGTTATAAATTGGTGATGCTTATAGGAATTAGTTAATTTTTTTTTGATTGAAAGCTTCAATTGCGATTACGTCATCACTAACTGATTCCGTGTGAACGATCATCATTACACGCTTCAATGAACAACCACGTGCATATCCTACGCGTGACGTGTCTCAGCTCCTCTACTAAGACCGCAAACAAACAAAACAGGTCACGCTTCACATATCGAATCGAAGTGTGTGTATTATAATTTGTGTATATTTATCATAATACTGTTGTGTGTTCCTTCCTCGTTTGTTAATATTATTAACGAATGTTTCTGGCAACTAAACTAACAAATTACACGTTTTTGCGATCTGTACGTCTCACGGCCAACAGTGTTTTAAGAAATCCCATTCTTTCTTATTATCACAACATGGAGGTTGAGCCGGAGTTCAAAGTGAAGGCTTTTAACTTGTGCCGTGAATACATCGGAGGAACGTGGTCCAGGCAAAGTGTTAACGATTTCAAGATAATTCCTTTACGGTAAGATAAATGGTGGTATCATCAAATACGTTATATTCACTCTGGCTACTTTGTTTAGGAACAATCTATATAACCTCTAGTAGGCTAGGCCTAGAGTATTACGTAGTAGCTAGGCTAGAATCAACAACGTTTTGGCTCAGCCAGGTTGCCTAGGACGTTTCGTCCCACTTTTTATGGTGAACATAATAATTCATTTTTTGATACAGTATTTAACACGTTTTTCTTTAAAGGGTAAATGTTTTTCAATGCATATAACACATTTTTAGATTAACATTTAAAAAATGAGTTGAAGAAACTCATGAATATTAATAATACTGTAAATATGCCAACAGTAAATAAAGTATTAATTATTAATATTAATAAGTAAAAGAATAATAATATTAATATACATGAGAAGGCCTTTCATTGGAAATGTTATTGTTAACAACATATATGTACTTTCATCATTGCAGCCCAAGTCATCTAACCTAATTCTACATTGGTGTGCAGTGAATCGATCTCAATCATTTCTAATCAGTCAGTCACATGAAGCGAAAGGATACACACATCAATCATCTATTATTAACCTTTTACATTCTCATTTCAGATTATGTTAATCATCTCGTCTTCATTTCTGCAGATTTTGAGAGTTACTTGGACTTTGAAAAAGTAAATTTTGTATTACCCAATAAGGCCCCATCCCTTATAAACCAGTTCTCGCATCTTCTCTTTTTCAGTGGTGGTATTAGCAACGAAATGTATCTTTGTTATCTTCCAGTTGAGAAATCACCAGACAGCTTCCAATTAACATCAACAGTGAATCAAGATGGAGGAATCACACAGTTTAAGGTTGTCTATGTTCCACAGGAATCATTTCAAGATGTATTTTATGTCATGTTGAATGTTTTTCCTTACTGTATATGTCTTCATCTGCGAATCTGCGCTCATCCATGCGGTGTGTTAGCATCTACTATTATAGGCAGCGCACCAGTGTTTTTGTGTTGTTTTTTTTTAGAAAGAATGATGATGAAATTTAGCTCGCTGATTCGGTGTACGGTAATTAGTGTTCTAATCTGTATATCACTGCTCTCTATTTAGGCTGCGCAAGGCTCCATATTTTTCAAGATCGCATACTCTACGTTATGTGTTATACTGTAGAGTATGCCACCTCCGGTTCGATGGATTACAACATATGGCAACATTTATACTTCACTTTTTTTTTCAAACTTCCAATTGCATATAAATTTATACTCTAGTATTCATTGATATTAAGATACATTTTTTTTTCATTATTAATATTCAACGTACATTGTATATGACCTAAACATTTATTATGTTGTAAATTTTTTTTTAATAGCTTCTTTCTGATTGATTGCCAAACAGTTTTTTTTTTAAGTACAGAAAAGGTTTCTGGATGTGAATTCTTTTTCAGACTCATGAAATTGTACTGTATTAGGCAATCTTTAGTGGATGCAAGATTTGTTTTCCTCTGAAAACGAAGAGAATATTCTAAGACACTGGATGTTCTCTTTCCCTCACAAAATTTCTCTTTTGCCTGTTTTTTTTGCAGTTTTTTATCCTTTTTTTAAATATTTAATCTTAAGAGCTAAACAACAAGCATGCAGCGCATGCATTCATTCTTGTGAATTCATTAGATCTTGTGGCATATAATTGGTACTCAAGGATTTTTGTTTAACCAAATAAGTTTATAATTTTCTCATATGAGAAGCAGATGTCACAATAACCAGAGTGTTGAATTAGTAATATTGTTTACAGAGAAGGAGTAAGAAGGTCATATATTCACTATACATTGTAATAAGAAGCTTGTTTTATTTGCCAACCATTTTTCCTGACCTTTTTTTTTTTTTTTTTGCAGAATTTTTACTCCACAGACATTAACTTCCTTGGCGTAATTTTTTCCATATTAATAAGTGGTATTTTTTCTCATAATTCCTGCTTCTTTATATTATAGTTTATTTTAAAATGCTACTTATTTGTAGAAGACAAATTTTACCATTTTTATTTGGTTTTAATATTTATAAGAAATGAACTTTCTTTCCCCACATAAATTCACATATATATTATATATAAATTTTCTAATAAATAATACTGTGTATATTAACTGTAACATTCACGCCAAATTTAACTTTGAACTGTTTTTCATCTATAGTAACCTCTGATGCTATTATCTCAATCTAAACACTACAAATCTTATCTGTGTGTATTTAATTTGTAACACCTAAAACATTGTCAGAAAATTGAAATTATTTATGCTAAACAATTCTGCAAATAAAACGATTTAATATTTGCTTGTAAAATGGTTACACCAAGTGTAAATAGATTGATTATTATTATTATTATTACTTTATTATTATAATTTATTAATAAATTTAGATAAGTGTTTTATAGTCTTCTTCAGCGTTTGAAGGGCTTGTTATCAGCAGTTTGAATGAAACATATAATACATTTATTTATTTTATTAAAGTACTTTAAAAGCATCATAAATTTTTTTAACCAAATTTTTTTTTTTTTTTTTTTGGTGACATGAAAATAAGTTGTTTGTGAAAGTCACCTTCAAGGGACAAAGCTGTGTTTGATATCAAATGACCTTGAATATTAGTTTTGACTTTGACCAAAATAATATCACATGATCAGCATTGTTCTGTCAAATGTATTTTGTGTTTCTTGCCAACCAATAATTGGTTACATGTTCATTCTATGTCTCAACACCCTAGCTTGCTCAATTTGTATTTTTTGAATAGTGGTTTTGACAGAGGTTAGGGAGTCTGGTGTTGAGAGTTTACTACACAAGTCTAAACTCTATTCCTTGTATGTATGGCAGGGGACTAAATGCAGTATACATTACATATCATCACCATGTTACTGTTGAATATCAACCATTACAAATGCCTTTTTTTCCTCTATAAAATAATGTTCTACACAGCTTTGTGTGGTTGTGTTTCAGAACTGGTCTTAGTAATTACATTTACCTCTGTTCTCTGACACATAAACAGAAACTGCCTAAAGATGAGCCACGAAAAGTGCTACTACGTATCTTCGGCACTATAATTCGAGAAGATGGTGATGCCTCCCTCACCGATAGTATAATTTTCTCGTTGCTGTCTGAAAGGAAGCAAGCACCAAAGTTGTATGGGGTTTTTCAAGAAGGAAGGCTTGAGGAATACATTCCAGTGAGTAAAGTTCTGTTTACACTATCAAACTTTATGCGACAAACAAATGTGATGTGTCCATATATGGACATGATGATCTCATTATTACAACTATATTTGGGAATATCATTACCATATTTAGGCACATCACACTTTTTTTGTCAGACTAGTTTGATCGTGTAGACAGAGCTTAAGATCATTCAATGTTTAATTTAATACGGTCTTGTTGACTGCATTTCACTTTTTCATTTAATAGTCAAGAGCATTACACACAGATGAACTAAGTAATCCTGAAATATCAAAGGAAATTGCCAGAAAGTTAGCAGAATTTCACCAATTAAATCTACCATTGAGAAAAAATGCTAGTAAGCTCAATGAACAGATAGATAGGTATGTTTGATATTTAAATTATCCTATTATTAACTACTTGATGTTTGCATAACATGTACTGTTACTTACAGCACTACTTACTGTATTGAAAAATATAAATAATAATATAATGATAAATATAATACAATAAAAATATCCAGTGTAATGCATCTCTGTGATTGGCTACTACATTTCTGTTTCACTTTAGTATATAACCATATATCTTATTCTTGATTTGTGTTATTTTAATTTGTATTATGAAGCCTCGATATGAAACGCATATAGATATATATAATAATTTGTGTAACATGTACTATATTAGGAGAATTTTTCATTCATTTTCAGGTGGATGAAACAGTATACTGGATTTATGGCCAAGGCATCTGGAAAGAAACGTGACGAATTTGCAAGATTTGCATCATATAACTTGGAGAAAGAGGCAGAATATGTGAAGTAGGTATTATAAGATGACGACATGGTAACATTAAGGATCTGACCGCCTCTGGGTTTTTAATTTTTCAATCAAGATTTGTATCTGGAAGCTTTGGCTTGATAATTTTATTCTTAACCTCATTTATAGAGGATGACCTTAAACAGCGTATACTGACAATCAAGGTGCCCTCATGAGTTAAGTGTCTGTGTATGATAGTGGATGTTTATATACTAGTACACTGGGTCTTAACGTAAACGTATTGGAAAGATTTTTATATGTCAATTCATCTTTATATATCTGGAAATTATAATCTATTAATTATACTTCACCTATGATGTGTGGTCACATTTTTATCCGGTTAATATCAACCAGTACATAGATAATCAATACATGATAAATCATAGATAATCAATACATGATAAATCATAGATAATCAATACATGATAAATCATAGATAATCAATACATGATAAATCATAGATAATCAATACATGATAAATCATAGATAATCAATACATGATAAATTTGAATATACAAATTGTCTTCAAACTTTTAATTTTCATTTCTTTAGGAAACTAGTAAATGCTTCTGAGAGTCCAGTTTTATTTTGTCACAATGATGCGCAGGAAGGCAATGTTTTGTATTGCGAAAATGATTCAAGTTTTTCACTAGTGTTAATTGATTATGAATATGCTGGCTACAGCTATAGGTAAGACAAATTTTAAGCTATTATATGAAATATAAATAATATTTAAATATGTTTAAATAAATTTGTCTAGTTTGTAATGATAATTTTGAGAATTTTTTTACGTCATTTTCATTTTTACCTGGTTTAACACCAAAGAAAAATTCTCCCAAAAAATTTAAATATTTTTTACATTGTACATCCTTATAAGGCAATGACATCTAATAGATTTCAAATTCTTTATTGCAACAAAGTAAACATTATTGAATTTACAATATTAAAATAGCAATAATAAATAATTAAAATTATAAGTACAGTACAACATATAAAAATGAAAATTGAATTGAAATTAAACTTTTAAAGCATAAATGATAAAATATTAATCAAATGTTATAAAATAAGCGCTGTGAAAAATGAGTTTATAGGCCTATATAATAACATTTATATAATGAGATTTGCTTTTATGTAAGTTTATGGATAAACTGATTTTCCATTGACAGACATAGGAAAATAAATACATTTTTTTTTTTTACAATTACAGGGAACACGATTTCGGAAATCATTTTTGCGAATGGGCCATCAATAACAACACGGATGAATATCCATACTACTCAATAGACATGAGCAAGTACCCATCGGATGAGCAGCAGTTGTTTTTCTTTAGAGCTTACATGAAAAGTGCCGGAAAACCTTGCAGTAAAGAAGATGAAGAATTATTCCTTAGAGAATCTTTTAGGTAATTCACTTTCTTAAATTGCGTTTATTGCAGAAATATTTAGTTAATCTCCCATTTGCAATGTTATTTTCAATTTGTAAACTCATAATTTGAATTTAAAAAATGATCATATCAATCGGACGTATCCTTATATGAGAAGACTTGTTCTACCACCAGAACTAAGAAGTGCCTTGAATATTAGTTTGCCAATAATTATTAGCTGGCAAAATGTAGTGTAAAATATAAGGTCAAACTCTGAAACTACTGACCCATGACCGTGCTTCAACAGTGTTCCACATAATGTTTTGACACACATAACCAGTGGCACAGGGAAAAGGCCCCTGGTTTAGCCCTCCTTTAGCTACTCAACCTTTCAGGTATCTTGACCTCTGGGACATCTTGACCTATGGGGTCCTTGACCTTTGTGACCCCTGGGTTTAGCCGTTACGCCACTGCACATAACGTGCAAGCTCTTAATCATACAGTACGTGTACGTGTTTTTATTTTGTTCACTGTCTATCTAGGTTTGCACTAGCAAGTCACTTTCGATGGTCTATCTGGTCAGTAGTACAAGAAAATTTATCAAATACAGCGTTCGGTTTCTTAGTAAGTATCTTTTTTACGTTTAAAACTATGGTTATAATTTACTACTCACATAATTTTTTTAAATCCTATTAAACCGCCCCTAATATTTCAGTGATTACACAGTAGAATCACATTTTAATTAGACACCTTTGAGGGCTCAACAAAGTGTCCTCTTAATAGGGTGTCCCCTGAATAGGAGTGTCCTCTAAATAGAGATGTCCCCTGAATAGGAGTGTCCTCTAAATAGAGATGTCCCCTGAATAGGAGTGTCCTCTAAATAGAGATGTTCCCTGAATAGAATATTACATGACTGACTTGACTCGCTGCCAAATATCCAATACCTGCAACTAAATGCTAAAACAATTAACTTTCAAGTGTCAATATTGAAAAGATACTTAATACATACAAAAGGGAAGTTCATTACTTGTACACAAGATAAAGCTCTGTCTACAAATTAGTTGTGATGTTTATTATTATTATAAATCTACTTTATCTAAATTGAATTTTGTCTTTAATATGTAGAGTAAACTGTAGACCCCTTGCATTAAATGATAGAATTTACTGCTTGTATTTAAGGAAATTAAATTTTATTTATTTAAATCACACCCTTTATTACTACTAGACCAGCCAAAAAAACATAGATAAAAACATCAGACGATATAACCAGCATTTACAATCTTAAACCATCAATTAAATATCAACCAAACAAGCACTGTACTCAAATTTTACATGTACTTCAAACTTTACGTTACATTACATACATACGCCAAGAAATGCATGAGAAATCTTTATTATTGTTATTTTTGTTTTATTTAGGAATATGCAGAGGACCGTCTAAAAATATATACAGAATTAAAGAAACAAATTCCAGAAAGACTGAATTTTCCAGCTGAATAAATTGTCGAAATATTTGCAATATTGTATAATTATGAATACCTTCAACTCAAAATAGCATTTTTTTCTATGCATGGATTAACAAATTGTTAAGCTGATACAGCTCACAGATTTTAACCAAACTTTTAACAACAAAAAACCCTGAAATAATTGTATAAATGTAAGCATAGCTTAACGTGAAAGTATTAAATGTGTCAACTTGATTTAAAGCTTGCCCACTTCCCCATAGCAAGCAGTGATGGACCAAGAGTGTTATCATTTGTAATTAATGTGAAAAAAGTCATGTAAAAAATGACAATGTTTTTGTCAGTCACAGAGATAACATAATAGCATAGAGGGCAGCATAGTAAGCAACAGTTGGGATGATTTGAAGATGGAAACAAGATGTATATACAAACATAATAATTACAATAATACAATATTCATAAATTCTGTTCAATGCTGAACAGATTTGATCATTTCGCGATGAAACAGATACAGTATTTCTTTGTAATAGTTTTGTAGTTTGAACATGTCAATTATTTGTAATATTTGACAATAATAAGCTCAAATTTGCTGGGAACAGACGTAGTGGTGCATGACCATGCATAGTAACATATGATCAGTAGCATAACGCATGTGACACAGGCCCCTGGTTTAGCACTCCTAATGGGCCCACCGATACTGGGTTAGGGCTGCTCATGCTCTGGTGCCCCTTAAGCTCTGGGCCCTTGGATTTAGCCAGGGAGCACTCATAGCCATTATGCCATTGCATATGATCTGCAGAAGCCATATCATAACGAGACATTCCATTCATTGCTAATGTCTATTCAAAATATAAATATATATATTACTGCTAACAATACATAATTAAAGAAGTCTCCATTGAGTAGGGACTCATACTTGAGGGTGAACTCTGCTTACACTTGATATTTGAGTTGTCTTTTTTAATGCTTGTACAGCAGTGACTTATTGAGTAAAATGGGGAAATATTGTAGGTTTATGAATATATAGTACAGTATCTATATACTCGCAAATGTATTCCTAGTGCATAGCATAGTGTACAATATAATCGGTAAGTAAATATACACTGCATATATATGTGTGTATTTTGTTGAGAGAACCACTCTTATAAGGAGGTGGTCTTGGGTTCAAATCCAACCAATGGTCATTTAATTATTTTATAAATGTTCGTTAAGATAAGATTTAATTTAGATTGTATTGTAGATTTCAACACAGTTTTTTTAACAATTTGCTTTATGAATATACTTTATGCTTATAAACAATGGTACTATAGAAAACAGTATTGTATTATTGTTATGTTTTGTTTCTATTTATCATTGTTTTTTCTCACTAAATGGAGAATTTTAATTCACATATTTTTATCAAAGGTGAATATACTGTATGTTTAGTATATTATTGCTTTTATTTGGTGCTGATTGGGGTAGTTAAATTGTGCTTTGAAATAAGTAATATGATTGTGCTAAACTCAACAGTATTCAAAGTTTTAACTATTTACTTGTGTAAATATATAACTTCAATAATAATATACAAATAAATTTGAACTGCATTATTCAGATATGAGTAATGTAACTGAATCTTACCACTTATTATTATATAAGTGTTATTACTAAAATACAATAGAATGTTATTAATACAGTATATATAAGATGTTTTTCTTTTGGTTCATGTTAACCATTTCCTTAAAGCAGTATATTTTCCACCTTGGGTAGGCAACATTTGATCTGCGAAGAACTTATGTAAATTATGAAGTTCATCATTTGTTCATTTCGTCATCCAGCTTTGTAAAATTTTAATTTTTTCATGCCAATAATGGTCAATAATGACATACAAAGGTATGCGGTATTGTCAAAATTTGACTAAACAATCTGAGCATGTGCAGAACATAATTTCTGCATGAGAGACATGTCATGAAATTCAGATGTAACTACACTAAATTGAAACGTAAATTATTCTGTTTTTAATTTACTATGCTGTAACCTTCCCATCAGTGGCTATGAATGCTCAGTGGTTATGAGTGCTCACTGGCTAAACCCAGTGGTCCCAGAGCTTGTGGAGGCCCAGAGGAAAAAAGTGGGTATTAAAATATAACGAGAGGCTAAACCGTCCGAGGCTTCCAGTATTGAAGGACCACTTGGGAAATCCCTAACCAAGGGCCTCACAGTCCTCTGTGTTACGCTCTTGTCTCGTTTACATTTTACTCCACCTTCACTCACTGCCATATTTTTTCAGAGAGTACAAACACAAGTGCATTGTAGCCCATTGTAGATATTGGTGATGCTGTATACATATGCAACTATCTAGTGATTCCATATGGTGTGTTGGCTATTTGTAGGTTTAAAGTTCACATTTGTTTTTGTTGCAGTCAAACATTGTATTGTTAATATATAACTATGTAATGCTCATATAAATTTGTAAATATGATAGAATTTGAAAAAGTTATAATTTCTTACAAATTACATAAACAATCTGAATATATAATTTGTGTTTTTACATGATTTGTTTTAATAGGAATTAATTCTTATATATAATTAATTCTAATAAATAATGAATATAACATGCTGGTAACTGTATTATTTTAAATGTTTGAATACCAGATATTGGTCATGTTTATACAGTCTTGATAATGCAAATTTGTTAATTGCTTATAAACAATGGTACTATAGAATACAGTATTCTTGTATATATCATACATTTATTAATTGTTTTCTTTCTATTTATCATTGTTTTTTCTCACTAAATGGAGAATTTTAATTCACATATTTTTAACAAAGGTGGTCAATGTGAGCAAAACCTTTTTTGTTTATAATAGTTTTAATTAAAACAATTTTCCTTGATTATATTTATTTTGTATGCACAATTATCAACGGTGATAATGCATTTTTCTTAAATATTTCAATCAAAATAGATTGATGATATAGTTTCATTTTTCATATTTTCATTCAATTTTTAAAAACCAGTTTTTATTGGTTTAAATACTGTGTACATATTTCTAGCGTAGTTACAGTGTTTAACCTACAGTATAGTATATTTAGTGTGATTTTGTTTAAACAGAACGCTTTTATTGTGCAGTTTAAATTGTAGACATAATGTGTATTCAGCTCTATCTACACTAGCAAACTAATTTGACAACAAAAGTGTGATATGCTCAAATATGGTAGTGATATGACATTATCATGTCTATATATAGGCACATCACATTTTGTTGTCGCATAAAGTTTGATAGTGGAGACGCACCTTTACATACATACATACATACATACATTGAGATATGGTTTTTAGTACGTACTTGCCTCTTGTTCACACAACACATTTATAAATCCTACAAAAGTATGTTATAACATGTTGTACTGTTGACATTACAAAAGTGTATGGTAGTCAAAAACAATAGGGGTGGGGGTGGGAGGGGGCTTAAATTGAACTACTGTAGTAGTTTTACCAAATAAATAGTAATCATGTTTCACAATGCTTGCATAATAAGTATGTTCAGAGTTTACGTTACTGAATTTGTTTGTTTTTGTCCTTGTTTTTACATGGATAGCCTTACAGTATAAATATACAGTATTACATTGATAGTAATTATTTAGTTAATGTGTATATTATGCCTATTGTATAAAAATACGTGATTCTATCCAAGCTGTATAATATTGGAAAACATTTATATACATACAGTATGCTTTTATGATTACTGTATATATTTCGCTGAAAATGGTAGCTACCTGTAGATTGATTCAATGGGACCATCAAAATGTAACTATAGATATGTGATAAAATGTTAATGACATTGTATTTTTTACATTTATTGTCAAAAAAGTATTAAATAAATATAATAAAGTTTGTTTATAAGGTTTTTGTATAATTATGAATCCGACCAATCTGTATCAAAGATAGCATACTATCGTGTCTCGTCTTCAACACACCGTGGTCGTAGCAGCGTTTCGTCAACACATCGTGGTCGTATCCGTGTTTCGTCAACACATCGCGGTCGTAGCAGCGTTTCGTCAACACATCGCGGTCGTATCAGCGTTTCGTCAACACATCGTGGTCGTATCAGCGTTTCGGCAACGCATTGCGGTCGTCAACATGCATGATGTCAGCGTGTTCTCAACACATGTCGTCAGAGTGTCAACACACATGGCGTCGTCACCATATCGTTTGTTAAAGGCCAATTCAGACAGCGTCGTACTGCGACGAGGCCCAACTTGACTTGACTCATCGGTGCTGTTTGAGTTGAATTCCGACGCGACGAGTCGTCTTGAGATATCGTCGGGCGTGGTTTATAGGTCGTCGCGAGAACGACATGTTTAATTTTCTCCCGACAAGACCTTAACACATGAACTTTTGAATAGTTATAATAACAATGTTACTTAATTCACTATAGATTCTTTATTTTGTCCAACTCTTATTCATTAAACAGTAATCAATCTTTGTTTAAAGTTTAAGAAGAGAAGCCACTTCGTATACCCACCATCGATCTCTGCAAAAGAATAATAAATTAATGTTATAGAGTATTGTATGTTGTAATGGATACAGATTGCAAATTCGGCTAAAAGTCGTGGTTTTTTAATAAGTTTTTGTTCACATTTTAGTTTTAATTAAATATTATCTCATTATGTTATATAGCGATTATTCACAAAGAGCCTGTAATCGCTTCACATTACTGTAGTACCCCGGTAATGTTTTGGATCAAACACGTCTGGAAACATACTTCCATAATGTTGCACCCAGTAATCAGTGTTTTGACCTAATACCAAGTAACCATTTGTACACCTGGGTGGCGAGGTAAAGTGTCTCACCTGTGATAGTCGTCATACTGGGAGAATGCACCGTGGTACCAATGACTGTCATCGAGTTGGTGCGAGTTACCAACGTTTATGGTTGATGGTATTTCTTCTATGTAAGGGTTGATCACTCGGTATTCGCTGCTACCACAGCAAAAGAATCTCCAACTTAACGGTGAAAAAAGACATTTTTATTAGAATACTCGACAAATTACGAACAGAAAAAATGTATATTTGTATACTATAATATTTATCAAATAATCATTACGATAGCGATCTTTCTTTTATTTCAATGACCAAAATGGCCTCCGGATATAATTTTCAGACATTTTACTTTTTCTTTTCTTTTTTCTTACATAATTGTTTATGGCGCGTATAATTTAATAAGACATATCTTCTTTTTTTAATGTACCGTTTTTTTTAAATGGTTATCAACTTATAAGATTAATTGGTTGAAAAATGGTCTATACTTTCGGTCCGTGGAACATTTTTATATAATAATCTAAAGGGTGCCATAACACTAACTACTAATGACCATACAAAGTTTGTAAACATAATCGGCACAAAATTTTGTGTAAACATTTTTATTTTGTTTTCATTCTGTGCTATTTGTTATTTGTTTTCTATGACAATACTAAATAAATCAATGTTAACTTTTTGGTTAAACCAGTTGACAAGTACTTACTTGCTACGTTTCAGCTACTTTCAGTAGCCTTGATCACGCAAATGACGTTGACATGATGTTCTGTCATGACAATACTGTAACGTATGGTGAGAGTCAATAAGGAATTGAATTGTAAAACTCACCCACGATCATGTTCTTTATGGTCGTATATGCCTTGAATACCGGCTACCACCGAATTGTCACCACACGAAAACAGCATATCGGTGGTAAACCAGTTTATGAAACCCGTCCATTGACAGTGATCGAAATATGTTGGGTAATCTCTGTAACACAAACATTAATGAACTACAATTTATTTCTAAAATCAATTCTACCACGTAAATTGATGGAAGAACATGTGCTGCTGTTGATACTTAAGCTTGGTTCACACTAGGAAGCAACGTAACGGCGTAGACGCAACGCAAGCGAGTTGACCAATGACAAGCTTCAGTTCGAATAGTCCATCGCATGTGATTGGTCAAATCCATGACGTTGCGTTACGTCGTTGTGTTGCGTCTCTAGTGGGAACCAAGCATTACTGTCTTAAGTGCATGGTGCATGATAGGCCTATTAGAGTATTTCATAAACTGTAGCCATAATGACATTAAATAATGTGATACAATTTGGCGTACATTTGGAAAGCAACACTAAGAGTGAAATGTGCCAGTCTTGTGTTCGTTCTAAATTAGGATCAGGACTGTTGCTATCGCATATGACCCACGGTTCCCACAGGGGTCTGGTTTTTTAAAAGTTTAAAGGCCAATTTACACAGACGAGTGGTAACGGTAAGCGGAAAACCGCGTCTCCTGAGCAGAAACCACCTGTCCGCTCCGCGTTGTGTGTAAATGGTCATAAGAAATAACATAGATTCTATATTTTTATTACCGTTACCGCTCTTCTGTGTAAATTGGCCTTAATCCTCCTTTCCTATATCGTTATAAATATGCATTTATAATAGTTAATGTTCAGTCACATGCATCTAATATCAGCCCCCAAATCCCGGCACATCCTTTCCCTTCTCCCTCTTCATACCAACGAGTAGGCCTAGATGAACTAATATAAATCATTAATCAATATACTGTATATATCACCAGTATGAACCCACCTGCAGTAGAATGCGAAATATCGGTCGTCGGGATCTGAGTTGATATGTTCTGAATCGATTCTATAGAAAGCCTGGTGAGTCGGACAAGTAAAGTATACGTCTTGGGTCAACTGGGTGTCCCACGCGTTACTTGCTCCAATCAGAGAAAGCGTTAGAAATATGAGAAAATGCATTTTGATTACAACCACTGAAAAAGATTGAATTTGATTTAAATTTTCAATTACTAGATATAATTATATTAAATATGTGAAGAGAACATTAACTTTAAAGATGTATGCATATATAATAAGATATATAAACATGAAAAATGAAGATTATTAAATCAAGACTTTGAATAGGCCATTTTGCAGTTTTAATAAATTTTATAAGTTTTAAATAATCACTTCTGTATAAAAAAAAACTTACAAAAATAATGTTTCACTTATAAAAAGACAAAATAGTCTGTTAAATTCAACCAAAATCCCATTGACTTCTGGTCAATTTGACCATATTTTGCTTTGAATTACAGTTTGTTTAACTGAATAACTTTAATGTGACATTAAAATGGCTGCATATTAAACAAAAAACAAGGGGGGACAATACATTTTTAATTGGGAAAAATAAACGGCACGATAAATCGGAACAAATGAGAACAGGTATTAAGACAGTGAACAGGCTTACCTTCAAGTGGTCTTCCTCTGAAATGAATTATTTTAATGTTTCATTTTAGATATTTCAAACAATTCGTCTACATCTGGTCGTTCACATCTGGTCGTTCACATAGACATTGGACAGCTTTATTAGATATTGCATATCTTCCATGCGATAAGAAGGAGGCTCTAAGTTTAAAATATTAAAATTATGACGTTAATACCCAAAGTATAAGATAAACTACGACAGATTATTTAAGATTGTCTATTTACTGGTACTGTTTATTTGCATTAACGTGATCGCTTGTTTAAAAACAAGGCCATATACATGGCTGCAGTCGCGTGCTCAAGTTAGTGTTTACCGACCGACCGACCGACCGACCGACCAACCGACTGGCATAGTGAGCTGTGGAGTCGCGTTGCACGCGACTAAAAACGAACATAAGCCTAATTAATTTACAAGCTAGACTTAATTATTATCTAAATTAAATAAAGTCTTATCAGTCAGTGAGATACGATATGCTGACGAAATTTAATTAACCATTCATAACATTTCAACAGGTGGTTGAATCGATTCTATAGAAAGCTTGGTGAGTCGACAAGTAAAGTGTGACGTCTTTGGTCAATTGGGTATCCCATGCGTTACTCGCTCCAATCATCATATGGGCTAGGCCTATGCCTAGGCTAGTCTGGTTTGAAAGGGCACTTCAGGAAAAGGGGGGTTCGTTCGAACCCTACGAACCCCCTGGCTACGGGCTTGCCAATCAGGGTTGACGTTATAAATTTCAATTTACTAAAACTTTGCTGGTAACACTGTCGTTTTAGCTGTGTGCTAGATATAATTAGGCCCAAGTACGTTGGTCATAAAGGTGTAAATTAGAAAAAAAAATATTCGTCTTTTTAATTAACTTGTTTTATATATATTATTGTTTTTGTTATATTTACGTGTTTAATGCAATACTTTATATATTTTATTTTAGATTGTAAAAGGATCCCAATGGAAATAAGCTAATAAGCTTTTTGGGCTATCCTGGAAAATCTTTTATAATGTATTATTTGTAATGTCAGTAATTTATGTTATCACTTTGTATGTATTTTGTATGATGATTTTCCTAATAATTCGAATCAAATCAAATCACGACAAATCAAGAAACTAAACATACTATTTAAAATTGACAAAACCCGTTTAAATGAGATTCATGAGATAATTTATTATTTATTAATTTACAAAGAGTTACGACCCTAATTATTCTAGATTAAGTAAAGTCCTTATCAGTAAGACACGAGTGTCTGTTATTATGCCTACGTATGTAGAGGAGGATTTAATTTCTGTTCATATTAATATTTCAGACAGATTGCGGTTGGTTACGCGACCAGCGCTGTGAAGATGAATAATGAAGAATGTAGGACTACTTAGCTTCATCCAGAAAACCGAAGTAGGGTGAATACGCCGGCCGTTTATGTTTTAGTTAGAAATATTGACCAGAGGAAAGTGGTTTAACATTTCTGATTAAACTGTAATTAATTGCCTGGATTGGTTCTTAAATGTGGTCTCAGATTATTTAATAATAAAAGAGTAGATCAAAAAATTAAATCGAACGCGACAAAAAAGAAATGACCATGACAAGTGACCTACTTATTGGCATGTCGGATGAAACTTTCAATACCGGAAGAATAAAAGTTTTGAGCCTGTTATGTCATGTGTGTGATGACGCATGACAAATCATTGCTACACACGATCGAACAATCAATACGTTCATGTTAAACCGTGCACTAAAAAGAATGTTAAACAAAGTTTAGGAGAATCAACAAGTGCTTATGTGTGGTATAAGCTCTTGAGACACCGCTAGTGAAGTAAAGTATTGTAATTGATTAGAAATCCTCTTTGGTTTTAGACAGCACTAAGCTAAGCAGCAAATGGTCATGTTTTCAACCGAACTGATGGGGCTCACGCCTGGCCCGGAAACAGGTAATCTCAGATAAACATTTTGGTTGGGGAGGCCTACAGATTAGTTATTTCTGGCTCTTGAGAAATGGGTTATTACTAGGCCTATATTTAGATAACCGTGTTAATAATGTTGAAATGTGTGTAGTTGTTTGAATTTAATTTATTTTTTGTGTTAAATCATGGAGGTAAAATAATTTATTTTCTACCTCCATGGTTTAGTGAACATACAGGTACTTAAATGTTGTCCTCACTAAAAACATGGGTAAGCCTACTATATGTTTATTAGTACTGAATTAGTCTGAACTAAACAGTATACCTGTACTAGACTATACTACATATTTTAATTTATAATTTTTTTTCCTCTGGGCACTGCTCAAGCACGCCCCGGTTTTAGCCAGTGAGGTGAGCACTCACAGACGTTGTGCCACTGTGTGTATTTTTATTTTGATGTCTAGTCTGATTTGATTTAAATTTATTAGGAAAATCATCATAATAAATACATACAAAGTGATAACATATATTACTGACATTACAAATAATACATTTATAGTCATTATATTAAATTATTTACACAGTACTTCCTGCAGTACTATATTTTCAAGCTTTTTTTAAAATATATTATGCATACGCTAAAGTATGTAGATAAAATTCAAGTATTTTTAAGGGTCTACAGTAAATAATAATAATAATAATAATTTCACAATAATTAACAATGAACAGAGGATTGTTTGGGACCATGAATGATTGCCCCACAGACGATTATGCCTGAGTTGAGGTGATCTCAGTGACAATCGTTGCTTTGCGATCGCCTCACAAACACTGACATTTGAAACTGGCATATGAATTAACTACATTAAATGAGATAGAAAGGAGTGTTACTACATATTTCAGAATTTGACCTACTGTGTGGGTGCAATTGATCACAATGGAGCTACCCTTAAATAAAAGTACAATTGTATTGCATAAGTTGACTATAAAATGAATGGAAATAAAACATAATAAATGCCGTTTAAATATTTATTCAATATCTTATATCTATATTATCAGGATATACATAGGTATTGCTGTTAAAACCACATATTAAGGACATGAAAAATAAAACTGTGTGTTTTAAAACCATAAATTATTATTTATTAGTAATATTATACTGAAGTAAACCTTTTATAGTGTATTTTATCTATTTTTATATCTATTTTTTAGTATTATGAATTTGTTTCCTTTTGTTATTTAAATCGACCAGCAAAACATAATGAAAAATACCAGGCAGGGCAGAATGATACTGTAACTTTATAGGCAAAATAAAGCGCTGTTAAACTCAATTGTCCCAGCTACCTATCATTTGTTTGTTTTTTTTACTATAAGTTTGTTCAAAAAGTCTTTATGTCTCGTCTACATATTACCAATTTTATTTTTAGAATTGCAAGTAAAAATCAGTCTTAAGCTCTGTCTACACTATCAAATTTTTTTTGACAAAAAAAAATGTGTGATGTGTCCATATATGGACTTGATGATGTCAAATCACTACCATATTTGGGCACATCACACTTTTTAGTCAAACTAGTTTGATAGTGTAGACAGAGCTTTAGTATTGGTAGGCATTCAATCGACTTTGCACCCCTCGTGTAAATACGGGTAGTAGTACACCCCACATACACACAAAATATTCAATACTGCCCACACTTGCGTGATAGCTTTTTTTATGACTCATTTGTTAAATGGCAAAATTTCTTGTTCCTTCGAGTTAATTCTCAGTATAATTCTGTATCGTGGAACCCATAGTTTTTTTTAAACAGGTTTAACAACGTGTCATTTCTTTTCATTGTTTTATATGGTAAGTGTAAGGCTCTTTATGTTAATTCTTTATGTTTGGTTGTTTTATTATATCTTTGTGCTAAGTTAGGATTTGATTTAACTGCATTAATCATGACAAATTAAATCTGGTGTCTTGTTCAGTACCTCGTCGTTGGTGAATCATTTTGGCAGTGTATTTTGTAGTTTTTACATTATTCCAAATATGGTATTGTTGACAATCTTGGTTTCATTTCTGTATGAAGAATTAACCAAGTGTTGACAGCTAAAAGCAGTTCAGAACGTATTTCACAATAATCTGTTTTGTATTGAGTTTTTCTTTGAACTTCTGCTATTTATAATATGCTACGTTTTGTAAAAATTTATAAAGTATATCAAATCTGATTTTAACAGATATAATTGTGTTTTCTTTTGTAGTCTAGTTTTATTTCAATTTTAACTGTAACTGACTGTGAAAAGACCTTTATTTATTCGAACTTTGAGTTTCAGGTAGTGTGAATAAATCAATGAAATTGTCTGATTTGGGAACCATGACTTGTTGCATAATGTATGAATAGTTCAAAGTTCAAAGTGGAAGTAGTCCTATCTGATTATATATAATTTTTTTTTTTATTTCACAGGCATGACTTGCAACTGTTTAACCAAACATGAGTAGAACTGGAACTACTGTACCTCTAACAATAAATCCTTTACATAGAAAGATCAAACAAAGTAGTAAAAGCGGGAGTGAATTCTCGAAAGTGCGACGCTCGGCTAAAAGCATAAAGCCAGATATTTTTGCGCAACGTTGGTCACAAAATGATACTGAACTAAATGGTAGTTGTAGTAACAATGTAAGACAAGGTAGTAATGGGAATATTAAACGGTCAAATGGAGTAAGAGTGACGGATCAAAACTCAACGCAATGTAAATCAGACTTACTGCAAGTACCACGATATGAACGCCGATTGCCTAGTAAAAATGATGGATTACATTCTAGACATATAGGCCAAGAATTACCCAGAAGGCCAGAAACAAGATCTGTCATTGAAAAACAAAGCCCAAGATTAAGCAACAATTTACTGCATCCTCATTGGTCAGTTGCTGGTCTGCCTAGCGAATCATATAACGGCATGGAGCAAAAACCACGTCCTGTTAAAAGCCGACCTCAAGCACGAAATGTTGTCACAAAAGTTTTAAAAAAGGGTGCAACATCAGGCAAGGAAGAACAAAGCCGTAGTAACGGTAACGTACATATGCGACAAAATAACGGGAGTCTGTCTCCTGAGTCGGACAGGAATTCAGTATTTGACCGTGTGAAAGAATTTGAAGGCATCGATAAATGTCCAAATACTAATTCGAATCGTACTGTAAAAGACGAACAATCATATGGTGACCTAAACCCATGCGTCGTAAAAAATGAATCGCAAAATCTGCATCATACTTATGAAAATCAAGACGTTAAGGAAAAGGAAGAGAAGAGTCCTCGGATTAGACAAAAACCAATGATAAAACCTAAAACGAAACGAGTTCAGAATGTTTTTGAAAAGAAAAAGAAAAGTATGTCAACAGCAATAGTTCATACTTACGAGGAGGTGGCAGAGGATGAAATTGAGCACGACGAATCAAATGTTGGAAACATGCACAGGAATAAAAATGTTGACGCATCAAAACAATCTAGGAATATACGCGATGGTGCAAAATCTCCGACTGGTGGTAGGAAAGGGCATCGCGAAAGATCCATTGTTGTAGGTGATAAAAAAGATGGTAGACCAATTGGCAGCTCTGATTCGCCACGATATGAAGATGTTTACGAGGGTGATGATACCGAATTTGATAGAAAACCGAGTTTAAAATTTAGCGTGTACGATGAAGTATTTGAAGGAAACGTTGATGATAAGTTTCAAATCGTGTCGCCTGTTTCACCATCCCATAACTCAAAACCTTTGCCTCCACCAAAACCTAAAAGTAAACTTCCCCCTCCGTATTTTGTTCTGGAAAGAAACAGTGCTGACAGCGATACACTAAACTCCCCGGACAACCAGTCTAATGGAGATTTTCGACAATCTTTATTTCATTTTCAAGCGTACAAAACGCCATACGTTTTAGCAGACACAAATGGGATGATCGACCAGCCCGTGTCGCCGACTGGTGAGCGTTCAAGACGCAATCTGTACGACAAACCTCTGCTTTTATCACAGCGTTCAGCAAGTGCTGAGGATATTTTTGATCAACAGAAAACGACGATTCAGGACGGGAGTGGGTATTCCATACCAGGTAGTCATTTATGGAGGGCGCGTTCATTTACAGAACATGTAAGTACGATTATGATGTTAAAGGTAAATATTTGGGACATTTAAGAAAAAAAAACTTCATTTGATTATTCATTTAAGGGAACAGTTTATTTTTTAATTGAAATTGTTGAATATTTGAAAATGGCACACTTAAGAGTTTGAACCCATCTCATTGAGTATCACACTTATGCGTTTATGTGCCATTCTTTTAAAGCTCTGTCTACACTATCAAACTTTATGTGGCAACAAAATGTGATGTGCCCATATATAAACCTGATGATGTCATATCACTACCATGTTTGGGCATATCACCACCATATGTGGGCATATCATTTTTTTGTCGTCAAACTAGTTTGATAGAGTAGACAGAGCTTTACACTCTACAGTGTGTGCTGGGTGTCCACTGCTGGTCCTATTATGCAATTACTGTAGTATTTACCATCACTTCTGTTGCTATAGTCTTTAGTTTGAAAAGGCCATTTCAGCAAGAAACTTAGTTCTTTCTTCCCTTGGCAGAAGGCTTGCTATTGGCCAATACAGTATCTCCCAATTTATAGATGATTCTGTGGCTAGAACACAGCGAAATTTCCATCTTCAGGACAGAATAATCAGTATCTTCACATTTTAACAGGGCGAAGAGAAATCCCCCATTAAAGAAGAGGTAAGACTTATTCCATTAAAAGATGGAGACTCGGGCTTCACAGCGAAGAAAGGAAAAAAGGGCCGTTTACAGACAGTAAGTTTTATTGTTATATCTTAATACAAAAAAATATATATTATAGCAAATTAGATTAAATAGTGTATTTGTTTTTGTGCAATATTATTTTTTTTAATTGTTGTATTCTAGTGCATTTACTAATATTGTCTACTTTGTATTTTGATCATTTCAAATTTAAAAAGAATTGGGCAGATATGCCAAGTCTTTCACTCTCGCTCACCCATCAAGGCTTGTCGAACACCTCCATCCCAGCGACCAAGCCTTTAATGCATCGAACTTGCAAAGTTTGGGGAGTTAGTATTTTTATTATTATTTATTATCAGTGCATGGTTAAATTGCATTAACCTTGAATTTCAAGGCAAGGAATGGGAACTCATCTGGCTGTCAAAACGTCCCTCTACGATAACTTGTTAACCATGATTGTATATTATTAAGAATAAAACATTATATAGATTATAAATGATCAAAATTTTATTTTATGCTTGATTACATATAATTTTTTCAGCATATTGTTCAAATGATACTAACACTAAAGTTCCAAGTTTTCAATTTCCTTCCAAGTACTAATTACTGTAGGGTACGTTTTCTATTAATAGTCTAAAAGATTGACTATCCAGTAATTGCATTGCTTTTTATTACTACAGCCTAGGGATCTCATGAACCTCAAACTCCTTTTAATAAGGACATAGGGAGTGTTAAGGAGCTAGAAACTCTTTGCTAAGAACAGCTCTTAAGAACATTTCCTCTCAAATTATCATTTTCAAAAACACTTCAAAAATTGTTGCAAAGGTTTATTAACTCAATGTAGTCTGACTTGTGATATGTTTTAAAGGCTATGATTGGTTTCATGATTTGCCTAGGTCACTATGGGAAATAATATGTTGGTTCGTGTCGTTTTCATAGCTAAATTTATACAAAACTGCTTCAAAATAATTATTTAGAAAAACTTACAGTATAATATCAAAAATTATTATTCAACGTAAAAGCATATGAGCTGGGCAGTGGATTCAAGAAATACCTCAAATGGTTTTACATTTATGTTTCTTTTTGTATTCCTATCGCATTAGTGGTTCAATTGAATAGATTCTTTCAGTTCACACAAACCCAACCAACTACAATGCTATTCTGTTTACTAAACCATTTATATAATATAGTACTGATATACCTTGGAAAGTTCCACTGTACTTAATGTACTGCAAAAAAAATTAAACAATGTAAGGAGGAAATGATAGATAATTAGAATAATATAATATAATAAAAATAATTGATCAAAAGCAGTCATTAACTGGTCTTGTTTTGGACTTGAAAGATGGCAGCACATGGACAGGTTTGATTCTACTTGATTATCCTTTGATTATAGTTAGATCTAAGTATATATTGTTCTTTTCTTTTAATTTCGATTATTGGTCTAGATTTTAAAATATATATATATTTTCTTAGATATTAACTAAACTAAAAAGACATTCTGTATTATACTATTACTAGACTCACATTTCCTGGTTTGTTTGCAGAGCATAATCTGATATTTCAGAAAATGGGAATGTTAATCTTTCTACATTGGTGATTTTAGGCCTAAAATCCTAAATCTACAACAGGCTATTGATGAACTAAATGTTATTATAGATTTTAAAGTGAATGACTAGTAATGTATGACAACATTTGATACCAACTTGTTTAACCAAACCTTTTTCTAAAAGACCCTTTATATTACACTGTATACTAGTGCATTATTAAGAGTCAATGCTGTTGATGCCATTGCATAAATATAATAGAGTCTTTCACAGTTAAGTGATGCGTTGGTTCCTACGTCATTTTATTCTATCCTTTTACATAATACAGAATAAGAGTATATTGTCATGTAATGTAAAAAAATAGTGTAATCACAACCTCAAATTTAGGCACACATTTTAAACAAAAACAGAAATAGATTTTATTTTCTAAAAGTTGTTAGATAGGCAGATTAAAAAATTATTGATTTATTTACTTATTTAAATACAGGTACCATTAAATCAAGTTAGTATATTTTAAGCTTATGATTTTTCTTTTGGGAATAGCTTTTCAATTGGGTATTTCCTTTTTTCATACTTATATTACTGGTTTAAAAAAGGCATAATAATTAAAATTTCTTTAACTTCAATTTAAAGATAAAAGCATAAAAAATACAGCCAACTCTCATTAAATTGATGCAACTAGACTGACCCAGTTTTCTACATACAGTAGAACCTCTATTAAGGGTACACCTCCTGGACCCAACACAGTGTCCCTGTCATATGGGCTGCTACCTGAATAAGGAACCTTAAAACACATATTGTCCCTTGTTCGTTAAACAGTAAAGTGTCCCCTTAATAGAGGTGCTCTTATGTATTTCTTTGAATAGAAATAATCTCATCCTTTTCGTTTTCAGTTATTATTTTAGATAATAATTATGACACAAATTTGTTCTGTTGATCTTATTGATAGAGTTGGCTGTATTTTACTAAAATAAAAATCTAACATCTTTTTTTCTGAATTCTTCAATTTGCAGGATATTCACTATAGCAAGTATAATACACTGCCAAATGACTCTTACTCAAAAGTTTGTAGCTTGTGGTTTACCAGCTGACCACTTTACTTCCTGCATGCTCGCTTTAAATCTTAACAGAACTAGAATTCAATTACGAAGTACTAGCGTGACATACAAAAAACCATTTTGGATTTCCACCGCTATCTTTAAAATATTCCATTTCAGAATACAGTATGACCCCTATTAAGATCAGTGGCGTAGCGGCTATGAGCGTTCACTGGCTAAACCCAGAGGCCTGGGGGTTATGGGGGCCTCTGAGCAGTGCCCAGAGGAAAAACAGGCATTAAAATATGTCGAAAACAGCTTATAAAATGCCTGAAGCCTCCAGCCTAGGAGGGCCACTTAGGGTTCCTAAACCAAGGGCCTCAGGTCTCTACATTACGCCACTGATTAAGAGGACAATGTTTTGACCATACAAAGTGTCCCCTTAATAGGGTTGTCCTCTGGTTCTACCGTATTTAGTTTTTAATTAGTCGAGGCTAGCAAAATATTGGCTTGTAAAATTTACACCCATAGTTGCCAAGGGCTATTCGAAAGTATAAATAAATAAGACTTTTATTAATAAATAAATAAGCCAATAAGGGCTTTCCAAAAAGGGTAACGCAAATTTACATTGTGTGTCAGACTAGTACTAAAGTGTGAACTGATAATAACAATGCATATTTGCATAGAGACTTCACTATAATTTCTCTATGATATATGCCGTAGGTATACAGTATATACTGTATATATAATACTCATGGTAATAGCAATGCCTTTAATTATCTATATAGGTATAGAATATTATTATTACTACTACTATTATATTTATTTATTATTTAGTTTGTCACTTATAAACTGTCATATAGCAGTCCTATTTGTTTCACTATGACCTACTATTGTTGACACAATATCCAACATGTCCACTTTTATTGATACTATTCACAATAACCCCTAAATGACTAATGCTTTAGCTTTGCTATGAACCTTTGTACTAATATTGATTTAATAGTTTTAAAGAAAAACATGTTGAATCACAATACAAGGTCGTCAGTCTTGAGTGTTGGAATGACATTTTTTATTTTGATTTCCTTATCTATATTATTGATTTTAATTTTTGTGTTTTTTGTTATATTCTTTTTATCATCACATTCATCATCATCAACAACAAAAATCCAATGATTCTAATTTTTTAGTTATATAATATTAACTTGTATGTTTATTATTATAAGAAATACAGAATTTATGTTAAATACTTTATATCACATAGACTATAATATTAATGTATTAATTATATAATGTATTTAAAGACACTTTTAATTTATATATTATTCACTGTGCACAGATGTTTATATCATATATTTATAATGTACTGTAACAAAACATATAAGATTAAAAAAAATGATGACAACTTTGATTTGAACTTCTTCTGCGTATCAGGCAAACGCCCTACCATTTCAACCACTGAGGTTTTCAGAGATTTCTATCCAAGAATTTTATAATAATATAGAAACAAAAATTATGTGAGATTTTAACTTAGATTTGAACATTAGACTCTTTTGTATATCAGGCAAACACTCTACCATTAGACCACTTTTAAAAATCATTTTTCAAAGATTTCTTGGTGGTTATACCTTTTCTAGGAAATTCAACAAATGATTTATATACAAGTTTGCAGTCCATAAGTACTTTATTGATAGATTTATAAGTACCTGTACAAATTGACAAAGTCGTTTATTTCATAAGGTCATTTAATAATGAGTAAATACAAAAGTGAAAGTATAATTTTGTTTTAATTTCCTGACTGCTATTATTATAATGATACAGTACTTTCTTAAGCTCCGTATACACTATCAAACTAGTTTTTTTGTCACATAAAGTTTGATAGTGTAAACAGAGCTTTATTCATACCGTAGTAGTATAAATAGGAAAAAGAAGCAAAATTATTATTTATTCATTTTAAAAGATACATTTTTACAATTAAATTTTAATTGGATGCATATTTATTGCATCAAACCTCATCCCTCTTCCAAATTCTACCCTCTCTTCGATCCCCATCCTTCACCCAACATTTCAAAAGTTTTGTACAGTTGGAAAAATATGTAGAACTTTCTTTATTCTTTATTCTAGTACTTTAAAAAAAATTAATTCCCAGAAAGATGAGATTGAGAGTATATTAATAAAAACTTCTTCCTTATCTAATAAAAGTTGTAATTGTGTGGTCCATATCCATAAATACAGTCAACTCTCCCAATACCGAACACCTTTGGGCTGGCCTAATATGTCTGATTTGCCAGAAAGTCTGGTATCCGGAATGTGTTTTTAATTGTAAAAAAGAATTTGGGAATGTTTGGTATTGGGAAAGTTGACTGTATGCAAATTTAACTTTTACCCACAAATCAGTAATATAATAGAAATGTTATGAATGTTTTAATATATCTATTGAATACACTTAATTAATATAATAATTTTGATATTTTGTTAAATTATTTTTTAACACTATTTCTGCATGTCGTCAGATATTTGGTCACAAACTATTTAAAATGGAAAGTTACTTCCATCAATATGATGCACTAACTGTATAATGTTGATTATAATCTTTAGATACAAAGAAAAATTAACAATGCATTCCGTAGAAAAGAGAACAAGCCAGCAAGGGAGAGTACAGCGAGTGAAGACAGATCGTCGGTGGCGTCGGAGGACAGCGATGGCGAAATAAATGAAGCAGGTAAGCTTGTAGAATCATACTGCTGAATTTGTTGAAATTAACATAGTTTTCTGGAGATAGTTTAGTTATAAGAAAATGTAAAAGTATTACCATTTGTTTCTGGTAGAGTTTATTTTTAATCTATACAGATTTAGTTTCTCTCAACTTAACAGGGAAGTATCTTGGCTTCCACCATATATTTTGAGCGAGAAGTTTCCAACATGGAACATTAAGCACTGTTGTAAATTAGGCCCTACTTCACCAACTATTTTGGTCACAGCCAAGTCATGTTGAGGTCATAACAAAAGGTTGCATGCACTTTTCTATATTGGACCCACTTTAGTGTTATGGAAATCACACACATTTACTGTACACAAACGACCCTATGGTTAGCCTACTTCCAAATATTGAAGAGAAAATTTTCTACAATACGATAATATACTGACCCTGAAGATCATATCCCCCGGTTAGGTATAAACTTCAGAAAGATGGATTTAAGCTTGAGTTTAAAGATGTTATGCTTGAGGCGATATACACCCTGTATTAAAAAAAAAAAAAAGTAAATAACAAAAATAATATACGTATTTTCTCACAGGTTAAGTTCAAATTTTCTAGGCGCTCCTCTTCATTCTTCACACATGACCAATTATCTAATTTTAGACTTGACAAAATCATATTTAAATCCAAACAATACAAAATTAAGTTATAGTAGGTATTAGTGTGTTATTGTTTTTCTAATGTAAACAATGAATTGTTTCCGAAAAAATAGCCATAGAGATTCTTTTATGTAGCCAAAAAAGTTATTTTTTGATACCTTGTATTACTAACTGTGGTTGAAATCTCCATGGCAACTGTCAACGGTCACAGGAAGTCTGAGAGGAAGGGGAGAATCTAATTGTCCTAAGCTGTGTCGTAACGGTACAGCGTGGTATGTTTGAAACTGTTAAGAGGTTAATCAACCAACCGCCTGTTCGAAAAAAAACCTGAGAGGCCAAAGTCAAACAGCTTTAAATGATTAATTTAATTCATTAGGACAAAAAAAAACACCCTGTATATAAATTGCATTTCCTAGTTCTGTTGTTATTTCTCAGTATAGAGTTGGCAGCTTTTGATGATGATAAATTAATTTGGTGAACTGTTCGCCGACTTCTGTAAAGCTAGGCTATCATTTGTGATTTCTGTTTAAGCCTTTCGAGACAGCCTTGAAGCATCCTGTGTCAGGAAGCTTAGCGCCGTTTACTGGTCAGATTCTCTGCGCACTTGGCTTTCGCATCTCAGATCATTGATACTTTATTTCATTGTCATGGTTTTTTCAATAGGAAGTTTTTAAATGTTGTTTTCAAGTAAGTGAATATTAATTTTATGCCTTATAAGGACTTGTTTACTAAATATTGTTAGATAGTGTTGATAGGTGCTGATACCATGGATAAATAAAGTTTATTCAGGGAGATTTCAAAACAACAAAGTGCATGTACTGTTATGTATCATCCATACATTTGGTTTGTATTTCCAAGGTTGTTAGGTCAGTTCTTTTATACAAAATTATACTTTATACTTTATACATTTATACTTGTAATCAACTAATATTGTTTGTTCTAGTGTAGAGTTCTGTATCTTTTAGTGGAATTATTTAGAGTTTCAAAATAATAAAATCTGATCAACACCTTTTGTTACTATACCTGGATGAATGATAATATTCAGCGTTTCAAAATAGATTACTTTGGTTTAGTTTCTTATATTGGCAACGTTTGTTTATTTCGTATTCTATTTCCTTATATTTGTCAATTCTATTCACTTTACCATGATTTTATTGGAGTTGTGTAGCCGATATATCATTTCGACAGTCTACTCAGCTGTAAATTAGTACCTGGTTGAAATACCAGGAAGGAAAAGGTGGCATGGAAAGGAACTGGCCACCTCACCACATAATGCTAAGGCTAAGTAAAATGAGCTCCTAATAACAGCTCATTCCCTTATGGGACTTACCTTTACCATTATTTGTTATGTTTATTATAATATAGTATGCAATTTTGTATTATTTCATTTTCAAAGAACTTATAAATATACCTCAAAAGAGGAAGTATTTAGTGTTTAGTTGAAGGTGTGATTTTTGAAATGCATTCACCAACCAAGCTAATTAGAGTTTGTAAACATTATATCCTCATTCCAAGCATTTTGGATACAAAATACACATATAAGACAATTTTATTTCACCCTTCAACATCTTGTAAATTCATTTTTTCTAAAACTAGTATATATCAGAGTAAGCGAGAACGTTTGCGAAAAGGTGAAGTTGGTTTTTTTTTTTTTTTCAACTAGAGCAAATGAATCTCCCTTTTTGAAATCTGAAGTCGGTTTGTTGAATAAAGGATGTTTCATATTTTTGCTATGTTAACTTTCAATATGTTTGATTTAAAGTTTAAGAAATAGTTGATTGTGAAAGTAGAATTGAAACTACAGCACAAAACAAAATTTTTATTAGATTCTCACAATCTTCAATCAGAGTTGAAACAGTGCATTTTTGTAGACAAACACTAGTTGCATAAGGTATAATTCTTTAGGAAACAATTGAATTTATTAGATTATGGCGATGTATTCCGCTTTTCATGCTTTGTCACAAGAAATTTAAATTGATAAATAAAACTGAGGTCGTCTATGTTTTCTAATCACAAATATATGTTGGAGCAAAAGCAGTAAAATTGGTTCAAACTTATTGCTTGTTCCTGCTTAAATATCGAATACTGTATTTATTTGAATAAATGCCACTTTGCATAAACGCCTCCCGCAAATAAACGCCCCCGTAGAACATCGTTTTGAATAAACACCTCCTTGAATAAATGCCCAGGGCCTTTATTTATTTCCTCAAATAAATGCCCTGCCACATATATACAAAATATTGTATTACAAAACATTTCTTGTAATAGATTTCATTGTTTAACATAATCTACAATTTACCAAGCATTTTGAGGCAATTTTTACTGTATCGCTTATCGATATTAATTGTGTTGTATTTTTTCATATCTAGTGGATATATATTTGATTATACATGTTACCATGATATGACACCCACAAAAATAAATTCCTCCTTTGAATACTGTAAACCCCCCTAAATACCCTCCTGAACAATAAATGCAGCGGGCCGTTTATTCGTATAAATACAGTTAATATTATTAAAAATATAAAATGTGGCTCCCAATAAACTTAAAAGAAAAATATTATTGTAAAAGTTGCATAAAAAGCTGTGTGGAAATGAGGTCGTCTATATTACCTAGTCACAATGATAATATCGCTATGATTTTATAGCATATCCGTTGATGTTCATTGTAATGCTTGATAATTCCAAGCCCATTTGCGTACTAGGATCGTGATAGAGTTTATTTGTCTCATGGGAGAAAATGTATAATGGTCAGAGTTGTAGAAAGGAAATGAAAATAAGTAGATTGAGTACTGATTTTGTGCATAATCATATAACAAAGAATTTACATAATTCTTCATGCTTCAATGAACTCAATTTCGCAATATTCACACAATCCAATGAATTTTTATAAATAAATAAACCAGAAATAAGGCATTATTTCTTTCTTTATTTCTTAATAATATATAAGGTATATTCTTGCACCAGATATGTGATATGTGTTTATTTTTAAATCATTTATATTAGATAAAAAAAAAAAGTTAATATTCTTATTCAACTTTTTTTTATAGAACATAAAAAGAGGCTAACAGAAATAAGACGTAAACGAAGTCGTTCCCAGTATTGCAGGGTAGAACGTATCCGCCAGTACGCACGTTATGAAAAGTTATTTGATTATGTCGTAGTTGTGTCATTACGCAATAATCCAGAGAAACGATGCTTTGAGCCATATGAAGTGAGGAGATTCCCACAAGAGGTAAGAATGTTTACATGTATCAATTGCATTTATGTATTGTGTATCCAGTATGACTACAACATTGGGTATGAAAATAGTTACCATCCAATAAAATAATACATTTTAATCTTCACGTTGTTTTAAATGTTGTAATTTTATTGTTGGATGATTATGTTTTGCTTTGGAGACCCACTTGATAGTTTGATTTAGTTCGCTTTTGGGAATCCTGTCTCTCTCTATTGTTTGTTATTTTTTGTTATAATTATGTGAGACGAAATAAATGAAATGAAATGAAATGAAATACATATGTCATTAGAGAGTGAAATGGCATAAGAGATTCCTAATTATATTAGAGAACATTCTTTATTTAGTTTTAACACTTATGTCAGGCAACTTAAAATTTTTTTTTTCTCTTCAAACAAACCTTTTTATCTGTGAATAATGTATATATTTTTTTTATATTCAATTTTAATGAATGTTAATGTTCAATTTGATGCTACGCAATTTTTCAATTTTTTATATCTTTGTAAAATAAAAATAAAATAATGAAGGGATATAGGACTAGCGTGTGAAAGACATGTGTTTGACCTTTCTCTACCATATTTCATGTATAATTAGGCAAGATACTCTGCTCTCATTACCTGTCCTTTGGATGGGACATAAAGTCGTTGAACCTGTGTACATACATGCATGTTCCTGATAAAAGACTTTTAGAAAAGAGAATGTTCATACACATTTAACAAATTATTAAAATTCAAGTGTCATACTTTATATTTGTAGTAAATACAAATAGTTTTTTATTATATACATTTCAAAATATTTCATTCATTTTATGTCTTTCAATTTGTTTTTAAAGTACATTGAAAATGAAATCAGTAAAATAAATTTTTTTCTAGGAAAAAAATTTCGTTCGGTTGTGTTGATTAAATTTCCGAATGACATGTGTCAAAGACTGATAAAAATACTAAGTATATGCTCTTAATCTGACACAGCATGTTCATTGAAATTATGAGCTATTTTAAATAAACTGTGGTTTATTTAATTTATTAAATTTAAAGTTGTTTTGCAAATTCTGTAAAATCTTAAAGCTATTTATATTGTGGACAGCAATTTTACCTCCAATCACAAAAACATTGCTTGCTTCTATGGTATGTACATGGGATACAAAAAATAGATATTTTTGATCAAATGTCGAAATATTAATACCAAATACTACAATATATACTACTAAATACCAGTTGACTATCCCAATACTAGAATATCTGAAAAATCTTGAAAACTCAGAGGAGACCAGACCAGACTTTTCTTGTGGTCCATTTTATCATTAAAAATACATTGGGAAAACCAGAATATCTTGAAAATCAGACCAGTTCAGTTTAGTACAAGTAAGTCTTGTAGAGTTGTCTGTACTCTAAAATCATTGATTACATGATTCTTTTTATACTTATAGGTTGGTGGTCCAGATAAGTTACGAGCAATACCGCAATTCTGCTTTCCAGATGCATTTAAGTGGGCACCAGTTGAGCAATACCGTAGGTATGGCCTTACAATTTTTAGCTAAGCAGCTGCTCAACATGAAGGGACGTTATAGAGGAGATAAAAGTTGTTGTGTGTGTGTGTGTCATCCACACCTGTTCAGGCTGCAAAACACAGATTATTTCGCCCTTTTAATTAATAAACCACTGGTATAGCATATTTTTAAACCTTCTGACATATTAACTGTGCATCATCATTGCTGCGTAGCAGCTATTAAATTCTTGACAGCAATTTGACCTCCCATAACACGAACATTGGTTGTCAGATCCGAAAGGTCATGGTTTGTCTAAAAAAATTCACCTAAAACGACCTAGGCCAAGTTTACGGCTTTCACTCTCTGGAAGTGAAATCAATTATTGCAGGCGATGATTGCTGCTTAGTCCATAGGAGGTCGTTTGTTATCCTAATGAGAAGCGTTGCAACCCCCTCCCCCTCTATCTTAAAGTAGGCTAGATCCGCCGCTTAAAATATTTGCTTGAGCATATTTGTAGGCCTATGTCCACAGCACTTTACCATTTCTAATTTATTTATATAATTCAATAAACATTCTTTTCTTTTATGTTGTATTTAGTGAAACATTCTCGTTTGTTCTAACAAGTGAAGATGGATCCAGGTTGTATGGTTATTGCAGAAGACTTCTGGTGTGTAACAATACTTTCACTTTCGCATAAATCTTTTGTCTGCCGTTTCTTTGTTTTTATCAATTTTAGATACAAAGTCTGTTATTTCCCTAAATTTTCATATTACAATTAACAGATTTATCTACTTTAAAAGGTAGCTCCGGGTTTTGCTTAAAGGTTTTTACTTTAATTTGTTTTTATGTAATAGAAAATTCACCAAAATTTATTCTCATTTATGTACATTTTAGGAGAAAAAAGTATGTTTAATAAAAAGACTAATCAATTTTACATACAATAATATTTTTATTAGAAAAAGTTACTAAAGATTGAAATTAGTCGAAAATCGGTAAAATCACTTTTTAAAAGAGAGATTTATTTCATGACGTTTGTTCTGCTCCAAAGCTGTTAAAAAATAAGTGTGGTTATATTAACGCTATTTTGAAATAACCAGTAGCCACAAATCCTTGGTTTTTTAATATAAGTAATAATCTATTTATACCTGCATGATGTTTTGTCAAAGTTGCTAGTTACTACTTTATTAATAACTTCTTATCTATTGAGGAAATGCCTCAAATTAAGGCAGCCAATATATCAAAGTATAAAGCTCCGTCTACACTAACTAGTTTGACAAAAAACTGTGATGTGCCCAAATATGGTAGTGATATGCTTAAATATGGTAATGATATGACATCATCACGTCCATATATGGGCACAATAATAGTAATAGTGTAGTTTAATAGTGTAGACAGAGCTTAAAACTCAAATATTTAGGCTATTGAACACGTGTCAAGCATGCACGCTTATACCAGAGGAGTACCTCCTCTTTGTATGATGACTAATGAAACAAGCACATTGTGTCACTCTGTGCAGTACACTAACGATCGTGTCCTAGGAAACTGATCATGTTCACGCTTTCTTCTCTGAGTTTAGTAATTTCCTACGATAATTTACATCCAATAACCTAATGTAAATAATTGTTTAATTGTTACGGTTAATGGTTACTTTTGGTATATCTTATTTTTTATGCCAACAAATTTAGATTTACATATTTAGTTTCAACTCTGCTATGTTTGAACATTTTTAGGAAAATGCCCATGTTCGCACTTCTTCTCCGAGTAGTAATTTTCTACGATAATATAAATCCAATATATACCTAATGTAATTATTAATTGTTTAATAGTTACGGTTAATGGTTACTTTTGGTATATCTTATTTTTATGCCTACAAATTTAGATTTACATATTTTTTATGCCAACAAATTTAGCTTTTACATATTTTGTTTCAGCTCTGCTATGTTTGCCTATAATTATATTATAAACTATTTAAATTCAGTCTTTAAAGGAAGTCGTGTATAATAGGATAAAATTGAAATAATATTGACAATTTCCATATTCTGAAGTTTATAATTATTTTTTTTAAATATAAAATAAGTTTTAAATTTGTATGTGTAATGAATATTTTGAAATAATTGTAAAATGTAAATTTAAATCTTTAATAAATATTTTACCATAATTTATTTGAAAAATTAATCATTTGATTGACATATTTTTGTAATATTTTCAAAATGTATTATACAATGTTTTTTTTTTCCTTTTTGTTAAACTACAAAGAAAAAAACCATTTTCAAGTCTTTAGTTCCTACTTTTAATTTCTTGTGATAATCAACAAAACTCTTCTGAAATTCTGTTTTTATTTATAAAGACTATTATACCCAGTATATTCAATGTTTCTATTTTACTATCAAGATAAAAGGCATTAAATTAAGTGTTGTAGTTTCTGTTTCTTCCAAAAACCTTTTTTTTTTGCAGAATATAAATGATAAGAAGCATATATTTTCTTTATAGTGCATAATTTTATTTTTAAAGTAACAACATAATAACAACAAAATTGTCCTGTTTTCACAGCCACCGGGAGATGGACCTAGGCTGCCAGAGGTACATTGCATCATCAGCCCAATCGGATGCTTTCCACTGTATGAAAAATTATTAGACCTAATGGAGGACAGAAGGAAAATCACACCTGTACACGTTGACGTCCTATTAAAAGCAGCAATTGCGAGGAAGTTTCCGTCACCGGTAAATCCATTTTCGTAAATTCTTAAATGATTACAGATAAAGGTCAAATTACGTCTAAAAAAATAATGTTTATAGATATGGTGGAAGTTGACCGGTTACTAAATGACGTAAATTGAGACGTGATATTCAGCCATAATTTGTACAGTCACTTTTTCAATTAGGAAATATTTTATTTAGCAACTTTTTTATTTATAGATAACTAAAAACTAATAGAAAATGTGTATAATACGCTCATTCGTATGTTTTTTATAACATTCTCTTAATTTTCCTTTTTAATCGAGTTGTGTACCGAGATTCAGCAATTAAAAACAATTATTGTAAACGGAGATAGCCCTCAGCAATGCATGCTCGTATTATTGGGTATTATTATTTTACGGGTATGTTTCAGCGTCAACTACCACAGACAGTGTGTACCACATTTGAAAAACACCCAATCATCAATATCATTGAGTAAAAATTCAAAAACTTAGGCACCATTTACCAAAATTTACCCTTACGTAAATTATATATAGATTATGAAATTGAAAAGATTAAGAGAGTTTAAAGACTATACTATGTATTATATTATTAAGTTATTTCAGTTGAAATACATTACATCATTATTTGTTTTCAGTCGAAATGCTAAAAGCAATATATAAAGACATTTGTAACTTTATAATGCGTATCACATGCACATGCTATATTCATAATAACCGGAAGTTTGACAATTTACCAGAAACCTTTAGGGCAGTGTGCGTGCAAATCTGGTTAAATTAATATAATTTGTTTTAACTTTAATTGAATTATAAGTACAAGTAGTCGAGTATTAAAAACAGATGAGTTTAAACAGTGACTACATTTAGCATACAGTACATACATCTGCTTGGAAAGAAAGTACCCAGTTTAATTCTCTTGGTAGATGGGACTTATCGATAGGACAAAATTTGGACAGTATGTTTTGTGCAGGTGTATTTAATTGGTGACATTGTTTACCAGGATGACATTATTTACCAGGGTCGCATTGTTTACCACACAGTGACATTGTTCACCAATAGGATGTACAGCCAATACACTTACGTCCTTCCCCTTCCTATGATTGTCCCCTACCCTAAATTAATAGCCTCTATATGTCCCTGTTGACTACCAATTTCTTTTATTTGAAGTTTGAATACACCCATTGGGACACCCCTATAAGGCGACACAAGGGGCAATATATGTTTTAACACTATGGCCAACTTCTATTCAGTTGACATACTAAAGGAACACATAATTATGGTAACTTATTATTTGCAGGGTATGGCAGTTGAACTAAGAGTTCCAACATATACAGGTACAGAAGAACACAGTCTAAGACGCCCTCTAGACTCCAGGCTAGAGCAGGTACAGTAATATAAATGCTTTGTTGAAAATATTTCTTCTGAAAAGCTGTCTAAAAAGAACATTTATTCATAGAATTTGATTGGCTAATTTAACATGATAGGTGTGTCTATATGTTTCTTTGGATGGCAAGTTCAATTCAATCATTATTTTACACAGTACGTTAAAAATTAAAAGCGAGTCAAGGTCACATTTCATAAATTTTGAGACACGACTATACCAAGTTGTCTGTTTCCCGAGGCAAGATGCTTTTTTAACTCGGCTTTCGCATACGCTGTCAGGCTTCCGGCATTCATGCAAATAATGCATGTAAAGAATCTCTTTCAAAAAAAGTAACCATTTCCTAGTTCTAAGAATCAGCAGATATATCAATAATTTGTATTTTTCTGTTGGATCATATATAAATCCAAAAACGAAATGTCAACTCTGTGGATGAAAATGTCTCTGTACAATTTGATGAAATAAGCCAAAAGATAAAGAAAAACAGACACAGACTTTATATTGACACACCTTTAAAGTGTATCGTTGCCATTTGATTGGTTGGTTTATGTATCACGTGCCATGCATTATTTGGACCCATCTCACGATTTTGTGTACGTATACACTACTTTGTAAAAATGTGTGCTTGTGAGGTTTGAAAATCAATCTGTAATGTGGGCCATCTGTAACGGCTGATAGGCCTTAGACATTCACAGTAGCTAACTGTAAAACCTCGAAAAGAAGCCCATTTTTTAGGACTCTTAAGTGAGCTTCTTTTCAAGATTACTTTTGTAAACTGAAGAGAGGGGGCTACTTTTCGAAATGAATGCTGTAAATTTTTTGAACTTCTACTACAATAATATTATTTTTGAGACATTCTGTCCATTCAACATTAATTATTAATTGAAATATATTGAATATCTTTTCAGGTTGATTTTGATTTCCTCAGTTCAAATCTTGACAACCACATGTTCATACAGTTGTTTGCATCCCTCCTCATGGAACGCAGAATTATTATGTGTTCTAACAATCTTGAGTATGTACAAGTTTTGATTACTTCATCTTATGCTTATTTATTGATTAGGTTTTATAAATTAATATATTCATAGAAAAATTAAATATTTTATTTATTATTCATACTGTTACATAATTTACTGGATATTTGTGTATGTGTATTAATGATATTATAAAAAATAATACCTTTTTTAATTTATTCACTAATCTTTATTTCATACGCATCCAACAGTGAGAATTATTTTATCATGCTTATAAAATAAAGCCTCGATCTTACTGGGCTTAATTTGGTCAAATTAACTGATTCACCAGCTAAATTGACCAGAAAAAGTCCAAGCACTGGCTACAATTCCCTCCAGTCCAATGGTTACTTTTACAGACTACTACCTGCCCAGTAGAACTTGCCATGGTCTCTGTAAAAGTACCCAGCACGCTAAAAAATCCAATCTGAATGCGCGTCTTAGGTAAACACATGACTTTAAGTTTTTAACATCATGGTTAAATTTTGGTAAAACCATGGTAAAACTTACTGAGTGAAATTAAATAAGTGTGACCAATGGTCAAATTTACCTTGGTTGAGTTGTGAGTTACAACCCTGGCACTTGGTAGTGGAAGGCAAGCATGTTAACCACCAAGCTACAGCTCCACTACAACTAATAATTTATTTTTATAATAATAATTATACAGACATTAATTTATTGTTTATTTTTTCAGCACCAATACTGGTTCTCATTGCTACTGATGTACTGTATTCCCTTTAGATGTGAACATTTTTTGCTTTTTTTTTCAGAATTCTTTCCCAGTGTTCACAAGCAGCGGCAGCCTTACTTTATCCATTCTCATGGCAACATGTGTACATCCCAATCCTTCCAGAGAAACTGATTGATATGGTGTGTTCTCCGACGCCTTACATTGTAGGAATGCTTTCCATTGGTATTCCGAAACTTGATGAACTTCCTTTAGATGAGGTAAGGATGTAGAACCAAACCTTCTTTGCTGTGTGTGTGTGTGTGTGTGTAGATTGATTCCTGACCACTATAAATTCTTAAATTAGTTAACACTTGAATACAATTCTAAACACTAAACACTACATAACACTAGCATACAAAACCTGAACACTATAAGTACAATACCTAAACACTATGAATACAATACCTAAACACTATGAATACAATACATAAACACTATGAATACAATACCTAAACACTATGAATACATACCTAAACACTACGAATACATACTTAAACACTACGAATACAATACCTAAACACTATGAATACAATGCCTAAACACTATGAATACAATACTTAAACACTATGAATACAATACCTAAACACTATGAATACAATACCTAAACACTATGAATACATTACCTAAACACTATGAATATAATACCTGTTTAATAATAATTGTAATTGTTTCTTTGTTCACATAGGCTCTTGTCATTGACTTGGATGCGAGGGATTTCCATTACGTTGTTGGTGATGAATCAAGTATTATTCCAAAGAAACTTTACCAAGCCTTACTTCGTGCCTTGACGATTGTCAAATCGTCTACATGTAGTCAGGAAAATCTGGACTCATTTGATGCACTCGAGGGTAATTATTTTACTCCTTGCCATTTATAGTATTTTATTCGTTTTTATGAATTTTAACTAATTGTACTGTATAATTTTAATGATGTAAGCTGGGACTGCACGCTCGAAAGCTTTATTGACTCTTCAGACGTTTTTGTCGAACAAATAAATGAAATGATTATTTGTTGGAGGTTATAATTATGGATAATTTTTGTCCATTTTGGATGATGTGTGCAGAATATTTTTTTTTCCAGTATCTTGGAAATAACTAAAATGATAATAATATTTGATTTAAACTTATGCAAAAGCACATTTATGCTAGTCTGTAAATTAACCTATACTGCCTGTTTTTAGTTTAATGATTTTCTCTTTTTTTTTGTCTTTTTGATCAAAATGCTTTATAACCTTGCCTACTTGTTGTTAAAGCTGTGCTTTGCGAGGTGTCTCTCATTTTCATTTTTTTAAATTGAAAAAGTAATACATTTATTGTTGGTTATCTATTTAATCGATTTGATTTCAGATCCAGAGACTGTGAACGCAGCAATTTCAGAAGTATTCATTCGGTTCTTTGTTGAAACATGTGGACATTACTTAAACTACATGGTACACAAGCCAGACGGATCGTACAAGTTTGACCGCGAAGGATTCTTAAAAGCAATGCCCTCTAAAAGTATTCGCAAGTTCCTTGAGGTGTTCACTGAATCTCAAATGTTCTCGCTGTTTATCCAAGAGAAAGAGATGAGTGATGAGGGTCTTCCTCAAGGTAACCTTTGACATATTAATTTGATCTTTAAACCGTTTTTTTAATGCCTGGCTATCTACTACAGTTGGGGAGTACATGTTTAGTATATTGCACCGTTTGAGTTTTGAGCCAGGAGTACACAAGCAGTGGCGTAATGCATGGGAAAAAGGCCCCTGGTTTAGCACTCTTAAGGGTCCTTCAATACTGGGTGGTTGCATTGGGACTGCTCATGCTCTGGGGCCCCTTAAACTCTAGAGCCCCTGAGTTTAGCAAGTGAGCGCTCATAGCCATTACGCCACTGTACACAAGATTTTTAATATATTTGACATACTATTCATGTATCAAACAAATGATTTCAGTTTTTAATATAAAAGTAGTAATCACGCCAAAAGTTTACCATTTCTGTTTACAAGATCAATTTCCATCCATTTTGTCTCAGTTATTTCATAATTCAGTTTAGCTTTAATATCTCTACCTCCGGTATTTCTTGCATAATCAATGCTAGCATGTTCTGCCGATGAAAGCTTCAATTTCTTTACACAGGATTTTAATATTATATTTAACATACTATTGATTGATATTTTAAACAAATGTTTTCAGTTTTTATTACCAAAGTAGCAATCTTGACAAAACAGTTTCAGTTTAGTTTACATATATCAAATTGCTATTCATTTAGTCTAATTTTAGCGTGTATTTTCTTAAAACATAGCCCATTTTTCACCAACTAAACCTTTCTCTACACAGGATTTTTAATATATCTGACATACCATTGATTGATGTTCCAAGCAAATGTTTTCATGGCGGTAGTAATCATGCCAAAACACTTATTTTAATTTAACATTTCTGTTTCGTTTACATTATCAATTGCTATCCTCATTATTTCGTAATTATCTTTACCTGGCATTTCTTAGAACATACAGTAGCTCATTTTTCAACTATGAATGCACTTTTTTTGGCTGTTTAAAGTTTAAGTTAGTTTATTCACCAGTTAAATATATTGGATGTTTTCCAAAAAGCTGAACTTTTCCTTACAATTACTGCTGTAATCTTGCTGTACAAAGACTACATACATTGTATATTGGACAATTAGATTTCAATATCTTTTCAAAGGTTATCAAGTTAAAGTAGGGTTTGTTATGGCCCTAGAATAATGACTGTCATTTTCTTTGAAATCACGTTTCCTGCTCATTCAATGGTTGAATGAGCAGGATTGTCCGCTGAAATGTGCAATATTTGTATATTACAGGCGATTGGTGGCAGCCTTATTGCATTTGATAAGCTTTAGGCTTTGATTTGATTCAAATTCACCATATCTCATTTCATTCCTGTTGTTGATCGGATGTGTAATAATTGAGCCTTGTTGTTTTTTATTTATTTTTTTTTATATTATGTCTTTAGCGACATGTGAAAAAGGACTACCAATAGTAAATTAATCACTGTCATATCAGATAGGTGGTATCCCCCTGATACAGGAGCTATTTCGTGAACCAGTTCACTGGGGTAACCCCTACTCGTCTCGAATGATGAACTGGGTTATAACTGTGCACACTGGACCTACAGTTTATATTCCTTATCCGAGAAGACTTGTTTCACCACCAGAGCTAGGAGCGAGTCGGTCTCGAACCCATGCCGATATCATTGCTCTTTAGGTACCGTAAACCGCAACCCTGCCTTAACCGCTCGACCATTCGACTTGTTTATTTTCCCAAAAATGCTGTGATAATCATCAACTATCCAAAACAATCTGTGAATTTTTATTTGTTGTCAGGTCTGTTTGAAAAAAACATACGAGAATATGAAGCAGAATCTAAAAACCATGCAAGGTTTGGAAATAAAGTGAAAAACTTTGGAAAGTTTATCAAAGATTCAGGTAAGCAATGCAACTTCTGTAGAACCCATGAGGACACCGTGTAGGGCCAATAAATTGGACTCTTAAGGGTTGTCACTGAAATGGGGTTGGCTGTAGTGTTAAAACATATTTCCTTCATTTGTTTCACAGGAAAGTGTCCCTTTAATAAGAGTGTCCACTAGAAAGGGATGTTCTAAAGCTGAGGTTGTAGAGCATATTCAATTCAGTTCAACCCTCTTGGGGTAGGGGGTGTCCGGGGATCTCTGGTCCATAGAAAATACTTGTTTATATATAATATTGTTTGATAGGATAATATTAAAGTGGGTTCTATTTACTTTGTCTGGTTGTAGTATATTCCTAATAAATGTATAGTATTGTATAACGGTTTTGTTTTAAAAGGGAGAGTTAAATTTAAATGGGAAAAAAGATTTCCTATTTCCATTTAATAAGTTATTGTTGTGTTGATGGCAATAGAATTGAATGAAAAAATAAAATGTTGCATTATTTGTTTATCTTGTAGGTCAAAGATGGAATGGAATGAAGATTGGATTAGCTGCTAGTCTTAAAGACAGAGTGTAAAACATTTGTCGTTCCGATACTAGTTAGAGTTTGACGCTTGCAAAGATAGAGTTTAAAGCATTTGATATGGTTCCGGTATTTGCTAGAGTTGCACGCTTTCAAAGGCAGAGTGTAAATCATTTGATGTGGTTTCGGTATTTGCTAGAGTTGGCACTTGCAAAGACAAGAGTGTAAATCATTTGATGTGGTTCAGTTATTTGCTAGAGTTGCACGCTTTCAAAGACAGAGTGTAAAGCATTTGTTCTGGTTCCGGTATTTGCTACAGTTGGACGCTTGCAAAGACAGAGTGAAGCATACAGAAATGTACAAAAGTACTTTTATAGACGTTAATTTTCACAAGATGAATTATTGGATATTTTGTGCATTATATAAACCTGTTTCTGTGTTTAGTGATCCACCGCATATCTAGAAAAATTCTTAAAGTCTTGGTATTTTTGTTTATTAACTCAGGTATTACAAAATATTAATATTTTATTTTCATGATAATGCAAAGGATGTGTATATTGTTTGGTTTTTGTTTAAAATAATTAATTTTGTTAAATAAAAAATGTAAAATATGTATTATTGTACATCAAGGCATGTTTATACAAATCATATATTACATAAGGTCTGTTTCTGCTGCATATCGCCGAATAAACCCTTTATTTCAAAATAGATTTAAAATATAATTTTAATATCGACTGCATTTCTACTCAATTTTTGCTCCTAAATAACCATTTAAATCAGTGGGTGGTTGTTGAGGGAAGTCGTTAACAATGCAATGGGCACTGGCGGTAAATTCAAACGTTACTGCAGTGAAGTTGACTCGAGGTCAGCGGCTGTCAATAAGAAACATACATTTTGTAATTCCATGTTAGTCTGTTACACAATGTTAAAATGTATAGAGCCTGAGAATATTGTTTTCTGTGTTGATTTTTATGTATTCATTTCCCAAAATGTGGTAGGACTGTAACGATATATTGTCCCCCTTAACAAATAAGTTTTATAACATATTTTTTTTAATAGGCCATTTTAATGTCACAATAATTATTCACTTTCACCAAAAATTGGGTCGAAAACAATTATTTACCCAATAAACTGTAATTTAAAGGAAAAAAATAACCCAATGTCTATAAACAACAGGATTCTGGTTCAATTGATTCCGTCTTCTTTATAAGCAAAATTATTTTTTGTGGGGAGGGGGTTCGGGGACTGAGAAATTGCAACTACAAAATAGCCTATTCCAAGTTTTATTTTATTTATTCATCAGTTTTAGGGGACAATAAATCTTTAAAAGGTTGCTTGTAAAGTAGAATATATTGATTCAGAAATTTAAAAACTGATAAAGATAGAGTTAGAAAGATAAAACGCATTTTGCTACTATGCTTGCTATTTCAGTTTAGACGTTTTGCAGTGTAACTGATATTTGTATGGTTTTTTAAAAGAATTGCATGTTTTGCTATTATACTAAAGGTAGTTCTACCTTGCATGAATGAATACATACCGTCGTAATTTGTTGTTCCGATTTTTGGAATATGAAAAAATTTTATTATAATATATAAAGCATCTGAGATGTTGTAAAGTAAATTCGTTTTATACAATAATATGTATATGAATATGTAAATAGCCTTCAAAAAGTAACTTTTGGAAAGAATTGTATTAAAAGAAAGAAGAGATAATAAAGTGAAACGTGATTACAAATCAAATATTAATATTGTATAATAATTTAGTTTTAGTTATTTTTGCTATTCATTTATAATATGATTTCAGCCTTTCTTATGATGCCATAATCCATGTAGGCCTATTATAGATTTTTTAGATTAAATTAAGCGATTATATTTCCCATTGCATTACTGTCATCTTCTAGTGCCATAACCAATTATGTCTAAACAAGGCCATATACATGGCTGCAGTCGCGTGCTCAAGTTAGTGTTTACCATTCGACTGACCGACATAGTGAGCTGTATACAAGAGTCGAAAATTTGCCATTTTTTCAAAACATCATTCCTTTTTTTTTAATTGCCAAAATATGCGATACAATATGCATTGAGGTAACTACTGTACTGTACTATAGTACAGGGATTTTTTTCGAAAAATGACCAAATTTTGACCTTTTTATTTTTCGACATAACTAGTTACTATGGCTCTATAAGATGATGATAACACAATATATGCACATATATGGCAATATTTTCGCATAATAATTGAATTTTAAAAAGTGGCTATTTTGGCCATTTTTCGAAAAAATCCCTGTACTATAGTACAGGAAAATTTTCGAAAAATGACCAAATTTCGGCCCTTTTATTTTCGACGTAACTAGTTACTATGGCTCTATAAGATGATGATAACACAATATATGTGCATATATGGCAATATTTTCGCATAATAATTGAATTTTAAAAAGTGGCTATTTTGGCCATTTTTCGAAAAAATCCCTGTACTATAGTACAGGAAAATTTTCGAAAAATGACCAAATTTAACCTTTTATTTTTCGACATAACTAGTTACTATGGCTCTATAAGATGATGATAACACAATATATGTGCATATATAGCAATATTTTCGCATAATAATTGAATTTTAAAAAGTGGCTATTTTGGCAATTTTTTGAAAAAATTCCTGTACTATAGTACAGGGAAATTTTCGAAAAATGACCAAATTTCGACATTTTTATTTTTCGACATAACTAGTTACTATGGCTCTATAAGATGATGATAACACAATATATGCGCATATATGGCAATATTTTCGCATAATAATTGAATTTTAAAAAGTGGCTATTTTTGCCATTTTTCGAAAAAATCCCTGTACTATAGTACAGGGAAATTTTCAAAAATCAGCAAATTTCGACCTTTTTATTTTTCGACATCTAGTTACTATGGCTCTATAAGATGATGATAACACAATATATGCGCATATGTGGCAATATTTTCGCATAATAATTGAATTTTAAAAAGTGGCTAATTTGGTCATTTTCCGAAAAAATCCCTGTACTATAGTAGGCTACATGAAAATTTTCGAAAAATTACCAAATTTCGATCCTTTTATTTTTCGACGTAATTAGTTACTAGGGCTCTATAAGATGATAATATATATGCGCATATATGGGGAAATTTTCGAAAAATGACCAAATTTCGAACCTTTTATTTTTTGACATAACTAGTTCCTATTGCTCTTTACGATGATAACATGTGCATATATGGCAATATTATCGCACAATACAGGGAATTTTTTCGAAAAATGGCCAGTATACATTGAGGTAACATGCGCAGAACGCATTATGTGATTCTACTCATGCCAATATATACAAAAATAAATACAATTCAATTAATTATGCTATAATAATATTGCTATGCGCGCTTGCCATAGTAAGCAGTTTGGCCAAAATTGCCCTAATGGCTGCCCATATATATAGGAATATTCTATTAGTAGGAAGGTAGACTTGTTTCTCACGATTCATGATTACCTCTTAATCCCCCAGCCCTTCTGGAATCATATAATATGCTACTGCAGAAACATCTGAAATGAATAGAATAGTTATAACAAAATTGAACAAATAAATGCTGCAGCAGTTAAACTAGACCCGTATTTGAAACAAATTAAATTTTAAAACGAAGTGAAAATTATTACCCAATTTGAAATGGAATCACCGGTTTAAATTAACAACAATAAGCAAAGCTAGAGAAAGATAGGCAGAAAATTGAAAGTTACAGTAACCAGTTATTAGGCTAATTATTGCATATAGCATAGACCTAAAATAATAAGAAATGGAGGAATCAAAAAGTGATAAAGGTGTAAAAAGGAAACATGACTCAATTTCGACGTTGGACGAACAGAAACTACTCAGCGGTAATCACAACAGTAGGCCTACGTTAACGAAGAAGAGCAGTCCCAAAACAAAAGATCAAGCCCTGAAATCCCACGAAGGACCGGGAGTATTCAGCTCTTCCAGTAAAGACCTAGTAGGCCTAGGAGATTTAGAAGAAGGAGGCGAAGATACAGATCGTAGCCGAGAACCTTTAGCTAAAATTGGACGATTTGGAAGTGTTACTGATGAGGAACATCATTTGCAAAAAAGTAAAGAAGATTTGGCACAAGAAGAAAGAGAGAAAATGCAGTAAATGAATATTCAATATTATTATTTTATTGTGCTGTCATTATATGTATTTATTAATTTATACTAAAGTGATGGTATAGGCCTAGCCTATCTATGACTACAGTATGTCTATTAAATAGGCTAGTACTTGTAATTTAACAGTACTGGCATGGTTGGTAATCTATTTCTAGTTAGCAAGCCTAACTTTTATATATGTATTACATAATATTTAGGGCACTATATGTTACTGTTATTTATTAAATATTACGTATGTACATAAAATAGTAAGCTACTCTACTAGCCCTAGTCTGGCCTACTGTAATACAACTAACTACTACTCTAGTACTACTATTATTATTTTGGAATATAGTAGATGACACTTTATATTCACTCACCATCGCCTTTACTCACCATTGCCTTCTTTCTAGGAGACTTAGCAGAGCCTCGGAGGGATGTGTTTTTTGTGTTGTGGCTCAACATGGCCTAAGCCAAACAAACATGATAAATATTTGGTTTTGGTGGCACATCATAAATTTGAGCATTCCATACACCCAGCGACCAAACAGCAGCTTACACTGTAACTGTACACAATGATAATGCTAAATATATTGCAACTTTTCTTTTAGGGTTCTAGTTGAAGCCTTCTCTGAGGAGCAGCTAAATCGGTATGAGATGTTTAGGAGAGCAGCTTTTCCTAGGGCAGCTGTTAAAAGGGTATACTGAATTTAATTATAAATAGGCCAAACATTTTGGCATGAACATTTTAGGCGGTTATTTGTACAAATTTATTGATGCTGTAATACTAATAGATGCTGGTCTATAAGCTGATTGTTATATTAATTTTGGTTATTTTTTTTCAGATTATGCAATCAATAACAGGAGGCACAGTGTCCCAAAATGTTGTCATTGCAATGGCTGGTATTGCGAAAGTGTACGTTGGAGAAATTGTTGAGCAAGGTTAGTAGTATCTCACTTTTATTAAAATTAAATTAATTAAAGTACTGCATGGAGATACTAAAGCCAAATATAATCATGTCTTGGGACCATTCTACAGGTACAATAAGATTAGGGTTTTTTCATCAGTGCTTATATGAATTGATGTTCTGTTGAGCGCAGGAACGCTAGTTGATCATACCCAATACCGCTTCGATCAATCGGGAAATCACCTCACAGTACTAACAATCTGATGCTTTATTACAAAATTGACACCAATAATTTGTTTCTTTCAGGCTTAGACGCTGTAGGTGAGTGGGGTGATGTTGGCCCTCTCCAACCTAAACATATACGAGAAGCAGTGCGTCGTCTGAAGTCTCAGGACAACTTTCCAACAACAAAATACAAGAATAGTATGTTTAGGTAGTATAGGGACAGCCAAGATATTTAGATATTAGACTTCTTACAGGCAGGGCCAGTAGCTGTATTCACCAATCATACTTAAGTGAGACATTTCCCTTAACTCAATAAATATAATTATATTCATTTAGATAGGATTTTTTTTTTAAAGACTACAATTACAGACGAAATGTAATCAAATTAATTTAGCTGTTAATTACGTAAAATTGTTGTCTTTGGTTCGAATTTTCGACTTAAGGTGAATAACTTTAATATTACTTTGATATGGCCAATTTAAATTTAGTATATTTTGACTTTAATTTTTTTGTGTTTCAAGGGACAATACAACTTTAACTTTAAGGGTGTTTCCCCTAGCCTAAGTGTAAATGGTGAATATGGCCACTGGGTATGAAATTGTATTAAAATTGTCCAAATGTTCAGTCTATATTAAGAGGTGGGATACTCAAGGAGTATTGCTCTGTAATTTTTTTTCATCATATTATTTTATATAATTTCCTCCCGAACCCTATATACAGTACACAATTTGGGTTAGATAGGGTATGTGGAACAAGTACAGGTTTAGGCCTACATATAAGATCAAAACTATCTAAAAAACATTCATATAAATTAATGTACTATGATTTTTTAAAGAACATTTTGTGTTTTTATACGGAAGGATGTATATATTATGTACATACATGTTTTAATTAAATATATTGTAACAGTAATAAGATAATTTCTATATCTTTAATTTCTGGTATCAGTGTCTTCTAATTGTGATGACAAACCCATAGGTTCTTTTTCCACAAAATGAGCAAAGACTTTTGCGCCATATTCAAGATTTGATGTTATTTTCAAGAAGGGCTTATAGGCATAGCCTAGCCTCGACTCCGGACCCAGCAAATGCTGAGCTCCGGAAACAAGACATCCTACCATTAGACCACTGGTCATTGTATGGGTCAATTCCATAACAAAATCATGGTACAGTGGAATAACACTACTGTAAGTGCTACCCAAAATTTCATGAAAATTTTATGAATTCGACAAAAGTTGTTTTAGAATTTATTACTAAAAATAATACACTACTGGAACGATAGTTATGGTAAACTGATCCCATAAACCACTTCATATATCGAAAAGGTGCTAATTGGCATGCGATAGCTACAATTAAAACACGGTTTAACACAAGTTTAACTACGTACATAGCTTTTAATATAATCTACTCACAACTCCATACATTATTTGGGTATACTGTATTAAGACAATAAAAGGGTTGCCTTGCATATCTCAAACGTTCAGTTATTAAGATATATCGGATCATTTACATTAACATCAGAACCAATATATCTTCAAAAGACATACAACACATGAATATTGGACTTCAATAAACATGATAACCAAACTAATTAATTATTCATATTGAAATTGTATGCAAATTAAAACATTTGCATGTTTCTTTCTCCAATCTGACCACAATGGTAAACTATAGGACAGTATGCAAATGAAAATATTTGCATGTATTTTCGTGAATTGAATAAAATTATTTTAAAAACCTAAATAATATATTATTCATGAATGTTTTATTTGTTTTCATGAATAAAAAATCAATGAATTAATAATTATTCTGTACATTTCAGGTTTGAATCTGTCTATTTTAATCTGTGTATATATTCCTATTTCAATGAATATTATCTTCCTTTAAAAGAATCTGAATTTATAATTCATCCGACGACCAAGGAACAAGTAGGTTGTCTTCTGGACCAAAAAAAAGACAGGATGTTCCAACTACCCAGCATGCGCACAACAAATTGACATGACCTTGAGGTCATGAAATGAATGCAGATAACAATGTTGATATTACTGGACACAATAGCATATACCACTACATTGTGTGCCAATAACTGAAAATATGAAATTGCACACAAAAAAATATTATGACATAATATTATTAAGTGATGAAACAGCACCAACTTTATATGGAGCTTTAAAAGAAAATGATTTCCTAATACCATTTTATTCATCCACAACTTAAAATTGTAGCAAGTTTTCAGAGTTCAGGTTTGAAACAAAAATGTGTGAATATAAAAATAAAGTCTTTGAACAACATTAAATTTTCATCTTTTACAGAAAATACAGATTAATCATACAATTGTTTAAATTGTATGCAAATAAATAATTCTACTAAACAACTTAATTTGGCACACAAATTTGATTTTTGGATTATATACTGTAATGTTTCCAAATCTGAGAATGTGCTTTTTTTTTTTATCTCTATTGTAACGATGCATGGGTATCCGATGCATGGGTATCCGATGCATGGGTTTATGATGCATGGGTATCCGATGCATGGGTATCCGATGCATGGGTATCCGATGCATGCATGGTATCCGATGCATGCATGGTATCCGATGCATAGGTATCCGATGAATGGGTATCCGATGCATGGGTATCCGATGCATGGGTATCCGATGCATGGGTATCCGATGAATGGGTATCCGATGAATGGGTATCCGATGCATGGGTATCCGATGCATGGGTATCCGATGCATGGGTATCCGATGCATGGGTATCCGATGCATGGGTATCCGATGCATGGGTATCTGATACACTAATATCTGATATGTGTGCACTATCCGATATTCTTGTACTAATTACACATTTTAAAACAATGCATGCAAACATTTTTAGATAACTCATGAAAAACTATAATATACAGTAGCAGATGCAGCATATACTATTGTACAGTAACACTCCAGCTTCTCAACTACCTTATTTTATTATTTAAAATAATTCATTTAAATTCTTTTAAAAAATATTCCTAAACATAATTATTGTCACTCTAACTCTAAAGAGCAAGATGAACACTTGTGATTGTTTTATACAATTTATCTAGATATTCTAGGCAGAATGAAAATACTCTGCAGAAACTAAATTTTTTATTTGTACATGCATAACTTTTTTTTAAGACATACAGTATTTATTTTACATTTGGTCCAACAACAGAAATAGTAATGTTAATGCATTAGGGTGGAAATTAGCGTACCATACTTACAAGGAATTAAACTCACCTGTCGGTACAGCCCACAGTAAAAAATGCATCATTCCCCCAGGGGTGTAAAAGGGGTAACAGAGGGTTATAGAGTACAGCCATAAGTACAGTAGTAGATCTATGAAAATGAAAGACTGTTATTAACAACATCTATATTTTTTATATGTATAGTCACTGATGTCAAATCGAAAATATTTACAGTGAATTTACAGTTTTCCTAACAAATATTCATTTTAAATATATGTATTTTTATTTAAAATCAACTATAGTTACATTTTTTTAGAATCTTTTTCGATTTGTACTGTTAATTTAAATAAATATAATCATGTTTTATTCATGCAAATAATAAATCTTAGTTGTTAATTACTATGTACAGGCGACGCGTTACCACACTCTTGAGGCAAAACAAACATATTTGTTAACTAGGTAACAGAGGGAGGGAGTGAATCCTGCTCTTCCATCAACTGTCATTATCACAAAACAAACATATTTGTTAACTAGGTAACAGAGGGAGGGAGTAAATCCTGCTCTTTCATCAACTATCGTTACCACCTTAATTTCTAAATTGTTTCTAACTAAAGGAGGGAGTACAGTAAATCCTGCTCTTTCAATAGTTATCCTTTAAATGCCTACATTTTTCAATTATTCACAAATTAAATAGAAATATTAAAATATTAACTTATGAGGTGTGTGGGGTTGTATTATTTTCTTTAAATAATGAACTCTCAAAAAAGTCTAAATTTTGATACCAAGTATGTATGAATTTAAGATAAAAGGTTGTAAATTAACATCTTCATTGGTGTATTGTAGCGAGGAGCTTGTTTGACTAGATTGTGTTTACTACACGTATGTAAACATTTAAAGTCAGCAGTCAACTCGCCTGGGAAAATTTCTAATTAAAGTCAGCTAGTGGCCTACATTCAGTCATTTTTCACATGTAATTCTTCTGTATAGTAGAATATATATCAGAAACAGACCATGCTTATGTGCCTATAAATATATACTTAGTTTGACCTAGAAAGCCTGTATGGCACCCTATTTCAATAAATCAAGATCTACCATGTTATCGTATAGGCCTACAGTAGAATCCCTCCAAATTCAGTGGACTCCCCTATTAAGGGGGAAATTTCCTATGAAACCATTAATCCATGGTGAAATGAATAAGGAGGGGAAACACTGTATAGTATGTCTTTTAAGACTATAGCCAACCCATATTCAGGAACACCCTCTATTAAGGGGAGAGTTTGTTTTCTCCTTAATTACTAGTGGTTAGACTATAATTAAAGATCAACATAAATAACACAGTATCATTGAATTATTATAAAGATCGCTATTGCACAATTTACTAATTATAATCGGAATGTAGACATCATAAATATTAGTAATTAAAAAAATGTACTCTTCTGTAGAAGAGATAGAGGAATTTAAACCAATTACTGTACTCCATGGATATATTAAAATCAACAGCACTATTTACTTTGGATCTGTATGGGTGGGTATGTCTCTGACAACCAATATGATAAGAATTAATAGCATGTTTGATTAGGATAGCAAAGAAAATGTCTTATTAACTATATCAAGCAAGTAATTCATACTCTTGGATGTAGACGCCATTAGAGGCTATAGTGAGAACGACCCTAAAATCATGAATTGCTATTTTTACACTACTTTAAAAAAAAAACCCAAAAGAATTGCATTGTTTTAGAATATATTAACAAGATATTAATATGGAAGATAATAATATACAAATAAGAAATAGTAATTCAGAAATAGAGGTAGAAAGAACAAAGGTCAAAGGTGAATAAGAAAAATGCCCAAGTCTTTCTGCGAGGTACATCCAGTTGAACTCAACTTCTGAATACTTCTGTAGACGGAACAAGATGGAGTTTAGCATGTAAGGTAAAGTAAAATTTCTTAAGGTACCCTCATAGGTGTGTCTTGTGAAGGGTTGAATGCAATGCCAAGATATTTTCCCCCTGTTCATCATCAGTTACGTTCCTGCGACATGAAGATTTCCACTATGTTATGCCATTTTACTTCTGTCACAGGCAGGATGTTTTTTGTATTTTGTCTGTTACATTTTGTATTTCCTTTTTAATTTTCATGATCTTCTCGGCCATCTTAGTTTTCTGTTTAACTTTTGCAGAAGCCTCTTCATGGTAAAGTTTCCTCTTAAGCTCTGTCTACCTATCAAACTAGTTTGACAAAAAAAGTTTGATGTCTCCAAATATGGTAGTGATATGACATCATCATGTCTATATATAGGCACATCATTTGTCAAACTAGCTTAATAGACAAGAGCCTTAGATGTTCTACTGTACATATTTTAACTTTGATGTATCTTGTATCCTTTTTCAAGCATCTGTACAGTGCCTTGTATGATCAACATCATTTGTAGATAATTCAATATGACAACGTTTGCTTTCACCTTTCAACCTTTGCTGATGTACGATCCATTATTAGTTGTGCTTTCAGCTTTTTAATTCTCGTTGAACATATAACTGACAAAAAAACACAGCAGTTCAAAATAACCGATCCATTAAAACATTGCAGAACCTTCCGAGAGAAAGTTATTTTTAGTTTCTACATTCCAATCAGAATATTAATATAAACAGAAAACTATGTTGTTCTATCGCTATAAATATCTGAATTAACTGAAAAATAAATAATACGAGTTGATGGATTAATGACTTAATCCTGTATTAAGCCTGTTGATTAAGACGGATTAACCCAACTTGTCCATTCCACAAAGCATCATCATGTTCAATCCATTTTCCAATGCATTTGTCGGTTGATGTGGTCACATCTGAAACCATGTTTGGATGCTTACATCATGTACAAAGCTAGATGATATAGTAAATCCAGTTAGCTTAATATTTCATCATTAGTGGATATGCAACACTTCAGTTTAAAGCCAACGAAATCAGATCAATAGTCCATAGTGATTGAAATCTATTTTTGTTTTTGGTAGAAACATTATTTCAAATTCTTGACTTGATAACTACTTGATCGCAAAACTTCAAAATCAAATAATAAATGTTCAATCACAAATACTTTTCTTTTTTAAAACTGAGGTAAAGATGTGAATAGTGTTTTAAATATATTTCCTGATTTTGGGAGTTTTTTACTGTAGAATCAATCAATCAATAAATCAATCAATATTTAATCGATCAATCAATCAATAAATCAATCAATGTTCCAATAAATCAATCAATATTTAATTGATCAATCAATCAATCAATCAATCCATGTTCCAATAAATCAATCAATCAATCAATCAATATTTAATTGATCAGTCAATCAATCAATCCATGTTCCAATAAATCAATCAATCAATCAAACAATATTTAATCGATCAATCAATTGATTGATGTTCCAATAAATCAATCAATGTATCAATTTCAATCGATTTTCCAATCATTCTGCTAGTGCTGGCAAGCTTTTCTCGTACAAACATAGTGCTTGGTGGACAAATTCATACTGCTCGTTGGTTTGTATCATTCCGCCCCTAAAAACAAGAATCAAGTTCATCCATTTTTATTATTTAAAAAAAATAGTATTTTATCATCTAATCAAACTAAAACAATAGGCCTATTATAAACTATTTATTTATATCTATTTTCATCTTGTTTCTTTTTTTAGACAATGAACGAAAAGAAAAGTCTGACTTACTGTGGGGAAATTTTGTGGAATAATTTGGGTGATAAAATTGAAAATGAGCCAACTATTTAAAAGATTTTTGTAACGTTTTTTTGCCTTATTTTAATATTGCTTTCAGAATTCAATTCAAAATATTTTAATTATTTTTAGCCATATAGTTTAGTAATCTATTAAACATCAACATAGCCTAGTAGAATAGCACCGATGGTTTAATAAGCGATCGCGTTTAGAAAAAGAAAGTTATATTGATATATAATTATTGATTATTGTTGTCGATTGTCATGGTAACTCACCTATCTTGTCTCATTTGACAGACAATGCCTAGTACATCCACCATCTGTTCTTCTTGTAACTGTTTCATGCCTATACTGATGGCAATGTAACATCCTGTTCTACCAAGACCAGCACTACATCAAATATATTTATATTTTAATTTAAATAAAAATAAAATGCAAACTTTAAATGTTCCTGTTTTTCAATCCATGTATCCTTATACTCTGAGGGCGTGTAGCGCAGTATTGGATGTTGGATTACTGATTGCGAGATCGTGGTTCGAATCTAACTTTCGCCGCATTGCTTGTATACTTTAGGCAAGATACCGGGTTAGATCAAGACACAACTTTGTGCTGATTACTAGCTGCATTATAGGAGTATGTTTCCGTACGTGTTTGATCCAAAAATGACTGGGGTAATACAATACTAAAAAAACCCCCAAATAACCCACCTGCAATGAACTATGATTGGTCCCTTTGGTAGAGCTGGGTCGTTGCGACTCAACTCAACTTCACGTATCATCTCTAGTAATGTTATTGGATTATCTGGTGCTTTGTTGTCTGGCCAATGTGTATACCAGTAATGCATTAATGTCCGCACTTCATTCATAAACTAAACAACAAAAAAACACCAAATATTGATGGCGTCTGCTGGGTATTTTATCTAAACACATGTACAAATACTAGTATTTTTTATTCAACTAATCAACTTGATGTAAAGGCCAGGGGAAATAAATAATATGGTTCTCATCAGTACTTCTATATATTTTGGTGCAGGATTTCATCACCAATTTTAATCGCATGCGAAATAACGTCGACAGGTCATAAGTGTGTGCAGCCTGGTGGAAATATATATTTCCTCCATGGCTAGTCCCACACTCTATCTACACTTTTACATATACAAAATAGAAGGTTGCCAGATATTTATTTTTCACCGACAATCTTGGTATTTTTTTTTGAACAGGTGAACTTTTTTAAGCAGGCTGATGAGAACTACATATCCTATTTCACATGGCCTAAAATATACCTTTAGAAAGACCACTTGTAATTGAAGAAAACAACCTATGACTTAATTGTGTAAATCTATGTGTATACACGATTGGAAGTTTGAGCATCAGTTGAAATGTGGGAATTTCTCTTGTCATCTTTACCGTTTCATATTATCTATACGTTATGTTTAGTGGATGCAATATTAATATCTCTAGATTGTGTGGGTGGTAATATTCTTACTCCTCTACAAACTCCTTTCCTTATTCTCATCAAATGAATTCTTAGTAAAGTAAGTTTTTTAAGTTACGTTTAGATACTAAAAGCATATGTTTATGTGAGACGTAGTAGACGTGATATGACAGCAATGCGTGGGTGTTGTATGTATGTTTAACGATGAAACGACTGAAATAATGACATCATTAAAGGTCACCATTACTTATAATAATGACATCACTAAAGGTCACCATTACTTATAATAATGACATCACTAAAGGTCATTATCATTATATAACACCAGTACAAATTGGCTCAGCATACTTCTAACTATGCCTACTTAGAGCAAAATTTAAAAAAAATCATGTCAACTAATTCTTTAAATCTTTTCTGTCATATTTCTATTTTTATCTTCATAATTTTAGGCAGACAATTTTCAAACATAAACATCCAAAGAAATGTAACCAAAACTTAAGAAATAACTAAAATAAAAGAATAAATTGTAATCTCCAGTACCTATCCGATATATCTATATTTCATGACCTCTTTTAAATTGAGCATTTTATTTTCATTTAAGTTATTCAACATTTAAAGACATCTTCACAAACAGCTCCATCCAATAGAACATAACTTACCTTCAGATGAAAAATTCTTAGAATATAATCATTTTTCCGAACAGTATCTTGTACAGTGACTTCAATACCCTCGTAAACACCTCTCTTTTGAGGCCAATACATCTCACATTTACTCTGTAAACAAATATATAAAAAATTACAACAAAGTGTCCCCTTAATGGAGGTTGGCCTTAGTGTTAAAACATTATTGCACCATGTTAATTTTACAGGTGTCCCCTTAATAGGTGTCTTAAATGAGGGGTTATATTTTTGTATGTAAGAATAAACAATATTTGTTTCATTTTTATAAAAATGGCACTATAAAAATGATGATAGGTTAAAACTTCTTGATCGATCTTGGCTGTTATTTTTTTTCCTTTCTCTCTTTTAGGAATTGATATGCAGTTCACACAATCTAATAATTTAGAGTAATTTAATAGTATTCCTAGGACAATACTGTGATACATTAAGTCGACAATGGAGACGTGATACGACACGCAATTCGATGAATTGCCTTCGAGGCATCTCATCTATTCATAGTAATCAATTTACCCTTTCTCGTTCCTTGAGTTTGGTTACCATGACAACAGTTGGAGCAGTAGTATGCCAGACAAGTCTCCAGAAGTCATCAACGGTGTGAGTCATCGCGCCCTGTGTGGCAATGAATTCATTGTCTTCTGCTTCAAAACCCTGAACAAATTTAATGAATCAAAATTGTTGCATTAAAATATGAAATATATTATATAAATTGAATTTTGAGCATATCGGTAGACATACTATACATACAATGGCTTTAAGCACATAAAACAAACGTGAAAATGGTATCGAAAGCGAATGACTTACCCTGACAAAATTTGCATTAATGTAGTCAGATAGAGGGTCACCTGGAATGGGGGGTAGAGAGACCATTGTCTCTGGGTTTGGCAGTATTGTCCTATATCGATTTTTAGCTGCTGAGCCTGGCACTTCTATACTTTCTGGATGATTCATTGGTATATTCTAATTTAGACAAAAAAAAAATCAAGGACTTTATTTAAAATACAAAGTCCTTTATGGAAAATGTTCAGATTTTGTATTGTTTCATGGGACCCTTTCATACAGTAAGGTGGTGTATATACAGGTTGTATTCCTTAAGTACAGTCTAAAGCTCTGTCTACACTATCAAACTAACAAGTTTGACAAAAAAAGTGTGATGTGCCCAAATATGGTAGTGATATGACATCATCATGTCTTTATATGGGCACTTCACATTTTTTTGTCACATAAAGTTTGATAGTGTAGACAGCTTTTACGTGAATGCTTATACGCTGGAAAAGATTTCAGTATGGGTTAATTTCTTGTATGTTAGTGAGAATTATGCGTCATTAGAACACAACTGACTGTAATACTTACCCAGAATTCTTCATGCAATGCTCTTATATTTTTCAAAGATTGCCTAAGTTGTTTTCGATTCATCCTATTGCCTGCTGATTGTAAATACTCTGCACCAGCACTGAAATATACATCAAATGCAATATGTTTTATTGATGAAAACATGTTTACATAAATATTTTAACATTTATAATTTTACAACCTGGTATATGAATTGATTATTTAGTGTATCACGACAGTCCATTTGTTTGTCTATTGGGAATACCATAACCATGTCAGTATGGTTGTCCACGTCAGTATGGTTGTCTACATCGGTATGGTTGTCTACATCGGTATGGTTGTCTGCATCGGTATGGTTGTCTGCGTCGGTATGGTTGTCTACGTCGGTATGGTTATCTACGTCGGTATGGTTGTCTACGTCGGTATGGTTGTCTGCATCGGTATGGTTGTCTGCGTCGGTATGGTTGTCTACGTCGGTATGGTTGTCTACATCGGTATGGTTGTCTACGTCGGTATGGTTGTCTGCATCGGTATGGTTGTCTGCGTCGGTATGGTTGTCTACGTCGGTATGGTTGTCTACGTCGGTATGGTTGTCTACATCGGTATGGTTGTCTGCGTCGGTATGGTTGTCTGCGTCGGTATGGTTGTCTACGTCGGTATGGTTGTCTGCGTCGGTATGGTTGTCTACGTCGGTATGGTTGTCTACGTCGGTATGGTTGTCCACGTCGGTATGGTTGTCCATGTCGGTATGGTTGTCTGCATCGGTATGGTTGTCCATGTCGGTATGGTTGTCTACATCGGTATGGTTGTCTGCATCGGTATGGTTGTCTGCATCGGTATGGTTGTCTGCGTCGGTATGGTTGTCTACGTCGGTATGGTTGTCCACGTCGGTATGGTTGTCTACGTCAGTATAGTTGTCTACGTCGGTTGTTTATCTATGAAGCTCATGAATTCAAGATCTATCATGTCTTCTTTTTAATATCTTACAATAAATGCATTTTCACGTAATAATTCATTTTAAAAACACCATGTTTTTAAAGGCCTGATAGAAATAAAACATATGACAGTTGTAATGATGTCTATTATTATTCATAAGTTTCAGATAATATGGTTATTATTACAGTACAATTAGCCACTAGAGAAATGCAACAACATTACCATCAACACCATAAAAGTACACATCGCATTTACACGACAAAATCAATACACAGGCAAATATAAGACCGGTCTTAATATGAATATCTTTTCGAAATTAAACCACTAAATAAAAATTGCAATATAAATGCAAATAAATTATAAAAGTAGACTAAAATAAAACCTTGACATTTTTTTTTCTTATGAAATTATTACAGACAGAAAAAAAACCCACAGTATTCCATGTTTAATTGATGAAAGAAATGGAAGAAATGATATGGTTTTATATTTAAAATGTTTAAAATTGTTGTCAAAATGTTTGTAATGCCATCAGAATAGGATGTCATCTACTGCTGTATGTAAGCATTTTCCATTTACGTTTCTCTGAAGGATATGGACCATTTTTTTGTCACATAAAGTTTGATAATGTAGACGGAGCTTGAGATATCTCTTGATGTCATCTCTCATTTTGTATTCCTCAGCCGTCTTCTACCAGTTCTTGCCATGAATCTTTTTGTTCATCTATTGTTAATTATTCCTTCTGTGTCCTACCTATCTCTAAAATGTCTGTAAATTTTCCCTAATATTGTATTTTGGATTTTGTCTTTTAGTGCGAGTTATAGCGTCCGTCTTTCCATTGCTCGTTTGTGACACATATTTAATAAGATACAAGCAACAGGTGTACTTCATTTCCTTCTGAATGTTTTGTAAACAATTTCATTAACAATTTGAATGGGTAGGCAGTACTACTAATATTACAGGGTTATACTGCTACAGCTGGTGTAACGCCTGGAGTATATCCTGTTCTTAGTGTATGTATCACATAATAGTTGTAAAATGTTATATAATTTTAATATACAAACCTTTCTCTTGGTGGAGTCACAGCAAATGTTCGGGTTCCAGATGGAACGACAACATCTATCGTTAACGATGTTGTTGATGAAGTGTCTGACCGTCTTCTAAAAGAAAGAAAATAATCAATCTTCTTGCCAATTCGTTCTAAATTTCTTTCTAAATTTTGTTTCTCTTATATTTTTTATACTGCACTCTAAAGCTCTGTCTACACTATCAAACTAGTTTGAAAAAAAAAGTGTGATGTGCCCAAATATGGTAGTGATATATGACATCATTGTGTCCATGGGCAAATCACATTTTTTTGTCACATAAAGTTTGATAATGTAGACAGAGCTTAAGAAAAACATAATTAATATGAATATATAGTCTTACCTTTCTTGTAACTTTTTAATTTTTATAGGGTCACTTTTGGCAACTGCATCGTATGTATAAGCTTGTTGAGGGGGTTGAACCGGGGCACCACTGTGGGTGTGCGGTTTAATTTGGGGCATACATATCCTCTGCTCTTCATCTTTAGGGTGTTTAGCACGCCAGAATTTGCATAAGCAGTACACCAACTAGAAAAATTAAAACGCCAACAATTATGGTTATTTCAAACATTGATGAATAAATCAAATTTATAGATTTAATCCACTATGAAGAAGGTGAATTTGCAAATCAAATGATGTTGATTTTGAAACTGTAAATACATCTGAAGGCAAGATCATTAAATGCCTCATACATCAATATCAGCATCAGTGTCTTGTTTCTATATCTATCTATCATAACAGTGCAATTGTATAGTAAAATTGCTAAGGAAATATACTCTCAATGTATACATAATATTTTAATTAATTTAAATCAACGAATTCTTAGAATAGGTTGTCTAATTTAGCTGTTTTTGTGTGGGTTTTTTTTGTAAGCTTCTTGATAATACATTTAATAAAGATAAGTAACAAACAGTGCAATGTTCGCAAGATAATAAATAGTACGGTTACTAACATCTTGATGCGGTAGGCTACAGTACTTTTATCTATTTGTCACCTAGTTCTTTACCATGTTGAAACACCGGTTCTCATCAGATCACCGAAGTTAAGCAACGTTGGGCCTGGATGGGATCTATGGGAATATCGGGTGCTGTATATGGAGCTGGGGTCTCGTTAGGCATTTGAAATCAGCATTGCTGACTCTTATGGCAGCCCCTGCATCTAGTATCTGCCTCAGACATATTGGCCCATGCCTTTCCTCTGGTAAAGGTGGGCACTGGACGAGAGAAGCCCTTGATCAATGTTAGGACCAATCAAGGTCCTGGCTTTGTTTGTATCAAACCTGTTAGTGGCGGTAATTATCGCTGTTGGCTTCAATTGAATAAAATGAAATAACAAAATAAAATAAAATTGTGCGCATGCGGGAATTTGAGACGCTGTCCTAGCTCCTCACCTCCATACAGGTTTGATGGTTTCAGTCGACAGCAGGCAACTCATCGATTGACCTGAAATAGGTTGTTTGTCGGTCGTCGCAAATCACAAGATCCCTAATATTCTAACTTTGTTCTAATAAATCTCAAACTGACTATTCAATGGAAAATGTGTGACTTTTTTTAATAATAAAAAAAATTTATATCCATAACAACAATAGTTTCCGAAAACCAAGGTATCTGTTGAGCTAACAAATTGTTTCACAGTAATGCAAATGGTTATATAATATTAAATAGTTACAAACACAATTATTATAATATCTATCAAAATCAAGCAATGATTAAAATTGAAGAGTTATGGAATATTAAGCAAATCTATTACGAACCGGATATTCATAATTAGCCTTTTAATATTTTATATAAATTGCCATCTGTAGGTGTTTTAGTGTGGTGCTTAAGGCTGATTTGTGTATCATTTATAAACACCATCATAGACAGGTTGTCTACTTACTATATCAACTAAAGGTATAATAATATATCAAGTTGGATAGAGAAAGTCATTATTCTGATGATTTTCTGAACCTATGAAGACATGTAACTCTTCTCAGAAGAGGATTCTGATAAACTACTGAACCAGTGAAGAAGTCTCACATTTACTCAGGACAGAATTCTGATGATGAATAACTGAACCAGTAAAGAAATCTCACTTTACTCCGAACAGAATTCTGATGAACAAGTGAACAAATCTCACTTAAGCATTACAGAATTCTGATGAATAACTGAACCAATAAAGAAATTTACATTTACTCAGAACAGAATTCTGATGAATAACTGAACCAGTAAAGAAATCTCACAATTACTCAGAACAGAATTCTGATGAATAACTGAACCAGTAAAGAAATCTCACATTTACTGATGAATCATTAAACCAATGAAGAGATCTTACTCTTTTCAGGACAGGATTCTGATAAATCATTGAACCAGAATTTTAGACTGTTTCTTCCATACAATAAATTCTGTGTGTTTTTATTATTCTCTTTTGTTTTAAATGTATCCCCTATGACACTATCCGTTCCTCATTAGTCCAATTTCATCAGATGCATTTCTTTTAATAAAAAATGTGTGTCACTGAATGCAAAAATTGTGACAAAATAATTTGTCATGTATGGCAATTTACAATTGTCATGATACTAATGAAACTACAAGCCTATAAAAAAACATTGCGTAACCTACATTTTTTTAAACCTTAATTATTCGAAGATACATATATTTAGAATGCTTGTTGACCTATTAACCTAAAATCATAAAACACTATTTATACAGCGTTTAATATGATAAAGTGGTTTTATAATGGCAATAACCACAAGCCTTGCGACCAAGTGGTCAATATAGGTTCTGTACACTGGGCGGCACAACTGTATCAGAAACTGTCCAGGGAAATCGTCGACCCTTTAAATTCAAATGAACAGTTATTTTCTTCCTTTAACATAATATAGTAAACATTAATAAGTAAATAATTATGAATACCTTTCAACTGACTGAAAGTAAAGAGCAATCCATTTTTAAAAGAAGGCAAATGCCTGAGAAGATAAAAATTTGGCCAGCCTAAACAAACAATGAGCAGTATAATTAAATGGTCCAAAGAAACAAAAATACAGGACACATGAGCCTTAAGGGGACACATCTTTCATCGAAGTATTCTACAGTAATAGGGGTGTCCCCTTAATATGGGTTGGTCCAAGTGTCTCATTCATTTCACAGGTAAGCGTATGCCTTATTAATCAATACAGAAAATATTATAAAATGCAAATTTCTAGGCATACTGTAGGCCATTTACTGATATTAAAGTAGGTTTAGTAACTACATTTCATAATTTAAATTACATTTAAATCGAAAAGTCAACGTTCATTATTATATACACTAAATATAAGTGACAAGAAAAATACTTTTTAAAATCAACTCTAAATGCATGTATAAGATTATAGGATGCTTTAAATGTATTGCATTGAGGTCAAAGGTGAAGAACTATCTAAAAATGAAACATAATTTAAATGAACGAGTTTCATTAACCAAAAAAATGATAATGTATTAGAAAGCCTTAGAGATATTATGCGTTAAATTCAATTTGAAATTGTAAATCTCTGCATAATGTACAACATCAAAATTCATTAATAACATAATCTTAAAATCCATTAATGTACAACATAATGTTTATTTTCATGGAAAAATTATCAATGTTTCATTCATTTTAAGAGCAGACAAAATGGAATAAATATACAGTATGACTTACTTACTACAGTTGAATTCCTATCAAGGGGACACCTTCAGGCCCCAACAAAGTGTCCCTTTAATAAGGGTATCTCTTGAATATTGGCCTTTGTTCAATTAATTAGAAAATGTCCTCCTAGGAGTGTAGGAAGTCTTAAAAGGACTGGGTTTACTGTACTGAAACATATACACAAATCATAACAATTACCAAACAAATCCCCCAAACAAACAATTCATGTTATCCGATTTAAAAAAAAAAACTAAACGCCCAAACTTTTTTGTTTTAAACACAGCATCCCTAAAACTGTTTGGTTTTTTTGGTAATGGTGTTGATAAAAAATAGTTATTGCTAGGTATCTTCAATTTCTGTATTTTATATAGACCAATAAAACAATCTTATCTTAATTCTAATACATATTTGTGAAACTATAAATATTTGTCCAGATTTTTTTAAAGATTAAAACTATCTGAATATTTAAAATTTGTGATATTTTTAGTTTTACCGTTTATATTGCGTAATATGTAACTTAAGCATCTGTAAAGATCTTTTCTCTTTTTGTATTTCTAAATTGCCGTAATATCTGAGAAATCCAATGAAGTGTACAGAGTTAATACCACAGCTTTTCCAAACACGATTATATGACCACGGTCACATGATCAGAATTCAGATTGACGTCAAACTGAATTCTGGTTACTTGGGTGATTCCATTGGCTTAATGACGCATTTCACAACTGTTTTTCCAATTTGAGTCGAAAATTGTGCTCACGTTTATTAGTTATAGCTAAGGTAGAGTAACCACCATTATTTTGTAATGATAAATAAAAACAATTGATTTGTAAAGTAATTTCACAAAGCGGACAAAACAAGATACATATCATATATCGATTGTCTTGTTTTTTTCTTAGAATGTCACAGTTTAAAGATGGATTAATCTAATTCAAAATACGAATTTTTCTATTGATTATAATTATTGTATAGTATGGCAAATTAACAAAGAATGGCTGCCAAACATTATTAACAAACAAATTATTAATCAAATTAATAAAGTATATTTTAGAATTTACTGTAGATTTAAATTTAAAATAATTTAATGAAAAATCAAACCAAAAAAATATAGCCTAGAGTAATATTTAAAATAATTGTTATAAATGTATTATTGTATTGAAACACTTTGAGAGTTAGTGTAGGAATATTTCAGACAATAGAAGACTTAAAAGTTAGACTTAAGAATAAGTTATACTGAGCTAAAGTGATTTTAAACTTGTTTATAATCTACAAAGCTCTAAAGCTAACTAGTGGCGTAATGGTAAGGGACATCAATTACAAAAAAAGACACTGTTTGCTGTTCTAACAAGATGATACTATCGTGATCGGTGGATTGCCCAATGCCATTACACAATCCTCATCTTCTCGGGATTATGCCTTCCTCCATAGCCAATTTTCTTAAATTCACTTTTCTTTTGTATATCCAACAATCATCTATTTCATTTTTAATATACCCTACCATTTCTGTTTATTATTTTGTATTGTTTTGCTATGGAGGAAAATAAATGTCTTTTGAAATGAAATTAAACTGTGTAAATTGGCCTTTAAACATAATACATTATTTAATTGTTACTTCCTATTAGCTAGTAAATGAACAAGGCTGGTAGTATTGAGCTACCTGCATCTCTACCTGCGTGACTCATCACATCATGCCATCAACAGCAGACATAAACTATGAAATATTATGTCAAATAATATAATTAACATTCAATTTTTCTTACTCATTACTCATTTAGTCTGAGGCATACATAATCAAAAAAAAAATATGTTAAATTTCGACATAAAATTTAGATTATATGTTTACAAACATAGATCCCCATTGCAGGCTTATCTAGAAACTTTAATAACTACAACTCCACATTATACTGTGAGCTCATGATGTACTAGTTCTCTACAAGTAAAATTTCATGTAAAATCTACAGACTAGCCCGATAACTTGTTGAATTAACTAGAGCTAGGCCAATTTACTAGTCTGTTAGTCTCCAGTTCGAAAATGACATCAAAAAGGGGGTAGGGGCTTGGATTGAGACATTAGGATCAAGTACAAAGATCGAGAATTTTTTCATGCATCCAACAGCGAGTAACTCAACAATTACAGAATGAATAAACTATCTTATATTTTATCATACTTATATAAAGTCTCATTTGAGTCTTTCAGCCTCAGGGAGTGGAGTTAAAAGAGTTGTGAGTTACAGCCCTGGTAAGGTCAGGATTGAACCCTGAACCTTGAGATTAGAAAAAAAGAATGTTAACCACCAACTAGCATTATCAGTTAAATTCCTGGGCCAGATTTACTATATAAAACTTTTTTACAACAATTTTATTATTCCCTACTAGATATTAGATACAATATTTTCTATACGTTAAAGTACATGCTATAATTTTTATAGTTTAAATATGGAGGTATACATCCATGGTTTAAAATAACAATATATATATAAGATTAAATATTGGTTTTTTATTTCTTTTTTATTTCTCATGGGAATCAATATCATCAATTTGTAATTTTGTAAAGTTGGTACATACTATATTCCTAATAAACAAGGAAACCGTGTAGGATAGGTATATTAAAAAAAAAATCAAGATATTAATATTTGATAATAAAATAAAATGAGGGTATGCGCTGACCTATTCCATGCTGACCTATTCCATGAAAACATCAGTTTCAATGAATAGTTTTTCGAAGAAAATGTTTTGATTATAAAAACTAATCATTAGAAATTAGCTACTTGTTTTTACAGTTATCATTTCCTGCATTTAGGCAGCTTTAATTATAACTTTTAATAATCATATCATCACAAATGGTGTTGAGACCTTAATTTAAGGGAGATGTCCCCCTTTTCTTAGTCATTACTCATTTAGTCTGAGGCATACATAATCCCAAAAAAATATGTTAAATTTCAACATAAAATTTCACCAGGACTCCAGGCTATTTTTCGTTGATTCAGCATGGAATGTGGCCCCCTAAATACAAAATGCTAGATCCGCCCCTGGTCAGTTATGACAGTTAAGCACCATAAAGGCATAGACGAGCGGTAACGATAATAAAAATATAGATTCTATGGTATTCCGTATGACCATTTACACAAATGTGGAGTGGACAGGCGGTTTCTGCTCAGATAGATACAGATTCTACGTGTGACAAACTAAGCGGTACCGTTTGTCTGTATAAGTTGGCCTTTACTACGATAAGCCTATCGCTATGACAGTCATTACATGGCTTGGTTAATAATGAAATACAAAAATAATTCACTTTCAGCTAGGCTTATTATTAGTCTCAATGTGTGAACGCCCTAGGTTTTATGTTGCAATGATACCTTTAACTACAATAACATTATTCATGTCCGAGTTCACTGACATCACATTCATTTTTATCAATATCAAATGAATAAATTATACTCATAATATATACAATTCAATTCATGAATGTTATGAATAATATAAACCCATAGAGAATTAAATTTTCGATTTAATAATAATACTATATTGAAATTTAATTGGTTTTAATCAACGTTGTCTCCAGAAGAAGTAACTGATTATCAGACTATTTTTTATAAAACTTTTCCATGACATCTTTTGGTCATGTTTTGTTTTTATGGTTGAAGATGATGATGATTTATAATGTTTATTATATGTTAAGAATAGTTCAATTACTAAACAAACCAGCTATAAAAACATTCAAAATTACATTTGACGTGATCCGTGTCATCAGGGATCCTCGGTTTTCAGCGATTGCAATTAAGTATAAATGTCAAAGCAAGTTACTACGAGCGGGTTTTATAGCGAACCCATTCTATGACATCAGATCACGCCACATTGTGTGACGTGATCCATTCACAGTCAATTGGGGATATCTTCCTAATGTTATGTTTTGTTATTTTCTCAACCATTAGAGATTCTAAAATAAAATTAAGTATGTTTTTTACACAATTTATTGCTAACTAAACAAGGTGGTATAGTATTCTGTGACATCAGGCAAGATCACGCCATACTCTGACATATAGTAAATCATTCACAGTCAATTGGACAAAGATATCTTAATATTCAAGTTTTTTTTGTGAGAGTTATGATTTTTTAACATTAAATTTAGTATGTGTAAGCTCTTTGAAAACATGTTTACTCTTCCATTGTCTTGAAAAGAAATTGTGGTTTGTGGGGAGGCATCTTTTATAGAACTATACCATTTGTGGAAAGGGGTTTTCAATGAAAATTTCTCACTCTTCAAGGAGAATAAGCTATTGTCGGTTTATCCAAGTAAGCTAGGCATGCAATAGAAACACTCTTTTGTATACCATATTTAGAAAATTTCCTACTAACGGTACACTTTCCTGTAAAATGAATGAGGATGCAATATATGTTTTAACACTATGGTCAATCCTTATTCAGAGTACACCTTTGGGACTCAACAAGGTGTTCCCTATAGGGTTCTACTCTACTGTATCTTTGTCATGCTTTATTTAGATTCTCTGATATAAAGTATTTGAACATTAACATTTTGTTTGATAAAAATTTGGCACATGATTGATTCATAAACAAATATTGGTATTTATTATTCAAAATTGTTTCATTCTCAGATAGGATCAAAAATGTAAAGAGTCGAATTTGGAGATATCTCTGTAGTGCATTTTGCCAATATTGGTAGTGTATTTAATTCTAAATATATTATTACTGTATTTATGATAACATTACTATGATCAACTTCTCCATTGAAAACAAAATCTGTAGTCTACACATAAATTGGTAGGGTGTGACATGTGTTTTATATGAGCTAGTGTTGCCGAAAGCTCTAAACATTTTTCTGACTGTTTTGATTTAGCTTTTGATTATTTTATTTATATCTCCATTGCGATCCAATCATTGATACACACAGCATTGTCATTTTTTCAGTGTTTATTTTATTTATATCTCCATTGAGATCCAATCATTGATACCCACAGCATTGTCATTTTTTTCAGTAATTTGCCTGATTTATAATATTATATTCAGACACGCTCCCATTTTTTCCAGCTAAAATGGAATTATGAAGTAGTATCTATTTTCGACATTACTACAGTAATCATATATGCTAGTGTTCCACCGGCAGATTTTCAGAGCAAAATGGCTGAAGATTGATTTTTGTGTGGGTTCAGAACAGGACAAAGGTACAGATTGATTTCAGTGTTATAGTTAGCATGCTATTTCCAGTAGTGCATGGACAAATCAATATTAGGAAATGGCTATGTGAACTCGGGTTTCAGCGCCATTGTTCTCATCAAACAAAAAACTATTCCACTTCGATAACATACATTACAATAGAGTGTCTATCATATATTGGTTGACAAATAAATTATATTTGCATTCAATTTAAAAAAAAAAGGATTTAAAAATATCATTTTAGAGGACATTTTGATATTAATACTTTGCTGAATTGCTGAATAAATGTGAATTGAATTTGTGACGATTTAAAATGATAATGACAATAATATAATAGATTAATTAACTAGAAAGTGAACTAGGAAACAACGATGTGACTCTTCAAAATGGCTGCCATCAGTCTGTTAAATAGTTAATATAATAACCTTCAATATTTATGAAGAACCATATTCAAATCATTTTTTTGTAAATGCAATACAGATTTATAAAATTAACTCTATTGTTAACAGCAATAAAATGATTTTTTTTTTGCGCGGATCCTATAAGAATGATAAAAATCACATTGATACACTCAGCATAGACCTAGTGTTGCATGACTGAGTACAGGCAAGATTGGTGTACTCTATCTGATTGGTTGTACGGTGTAGCAATGTCATATATGGTTCCTCTCCAAGGCAACTTCATTTTGAGCTATTACATCAGAGTTGACTCTCTAGTTATATATAACATCTTTGCATAGGATGATAAATTTTATAACCTTTTTGTATTGTAATAATATGATACATAAGATATAAATCCATCCCCAGCCCTGCTAGCCATTACTGGTTAAGACTTTGAGTACAGTGACACCTGTATATTTAAACAATCTTTACATCATTATCCCAGATGATATAATTACCCTAGCCGATCCTCTTGTTAAAATGTGCTAAGTACCTTGGCCTAATTTTCCTCATTATGTCATTGATCCATTTAATGTATTCCTGCTATAGGTAACACACTACTGCACATCTCATGAAATCAATACACTCATTGCAAATTTTAATAGATCACAAAATCATACTCTTCGTTAATTACTAAAGGCCATGTTATGATGCCCAGGAAAATATTTACAATTACAGATAATGGACGCACCATTATACTTAGACAATCTAGTGATGTATACGACCGATATATAAATAACTCGCAAGAAACGAATCTGATATAAATAACTCGCAAGAAACAGATCTGAATATGTAATGATATTGCTTATCTGATTAATGAAATTCTTAAATAACGCTTCACGATGTAATGACAACTGGTAAATCATTCACTAACCCCCATGGGCTTAAACAAGAAACTTCCACTCAAGATTTATTCTTTGTGATTAATATTCTCAAATGAAAACAATTTGTTTCACGAAAAAAAACCCAGGGATCATGTAAACAGTGGGTATTAAACCGTTGCCAATAATTGAAGGCAGAGTTTTCCAACATCCCGAGAGGATATACATTGAACGAGCACATAAATTTATGGTGTTATGTGCACTTGTAAAGGTAATTCTAACCATGTATATGAGTAATTCTGAAGGCACAAATATATTCTTTAGGGACGAGAGAATTTTGTACATGTAAGCATGCCGCATGTCATGAGGTTTATTTCTTCAGATTAGGTCAGGGATCTGTAACACTACATGTTAATGTGACTTCAGAGAATTTCTAGTGAATTATGGTAAAACAAATTTATAAATAATTGTTATTTTTATGAGTTCAGATCACTAGAATATAAAAAATATTTCTAAATTCATTATCATTGTCATCTGTTCCAATCTTACAAACCTATTCAAGATCGTAATCAAATGGTTTCGCAAAAAATCCTAAATTAATTACATGTGCAGTTCTAGAATAATTGGGAGATACAACAATATTTCTTTAAGGGCCTTTTTTCCAAATATAAAAAGTGTTTTTTCTTAATTGTTTGATCATTAGCTAATTAGCTAGTTTGAGTTGGTATAAATATATAGAGGATTAGTTGTAATGTTGTAATATCTTAGGTATCTACTAAACTATTGGTTTTCCAGGCGTGGCAAAGGCGGAAAACACATTGGACCAAGGCTCTAGGTCTTGAAGTATAGCCAAGTAATACATTTATACATTATTAAGATATTTTTGTACTAAAATAAGGAAAAATTGGACCTTAGCGGGTGATGGGAGATCAGGGTAGCCAGTATGAGACAATCAATTTTCACTACCAACCCCAATTTCCCAGCACAGATCGTCATATTTATTATTAATAATTATATTTAAAGCATCTTTGCCTCATCTGTTTTTAACCTCTCGCTACGGCCTTGGGAAGATGACTAAAAATATTGGGAAACTCCTGATTATCAGAGACTTGGGGAGTCTACATCCATGTTTCACTCGCCTTTACATTACATTCAATATCCAAATGCAATAGTCTTTTTATTACTGCACTCACAATTGAGAGAGGAGCCTTGGTGTCTATCTTTTAAAATTAATTCTATTCTATAAACAAATTTAATTATATCAAATTTAATCTTTCTCTGGATAAGTGCATTATCCCGACTCGTTTAAATTACATCAATTCGACAAAAGCTGATGATTACTGGGGTAACTGGGTGGAAAATTTAAATTACTTTGGTTTAATATTACATATATTATTGAGAAAGAACCACTCAAATATTCAACATACATCTATTGAGATTATACATACAGAAACTTGTAAATTAAAATTATAAGAAAATAACACTGTCTTGGAGGGGAGTTCAGGAATAAATTTTTACTTTTCGGTTATGTTCTCCCCTTGAAGGGGAAAAGGCCTATGTTGGTTCATCCAGGAAAGCTAGTCACGTAATAGACTAATCCTTTTCCAGTTATTATACTGTAACTAACCGAAAAGTACTCTCAAAGACAACAGACTTCTTGGACAAATATCATCCAGACTCCCTTAAGATTCTTTCACACATGTTCCGTCATCCGGAATCAAACGATGATTGGCACATAGCCACGTGGAGTGTTGTGAAAACGAAACATAGACGTTCAATTTGCCAGAACGGTACCGTGCTGGAACAGGTGTGAAAGACCCTTTAATGTGGAATTAGCGTAATGTTTAGATGTTCTGGGCGTTGCTCTGGGGGTTGCTCTGGGGGTTGCTCTGGGGGTTGCTCTGGGGGTTGCTCTGAATGTAGTTGAGGTATTCATCACTATTGTTAATGCTATAATTATAAGGTTGATGCAATGTACTTGCCTAAGTTTACTTTGTAATATGATAGTCAGGATTTTTAAATGGATGCAGATTCTACACATTACTTTAAGTTCGAATTAATTCTGACATTACAAAAAATCTTATTTAGAAAAAGAATGTAGATGAGGGTTCTATCTCCATCTTCCAACCCTTATACTGGCATGTTATTCTACTTGGAAAATTATTAACATTGCTAAATTGGGAAACGAGGTAAAAGATGAGATGTGTGTGTGTGTTAGATACTTACAATAGCAGATCCAATGACGAATATGGCACAAGCAAAACCTATAATATACGGGGTGTAACCCTGCTCTAAAAACGATTCCTCTGGTTCTTCCATTACATTCTACAAAATAAAATGAAAGCAACAATTTTATAAAATAAATTAATAAACAGGTCTAGTTGGCTGCAAATTGTTACAAAGATTACCATTTTTTTGGGCTAATCACATTTTGTTATCAAAAGTGGTTTTTTTTACGCATATGCAAACATCAACAATTTCTTCCGTATTGTAATAAATATTTTGATGAGTGCAACAATTATCTTGTCCCTTGGGAAGCGAGTATTAATGCAAAACAAAACTGAGCGATCACGCCAGCATTAAGAGAAAGTGATTAACACCAGAGCCAATTGAAACGTCACCAATACGCACAACTAATTGGCATACTGCCAAGACTATTTGACAGAGGATAAGTCCACCAAGCGAACGTGGTAATGACAAAGAGTTAGCGATGATGATTATGTGGCTTTAAACAAGTTGATACGTAGCTGTGATCCGACGTGAAGCGTGTCATTACTAATATCAGCTAGTGTAGCTGTGATTTTTTGTTTAATTCAATTATCAACAGATAGAATCTACCCCATTCATTATACAATCACTACTTGTTGTAAAGTGGTATCCCTCTCCCTGGCACAAATACCATCCCACCCAAGGCACCCAACCCCCTCAGAAGTGAATTCTGTTTATTGGTAAATGTGCTTGTAAAATTGTTTGGGACATTAAATATTTAAATTTAAATTTAAAAAACTCATGAATAAAAATATATTCTTTTTATTGATGTCACTACAAATATGTACCTTTTTATAGTACATTATTAATACAAGTTGACAGACATAATTATTTGCTCAACATCAATATATTGTTGATATGGTGAGGAATAATAAGAAGAAAATGCATATGGTACCACGTAAATAGTGTGTTATTTATTGTACTAGAACTGACTCTTTACACTACATTCACACGGGAGACGGCGCTGTTAAATTCTTTCGGTGAAACGTAGTGTAAATGTACCTTTACTCTTGCTGAGACTGACCAATGTCATAGAACATGATTTGATAAGAAGATAATGAGCTTAATACTTATTATAGGAAGAATAAAACGGAGTGTAAATGTACCTTTACTCTTGCTGAGACTAACTGATGTCATAGAACAAGATTTTATAAGATAATGAGCTTAATACTTATTATAGGAAGAATAAAACGGAGTGTAAATGTACCTTTACTCTTGCTGAGACTAACTGATGTCATAGAACAAGATTTTATAAGATAATGAGCTTAATACTTATTATAGGAAGAATAAAACAGAGTGTAAATGTACCTTTACTCTTGCTGAGACTGACCGATGTCATAGAACATGATTTGATAAGAAGATAATGAGCTTAATACTTATTATAGGAAGAATCACAGACAACAGGTTTAATAGAACAAAAGTCACTAGGGAAAATTCCATTCACCTTAATTTGTACAAAAGACATTAGCCCACTAATGAGAAAAGATTATATATATATCCAACTAGCCCTAATATAGGCTAGTGGTGGGGGGGGGGGGGGAGGGAGGGGGAAAAGACTATAACTGGGGAAACCATGGTTCAGGAAAAAAAATTATTGGTAAGCATTTCTTGTAAAACTCATCTGAACTGTCTAGAGAGAGGACTACATCCACAACAAAAGTCAATACTGGGACTATACACAGGGATATGCCTGTATGTGAAATTATACATAAAGTAGGGGGTGGGATTAGACCAGAAGTGGGATTATACCCGAGGATATATGGTATTAACAAAAATTCTGATTGGTTTGAGAGAACTTGAAGATTCATGAGAATCAGAATTGCTTTTGAAACAACATCTTTCTGAATAACAGTCACAATTAAAGTCAGCGAACATACTGCACAAACTAAAATTAAATTGTTATTCATACTTTATACGTGCACTATCAAAATCATTCAACCATATCATACTCGTAATGAAATGACATCAGCAATATTGCTATGGTTACCAACATCATTATCATAGTACTAATCATTTTTTATCATCCTTGACAACTGCTTTATTCATTGTTTGAATTTTCAATTTGTATTTTGCTTACAGGAATATTAAATGTAAGACATAATTAATTCTTTCATATTCATAATAAATTAACATTATTTTGAAAAGAAACTGTTCTCATAAATGTAGCATAAGTAATTTCAAAATTCAGCAGAATTTGGATAAGATTAAAATGTCTTTATACAATGTATACAACATTGAGAATATATTACTGAAAAAAAACAAACTTAAAACAGTTGTACACTAATTATTTTGTCTAAAATTAATAATATACAGACAAAATATGCAAAACTATCCTTCCTATGACAGAGGAAAATGGCAAGATGTCTTGCTTGTTTAGTGGTACTGCAAAACAAGAGGACTAATGATGATGGTGATATATATAAACTTGATTTACACACGAGACTAATGAACAGCACAACTCGTTCAATTGAATATTATTTTTAAATAAGTGTGTGATTTTACAAAAAATCAAACACCATATAAGTACGAAAAAGAAAGAAAAATATTGTAAAAGAAAATGACAGCAGAATCCCTTCCATCGGACACCCCTATTTAGGGGACACCACACTGGTGTTTCCAGTGTAAACAGGAACCCTATTCAAGTGTCTCTTTTATAGGAATTCAACTGTAGTACATAATAAATGTTTGTTGTATACCTATATACAGTAGAAACTTGACGTGTTTTCGTTTTATTACTTTGCAATGATGATTAAATTGGAATTTTGGGACACTCCTGTTCATAAGACACAGATGGAAAGACTTTCCCGAGAAATGAGGGACAATATAATGTTTTACCACTACAGGTAACCTTGTACTGTACCCACTTTACATTGAAATTTGTTTTTAAAATGGTTAAAATGTGTTAATACAAATATTAAAATATATCAGAGAGCATAAAATGAGAACAATTTAATAATAATTTTGTGAAAAATAAAAAAAAACAAACAAAGCAAAACACCTGAAAGTGAAAGATTAACCCTAAAGGTAATTTCAACAATAATTTTCAGTGAAATATTTCAACGACATACAATTGTGCTGAATAGACAATTCAATTCTATTGAATGACTGTAAAGTCATTTAGTTTGAAATATTCACACATTCACATTACAAATTAAGGCAAGACAAGATGACTTGACATAATAATATACCTGTAAATGTGCCATATTTAACACATTTGCCTTCCCTCGTTACATAATGTAGTATGCCTTACATAGTACGTGATACTAGCAACTATTGTCATATCAAACCATAAGACGTTTGGCTTGCAATTAAAATGTTGGCTTATGGTATTTTTGTGTAAAACATATGTGCAAATATTTGATAGAGAAAATGTTGTAGTTTGCAGTCACAGAAAATGGTCTACTGTACGATTGTCTATTAAATGCCGGACATCTCCGCAAAATTACAATAAGATAGTCTGATTGCTCAAACACAAAACCTGAAGAAGTGATGTTTTTAGAGTTTGTATAAATTATACATTTATACTATGGTTGTACTACATTATTATTAGTGGTTGTGGGCAGGCGTTTTATTCATTAGAAAATTACTTTAACATAAAGGGTAAAAAAAAAAAAAAAAGAGCAGTAGATTGTTGGTCTTTGTTGGTATACAATAGGAGCTACAATAAGAATAACCAAAATGATCTTGGCAATACTACAGTTAAATCCCTAAACTATAGACAGACTTGTTATTTAAATTTGACTACAACCACATATCCTTTCACTTTTTCTATTTCAAAAAATTCTCTTCATTTATAGTCTATTACAATTCAACAAACAAATAACAATTTCATTTCACACATAAGAACTTTATATGTTGGAACATAATTATAAATGCAGTGTACATATGGTAATAACAACAGATAATGATTGTTGACTGCAATCATCTACATATCCTTTCACTTTTTCTATTTGAAAAAAGATTGTCTTCATTTATAGTCTATTACAATTCAACAAACAAATAACAATTTCATTTAACACATAACCTGTATTATGTTGAACACATGATACATACAGAAAAGTTTACATATGGCATGAGCTGCTCTAACCTTTAACAACAACAATAACAGGTAATGACCAGGTAATGACCAGGCAATGACGTCAGCACTGGTTGATTTAGACACCTGGTTAAACAGAAACAAGTGGTGCGATATCATCAAAGCAAAGAGACATCATCTGTACTTTTTAAACACCGTGAAGTCATTGATGCTTCAACTACGGTAAAACCACTAAGCTCTTTTATACGCGCTTGTTTAATTACGGTTTACAGGCGTTTTGTCAAGTATCGGAATATAGGAACGGTATCCAGTGTTGTAATTAGTTTGTGTTGAAAACGTATCAGGTTTATGGCTAGACTAACTATACAATACAAGGAGGTTAGGCTATGCAAACATGCTATAATTGAGAATATAGTGTAAAAGGAAAAATATCATTATTAGGGACCACGTCAAAATTATTCTACTGCAGTAATTACATGTTTTACTGCAATATTTGATTTTATGTTGTTTTATGTAGCAGTTAATGAGGCAGATAATATTACCATAAACAGTGTGATATATTCAAAAAAATGTTGCTATATTCAGGGAAGAGTCTACCCTGCTATAACACACTGCAGGTTAAAGGGTAAACCAAAATGTAGTTACTGCAGTAACTGCAGGAGAATTGCCATAGACTTGTTGAATATAGAATAGGTAGTGTGGTAGTGTGTTCATGCATGGCTACGGTGTATCTATTGCATTCTCAGCAGTAATTGTGAAAGATGCTCACACTATAAACTCTCTAGTAAATCTATGTATACAAAATCATTTCACCAGACTCGTTGAGTATAGAATTTAGCAAAAGGTTTGATTTAGAGGAAGATCTAGAAAAGGGAAGAGTGCATGGCTGCAGTGTGCCTATTGCATTCTCAGCAGCAACTCAGAATTGTGCAAGATGCTCACACTATAAACAGAGGGTAACTTTATACCAGAAGGCTTCTTCATACTCTCTAGTAAAACTATGATACAATATCATTTTGCCATAGACTTGTTGAGTATAGAATTTAGCAAAAGGTTTTATTTATAGAAAGATGTAGGAAAGGGAGGAAGTGTGTTCATGCATGGCTGCGGTGTGCCTATTGCATTTTCAGCTGCAACAGGAGGTAACTTGATAGCAGATGGCTGTGTTTCTAGATAGTAATACACAAATAATATAAATCATCACAAGCTATGAAAAGCATATTAAAAGGTACTGGTACAGCATTTCGCACACATTATATTTCTTGTTTGATTTGAGTAAACAACTATGCCGACACCACCTGTTGCCATTACAGTATTATATCTCCACAAACCTAATATTACAAATATAATGCTTTAAACTACAGTACCTAAACCAATAAGGTATAAGTGATGCAATTTTTGTATGAGATTACAAACATTCTCTTTACAATTTTAAGCGCAAACAAGTAAATAGGTCCAGAAGAACCTCCTCTATAAACAATGACTACAGGCTTGGCTGTTCTTTTATTTAAAGCTATATTGTCCTGCTAAAAAAATAATTTTTTTCAATGTTTTTGTGTTTAAAATGTTATACGCCATTTTAAGGTCACAAAATAGTTTTCCACTTTGACCAAAAAATGAATCAAAATTATTTACCTGAAAAAACTAACAAAAATAGTCAAATTGACTGGATAGTCAATGGGTTTTTTATTTTGTCTTTTATAAGTGAAAACATTTTTTTTCTACGGAAGCAAACTTGATTAAAACTGCGAAATGACCTATTTAAAGTCTGATTTAATTAATCTTCATTTTTCATGTTTCTTCACTGTAATTAAAATAAAAAAAAAGTCAAATTGACTGGAAGTCAATGAGTTTTAGTTGAATTTAACTGTTTCTTATAAGTGAAAATATTATTACTTGATTAAAACTGCAAAATGGCCTATTCAAAGTTGATTTTATTAATCTTCATTTTTCATGTTTTTGGAGGATAATACATCTTTAAATCACAATAAAATAAATGTACGATATAATATAGATAATACAAAAAAATATAGATCTATATAATACTATACTATCATAAATTATGTGTTTATGTAATCTACATAAAAATTGTGAAACTTGGCAATTTTTTAATAAATTATTCAGCATTTTGTAAATTAGATATTAGGTACAAATATTGAGGATATGCACAAGTGACAGGATACATTTACTCAATATCTTTTGAAATTACTTGTCACCTATAACCTAATACATTTATTCCAGGTTGCTTGCATTTCTACACATACTATATATGTACAGTTGTAGCTTTTAATATAACAAGGCCATATACATGGCTACGGTCGCATACTCAAGTTAGTGTTTACCGCCGACATAGTGAGCTGTAGAGTCGCGTTGCACGCATGTAGGCCTAATTGTAAATTACTAGCGAACTGAATATTTATTTTGGGTTGCTTGCATTTCTACAAAATATGAACAGTATGCTACTTTTGGTTTTAAGTATAAATTGGTAGGCCTAATTGTCAATTATTAGCGAACTGAATATTTTATGTAACATGGATATCTGCACTTTTTCATAGAATATACTTCTGGTGGTGTAACAAGTCTTCTCAGAAAAGGACTATAAACCGCTGTACACAGTTTTAACCTGTATTGACTTTAAAGAACCCAGTTCATCATTATAGTCCCTGTATCAGGGGTATTACCACCTACCTGATAGGACAGTGATTAATTTACTATATGTGCCTAAAGACATAAAATAAATAAATAAAAACCAGTAAATATCACCTTTGATCAAGTTTAGCCTCAAATTATTTGTCATTCGTACAAGTTTAATAATAAAATTTCAAATTACTTAAATGGGCGACAATAATGTCATTGCATTGCATTTCCTAGCTCACTTATTGCAGATCAGCCGATTCCCAGTAAATTATCTAAATGTGCCTAGTTTCATAGGCAAATTCTGTGTTACAGCATCACATGTGTTTCATAGACCAAACCTCTGATACAGGCACAACATGTCATACTATGATACTGGACAATTATTGTCATATGTGGAGATACCGGGTTCTAGAGCAGATACAATAGGGATGGGGACCTCCCTTTAAAACTTCTGAATCCAATTTGCAATGGTAAAACTTTGCTTTATTAAACTACAACACTTATCACACCCACTATCAGGGCTTATTATAAATTCAAACAGGCGATGAAGTACTTTAATTTCAACATATAAATTAAAGATTATTGATAACTGTATCTAATGATAAACTACCCACCATTTCGAAGCAATCAACTGACGGTTTTAATGTTTGGAATATTATATAAATCTTCAGTTTACTTAGTAGTGTGTGGGTGTCAATTAATGGACTCAGAAAGATATGATAAATAACTTGTTTCATTCTCTCATTGCCTAGAGCTAATTATTGTTGGGAAAAATTATATAAACAGAAGATCTGAGATTTGATTTAATACTTTAAAACATAGTTCATGGACTATACCATTTGTGGAAAGGGGTGTTCAATTAAAATTTATACTTTTTGAGTTATATCTCACTCTTCAAGGAGAAAGGCTATTGTCGGTTTATCCAGGTAAGCTAGGCACGAAATAGACCATGCTTTCCAATAAAATCATGTCACTTATCTTGATAAAACCGACAATCTTTTTCTTATTAGAGAAGAGTAGGTTAAAATATGAATAAAAAAGATCCTATCTAATAATGATATAGTCCATGAATCCTACCCTCAAGTGGGTGCTTTCAGACATACCATTGCTGTTCTAATCAAATAGATATAACACTTAGTACAGCAGTATACTGTTACTGTATGTGTCGCAGCCATTAAAAAGATACTATACAATACTCTAAACATAGTGGTACATTCTAAGAGTTATTTGTCAACTGTATCCATATCAAAACCATGAAAGTGAGGGAAAACACTATAGTGGTTCAATATATATTGTACATGTATAATCCAATACATGTACACTTTTATATAAAATCATGAAAGATCAAATCAAAATATATTTAAGGGGCTCAAAATTGCTGATTCCTAGTACTGTATCTACTGATATAATTTGTACAGTATAATACAAACTCTGTGATATAGAATAACATGTTGTTCACATGTGTATTATATAGTATCACATTTGATATGTCACATGTGATATATGTCACACTGTATACAGAATCTGCCTATGATACTGTAGATACAATGCCATATATGGAGATACAGTATAATCTGGTGTTCAAAACTATCATCAACCAAAATATTCATGCCAGTGAATGGTACGCTTAATATCATATTTTCCCTTTTCAAAATCATTTCGGTTCTACTACTCTCTATATTCAATAAATCAATTTTGTTTTGTGAAAAGTGAGACAAACACAATTGCAAACGACGACAAAAACAAACCGCTGTATGACAGGCCAACAATGATTCATAACATCAGAAATATTTATTATCATAATACATTTTAAATTTATCTAATTATGAGCAGATTAAATTTCCTTAAAACATGGCAGTATTCATTTTCAAATTAATTGCGTATGATTTAATTTTGCCTAGCATTAAGTGAACAAGTCACTTAGTAACTAATGGCGAAAGACCAAACAATGGACAGTCAGTTTTCTCCCGATAACAGTTTCTCTTTTACGTAAATTATCAATTGAATCGTTTTTCTGGCTCTCAGCCAATGAACACAGTTGTGGGTTTTGATCAATGGGAACATTTTCTATGACTGTATTGTGTAATTCTTTAAAAAAAATATTGTAAATTAACTGTTTATATTATTGCGGTATGCAAGTTAAAAATAGTTGTGTAAGAAAAACATTAAATGAATATAGTGAATATAAAAAATTTAGTTTGAACCAAATACAGTGCAAAATTAACATAATGGTAATTCTCTTTTTCCTGTGGTCATTACATTCCGAGTGTTAATTTGATACCAGTAATTTGTATCTAAAAGATCCACAGTGCAATCGCTATAGGCTATCTTCTGCTATATTAATGAAAATACTTAAGTCATTCTTATGTTTCCCGTTAGTAAAGCTTAAATAAAATAATTTAAGATTCACCTATACTTCACAGTTTCCATGATAGGTTTGATTTCTTGTTAAATTTTTAATATTTTTTTTACTTAAGCTCTTTTGATGCATCTGTTTTTGAGATGTAATATTTTCTTACTAATGTTGGTTTTTTATGTTTTTTTTAAACTACCACACACAAAAACATAGGAAAATCGGCTTTGTTTACATTTACCTAATTTGGTAATTTTTAGTGATGTAATAGTGGTTCACCATTTTTCTCTACTTTTTCTTCTTAACTTACGTCACACACACAAAGAAATGACGACGAATGGTACTGTATTTCCAAGAAGTCTAAGTATCTCCTGCAAGAAATTCATTACTATTCATCTGTAAAATAACCTGCATCTCAGCGCATTACTTTAAAAGAAAATCTACACTTGATGTTAATACAGTCGAAAGTGTGAACATTAGTGGTGACCTGTATTTATGACGCGTGACATGCAGACGTGGACGACGTCTACAAAGCAAGACACCGCCATCTTCAAGTCATTCATATTCAGAATGCCACCTAACGATTCCTCAATTGCGCATCGCACACATTAGGAAAGATTGAAATTACTGAATAACTAATTTTAATTAAAAATAAACATTATCTTGAATCACTTTAGAAAACTGTATACATTCAATTACAATCTATAATTAATGGTGTAGTCCCAAGGTGCAGGAGAACAGATAGCAACAGTGTTTATTACACACATTCAACGGATATGTGGTCACAACACAAATCTGGAACATATTGGATTTCTCATCTGTAAAGCTCTGTCTACACTATCAAACTTTATGTGACAACAAAATGTGATGTGCCCATATATGGTGTCACATCACTACCATTGGGCATAATACCAATTTTGTTGTCACATAAAGTTTGATAGTGTAGACAGAGCTTAAGAATACTAGTATCGATTCTCAATAACAAAAACAACAACATGGAAGCAGTGGATTAATTGAATAAAAGATAACTTTACAATACCAGATGTGTTATAAAACTACCAATGAATATTTTGTATTTGTTGAATGTGGAAAATATTTTTTAAGCCTATTGTGAAAATAATCTCCTTATTCAATGAACATACATTATATATGTATAATACATAAACACAGTATTATCTATTGTTGTCAAGTTGGGTCAACTTTTACAGTCAACAATCGGCCAAGCATCTTCAAATTGCAATGATTCGTAGAAATGCTGAAGTCAGCACTTATCATAACTTGATGAATTAGGAGTGAGTGGGTGCATTACGTAAAAATATCAAAGACAATTACTGTAAAGTAGGTGGATACGCAACATCTCATTGGTCAATTCTCTTCATATACGTAAAACTTTATACATGAATGAATGAAACAATTCATGTAAAATTGTTTTGAAAATTGGAAAATTTAATATAGACATTTATTATTCAATTTGTTGTTCAAAACATATATTAAAAATTGTGTTTTTATCTTCATAGGAACATGTGGCCAAGAATTACCAATATTACAATTTAGAAGTAGATGTTCAGAATCACTATCATCCCTTAACATGCTTGAGCTCTTAAACTGACATTAACACCTTTTTGCTTAAGTCAAGATAGTTGTGCTTAATATCTGTTTTCTTAAGTGAAACTTTATTTGTCAAACCAATATATATATATATTTAGAATTAATGTTCTTTGCCTACTGTGTTTATATATATATATATATATATATATATTTATATATCTAGTGTGTATGAATTTCAATGATCTGCCATCAACGAATTATTTTCTTGTATGATCATGTTTTTGTTATACAAGACCAATTTCTGTATTTTTATATTTTTAATTATAAAACAAATATAATACCTTTGTTGTTAACTTGTTAGTAAGGTTGATTGTGTCTTGCTCTGGCTGAACTTTAGCTTCAACAGACATAGTAGTTGGTTACAAAAACTACAGTGGTAAATAACACCTACAGAAAAAAAGTAGAGAGAAAACAAGGTATAATATTCATAATTCTAATTTTTAGTTTTTATCAAAAATAATTGTCATAGAACTTCACATAAACCAACAGTGGTGTCAGTAGTGTGTGAGCGCCATTTATACCTAGATAAACCAAAAATAGCCCATGCTTTCCTAAGGTATGTACTGATTCGCCAAAAAAATACAAAGTGAAATATTCAGCTAATTTTTAGTTTCTATAAAAAATAATTGTCATAGAACTTCACATAAACCAACAGTTGTGTCTATGAGTGTCACTTATACATGGATAAACAAAAAATAGCCCATGTTTTCCTGGGGTACTGATTCGCCAAAACCATAATTTAGTGAATAGAAATTTCAATTCCTTGTAACACAGTGGAAAGACTGCCATATGTTTTATGGAGGGAGATAGGATTCAATTCTAATGACTGAGTTTATATTTGTCTTATCTTTTTATTTCTATATGAGAAACGATACGTTTGTTTGTACGTTTTTATTGCCGCCACCAATAGACAAGAATTTTAATAGTGGTTTATTTATCTTTTTAATGATAAATTATATTAATTTAACGTTATCAGCAAATATGACACTAATGACAATAGACCTGATAAGAATCCTTTATTAATAAATCAATTAACAAAATAGTCCGGATACAAGATAACAGCTAGTCACGCAATGTTGATAATGAACGCATTCCTTGACAAATAAGAACCTTCCCAACAAAGTGTTCGTTTGAGTTAATTAGTGCATAGAGCTATTATAGTGAACTATCTTTATGTAGTGTTTAAATACCAAGTCACTCTCAAAACCCAAGATCTATCTATACATTGTTTACTAATGTTTGCTGTTTTAATATTGAAACAAATTTATGTTTAGATATTTTAAATGTTACCAATAAATAATTAATTATTATGTCAAATAATATGTACAACTTGTGCTTCAGTCAATATACTATATCAATTGGATTGAAAATGTTTAAAAAAATAATTAGGAAACAGATTCAGTATTTTTTTGGAATATACAAAATTATATTTATAATATAATCCTGTTGAATCCGGTTGCAAGGGCGACAAGACTAGCGTTAGGATTAAATACATTGGTAGTTTGTGAAGTCATGTGATGTGTAGCTAATTAACATACAAAGCTAAACTAGGTTCATAACAGCATAGGTTACGTTTATTGATCAATACTAATAATATACTACTATGAAATTCATCTGGAAACAAATTGTAGCATTGATAAAAATGATATATGACTGTCACTATGGAGAGTATAAGCATAGACTAGGATAAAAGCTCACTTCTAAATGATAGACTGAATGAATTTCATGCAATAATATGGGCATTTGGGTATATATGTAAAGCTCTGTCTATACTATCAAACTTTATGTGACAAAAAAATGTGATGTGCCCATATATGGACATGATGATATTATATCACTACCGTATTTGGGTATATCACTACTATATTTGGGCGCATCAAACTTTTTTTGTCAAACTTGATAGTGTAGACAGAGCTTTAATCTTGTTTTTTAACATATACAATTAATCAGTGGATATTACCTAAATAGTATAACACTGAGTAATAAAAAAATGAAATGCATAAATTATATCATTCTGCTATCCATTCCATATGTATCTGCCAGAAATTATTATTGGATGGTAGGATGATGTTTGCTTATCATATCATATCATAAATTATAACAATTTTTTTTTGTATATTATAATGTTGTCCTATCAATTACAACAAATAGGAAAGGAAATAAGAAAAAATATGCTTTATATTCTGTGAGCAAATTGATATTCTTTTAAAATTATAAAACAAACATTGGAAAAATTTCATTGAGGAAAATGTACTATTCTTGGTGGTCATTGTTGTATTTAATATAGTATTCCAATTGATGGCTAAAAATATATTGTCTTTATTTTGATAGTTAATATTAGAATCTAAAATACCTAAAAGAAGTGACCAATTTATTACCACAGTGTTGTTGGTAAGGTCTAAACAATACATGGTCTCTTTTTTACTTGGTACCATCAGGGTTAAGGCTGGAATGTATTGAGAAAAATGAAATGAAAACATATGGAAAAGTATCAATAATTCCAATCCTACCTTTATATATAAGTTAGTAATAAAACCCATACCCACATAGATATCAAAATCTAATCCTATACAAACCATTGACATAGGCCTACCATTAACTCCTTGCACTCATTAGCCACATCAATGGACAAAAAAAAACATCAACTCGTATAATATCCGACGATGATGGCAAGCGTTTGCGGTCCAGAGAGTTAATAACGGTGATTAGGATATTTCAAACTCTCCCACATCATTAATGATATGGGTCCCATGTGAATAACAGCTAATAAAAAATAAACAAATCCAAATTGTTCGTGATCACGAGATGTACGGTATAGTGTTTTCATCTTTGAGGTTTTTATTATTATCTGTAGAGAAGTGTTTTTACATTTTGGATCTTATTTAAATATAAATAGGGTAGTAAATTATTAAATGTATTAGCAGGTGAATGAATGGTTGAATAAATAATCATTTAAATTAAATTAAAAAGAATTACACGAACGGATGAACAATTAATTTGTGGGTGGATAGAAAAGAGTTGACATGAATGAAATTAGATCAGATAGATTGACAGATGGGTAGATATATCAATGGATGAATTGAAAAGAACAGCAGATACTGTACATAGAACCACTCCATTGGGCCATACTAAAGCTTGGTTCCCACTAGGTAGGGCGTTAAGAGCAACACAAGTAATTTGCCCCAACACACACGATGGATCATTCGAACCGTGGCTTGTCATTTTTCAGCTCGCTTGCGTTGCGCTTACGTCATTGCGTTACGTCCTAGTGGGAACCAAACTTTAAAAACGCTTTCATTGTTTCTAACTATGTCACGTTATTGTGCACATGTGGAGACGTGTGTCCAAGCTCATCACCTCGCTTTCATTGTTTCTAACTATGTCACGTTATTGTGCACATGTGGAGACGTGTGTCCAAGCTCATCACCTCGGTTTGATTGTTTCTAACTATGTCACGTTATTGTGCACATGTGGAGACGTGTGTCCAAGCTCATCACCTCGCTTTGATTGTTTCTAACTATGTCACGTTATTGTGCACATGTGGAGACGTGTGTCCTAGCTCATCACCTCGCTTTCATTGTTTCTAAATGTCACGTTATTGTGCACATGTGGAGACGTGTGTCCAAGCTCATCACCTCGCTTTCATTGTTTCTAACTATGTCACGTTATTGTGCACATATGGAGACGTGTGTCCTAGCTCATCACCTCGCTTTCATTGTTTCTAACTATGTCACGTTATTGTGCACATGTGGAGACGTGTGTCCTAGCTCATCACCTTTACATCGGTTTGATTGTTTCTAGGTCCTGCCGACGACCAATGACACATTGATTGACCTAGCTTCGTTGTCGATCCTCTGTTTTTTGCAAATCAAAGCTCCATATTGTCAACTTTAGGAGAGCATTATAACAATAGGTATTCTACTATAGATACCGCTCAGGATGTAAATTCCCTTATATTCTCTAAATTGTTAAGTGTATTCATAATCTTATCTGCATGAATGTAATCTTAAACTGACAGAGCTACATTTAAACTTAATCTCTCTAACTAACTCTGGCATTTATTAAATTAGTTTCAAATCAAATTAAATTGATTAGGGCACAGCTCTAGGCTCAACAGAATAAACTCTTTCAATTCTACAATTATGAAAAACGCCCCTCTGACATAATCAATGTTTGACTGCACTGTATTGATGATAATTGAATCAATCATTGGAGGTTTATAAGTTTGGGCATCAATAAAGTGGATTGCTTGCCCTTGGACAAGTTGCCAATGTTGATCATCTGAAATTATTATTAGAAAACCTTTGTCATACATTTTCAACTGTACAATGGTGAAATGCTGTACTCGACTTTTATAATCCCATATGAGAGCGTGGCTAACACACAGACGACGATACCACTGTTTCTGAGGGAGTCATGGTACTTTTGTTCTCTACTCAGAAGAGAAAGGCCAATGTCAGTTTATCTAGGTAGGCCTAGGCACAAAATATACAATAGCCACTCACAACTACAGTAAAACCTTCTTCCCTGGGACACCCCTGTTCAGGGGACACTCATAATAAGGCTACACTCATAGGCGACAAGTGTAATAAGATGACACTCGTAATAAGGCAACACTCGTAATAAGGCAACACGTTCTCATAAAAAAGGTTGTTTTAGTTCAAACTAAAAATACTTCGTTGCAAGATTAACTTATAGCAGAAAAAACCCCATCTTTCTTCAAGATTATAAGAACAGAATCTAAACCCATATTTAAAACATCCATAATACTACACTACTGCATTTTCTATAGTAACTCATGTTGTATACTTACCGATAATATTCTAAAATGTTTAATGCAACATCATGGAATGTCACCTTACGATGTTCATCTGAAAAAACAAAGTAACAGTATATTGTAGATTAAACAAGTATATACCAGATTGCATGAGTTATATATACTATATTTAAATGACATGATGATTTTCAACAGAAATGTTCACTGACATTTACATTTTTCTAATGTTGACAAGCTATTTATGTTCAGATGCTGTTCCAATAATGATGTACATTTATCAGACACGTGTACAATAATCACATTGCTTTACTGTAAAAGGGACCATGTTAAAAGTATTCTACTGCAGTAACTGCAGTAAACTACACAAACACACAATGGTGTTTATGAATGCCCATTGCCTGGATAAAAAAGAAATGAAGATGGTGGTTTGTGGCCATGTTTCAACTTGGTGGTAGACAGTACCATTTATGGATAGGGATGTTCAAGAATTGTCTGCTTTATCGAGTTATACCTTGCTCTTCAAGGAGGCTATTATCGGTTTATCCCGATAAGATGGCATGAAATAGACTATATTTTTTTGTTTATGTATTATTTAGCAAGCTTTTTTAAAATAATACATACTGCTTTAATTGTAGTGGTACAATGTTATAAACTTCTAGAGAAGCAAACCAAAATCATACTTTATTGTCTAAACAAACATAGTTACTGCAGTAACTGTAGAATAATTTTGACAAGATCCCTAAGAAATTAAGACATTAAAACATGATGGACATCAAGACGTTGAAAAATTCTCCGCTAATTCATTAAATAATTTCAAGAAATATTTCAATTGATATGTCTGTCAATGTTTAAATGTCACACTGAAAAAATGAAATTGATCTATGTGCAATTGCATACAACATTGTGAATTGAAAAGGATTAAGAATTCAGAAAGAGAGACGATTACGTCAACCAATCATAGAAGAAAACCGCAGTTGGTGGTATGACTCATATGAAGAATGTTACGATCAACATCATTGGCGATTTTAAATACGACGTGATTCATGACGTACATTTGTAATGAATGGAATTATTAATACTAACATTCAGGACAAAAAAAAATAACAAATTTAACAAATGAAAAGAGTAAAAAATATATTATTCTAAAGCTCTATCTACACTATCAAAATAGTTTGACAACAAAAGTGTGATGTGCCCAAATATGGTAGTGATATGCTTAAATATGGTAGTGATATGATATCATCATGTCCATATATGGTCACATTTTTTGTCCACATAAAGTTTGGTAGTGTAGACAAACATAGACATAATTTACTGAGATAATATATTCTTTGAATATTAAAATATGTAATTAAATCTATTGAGGTGTATATTTAAAAAAAATGTATTAAAGATTATATTGTACATTGCAGTAAGTCAGTGAAGGTCATTTTTAACTTGACCACTGGTCCAGAAAATCAGTTTTTTACTGGCCCGAATTCAAATTTACTGGCCATCAATGGTTTTGACAGGTAAATGGAATTTCTGTGAAAAATTCACTGGACAGAATGGGGCAGTTACTGGATCAGGTACAGTATGTTTTTACGGGTCATTGGTCAGCCGACTTGTATACTGCATTGTAAATCCACATTGTTTTTTTAAACTTTAAAAGCTTTGTGGTTTTCCCAAACAAAATGTCTCATTTGTGTGTTTTTCAAATGAATTTAGGAATATTAAGAAAGTTTAAATTTAGATTTCCGGCTTTCAGCATGTCCTTTGTATAAATAAGAAAAGCCAAACAAAATATAATTTCTGTTCTATTTTTGGATAGCAAAATTGTTTCAATTAATTGTTATAAATAGAATTAGTAACCAGAGGCCTAATATTCAATTTATCAACTACTGTATTTAGCTTCAAATAGAACATTTGTCATAATTGACGTCAATAATTGAATTTAAATGTATAAAATTACAAATTTTAATCCTATTTTTTTTATTTGCTCCATTTATCATACCAATCATCATACTTAAAATAATAAGTTGCGTGCTAAATACTATTAATGACGCAAAACTATTCTTCATTAGAATAATAAATTACTTTATCTATTTTAAAAAGCAGTGTCGCCACTCATTATGTATTAAAATAAAGATAAACACAAAGACACTATAAATACTCATGTTTATAAAACAATAATGTGATTACAAGTTTGTAATTCTATAAATAATAAATGTTTAGTTGAATGAGTTTAACATTTTTGGCAGAGCTGGGTTGGATAAAATTGAGATAAGGTATATTAGATGGTGTAATGAAAATGTTACTGTCATTACAAAAATGATTTTTTATTTGTTTTTTCTGTAGGCCTATAATTTGTGTTGTGTAGTTGTAGATGAAATTATATTTTTATACATTGTTAATCATAGGGTATGTATGCATTAACTCCACTCACTATACCGCGTCCTTGACGTTTATATATACAACAGCTATATACCCATTATACACTATGCAATTCAGCCTTGTATATTTTTATGTGCAATTTTTGAATATATTCCGATATAATATAAAGATAGTATAATATTGAAGGCTATTCTGATTATGTTAACCCTGAAAGTCTAGGCATAAAATATAATACATAATTTAGCTTTGAATCCAATCTTTTTGATCAACATGACGACTTTTAAATGACCTTATTTTCAACTTTGAAGTCAAATATTCTAAACATTATGCCACACCTACCTAAATTAAACCTAAATCCTTAATACTGTAGATTTTGTGTAAGTTTATTTTGAGGTCATGTATAAGATCTAATGAATTAGTTTTATAAGCATAATTTGTAGCTGGAAGTAAGATCATGCTTAACTACTGTATATAAATAACTGACTGACATTGTAATTTTAATTGAATAGGTCTTCGAATATATAATTTTTTTGCTCCCAAAACTATTATATTAATATAGATATTAATATAGATATTAATTATAGATTTAATTTTTAATTTATTATGATATTAAAAAAGGCCTTGGACAGTAGATGAAAGTTGACCTAGAGGTCAAAAGAATAGAATCATAAATATTAACCCAAAGCGATAAGCATTAACTGTAATTATACATTTTTAATCGATATAATACATATATATTAATAATAATTCTTTTATTGAACTTTTTATCAAACAGGTGTTACTGTATGATCATAATTATAGTAAAATATTTATTAAATTGTATAACATATAGTATTTGGAATTATTATTAGTCTTAATTTAATTATGGGATAATGAGCATAGAAGTAGATCAAGATTATGATTAATTTATTCTGCCAAATAAATAATACATCAATATTTATTTATTTATGATATTTTGGACAAAATAAATGTTAAAGTATTTTAAAGGTTGTTTGCACTTGTTTCTCCTTTTCCCATTGCCGTTTAAAAAAGAAAATATACAGAGTCATACGGACTGGCCCTACAGGGTCATATGCACTGGCCCTACAGAGCAATACAGACTGGCCCTACTGGGCAATACAGACTGGCCTGCTTTCCTAAAGTGCCATTTACTTACCATAGATACCATAGTGGAAGTGATTTTGCCTAACTAGCTTATCTCATGATAATTTTTCAGCTTTTGGGAAAAAAACCAACCCTTCTACATAAATCCAGTCTTGCTAAAAGATAGTTTGGCATTGTGTATTAAAGTTCTTTAATATGAATTTACATGGTTTGCCTCTAGCCCATTAAGAGGATTGATCTTTAGCATTCAAATCTTCAAACATACTAAGATTGATACATGGTGATGTTATTGATGAGAATGACAAAAATGAAAATGAATAACAATCAATACTCCAAACATAATTTACATAAATAATTTCCTTTTTCCCAATAAAATTATGGAACTAGTCTATTATGGTCCAGGAATATCCTAGGAACTTTTAACTTTTCGTATCTATAAAGCCCTCCCTCTGGAGAGCATGGGCTATTATCGGTTTATCCAGGTAAGCTAGGCACAAAATATTTCATTTTCAATTCATTCGTCTCAAAACAATAAACAAAACAATATTAAATACACAACATAATAAATAACAGCCAGAACATGAGACAGGGCATCCCACAAGTGAACTAAATCACTATTGTGTGGACTTTCAAATTACTAAACTATTCTACAATATTTTGTTGCAGTATTGCGTTATTAGTTTCTACACAAGAAATTAGCATATGAAACGATGTGGACGTGTACATGGTAAAAATCAATGAATTGACCCATTTTCACACTAGGATTGACTGTCAATTTCGGATGTACAACAGAAGGAGGTTACTGACAATAGGTCTACACTGTATATTTACACACACCATTCACAGCTATGCAAAACATAGTTCGAAAGAAATGCTTTCATTTTCACTCACTTGTGTAATTTTGAGGCATTTTTATTAGGAAAAAAGGTGAATAAATCTTTATAACAATCAATTTTACAATGAAAAATACTATTTTTATTAATAAATAGTCAGTAAAATTCCTATCTTATAACAATATGAAAAAGTCCTGTAACACCTAGTATTTCACAATGCTTGGAGCTATGCTATAAAAAAGATAGGCCTATACACAGGGTGGGCTGACATTTATCAATCTTTTTGCTTATTCAAGAACTTAAAACGTGAAAAACTGATGCTTTATTAGATATCAAACAAGTTCACTTTTATATCTTATGAAATTATGGAATTTATATTCTAAGATATAGAAAAATAAATATACAATTTAAGTATTTGCTTAAATTATTTCCAAAACTGACTTAAGATGATTTATTCCTAAGCATGTTTGATATTTTCAACAATATATAGATCCAAAGGCAAAAATAGCTGGAAAAAATGAAAAATGTTGTTGGTATCAGTGGCTGGATCCCAATGGGGCTACTATTGTCAAATGTTTGCCTACTGTGACTACATAAAGCTGTGATGCTAGTAAAATAACAAACAACTCTTTTTTTAATTACATGCTTATTTAATATTCAACAGAATAGATCATGTTATGTAAACAGTTTACTGTAATTATTATTGGAAAATAAACAAATTAACAGTGTGGGTTGTTAACTATCTGATTATACCTAGATAAACATACAAGAGCCTAATATATAAGAAACTTTATTTAGCACCCCTATCCAATAATTGTATAGTCCATAAATCCCCACCCTCAAATGGATGGCCTATACAATCATCTTGCTTTTAAGTTAAGCAAGAAAAAAAACTGAGGCCTTTATTTATTAAAACAGTTATTGTTTATATATGATTAAATACAATAGAAACAATATGTTAACTACATTAATTCCTCGGTCAATTCTTTATATTTTACCTAAATTTATTTAAACTGTGTCATAGATAAATATAATAACTAATTGTGTCAACATATGGAATTAGATCAAACAACATTTTTAACTAAACAACTGACTACAGATTGTTTTGTCAAAAACAGGGAAAGAATTGCTGGTACCAATGAAATTTATTGAGTAACTGTAATAACAACAAAATTTACTGGTACCTTATTTATCAGATATATTTAATAATCCTAGATTTAAAATATCTCGAGAGCTTGATGAACGGTAAATATGACCAAATTCATGGTCCGCCAACAAGGAAAAATATTCATCATGTTCATTTGTTTAGGCTAATCAGGGAAGAGTTAAATTACAAACTCTTCCTTGGGCTAATTAGAGCCATCACCAAAAAAAAATACCACCCCTTTCCTCCTACTCCCTCCCCACCACTAACCAAAAACCCCCGGTCCTTCTAGGCAATTGAGTATAAGACGATGGTTAGTATAGCCAGACGAACTCTTGTACATAAAGATGATGGTGAATAAATTATAAAGTGTGGCATGTCATGAATTTAGGCGTTCCATAACTGAAATGAAAAAACACCATACTGCATGCCCCACCCACTGCACTTATCCGTAAACCTTTAGATTCCCACCACCTGCACCCATCCCAATCCTATAATCTAAGACTGATTTAATGGCTGTTGTGATTTTAGGCTAGCACTGAAATGGCCTACTAAAGCAAGCAAATACACTCACCTTATTCAGTCCCGCAGTACTAAAACCACTACAGAGACCCAATGCCCAGTACCCCTCTAGGGTAAATACTGTTTATAGTACAGGGTACTCTTATGCATTAAGCATGTTTCCTACATGGGGTCCAGACATCAAGTGAGCTAACTAGCCTATTCTGGTGGGGTCAGCCATGCATTTCAACCAGCTGATTTACATGCAAATGAGCATACTGGACAGGGTATTCAAGCGTGAGACCCCTTTCACAACACACCTCCCCATTCCAAAAGGGATGCATTCCACCTTTCTCACACTAGCTTGAATACACCGGGGAAACTCCCTGAAATGCAGCTTCATCTTCTTCTTCATCGTCATGGTAAGGGTGAAGCTCAGGAGGCATACTGATGAACAGATATCAGATCCTGCATCACTATACTTACCATAGCAGCAACTTACAAAATCAACCTCAACAAATGTACATCACATTGCCACGAGCAAAAGTAATGAAACCATTTGGCAGGTTGATATTGATGTGAGTTAGGTTGAGGTTTCCAGTAGAAACGAGTCAACCTAACTGCTCCGTCATCATGGGCACAATTCCAGTTTGATTCCGTAAAGATTCTTGCAGACTACACTCAGGAAGCGCAGTCAGAAGTGACAGCATCCATTAAGTTTCACCTCCTGGATCCCACGGAATCGTTCCAGCTAGCTTGGGGTCTACTTTCCCAGTCCTGCTGTGTAGAACCCCAGGTTTGGTCGGGGTGAGTAGCCAAGAATGTAACTGTTGAGAGCTACAGGCTTGCTTCCCGATAGGAAAGGAAGATGTCACCGTAAACTCTGTACCTGAAAGACAAAGCATACTTACCTTGTGTTCAGAGGGTACTTCAGTTACCATTCTAACCTGGGGTTGGTCTGTCGATACTATGGTAACCTCCACTGTAGTCAATCCCACATCTTTCGCAGCCTGTTTACAACTAGTCCGATCAGATCCAGTTGTGACCGAAGTCACTGGAGTGTTACAGACTCCAATACTGGCAGATCGGATATCAGCAACAGGAAAAGCGGATATCACAGTTTGTCTTTCTTTCGGAACGGTAGGTAATTTCCGTCTTCGTCGAGGTAGTTCAGGCTTATCTACCAGATTGGTAGGTAGTTGCGGCCCTCGTCTGTGTTGTTCTGGAGTTCGTGGACTCCGTGTTGGTTCAGGCCACTCTACCGGAATGGTGGGTAGTTGCCGTCGTCTACGTGGTTCTCTGGTACCATCAGGTTTAGTTTGTCCTGGCTTCTCCCCTGGATTAACCACTGGGAAATCAGGTACTAACACTGGTACTTTAGTCCTCCCTTCTAGGTCTTCAACAAGGGTGGCTAAACATGATTCAACCACTGTGAAGTCAAGAGCTGTGGTGTGTGCTGTATGTGTCCTTTCCTGACCCGAAATGCTAGCCGACCATGAGTCAACCACTGGGAAATCCAGATTAGCACGGGCAGATTTTGACACCGATTCTTGACTTTTCTTCTTTCTTGATTCACTTGTTGGTGTGATAGGGTTAGGCATTTCACCGGTGGGTAAAATGCACCCTTGTTTTATGGTCTCTAGTTGTTCCATGGCAATACATGGGTGTGCTACAGGAAGCATGTCCGATGTTGATGAAGAGTAAGGCGCCCCAGGTTGGAGTTCATCGGATGTGCCAGGAAGTCTGTTTTTACCTTGCCGCTCAGCAGCCTTTATCATGGTAAGAGATTTCCCATTGGGCACGTCCTCTTCTCCAATCGATGACTCTTTCGGCCTACTCCAGATTTCAGAAGCTTGATAATGGTTTTCGGCTTCATCTTCGTGTGAGGAGATGTGATGATGGGTTGAGCTACAGAGAGTATAAGTCATAGACTTAGTACGAGGCATTAAATCATTTCTGACTTTGCTCCTATGCTCTCTGTACAACCCTTTGCGGCGAAAGTCAAACCTCCTATATTTTTCAAGAGCTTCGGTGATAGTAGCACAATGTTTCCGTGAAACATACTCACCAGCCTCCTTGTCGTGACACCCAGTGCAGAACCATTCCACCTGTAGCTTTTGCAATCTAGATCTAGGTAGATCACTACAGGCTTTCTCGGTTACAGTCATGACTCTACGTCCCCATTTTTCTATAGTTTCGTGTCGTTCCTGTTTCAGAGACCGCTCACCATCTCCAAAACGTACACTGAGGACATCCATCATCTCTTTGAAGTCTAATGTTGGCTCCATCCTTAAAAGATTAGTTAAGAACTTCGCCGCAGGTCCCTTCATACACCAAAAGAGGGCATTTTTACTATCCCCGGTGGTAAGGTTCTGCGCCTTTGCGAAAGATCTGAACCGTTTCTTAAAAGGATACCAGTCATCATCCCAGCCATTAAAAGTTAGGGACTTGGGAATGTCTTTTTGTCTCAATAGTTTTTGTGATCGGTGGGAATGCCTATGCGAGTGTCGTCTTCTAGATTGAACACTCGTAGAATATTTACCATAAGCCCTATCCTGATCACTATCTTCGTCACTACTCTCCTCATTACTAGAGCTGGAGTCCATGAGACTAGAGCTACTAGAAGAGTCACTGAAGCAATCCTCAGTCAATAATCTACGAAGCTTAGACATAGATCTAGTTTTTGAGGTTTTACAACCTTTAGTGCAATGGTGACCCCGTACATTAAAACTAGAGTCTAAAGCTAATGGTTTAGATGTTGGCTGACATTCTGTTTTGGTTGCATATCTATTCCTAAAACCTGGATCTGTCTTTTCTCTGTGGTCAGAACTAGAGAATTGTCTAGGTTGGTTGGTACTAGTGTGTTTCCATGAGAAACTACCACCAGGTAAATCACCGGAATAAGTTCCACAGGGAACTTGTGATGCATGGAACAGCTGAGGAGTGCTAGTGTTCTGAACCCAACTACTCACTAATTGAGGATTCGGTGTGAAATCCCAGTGAGTCTTTTTGGATGACAAGCACTTGATTCCAGTTAAATATTCTAAGTCACAGGGTCTCATATTTCCAAATTTGGACCTCCAATCAGTAATCTTCCTAGCCTTCTTTCCTAGTAGATGGACGAGATCCTGCTCTGTCCAGAAATTTATTGCAACATGAGGCATCCTTTAAAACATACGATACACTTAAAAGTAGAAAAGTATTGCCAGAGGTCAAAGACTTTCATTAAAATGTATCTAAAGGTATGTTGTGCCACTAGTAATTATCCGGGTTAAGATGAATACTGTGTATAAACTAGGAATGTAAAATGTCATAAAATACCAATGCCTGGAATATTAAAATGGGCATAAAACTATTAAAACATTTGTGATACATTCACCAATTGCACAGCATTCAAATGATGACGATACTCCAAATCCAGATCTTGGTAATTCTCAACGAACACTGATCACAGACCTCTACCCTCCGCAGAAAGGCAGTGATAATCAGTGTGTGAAGTTGAAGTCACAAATCACGTGAACAGTCTTCAAGCTTTCCAGAAGAAAACAGACTGGCACGGAATAAAAGTTGTAGTAACACTTTACGATCTTCAGTGTGGTAAAACTAGCTGCAGTGTGAGATAGCAGATGTTATTTAGCATAGAATACAATATGGATTAAAATACTGATAGACGTAGTAATGAATACAAGCACAACAGTATAATAAAATATCGTCCAATGCACACCCATATATTGCAAAATGGCAGCTGGCGATACAAATATCGTTAAAATATTACACCAGCAAACCTGCAATAAAAAGCAACTAGATTATTAAAAAGACGTCGATACAGTTTAACAACACTTACCACTAAACCTTCCCCCGATGCAAAGAAAGGAAAGCGGTAATGCCACTGTGAAGTTAACACAATATTTCACGTACAGCCAGTATAATTTCTCAAGATGAAAAACCTGACTGACGGACGAAAAGGATGTTGTCAATAAAAAACAATCAAGGTTAAAATTAGTGGTGCCACTCAGTTCGCCGGCCACGCCTAGTATCCCACTAGGTGATACGGCCTAGTAAACTGCCCACTAATACTTCAACTACAGTACTGCAAACAATACAACTCCCGGTACGTATCGACTAACCCCGTCAATACGCTAATCAGCAAGTATCCAAATGCCACAATACTGCGTGATTAACTTTACCGGTATGTTGTACCCTTCAATAAATACACCAACTCCAATAAACTAACAAATGCACCGTACGTACAATAAGTTAATAGGTTTCAGTAGAGGACGAAATACCTCGCGATCAACCCGATCACGTTAAGAATGCCAGCCCGGCAATCAAGGCACCCGCCTCCCCACCAAAAAAAAAAAAAAAAATTTCCGAGCTTTTGCTCGCAGCGCCAATGTTGTGATTTTAGGCTAGCACTGAAATGGCCTACTAAAGCAAGCAAATACACTCACCTTATTCAGTCCCGCAGTACTAAAACCACTACAGAGACCCAATGCCCAGTACCCCTCTAGGGTAAATACTGTTTATAGTACAGGGTACTCTTATGCATTAAGCATGTTTCCTACATGGGGTCCAGACATCAAGTGAGCTAACTAGCCTATTCTGGTGGGGTCAGCCATGCATTTCAACCAGCTGATTTACATGCAAATGAGCATACTGGACAGGGTATTCAAGCGTGAGACCCCTTTCACAACAGTTAGTATAGCCAGACGAACTCTTGTACATAAAGATGATGGTGAATAAATTATAAAGTGTGGCATGTCATGAATTTAGGCGTTCCATAACTGAAATGAAAAAACACCATACTGCATGCCCCACCCACTGCACTTATCCGTAAACCTTTAGATTCCCACCACCTGCACCCATCCCAATCCTATAATCTAAGACTGATTTAATGGCACTGGCACATAATTATAGCAATGTCAGACTTGAATTGCTAGCCAATACATGGTTGTAATAGCAAATAAAATGTCTAGGCTCAGCAAACTAATAACTGGCAGAAATACACAACAGACGACTAACGGCAGATGTTACCATCATCCGGTGATGTATTCGCCGTCGGTTAAAAAATAATTAGGCCTAAACTAGTTTCTGAATTATTAAGTACGGTCGGAAAGAACATGCTTAATTTTGTTATAATGATATATTGAGAATAATGTCAGTTACCTTAAATTGAAGATGAACCCGATTCAGAATATCTGCAGTGTACTTTATGCATCCGGCTGTCAGTCACTGGTGGTAGAAATCCATTCACAAATTTACCCTCGACCGCCCGGCTTACTACTACTACGTACGTAGAAACCAACCACCAAGTGTCACTCACACAGGTTGTTTGAGAACACGTACAATTAGCACACGGTAAATCGTTTCCAGTGAAAGTCTGTCAAACCTCGCTGGCAAGATTGTATTTGCTTGCAAGGTTGTACAGCTAGCCTTGGTAAATAAACCGGTGAAAGTGGGTCATAAAGTGTACAATACCACTGTTTATTCTGCACCTTACTTATGTGCAGTATGTTTCATATTCTTTGGTACTTGCAACATACACGTTCCGTGAGGGCCTCCTTCCATCTGTAGTTCTTTGCAGGTAAAAATGAATATGCAATATATCGTGATATGAATGAGGTCAAATTTGTTTAAATATTATGAATATTGATTAATTAACTCTAAAGGCCACCACTGTAGAAAATAATATTGTAGGATACTATTGTATAAATTATCATTCAATGTTAAAATCAATATAATTATTAGTAACAATTTTTATTCTTTAGGCCTATTTGATCTGTTATTTACTGTTTATCTAAAACCTGATTTTCACTCATTTAACTATGCATGGCCTACTAATTAATTAATTATTCAACAATTACCAATCGAACTAAACTATTATTTTATTTACTATGACTTATTATTTGTATAGTATACTGTCATAAGTGTATTCAACAATTTCCCACAGTAATGTACACTATCATCGTGTCGTTTTTAGTACCATAAATAATAAAAATAAAATATAAAAAATATATATATACATAGGCCTAAAGAATAGTAGCGCCTATCTAAGAATAAGATAGGGAGGGGATATATTATTAGGCCTAGTTATATAGGGTAATTGTCGCGATTCATCTCTCGATACGAATTCAGGAATAATTTTATTCATTCAAGGATTAAGATATTAAACCTCTATATACTGTATATATTTTCAAGAAACACCTTGCAGAAGATGGACGTTTGATTACATAATATGATTAAAACAAGAACGCATTTTATATTAAAATCTCATATTTCCATAGCAACTATATAACGGAAGTAATGACGTCATAAACCCGAGTCGTTGAGCTACCTATAACGGAAGTAATGACGTAATATAGCCATACATATTAATGTGGAATCGTTATTCCATTCCATCTATTCTAGGGGGCGCTATTGATAAATTAATATTAATAACTCAAACTTAAAAATGGCAGTAGGCCCACCAAAACAATGGTGGGTCTACATGTAAAAGTGAAAATCGGGAGAATTTTGCAAGAAAAACATACAATAATTAAAACAAACACATCAGAATAGAAATTACTCGAAATATTGGGACCTCCCGCGATTTTCGGGAGTGAGGTTTATAATATAAATAATAGATAAATATACATAATAAATATGTTCTGTTTTCAGCTTTTACTTATGCGTTTAATTCGGCTGAAAATTTGGAAATCACGTCATTCTTTTCATAAACAATAATTCTCATCCTTCTCAAAAACGCAGCGATCTCAGAAAAAATACAACATGAACTGAGTAGTAGCCTACTAGTAGTCAATTGTAGATGACGCGGTTTTGTCAATACAAAAAATCAGTTTTTTAAAATACACAGGTAGACCTATTTATAAAAACACAAAAGAATACAACAATTGAGAATATTTGAAAGAGAAACGACAAATTATGAAACAACAGCGTTATTTTTTACTTGCTAATCCAGAAATATCAATATATACTACCAACAATTAATAATCGAAAAGAGAACGAGAAGTATAACTTTAATTCTACGATGTTATGTCGCCCTCTCTGATTTTTTAAAACGTTATCTTTCTTTATCTCTATCTATTTTTTATATCAACCATTCGGTACATCTGCACGACACATCACTTTTTATACTTAGCTTAAACTATAATAATAAAGTCCATTAAGTTGTTATTGCCTAGTTTTTATTATTTAAAAATTAAAAGGGTTTGATTCATATACGACAAAGATAAGAATATGGCGCATATCGCATCTTTAAGCAGTCACGTACTTTTTCCAGGTGTCAAATTTGATTTGATTTATTTGCATCTTATTAAAAAAATACATATTAAGAAAACGAATATGTTTTTATAATTACAAAAAAACAAAGAACTTTAAAATGTAATACTGTAGTAGTATATGGTAGGCCTACGAAACATGCGTGTCATACAAAATGGAGGCACATGGATTTCGCATAATTGCATTAGGTCTAAAATTGTAAACTAATTAAATGATAAATTTGGGAAACTTTACTGTATAACAATATTATTAATTGCGAAATTACATGGAATTTCCAGTTAGACCTAATTGTATTTAAATTATTTTGCACCGCAATAAATAAGTTGCAGGAAAATATTGTCAGTTGTAGGCTCTACAAACAAACTTCACTCAATATTATTGTTATTTATTACTATATCAATATCCGTATATGAAATTTCCAGTTAATTATTTTACACCGCAATAAAATTCCTAGTATTTTTTAGCATTCTCAAATACCGTATGATGATGCAGACCCTATTTTTATCTTCTTTGTTGTAATGGACGAGTCCATAGAAATCAATCAGCCACGTGATCAAAACATCATTGACGTAATCTCTGTGACGTTGCATCCAGAGGTAAACACTATCACATGCTATAATCTATAAGAACCATTGCGCAGTTAGTGACCAACTATAACCATCGAGTTTTTATTGCTTTAAAATCTACTATATTGTAATTAACTGTCAGAAAAATGATGAGGAATCGTTTGGTAAGTTGTTTGTGTTTCTCTATAGATAGATTAGATTCAAAGAGTGTTTAAAACACTGGACAATGTTAGGCTGAGACTGAGTGAGCTTAGAGTATGGTTACTCGTGTTCAGACCGCCAGGAAGACGATAAGATAAGCACACACATTGCATGTGCTATTAGTCGTGATGATAGTTCCTATTTCTCTTAAAATCTTTCATTTATCTTTTATATTTTAAAATTCATGACATGTGCTCTAGTGAGTGAATAGTTTTAAAACTAACTTGTACTGTATAGGCCTACTATATTAACCAACCGGACACGGAGTGTTACAGAACAATATCTTTTTGTTTTTGGTTTAAACTTAACAAAGACCCATGCTGCAGTTCACAAACCACAAATACCCCAAGGTCGTTACCTGCCCTGTTGGGTTAGTTTTAATTCAGGAACAATGGGTATATCAGGGAGTTGTTATTACATTTATACAAAATAGCCTTCAATTATTGGTTTAAATAAATATAAATCCCCATACAAATGAGCCTTCAAAATAAAATTTTCCAGGATGAATGGCAAAAAAGAGAATACATTAGAGAGGACATATTTAAATGATATTTGGCACCCAATGGGGTTTCCCCTGAATAAGGGTTGGTCGTATAGTTGAAAAAATATATTTACACATGTACACGAAAGTGTCCCCTTAAAATGAGGGTTTCTACTGTGTGCTAGGAAAAGAAGGTTCTATGCCCAAAAAAAAAAATTTTCCTGAACTCTACAAATTTATTTTCTTCCAATAGCTGATTCTTTGAAAAATTGATTGTAAAGTATGGTTACATTGTTTAAACAATTATTTTTTATTTGTTTTCAGATAAAATCTGTTGGACCAAAACTCCTTCCCTTTCTCCTAAGCTCAATCGTATATTTTGCGCTGCAGCCGCAAAAGTGGGAGCCATCACCTTACAGAATCTTCTTCAAATGTTTACCAATAGTCAGCCTATGTTTCTTTGTTCTATCCTACTATTTTTCAATTAAAAAACGTTATTCATCTCTTATACTTTTCGGACTTATACTCTCATGTGTGGGTGATGCATGTTTGATATATTGCGAGAACTTCTTCATCCACGGACTTCTATTTTTTGCGATGGCACATCTGACATATATCATCGCATTTGGTGTATCCCCAGCAAAATGGTCAGTCTTATGTGTCTGTGGTTTTCTCGGCCTTTCTATTTACCTCTTCATGCTTCCAGGATTACAGAACGAGATGATATTCCTCGGTGGTTTATACATCCTGCTGATCCTGATCATGGCATGGCGTGCCGTCGCAAGACTACAAGTATTTGAGAAAATGTGGACATGGACAAAGATTTGCGCGACAGTCGGTGCTATTTTATTTTGCATTTCAGACTTTGTTTTGGCTGTGAATAAGTTCAGGTTCCCTGTGCCTTACCACCAGGAGATCATCATGGGCACATATTACACAGCCCAGCTTGGCCTTGCGTTATCAGTCGTGGAGTTGTCCTCACGTGGGGATGAAAATACTACTCAAGTTTGCAGTAAAAAGAAGGAAAATTGATTAATGTGTTTTTAGTAATTTAATAAAGTAAATTTCTCTAAATAAATTAACAATAATATAATATTTTATAAATTAATATGTTTGATAATATGTACAGCGGTAATAGAAAGCAGATAAAATGAAGGAATAGCAAGTCTGTATAATAAATAAGCTTATTAAAAAGTAAAACACTAAAAATCGTAGCCATGTGACTTAAAGTGGGTTAAACTCTCGGAGGAGGGGGGGGGGGGAACTCCTGGCTCCTAAATGAAATAGCTATTAGCATTTATACGGCACATTTTAAAGATTAAAGATATTATTAGGGATTACGACCATGTCTGTGCTCAAAATAGCCCACAGAGAGCTATTTATTTAAAGAAACAATCTGTTGTTTCTAGCTTACCCTAATTGGTCCATGTAATTTTTCCCTGAATTTAATTTGTTTTTCTTGCCTGGCTAGCATTGGGTTATACTAGTACTTAAAGGATACCCTGCTGTTCTACTGCCACATGACATGGTAACATGAACTACCTCTCTGGCTTGCTACATATTTTCTGTTGAAGAATTCTAATTTTTGACCAATGGCCATGACTAATAGTTTGCTAAAATTATCTTGGCTTCCATCCATTTTATTCTAATTTTAGTATTATTTTCTCTTGAGTTGTTACTTGAAGATTTATAACTTCTCTTCTTTTGCGTGGTGAGGAAAACTACTAGCAAAGCAAAAGTTGGCAAACCTGAATTATACTTTCTAATATTAAATTCAGCTCTGTTTAAATGTACTGTACTGTAAATTGTAACTATTTATAATCATAAGATATGATTACAGTAATTTTGTAGTACAGTATTTTTCTACTAGAAGTTTACTTTCAATTTGTCCACTTTTATTATATATCATATTCGTGTAATAGTGTTAATAAAAAGTAATAATATTTATGTAATTATTTTAGGCCTTATTTTCACTTACCCTGTAATTTCATGGCTCATAAAGATAATATAGATTTCATAACATGTTTTGTAACCATACAATTTTAAACGGTTGTTGTCAATGACGGAAATGATTGTACAGTTCATCGTTTCGTAATCATTATTTCTTGGATTAACGATTAAAATTTCGAAGAAGGAAGAGTCTACTAATATTTATTAGAAAAATTGGTTTGCTTTGTTCCTGCTAATTAAAAAAAAGAATGATTGAATATTTTAACCATATATGGACCTACCATAAAATCACATGTCTAAACTAAGCTACTGTAGATAGAGATATCTTAAAATAGCTTTATATTTACTGTAATGATAAATTAAAAGATATTTTTATATTTCATTGATTATAAGGGCAATATGAAGCAATAACAGATTACTGTATTATGTAGTTATTTGTTATCTTTATTGATAATACTGTTTGATATTTCATAACTGAACTCTTAAAATAGCCTTTTTGTTGTGTAGAATGCTGTGTTTGCTATTACCGTTGATTTTGCAATACTTTGGAAACAATGTGAACATAAAAGGTCATACTGGTTTGATGTGGTTAAATAGATTCCATCTGCTACAAATTGGTACAAGAAAAATGTGTTTTATTATTTGAATGCATAGTTTAATATACAATGTACTTCATGTATAATAAAAAGAGTAATAGAAGTCGAAAAAGCACAAATAATTTGGCATTATTTAGTTTGTAAAATTCATGTATCAGTTTAAATTATTAGAGGAAACATTTTTCCATATTTCTATGAGTACAATTATACAGTAAGATTGAAAGACCAATTGACTACAAGTCTGTAACTGATTGGGGCGGGGGAGAGAAAAGGAAACAAAGAACAAGTCGATTTTGCATATACTTTGATGTTCTTATTTTCCAACATTACAAGTTTTGTTTTATACGATAAAGACTTTATCTTAAAATTAATTGCAACCTTAGTTCATTCGTAATTATTTAGAGTGCAACATATTTTACAATAAAAGGTTTAGAAAGGTTTGACAGTGGCGGATTGAGGATTTTTAAATAAGGGGGAGGCAGGGCAGGGCCTAAAAGTAGTAAAATGAAGTGCTGCACTTAATTTGATGTCCTATTTGATGTCCTATCTTTTGTTTTACAATTTGTGTAATTTAGAAGCCCCCACCCTTGAATCCGCTCCTGTTTGAAAGTGAAAATGTATTAAATATTTCATTTCTAAATTCTGAACACTTTAAAGTTCTAGCAAACAAAAAGAAAAACTATTTCATCAATGATAAATATTTATCAATTCTGTATTTATTTTACTGTATTTGTGTTTATATATTGCAATATAAGTTTCCTCTCCTTTTCTATTCAGTTTATCTGATCTGTAAATGTAAAATTATTTTTATTTTCGACTCAGTGGTAAGTCAGACAAGATTACCTTGTAAAGTGTAATGCAACAGTCAATGCAAAGACCTATTATATCAGTAATGCTTACTGTACATTCAGTAAGGATTTTTTGATACAGGTGTCAAAAGATATTTGTTTTCTCAGGTGTATAAAGCAGCCTATTTTATTTGACAGAAATATGTATCATAGGGTAGTCCTATGTTTCTTGTACATCCCAAAAATGTGTTTAATGCTGTTTTGTTTAATTTATTAGCTTTTTTGTCAAATAAAATAATAATGTACTACTTATTAAATCGATAGGTGCATTTTTTATTACTACCTAATTTGTTTAGTTCTATACCTGTGAATTCTGAATTTGAAACAAAGAGATACACATTAACCTTTGACATACTGTACATAAATACGTATACATACCATTTTTATTTCAAATTCTCTATCCACTGGTACCAATAGGTATCACTAATGTACAAGGACATTTTGAGTTTTTAAATATTTTTTGTGTGCTAGTTATGTTTAGCCTATATTTTTTTTAGTAAAAAATGAGTATTTTAAATTTGATTAATTAATTATCAATATTTAAGATTGTGAATGATTAATTTAAATTTTAATTTAAAATTGAATTTAGTTTTTCTTTGAAATAAAAGCAGTAGAGAATTTAAGTTGTTTTTGTTTTAGGAATCTCAGTTTACAAAAAGGAAATGGTTAAATCATAGGACACATAGGTCTATTGTTCAAAAGGTCATTCTCTCACGTTACAATAATTATATTATTATTTTATGTTTCAATTGTGGATACGTTATTGATTTTATGGCCAAATATAGCCCCATGCAAAATCCACTCTTACACAGTGGTACTGATATTGATATAAGCCCACCTAAATTTAAATTAAAAAAAATAAAAAAATTGGTGATGTTCAGGGGCAGTGGGTTTATACATTGAAGGCACAGTAAACTTAAATATAATAAGTATCTATAGTAATGAATTATAAATATGTATTTATATTCTTTGATACCATTTAATTTTAATAGACATATTTAAGAATATTTTACAGATAAACTGAATATTTGTTTTATCCTGTTAAAATATAATAATTAGATGTTATATAATGTTAATAAAATAAAATTATACAGACAGTCTGTGTACAAACGATTGTTTAATTTTGATGATTTTTCACATTAATGAAGCAGTAACAGTCTAGGGCAGGTCCAGGGGAAGCACTAGGGGTTAATAAAGCAGTAACAGTCTAGGGCAGGTCCAGGGGAAGTACTAGGGGTTAATAAAGCAATAACAGTCTAGGGCAGGTCCAGGGGAAGCACTAGGGGTTAATGAAGCAGTAACAGTCTAGGGCAGGTCCAGGGGAAGCACTAGGGGTAAGGTACTCTACACTTTGACCACTAAAATTAAATTATAAACTACTCTTTGATATATTTTTTGACAGACTTTCAATATTTTATGTTTGCGCTCCCCTGTTAAAAAAATCCTGGATCCGCCCCTTTATAATTTCTTACAGTAGTCTTCTGTATACAAAAATAGGCCTTCCAGAAACATATATTTATATAGTGTACACTCCAGTACATGCATTTTGAAAGCTCTCCGGTTTCATTTGAATACAATCAATAGTTAGACTTATGTACTAAAAAGAAATTGAAGGTCAACTTTCAATACATTTTAAAAGCCAAATAATAAACTGTATATAATAGACGAGTCCATTATAATTAGGTGATCATTTAGAATAAAATGATCACCTATTGTTATTGTATAAAATCTTTATTATTATTTTTTTTTTTATTATTTTTTTTCTTTTTATTGTTTCTGTACACTATTTTGTGTAACAATTATCTCAAAAAGTTTAATGTCAATGATTACAAAAATTTCAGAATATCTTTCAAATAATACAACTTAATCCTAATAAGCTTTCCAGCGTGATCACTCATCCGTGACGACATTTATACGCCATTTTGCGAAATCACATTATCAATCATATCTCCATAATTCATTATCACATATTAATGAAATTCACTACACGTAAACTTCAGATCAAGGGTAAAAATATTAGCAAATAAAAACGCACGCACACGTAGGTTCATGCGCGTGATATCGCGCGTTAAAAATTTAAAACGCTCAAAATTAAGTTTTGATCAATTTAGAGCATGAATTAGGCCATTTGCGTGTTTCAAAAAATTACTGCGCAAAAATGCGTTTTTGCGCGCGCGATACTTAAAAAGCGTAAAAAATATGAATTTTTTTTACAAATCTCATTCTACTCACCATCCTTAGTACATTCACCAAATTTGAGTCAGTTCCGACTTAAAATAACGCTATACGAGCACGTTAAAAATGACAAAATGCGCACATTTATTTTACAAAAGTTCTGAAAATGGTGAAAAATAGGTCTTTTTTAAAATGAAAATAATTCTTCAGAATGCAAGATGACCCCCGATTTTTTTAACTTATTCTGGAAGCCATTGAGTTGTAGATATGAATTCATGTACACATTTTACGTACAAAATGTTTTGACGTCATCAAATGGCCACTTGAATTAAAAAATTAGGATTTGTTATCTTTTTGTGTAGATTATCACATTCAACAGAGCGCATCTTGGTTATGTGTGCTCGAATTTCGCACAACTTTCAGTATGTGCTTGCTTAATTAATTATCTTTATCATGAGTTGACACTATCTTCATTTTAATGACGTCATCACGCGTAAAAACTTGAATAACGTAGTTCGTGTAATTTCACCTTCGCAGTAAATTTGAATATCTTACAGCTCTTCAGAATTGAAGGTTACCTTGATGATTATAATTTGTTATGAAAGCTGATGAAATGTAGATATGAATTCATATAAAAATCAAGCCTATCGGATGTTGTGACGTTAACATATGGCCAGTTGAAGTGAAAAAGTAGTTTTTTCATATTTTTCGTCAAAGTTATACACATTTCAAAGAGCGCGCACAGCGCTTCTACGTGCCAAATTTTTTTCCAAATCTTATATTTTTTTGCTCAATTAATTATCTTTCGAAATTGTCATCTTAAAGTTTTGTTTGATAACGCCATCATTCCAAAAAATTAGAACATGATGTGTGTCCCGTAATTTCACCTATGCTACACTGTATATAGATATACAGTATATACTGTACATATTGTATATGGCATATAGGCACAACTCAGCACTATAAGCGTATAATAGGATGGCATACATCAACATTTTCCGATCGTATGTTAATGTACGTGCATGTTTAAAAAAAAATTATTTCAGTAAAATGATAAAAATGATCACCTATAATTCGTCAAAGTGACGAATTAAATTCTAGTTAAATTTATAGTGGTAAAATCATTAATTTCATTTATTTGTATAAAGAATGTCTATTAAGGTTTATGCTCTGATGAATCATGGGAAAAAATACAAGTATTATTTTAGCCTAGTCATATTTTTATAAACCGCAGAATGCATTATTACAGATTAAGTCAGAACACTGAAGTTAAAAGATGTTTTGGGCCAGACAGAACTTGGATGCATCTTAGAATGGGTGCCATATAGATCTTTCTAAGTTACATGACGTAATGGTTTAGAACACCATGTAGGAGGCATGGGTTCAAGCCTCTGTCTCTGCCATATTGATTGTACAGGCAAAATGCTTTACTCTCAATGCTGCTTCTTTTGGAAGTGACAAAAAGCTACTGCTCTTTCATTTTTGTCACAGTGGATTTTGAAATAGGGGAGAACTCAGGGCCTACAAATGGTGAAATGAAGCTTAATTTGATGTCCTGTCTTTTGCATTACAATTCACAAAATTTAGATCCCTCACCCCCTTGGATCCCCCAGCCCTTGGATCCGCCCTGTGTCATGTCATTGAACAGTAGAAATGGATCATATAAAATGGACTGATACTCATTTCCAACCTCTAAGCCCGGAATTCTAAAGATAATCTTGGTTTAGAAATTAGTATTAGTCATCATAGCGTAATGCTATCTGCAACACTACATGTGTGTTTAAAATAGCTATCATGAGATACGGTAGATAACAACGTTTACTACATGAAGTGAAATATAGAATATTGGTTGAGTATCAAGAAGAAACCCAAGCCTAACCTCCTTCAAATGAAATGCAACAAAGTTTGTAAATGTATAAAACTAGAGAAAGATCCAGGAGGCCTATGTTCAGCTCCATAAAAAAAGGGACAAAAAGTAAGAAAAAATAGGTTGTTGAATCAGTACTGTATACTAAACATAAACAATCAATATAGTACTGTAAAACGCTGCCACGGCAAAGAGATACACTGCATTGTACACACATGGGCTTGTGTATGCATTTGTGAATACAAGTTTGAGCGTTTGTACAAATAACAGTCTGAGCGTACATGTACAAACAGTCTGCAAATGTGTATGAATAAAAATCTGAGCATATGTATGAAGAACAGTTTGCAAGTGTGTACAAATAAATTGAACGTACAAAAATGCAAATAACAGTTTATTGAATTTGAGCAAATATGCAGAGTTTGAGCATACAAATAATAGTTAGAACATATGTGAGAGTAACAGTATGAGCGCATGTGAGAGTAACAGTATGAGAGCATGTGAGAGTAACAGTATGAGAGAGTAACAGTATGAGTGCATGTGAGATAGTAACAGTGAGCGCATGAGTAACAGTGAGCGCATGAGTAACAGTGAGCGCATGAGTAACAGTATGAGCGCATGTGTGAGTAACTGTTTGAGCCTTTGGTGAAAATGTCTTAAATGTCTAAATACAAGAAACATACGACAAATAATAATATTTCTCTTGACTGTTGAATAATTTATTCATTAAGCATCTTCACAATATTGGCCACTTTACATGCACATCACCACTTTTCTTCCAAAGTGTTTATGTGAATCTTCTATAGCAACAAAAAAAAAATTAAATAAAAATAACTTCATCATATTAACAAACTAAAACCCAAAAGAAATTAGCACTATGTTAAAAACTAACGATTGAATCATTATCAAAATTATAACTATTTTAGAATTTCCATCTGCAATTATAAATCAAAAACAATATAATGTTAAATGATGAGAAAAAAAATATCTGTCCAAATAATTTTGAAAGCATGACTAAAATCTAGGATTAGAAGCACCCCTATTACCTAAATATTGCACAACATCCGATGCGACAAATATGGCTAAACTCAAATGACTGCCGGACTGGTCTCTCAGTCACAGTTCACTGCATATTGACCGGTCAAGCTGAAAGCAGGCAGCAGTCAAAGGTCAATTAAAGAGCAAATTTACACCTACTTATTGAACAGAAAATCATTAAAAATTAAGTAAAACAACCCTTTAAAGTCAATATAATTCAAACTAGCTGATATTCGTGCTTTTAAACTGATTTATGTGAATTTAGTAGAATACATTGAGAAAATACCAGTGTTATAATACATATACCATAATACATTTTGTCCTGGCAAATTTAGCAGTATACAGTACATATCCACAGTGGTTTAAATATGTACCATAGTATACTACCATGTACCACAGTGTTATACATACAGCATGGTGTTATACATACAGTGTTATACACATATTACTACTGTGTCTTCATGTACCACAGTGCTTTTTTTCATGTACCAGTGTTATACCAGTACCAGTGTTATACATGTACCACAGTGTTATACATGTACCACAGTGTTATACATGTACCAAAGTGTTATACATGTACCAAAGTGTTATACATGTACCACAGTGTTATACATGTACCACAGTGTTATACATGTACCACAGTGTTATACATGTACCACAGTGTTATACATGTACCACAGTGTTATACATGTACCACAGTGTTATACATGTACCATTAAAACATGTATCAGTGCTGTAATACTATAGTGTAAAATGTACCTTAAGCCAGTTTGTTTAAAAACTGGTATGGGAAAATAAAGCTTGGAATATGATTTAAACACACCATATACAACTCTTATTAAAGTTTGATTTGAAATCTGTTACCAATACCAAGTGCAAAAGCAAAGTTAAAATCAATACTCTATATTTGTCAAATGCTATTGAACTACAGTAAAGCCCAAAGTGCACTTCATACTGTATAACGTATACATCTGCAAAACCAAACCAGAAATACTATTTTGAACAATTGGATTGAAAGTGATAGAATATACATGTTCTCACATCAATAGAAATGTTTGTTTTGACAATCACAGAACTACTTTTGTTTCATAATTTAAAACAATTACAATCTGAGTATTTATCAAATTTAAAGCGCTAAAAATAAATTGAATATAAAAATAATAGTATAATTTATTATAAAACAAAACAAAATTAAATAGACCTAATTTTTAGAATGGTATAAATAGCAAATTAGGATCAGAAAACAAAACATTATTTCTATAGCATATGACACAAAGTATTGAAATGAGTATGTTATTTAAGGTATGTTCCATCCAAAGTGAATTAGCAAAAGGAAGAGTTTAGTGATTCGATACCATGATTCAATTTGAACTCATAACTAGGGAAGTGGTATTATTGAATACAAATTATTATAGGTATTACTCTGTGAAGTGGGTTCTGTGGGTTCTAAGATCCTGTGTGTATCAGGTCTATTATATCCCTATCTCACCATTCTCACACCCCTTTCACACCACCTAAAAAACAAACTCTTGAGTTTACAAACACACACTTGGAAGCACATCATACAACACCCCAGTGTGTGTAAACCCCAGAGTTTTGCTAGGCAGTGTGAACAGGGTATTAGACCTATCTTAGCTAATGAGTGGATACAGAAATAGGAAACATATCTGAGAGGATAACAATACACAATTACAATAACAATCTGTTTAAAACCCAAATGAAAAGGAAACATACGAATGTATAGATAGAACATCACCACAATCTCATTGTGTGTAAAATCTACTGTTAGTTTTAACCGGTTTTGACTGGCTTCCTCAGAAGACCTTGATCTTGTAAGAAGTAAATCCCATTCATAGGAAACCAGACTGAACTAGAAAGAACACAAGCAAAGTACAGATCATTTAAAAATGGATTTAAAACCAACTAGAAAGGGGTAGACCAAAATATAAAACTTGCAGAGCTGGATTAATATAAATGTAACAAAACGGAATCCTTAACAAATGTAAAACAATCGCATTTAATGACGCAATGAAGACAACCACATTTATGATAGGCCTAGAGGGAGTTTATCCTCAAAAGGGAATCCAAACAATAACGCATCAAGCCAAAAATATTTCAGCGTACAACAGGTAATGAGGTGCCAACATAAAAAGAATGGATTAAAAAATCCACAAGATTAAGACAAATGTATGAATAGTAAACTGTTACATATATCTCTTAATGTCTCTATATACACCATGTTATCATTACGTTATATTTTATATATATACTTATATACTGTACAAATCATTGGATAGAATTTATTGTCATAAAAGGCAGAATACCTGACATTGAAACATATTGAGCTTAACTTGAGAAATGAAAACAAAATAAATTCAATTGAAATTGTTGTTAATTTGATTTTAATTTAAAATGGTTAGACAAAAACGTGTTGTTTTGAGTAGTGAGTACAGATTTAAATTTGAAAAGTTAGACTTAGTATTAAATTGTGCATAATGGGGCTTTGAGTTGTATTGAATATTAACATTACTGTATTACAGTATTAATAGTGCTTAATACGAAAATTGCTTAGAAATTCAATGTGACCATTAAGGTGTTTATTTGTCATATGAATTATTGTGTGTAGTCCTAAAGAATAATATACTGTCAGAAATATCTGCACACACAGTAAAACTCCTATCAAGGCACATCATTGAAACCCAACAAAGTGTCTTCTAAATAGGAGTGTTCCCTGCAATGAACATATATTGCCCCTCATTCTATTTCACACATAGTGTCTCCTTAGTAGGGGTTTCTCTTGAATAGGGGTTAACTGTAGTGCTAAAACATAGAAGAGATGTAGATATGCAGATATCCATTAAGCTCTGTTAGTTATTGGTACAACATACAGATTGTTTCTATTGTCTTTTCATATGGAAAGAAAAAAGTGCATTTTGAAAAAGAGGAAAATGACTATCTATTTTCCACTGTTATTATACCACAGTGTTTTGTACCACCCAAATTATTGCTTTTTCCTGACCAATATTATTTACAGAGTTTATTATATTGTCGCAACTGTACACAGTAGCTTTATTTTCTGAATATATAATCTTAAGGTATGTAGGTGAGTTTATATCATTCAAGGAGGCTTAAAATAATAGGCTCAAGTGATTCGCAATAAGGCCACTAAACTGCTAAACAACATGCATAGACTAAGGTATACAGGGTTAGGAATCAACATTCTACGAGCCCCTCATCACATTGTCCAACTTATCCTCTTTCTGTTTATTTTTCATTTTCTACAATGTTTACTTTCTCTCTTCCCTTAACTATTCTTTACTTTAATACTTTCTTTTATGTCTTTTCTACTCTTACTATCCCCCTTTCCACATAATCTCTACTTCCTTTCTCATATTACTTCTCCATCAATCATTCCTGCCATCTTACTATTTCCATTCTTCTACCTCCTGCATCATCCCTTACTCTCTCTTCCTCCCATTTCATTCATTCTCACTTCTCTCCATATCAGTGTTATTCTCCTTTACATAGATACCTAGTCACTAAATCATCTCCTATAATTATCCTCTTTTCCATGCTTTCCAACCTTTGATCCTAGAGCAAGCATGGGAAGACAACGCAAGGCATAATCACACCGTTTTACTTTACATCACGATAAATTTTGCCAAAAATACATTCTTATTTATTCATTTATTATCTATGTACATATATATCATTGTTAACGTTTTCTTTGGCAACAAAAACAACAACAACAACACAGTGATAATATAAAGCCAAAAAACAACGCAAGTGCTCAGGATTTAGGTACTAGGAGTGAGGCTTAAGTGAGGTTTAACATGCATTCCTGGTATGCTTTATATTTGTTTGTGTCCTGCAGATAATCTGAAATGGTAGCTGTCTATAAGCCTGCTATTTTATATACAAACTATGGCTGATGTATGGTTCATTTCACAGATAATCTAGGATAACTAGGTCATGATGAGATCGATTCATGACCCTAATCATCTCATAATGATCATCTCATAATGATCATCTCATGATGATAATCAGAGCATAAAAAAATCAGGTGATCATCTCATGATGAAAATCAGAGCATAACAATGATCAGATGAGCATTTCATGATCATCTCATGACTATGGTGATCATCTGACCACAGTGGCCATAATCATATCAGGTGATCATTTCATGGTCACCTAATGACTATGACCAGATCATGCGATGATGATAATGATGATCACCCAATGACTATGACCAGTTCAAGCGATGACGATAATGATCAGGAATGATCATGCGATGATGATAATGATGACTAATTATGATTATAGTAATTATTGATGCATGAAGACATTGATGATTAAATTCTATTTATGATACTACTTATGTTAGTAACAATTATTGATGATGATGAAAGAGATTGATTTTTAAATATTATTTTCAAAGCAGTATCCAATATTTAAATACACACTTTCTCTGATACATTTACATATTAACATACCCAGACTGGGTAATAGTCCAACATATCCAAGCCATGGATTCTAATGAATATATTCCTAATTTACAAAACGCCGACAGAGCCTGAGAAAACAAAGACGACAAACATACGACGACGACAACAATGATTGCATTGACTAATAAGAAGGAATGATGCTGTCGACCAATCACAAACTCAATCTTCTTCACCTGACTTGCATAGACTATTCCACGAGATTTTCAAGACAACCGTTGTGTAACAATATTACAGACTGAGCAAAATTCTAAAGCTCTGTCTACACTATCAAACAAGTTTGACAAAAACAAGTGTGATGTGCCCAAATATGGTAGTGATATGCTTAAATATGGTAGTGATATGACATCATCATGTCCATATATGGGCACATCACATCTTTTTGCCACATAAAGTTTGATAGTGTAGACAGAGCTTGACTCCTATGACATGTAGCTCTGTTATATTTATGACTTCAAGACATAACCTAACCATTCAACCATGTATATCTGCCTTCCTTTATAGCAGGTGCAAATTAAGCTGTCTACACTATCAAATTTTATGTGACAAAAAATGGGATGTGCCCATATATGGACATGATGATGTTGTATCACTACCATATTTGGCCATATCACTACCATATTTGGGCATATCACACATTTTTTTGTCAAACTTGTTTGCTAGTGTAGACAAAGCTTATGAAATAATATTCATCAACTATATTAATCTATTGTCACATGTTTAAATAACAGTTGAACATAGTTTACTCTTCCATGTTGTGATAAACATACATAAAAACATCTGTTTTCCACTACAAAAGTGAATTTACACAAACACATCTTTTTCACTCAAAACATTACACATGACGAACATATAGATTTTTGAAATGAATAATTTAGTGAGAGAATAATTTTAAATGCTTTTTATGCTAGAAAACTTCATCTGTTAAGTACATATTAGTTTCGTTGGTGGCTACCGTCTACCTGAAATTGTTTTGGGAAACAAGTGTTGATAACCGGTTAGCGTTAGCACTGCGTTGCACTCCTCGTTGTGTTAAGCCTTCGAAACGTTTGAAAGTGTAATTAATAAAGACCCAATCTTTATAGTTGTCATCACCTTCTTTAGGTACAGGAGCAACTAAAATAAAAATAAGAAATATACAAAACATATGAAACAATAATATTAAAAAAGAGGGACGGTGAGATAAAAAGTGATAAAGGGATGAAGATAATGATGTGGATGATGGTGAGATAAAAAGTGATAAAGGGATGAAGATAATGATGTGGATGATGGTGAGATAAAAAGTGATAAAGGGATGAAGATAATGATGTGGATGATGGTGATAATGATGAAGATAATGATGTGGATGATGGTGAGATAATAAGTGATAAAGGGATGAAGATAATGATGTGGACGATGGTGATAATGATGAAGTGATGAAGATAATGATATAGATGACACTGATAAATGATAAAGTTGATAAAACTATAAATATGATGATCGATAAAGATTTAAATACTGATTTGATTTATTTCGATACCATACCATACATGAACAAAAAATGCAATTATTTTGTATGGTGCCAGAGATAGCCCTCTAAATGCCCAAAGGGGAGTCCCCTCTTTATTAGCAAAACAACCACATGATGAACTAATAAATGATTCTTTATTTAAAAAGATATTGTACAATCTAAATGAATACTTACGTGGCTTGACCTCGATATCTGGAAAGCTATCAAAATTTGACGTATCGTCAAGACCTTTGACATCAATTGCTATAGGCGACGGTCGTTCACGAATGTGCTCCCAATCAACCCCTTCAAAAAATGGATGACTCTTGATTTCATCCACTCCATTCTTGCCGATGCGTTGATCTGCTTCACAGCATAGCCTATTGGGACAAGTATATTCACATATCACACAATAGAGGGCCTCCTTCACAATTCACAAATATCTCTGAATTTTGCCTTATTCAGACTACATTGACATGAAGAAGTTAATATTGCATAGATGGTACAAAATAAATGTAAGGTCTATTTCAAACCCAGTCCTTGGTCTGGTGCAAAAATTATAAAATAAAATTTACCTTGGATTTGCTTTTAGGTAAGAAAAACAAAAACTAAACTATTTTAAATTTTTTATCAAAATAAAATTACTACAAAAGCAGATTTGTAGCAGGGAGCCAATTTACTTGGTCAGATGTTTGCTCTGCACTGAAGTAATTGTATTACATTGAGATCACTTTACGGAAAAATTGTTAGTAATGTAATTCTTGAGACCCACCCAGGTCTGAATGCCAGGCTAGTGATCTGGAGGTAGTACACTAAGTTAGAATCCTACAAAGAATGACTTGCAAATTCTCAATGTACTGAGTACACAACCTAGAGCAGGGATAACATCTGACCAATTAAATACTGTATATCTTTACTAACCTTAAAATAAGATCCTTTGCTTCGGCAGATATTGGATTTTCTGGCGGGAAGACGAGGGTATCTTTCCAGTTCATCACTTTATGGTAAGTTTCTTGAGGTGACTCTGAACAGAATGGCGGAAATCCTATTAACATCTCGTACATAATTACGCCTAGTGACCACCAATCACACGCTTGCGTATAACCAGTTTGTAGAAACACCTCAGGTGCAATGTAGTCTGGCGTGCCTACCGTAGAATATGCCTAAAAAAGAGTAAATGTTGTTTCATGTCTCAGATGATAATAACTTATTGAAAGTACAAAAGCGATTGATAACGGTATGGCGTAGTAAGAGGCATGGGTTCGTATCCATGTTATTTCAGTGGTAAAATGCAGGGTTTAGCACTCCTAATGGACCCTATAATACTGGGCAGTTGCATTGGGCTGCTCATGCTCTGGGATCCCTTCAGCTCTTGGGTCTCTGGGTTTAGCCAGCGAGTGCTCATAGCTGTTACACCACTGTGTCATTTGTATCGATTAAATACTCTTATTGCCTCTCTTCTTCTGTACCATGTATATGTAAATAAAAAGTAGTGGATCGTCATCTGGTGTGCTAACATGGTCCTGGACTAGGCCCTCTTGGAAAACAGTCTTGTACAGAAAGGGTATCACCCAGTATAAATAAGAAATGAATAAAAATATAAATGTTGCCTTATCCTTCGGTATCATGTACATGTAAATCAATAACATTTGAAAACAGTAGTGGATCATCTTCTGGTGTACTAACACGGTCCTAGAATAGTTCTCTGGGAGATTATAAGGTGTCACCCAGTATAAATAAGAAATATATAAAAATATAAAATCTTTTAGATTGGAAACCTTTCACATTCAGACGTCGTTACAAAAATAATGAAAGTTAATGTTAGCCTGTTTGTGAGTAATTTTTATATGAATAAATTGAAATGACTAAACAGCATATTTAGTGAGTCATAAACGATGAAAATAATGCGCATGGTGCTTTTTAGCCTGATGATATCAGCCTGAAGTAAGATAGTACTATGAAGACACATCGATCATGTGAATCCTACCTGGATGATTTATGTGTCAGTATCTCTAATTCCAACAAATCCAATAAAAGAACTAAATCCCATGTTTCCCCCATTAACATTCAGAATAGTTTTTAAATACAAGCTTTAATTAGACTTAAATATATCGGTTAGTTGTTTATGTTTCATTAAATGTTTTCATAAATGAGTTTTTTTTTGTCGACTGTAAATATTTAATGAAATATCAAAATGTTTGTGTTGGAATGCAAGTTTTTTTTATGTGAGCAACATTGGTTTGAAACCACTTTCCGCTTCACATCCGTCAGTGTAAATCTCTCATCTCATCATTTTTAAAATCTCACCCGTTTCAATAATTCTTTTTTAGAGGCATCAGTAAACAGAGGTTTATAAATTGTTTTACTGTAATAAAGAGTACATAAAGAAACATACATGAGTATTTCAATATTTGTTTATATAATTTTTTCCTCATTCTCACAGATTTCCTCATCTTTATCGTTTCAAATTAATTACTTATTATTCAGTATATCACCGGGCTGTTTAGAATTTATAATCTGTGCCTGTGGTATTTATATATATATAAATATAAACAATATAACAATATATATAAGGAATTTTAATAGTCCTCAACAACAAAAAATAAACAATTTGAAAAAATAAAGAAAAAAACTTCAAAATGGTGATTCATTCATTCATGAAAGAGATACAATAGTGAGTACATACAATAGCGAGTTCATTTCTACTAGTGATAAATAATAATTTATACTCAATTCATCATGTTTAATTCCACTACACAGGAAGTACATCATTGTGTACATCCGATGTTTGTATTCTAATAGATGATAATTACAGGGTGATCTGTATTTGTAATGAGGTTCATAATGATGAGGTGGACAATCTTGTAGATTCTGTGTATGAAGAGATTGTTTTGTGTTTTTGTTTGTTTTATGAGATGAATAAAGAGAAATTATGTTATGTAAAATAGTGAGATTTTTACCAATGCACGTCGATTCCTTTTCCATGTTTCCATTTTTCTTTTTGAATCTAATGGCTTGTTTGCTTGCACAGCTAAAAAAACAAAATAAAAATGTGAATAAATAAAAAATTCACAGCAAACAAAGAGAGTGACGAATTTTTGTATTTTTGTCACCTTTGTACAATTATTTGAAGCCATAAAGGAAATATCAGGGACATATTGTTTATTATTCATTAAGGAGCCAACACCTAACATTGTCATACATACCCCCCACTCTAATAATGGTACAGTCCATAATGGGTGGGTATTGTCGTGGTGATTATTGCCCTACATTCTTTATCACACAATTCAAAGAAAAACATACATGTAAGTACAGTAAAAGGAGTAGTCCTTTGGGACAACCCTATTTAGGGGACACGTTCCTGTGAAATGAATGAGGGGCAATGTATGTTTTACACTACAGCCAACCACTATTCAGGAGACACCCCTATGAGGGGACTTTGTTGGGTTCTGAAGGTGCCCCTTAGAGGGTAGCTCCGGGTTTAAAATTTTAAAAACCTTCGCAGCAACATGGTTGATACCCCACTTATTGTTTGTCAGTGGTGAAGCAGAACAAGCGTTGTGTTGAAAAATAAGTGGTATATCATCAATCTTGTGGAAATGGTTTAGCTCTGTCTACACTATCAATTATTTATGTGACAACAAAATGTTATGTGCCCATATATGGACATGATGATGTCATATCACTACCATATGTGGGCATATCACTACCATATTTGGGAACACGACACTTTTTTTAGTTTAATACAGTAGTGTAGACAGACCTTTATATTTAAACCCAGAGCCACCTTTTAATAGGGGTTCTACTGTACAATATTAATAATCTTTTATATTCATTATATTATGAAGATGTTTTGATATATAACTTTCCATCAAAAAAGTGCGATTGACAATAAACTTTAACTCTTACTTTGGATTTTTCTGAATAAATACTTACTTAATTCTCTTGGATTTGCCCGAGATAAGTCGCGATAAAATTCTGTTCTATGTGCCTTTTTTAAACCTGTACACAGTCCAAAATCTGATAACTTAATATGACCCTGTACAGAACAAGAGAAAAAAACAATGATTTTAGTATTGCAAGGAACTAGACTTTAAGCTTGGTCTACACTATCAAACTAGTTTGACAAAAAAAGTGTGATGTGCCCAAATATGGTAATGATATTCCCAAATATGGTAGTGAGATATGAAATCATCATGTCCATATATGGGCACATACATTTTTTTTGTCACATAAAGTTTGATAGTGTAGCTTTAGAGATGGAGACTATGCATTTTCTTTGGGATGAAGAAACACAATACAAGATTTGTCGTCAAACCAAAGAGAAAGCAAAGACTATTAATAGGACGGAATTTATTTTTAGCAAATATTAATCAATTGGGGTTAGTTCAAATTTGGCGTACATATAAAACTGATACGATTCCAGAACAATAGCCATATATAGGGCATGTGGCACAGTGTGTTGGATTGTGAGTTCGAATTCAAAGCTTATCGCATCGCTTGTATCCTCATGCAAGACAATTTATGTTTGCCTCTCTCCACCCAGCTGTACAAATGGATATCTGCGGTATGGTCAAAACACAACTGCACCGATTACTGGCTGCAACATTATGGTAGTATGTTTCCAGATGTGTTTGATCTAAAAAAATGACTCGGGTAATAATGTGAAACGCTTAGAGAATACAGATCCAAAACGTGATACGTAATCAACCAATCAACACATTGGCTGCCAGACTTTTTTAAGGTATTGTATGCAGGAACAAGTTATTAAAAACAGAGAATTAAAATTAAAATTCTTCTCAGCACTACCCTGTGGAATTGTGATGTCCTATGACGTATACATGCGGGTTAACAAACGTTTTAAGCGAACACTGTTTTTGACGAGCCTGTACAAAACAGATATGGCGAGTAAACTCGTCGCTGGAAGATGACATATTAAAGGTTAGACTCGAGTTATAAAAAAACTTACCGTAATATCAATAAGAAGATTATCAGGTTTGATATCTCTATGTATAAATTCTAGTTTATGTATTGAGTGAATGGCTAATATAGTCTCTGCTATACAGAATTGAGTACATTCTTCAGAAAGAGTGTCCCTCTTAATTAGTAGTGTCATCATATCACCTGAAAAATACAAATGTTCTTTTGTCAAAATTTATTATGAATTTTATGTAAATATTTTGCCTAACAAATTTGAACATTGCTAAATTGGGAACAAGTTATAATCAACCATATCTTATCAATGCAAAATATTTCTTTTTTGAAAAGAGAAACTATAGTTGGAATTGATATTCCTGCATGCTACCGTAATACAGATCAGATACGAGATATGTTTATTTTACTGTAAGTAATAACAGGGTTTTTTTTATCCTGATATGATAAACAACTGTGTTTTTTTATTGATAAATTGATAAAACACATGCATTTTAAAATACTCAATACATTGTGCATGTCCTTATCCTTGGTGGTAGACTTAATCAACAACTTATATTAAACCTAATCTCTGATTAGAAGACCAGTGTAATCTCTTAAAAACTTATCATATTCATAACAAAAAACATCAATAACTGCAATACAACAACGTCTATAATTAAATATAATGTTCGCCAATCAATATAATTTTATTAGCGATGTTTCATTTCATGATGCACTACAATATGCGCCTAACAAGTAAAAAGACCATTCTACGCATTCTCATATGTGTCTGATCATGTGCAGAATTACCTTTTTACGCGATAGACATGTATTCTAATGGCGCGTCAAGAAAACAAAAAGGTCGCTATATAAGTTTCAACACCTGTTGGTTTGGGAAAATATAAGCACTCTGAAAGCAGCAGCTAAAACTGAAGAAAAAAAGCCTTAATTGTTCTTTTTTAATAGTGTGCAGAGTAATATCTTTAATGTACATGGGACCACTGGCTTCACATCTCATCCGAAGGATGCAGTAATAATGTTTTATGATCTTTCTCAAAGACATGACAGCAGAGTTATAAAATATTTTAACGCATTAGTTTACATTACCATATCTCAGGCATTATGTGTAGGTGTATACTAACAATATTAAAAAATAACTCATTTCAAAGTGTTGAAAAGATGGATAATTTCACAGATAGCACTACTATCAAGTAATAATACTATTGGGATCAGCGTTTAGTCAAACACTTTACTTAATGTTTCAATGAAATACTATACTAGCAGAAGTATTATACAGTTTGCTAGGCCGGCTTCTTCACTTTGTTGTGTGGTGTTGGCTCAATTTATTTCAGCGGAAGATGGCGGCTTGGGACACCTTCTTTTTTCAGCTGAGGGGCCTAGATTAGAATCTGTTTTATCCGGCATATCAAAAAAAAAAAATTATCCACCTTAAATCTCGCTGTATATATCTGGGTGTATTCAAGTACACAATAGTTAAAGACTTTTGGGGCAGAAAGTGGACAAAATAACTGATAAATTTAACTATATTTAAAGACATGTCTGGCATATCTGATGACGCCCTCATGCCAGGCGAGGCCAGGCCTAGAGTAGGCTTAGATAACGGATAAAAAGACTCTAAATTATAAAGATGTACATAGATACATCAAATGTAGGGTACAGAGACACTGTAATACAGATATTATACTTTGACAAAGATCTAGTATATGGTACATGCTTGGTCTGATGATTTATTGATAAGTACAGAACATATTCTATTGAAAAGTGCTCTCCTCAAGGCCAATAGAACATATTGTTTAAAGAATAATACCAAATTCATGCGATCTCTGCATATGGTGTTTGTTGTCACATCACTCTGCAAAATCTACAAACAGGGCAAATAACAAATTTATCTTTCCAAGTCGTGTTTGTACACAGTTGGCCATCTACAAACAGACCAGAAAAGATAAGGTCATTGTTGATAGGTCTAAATAAACACGTTGAATAAAAGCAATCTACAAATAAAGACAATTTCAGTTTCATACACAATATTAAATAGACATCAAACCATATTTGGAAAATTATCATAGTGCGTTAACAGCAATTTTCACATGGTATACAAACTATATGAGGAGTTAGACAATTCAAATGACAATGTCTAAAACAAACTACATTATTTGTCAAATAGTGGGTGGTCAAAGAATGTGTTTGCCAAGATTGATAAACAAATGAGTAGGTGTACTGTATAGAAATTGGTTTATTTCGTGGCTTGGCCACCATAAATAATGTTTTGTGGATTTGGTAAATGCAAGTCACATTATATAGATGTGGGAATACTGTAGACATATTGTTAATTAAATTGAAGTAGTTTTGAAGGGGCTGTTCTAGTATTACTGTTTTTTACAGTTGTGCTTTCCAGGTATAAAATCTGGGACGAAATAGACCTGCACATTTGATAGTTCACTACCAGGATGTAGTATGTTTATTATATCCAAGATAATGCAATAAGCATACAAATGTATTCAAATTGATAAATCTAGGTTTTAGTTAATATGTTAATCAAATTAAGAAATTAAATAGTCAAGTCGAGGGGCCGAGCGGATAAGGCAGGGGTGCCACAAACCATACTGTAGCTATATTCCTCGACCATTGTTCTGGTGGTAAGGACTTCTTGGATAAGGACTTAAAACTGGAGGTCCAGTATGACACATCTGGCTTGTGTGCACTTTAAAGAACTTAGTTTATCTTTTGGAAGAGTAGGGGGTTACCCCGGTGTACTGGTCCATTCAGCCCCTGTCTTTGTGAACAGACGAACAGGGCACCATTTGTTGGCAGCACTCGACACGGGGAGAAGTTGTGGTATGTGTCATCCACATATGTGCATAATTCAGCCCATTAGGCTTTAAGTCGCAGGTTATTCCAAATTTAAATTTACAGGACATTTTGAATTTTTTTTAGAAAACATGCTGTTTTATCCTACAGTATCCAAAACCTACCTACAGAACACACATGTTTGGTTTCTATTTTAATCAATTAAATAACCTCTCTATACAATTAATATTTTATGATTTTTAACCAATAGATTGCATGGATGCAATGAATAAATGCAGAATCCATAAGCGGTCCTTTTAATTTTCAAAAGTGTCACCAGTGTACCACATGTTTTCACAGATGGTAGTGAGGTACAGCTGGTACCAGATGATGAAACCAACGCAACAGACAGCTTGGATTCATTAATCATTCAATTTAATTACATGGTATAAATAATTATTATGTACATTTTAATTTAACAAGAGAAGGAGGCTAATTATAGAATTGTCATCACTTTCTTATTTGTTTGGTCATATGAATGAATATGAAGGATGATCATATTATTGCCATGTGTTCAAAATACTGTGAATGAAATATATTTAATTGCACATGTTATAAATCCAATACACAAAGTATACACTGTTTGATCTTGTGTTTAATGTTGTGTTATATTTCTTACACAATTTTAAATACCGGTTGCGAGCCAATTTATTCCCAAAACAATTTTTGGTCGAACACTGTATTCGGGTAGGCATGCTATCAAGCTAGTGAATAGTGTGTAGGAGAAGGGGGTTGTTTTTGATACATGCATAAATAATACAGTAATAGTGGGTTTATTATTTAAAGAAAAATTTCAATAAAATAAAAATATATTATTTAAGGATTTGGTGCTCATAGATACATTTGTGTTATTGTTGTTGTTGTCAGCAATTAAAACCTGTACTTGTGTTAATTTGATACTGGTAGAATTGCCTTCTAAGCTGTGTCTTTATATTCTGAATAAATTGACATTTATAAGAGTCTATTAAGTATATGCTTTTAGAATTGCTGATTAAACTTCTTACCTCCGGGCAGGAATTCCATTATTAAATACAAGTTGTTTGGATCTTGGAATGAGTAATACATCTTCACCACCCATGGGTTATCCGCTTCTACTAAAATATCACGTTCAGCTCGCACATGTGCAACCTGCACTCGGAAAAGAAAACAATGATGAAAACATTAGACGTTAACATGTCCATAATAAGGTATCCATAAGTATCTATCATTTTGCACACATCAATTTTTATTCAAATTAAGTAATTAGCATATTCAAATGACCCACCTGTTCTTTTTCATGCATATCAGCTTTACGTAAAATCTTCATAGCATATATATGACCAGTGTCTTTCTTTTGAACGAGTCGCACTTCACCAAACGCACCTCTTCCGATTACTCGCAACGACTCAAAATCATCGACCCCTAGTCGTGACCTCTTCAGCCGTAGAAATTCTGTTTCTTTTTGGGCATGATGTGCTCTTTTTTCTCGTTTCTAAAAATAATAAATAAAAAGAAATTTTTTTTTAATGACAAATTGAAAACAGAACAAGAAAAAGGGTAATACAATTCTATAGACAATGGCCGTCTTTCCACAACCAAAACAAAATTATCGATTAATTTTCTAACCAATAACGTGCACATGATCAGTCATTACCAAACAACCAGATGCCCAATCACAACACAACAATTTGTCCTTTAGGTCAAACATTAAAAATGATCGCATTTATCCAATAATTACCCGATTTGAATGAGAAAATTATTGGTTAATTTTTCTCAAGTGGAATCGGTTAAACCCCGTTTCCACAGGCAGTTTATCGGTTAATTTGTGGAAACATGACCAATTTACAACATACAAATTGTCGTTGATTGAAAATAATCAGAAAAATTTTAATTCTTAATTAAAGCAGTGTTTTCCTTTTATTTTACCTCTTCTTCAGATAAACCTTCTATTATTTCTTCAAGTTGCTTTATTCTAAAAGACAAAAACATTCACAAAATGAATAATTCTTTAAATCAATCAATCATAAATATAAATTTGAAAATTATATAAGAAATTATTAGAATTAGTAATAAATAAAACAAGGAATTAAGTATTTTGATCAGAACAATAAACTATGATAAATTTTAGCATTACGTAAGAAATTGCTTTATACCATGATTAACACTTTCTGGAAAAAAGTAAAGCCCAACATTTTATTGTATAGCTTTATAAGTATAAACATTGACGTCAATGCAATCATGTAACAACTTGAAGATAAGCATAAAACATTACTTTTTTTTCCCGTAGGAAATGTGACAAAATTAACATTTTCATAATTGTATAAAATTAAACGATAACTATAAATCAGATGTCTCATGGGTCCTATTTGAGACGACTTATGTTGTCATTGTTAAGTCACAACATACAAACAAATTATCTTTCGTATGAAATGATGTCATAGCTTGTGACGATCAGATTCTGTAGCTCATATGATGACATGTATACATCATTGCCTCATTTGCATATTTTCATAGTTTATTGACCACAAAGCCAATAAAATAAAATAAATTAACTGAATAACTGTTAAATGTTGTAGTTTGTAATACTGAGTCTTGTAGGTGACTAGTACTATTATAGTAGTAGGTACATTGGCAGGGTTCCTTACACAGGAAGGGAATGTATGTAAGAGGGGATGGTGGGAGCTGGGGAGGAGGATGCCTGACCATAGAAACCATGCTGACTTAATTTGCAACCCTCCCTTAAAACAAGAATTACAGAATATTATCTATTATCAATTACTGTACAACATCTACAGTAACAAAAGTATTACAATGTGGTATATCAATAATAATTGTAATGTCATTAGTATTAACATATTGTACTACATACTGCATACTGAATGTCACAGCAAATCCCATCTTTTAACATATACCAATATAGCTGGTTTTACCAGATAGATTTACAATAAAATTTCTTTCAAATAAATTTCTCCCAAACAGTATACATTTTTTAAATGGTACAATACACATTTTGTTAAAGTGTTTTTAGGCTAGGCCTATAGCTATTAAAACCATTACACAATTGGAGGCTATTTTATATAAATCAGATTGAAATGTACAGTGCCATATTTGACGTTTTTGTATTTAGATATACAATATATCACTTTACGACTAGGATTTGCAAATAATTGTATGGAATTGCTTCTTATTGGGAGAACACTGGGTACAATACTACAATACAATATGTTTTATATACTTCAATTATCTATTATGTCTTTTGCTGCAACATTTATTGCTAACCTGGGATTTACAGTCCCGAATACTTTTCTAGGGTATACATGTTCTAAATACCTAATTTTTTTTTCTGTATATGATGAGTTTGTGACAGTGGCTGTTGTGTGACGAACTAGTACACCGGGGTAACCCCCTTTGATAGTGTAGACAGAGCTTTATAGTACCTATCTGACCCTAAATATTACTAAGGTACCTGTACATTAATAATGTAATATTTCCAAGGATACTATGTTCCTCACGGGAAACAGCATGTGCCATTTAGGTACAAAAATAACACACACACAGTTAGAAAGTATACCTACACTGTAAATGGGTAAATATATAATACATTATTTCCTAAGGGAAGGTGATCAGGTGTTGGGTGGAATTTATTTGCAGTATCAAATATGGCATAGTGCTATTATTACTAATAATTGGATGATCGGTAGGTTAAAATAGAATACAACCCGAGTTAGCTACTGTATCAAATCAATCAAATCAAATCAAATGAAATCTTTATTTGTTCTATATACTAAATTGTACATGGAAAAATTGTTTTCCTCGACAGAAAAATATGGTATGGAACAGGCGCCAAAGAGTACCTTTGCTATCAAACGATAATTTAATGTACTAAGTACAGTCAAATTACAGTTCTGATGCAGCATGCATCAGTCCAAGCATCCCACATACCACTCAAATTTGTAGTACAGTACTGCCATACAGTATATTCCATCTTGTCCTTAGGTCAGGTAGAAGTAATAATGAAAATAATACATAATACCATGAACTGAAATATCATGATAGATTTCACATTCTCTTGGTGTTATTTTTTGTTCATATTATAAATGTCAAAGTTCAAGGTTGACATATTAATATAGTATGTGCCACAAAATAAATTCTAAGGATGCTTTGTAGCAAGTACACAGCTGCATTGTATGTAATCTATAAATTAATTATTGGCCTCATTATAACCTCATCTCCTCACATGTCACTCGAAAAATTAATTGATCATACTGTAATTACAGACTTTATAAAACATTTTTCAATAAACAATTTTTGAAAAACAATACTGTACATGGTCAGATAGTATGGGGCATTTTGCAGCCTTTTGGGCCAAAAGGCACAAAGAGGTTTAGGTAAGAGGTAGGTACAGTAAGTTAGGGGCATATCCGGAAAGAATAAGGTACTGTACTGTAGTATAAAATGTGCAATAAAATATAATAATAAATAAATAAAGAGGTTAGGTAAGTAAGGTAGGTAAGTAAGGTACTGTAGGTAAGTAAGATAGGTAAAGTAAGGTAGGTAAGTTAGGTAGGTAAGTAAGGAAAATATCCGGAAAAAATAAGGTACTGTACAGTAGTACAAAATGTCCAATAAAATATAATAATCGTTATTTAACAAGAATTTTATTGAAAATTTAAATATGAAAAACAAATGCAGGAAGTATTAACTATTATTAAGCTTACTCTTTCCAACTAGTGTTAAATAATACAATTAATGGTGAATGATATAAGAGCACTACATTATGCTATCTTGAACAATACCTCCCACTTGAATGCACCTAGATAATGAAAGGTGCAAGAATCAAACTGATCTGGGAATTCAAATGGGTTATTAAAATGTAGCATTTAAATTCAGATTTCAATTATTGCCATTATAGTTTGATTCCAAGAAAATTTGATTATAGTAAGATCATAAATGGGCGTTTTTATTCTAGTTCAACTTGAAACTAATTATGTTCGTACGAGCCCTGTTCGGTTGCGAATAAAACTGTGGAATCGTGCCAAATTTAGCAGCATCCTTGCATTTCCAAGAACGTTGCTTGCGTATACAGTTACAATCAGTCACTCCATCATAAAACAACAAATGTTACATTAGAAATCAAATGACCAGTTTGAAAAGCGTGGAGAACAATGACGGGGCTGAACGCAGAATTTGACAAACGCCATCCATGCATGATGGTATGATGTCATACCACCCAGATTATATTGATCCACAGAAATCAACCTCGCAGCATTCACTTGCAGTATGATCACAAACAATAGCAGTCATTAATAATACAATATTGTTTGAGGTATCACAATGGACATAAATGGCAATCACTCAATTACATCTCTGACTAATAATTAACATAAACAATGATACTGTTTAAATGATTGCTATTAATTTTAATCAAATATAGTATGAAATACTTGAAATAACCATATTAATTTCATTTTTTAATTAACAAGCTCTGATACTTACTTTATACTGCTAATGATAGCAGATAAATTCCAGAACAGAATAGACAGTTATATTATTAGTAAAAGCACGATCAGCCATTATTTCTTTAATATTATGCTGTATGTTGATAATACAGTACTGTGCCACATAGAGTAACAAGGGCCCATTCAGATTTAGCTATTCACCTGGGTAGGTTGGTTTCATGGGCCAATTATCTAACTATGGTTGCAGGTTCGAATCCCGCCAGAGACATTTTTTCATACAACTAAAAAAAAATACGGAACTTTCGCCAATGAGCTATGCTCGACGCGATTATGAGATCATGTTCCGAATATGAGCACTGTTTCTATAATTTACAGTATGATTTATATCTATAACTATGGTTGGGTAAAAATAGGGCTACTAGGTCCCCGGATATTGCACCTACAGTATATACTTTGAAATATAAAACAAAATATAAGTCTCCAGGACCAGCCCTACATGGTTGGGGCTGTGTGAAGAAAATACCTTATATAGTTTGAACATTTCAGGCCTAGACCTAAAAAAAAACAAGCTTTCTGGGGGCCGACACACCTGCCTCACCCCCAGCTTACGCCCCTGATGTACATATTTTATGCAGCGGGCAACGTCTGTTTTTAAGGGGCGTAGAACTCATCGTGTCGCAACAGATAAACCCTTTGATCTCCGGAGCTCAGCACCCTATAGTTAGATTGTGTTGGATCCACACAGTTGTCTCAATTACAAGTGAAGATAATTTTATTCCGACAAGATATCACTTAAATGTCATATCACACATTTCCACCTGCAATTTTATTTCAATAGTAGAAATAGATCCATAAAGGTTTTAATATAGTGTCATATTTTATGATAACGTCAGTAGATGAAATTAATATATCTTTGATGAATACCATCTCGCAAATTAAATGAACCACACCCATTGACTAGACTTTGTAAATACGATTAGCATTGATAATTCTTAATCATGTTTTAGCAAACAGAAATTGAAAGACAGGTTTAAAACATGTTTTAATAATCATATTGACTGATATGATGATAGCAAAACTATAGAATCAATCGCATACCAATAAACAGATGTGACTGAAAATAAGTGAACTTTAAGTAATGTTTAATTATATTGTTATATGAATACTTTCAACTAGGAAAGAATACTATTTAAAAAAAATTGTCAGTGTTAACAGAAGCCAACCCAAATACGATAAAGGGTGTGATATGCTACAGTATATTATATTAAAAGAGAGAGCGTTTGTGTGGTTGTTTGTTATACAAAATCTTCCTACTGCATGTGTCTATGGGATATTAAAATTACCAAAATTGTACTGGGAAGGTTTAAACTACATTTGTAAAACTCTCAGAGTGCAGAAAGTTGGGGATGTTGAAGTTGGGATTGGGAAGTGGCCTGGATATAATGATCAGAATTGTAATTAGAAGGTTTTTAACTACATTTCAACAGGGTTGATGTGTGGGGTGGGAGGTTATGGCTATCAAAATTAGTACTGAGGACTATATTTAAAATCCATCCGGGGATCAGGGGTGGATATCTTTGCTATGTATACAATAATTACGACGATGACAGTAATTTTCTTCATAAAACATACTGACGACAGTGAAAGATAAAACTCTTGAAAAACTGACAATTTGTGTAAACTGTATAATGACAAAAATGTACTCAAACATTTAAAACTTTTTAAATGACAGTTCCTACTTGTATGACTCCTACAAAATGAAAATAAAATAATGTTATACTGTATGATCTTAAAAATGAATTATGTGAATATTCACCTTTTTTGTCTTTCTTCATGTTGAAAAACTAAATTTGTATAAAAGCTTTCAAGGGTTACTTTCGCCTTCGTCACCTTGTCATAAGTGTGTTGGCTACAGCGGATATCAGCCCCTACCGTCGCCATCAGTCACTATGGCTCAGACCTGATCTATGAAGAGAATAATAATAATTTAGATTATGTTGTTGAATATTATAATTAAATAACTAAAATACACTGTATTAATCATCAAATTTAAAAAAAAACTAAATTTAAAAAAAAATTTATTAAAAAAAAAAGACTTTTAATTAACCAGAAACCAAGGAATTGCATTAGGCCCTTATTGGCGCACAGTAGCCACATCATCCAAAAGACAATACCATATTCTTCTTAATCTTAATGAGAGCATTTAAAAGTTTTTTTGGCATAAAAGACACAAACAAGATGGCGCAAGAATGTTGTGGAGTCATATCTTCTCAAAAAAGCCTTATTCCTAACTATCACACACATTCTTCCTTGCTGCTCTGAAAATACACTGGATTGCATGGACCACAATGTAGAACATCTTATGTTATGGTTTTGCAATCAACTTAAGCGTTTTTTCAGTGTTCGTTGGGACTACAGTATTATTGGTCTTTAGGTAGAGGAAGCCTACAAATAAAACAGTACAATTAAAAAAGGACAGTTAATAAGATTTATAATTCCTTGAAAAACGATGCAAATCAAATCTAAATACATGAACAACATACAGATTGTACAGGCACGAGTCTCTGGTTAAATAACTATTTGTCCAATGCTTTAAATAATTACACCATTTGTACAGTACAGCATGTAGAAATGGTTTCTACCGTATTAAATAGCGTGTACAGAAGGCGTTGAAATCCATACGACGGAAACACAGAACTGTTTCACATGCAAAGTTACTCTGATTACCGAAACACCATTGTAATCAGAACCCGAGAATAGAACTTAAGTAATGATCTCAAAATAAACAGTATAAAATGTGTCATTATAAAAGAATCTTTGACCTAAAGCCTGGGGAGTGGAGACTAGCCACCGCAGCATGTGTGTCTATGTTGTCAGGTCATGGTCTGCGAATGCTGGATACGTATTTATTAATGTTTGACCTCTGAACTGATTCTGAATTCTATTCTAAGACTATTTGTCATACCACTTTTAAGGTACAAGTTTTTTTTTTTAATTAGTAAATTTAACTTAGATCTGATTTTAACTACAGTACCAATGTACTACCCTAAAAATCCTCTTTTCTTTGTTCAAACAAATCCAATACCATGCTTTCAATTAAATCCTTGTTGGTAGCCACCCTATGGTTTTTGCTACCACAAAGTAAATACCAATAGTCATGGCATGAAATAGAACTGAATGGGAAGGAAGACAGATAAGTACTGTATTGAGCATTTAACAATAAATTTGTACTTTACTCTACTACAGCATGATAAAGGAAAAACAAAAACAAGAAAAAAAGACAAGGAAAAAAAAAGAAATAATATAGAAATATGATAAAATAAAGTATACTGTATGATAAAATACAGTATAAATCAAAAACGTTGAATCATGGCTGCCTCTCGTTATTGGGAGTCAGTTTTATACTACAGTATATTATTTAAATATAGAAATTTATTGAATACATTCAATAATCAATCAATCAATTAAACTTGATCAATACTCTATCAACCTTGATCAATAATCAATCAACATTAATCAATAATCAATCAACATTGATCAATAATCCATTAATCAATTAATTGTTGATACTGTAGGAATGAATACAGGTTATGATTGATGGTGATACATCGTCTACCATATCACTACAATCTTTTTAATGGGAATGGTGTCATAAAAACTTTATTCCACAGGTTGCAACATTTTTTGCCCATATATTAACAAAAACATCACCTATCAAATGAGGTGTCACAAATTGTACACATTGTGTGGAATGCTGAATTTCTTTTGGATGAATGATTATAGTTCGTTGATGAACTTTGATTCAAAATTAAATTTTTAAATAAAAAAAAAAAATCCATTCTACAGTATTTAATTATTGACATTTTAAATGATTGTCTATACTTATTACAGTAGGCCTACTTTTAAAAGGTTTGAGATGTGTTGAGGGTCAGTGTCAAAAAGTTGATGATAGGCGAGGAAAAACTAAGCAGTTTCCAAAGGTTTCTTTGGTGGTTAACTTTTGAAATTTAACTTCATTACAACTTTTTTTTGCCTGTCGGGGCAGACCTTTTCAAGTTTACTGTAGTTGCCCAGTGTAAATTTTTTGTTGAACCTTGGGCAACTGTTTATGCGAGCACTGCTAATCTGAATGATATAGACATGACAATGTTTAAGTCTGTCACTCTTACCAAAATACTGTAGGTCCGCACTTAATGATTGTATGCATATCAAGGCCTAGCAGCTGTTGCGGACAGCCCCTGCAGTGTTGTCTTTGGGCTTGGTCACTCAATACTTGACCACTACCCATGGACATAGGTCAAAGTGAAAGGGCGGTTGTTAAATTAGTAAATGACTACCCACAGATCAGGTCATTAATGGTTTGAATGGTCAGGCTATCGTGCTTACCATAATTGGTAAAAAAGTGAATCCAAAAAGGAAACAGCACAATTTAATAAAAACCAACAAAATAAAAAAAATCCTCAAATGTACAGTATATAAATAAACTTGCAGGAAGGGAAGAAAATAGGGGAAAACGGAAAAATGAAGGAAGGGAAAAAGAAAGGAAGATAAAAAGGAAGCTAGAGGAAGGTGGAGAGGAAACGAGGAAGGAAGCAGGGAAAGAAGGAGTGGTCAATAGCCTACTCTGATTCCATTACTCATAAGATATGTTTAATAAGGGACTTTCCAATCCACATCTTTAATAACCTTCGTACCCATTGAACATATGTAGACTTATTATAGCTTTGTAGATTAAGTTCAAATTGTCCAGACGGTGTTTCAATTAAGGTACTGGATGTATAAAGATACTGATACTCGAAACTGTACGATAATGTTGACATACTGTAAAATATTAATGATAGGTAAATACAAATTATTGTTATGATGCTAAAAATCATATCACATCTTGATTACAATGCAGGGATGGAGCATGAAGGAAACCAACTGATAGTTAGCGCTGGATCTTATTTTCCACTAAGAAATTCTTTTGGTTTTTCTCAATTTTATGGCACATGCCCTAAACATTTGCCACATCCGTGCCAATGTTTAACAGTGATTTGGCAGCTAATTTGTTTAAATGTTTGTTTTCTAGGAGCATAAAACTTACAATATTTACACAAGATGTTTGAAATACACTGGATAAGTACCAGTCTATGTTTCAAAAGCAGATTGAAAATGTCCGACTAATAAGTATGCTGGCATTAGCAAACAAATCATTTACTATTTTTGAAATATACCACCACAACTACAGAGTATCCTAATAATAAATTTACAATTAAACATGAAAATCCAAACACATTTCACTTTCTGATTGAAGATATGTCATAAACCAAACGGTACAGTAGTTTCACATTGCTCGCAAATTCAGAATGTTGTGGATCTACTAAAGGAGTGAATATTTTCTGTTGTATGCAGAGCGCATTATAGGTATATTTGGCATCAAAAGCGAAAATAGTGCGAAAATTCAAGATGTACTTTAATACCTTTGAGATATTTTTTAGGTTAATCTGTACTACAGTGGTTTCTCTCTAGAATCACCTTAATTTATCTAAGGGCTACTGTACAGTAGGGTCATAGTGTAACACAAAAGTGGTCTTTATTTTGAAGAAGTCTTTCAACTGTAAAGCTCTGTCTACACTATCAAAGTTTATATTATGTGCCCATATATGGACATGATGATGTCATACCAGTACCATATTTGGGTATACTGTCTCACTACCATATTTGAGCACATCACACTTTTTTTGTAAAACTAGTTTGATAGTGTAGACAGAGCTTAAAGGAATACTGTATTTGGATTTGAAATCCAATCACACAGTAGAGTACAGCATAATACCTTTCGTTAAAAAAAAAAACAGTTATTGATTTTACAGTGTAATGTTATTCTGCATAGTATGAATAATGCAAAGATTGAATTTTAAATTAATTTGGTTTTTTCTTAATACATCAATCAAAGAACAGGTACCAGGGAACATTTTTGCCAGGGTAGTATCATTGCCAAATTCTACACAATACCTACTTTAGGCAGTGTGTCTGCAGCCAAAAATTATCTGATAACAATTAACCGATAATCTGTCTGTGGAAACGGGGTTTAACCGATTCTGGTCATAAAAAATTAACCGATAATTATCTCATTCAAATCGGATAATTATTGGATAAATTTGTTAATGAAATTGCACCATGGGTACAAACCAAAACATGGGCTCTGTTAACAGTAATACAACATACTATACTGTATACTGTGCTTGGACAACTAATAAGAAATGAAAGTAGGAACTACAAAAAGGCATTTTAAACAGCTCTCTTTCTTCCAGTGTTAGTAGAAGGCACAAGGCGTGTTTGGACAGTATTCGCAACTGCCATAAATGGCACTTAGCATCTGTATACCTTCAGTTGATAAGCCCCTTGGCACCATGGCCAAACCCCTTAAAAGCTCATTACAGTGCACGGCTAGACCCCTTGAGAAAAGCTGGTCTTGAGAATGAGCTTATTATAATAAAGTATGGAATAAAATATTATCAACACTTGTTATCAGTCTGTGATAATATCAACAACATACTACATATTGGACTTTGTAATTATCAAACATTACAGCCCCACCAAAGTAAAACTCCTTCATGAAAAAAACAGTTGCAAATTATGCAAATATTACTATTCTATTATAATAAGATATGCAAATATTGAATCAAATATTCAAATATTAACCAAATCTTCCTCGACTCTTTATCTTTTCCAACATAAGATGTACGCTGAACTTAAATTAATAATTCTAATATTCAATTTTCATAATGTAGCTTTTTTCAATTAAAAATTAAATCCTCCTAATGAATATAATGATCAATAATCAATATTAATTACGACATAATTCACCTAAAGTATCTGGTTATTCCTCATGGTATAACCAATGCAGTTGAATTCTCAGGGTCAATAAAGGTCACAGTCGTATCCTAATAACAATACATTATTAAATTATTATCCTGTTTGTTAAAAGAAAGCCGATCTTTTATGATGAAACAGTTCACAATGACAGTGATTTATAGGTAAAAGCAGCAACAAACAAACATCCGTTCATCCGTTACAGTAACTTACGTGGGGCTTTAACAAAGCCAAACAACTTTTAAGCCTATGTAAGTGCTCTTAAATATCTATATTGGTTCTCATCTAACTAATTTAATTACAGAATAATCTGCTGGTAAAAGTCAATCAATAATACTATTATTAAACTGTTGATTCATGCACATTATTTAACAATATACAGAAAAAAACATTGAAATTTAATTACTGTACTTGCTGATTTAAAGTACTGTTTTTATAAGAACAAGTCAGTTTTATACTTTTACAATCGATTTTTACAAAATTTTTAAGCAAACATTCTTTATCAATATAAATCTTAAATTTAATTGGTTTTTAACAAATATAAAATCATTTGTAAGGTTTTGGGTTCAAATTTAACTCTCGATCAGGATTTTATACGTACAGTACAGCAGAATGCATTATTTTATAACTGGTTGGTTGTATCCCATGCCAATGCTATCGTATTTTCTCCCATTTCATCAATTAATGGTACTATCGCATGATAGCTTTTTGTGAATATTGAGATTTGATATTATTTAATGTTATTGTCTCCACAAAAACCTGTTCTACCAGCCAATCAACAAATAAATAATAAGCTAATTATTTCCTATTCATAGTATTAGTAACTATTCTACTATCCATCAATTTATCATTTAATAATAATTTTCTGCACATCATATTGTGTGAGATATATGCCAAGGTCATTTAATGTATCATGTATGCCAAGTATGTTAAATAGGCCAAGTTACAGTAGGGCTTCATGTTGTGACATCACAACATACTAGCCACACAAGACATGTAACTGAGTACGATTTTGTACGACTCCACAATTAATGTACTAAAAAAATACTGGATGGAGCAAAATACTGTGGAATCATTACCAGTACAGTAGCTATTTAAAAATTATTTCTCGTTTCTGAATACAGTTTACTTTTTATTTATGGAAAAGCAATGATTTCCACAGTACTCTAGCTAATGTAAACATACTCATTACTGTTTATTATAGACTTTCTTTTTATACAATAAATAGGTTTGCAAAAAAATATAATAATACACTTTCATAATCTACATTGTCTTTCACTTTTGCATTTATCACACTTTAAAGTGGTGCTAAAATAAACAAAATGTGTTTGTACAGTCACAAAAACACAAAATGTCTTTAAAAAACATCCTAAAACAACAAAGGCATCAACAACTAACTCACCATAAACTACACAAAATGTCTTTAAAAAACATCCTAAAACAACAAAGGCATCAACAACTAACTCACCATAAACTACACAAAATACTAAACAAACTTGAATAAAAGAAAAAGTACAAACTGACTGAATAATCAATTAATATATTACTAAAGTAGTGTCTCATATAATTTGACCCATCGCCTTTGAAATAATATAATAATAATACTTAATACTAGTAATACAATGGTACTGTATCTTTTGTGATGAAGAAGTTTGTATAATAATTAATAATTTATTTTTAAGAGGTAGAAGATTGAGAAAATAGCTACAGTATTGGAACAGGAAACTAAACAGTATATTATTGTTGGTAAAACAATTTTAAACATACCATCAAACAAAAACGTCTGCCTTAAATACTAATAATAATGAATCATAAAAATATAATAATCATTTCAAACACTTGGTGTCTAGACCCTAATGATGTCTGTACAAGGTACATCAACCTACTACTATACAGTACTGTACAACTGCACAGTTTAGGTGGATGTCTGGCTTTCTATCCTATTCTACACTGTGAGACATCAACCACAACATTCCTTTTATGGAAGTCAACCATGTTTATTCTTAAGCCCTGTCTACACTATCAAACTAGTTTGACAAAGAAAAGTGTGATGTTTCTAAATATGATAGTGATATGCCCAAATATGGTAGTGGCATGACATCATCATGTCCATATATGGGCACATCACATTCATTTTGTTGTCATATAATGTTTAATAGTGTAGACAGAGCTTTAATGTTTAGAAAAGGAGTTATTTTGCGAGTTATTCATTCTTTTGCAAGTTGTGTACTACACTGGGCTGGGATATTGAACAGTACGAAGGTATAAATAAAATAAGAACTACAGGGATCAACAACCACTATCCAAAATCAACATTACATGTAGATTGTCCAACTTTTACTACCACCAACAAAACTAGATTATTAAATTTAATGAGCTCATTGTAGTACAAACTACTGTACAATCGAATATTATTTTATTACTAGCCTATATTGAAAATAGTGAATGTTACTTTGAACTATGTACAGATACAGTACAGTGTCTTTTGTTAGTTATGTTGATATCCGGTTGATTTTAGATTGCGATTTAGTAAATTTGTCAACCTATTATAAAATTATAAACCTATCAGTTTAATTATGTATGTAAATTGATACAACAGTATAAAGTAAAGTGTATCTGGAAACGGCAGCACTGTAAGTACTAGATTATACTCTAGATTTGTGCCTGAAAATAAATAGAAATCCATCTAATGATTGTACAGGATTACCAATTAAAATACTTATTGCATTTGTACATAAAACGAGTACTGTACTGTGTATTCAACTCTCCCAATACAGACTCTCTGAAAACTGAAATGAAAACTGGAAACTCTCTTAAAACCAGACTTTTCTAAAAATATAAAAACGAATTCAGAATAACAGATTTTCCCGAAAAACCAGACATATTAGGCCAGCACAAGTATGGTTAATATAGTTCTGTATTGTATTTATGGTATTAAATAAAACAATTTTCATTTATTGGACCAGCCATCCTATAATTTCGTAAAAAGTACTACAGTACTTCCTAGCGAGATCACTGTTGACCGAATACAATTTCTGACTATTTCTCTTTTTTTTCTTCTTTGCAATAATTTAAGGCTTCATTTTGTAACTATTTCCCAGTATGCAACAGTACAAACTGATTTGTGTTTGTACACAGCAGGCTTGGGAAGAAAATATCACAGGCTCATATCAATGCATAAGATCTGCAATTTAAACATACTATTCTAGAACATTAAATTGGGCTAGAAAAGTATGATGAATAAAATGATATAATAAAATAATGGCAAATTAAAAGTACAGTATTAAGACAAAAATAAATTTATTTTTTAATTTGAGGCTGCTTGCTAGATAAACATAACCTGTATACTGTACTTAACATCAACGCACACTTTGAAGTTATAATAAAAACCAAAAAGTGGTAATTTAATGTTAGTATCAGTTTTGTTAGCAGTTAGTGCAGGGAGGTATACAAATAATAATATACCTCCCTGGTTAGTGATTCTATTCCAATGAGGTACATATCTTGATCATTAAAAATGTAAATAGTGTACAATAAATGTAATATATTTTAAGCTATTGAAATATAAGGTAAACACTAAAGGTCTGTCATTAGATCATTAAGCATTAACATCAGATCCTACAATTGAAAAACACTTAATGCCATACATTATAATGTCATCAAACAAAATCACTATACACCAATGGAATTTGATGATGAACATGCTATGGAGTATCCACTGCCATCCAGGCACAGACCGTTGAATTTCATCTCGTAATTAATGAGTTTCTCCAATTCATGTAACTGGATCTCCCTGCATACAGTTTCATGTAAATAAATTGCAAAATCTGATCTAACCTAGATAAATATTTGATTGATTGTTTACATGCGAGATGTATACAGGACCATGGCTAAACAGCAATTAACGTATGTTATCATATATGGGCATTAAACTCACCAAATTGGCACTGACGTCTTTCTTTCTATTCACACAAAAATAAACAGTTTACCAATCGTAAAGACCATTATGTGTAGTCAAAATATTTCTGTTATTCATACATTGTAATTCTCGACATTACCTACCGGTATATTGTTACATGATATTTTATTCTTTTTTTAAACTATTTTTTATGCACATTTTGAACAGGTGCTTACTTTACTCATAAATGTTTGTGATGGGGAGGAAAATCTGATATGGTTTGGCAAAACATAAGTGACTTTGTTTACTAAAACCTTCGATATTTAGATGAATGTATTTAATGTCCAAACTTTATCTGTATTACTACTTTCCATTTAAAATACTTAAAAATTGAAATTTTTGAAAATTATCGATGTGTTCTAAACATTTGTTTTATTCATTTGTGCAATAAATGATCTAAAAACAAAATAATGAAAATATAATAGCACCTAAACTTCAGTTTAAACTTCATCTGATCAATGAATGCAATTTAAATAAATTATTACAGGAAAAACACATAATGTAAAACCATCCTGTATCTGCTGTTTATAATCAAGCATTTGCCATGTACTGGTAGGAAGGGATCACCATCCTTAAAAACCCCAAAAAAGGTTGTTTAGTGGTCTCTCGCTGCACTTGAGCCGCCTGCTACTACTCATTATTAATGACATTTATGAAAACAATATTAATGTATGTTTTTATATTATTTAAAAACCTAAAATAAATGAAAAAATAATAAATTGTTATAAAAAAGGCACATGATAAAATAATATGTAATAATATGTTTATTCGGAAATCAACATAGGTCTATAGGTAAGTGAATAAGTGAATTCTAAATAAACCTCACTCAGTATACGTCTTGGTCTAATGAAGCACCAGTACTGCAGTTGCAGGGCCTGACCTAACTCATTCATCAGCCACATAGGTCTACCTAGCTAGGCCTACTGCCACTAACCTAGGCCTACTGCCAAACAGAGAAGGGCATGATTTTGTAGTTTGCTTAGCAGCAGTATGCAATCCGTTTTGAACAGAAAAACAACACCAGTGTGTAGTTATCATGGATCTTTATTTAAAGAAAATATATATTTACCTGAAATTTGTGAACCATAATCCAATATGAAGATATTCAAAATTATTTACTGTGAAGGCCCAGCAGTAGGTTCTCACCTTTCCGCAAAACCGTACCTTATGACCTGTGGTCCGACGAGAAATCGTCCAATCACTTTACGATTGGTTCCCACAAAGCCCGCCCTCTCAAAACAAACACTTGTTGTGGTTAATGCTCGTTAAATTGTGCAAATAATCATTTTTGTTGACACGTTATCCGTTATGTAATTAAAATCAAATTTCCATATCTTAATATACTTTTAAAAACGTGATTTTGTTTTTCAAAAGTAACCATATTCGTTGATCACATAAAAGCATAAAAAACGAAAAATATAAAACAATGTAATATTTGTAGTGATAAAGTGATGTACAAACATGACGCAAAAATATGGTAATACGTTGGGAATCGTAATCATTTTTTTTATTATATTCATTATTAACCATATCACAAACTATTATTAATTTAATCATCATTATTTTCATCCCTGGTTTTCATCACTATGCCTATACCATCATCAATAATATTTTTAAAATTATAGTTTTAACATTTATCAATATCAACAACATTGTTTTGGCTATCATTTTATTATGTTCATACAGATTGAAACTACTAATTCAGTAATTGATTAATTGAAACTTTATTTTTTTCAATTTCTACTCTACAGACTATACAAATGTTAATACGCACATTAACATTGAATATAAAAACAATGAATTTTCATGAATAAAAAGTTGCAAAGATTGTTTATTTATTTATTTCGGTATGAAAAAAAAAAATCAGCAACTAATGGCTGAATTTGATTGCTTTACATATTATTAATATTTATTATTGTAAGTCTGAAATTGAAATATATACAGTAAATATAGCATAAATACATTGAAAGAATAATAATAATTCATTATCATTTATCACACTCGATTCAGGAACATTTTCCTGTAATTTCCTGACATTTTAAATCTGTGACCACAAACCCACAACCAAAAATCTATAGGCTACAGGGACATTGGTTTTATTGCAATTATTTTATAGATTGGAATGCTTAAAGTCGAAAAACATATTAATTAAATATGTTTAAAATCCATAAAAATACAAATACATATATATATAATATACAAATAATAATAATAAATGCATATACTGTATTTAAGCATTTTAATATAGACGATTGTCACATGATATTGCTTTTTAAAACTAACCTTTATAAAGACCAGTAAAAAAAATATAATAAATAACTAAAATCCCAAGTGTGTACTGTTATATTTAATTGTCAAAAAAACCCTTAATGTAAAATACTATGCATGCTTTTTAGCAGAAAATGTACAATAAGAGTAGCTAGGATTGGAATAAATCAAAGACAATGTTGGCACTGGGGTCAGCAAACATCACAATAGATTTCTTTTTTTGTTTCTCTTTATCAGTTGTGTCTCTTTTTGTTTTTTGTATAGTTTTTTAATCATACTGTACTGATAACTGTACTGTACTATAAATGATAACTTGTGTAAATAGTTTTATAGTAAGTAACGGCCTTGTGAAAAACACCAATCTGGTGATTCAAGTACTGCATCCGTTTTTAAATAAAGTTGTTATAGTGACACTTGGAGTGAAGTACATTTAGCACATACAGTTTTTTGGCTTATTTTCAATAAAAAATACTACTTTCTCCATCCTTACGATAAACAGCAAAGTAAAGTCGATTGCTGTTATAAACACACTGTAGTTGGCGGTGCGAAGTAAAACATAGATATAAGAATTGCGTACACTATCAGCAGAACAGATCCTACAGAATAAAAAAGAGCTAAACATAGTTATTGACGAAATCAGAAGAATATTGCACTTCTAGATTCTCAAAATGATGATTTTAAATGTACACTAAGTGATGAGAAAGCTATGCTAAGCGAACGAGCGAGTGAGTGGCAGAGCGGTTAAGTGAAACCGTAACTAAGTAGCCATAACATAGGCAAGGGTTCGAGACTCACTCGCTCCACATCTAGCTCTTGTGCACTCTAAAGAACCTAGTACATCTTTCGAGACAAGTAGGGGGGTTACCCCGGAGTATTAGTACAATACATCACAACCACTGATCATAACTGGGAGACCATGTCTTGATTGAAAAGGTCACCCAGTATAAATAAATAATAAAAAAACAAACTACTTACCTTGGAAATAGTCTGACTTGCCATCAATAAAAGTGTAATTCATGATAACTACACTTAATACCACGGACCATAGATGAATGTCATTAAAAACAAGTAAAAAACTCATGTCTTTCTGTAAAAGATAATATTAACACAATGACAATGTCAGTACCATATTTCCAAAATATCTTGTACACATCAGGCCTAGGCCCTACACCAATTTTTCATAGAAGCAACATTTTTTTTAAATTTATCTTATCTAGCTCTGTCTACACTATCAAACTAGTTTGTGTGTCCAAATATGGTAGTGATATGCCCAAATACGGTAGTGATACTTTATGGTTACTGCTACTAGGTTTTGGAAGAATGTACTTACTATACTATTTGAAAGGACCAGAATGGGTATCTGAAGAAGACACACTTGGACAGCAACTGAACTACCAATCTCAATGCTAGCATAAAAAAAAAGAAGTTAATTAAAAATTATAATAAAGAACTAAAGCGTGGTTCCCACTAGAGACGCAACGCAAGGATGTAAGCGCAAGGCAAGCGAGTTGACCAATAAAAAGCCACTGTTAAATAATCCATTGCTTGTGATTGGTCAAATCACTTACATTGCATTACGTACATTGCGTCGCTAGTGGGAACCAAGCTTAAATTTTACTTAGAATCTGATAACAGCAGTGGCATCCTCTAAAGATTTAAGCTGTAATTAGATACAGTAGATATTGGGTTTCAACAGCTTAAAGTGTAGCTCCGTGTTTAAAATTTATATTGTTTGTTTGAATATAAAAACAAAATAATAACTTAACTTATTTTCTACAGCAGTGAAGCAGTCTTTGGAAGGTCACCTTATAAATTAATGATGATGTGAAATTTTATCTTTCATAATAAACAATATAAATTTTAACCCAGAGCTACCCTTTAGGATTAACAGCCCCAATTTTCTGGGTATTTACGTGTGCAGTATATAATAGAATGAAATAATACAGCATATATTCTTACTGTACCTCATATTAATATTATTTTGACGAGCGAACTGAACACCATTGAGTATTTCAGGTAAACTTGGGGCAAGAGCGAGAATTGTTCCACCCAGAAAAAGCTGAAAAAGATAAAATTTGATTATATTATATTTTCATAAACATCATTTAAAAACCATTTAGTCGACCATTTAGCCTGCCCTCTCCAGGACTAAAAAAATCGATCAAAATCTGTCTCGATTTAGTCGGGATTGGCCTGAATTAGTCGGCGATTTAGTTGAAGTTCGGTTTATGAATTAAAATGACGCCATTTTTAAAGTTTTAGCTCGAACTACGACTAAAGTCCGGTTTAAGAATACGGGCGTTAAGCTATCTACACTATCAAACTTTATGTGACAAAAAATGTGATGTGCCCATATTTGGACATATCACTACCATATTAGGGCACATCACAAGTTTGGTAGTATAGACAGAGCTTTAGTTTATCTATCCTGTAATTACCAAGCTACTACCTGTTGGAAAAAGAAAATGAAATAAATAAACAGACATATGCATTTTGAAAATAAGATTAATATTGGTTTTAAAGTCATGCATAACAAACTCTTGAGTCTATTTTCTGATAACTTACCTCCGACAATCCTGTAGAGCGGAGTAGAGGGTCGATGTTATCAGCCACTAAGTCAGCACATAACGACATACAGGTGACAGCTATTAATAATATTATACAACTCTTTAACCTACCCCATAACACAATGGGCTTGTGGTGACCAGAACCTGCAAAAATAAAACAATATTATATGAAATCAAATTATGAAAACAAATTTGAAGAGTAGGTGCTGTGAAGGGTAGGTGCTGTGAAGGGTAGGTGCTGTGAAGAGTAGGTGCTGTGAAGAGTAGGTGCTGTGAAGAGTAGGTGCTGTGAAGGGTAGGTGCTGTGAAGAGTAGGTGCTGTGAAGAGTAGGTGCTGTGAAGGGTAGGTGCTGTGAAGAGTAGGTGCTGTGAAGAGTAGGTGCTGTGAAGAGTAGGTGCTGTGAAGAGTAGGTGCTGTGAAGGGTAGGTGCTGTGAAGAGTAGGTGCTGTGAAGGGTAGGTGCTGTGAAGAGTAGGTGCTGTGAAGGGTAGGTGCTGTGAAGAGTAGGTGCTGTGAAGGGTAGGTGCTGTGAAGAGTAGGTGCTGTGAAGGGTAGGTGCTGTGAAGAGTAGGTGCTGTGAAGGGTAGGTGCTGTGAAGAGTAGGTGCTGTGAAGAGTAGGTGCTGTGAAGAGTAGGTGCTGTGAAGAGTAGGTGCTGTGAAGGGTAGGTGCTGTGAAGAGTAGGTGCTGTGAAGAGTAGGTGCTGTGAAGGGTAGGTGCTGTGAAGGGTAGGTGCTGTGAAGAGTAGGTGCTGTGAAGGGTAGGTGCTGTGTCCTACTCAATCTTACCAATGACCAAACTATGTCATGTTAATTCATTGTGTGCCTGCAGGGATATTGACATGACCTATTTAGGTTGTCTTATATCGAAAAGAAATTCTGCATAGTTCACCCATTTTAAATCAAGAGTAATATTGTTCTGGAAGCATTATATCAGTTAACTGACCAACATGTTTAGTTTCAAATCTGATTCTGAAATGTCCTTGATTTTTCTCTAGTTTTTCATGCACAAAACTAGAGAGATCAAATGACATTTTACTAACCCTTTGTCTCACTATGAGGCGATTCAAAAATAAAAGTGTGTGTTTTTAGCGTATACACCAATCCAATGAAGTAGGCTAAGGGTAACAAAACAGTGCAGGTATAGACAAGTGGCGTCAGTTTGTCATCTTTAAATGTATCACTGTGATTTGATCCACGCTAAACGAAGAAGAATAAAACAAAAAAAATCTTACCGGAAGTTTGTTATTTGTTTGTGTAGAAGATCATAGAATACTTTTTTAGACTAGTGGGTGCTGTTTTGCTATTTATATGTGCAGAGATGTAACGCAGGAGGCAAAGGCCCCTGGTTTAGCACCAGCATTGGAGCCCTCCAATGCTGGGTAGTTTCAGGGCTGCTCATGCTCTGGGGCCCCTTAAGATCTTAGACCCCTCATTATCTGGGGCCCGTGGGTTTAGGGTAGTGAGTGTTCATAGTTGAAATCGGTAAAATTCAGTTCCTAAATTTCCAATAATTTATTGAAAAACCCTCCAAAAACATTGAATACATTGTAGTGGAGAGACGATGCAGAGATTGTTTCTGACGCTTAATGGATTACAAATCTGGTGAACATACCACAGAGAAGAAACAATCAGAACATTGGATGTCATCATTATCATCAATTGTTGAAGGGGTAATATTACATCGCTGTAAAATAGAAAAAATATACACACATTAGTCTGTACATTGGTAAAAATATACAAACCAACTACCTGTTTTACTGAAAAATGGGCAACATTTGTTTTTCTGATAACACTGGTTGCTAGTTTTCATTGATTTAAAGATAGGACCCCTTTAGCAATGGGCTTAGCATGTAGTATAGTTAAAATTCCTACTAAAATTGTGCGATAAATCGTGACATTTTTACATGGGGCGGGCTAGGACTTAAACTACTAAATTCACCTCATCGTTTCCAAAATTTGTACTACCAAATCCTCTGAAATATACAGTACCTCATAAATGCTACACCTCCCCATATTTTCCCACCCTTGTGCTACCAGGCCCACGAAAATATAACTCGTAAATGCGGCACCTCCCTGTATGGCAATATGTAAGAGTGAACCCCAGGGTACCAGGTTTATCAAAATTAAATAGATAGTTTACTTACAGAACAGTTTATGACTGCAAATGTTTTTGTGAAGATAGTTGGAGTAAACGCTCCAGCTACTGAGATGAACAGTAGAGAAGACCCTACGCCAGCTGAGTGCATGTTGAACCTCTGCTCACTGTGCATTACTCCACCTACAACCATTGATATTCCCTGATTGAGAGAGAATAAAGCTCTGTCTATATTATCAAACTTCATGTGACAAAAAAAATGTGATGTGCCCATACAGTATATGGACATTTCACTACCATATTTGTGCACATCACACTTTTTTTGTCACATAAAGTTTGATAGTATAGACAGAGCTTAAGATCCTGAATATGTTTTCATTTTCATGTTAAAAGACTTCAAAATTGTACTTTAACTCTGAAAAACATGTTATGAATAATGGAGGAACTCCCTTCATAGTTTTAAGAATAGAATTCATGAAAGTTGTAATAGTCTGATTCAAACCATAGTTAACGTACTTCCACAATCCAACCTACATCAGCGTTGGTGCAAATTGATATTTTAGGTTGTTTTTGTGGAAGATGCTATTGTTAATATCTGGTAAAAAATGTAAAATGATGTTTTATATATGGATGTACTATCAGAAATAAAGGAAATGAATGAATGAAAACCAAATTCAGAAAAGGGTGCCAATTATGACAATATGTTGATATAAAGTTTGCGAACTATTGCGTTTCTCAATGTTTTGATCAATATGGCTCGATCTTCCTTATAGGTATTGATTTAAGCCATGCGAACTTTCAAACAATAGTACGACAATACTATTCATTTCATGTTTGCAGTTGGTCTATTGTATTCCAATTAACTAAGTACTGTTAACCTAATTACTGGAGAAGATACTTACAGGAATCAACAACATAGTAGCTAGCAGTGTCCCTGTCAGAGCAGACCTCACCAAATCCACATAACAGATGTCTATCTCATCGCTGGTCTGATTGGCTTTTAACAACGTTGATATGTACAGGGTTATTTCAACTATTGAACCAAAAGTAGCATTTAAAACAGCTCCTACTGCATGGCTGCTTTGTGCTGATATGCTGTGATAAAAAACAAACACTATAAGTAATGACAAATCCATCTCGAAAATAAGCTCACTCAAAATAAATTAGGAATCAAGGGTTTGTATGGTGACTCTGATTAAACCTCTATTTTATTTCAATAAGAATTCCACTGTAATATACAGCGTAGATTTATGCTCACATGGCTGCTCATACTATGGTAGTCATTGTCAGGCAGTATGGATGCTGAATGCAGCACTTAATATGTATACTTATATACTAAATAAATTTATTGTTTGATAAAGTTATAACAGTAGTTATTACAACCACTAAGTGTGATTTTAATGTGAAGGACCATTACCACCACCACATAAACAACCAATACCACTTCCATCATTCACCATCAACACCATCACTACATACAACCAATACCACTTCCATCATTCACCATCAACACATACAATCAAGACCACTCACCACAACCATGTCTGTAGTAACATCATCATCCCCATTCAAAAACCACTAACAACTACACATTTACCATCACTAAAAACGCCAATTCTCAACAACACCACTAACCTTGTGATGGCCATCCCTATGAGGTATGACATTGGAAAGATACTAATCAAAGACAATATAAATTCCTGCAAAAGATAAAAACATTAATTAAAATGTTAACAAATTATTATATAAATTATATTTTTACTTGAATGGAGTTATGTAACTGTTGTTACAAATTAACATTTGAGCATACGGTTATTAGTTGAGTTGTGTTCAAATTAAGTCAGTTTATTTCAAAGGATACTACTATTTTATACGTTATTTCCATCAACATCCTGGTACATCAACGTCCTGGATTGTGTAAAATTCAACGAGCATAGAGTTTATATTGTGTATTTTTTTTCTCTGTGCATTCTTTTTTTTTTAAATTCTGGATCTGACACAAGCATTTGCTTTATTGGTGACGCCTCCATTTGGGAAATAATTTACAATTTTGACAATAAAGTTATCTTGTATCTTGAAATAAATGTTAATTTTGATTTGATTGATTGATCTGTTGCCAAGTTTAATGTAAAGAAACCTACCTTGGTGAAACCCATTAAAACTGTTATCTACACAATATTTCCTACCACAGACTAGGTTTCTATTCCAACAGATAGGTAATAGAAAGCAGATTTAAGATGTCTATCTTTAAAAGCAAATACAGAATAAATAGGTAGGACTTACCATGATTGGCGAAATATAATAATTGTGAGGGTCCAAATAACCTAAAACAATGGCTGCCAATACTATTGGTAACATGTCTATAGTCAAATTAAGGATACATTTTGTAAATATACTTAAACATTAATACACTCTAATGCATGGCTCTGAAAAAAATATGTCCTAAAGAATAAGTTCATTATTGTATGTGTATACACACTGTATGTCCTTTTTAAAAGATGATGCACTGAAAGTAAAGTATCTTGGTCCGAACCCGCACCTCTCACATGCTAGTCCGATAATCTCCTTATCTTTACGCCATACTGCTCTATCTAGTCCTGGTTCTAAAGATCTGTCTACACTATCAAACTAGTTTGACAAAAAAAGTGTGATGTGGCCAAATATGGTAGTGATATGCTTAAATATGGTAGTGATATGACATCACCATGTCCATATATGTTTGATAGTATAGACAGAGCTTTAGAGAAATTCCCTTTCCCTCTTTAGTCCAGAGGCTAATCATTTTAAAAGGATACTGACTATAACAATGTTTATACCATCAATTGTAAACTTATAATAGTAAACATTTACAGCCTGGTATGAACACATAATAACCTCTCTTGGCTTGGAATGAGATCGCATCCACTAATATGAAAATGAATATTATTTAAACAATTAGTTGACTTTATATACATTATTAAAGTTGAATAATAGCCATTGATAACGAGAAAACAAAGATATTTGACCAATGGCTTTTGGAACTTGTGTCCCAGAGTTGATGGTCAATCTCAATATGAACAGTCAATTTTAATTTTGACCGTTTGTTGCCTCCGCCCACTCTCAGCAATTTGAATGATTCTTATAATAAAAGATGTACAGTATTGCACCCCCCTATCACCATAAAAATGAAAAATAAAAATAAATAAAATCAAACTTTGAATTGGCCTGCCATTTTGAAGCTTTAATGAAGTTATTTAAAACGTTGCTTTAAATATATTTATACAGTATATATATATATATATGAAACTAAGGATTTTGCTTGTAAAAAAAGACAAAATAAATATTTAAATTTAACAGAAACCAATTGTCTTCCAAAATTTCCCTATATTTTTCTTTAAATTTATCAGGTAAATAATTTGTTTTTTAAACTCAGATTTATTTAAATTTGTTAATAATAAATGGACAGAATTTAGTACTTACATAATTTGATGACTTGATGCTTAGTTTATTTGGGGGTAGTAATAAAATATGCTTTAACATTATCACGTTCATCTGTTAAAGTAATGAATACATTTCTATATCTTTACTACATGATTGAAACATAGAGGAAACAGATTTTTTATTCCTCAGTAATTAAAGTATTCATAAATGTATGATTCATTTATAAGAAGTTTCATTTCTCTTTCATGGAACAAATAAATAAGTTTCTATTAAATTAGTTACAAACAGTGAAAGTACTGCTTTTCTTCTGTAGTTTAGTCCTAGAAAAACCATTCACTGTATTATAAGAGAGTTGTGCAGTTTTGTATTTGCTAGTATTATATAACCAAATGTATGATATCTTAAAATAGATTTTAATAGTTTTACACCAAACCAATAAATAAAAATAAAACACTTCATATTTGGTGGGGGTATGATGGTCAGAGAAGACCAGAACCAAACATTTTTTGATATAGAATGAAAATATATGCTTGTTTGTAGGAACTACTGTATGTTTGGTATATAGAGTAGGCCTATGCTTAACTCAAATTATCATTGGGAAATAGTATTTAAGGGACTAGTGGTTTTGGACTATAGTAAGTGTGATTTAAAATTATTAATATTTTAGTACATCTTAACACTATTGGTATCTATAAATATGTCACAATGTAAATATGCTTCATTCTTGAAGATGAACAAACACATTTTGAAATATAGAATCATAATGGCTTGCTTCACTTTTTTTCGGAGCTGGTTTTATATTATCATAGTACAAATACTGTGTGACCAAACAGATAATAGAGTGTTTCAACCTACTTTTGATACAGGTATGAATATTACAAAAAAGCCAGATACAAGAATAGTAATTGTATGGACTAGTGACATAAGTGGTAGTCCAAACACAGCCCACACAAAGAACGATGGCTTCTGTAAATAAAAGAAATTTTAAAATTTAAAATATTGTGTAGGTTTTTTGTGTGTTTATTGCATATAGCAATTTGAGGGACAGATTACATTTTAACAAATAGGAAATATACCAAATTGTATGGCTGGAATTATCAATCTTTTCGCTTAAGTCAAGATTGTTAAGAAGTGCTTAAGTGAAAAACTCTTTATGAAACAAGTTCTTTAAAAAAAAACCCTACAAATAATTTGTTTAAAACTAACTTTTAAGGAAAATAATTGGCTCAAATCATAGATAAAATGATTTTTTTTGATTAATACATCTACCCCAGTATACAGTAACTCCTAAAGGAATATTTCTATCGGTTTGATAAGATATACTGCATGTTTATGACCTGTGTACATATATTGCACATTAAAGAACTTGGTACAATATTCAAAAAAGAGTAGGGGATTGTCTCCCAGTGTGCTGATCTGGTGCTGCATGGCTGGCTGCCATGGGTTCGTGAAGGGCCTAATTTGAATTTCATCGGTTTTCAGTTAAGTATATAAAAATTTACTTTTTTTCTTTTAAATAGGGGACTGCTGTTATGTAGAAATTAATGTAAATAAGTTTTTGTACAGCGCTTTGGTCTCTGGCAAAAGTGCTGTATAAATCACTATAAATAATAATATAAATATATTTCATGTTCTTACGCAATATGATGATTCTGTTGTATTTGACATTCCTCTGGTAATGGCAATTGGAATGTTCTCATCTTCAAGCACTTCACTTTCTACATTTTCTTGCGATTCTAATCCTTGCAGCTCTTCCTCACATTTCTTTTTTGGGTAAAAATTATTTAAATATGTTTAGAGAGAAGTCAAGTTAGTGCCCATTCAGACTTAGTTATTTTGCCGCTATAGTTGACTTCACAGATTAATTCTTGCCAACTTTGGTGGTACTACCCGTAGTGTAGGTAATCAAATTACCCGGGTAAATAATGAATCCTGAGTGTGCCTTAAGCTCTGTCTACACTATCAAACTTTATGTGACAAAAAAATGTGATGTGGCCATATATGGATACAATGATGTCATATCACTACCATATTCGAGGCCATCGCTACCATATTTGGACACATCACATTTTTTTTTGTTAAACTAGATTGATAGTGTAGACAGAGCTTTAGTTTGCGAAAAGAAAATGTGAAAGGAGACATGGTGAGCAGTTTAAAGTTACCTTCTGAACAAATCTTCCAAACGGCCAGAGCATATACCAAGCCAACTTCAAACAAAAATGTCCTAAAAAATGAAAAAAAAATAATAATAATAGTTATTTATCATAGTATTTTATACTATGTAATTTAAGCATAATCAGTGATTCTATTGATTATTTATAATCAAATTAATTATTATTAAAACAAAAGAGGGTTGGCTGTAGTGGTAAAATATGCCCCTCATTTGTTCCACTCGAACATTTTCTCTGCAGGATTTCAATGGAATACCTAAATCTCTGTCTACAATATCACACTAGTTTGACAAAAAAAGTATGAGCACATCACATTTTTTTGTCACATAATGTTTGATAGTGTAGACATAGCTTTAGAAGTTGAACATTATGAAGAAAGCATATACAGTACATTTCTGTCAACCCATGTAATACTGTATGTGTGGATATAGACATGGAAAAACATAATAATAATCATAATCATTAAAGTTTACATATGTAATAAATTAATAGTCATAAATGTAACAGACAATGCCAACAATTATTGACTTGGCCTAAGATAATAAAAGTGTTATTGACATGATATTTAAACCTTTTAGCAGGTAGAAATTAAAAAGACACTGCCAATTAATAAAGGTATATCATACTAACTACTGTATAATTACCAGCATCAATTGATACTTTTTACTAAGGTATTATGTTTTGAATATTATCAATATTCTATGTACCAGTATTTTATACACCTAAAAAGGGGGTTACAGTTTACTCACTAAAGCTGTCTACACCATCAAACTGTAACAACAAATTATGATGTGCCCATATATGGACACGATAGTGTCATATCACTACCATATTTGGACACACATTTTTTAATAGTGTAAACAGAGCTTTAATAATAATAATAGATAGATTTATATAGCAGGAGTATGGGGATACACCATCACCGCTAACTGGGGATCAGTGTGTAAGTACCCCAGTTAGCATCGGTTAAGTCTTGATCTTTTCAGGAATCTTCTATATTGACCTTACCATAGTCCTTTCCAATGATAGTCAGAAACATGAGCATCGCAACTAGGGTATAGACCAACGATATCCACCAGCCAAACAATATAACATACATTACATTACCAAAACTCAGAGTACCTTAAAGAAAATCAAAGAAACATTTGAATACATATATATAGTACAACTAAAGGTAATCTAACAAGAGTTTTAGAAGAGCCCAGACACACCTCATAGACACTTCTTCAAGCACACACCTTACCAACACTTCCTCAGAAGCACATCTACGGCCACACCTCACTTACAGCATCATTCATCCTCCATTTCTGTGTTTATTCTGTATTATTTATTATTATCCTGGATAATATTAGGCATGACTGAATAAACAAATGTGATATTGCAACCAAGTAAGTAGAGTCTTCAATACAGTCTAAAACCTCACACATTATATTACAGTATAGATGAATGAATGCGTTAAATTTTCTGTTTTAAAATAGTATCTGACTCATTGGTTTCATATATGCTTGTATGTTTTTAATCAAATAAATAAATGAAATGTCTTGGTCTAGCCAACAAATTTAATTTACAGCCATCTACTTCTACACATTTGGAATCTCTCCTTCTCTCCAAGTTTGATAGTGTAGACAGAGCTTAAGATCTTGATCTTTAATAATTTTGATTCAGTTTCATATTGTTATTATATAAATGATTTGTTACTAACTTGGACTTCTGTTCTGTTATCTACAACTCAATATCCCAAATACATGCCACAAGAATCGATCGGATTCATACTAAATTTATAAAGTTCCTCGGCCCAGCAGCCGGTTCTCTCAACACCAGTAAAGTCTTGCCACGTACTAGACGCACACGAACCGACATGATTTTTCTTTTTTAATGCCTAAATGCTAAGTTTGATTGTAAATTTGTCTCTCAATTTCATTTTCGTGTGCATAAACTTTGTATTAATAATCTTTTAAAAGTGCAGTTTTCTCGTGTTAATGTATGTAAAAACGGTATTTTTTGTCGGGTTGCTCATTCATATAATAGTTTAGTTCAAATGTTTCCTTACATCGATATTTTTAGTTGTAATACTTCTGCTTTTAATGTCATTTTTAATAATATATAAATCTGTTTTCCTTGTTCTTTTTTTGTAAATCAAATGTATGTTTTATGGCGATCCTGTATTGATGTTTTTCTTAATACACTGTTGGATCTTGAATAAATAAATAACTTACTAACAAATGGTTTTATTATATTTGGGCTCTGCTTTTAATGTCATTTTTAATAATATATAAATCTGTTTGTTTTCCTTGTTCTTTTTTTGTAAATCAAATGTATGTTTTATGGCGATCCTGTATTGATGTTTTTCTTAATACACTGTTGGATCTTGAATAAATAAATAACTTACTAACAAATGGTTTTATTATATTTGGGCTCTCATACAATTTCTGAACAACCTCTGACCTTTCTTCAAGTGGTCTTGCTGTCAAATGTGACTTCCATTTCTTGAATCCAAACTATAAATATGAAAAAGAGGAAACTTTTATTTGTCGTATTCGATTTAGACTTTCACCGTTGAGTACAGTTTTTCCGTTGAGTACTTCTTTAACAGAGTATTTTGAGCGTTGAGATTGTTCTTAACGAAAAAGCTTTCGTTGTCAACGTTTTCTATTCGAATGACTTTCTGTTGAGCACAAATTTACAATTCGAATACAAAAAGTACTCAACGAATCTTTACGTTGACAACGAAAGTTCCCAATCGAATACGACAATTATGACACAGACACAAGGATCATATTTATTTTCAGTGTTTTTATACAATTTTAAATAGTAAAGCCAGTGCATAATCTTTGTTGATTAGAATAAATTATTTACAATAAAGGGTTTGGTTCAGTTTATTTTATTGGGTTGAATATTTTTGGGTTAAAATATGCTGAATTGTTTAGTGGTTAGGTTGATTATCTATAGGTTAAGTTTGATATTTTTGTGTTTTTATGAATGGTTTTTTGAATATTTCTTGTGTAAATATTTTCTGATATATTTATTGAAATGCTATATTTTATATTTGTCATAGGGATTTAGTTCCCTTTTGTGTTTCGTGTCACTTACTTTGTAGTTGTTTGTTTGTTGTTGTTTTGATTGGGAATAAAGAATGAGAATAAGAATATTCTATTCTAGTGTAATTAGGTAGAAATATTTGGCTTTTAAAATCATGCGGCTGACTTCGTTTGACACCATGATATGATACATTTTAACAGTATCATCTTTAATTACCACTCACCATGTGGTTTTGTTTCATTTTCTGCGCTTCAATCTCATTTTCTGCTTCAATGATGACAAACCCATCTTCATCGATCCTGTCGCCAGTGTGCGAGCGTTGTCTCCCAAATCGTAGTCTTACATGACTGCTTGTTGAGTGATCACTTCCTATACTGTTTGTTGAACAATGCGAGTCTATGCAGTAAAGTATCAATTAATAAAATAAAATAAAATAATGGACAAGAAGATAGCAACTTATTATCATTTAATATTTATTAATAAATAATTATTCTTCCATTCAGACTATTTTTATTATTACTGTTATTTAATATTATTTATTTATTAATATTGTTGTTGCTTATTTAATTTAAATAATATTTATTAAATAATAATCATTGCAAGCACTCCATTGCTTCCTACCTGAGTTAAATGTAGAACTCCTAGGCCTGGTACCTCCAATATCGGTCACTACTGAAGGATCTGAGTGTTCTGTACCGACCGTAGGCCTAGCTCTAGTGTCACTGATCGGTGTTCCGTTGGCGTTAGCCTGAGCAGCGTCGCCGTAAATTATGTCCATCACGTCGAGCTGAGGTCCATCTCCAACTTCATTTTGTTCGTCCATCTGACACGGTTTCGTATTTATATAAGCTAGTTACGCATTTATATCATATATTTTTGATGATGCATTGTTATGACAGATGAAAAAAAGTGGGAACAAGTAAAAATGCAAAGCCTAAAAGAAGAGCAAAGCATGTGCAACATCAACACATGAACACTCCGACCGCACACGTCGTACGTCTTTACACACCTGAAACAAAAATGACAACAAACGTCACGCATCATCGCCCACCTGCTGTCATCATCATGTACTGTGTACCGGCACGTGATTGTTTTTCACGTGATCATGAGACCTGGAAATGTTGTTATTGTTTACTGTAAGCGGATGTACTAGCCTACCAGCCAGGTATATTATTATTAATTAACAGCATTGGAGGATTGTTGTAGTGGCCTAACTACCTAAAGTAAACAAGTATGTATTTTAAATTTAGATTATTATCAGAACTTAGTAAAAAATCACGTATTCGTCGGTTACAAAAAATGCAAACTCACTATAAATATTACAATAGGACGTGAATCTCATGACAAAATTAAAGGTCGTCTTTATTACATCGTTAGATATATCATCAATCAATCTGAAAAATGTCTCACTGGTGACATCATTGATCCCGAGGAAACAACAGATGCTACTATAATAATATAATTAATGTAATATTATAAAAAAACATTTCAGTGAAATGTATCTGCTACTGTATTCTCTTTCCTTCTATTCTACTAATAAATACTAATGATAGACTTTTTCACATTTCTTTATATCATGATAAATGAAACCTATTTTTCCCAATCAATCAATCAATCATTTTAATTGATCATTTAATGTATAGATCGAGTGTACCGTCTGAATCATGATATATAATATTAATTGATATTTATCTTTCAAATTTCATAGATTCGGAGCATCTTAGTTGGGACTTAATATCATCATGTTTCAAAATATATCTGGGTCAGTTCAAAGGTCCTTGAGGTATAGCCTTTTGTCCAGACAACATATCAGACTAGTCTCTATCACCCAGCACATGAGCACTAATCAAACAGAATTACCAGATTTCAAAACGAGTGTTGACGTTCATGAACACAAATTGGAAAGACCAAAAAGACCCGCTCCAAGGATTTCAAAAGAAGAGTTAAAAATGCTGGAAAAAGATACAAAAGTATAATATTTTATTTACAAATAAATAAAAAAAATATAAAGTTGATTCAAGGTGATTTCTGATTGGTCAAAAGTTTTAATTATGCATACAGAGGGTGCCAAGAATCAGCATGTGAATTTCATCTGTCCAGAGGTACAAATTTGGAAAAGGGAAATATCAGGAGAACTTATAAAAGCAAGAGAGGCTCATCTTCTTCTCTTTAAAATAAAAATGTTTATATATGTATCAAATGCAGAAAATGTGTTCGGGAAATGCATCCCGCCCCGCAAAGTTGGCCCAATTTCGTGTTCTAGTGGGGTGGGATTGTACCAGGGGATATACGGTAAATGATTTTTATGTATTAATATTATACATTATTTCTTTTTAGGGATCTTTAATTCCAGAAACTTTAAAGGAAATGCAGAATGATAAAGATTTTAAAATTAATATGGAAAACATAAAAAAATATGGTCAGAAAAAACTTACTAGAGAGGAACGTAAAAAACGGCAGCGTGCATTGAATGATATTGGTATTCCCAGTTTCCGGGATTTTATTAAAACAACATCAAAGAGTGAAGATAAAGGTATTCAAGGAGACCTATGAGTTTGTTTAATCAGAAAAAATGTCAAGAATACGGAAATTGGATCTGACAATTTAAACATCAGCTCCCTCTCTGCCTTATAACTTTCTAAAGACCTGTTTACACTATTTTGTTTGACAAAAAAAGTGTGATATGCCCAAATATGGTAGTGATGAAAAAAGTGAATGAAAAATGAAAAATATGGTAGTGATATGACATCATCATGTCCATATATGAGCACATCACATTTTTTGTCACATAAAGTTTGATAGTGTAGACAGAGCTTAAGTACTCCATTAGCCCTGATGAAAGCTTAGCACTTCTTTCTCTGGATTTTTATCATTTTTTTTTAAATTTAGGTTTTGCTTATTTTATTTGTATCTCCATTGGGATCCAACCATAAACCTACAGCATGTCATTTTTCAATAAATGGAGTAATAATAATATTAGTTTAAAAATAAGATAATCAAATAAAGTACCCTTTTCTTTAATTCAGATTTTCATGGTTTACTCCGGAAAACACCAATTGAAATATTCCAGCTTAACATTGGTTTATACTGCAACCAGGCATGTAACCATTGTCATGTGGAATCATCTCCAAAGAGGAAAGAGATGATGAACTATCAGACAGCAGAGAGGTGCTTAGAAGTCCTAAGCAACAGTCCATCCGTTCACACTGTTGATATCACAGGTGTGTAACATATACCCTTTTCACATCTGCATTAAATATAACAACTTGTAACAAGTTGTAACATGGGTTGATCGCCCGACTTATTACATGCTTTCACACATGCATACATGAACCTTGTGAAATCTCGGGAGAAAAGCAAAGTTGCGCATTACAGTATTTTGATTACTATGATTGGTCAGTTAAATACGCCAGAGCAATACATGCGTGCGCAGTAACAACTCAACCAAAAGCAGGCCTCTCATCGCTGTGTTTTTCTCCCGAGAAAGCATAGGGGTCACCTGTGAAATCTTGGGAGATTTTCCACAAAATTGTATTCACACTATGCAAACCTGGTAACAACTTGTAACAAGTTGTTACATTTTGCAGATGTGAAAAGGGTAATAGATTCAACAAATAAGGCAGTGGCTATATTTACTATTCATATTTAGGCTAAGGAAAATACTGAAAATGCCCTATCTAAGTGAACACGACTACATCACAAAATTAAATGATACTTGTTAAAGAATAATGGTACAGTATTAGAATGTAATGTTCACACGATGATCGAGACACTATAGAAATGATTGAAGACAACTTTTTAATTTTAGGTGGTGCTCCAGAATTGTGCAGTGAATTTCGTTTTATCACTCAGAAATCAACAGAACTTGGTCTTAATGTGATTGACAGGTGCAACTTGACAGCCCTCTTAGAACCTGGCCAAGAAGACACAGCTAAATTCCTTGCAGATAACCAAGTCATTGTTATTGCTTCTCTGCCATGTTACAGGTACAGTACTTTTGAAGACCTATTCGGGAACAACAATGTGTCCAATTAATAGAGGTTTCTCCTATATGAGGGGTTCTACTGTAGAGAAAAGTCAAAGTTAACTTGATAGACCACAGTATTCCTAAATAATGCACACATTATAAGAAGAAGAAAAAGTTTAAAATGTGTATTAAAAAAATTATTTTGAGAAGTTGTTTCTATGCTGACTAATTTAATAGAAAAATACATTTATTTTTCAGTGCAAAGAACGTAAATCTACAACGAGGCGCTGGTGTTTTTAACAAAAGCATACAGAGTCTACTGTTGCTTAATAGCCTTGGGTATGGCAAGCCAGGCTCACCACTTCAACTGCATCTAGTCTACAACCCATTAGGTACATTGGCAACCACCGTTACATTCTTTATTTATAAGCTATATGAGGGCATGGGTTCGTGCCTATCTGTACCATACTAATTGCATCCTTAGGCAAGATCCTTTACTCTTATTGCCTCGTCCTTTGGATGGTCCCATGTAGTGTACATATAGTGCATATTAAAGTACTTAATACACTATTTGAAAACGAGTAGGGGAACGTCTCCCGGTGTGCTGATCCGGTAGGCGCTGCACTGCTAGCAGCCAGGGGTCCGTGGAGGGCCTAATCTGAATTTCCTCAGTTTCCAGTTAAGCTTGAGGACCAGAATAAATACATTTAACATTTATAATGTGTTGATATGCAGTGGTGGATTAGCCAGTGGTTAACATGCTTGCCATCAACTGCCAAGGTCCTAGGTGTAATTCCTTACACTGTCACACTATTAATAATTATATTGTTACAGTTTTACTTCCTTAGAAAGGATAGGGTTGGTATATTGTCCTGTAAGTGGCCAATCAACTCGCTAAGAAAAGGACATTTTTTCAACAAAACTATTATATAATACTATTATAAAGAACATAATTTCACTTCCATAATAATATTACAGGTGCATTTTTAGCCCCTCCACAAGCTGACCTAGAAGTAAAATACAAAGAGGAATTGTGGGATAACTTTGGTATTGAGTTTAACAACCTTTTTACAATTACAAATATGCCGGTTAAAAGGTTTGCTGATTTTCTCTACAGAAGGTAAGGTTCTACCTGTTTCATACATGTATAAAATGTGACAAAAATTAAGCGGTTAAAGCAGGGGCATGTACAGTAAAGAGCAATATAAATATGAATCCATTATGCTGCTAATATAAAAATCCATTATTTTATGAATTATGAATCAGTCGACCATATTAGGACTATTTAGTAGAATTTTTTTCTAAATTTATATTTTAAGGAATGAACTAAAAGATTACATGCACTTACTGGTACGCAACTTCAACAGCAAAAGTATGGAAGGCTTAATGTGTCGAAATTACGTCAACATTAACTGGGATGGAAAGTTATTTGATTGTGATTTTAATCAGCAACTTGATATGCCCATGAGAAGTCCTAAAAATCAAAGTAAGTTGATTGTAGCACATGACATTTAATGTACAGAACACTGGCAGAAATCTTCGTCATTCATCTATGTCCTCGCCTCGACTATTCCAACCAAGAACATGCAGACATACATTTGCTGACCGGCCATTCTCTTGCAGAGCTCTTGCTCTTCCACAATCAATCAAGAACGCCAACTCTATTCACATCTCTTTGGCATAGCATATGAAATTACGTAATTTCTACCTAGTTCGAGCCTTGTGGTTGTAGTGCTTTAGTCATTTTCGAATAAGATCAGTTCTAAATGCAACTTGATTAAATTTACCCAATTTTTTATAGGTAATGAAACACAGTCTAGCAGAGAGCCTTCCATATGGGACATCAACTCAACATCAGACATTGAAGATCTACGTATTGTGACAGACAGTCACTGCTTTGGCTGCACCGCTGGTTTGGGGTCAAGTTGTCAAGGAACGACCGTGTAATCAAATTATTTGCTTGATTCATTAATAGCACAAACAATAAACATAAGGTGTGACAGTAGATATCAATATGAAAACTGGGGTAAAAAGTTAAAAAAGTATCGGTTTTATCAATTTTTAAATTATCTGTCGAACAGACGTTAAATTTAGTTTAGAGGAGGGTTAACCCTGAAGTCATGCTAAGCATTGCGTGTTTGTTGTTTTTGTTTGCGCTTGATTTTCCTGTATGGTATCAAAATCCGTGTTGGATCATAGTATTTTAAACAGAAATGGAACGAAGGTCGATTTTAATGATATAATTTAGTTAAACTAAGCCTTTAAAGTACTAAATTTAAAAGAATAATTGTTTTGTGATTGTTTTCGATACTATACAGTACTTGCATAAAATGCACATATAGTATTAGAGGGAATTAAGTAAATTACCAAAGACTAGAAAAATGAATATATTATATATGTTGTAATCAGATTTTAGTACTGTATTATATTTAGTATATAAAAACAGCACAATCAATGATAATCTTGAAGGGTGACAGGGACAGATGTAGGAGCGCTAACATAAAATATGGTAATAATCTGTCCAAGATGGATATCAACAAGTAGTTCTTAACTCTAAAAAAGGGGAGCAAACACATCTCTAGTGCCTACCTTCTTACCTGTCAAAGGGTACATCATTTTCACTGGCCACTTAGTGCCATACTAGTCTAGAACAGTTGGCCTACAGGGTGGAAGATGGTATCTGAAACTCTGGTCAAGTACAGTATGGCATATGGGGTCTGTGCAAAAATTTGATTAAAAGCAGTTCATTATTATTCACAATTTTTGATAATTTAATATAATTTTTTAGTAATATTGTAATAAATGTTTGTTTTAATGTTTAGGTAAAGTTATACAAAGAGAGCTGAAAGGTTACAGTACTATTCAAATATTATAGAACGTTGATATTACAAAACATAGGTACTTACATACCACACAATGCACTATAAAGCTTAAGCTTAAGAGACTGACATCCCTGACACAGTTTGGTAAAACTGTTAGCAAGGTTTTGGTAATGCAATGCACATGAGTATTGTATGATTGAACAACAGCAAAAAATAAAATATAAAATTGAGGCAAATTTCTTGGGTTTTCTTTATTAGTAATTCCTGAATAATGACGTGATTCATGATATAATATGGTTCATGACATGATCTAAATATTACAAATAATTTGGGAATGTCAAAGGTCAAGAGAGAGGTTTTCAAACATTTTACCACAGCATTACAATACTGGTGAATTATCAATGATTGTTATTGGTTAATTCTTTAACAGTGCATTGTGGGATGCAGTGGTATCATGTTTATGATGTTACAGTCCTCAAAATGCACCTCTCTTTTCACCTTAAACATTTTTTGTCATTTCAATCGAATGAGACAAATGTCAAAATTGATGAATTGTGACCACTGTAGATTGCCCATTTGTGACAATCAAAGCAAATGTCACATGATATGACATTTATTAATTGTCACACATAAATGCAAAAATTGATTAATATTATAACAATTATACATTGTATACATTAAACAAATGTGACCACTTTAGATGTGGCAATCCATTATGACCAAATGTGACAATCGATTGAATATGACAATTTCATGTAAAAGATATTTAGACAAATACCTTGAATATAAATGTATTTAATATATATAAAATGGACACAATCTAATGTTTACAGTTGAGGGAAGTTCATTCATCCAGATTTATGTTTCTCTGGCTTTTGAACCAGCTTACTCAAAATCCTACAATGGTCGAATATTTACATTTGAAATTCAAAATCTATAGAAACTAAAACGCTGTATATCCGTTCCCAAACCGTACAAAAAGAAAATCTTTATTTTCTATAAAATCAGATATTTCTTACAAACACATGTTTATTATTTTTTCTCTCGTTAGAAAAAGAAAGTAGAAAAATATTCGGCATCATTAGTTTTTAGAAAAGATATAAGAATAGAATTTTTGACGTAGACTATGAAAAGGTATTAAATAGATAAAATAGAAGTTTTATTTATTACCGCAATAAAGATGAGTTCTTTACATGGGTTTGCTGCATCCCTAGCACCTCTGTATGGAATTTTATTTATTTTTTTATTATATTTTCTAAACTATATACTCATGCATATCTGAACCCTGAACTTGTAGCACAACTAAAATGATGATACAATATACCATCTGTTAAAAATCAAATAAAATGTTATAATTATTAAGGCAAGCTTTCCAAAATGAATAACTGTTTCACAATTGACATACGCATAAATTATGATAATCGCGTCATAATTTAATCAATAGAATCATTGATTCTGTGTTGAAATTGAAAAATTACAGTTAAAAATTTCATATTTTCAAAATGTTTTATTTGGTGATTTATATAATTAGTATATTTATCTTAATCATTATTCACACACATACACACTACGCATTCCTCCAATATCGCACCACGCAGAAAAAAAAAACAAAATACCCTGTTTAAGAGTTTAATAAAGTCAAAAACGTTCCACTTCTCCAACTAAATAATTCCCCCCATCCCCGCCCCACATAAACATGCAAATAAAGAAAGTTGTATATACATTGTAGTGTACAGTTTAACAGAAGATAATGGTAGTTTTTGTTTATGCGTATTCGCCTTGCTCACGTATTTTCTTATACAGTACCATGGCGAAGACCATACCGAGGATCTGTAATGAAACAAAATTTTTAAATACAGTTTGATTTTTGTAAAGCGCATCAAGAATAGCAGTAACTTTTGACCAACGTGACATGAAATAAACTAAATAGTCAATTCTTCAAAAGAGGCATCTAGAAAATCAGAAGCTTTCCTAAAACAAGAAAACCAGGAACTCTCCCAAAACAAGAAAAAGGAACTCTCTCAAAACTATATATCCAGTAACTCCTCCACCAAGAAACTCAGAAGCACAGGATACACTTCCAAATCCAAAAAACCCAGAAGTATGGAAACTCCACTAAATATATACAGGAGTATGGGAACTATGGGAAGAGACCCAAAAGTGTGGGAACTCTCTCAAAGAAAAAAACCTAGGAAATAAGAATTTAAGATCCACTCTAAAAACTATGACTTTCTGGAAATCTTTGTCGGACAGAAAAAAGTTTTTGTTTTTTGTTCAGAGAGTTGACTATACCAGTTGAAACAAACATGTCATGTCAGGTTGACCAATAGTTTACAACCATAGCAGGCTGGTCATATTTTTTATTTTTAGATACCATGCAACTTTAATTAATGATTAATTAAAACACATTCAATTTCAAAACATTCTGTTCTAACTAAATAATGCAATTTTATAGAAAATATTGTCACTCTCATATAGTACTGAAATCGGTTAGGAATTGTACAATACAATAAGTATAAAGACTCTTTTATAGGAAAGTACAAATAGGATGGATACAATTAAAAATATTGTCTTTAGACATGAATATGCAGTAAACAGAAAAATAAACAGAGAAATGCATGTCATGAGAGATGTATCATGCGTCAGAGATTGGCGGGTATATTTATTCATGCAATTGATGGCAAGACATCGTGCACATTGCTAGGCTCACATTACTGTATGAAATGATTTGGTAGACAGCAGGACAGTGTCTACTGCTCCTCTCCCTTCACTTGGTAGTATAATACTAATGAGAGGGCTAAGCCAATGATCTGTGGAGTAGTATTAAGTTTATACAAAATGTTATAGCATCATGCTCGATAAGTGATGAATTATGTTTGCCATGGTAGTGCGGTAGAAACAATTAAATATGATGAAAATACAAATACGTATAAATGTTTTATGCATTTTATTCATTTGCTTGTGTCCTAATGATGTCTTCTACTCTTGCTATTTTTACAGATTTCTTTTTCACTCAAGTGAATTTTGTTCCATATGGGAGCTTAAATGTGCTCGGGAACGGAGCGGTGTACTTAATGGTTCCTCTGCTTCTTCATTTTTTAAGCTCCTTTGAATTTTGTTCCACTGAGTTCTCATATGGGAGTTTCAAAGTAGTGGAGAACGGAGCGGTGTAAATGGTCTCTCTGCTTTTCTTTTTTTTTTTGGGTTATCTTAGGATATTTGATGGATCATTTTTGTGTGTAAAGCACTTAGAAACATTGTATTAGGCGCTATATAAGACAATTATTATTGAACGTTCCATTCTCTAGCAGAGTTACACTTCATCTCAGCTTGTTCTGCATTCAAACACAAACGTTACATTTGATTTATATTTTTTGTAATCCGGTGGGAAGGTATTTCTATCGCGCTAAACTCCGTCCTGTGCACGCTTAACTCTAGAACGTAACTAATTCTACAATAGCATAGGACTGCATCCATTGCCATTGACAATCTGGAATACAGCTGCGTGGTTATTTACAATTATTAACGTGCTCGCATCGAGTATTCATGGGTTTTTGTTCAAAGTGCATGACAAAAAAAAGAAAAAAAAAGTACTATTTAACGATCTTTAAATAGTGTGTACTATTCCACGCCATGTGACCCAAAATCTTCCAATCAAATGACAGGATTTTATTTAGGTGTTATATAATATAATATATATAGTTGGTTCCTTTTTACTGCGGCTGTATACAGTGTTAAAGTAATAATAAATAAAGTTTATTTCATGGTTAGAATGTGTTCTTACCTGGAAAAGACCAATTGCAATACCGATGGCTCCAATCTGGTACAAGTATTTTGAGAAATCATCCTTTAGGGCATCTTTACAACCCTTGAATATTAAAAATAGTATTAAATTGATTTAATATATTTACATCTATGCATTAAAAGAACAATTACAAATCAAAACCATTGGTATGGCTTTTAGTAAAATTCCAACATATTAAAACACCGTTAACAAGCGCAAGCTCAGTTGTCTAAAGGTATGGATGCTAGGCTAGTGATCTGGAGGTTATGGGGTTTTGAGTCCCACCCGAATATTCTCAATGCACTTATTATAAAGCATAAATTACGTCAGAGTAGAGCAAAACTAGAAACTTACTTTAGTATAGACATTCGGCATTCTTTGCAATAAAACACCATTTCCGCAGTTTTCGTTATTATCATCTCCCATACAACAACTTGGAGGTACGCTGTTCATGTTGCCGTACAATGTAGTATTTCCCCAGTCTGTGAAGTTGTTAACGCCACAACATTTCTCCTGTAAATGAAAAAATCATTAACATTATAACATAATATATATGCATTAGATTACTTGCAAAGATGAAAGGGCTAGTGTTGCCCGAAAGCTGTTTTACTTTATTGTTTTGATTTAGCTTTTTGCTTTATTTTGTATCTCCATTGAAATCCAGCCACAGCATTGTCATTTTTTCAGTAATTTGTCTTTGGATTACATTAGATTACTGTAATATTCTTGCTTTAAAATCATTTAGAAAGAATCAAAATGTAATACTGGAACAGAAACATACTGACGCCAACATCCCTCATTAAACACAATCAAAATTGCATTACTCTCTCGATGCTCTACTTTAACAATTGTTTATATAATACGATTTGTCAGGCAGGCTAAGCCAAACAGAAAGTCTACCTTCTAAAACAGTGTGTACATTTTGCTACAAAAACTCTAAAATCATACATAAAGAAAGCAATCAGCAAATTCAAATAAAATTCAATTTTAAGCTTTCTTGTATACCTGTATAACTGACCTTTTATCTTAGTAGTATTTCAACTATAATATATTTTTATTATATTTTGTAAAATATTTTGCTGGTCTCTGACAGAATACTTTAACATAAAAGACTGACTGACTGACAGAGGAATACCAACAAACCAACTGTCACTTTTATACAGTGATACATAGTATAACAATATATCAAGCAATTTGACAAATAAAGCATACTGTATGCTTGTATAATTTAAGGAAAAATCAATTTATATACATCCACAGGACAACCAAAAATGTCTTCCCTTAGAAAACAGTAAATATTCCATATGCAGCAATAAAGTTTTTATTTGCATGTTCCAACACATGCAATTGACTAGAGTCCAGGTGTTTGACCGTGCAGTTTACTAGAGTCCAGGTGTTGACCGTGCATTTCTAATTGAACGCCAGTACTTTTCCCTAAAAGCGAGGACGTACTGTACTTGGGACATTCATTGACATTGTTTTGCTTCAAACATTTGTTTATATTTGATGGATTGGAAACAACTTGAACTACAACCAAATAAATAAACACTGCTTTATAGATTTGTTGATATGTAAACTGTAACTAATTGTAGATTTAATATCTTGTTTTTTGAAGATTTGAAGAAACTGAAATATAATAACAATAATATAGCATGGTGTGGAAACTGATTTCAAGTGCATTGGTATTTTTATCTTCAATCTATTCTTTTATTAGAATTTAGTTTAAAATGATGAGTTAGAACTTTTAAATTATCAACATGTAAATAATCCAAAGCTAAATAATTGTACAAAATGTTTTTTTTTTAAATGTTTAATTAACCGATCCACTCATTTTTTGGATATTACTGTATGTGAAGAGTTTTACTAATGTTTTGGCTTATTCTATGTTGAATAGTACGTACAGTAACGTTCTCCACCCACAACACCATACTACACTGATACTGTACCATTAGGATAGATGCGAGACAAATGTTTAAAGTTGATTTAAGAAAAAGTTGGTTTTTTAAGAACGAGTTGATGACTATGTTTAAGAGATAAACATTGTGCCGATGAAATTAAGTACTTTATACTAGATTGTATATTTTAAATGTATATTCCAAAACAAAAGAACCAGAATGTAATGGACTGAGCCTTGAGATCAAGACAGAATATTTTGCTATGGTGTGTTCATTACTAATGCATGATTCATTTAGTAACATTAACAGTATGCCACTATTTCAAGAACATCATACTGTTTGGTGGTTTCTGTATTCATTTGTAATCTAAGAATGGTCAAATTACAGATTTCGGTATCATGCTCAAAAAATAAAGATTCCATTCTCATTTGAATTGTTGTCATCTTTTACGTACCATAATTTTCTTGAGCACCTCATTAAGAATTTTACTGTCCTGTAGATCAAATGATGACTTAAAAGTGAAAGAGGTTCTCTTTATTTTAATACGAGAATCTTGTTTGGGAAAAACTAGAAAGAAGCTGAACAATACTTTGAGAGAAAAAGAAATAGAAGAGCGAGTGAGTGTGCGTGCGTTCAAGAATTGCAATATGTAGCCATAACACTGGCAAGGTTTCAAGGCTCACTCGCTCCATGGTTCTGGTGGTAGAACAAGTCTTCTCGAATAAGGACTATAAACCGTAGGTCCAATGTACACATCTAGCTCATGTGCACTTTAAAGAACCTAGAACATCTTTCGAGACGAGTAGGGGGTTACCCCGGTGTATTAGTACACACACAGCCACTCTTCATAACTGGGCCCTCTGGGAGAACAGTCTTTGACTGAAGAGCTCACCCAGTATAAAGAATAAAAAATAATAGTTAATAAATTACAACACAACTAAAACGGCAAATAAGAAACATCCTCCAAAAATAAACAATATCTAAAGGGTCTTTCACACATGGACTCATTTAGTAAATATCTTAGAGCTGTCCACACAAGTACATTTTTCACTCGCACCATACTCAGCCATGAAAAACAACTAGGTGAAATGTATGTGTGTTTTCGTCAGTCAAAATTTACAGGCTATTTGCACAGCCAGTTAGTAAGTAATACAAAAAGTCAAGTATGATTGTGGAAAACCATTGCTTCTAAATCATGTCGCAAGAGTGTCACAAACAGAGATATAAAAACATTCTTTTATTGTACTTTTTTGTTTTATTACTATATACCATCAACTCTCCCACTAACGGACATCCTTGGGCTGGCCAAATATTTCTGGTTTTCCATTCGGAATGTGTTTTTAATGGTAACAATGAATTTAGGGCTTTTGAACCTGGTGAAGAGTCTGGTTTTGGTAGAGTTTCTGGTTTTTAGAGAGTCTGGAATTGGGAGAGTTGACTTTAGTGAAACAAAGGACTTACAATTTCTTGTAATTTGTCCCATGCTGTCGTTAATCCTTCCTCGTCTGTGGTATTGTACTTAGAAAGTCCCACCATCAAATCGGTAGATACGTATTGTTCAACATCGCTACGGTAGATGAATCCTACGATACCGGCAGCAAGTTCCAAGATGAAGATCAGAAGAAGGAACATGAAGAACTAAAAAAGAAAGAAAACAATTATGATAATCTTAAAGGAGTTGAATTTATACAATATACAGTAGGAGCGTGTAACAAGAATTCAGTATATTTTTAGTAGTCAGGGTCATTATGTCACCAAATACATGTACTGTATCATGTCTGAAGACAATAAAAGGCTTGCAGTTTTGTGTCTGTGATGCCAACCCTCATCCCACATGGTTTACTGTGAGATTATTTAGATGGTTGGGTGTTAGTTAATATTTAGGTATTACCAGGGAAGAGTTAAATTAAATTGTAATTTAACTCTTCCCTGGTATTACATGCTACTGGTTGGGCCTGTTAATGTCAGAAGACACAATACGGTAGGCTGTTTATTGTCTCTAGGCATGATTCTGTATGAGTATGGCTGATTATAAAATAATTTATTCATAAAAGAAACGGAGGCAGATGGTTGAACCACCCACGTTTTTTTTCCATTTTTATCCTGGTTTAGAGGTTTTTTGTTGGTTTTTGTGCCTCAATGAAAACTAAATATTTGTGCTTTAGAACTGTTAAAAGAATAATATCCTTAAACTGAGAATTAATTTGTATGGAGTGCTTGACAAGAATCAGAACCCAGTACAACGGGATGGTAAGAAAGGCAAGTGAGCACCAAACTACAGTACCACTATGTGAGTTTAAATTATACATACAGTTAACAGTAAACATGGGTTTTCCTTGTAAGCTCCAACACATCCACAGAAGGCTACGATGACAACAATAACACCAGTTGCAATGAGGAGGTTAGCTGCACTGGCTAATGGAATACTGGGCAACAGTGTACCATATCCACCTTGTTCCTTAGCTAGAACTGCACCAGTTGCTAAAATGCCAATACCAGATATCTGAAATAAAGTTAATAAAATAATTTAAAAATTTAATACAGTAGAAACCTAATGTTAAAATATATATTGCCCATCGTTTGATTCACGGGAAAGTGTCTACACTATCAAACTAGTGTGACAAAAAAAGTGTGATGCGTCCAAATATGGTAGTGATATGATGTCATAGTGTCCACATATCGCATGTTTTTGCTACATAAAGTCTGATTGTGTATACAGAGCTTAAGGTGTAAAAAACATTACGAACCTATAGAATGTAACGCATATATAAACGTTTTTAATCTTCAAGGTAAATATTCTTCAACATACAAACTTAATTATTTTCTAAAATATACTTACGAAGAATAATAAATTGAAGACAAATACAAGGTACTTAAGACACTTTCCACAACCTTCAACACCCATGTTTTATTATTGTTGCAGTTTCTGAAAAACAAAATAATAAATGCACAATATAAATAAATTACTGATTGCAGATTATGATAATGCAGTGACGCACTTAAGACATATTGCAACATAAGATACTTTGATATGATTTGATTATATCAGATATACAGCTAGATTTAATATCAAGTTGTTGACAGTAGATATACGATTTTACAGTTAGAACTAGATTCAAGATTCAATTTATTTTCCAAATTGCAAAGATTATTTGATGAGATCATTAGTTAAAATTGGAAAAAGTGGAGGGAAAAAACCAAAAGAGCAAAGCTTGTTTTTATGGCTACCATTTACATACAAAACAGAAAAGGATAATAAAAACATGATAATGACAGGACAATGAATAAACAAATAAGACAATTTCTAGTAAAACTACTATTAAGGGGAAACTTTCAGGACCCAAGAAAGTGTCCCTTAATTATAGGTGTGCAATGAATAGGCAGGGATTAGCCATAGTGTTAAAACATATTATTTCCCCTTGATTGCTACTGTACATGTACAGAAAAGTGTCTCATGAATAGGGGTGTTCCATAAATAGGGGTGTCCTAAAAAAAGGTTCCACTGCATTAGAAAAAGACTTCTCTTGATCAGAATAATAGCTAACTTTTCACATTGTCAATCGTCATAACTATTTCAGAGATCTTTTTTGTCACTAAATAAATAAATCTTATGAACCAGAATAAATTTATCACGCCAGTAATTCCACCTATGAATTATATATATTCAGCGTGAATAGTTGTCATTAAGGCAATTTAGATATTACATATCATTAGTTATTCTCTAGTCACCAACATTGTCTTTAATTATTCCTATTAGAATGTCTTAATAGGCAATTAGAATATCAAATTTAATGAATGCATTTGAAGTTTGAAATGCCAGGCTTTGAAATGTTGCACAAAGTGTATGCCGCAAAACAGCCACTCCTATATTAACCCACAAACCTGTACGCCTTGCTCTAAAGTGTAAACAACTATTTCAAAGTATATTCATCATTTATTAATCCAATTTACAAATATGTAGAGTAAATCGCTTCCAAAATGTAATTTTTTTTGTCATTTAGGATGCGTATCCTAGATTCAGTACAGGAAATTCTATTAAAGAGAGGAAGTGTAGCAGGGCAGGAAAAAATTATCAATTATTATACCCCATTAGAAATTAAAAGATGGGTTGCAAAAGATAGGACATTCGGTTTTGTTCTGCAATTCATTTAGACATTTTTAGGCCCCAAAACCTGCCCCTCTCCCCCTCCACCTTCTCTATTTAAAAATCGTGGAAACATCACTGAAACTTTAATTTTCGTACTGTAATGGCATTTAATAATATAAATAATTTTTATTAGAAATTTGTTAGAAATATGTTTATACTTATATTTACTTGATGCTTTTTGAAAATATTTATCACTGAATATTAATTACGATCAACTTCATGCTTTTAATAACAGTCAGAATTTTTAAGACAGTCCCTAATAATAATATTAATAAACAGTTGAAAACAAAATTGTGTATTAAAACAATAGTAAATTAGTTTAGAGTACTGTAGGCCTATTTACATACTGTAGAAACGGACGAAAACATGTTTCACAATTCTTTATCAATGTCACTGTAATTACCTTTAAAAAGTTGTATTCAATTTGTTGTTAATTAGTATAAAATAGAAAGAGATATGAGTGGAAGTATTCTCTAATTGTCCAACTGATGTTTACACTCCAGAAATTATAATAATGTTGTCCATAATATTTTCAAACTCCACCTTCAAAGTCTCCATTTAAAGTTCTCACTTTTGGCCATTACTTGATATCATAATTCACTGACACTAGTCTGGATAACATTCCAGGAATTACCCAAGGACCCTGGGAATATGTGCAGTATTTGTACAACATCATGTATTCATACAAGCTTAATTGGTGCCTGACTATCCATTTAAACTTTCAACTGACACTGTTATACTGTATATATAATAAGATAAAGCACCTGCTCAGGGTCCTTTATAATATTTGTCTACAAATCTTACGTCTTCTAATGATAATATGCGTAGAGCTATAACTGTACCATAAAGTAGAAAAATGTAGAAAATATGCTTGCTTAAAAGTTAAAATGAAAACAAAATCTGAATAAAAAAATGTTTTTAAGTTAAAAAATATGTAAAACTATTGAAAAACATATATATATATATAAGACTCTTTAAAGTTGAAATGTTTTGTGCATTAATGAATTTATATTGAATTAGAAAAAAAATATTGCAAAAAAAATAATAATGTTGAAAAAAAAGGTTATACACCCTAGTTAAAATGTATAATAAATACTCTCTTGGGTTTTAACACCAACTACATCTATAGTAAAAAAAACTCACCTAAAATAATCTCCAGTGATAATATATAGTGTACCTATAGTCTGTAGTCTCTGCTCTAAGTGAACGGGGTGTGGCTGGATAGTAAGTTTTAGCTTGACTGAAACAAGTTTCTATTCGTTGAATTGCTCAGTGAGTTCTTAATGGTCATGGCCTACTGTATGATTCACTGATTACGTTGCTTCCTGCTCTTGAAATTCTACAGTCTGGAAACTGATAGTACTGCATGCTAAAAGTGGATATTACAGTGGGACATACTACAGCCCCAGGAGACTATCCCTCCTACACGATTCCCTTCCCACACAAAATTATTTTAAGACAAAATAGGCTTGAAAAAATACTAGGCCTAATAAGGAAAGAGTGATCATTCTAAGTTCTGGCCTAATCAATAAGTCTCTGTTAAAAAAGTAATTAATTTATTGTATCAAAATTATTATAAACAATATACTAGTATTGTTATTATGGTAATTAAAATTTTAAATTGACTAAATGAAGTAAAAACATAAAGCTCTGTCTACACTTTCAAACTTTATGTGACAAAAAATGTCATATATGGAAATGATGATGTCATATCACTACCATATTTAGGCACACCACACTTTTTTTTGTCAAACTAGTTTGATAGTGTAGAAAGAGCTTTTAAGATAATTGATAAAATCAAAGATAAAATCGTTAAAATTTAGCCGCTAATTAGAGTAATATTGTACGGCGCACCACCTTTCAGAAAAAACACCTCTAAATACATAAACTATAGCATTTATGCAAATATGAAATTTCAAAATATTAATATCTAAAAATGCTGGTACATAGTAACGGGTCTTTAACATCTTTAATGATTTTACATGAAACAAATCATGAATATTAATAGTTTTTGAGGAAATAAAATAAAAATGCAACGTTTTTAGTAACATTTAAAGATATATTGTCTTCTAGAAAAAATAATATTAACAGTGTTCTTTTGTTCAACAACAACATGTTATTGACTTTGGGCAAAAATTGTATTTCAAAGAAAAAACAACCGGAAAGCCTATTGCCTGTCAATATGTTTCTTTTTTTTATTTTATTTTTTATTGTTATTAGCTTTTACTTTTGTAAAATATAAGGCCCTGAAGCCTATATATGTTGGAATAAAATCCCTGAAAAGGGAATTGAATTGTATTTTGTTCATACCTTGGTATCTTTATTTAAAAAAACATAAAAAACAATTCACTGAGGAAAATAAAAATCCATAGCAGTTAAAAAACTGGAATGAGGATTTTTTTTACAAAAGGCCTTCAATTAAAAACATCATATAGGCCTACAAACAATTTCATACAAAAAAAAAGAAAAAGAAAAGAGAAGCAGCAACATATAAAACTTCATTTTAAAAACATTTATTTTAAAAAATGGTTATTAAAAAAATCTAAAACATATTTTTCTAGACATTCAGTCATTGAAAGAAAGTTACTTATTTTCAGACTGATGATTAAGTACTCGACTAAATAGTCATATTTAAGAATAAAACCAAAGTCTGTAGGGTATTGCTTGCATCAATCGTGACCTTTCTAAGTCAGCGATTTGCGACATAAGCGTGCAAAGGCCGTGCTCTACGTAGTAAAGTCAACGTACAGCAACCTGTGTAAAGGAAGCGCCTATGCCGTCAGCATAACCTTTCAGATCTACTTTATCAAACATACTTGGTTGGCCACTTTCCTGATTAAATTTCATATCTGTATTGGACAGTATGATGACAGTGCGTATTAAGCAAGTCATCGCATGTAAAATTAAAATCTAAAGTAAAACGGTTTACTGTATGTTCTGCGTCCTTCAAGAATGTTTGCCGGGTATGGCTATAAATAGTCTGATTATCTGAAACTCTGAAAACTTTCTTCAACTCTTTAACTTTCTACCGCCCCAAATTATATATTGTTTGAAGGTTTGCATGGCAAAATCAATATGTTGATAAAAAAGTTTGCGGTACCCCAACTGTATTCCACATATAGTTCTAAAAAGTTTTGATCAATATTTCTGAGGACGATCAAGTATATTGATTGAAACATCGAGAAACTCAACGGTTCTTTCAGAACTATATATACGTGGTGTACCGCAAACTTTATATCAACACGTTCCAAGTTGTTGTAAACAGCTGTCCAATGAAAATTTGATTTCACTTCCAAGTATACTGCATATAACTAATACAATATGTTAATTAATTCTACATAGGAAACAATTATGTGTACAGAGTTTAAAAACTAAATAATAATACTGTACAATACTTGAATAATAAACAACACAATCACACAGCATTAACATGGGTGATTGAAAACTACTCAGTAGTGGATCCAGGATTTTGAAATAGGGTGGGGTTGGGAAGGGGGGGTTGTACTGGTGACAATGCTTTTTCTGTCACCACTCAGCGGATCTGGAACGCGCTTCCTGTCGATTTAAGAGGAGTGAATTCAGCATATCTATTTAAACATCAACTTCAAACTTTTCTTTTTAATTAATAATGCTAATATTGTTAATCACTCTGTTCGTTGTAGGGCGCCATATAAAAACTTACATAGATAAATGGTGAAATAAAGTGTAGAACTTAATATATGCTAAAGCAGTTTGATTATTGAATTAATTATGTTTTTCATACTTCCATGATTTCAAACAGTATACTTTGTTCATTTTTATTAGTGTTTTGCGCTATATAAATCTTCTTTTTATCTATTTAAAAGGTCATAATGCAAGATGCGCTGTTTTCATTCAATTTTAGCTTTAGCGAAAAACCTAGTTCTACTAGTCCATTGGTTTGTTTCACTCAGCAAAAACAATGATGGGCACTAGACTAATCATCATGCACCAAGGCAGCACTACAGATCATAAGATGCACTGGTTATATACAGTAAAGAGCAAAGCAAAAGAATGCATATATACTGCAATGCTATACCGATAATATTCATCAGCAGTGCTTACAGAAAAAACCATCAAGATTAGATCGCTTTGCTCATACAAGAAAGGATGCTAAAATGCTCCTCAAGGATCAAAATACTTCTTGTTTGACCTCATTCTACTACTATATCCTGTAATGTACCTTGACCTTTAATAGGCTATTGACCTTTAAAAATGCTACTACAAATATCAATTATTAATCATTTTTTAATATTATTTTTGCTTTTGATATTACTATGCTATATTGCTACTGATGTTCCCACAAATGTAAGCAATACACAAGTTAGCTGACCAATCACAACATGATGGATCAACCGAACTGCCACTTGTGATTGGTCAACTCACTTATGTTGTCCTTACGTCCTTGTGTTGCATCCAAGTGGGAACCAGACGAACTCTCATATGGGAGTTTCAAAGTGCTGGAGACGGAGTGGTGTAAATGATTCCTCTGCTTGTCTTCATTTTTAGTTTTATATATAAATTTTTTTTTGTAAAGTGCAACATTGTATTAGGTGCTATATAAAACTACCATTATTATTATAGCGGATGATAATTCAAGTGGGCAATTCATATCCATACAAAATGACAGGCTTGATTATACTGTAGTGTACGGTTTTGTGCATCTACATCATTTAAAATTGCAGTGCCAGATATACAGCATTTTGAAAATCGGGGTACTAACAATTGTAAAATGATGTTCTGAACCTATGTAATCCTCAAAATTTAGTAGGGGAAAGATTTCAGTGCTCACTGAGCCCCCTGATCTACCTATGAATTTTCAAGGATTTACTGTAGAACAATGAACAATCATGTTGACTATGAAACTAAGACCCACACAATTACTATGCTCCAAACAAAATGACAACATCCCTAATCCCTAACAATACAGAATGTTGTTAAACTCCCACCTACAGACTCCAAAGTATGATGTGAGAATTGAGACAGCTTCCGAACACAGTAGTATAACTTCCTCAATAAATAAAACCTAGGTATTATTTTACCTATTAGATTGTCCAAGATATTATTCAATCGGAAACTGAAGATTGAAGGCTATTTGCAATTTAGTTTTGCATTCTTGGGGACATTTGTTTTCCCGCATAAACAACCACTTGTTGGTAATTCAAGTACCTTGAATTAAGTCATTGTGGTGTATCTTCTCCGTATTACGTCTTTCCTTCTGATGTCCTACAGTGTGACGTACAAGGTAGTGAATTTCTAAACAAAGTTCCTAAAGTATTTAATATTTTTTCTGAAGAGTCACATGAAACGGTGTGTCAACTACTTAAAATGAGTAAACCTTGAGTGGTTGTGGTATTTTTTATATTACTCTGTTACGTCTTTCCTTTTCATGTGATGCACAATTGTGATTAATCTGTCAGCTTCTAAATTCTGCAATCATGCTGGATTTAAAAAAAATATTTATGATAGATTTACCAAGATGGGTATTCTTAACCAATGAGTTAATGTTAAAAAAATAATTTAATACAAACCAGACAAGTAACAAAAAGCAACTAGCCATTATATTGTTTGAAGGTTTGCATGGCAAAATCAATATTGATATAAAGTTTGCGGTACACCAGATATAGTTCTGAAAAGAACTGTTGAGATTCTTTTCAGAACTATACATGTGATGTTCCGCAAACTTGATATCAACATAGCCATTATATTATTATAGCCGTTGGTAGATGAATTGGCTTCCATGGGGTCAGTAGAGGGCCTAATCCAAATTTCTTTCATATGAGGATAAATAGATCATTTGAACGCAAAAGAACTTTAGCTATAAATATTTATTTAGGATCATGAACAACAAAAATGATGAAGATAAAGTTAAGTAGGCTAAAAATAAAGCAAGATTTATTCTATATAATAATAATAATACGTCAGTCTTATAAAGTTTTTATTGCACAAAGTCTCTAATTTCTTCATATCATTACCCTGGTTATGTTATGGATCAAACACATCTGGAAACATACTCCCATAATGTTGCAGCCAGTAATCAGTGCAGTTGTGTTTTGACCTATACCAGGTACCCATTTATACACCTGGGTGGAGAGAGGCAAACCTTCTTGCCTAAGGATACAAGCAATTTGACGAACTTTGGATTCAAACTCACGATCTCAACATCAGTAATCTAATGCCTAACACACTGCCCAACAAGCCATAGTATAATTATACTGAAAAGTTTATCCCTACATCCTGTAAACATTTGTAGCCAATTAACAGGCGCCGAAATATTTTAGTGAAGTTCACAGTATTTTATTGGACCTTGCAAATACATGACATTTTTCAAGGATTTACGAGCCATATTAAATTAAAAGCTGGATCGTAAATGTGGAAAAGATGGTTGTATTTTCATTATTATGGACAAAATACTAGTAGTAGTACCTAGTACACCTCTTTTGAAGCTGTAGCCTAACTGCTATTTTCAATTCAAATTACCATAACACAAATAATAGTCAAAATTACCAAATTTATTATTATTTAATTTTATTTCCATTAATTACTTTATGAAATCCTTTTACAAAACCATGTCCTGTAGTTTACGATAAACTGGCTCTTGAGTTTTCAGCTATTTTAAAACATGACTATATATGGTGATTCTAGGTCAATTGCACACTTAAAGGACACCACTGACTATAAAGTAGCATATTACTCATAATGGACCAGCTTGGAAAATGTCTCCATAAATCCAAAATGAGTATACATATGTCATTTCTATTTAATTGCATTAATTCTCATGGTAATTCTAATTTTGTAAGTTCATTGGTATTTATTATAAGTAGTAGAGCAGTGTTCCCATTAAAAATTCAACGTCCCATTTAGCAGATTGCGTTTTAAAAGGACGCTACGCTCACATTTTATGATGGCTTAAACAGCTAATTGCCTGGTTGTTACATTACACAACATTTGATTTAAATTACAGTGTTTAATGTCTTAAATAATTCACAATTGTTGTACTTTGTGAAATGACAATTATAATATTTTATATGGTTGAACGTACAGAAATTAGAAAATATCTACAGTATATATACATATCATTTCGAAACCTGAGCTGCACTGACGAGATCTAATAAGATCGAAACAGTACTGTCTGCAATATATATATATATTTATATCAATATCACAGCCATTTACCCCTTTACTTCAGGACCATTTGTTACAGTATATTTGTAACATTTATTGTTATGTCATAAAACAAACTATAAATACAAGATCAATATAATATCTTATAATTACAATAAACAAAATAATATGACATAGCAGAAGATAAGGTAAGATAAGGTTTGTACTGCAACAAGGCATACCAAAAGACAACAGAATGTTTTTTTTCCGACCACACGAAATGACAATAGCAGTTACAGGACGTATTGGTAACTTGACCATGTTGCTTACTTTACTGTAGCACTTGGTTAAAATCCTGGCCAAATCCAACTGTTGCTTGTGGCTAAAATACTCTGAAGCTTTAGAACATACAGATCTACACTTTAAAACTACTTCTTTGGGACACCCCTATAAATAAACACTTTACCAAAGCAAACAATGTACTGTACAATGAAGGGAAAATGTATGTTTTAACACTATGGCCAACCTCTATTCAGGGACATTTTCCCAAAAGAGTCCCCATTAAAATGGAATTGGGAGGGGGTGTGGCTCTAATGTTTGATCTGGGCCCCCACAATTTCAACATGCTGGATCCACCCCTGTTTTGCATTGAACCAAGGATGATGATTATAATACATTATCATAATGTATTGGAAGTAATTTACTAAAAATATGAGGTCAAATAGGAATATTTTAGCTTTGAGAACAAAATATCAAGGAGAAGATGGAGGAACCTTGTGAAAGAAAATCCTACAAATCTACCCCACCCACTCAAACTTGATAAACTCAATCCTTGGTGATATATGGTAGAAATCCCTAATCCATACAAGATTTCCCATTGGGATAAGTTGTCTCCGCTGAGATTTATTTCGTAAATTTCTATGTGTCATCCACCTAATGCAGTACAGCACGCAACATGCGAATGACATGACACTGTGTACTTTAACTCACAAAGAAATATTACAAAAAAACAAGAAATGAGTGGGAGAAGAATAATTTAAACCATATTTATAATTTAGTACTAGAAGCACTTTATAAGATCTGATTAACATTTATTCTAAATATGTACCCTCCAATTTTCCCTCTCAGTGAGCTTTCGCAACATGAATTTTGAACACATCACATACTGTACTAGAGCTTCACTCAAAACTGGAAGTGTGACCATGTTTCTTCAGGTCAAGAGAAATGGAGACTTGGACTTTAGTGATCTTTATTTTAATTCAATTAAAAGGGTTATTCCTTACTTCGTTTGGTCCATAAAATAGGCTAGAAACTTCTTGTAATTAAATACATTATGTATCAAACTATCATGTATTATGTATCAAACTATCATGTTATAATTCTATGTCGTAATGTCTCCACATTACTAAAAGAAATAAAATACTACGTTGGAAAGTTCCCATGTGAGGGTGTGGTTGTGGACTAGTCCATTATGGTACAGGGATGTTCTAGGAACTTTTAACTTTTCGTATATACAGTAAGCCCTCCCTCTAGAGAGCATGGGCTATTTTCGGTATATCCAGGTAAGCTAGGCACGAAATAGACAATCAGTACAAGGACCTAATAGGTGTTTGTAATTAGGGTCTTTAAAATGTGGGTAGGGATAGGAGGGGGATATTATGGGTAGTGTCGTTGACGCCATTTTCTCCCTTTTCCTTGAACATCTTTCACTTTTGTTTGCAAAGCGCTCTGCAATTTTTTGCATTTACTTTTCTGCACTTTAAAAATTCAAAACCATTAACCTGCTTTTTATAATAAGATAATCTATAATTTAATATTTGAGATTTACCAGTCAATTTGTGCGACATACAACAACCAAAAAAAGACATCTGCTATTGCCGGAAAATACTGTCACAAATTGCCAACATCCTGAATGAAATTTTCAAGGATAAAAACGTTATAAATGAAATTATTTATTGATGAATATAAAAACAAATTATAAATTTTATTCATTTATCTTTAGGATGTGCTTCCTAATTTGTAAAACTCTTTGTTTCCATAGTAAGTGTAAAAGTTTATTTATTGTAAACTTTCGATTATTTGATTGTAAATTAAATCACTGAATAACAGGTGACACCATTTTCAAAAAGCAATGTGGAAATAATTCGAATGATTGCAATAATTGCGTAATTATAATAATAATATTATAATCATGGGCTATATAACAAAACTTATAATGTTGAGTGGAAAGTCCTAAACTAACAACTAGAATATTTACTTTTTGAAAATATATAAGCCAAATGGTGCAGTAAGTCGACTATTGCTACTTTGCTTTGATGATATTCCAGCAGTTGTTGTATCAACTCGATATATACCACCGTTGAAATCTGTCCAGTACAGGTAGTTTCTATAAATGTCAATTCTACGCGGACGCTTTCTAGCAAGAATTAATCTTCTGTTAGAGTGGAAAGTCCTAAACTAACAACTAGAATATTTACTTTTTGAAAATATATAAGCCAAATGGTCCAGTAAGTCGACTATCGCTACTTTGCTTTGATGATATTCCAGTTGTTCTATCAACTCGATATATACCACCGTTGTAATCTGTCCAGTACAGGTAGTTTCTATAAATGTCAATTCTACGCGGACGCTTTCTAGCAAGAATTATTCTTCTGTTAGAGTGGAAAGTCCTAAACTAACAACTAGAATATTTATTTTTTGAAAATATATAAGCCAAATGGTGCAGTAAGTCGACTATCGCTACTTTGCTTTGATGATATTCCAGTTGTTTTATCAACTCGATATATACCACCGTTGAAATCTGTCCAGTACAGGTAGTTTCTATAAATGTCAATTCTACGCGGACGCTTTCCAGCAAGAATCACAAGAATCAATCTTCCGTTATCTCCGTCAAGGTTAGCTTCTTCAGTTACATTCTTTATTTCATCACACCAATACATGTTTCCATCTAAAATATATAAAAACTGTAGTGATTAGCGGATGGATTCTATTTAATTATTATTATGATCTTAACGCAAATTAAAATTTCTCTTTGATATCCACTCCCATATAGTTAGGGATAGTTTTCAAAATTCATATGTGTTATTTATATAAATATTTGTTAATTATTAAAATAAAAAAAATAATTTTTACCAAAAAAATGAGATTATTTTCCATATATTTTGTAAAAAAATGACTCAAATGACTTTAATGATAATCAATGTGTTGTATGATTCATCAGCTTTAAATTTCAAAAGAATTGATGCATTTCATCAAATACTGTGCCATAAAATAAAGATATTGGTAAAATTCCGTGAAAAAATAGGTCATTGACCTCTGACCCAAAAGTGCATCACCAAAATCACTTAATAAAATTGGGTTTCCAGATGTACCAAAGTATGTCTCACACAAAAATCATATTAAGACCAATGGTAAAATATGTGCACTAAATCGACTCATCTCTCAGACTATATCGTGTTGTTTAATAGTAAAGGGTTTAATCTATGAGCCTACCTACAGTACGTTTAATAGTAGTCTACAACATTATACAGTATCATTATATAACTTGCATACATTTATGACTCATAACTTACTGGGAACTGCTAAAACAAGTCCGGTTGGCCTACAAAGTCCAGTTGTCACTAAAACGGTTCTTGTCGAATCCCACATCAGTCCAGTACAGGTATCTAATTAAGTAGCATGTATTTTACATATATATATATATATACACACCAGAGAAACCCTTACAAAATTACTAAAGCTGAGTTATTAAATAAAATTAAATTCTTATACTGAATGTATGAACAAAATATAAAGAATCATTTCTTTCCCGAATTCATTATTAAAATAGGTAAATTATTTTTCAATGCATTACTAATAGTAATACACGCTTACGTACTACCTAAATAAATTCCTGTCATTTGATTGGACGAATGTGGGTCACATGGCGTGTACGAAAAAAAATCTTTTCCGTGTTTGGAAAATATTTTGTTTTATACTATTGCACCACCTATTTTGTACTTTCGCCGCGTTTGAATGTTATGACTGGTTTTTGTGATGGAAATACATTTCTGGAGATTTTAAATTGTAAAATTGTAGATCTAAATATCGTTTCAAATTAATTAATTAAATTTCAGTATATCACCGGGCGGTTTAGAATTAATGTTCTTTGCCTGATTTGTTTATATATATATATATATATATATTATCCAATCTGCAGTATATATTTTTGCTTAATTTAACATATCAGTTATTTTCTATATTTCAAATTTTATTATTCAGATTTTTAGTCATATGTAATTAATTTTATTTTTTGGTTTTTGTTTTCCTTTTACTTTTCTGTTTTTGTTGTATTTTGTATATTGTATCTGTTCTGAGGGTCCCAAATGATCAGCAAATGCTGGATGGATCACCCTCATTTAATATGGTTCGAATAAAATTAAAAAATAAATATTTATAAAATCCATTTAGGGAATGGGAAGGGAATTTAGTATTTCCTACTACAATTCTGGTCAGTTTGATAGCCTACTACCCCCACCATCCTGTCAAAAAAATTAACTTCCATGTGCGTAGCCTATCACATTACCATGCTCGTATAACGTGGTTTCAAGTTGAAAAGTGAATAAAATATGATAAAATTGCTAAAGAAAGGTTGTAAAACAGAAATCATGCAAAAAGAGAACGCATTACAGTTTAACGCGCAGTGCTTATGCAAATTCTGCGCACTCGTGGCAATTTTTAAAAGCTTAAAATTGTCTGAAACGCACTCTAATTTCATCGAAAAATTGTAAGCGTGCGTATGCATGCGTTATATGCGCTACCGCCAACCCCTATTCAGTGGATATCCCTATTAAGGTCCCAAATAATTTTTGTATTTTAATATGCATATACAGTATGGTGCAGTACTACTGAAAAATATCATTTTCAGTCACTACTTTCAACAATGTTTAATGAAGTGAAAGTAAAACATATAATCATTTTAAATTGAGTATGCTAATTTAATTGAGATAAATAGCTTTCAATACTTTCAGTTTTCAAAGTGATCTTTAAAGAATGTGTCTTACAGTAATTTTGTAATTTATAATTTTATGTAGAATTCTGCAATTAGGCCTACAGTCTGAATTTTCCACTGCAAGGCCCCATATTTTATATCAACCAATCTTTTTTAAATTTTTATTTTACTGACTGATGATGTCAAATTCTCAATTTTAGTCAAAATGTCAAACTGCCCTCTCTAGTCTCATGAATAATACTTAATAGACAAAATTAAGAAAATGAAAAATATTTCAACAATTAATAATTTTATAATAAAATTAATAAGCCTAGTAGTATATTATTATTATATAATATATAGTAAAATACAATGTCACCATCACATTCATGATTCACAGCATTAGAAATAGTTTATTTAGGTAGTATTCTATTAGACCTAGGCCTATCTAGATGCTTTGATATCTTTTTTAATTTGCTAGACCCATCATGGCTATAGTCTAGGCCCTACCCTCGCACAGCAACACGACGTCGCCTCCTCCTTCTCTCATCATTCAGTATAACCTACTAGTACTACAGTACTCTCTAGGCCTGGTTACTACTTTATATTACTGGTCAAAACAAAGTGATATTCCTGGTATCTTTTACGTAGCCTTAGTAAACAATGTGGAGCTTTATGTTTAACATTTGGTATAGCCTTGTGTAAACTTACCTCCTTTCTTTATGCCTACAGAGTAGAACTAGGCCTATAATTTCTTTTCAATAATTTGTGTAGTTTTTTATTTATACAAAATTGAAATTGGAGCCGAAGCTCCAGGCCACGTGTCGTGTGATGATGCGCAAAAAAGTAATCGCCCTCTGCCCTGAGGTATATCCAGAGCGTCATTCTGACGACTGGAGCATTCTCTACTTCTCTACGGAGCGCCATTTATGCCTTTATTAACTTCAATAATAGAAATAGTACTACGGTAACTGCTCAAGTGGACTCAATTTAGCACCAGGGTAGCACAGTGATATAAAATAGAAATAAAAGTCACTACCTTTAATATCGTTTCGTATATACCCATATCACAAACTGACAAACAGAAACATCTTGGCATTCACATTGATTCAAATTTCTCTTTTTCTTTTCATGTAAATAAACTCCGTTCCAAACTGGGCTTTTCCATCTCCATCTTATCGCGTGCTCGGTCATTTAATTAATAAACTCACATCCATACTCCTCTATAACACTATAATCCTCCCACACATTGACTATTGATGTAGTGTTTGATGAATCAGATCGAATATTGACCGAATACAGACCATTCAAAATAGAGCACTTCGCATTACCCTTAAAGCTCATCCTCTCACACCACGAACTAACATTTACAACACCTAACAATACCATCTTCTCCATTACACCTGCACAAACTCATTTGCATAACAACGCAAGGCTTACCAAACTGTTTAAAATAGCTACAAGGTCCCCAGAAATGACACCTATAGTATTTTTAAACATGATATATAAGAGTCTTCACTACCCCACCATGATTGGGGCTGAGCAAAGAAAATTTGAAAAAAATATTTATTGAAATATGAAATTCAATATTAAGTCTCCAGTTAAGCTCACCATGGTTGGGGCAGAGCTAAGAATGAAAGCTTAGTCCCCGGAAATTATGAAACGAAATATAAAAGTCTTCAGGACCAGCCATACAATGGTGATTGTTTCCCAAGTGTGAGACATGCAATGCACGCGGCCGTGACGGTAATTCAACAAAACAAAATTATGAAATACAAACAGAGCTAGCACACAAAAGCCTACATTTTAATATTTCTATAATTTAGAAAACAATTAGATTTATCATATCACCTTTGATAATTATAATGTTAAATTTCAACTATCCAGATGCGAATTTTAGGTTGGGTTTTAAAAAAACTCGACTTCATATATGCTTCAATTTCGAAGATCTGCTTAAAACATATTTATTTATTTATTTATTTATTCTGCCATAAACTTTTATTCACAACATATTAGTAGGCCTACAATACAATTATCTTGCATGAAACGGATATTTAAAAATACACTATAATGTGTAACGGTAGAATTACAATTCTAATGTAAAAGATTAACAAAATAAAAATTGAACAGTATTGTGTGTTGATCGCGAATGACTAACAATACCGTCTTTCCTACAGCACATGTGCACACTCATTTGCATAACAAACGCACGGCATACCAAACTACGATGAGATAAATTAATTCTCTTCTAAACACGTAACGAAGAGAATTAATTCCCTTTTTTTTACCATTAAAATAAATTGAGGGCGCTAAACATAAAATTTAAACCATCAAAGCAGTTTGCAAGAGCCAAAAAAAAAAGATGGTAAATGTGCTCTCCCTGCCTCAGCACTAAGGCCCTGCCACAGCCTTTTGGGGTCGTTTCCACCACATCACCAGATGCATTGATGTTGTCGCCTCATGATGTGTGGTGGAAAGGGGGACGTATAATTCTGTGAACCCCAAACACAGTGGCCGCATGCCTTTAACTCTATTCCACCGACCAGCGTGGGAATCGAACCCACGACATACGTGTTGTTAACACGACGCTCAGGCGACTGAGCTAACTGATCATTTTGGTTGTTACAAGGTTAATATGATAGTTATGACGTACTGATGAATTACGTAATACACGTATAAATAGACTATTATCAGCTGTTCAGTCATGTACTACTTTGTGGCCTAACGGGTAATGCTCAGCTTTAGGTGCTCTCAGCTCTAGTAGATTGGGTTCGAACCATAGTACGGATATTTTTTTTTTTAAATAAAAAAAAAATAAATAAAAAATAAATAAATAAATAAAATAATGAATATTGTTTTTCTTTTATTTTAAAAGAGAGATATTTTGAGGGTTGTAAATGTCAGGCCTAACACAAGTGGACCTTTTTTAAAATCAGAAACAAAGTTGCATGGCATTATTTTCCATTTTGGTACTCTTGGGTGGGCTTCTTTTCCAAATGAAGTTCTTTTCGAGATTACTTTTGCAAACTAAAAGAGGGGAGCTGATAGGTTCCCAGCCGGAAAATGTTTTATTTACATGATTTGAACAATCTTCTAATGTAAAAATTAACAACATCAACATTTTAACTTTTTTACTCTGCTAAAGGAAACACAAAGCATATTAGGAGGACTGAGGACGATCAAAGCATATTGATCGAAACGTCGAGAAACTCAACAGTTCTTTTCAGAACATGGTGTACCGCAAACTTTATATCAACAAAGGATTTTTTTTCTTAAATTTATTAAAATTTAGTGACTTTATTTCTATTTTATACCCCTGTGCTCCCCTGGTGGCAAATTGGGTTCAATTGAGCACAGTGTATGAACATACAAAATATATTAAAATGAAGTGATTGGACCAGTTACCGTAGTACTATTTCTATTTCTGAAGTAAATAAAGGCATAAATGGCGCTCCGTAGAGAAGTAGAGAATGCTCCATCGTCAGAATGACGCTCTGAATATACCTCAAATGACGCTCTGAATATACCTCCTGCCCTCTGTTAAATACATAGAGGAAGAGGGCGCTCTTTATGGTTTGCAAAACAACAAACGTTGGATGGATGATGAAGAAGATGAGAGATAATACATTTAAAATAAGAATTCTAATGTAAATTATTTAACTGTAGGTTTGTTGCGTTGTTGCTGTAATTATAAGTAGAATTGCACTTATATCATTACAGATATTAGGTAGCATTTTTGGACAGTTAGGCCAAGCAAAGCTGCATATAAAGCCTAGGCCTACCACTAAACATTGTATGCTCTAGTCTAGCAAGCATAGGCAGCGCACAGGCCAAATGGGGGAATTAAAGGTACATTATAATCGGCCTATCCTTGCTGTAGGTAGTGCCTAGCTAGCTGTATATGCTATTGTAATGTAGTCAAACAATTACCATGGATAACTAAATAAGTCCGAGATCTAAATCCAAAATCCCCAATCATGTATGGATGGATGGTTATGAATACTGTACAATTAAAAATAGTAATGCATTTTTTTTTCCACAGAAAATTATTGGAAAATGGCAAAAAATGTGGGCCTCGATTCTTTCAGTTTAAAAGGATGCGACAAAGGGTTTAACAATAAAAAGAAAGGGATCTTTGAACAGATTGAAACTCTTGAATCCAAGTACAATTCTAATTTGATTGATAGATTTTCAACAGATGATAAAGAACAAAGCTGTGATGTTGACACAAAAGAACCTGAAATATTTAGAACACCGAGCGAACGCCCAAGTAGAAGAAGGGACCAAACCAGCCGAGAAAAACTTGAATCGTCAATGAGAAAAGGACGTGAAGATTATAACGAAAAACACTACACATCGAGAAAGGATTACAACAATAGAAAATATTCAACAACATTTAATAATAAACGGAAATCCAGACATGATTTTAGTGATCCGGCTAAATGGACAAAATATTCTTTGGAAGATGTTGAGATCGATAATGAAAGTAAAAATACATCCACGGCGTTACAATTTCTAGCAGAACAGCGGAATAGAAACAGAGATGCGGTTGTAGAAGAAGAGGTAAATTTAGACGATAAAATAACGTTCTCAAAACCATCGGGGAAAGAACTGGTTGAACTGGAAACAAAGCCTACGAAGATGTATGGTAGTGTGTACAGAATGCCAGAGTGTGTAGTAGGTGCTAAGAAAAAAAACACATCGCAGAGATCACATCAAGATGGATCGAAAATATCGGCAGGTGGATCAGTTCAGCTTGAATTTGACTTTGAGGATGGGCAGGAATCGAATGATGATAACGGTGAAGAGAAAGATAAGAAAACAAACATGTTTAAGAAAATTAAACAGAAAAAGTCCATCAGGAAAAGACAAGATATAGATGACATTTGAAAGAGAAATATGCAAAAGAAAGGGCATAAGTTCAGCAATTACAGTATTATTAGATAAATAAATACGCTGTAAAAAGACGAAATCACACAAATACACACTTTATTCAGATATTCTGTTACCAAATAATTATACAGTATATTGAACTACTGTAAATTGATGTTGGTAAACCTTGACATTTGACCTCAGAAAAGGACCAGAGGTCAATCTGTATAAAAATTGTGATTTAGTTAGCATTTTTCCCTGAAATTATTAAAAAATTGCATTGTTAACTGCTACCTGTATTTTTAGATCCCTTATTAGGATATTGTATGTACACTATAATACTTCTGAAATAAATGTAAAGGTAATTTAATTGTTGCGTGTTTACAAAAGTTACTGTTCGAAGTCAATTTTTGTAGCAGAGATTAGAATGTTTTTGGGAAGAAAAGATGCAAGGCTGTAAGACCTTTGTAGTATTTGAGCAACCATATCCGAACTTTCAAGTAGTGATGCTTCAGAATTAATTTGATGATGAATACATAATACCTTTCCTATAATCAGTGGGAAATAATCTATAGTGGTAAGCTCACCACTTAAGAAGGCAACTTATTAAAGATGTATTGTCCCCCTGAAAAAATAATTCTTAAAATTTCTGTTGAATATGCCATTTTAATGTAACATAATAGTTATCCACTTTGACCAAAAATTGGATCGAAAAAAAATGTATTTACTTGAAAAAACTGTAATTTAAAGCAAAAAATGGTCAAATTGGCTGCCAGCCAATGGGTTTTTGGTTGAATTTAACCATTTACTTTGTCATTTTATAAGTGAAAACATTATTTTTTTTCTTTTTTTTTTCTACTGAAGTGATTAACTTTATTAAAACTACAAAATAACATTAAAAGTCGGATTTAATTAATCTTCATTTTTCAGGTTTTTGGGGGACAATACATCTTTAAAGTACAGTAGTATAGTTACAATACTACAGGATTTGTTACTACAGTATACAATAACAATTAATAACTTCTACTACTACTACTACTACTTAATTAAAAACTATAAAAACGAAAGTATTCTATAACAAATTGTACACTATTAAGGTATAACCAGATCTCATGATTACTTGTACATACTAATAAAAGTATACTTTAAAAAGAAAATGATTCTTTACTATTAAAACACAGCAACTATAGTTATTTATTTTCACTAACTTATATACTATTCTATATCACTGGTTGATATTCTTGTTTGACATAATCTTTCAATGAAGATACATAATAATTACTTATTTTATCTCGTAATACATGGTTACAACATTATTGTGACATATAACTCTAGCTTATGTCTTAAATAAGTATTACTGTAGTTCTTAAGTAGAGGAAGACCGGTATTGGGTTTCACAATGATAATCTTTGTGATTATATGTCTAGATCAATATAGCCACTGAATAACGTTACTACAAGTATAACAGCAAATCCAAGCAGTATGCCGGCGTTCTGAAGGAGAAATATTGAAATGTTGGTAGGAGATAGACTTGGATCATTGTAATTTGAATGATTTATTTCTGGAAGCTGTGAATGATAAAGAAACACATTAATTAAAACTCTATGAGAAAATCACATTCAGGAAAATAATCTGTGTTGCATGATTTCACTAACTAACACTATTCATTTTTTTTCTCATTTCATAACATTTATTTACAAACTCTGACAAAAAAGGTAAAGAAAACTACAATGCAAATGATAATAGGTCAGAGAATGAAGGCAGATGCCCGGAACTGTGCAGATGCAGATGATGCACTAAACATAATGTTTTGGTCTCATCCAAAAAAAAAAACATTAAAAAAATCAGGTTACGTTTGTACCTACCATGTCCACAAGTGCTATATACAAAAAGATACCACCAGCCAAAGCAAATATCCACTCTTCTGCTTCAGTAAGCTCACCCAGTAGAATGCCAATTGCAAGGCCAAAATAACAAGTTAATGCTGACACTAGGTTTGCCATCACAGCTTGCTTTACTGTCAAACCTGAATTCAAGAATATAGCAAAATCTCCTACAAAAAAAACACAAAGCAGAATGGTTAGTCTTTTCTAGGATCAATTCCCAAGTCAATGTAAATTGTTTCATGTTGGGAAAAGTTAAGTAATATTTTGAGAAACAGCATAACATTTATAATATCAAGTAAACAGACAGACAGCAGGCAGACAGACCACGGAGAAATAAGTTAGGAAGGAATAACAGCAAGTATACATCAACAAACCTTCCCACCGCTACATGAATTATCTTATTGTTACGCAACATTTAACTGTCGCGTGCCAGATCTGAGCATGAGCGTATCCATTGTTTTGCTTGCGACGCGTCATCATCACTAGAGACTCGACCACATGGCGGACGGATGACTCAGCAAGATGTACCACATTGTGTTTCATCACATTTCAGATGAAAAAAAACATAATAGTCTGATATATTAACATGGATTTTTATGAATTAGAGGACAAATTACAACCAAGAATTCTCGAGGAATAAAGTTTGCGTGCGCACATGATGACCAGGAAATTGAACCTTTTTATCTGTATATTGAACTCTATTATTATACACATTTTCATAATTGTTTTTGGTAGTAAAATACTGTATATATGCTTAATCTGTCTTTTCTGTATTTTTATGCGTCAACTGACAATCAAGCAGGTTTACTGAAAATGAACTGATTTCTCAATAGAAAATTTTTTTTGGAAAACATAACATCTGTGGCAGAATTTGAATAACAGAACATGAACTGTGGAACAGAGTCAATGTTCGATCCTTGGTCCCCCAGTTAATTTGTACAGAAACAATCTAATACACTTTCACATCAACCAGTGTACCAGGTGCACACACCATATGATGAAGTGTTGTCTTGAGTATTGCTAGGCGATATGGTCTAAGATTCTAGTTATTACAATAAAAACTAGTACCTAATTCATGTGGAAACTCCTCACACATAACTGCTATAGAAATGCTAATGCCACTAGCGATGGAGTGCGTGAATGATGCGCCAATAGCCAAGCCATCAATGAAGTTGTGCAGGCCATCGCCAAAGGAAATCATGTAGACTATTGAGGGAATTTCTTTCTTTGTCGAACTGAATCCAACCTCTGCCTGCTCATAGCCACAAATAGGCTTGCTATTGCCATTGTCACAGTCATTCATCTGAAAAAGATCATTTTTTATTACACATAAATTTATCGGAATTGAAATTGTGACTTTCTTTCTACTTTCTTATGTAAATGTTGTAATATTTATATAGCATAAAATCAGCAGATTGTTCCAAAGAAATAAAAAAGGATTTATAACAAATAAGGCTGAATAGGGATTGGCTGTAAATAAATATTTTCACTCATTTATTTCACAGGAAGGTGTCCTAATCAGGAAACTCCTGAATAGGGGTTGGTCATAGAGTAAAAAATACAATCACTCTCATTCCATATGGGAAGGTATCGCCTTAATAGGCGTGTCTCAAAGGAAGGAAGGGTTTTACTGGAGTACCAATCTCTGTAGTGTTTAAAGCTCTGTCTACACTATCAAACTAGACAAAAAAAGAATGGTAGTGATATTCCCAAATATGGTAGTGCTATGACATCACCGTGTCCATATATGGGCATCACGTTTGTCGCATAAAGTCTGATAGTGTAGACAAGGCTTAACAAATACCTGTAAACGTGCAAGTTCCTCTGTATTCTTTTCATCTGATAGCGATACTTTACGCCCGTGTACCACAGTTCCATTGTAAGTATTACTGATTGTATTCATGTGGTTGTCTTCCATTACCTCCAGTGTACAATGATTACACACATTCTCACTCAATGGTATTGTTAAAACCTTTTCTAGACTATCGTTAAGTTGAATTTTCTGTGGCATAAACAATTTTAAAAATAGTAAATCAATCAAAAATATATACTGTCTATATTAAGTCATTGCTAAACTCTGTCTTGGATTAGCATATCAATGGCAGTAATGCTAAGGTTTAGGTAGTAACACTGCTTTGGGTTTGAGGACAATTGTCAATATTATGTTCCCATACAGTAGAACACTTATTAAGGGATTGAGGACCTAGTTAAGTGTCCCCTTGAGAGGGGTGTCCCCTGAATAGAGTTGGCTGTACAGTAGTGTTAAACATATATTATCCTTCCCCTCCCCTATCGCTCCCACATCCACCCCATTTGTTTCATCCTTCCCCTCCCCTATCACTCCCACATCCACCCTATTTGTTTCATCCTTCCCCTCCCCTATCACTCCCACATCCACCCTATTTGTTTCATCCTTCCCCTCCCCTATCACTCCCACATCCACCCCATTTGTTTCATCCTACCCCTCCCCTATCACTCCTACATCCACCCCATTTGTTTCATCCTACCCCTCCCCTATCACTCCCACATCCACCCCATTTGTTTCACAAGAAAGTGTCCCCTAGGTAGGAATGTCTCAATGGAGGAGTGGAATGTATTTCACCCTGTCATAGTTGATTGTCATAGAAAGAAACAGTTGCATATGTCAGATCCATTACGTACTCGTGTAAAAATGTGCATGTATTAACATTTTTAACATACTTTTTTTCTTCCCAGATCTATGATCTTTAGAATTCTTTCTATCAAAAAGAAAAGGTAGATTCCGCCTAGAATTGTCATGTTCTTCCAAACAAACATTTGACCTTCTGTGTCCATCATCATCCCATGGGCCTATAAAATAATACATTAATCATTGAATAAAATGTCGGTGATGCAACAATTCCATATAAGGAAGGGTGAGGAAGGGGAAGATTTTGACCGAAGTGTTTGGGTCTTAAATCCGAACATATGGAAGGATAGGATATGTTTACTTATTTTCAATGGTGTGACAATAGAGTGCAATAGACAGTACTGGTTTGAAGAATAAGTAACTGAAGAAAAAGACAAATGTACAATTATGTATAGTGAAATTGTAAATTTTCTTAAAAGTAAGGCAGCCAAAAGATTTATTTAAAAAAAAGAATACTCATCTGATTCAGATGTCACTCATTTGAAGTACAGTACGTATATATATTTATATAACACCTAAATAAATTTCTGTCATTTGATTGGACAATTGTAGGTCACATGGCATGCAACAGTATGCACTATTGAACGGTCGTTCTATAATACTTTTTTTTACTGTTTTGATTTAGCTTTTTGCTTATTTTGTTTTGTATCTCCATTGAGATCCAGACACAATATCCTCAACATTATCATTTTTCCAGTAATTTTCCTTTGAATTTATATACATACATATTTATATAAATAATAACAGTATTTTACTCACCTCTGGTATAAGGCATAATACAGCATTTGCAGCTAAGGTACCCACAGCTAAACACACTAGAAACATTAACACCTTTTTATAAAGTCTTTTGTTCATTAATGGAACAACGCATATACCAAGTACAGCACCAACGTTTATTATCGTAACAAACAGAAATCCAAAGCCCCACACTGTTGACAAAAAGCAATATATCATTTATCAATTAGTTCATAATTCAATTTTTAATCATGTATGTGCAATAAAATAGATATAATTAATTAAAATTATATATTACTACATTATTATACCGAGTATAAAGACAGTGACACCCTTAAAGTGGTGTTCTGCTATAATGAATCAATCCATTATATAATATTATGATGATGCTTTTCTTTGGGCTAAGTTACAACAGCTTTCTTGCAATTGAATGTAACAAATCACAATTTATCAAATTGTAAGTAGTTATTAAAATGTATAGGATGGCAACAAACTTGGCATATTTATCCCTCACACACAAAGTATGGAAAGTTTAGTATTTTCAATTATAATAACAAAAAATCATAAAATTATTATTCAGATATAATATAGGAAAATATGAACATCCAACATAATCTTATTTCTTGTTTTACATTGAATTGTGTTGAATGACGGACAACAACAGTTTAATAAACAAATATTATTGCTAATGGATAGAAAATTTAATAAATAGAATTTATTAAATACATACAATAATGTACTGTGTTTTAGAATAAAGAAAAACAAACATACTGTATGAATGAAGAATGAATGGTTGAATGAATTAATCAGAGATGAGAGAAAAAGATGGATGAATAAAGAACAGATAATGAATAGTTGAAAAAATAATGAATGAATAACAAATGAAGAATGGATGAATGAAAATGAATAAATAAATAAATAAAGAATGGATATATGAAAATAAATGAGTGGATGAATGAAAATGAATAAAGTGGATGAATGGATGAATTAATGAATAAAAAAATGGAAGAATGGTTGAATTGAAATAAATTGAAAATGAATTGTTAGTTAATCTGCTCAATCAATATGTTCAAAAGTGATAAGAGCGCTGCTGACTTCTGCTGTCATTTTCAGCACTTCTAGATATTTACCTTCGAGTGAAGAGGTTCCTGATGTTGTACCATTGCCAGTCATATTGTTGTATTCCTACAGTACTACTGTACGTACACAAAGTTGAATTTTTTAATAGATAGTTCTTAATCTTCAACAATCACTTAAAACCTGTGGTAGAATTAATATAAAGGGGAAAGTATTAATTATTGATCTATCCACCAATTTCAGTTTTCTTGCTACGATTAATTGTTTCTTTTCTTTGAAGATTTTGTGGCCAGATTATTTCAAAAAGTTATTAAAAAAATATCTATCTGTCCCATAATAAAATCTGGCCATGAGAAACTTTTCAGCATGATCATTTTTAGCGTTTCAAAATTGTTTAATTGGGTGGGGTGCAATAAAACCAAAATTGTAAAAGTCGAGCTGCTTGAAAATTTAAGGGTAGTTATTGAGTGCTCTCCTCTTATTTCATTAAATGAAGATCTGCTCAAGGTCAAAAGGTCAAACATTTTCATAACGTCATATCTAAAAATTTGAATAATGTGGGTCGCATAATTTCATCTACACTATATGAACCTGTTACAGCTCCTCAGAATGTATGGGGACCTTTATATTATTATTGAAGGTGATGTACAGTATTGTAGATATGAAAATTAAAGTCATAAAATTGTCGTAACTAACATCAACCTACGGCAATATAAAGACTCATCAACTTCACGTAGATATGAACACTTTTAATAAACGAATGTAATATCAACCAACACTAGGCCTACTAGAACCAACTAACACATGGTGAAAACAATGTCTCTCGATAAGGCGCAAGGTTGTGCACTGTAACAACAATAATACACGAGGACGTGCGAGTGTGATGGCGCTATGGTCAGCTGAATAAAAAAAAAATCTCTTTTCATCATGTAGTGGAGCTGTACAGTAGCTTGGTGGTTAACGTACCTTCCAATCCCAATGGTCGTCCGACAGTATTAGGATATATAGAGTTTTTTTATTGACTGGGTCTTTAAAGGAAATAAACTATAAAATACACACATATATATATATATGTATGCAGATTGGATATATATATATATATATATATAGTCAATTTTTGTGGAATCGTTATTTGACACATCTTTGCATACCTAATTGTAAAGAATGCTATATCATCAGTTCATATTTCAATAGACTGATCAAGTGCAGTTAATTAACTTTATTAATAAATCATCTTAGCAAGTAAAAATAGCACATGAATATACTGTAATAACATACTGTACCTCATGTAGCGTAGAAGGAAAACCTGCTAATACATGTTATTTATAGGATACATATAGAAATTTCGTTGTAAAATATGTTGAGAATTAATGTTTTAATAATCGCGTCAACATTGCATTTGCTCTCATATGTCGACGCAAACGTACTAGTTGACGCAATACACGCATTTCTGACGCATTGTACATTCTCGAGGCTGATCGATTATTTAAAATTGTTTACACCAAAATCGCCTCAGTATAAGCAAGGAATAAAGAATTGCTGGTATAAGCAGGGAGGTTATTTTTTCACCTCCCTGGTATAAGTATACTTTTTTTAATAAAAATACAATTAACACTCTAAACATGTCCTATTTTGTATAATTTACACTTTATAATGGTAGGGCAGGGCTTGGTATTTTTAGGAGGACCATACTATTACTAAGTATGGTACTGTATATAGCACCAAATATTCGCACATGGTCTCCCATCAAGCTCTAACCAGACGAGAACCGGTGTTTCAACTCCTACTACACTAGACTACTACAGTACAAGTAAAAGCAGAACAACAGTCTATCTAGCCTGGCCTAGTTAGCCATATAATTGTTTATAACTATTGTTAATCAAATACAATTATTATGATCATAGTGACTGAGTGTCATTTTACCTGCCCTTTTTATTCCTGACTGATGATCAAATTTGTGATAGAGATCGTGCAGCGTGCTACTACAGACTGTCGGCCACGAGGTATCTTATGTTGTATGTTCTGTCGGCCACGAGGTATGTATGCCAGCAGGCGGCGGGCTGTCCACCAGGGGAACGTTTTCTCGACGATACCATTTTTTTAGAGGGAAAGATAGCTGTTGTTTGTTACTAAGCGTATAGTAGAGTAGGAAATGGGGGTTCCCATGCACCCCTGAGGTATATTTTTTTAATGTGATTTTTTATAATCTCAAGTATGTCTAGTAACCAGATCAGGTTGTTAACATTTTCAAATCGTGTCCCATGGGGTTGTTTTTGACCCATTTAGTCGGCCATGTTGGTTTTAACAAATTAACATTTTTTCGCATTTCTCAGGAACCAGAGGTCGTAGAAATATAATTTTGGTACCAAAGTACTCAGTATATGTATGTTTGTATATGCTGTAATGAAAGTTTTTTGTATACAATTACGGGAAGTATGATTTTTGACCTATGACCTTGCTTTTAAATGGTGTCCATATCTCAAAAACCGGTTGTCATAGAAACTTTATTTTAGTCTCAAATTATGCAGAATACCAACATTTATATTCATGGTAATGCAAAAGTTTGTCCGAAAATTATCGGAAATAATATTTTTGACCTTTGACATCATTTCATTTACATTTTTACACAATTTTGTCCATATTTGAGGGCATTAGCAGTTCTCGATAACTAACAGACATAGAAATATAATTTTTGTGTCAAAGTACTCGCGATATGCATTTTTATATTCACACTAATGAAAGTTTTTTGTGAAAAATGACCGGAAGTAGGACTTATGACCTATGACCTCAACTTTAAATATTGTCATTATCTCAAAAACCAGTTGTCATAGAAACTTGGTTTTAGTCTCAAATTGTTCAGAATACCAATATTTATATTTATGATAATAAAAAAGTTTGGCCAAAAACGACCGGAAATGATATTTTTTTATCTTTGACATACTCTTTTCTTTTTTGTCAGTTTAATTATAATGCGCCAAAAAAAAGGCTCCAAAGAAAATATTTTCAACCAATCATCATCTTCTAACTTCCAACCAATCAGGTTGTTTTAAAAATGCATCACTTTCAACCAATGAAAATGCTTTTCATATTCCACAATGTTCTAAAACAAACTTACAACTAATCTCACCTAACTCAGGAAATAATTACTCAATTTAACTGGGATAAAAAGTATGTTTAAAAGCTGTTGTTGTTTTATTATATTGACATAATTACATGTATTCTTGTGAGATTATTGTTTAATAATCATGTCAAACTCAAAAAAGCGCAAGATTGCTATTGATGAAATAGAAAATGTTCGGAAGCGTCCATCGGTAAGTTGCATTTTACATGTCAAAGGTATTGAGCATCTTCAATTTATTCCGCTCACTGATATCAAGGGATCAGCCTCAGAGAAGTTGAATCAGCTACATAGTATTCGTGACAAACGACTTACCGAACCTTATGATTCTCCTTATCGTATGGAGGATGTCTGTAAAGGTATTCCAGAGAATCTCGAAAATACTGATTTGAATGTAATTGGTTATCATCGTGGCTGCTACCAACGCTTTATTATTAACCAACATCGTTTAAAATGTAGTTCAACATCCAGTGCAGCTCAAAATTCCCGCTCAAATCGTAAACAACCATCAACTACGAACAGTTTGTTTCCACCAGAGTGTATTTTTTGTAATAAACTTGAATTGAAAGTGTCTAGAAAGACTGAAAGGTGCATCAAGTTTCCTGTTTATAAAACTGAAAATGGTGTATTTAAAGATCCCACATGGAAACAAATTGAGCCTCGGTCACTTGCACTAGGAATGCATGACCTACATTGCTTAGTGCAAGGTGAAGACCTGTTTGCCCGCGACGCCAATTTCCACCAATCATGCAGAAAAAAATTCAACCTAAAGTATGTAAAATACATCCAGTCGTTGAATGTGGATAATGATAATGGTCTTAAAGGTGAGGCCCGCTTAAATGCATTGACGTGTGTAATTTATTTTATTCAAGAACATGTAATTGGGCAGCAAGAAGTCATGCTATTGTCATCACTTCGTGATATCTATGTCAAAGAGTTAGAGAAAATGGGATTCCCTAATCCAGAGTATAGAAGTGAGAAACTCAAGGCACAGTTAGAGAACCACCATATAAGCAAATGCATTACTATTACAAATGTTAACCCAGGTGATAAGGGGTGTATTACTTATAATGTTGTTTTTAGCAAAAATCTGTCTGTCGCTGATGCAGTGAGTTATGCATATAAACTGGGATTGAAAAACCAGTATGAAAATATGGCGATGCAACTTCGAAATTCTGTACAACAAGGTTTTAAAGAAATGAAGCCATTTCCGTGGCCACCTACAGCAAGTGATTTAGAAATCAACGCAGCCGATAAACTTCTTCCACCAAATCTTTTGAGCTTTTTGAGTATACTTATATCTAATGATGAAAACATGCAGAACATGAATGAAAAGACAAGACGTATTGTGCTTTCTATTGGCCAGGTATGACACATTTAAATTTATTCTTACAAATTTACAGTACGTAACAGTTATCATAACTGAATGTTCTTTGAAAGCCTTCTGCAACAGTTTATTGGTATGTTATTTGTACACGACGCATATTTAAAATTACACAATACATTGATGCATATATATTGTCATATATATATATTGATTTATTTTAGGATATATGCCGTGCTGTGACAAAAGGCGAGTGGAAGTTGCCGAAGCACATACTCCTTAGTACCACAGTTAGACATCTCTATCGCAGTAAGCAATTGACAACTATTCTGAATAGGTTGGGTCATTGTGAGACATACGACTTCAGCTTAGAACTTGAAACAGCACTGGTGAAAGCTGTAGATGAAATTTCTACATTCCTTACTCCACAAATCATTACTGGTGATGGTAATGATGTGTTCCATCTTGAGTGGGATAATCTAAACAAAGTTACCACAAACATCCATGGCTCAAATATGGTAAATACCACAGGCGGAATCATGATACAAGAGGTAAAGCCTGGATTTAATACCGTTGACCACGACCGCTTGTTACCTCTTTATGAGCGAAGCAATATAAGGTCCCGGATGATTGAAACACCAGAAACCCTTGTTCCTGTGCAGTTGTATGGTCGAGTTGGACCCAGATTCCAAGATGGAACTGTTTTTACACCACCTGCAACTAACGATACAGTGTACTGCAAGTATATACAAGAGTATCTTATCTGGTTTCATGCACGGTTCATTGGATGTCAACAAGAAGGAAATCAACTTGTTCCAGGGTTTGGTGGCTTCATTTCAGCAACTTCAGTAGTCAAACCCTCAACAAAATCAACAATTGATTATTTCACACCCATCAACCAACCCTTCACTCAATATTCAGTTATTGTTGAATTATTGAAAATATCCGAAGATGCCACAATGGAGGTAGGCCAAGAATATGTTCTTAACACATTCGATCTTGGTGGATGTATGAAGGCACTTCCTCTAATCTGGAAATTCCCTGACAGGTATAAGAAGCATGTTGTGACGCCAGGACCATTCCACACTGGAATGAATTATATGGGTATGTTGACTGGCCATAAATGCAAAGGGTCAGGTTATTCCGACATACTTATAGAAGCTGATCTCGTCACAAGTGGCTGTTTGAATAGCGTGCTTAAAGGAAAGGCATATTCAAAAGCCTTGTTCTGTCTCAAAACAGTCACTGAAGCCATGGAACGGTTGCTATTTGAGCAATTCCTTGAGGAGGAGAAGATTGATGCTGCAAAGTTAGATGTCTTATTGCATATGGTCCACATTTGTAACCGTGACACCCTTAATCTTGTGCTACAGGATCCAGCAACCCTCAACATGCTCAAGAAATACATGGCTTATGAGGACAAAGTTCGTAATGGTCATCTAGGGAAAACAGCCACATTCTGGCTCAGTGTGATTGACCATACTCGTCTCATTCTGATGCTACAATATTCAGTGAAAACCAACAACCTGGCACTTTTTCACAAGTGTAATGGCGATATGGCAGACTTATTTTTTGCCTATGATGGACACAATTACTCAAGGTAATTTATGTTTTTAGTAGCTAATGTACATAAAGTATTTACTAAAGTATTTACTAAAACATTTAGAAAACTAAAAAAAACTGTACAATTATTATTATTATTATTATTATATCAGCTTACAATGATAAATTAATACTAACTGTTTATAGATATCTCGTATGGCTGGAGGTGTTCCTAACAAATATCGATCGGTCTCATCCTGGTGCTAAGGAACTTCTAAAAAAAGGTGGAATTGCAGTAGCCCGGTCTCTCATCCCTGGTGCTCTGAGTGCAGTAGACAAGACCATGGAGGAGACTTTCATGAAGTTTGCAAAGTCACAAGGTACATATTTTTATTTGCCTACTGTATACTTATTTTAATTAACTATCTTTTAGATTAACAGGCCTACATACTGTAATAATGTCGTAATGAACATTTTCAATAATAATTAAGCATAATCCTACAAAATACACAATTATGTTATATTGATGTTTTGCTATGTATCTATAATTTAATTATCTAGGTGGCTTTGTTGGCATCTTTTCTAAATTCGGTGCCTATCAACGATGGTGCCGTACGACCTCAACCCGTGCACAATATTTTGAGAAAACCCTTGAGATGTGTGGTCTCATCGACGACCCAGATTATCCAAAGGCAGGAAAACACCGCGAGTTGTCGAGGGCCGAGATAAACAAATCTGAGGATGCAGTACAGCGTACTATTTCCGCTATTCAAAACTTCACAAATCCCTTTTCCTTGACTGACAAGAATCATCTGTATAACCTTGCATCAGGTGCTCCTGCATCTCTGGAAGTGGAAACAGATGTACTCCGTGCTGAGAAAGCTGGTAAAGAGGCTAAGCAAAAGTTCATCCAAGATCGGCTAATGAAAAATTCTGAAACACTGTTCTTTGAACCAATTAAGAGACAGAAACTCAAAACTATGGAAGCTTGCAATAAGATGATCAAGCTCACTGCCTCACAGGGAAAGGTATGACATACTAATTATTTTTACACATTATTGTTGCAATCATATAACTGATATAGTAACTTATTAGTTAGTAATTAATATTGTATATCAATATCATTTTACAGCTTATCCAGTATCGTGAGCAAAGTAATCTTGCTTTCATGCTCCTGGTAAAGTCACAGCAACTAAATGAGCCTATAAATATTGATGAACTAATGCGGTACTCGCTTACACCAGTCCCACCTAGTCTTGGAACACCAAACGGGTTTTTCAATAAAACCAATAAAGCTGCAATGCTCCATTACTTGTTGGAAGATGCTCAAAAGGATGTGTGTTACCCACAAAATGCGTTTTACATTCAGGATGGTAATGCACTTTTCCATTCATTGGTGCACCTTCCTCCAACATTTGGAGAAATATGTTTACTGCTACTTGATCAAATGGTGTCAAAGAAAAATTTTATTTTTTCAACTGACTCATACCATATGGACTCAATAAAAGCACAGGAGCGTTTACGCCGTGGATCATCTGACCATTACATATTGGACGGACCAGCAACTAGAAAACCTAAAGATTTCAAACTCTTTTTGTCAAACGACCAAAACAAAATTCAGCTTTGCCATCTAATGTTACGCGTGTGGGGAAGCAAGACAGCCGCATCTCGACTTCAAAGAAGTGAAACATCGATAATTGTGGTAGAGGGAAAAGCATATCAAATGCAATCAACTGATGATGGCGAAGTGAGTATGGTAATATAAAATCCAATCATAATGTATGGACTAAAATTCAGATTATCATTTTTAATCTTCTTCATACTAATTTCAGGTTTCACAGTGTGAGATACATGAACTGGTTTCGAAACAAGAGGAGACTGACACCAGAGTTGTGTTGTACCTTAAATATGCTGCCAATAAGGGGTATAAATCGGCAGTTGTGAGGACGCCTGACACAGATATATTTATGATCCTACTTCATCATGCTATGTCAATCCCAATAGTAATTTACCTAGATACAGGGACTGGTAAACATCGCAAAATTGTGAATGTAAGTGAACTAGCAAGAATGCAGGGAGCTGAAAAATGCACTACATTAATGGGATTATACGTGTTCACTGGAGAAGACGTAACTAGTGCATTCAAGGGCAAGGGTAAAGTTGGACCATTGAAAAAATTACAGAACTACCCCAAGTACCAAACTGCCTTCAGGTAATGATCTTTCGTGCGTTAATAGTAATCATTTTGTTATTATTATTTTTGGTACTCTGTCCTAATTTTAAAATGATTTTCTTCAGAACACTAGGTGATGACTGGTCCGTAAGTCCGAAAGTTATGGATGATATCGAGGCATTTACATGTTTGATGTATGGTCATTCCCGTGAACAGTCGATAAATAATGTACGCAGCATTATGCTCAAGAAAATGGTAGGCGAGGATGAGCAACTGACTATAAAATCAAAGATGGATCTCTCGCGCCTTCCACCATGCAGAGATAATCTTGTCCCACATGTTGAGAGAGTCAATCACCGCCTTGCTATCTTCAAGCGAGCAGATAAAGGGATTTATTGGTGCCCAAAACCATATGACCAAGGACAAGGCTGGCAGAAAACTGACAACATATTAGAGCCAATTTGGTCACAAAGTGCTGTCCTTCCTCCTTCTCTCATTGATCTGATTGAGAAAACATCTGAGGAGCTGGACGAGGAAGAGTTAGATGAGGATGGTCACATCCTAGAAGAACTCCTCTCGAATGAAGATTAATTAATACATGTATGTATGTATTAATCTCAAAATTAAAAATGATAAGGTATATCATTACAAAATCATTCAATAGGGTTAAAGGTCGGAATGTTGATAACTAAACAACGAATTTATCCTAGTGTATTGTTACTAACAAAGATCGGCACAAAAATGTTTTTTCTATGTCTGTTAGTTATCGAGAACTGATAATGCTAACAAAATACGGACAGAATTTGTACTGACAAAAAAGAAAAGAGTATGTCAAAGATAAAAAAATATCATTTCCGGTCGTTTTTGGCCAAACTTTTTTATTATCATAAATATAAATATTGGTATTCTGAACAATTTGAGACTAAAACCAAGTTTCTATGACAACTGGTTTTTGAGATAATGACAATATTTAAAGTTGAGGTCATAGGTCAAAAGTCCTACTTCCGGTCATTTTTCACAAAAAACTTTCATTAGTGTGAATATAAAAATGCATATCGCGAGTACTTTGACACAAAAATTATATTTCTATGTCTGTTAGTTATCGAGAACTGCTAATGCCCTCAAATATGGACAAAATTGTGTAAAAATGTAAATGAAATGATGTCAAAGGTCAAAAATATCATTTCCGATAATTTTCGGACAAACTTTTGCATTACCATGAATATAAATGTTGGTATTCTGCATAATTTGAGACTAAAATAAAGTTTCTATGACAACCGGTTTTTGAGATATGGACACCATTTAAAAGCAAGGTCATAGGTCAAAAATCATACTTCCCGTAATTGTATACAAAAAACTTTCATTACAGCATATACAAACATACATATACTGAGTACTTTGGTACCAAAATTATATTTCTACGACCTCTGGTTCCTGAGAAATGCGAAAAAATGTTAATTTGTTAAAACCAACATGGCCGACTAAATGGGTCAAAAACAACCCCATGGGACACGATTTGAAAATGTTAACAACCTGATCTGGTTACTAGACATACTTGAGATTATAAAAAATCACATTAAAAAAATATACCTCAGGGGTGCATGGGAACCCCCATTTCCTACTAGACTAGTATCTTTTCCTAGAGTTGCGTCGATGTTTGGGGTTGATGGCGAAGAAGTGTTAACTTTATGGATAATCTGAATACAGACTATTCAACCGGGGGGGGGGGGGGGATATTGCAATGCAAAAGATAAATAGGGTTTAGTACAATTTTTAGTTCTTAAATAAATACTCTGTAAAAAGACGAACATAACACAAATACACACTTTATTCAGATATTCTGTTACCAAAAACTGTTGTGTTTAATGTACGTCATTATACTGACGTATATTGAACTACTGTAGGGCATAAGGTGAAACTTGATATATTCAACCCTAGCGAAGGACTGGAGTTCAGTATGGTAATTTTTACAGTAAACCTGTATAAAAATTATGATTTAGTTATCATGATTTTTTGCATTGTTACTGCTCTTTTTAATATACAAAATAGGGAAACAGACCCCTTATTATACTGTATGTACACTATTACGCTCAATAATACTTCTAAAATAAATATGTTTAAAACCAAATTTAACGTCAATTAATTGTAGCGTGTTTACAAAATTTACTGTTAGGGATCAATTTTTGCAGCAAAGATTAGTTTCTTGTACTTGGTTTTCACTTGGGTACAACACAAGGAGGGAAGCCCTCTGTAAGTAATTTGACCAATCATGAAGCGATGGATCCCCGAACTGTCGCTTGTGATGCGCCCACATCGTTGCACCGAGTCCAAATGGGAACCAAGTTTTAAAGAAAAACAGAAACTTTAGAATTGATATAATTGCATGATGACTAAATAAACTTCCCTATAATTAGTGGCAACATGTGCTATAAGGGTAAATTGCCTCCAGCTCACCACTTGGAAAGGGAACTAATATAGATATAAAATACAATAACAATTAACAACTACATAAAACTATAAATACTGAAAAAGAAAAATGCTATTAAAATAGTGTACACTAAGGCATGACCACATCTCATGATTACTTGTACTAATAAATATATACTTTAAAAAGATGAAGATTCTTTACTATTAAAACACAGCAATTATAGTTATTTATTTTAGCTAACTTATATTATGGCTACATTTCTCCCAACACAAGAATATTTGTAAGATTCAAATATATAAATACATAAATATTTGGAAATCAGATTCTGTAGAAAAAAAGAAAAGCATTGGTCAATCAAGGTTGTTTTGGTATTGGGAAGGTTGACTGTATTATATCATTGAAAGGCTAGCAATACAAAAACTCTGTCTACATTATTAAAGTAGTCTGATGTTCCCAAATATAGTAGTGATATGACATCATCATGTCTATATATGGGCACAGTACATTTTTTTGCCACATAAAGTTTGATAGTGTAGACAGAGCTTTAGACTAATCCATTCACATCACCTAGCAAATTTCTGGAGTCTATACACACTGTATGTTTGGTATGCATTGTGATGTGTGTAAAATCCGGAGTATCAGCTAGGTCTTTGGTTGTAGACCAAAATTAGTAAAAAGATAAATATTCTGGCACATATGGCGTTTCATACATATAATACTTGAGCTCACATTTCAGATAAAAATTGAAACGCTGATTGGTGGACTAACATAAAAAAGACAATAACTGCCAAAATATTTATCTTTTTACTACTTTCAGTCTAGAACCTCGACTACTAGACAATGTGATTGAGACAATTAATCATTAAATTTTAACTATCTTGAAATCGTCAAGTACTGTACATGTGGAATAGACACTGAGGCTAGTCACATTTATACCATATTTGTGTGGTTTAAATACATACATATATATCAATCAATCATTGATTTTGGTTTATACTTTTTCACCCCTCTCTTGTAAACTTATATTGCATGTTCTAAAATTCAATAATCCAATATACAATTTTACCTCAGATAACTTCCACCACCACCCCAATCCCTAGTACTGCCACAACAAAACAAACATCAATTATAAATACCTATTTCCCAATAATATAAAATGTATTTAAAAAAAAATTATTGCTTAAACTCCCTACAGTACATATTTTTTTTCAAGATTCCTTATCAATACAATATACGGAATTATCATTTACTTTTTTATATTATAATATATTATAATATATATTGTACGTAGAAATAATCTGTTTTTACAAATGACTGGCTATAAAAAACATCTGGGGTGGTTATCACTTTCAAAACATGGCTAACAATAAGAACACAAGATTAAAATTTAGGAACTGGTCGTCTTATGGCATGGGTTCATTATACAATTAATAATGAATGTTTATGAGGTGAATGGTGAGAATATTTCATGAGTTTAAAGAATGAAATATTCTCTCCATTCAATTAATATTTCTTAATTTATCTACTGCCTCCATCTTGAATCATTGTCCACAGCTAGGCCAGGAAGCTAGGCCATTGAAAAAGGCAGCGCTTCAATTTTGGACGCGGAATAGAACAATTAAATGGCAAGCGCTACAGATTGATTTTCGAACGCGGATTAGCCAACCTCGCATATCAGAAAATTATCACCATTAAATATCACTATTATATGACTTTCACGAACGCGGATTAGTCAACCTTGCATATCAGAAAATGATCATCATTAAATATCACTATTATATCACTTTCACGAACGCGGATTAGTCAACCTTGCATATCAGAAAATGATCACCATTAAATATCACTATTATATCACTTTCTCGAATGCGGATTAGTCAACCTCGCATATCAGAAAATGATCACCATTAAATATCACTATTATATCACTTTCACGAATGCGGATTAGTCAACCTCGCATATCAGAAAATGATCACCATTAAATATCACTACTATATCACTTTCACGAACGCGGATTAGTCAACCTTGCATATCAGAAAATGATCACCATTAAATATCACTATTATATCACTTTCACGAACGCGGATTAGTCAACCTCGCATATCAGAAAATGATCACCATTCACTATCACTATTATATCACTTTTCCATTAAGTAGAACTGAATATCAAAAGGTCTGTAATGCATAACTAAAAAACAATCAAATGGCAAGGATACATTGAGGTATGTTACTATAAACATAACTTAAATTAAATATATCCTGTATTGGTAAAAGAAGTACTGTTACAATAAGCACACAATAATAATAATATCCTGGATTTATATAGCGCCTAATGTTGTGAAACCTCTAAGCGCTGAACATTATTACCCCAGTCATATTTTGGATCAAACACGTATGAAAACATACTTCCATAATGCAGCTAGTAATCAGCGCAAAGTTGCGTCTTGATCTAACCGGGTACCCATTTATACACCTGGGTGGAGAGAGGCAAGCGTAAGTAAAGTATCTTGCCTACGGATACAAGCAATGCGGCGAGAGTTGGATTCGAACCTCGGTCTCACGATCAGTAGTCCAACGTCCAACACACTGCGCCACACGCCCTCACACAAGCTTCTTTATCAAATAAGCTCTGTTTTGCTAAGCATAAAATCAATTTGGCATCACATACACAAACAGTTTAACATACTAGCTACTCAGTTGATATGAACTTAAGCTCTGTTTACACTATCAAACTAGTGTGATGGCCCAAATATGGTACTGATATGACATCATCATGTCCATATATGGGTACATCACATTTTTTTGTCACATACAGTTTGATAGTGTAGACAAAGCTTTATACTAGGCTGTCACAATACTAGGCTGTCACTACAAAGATTTATAAAATAGACATCATATGGTACACGACATTGGTAAAAATACTATCTCCTTGTTCCTATGAGAATACGTAATTATTATTTATTTCTTCTTGTAATAAATGGTTATGAGATCATTGTGAGATTTGAGCCTAGCGTGAGCGCAGGGAACCTGACAAGAAGATTTCTTGAACGTTTCAATAACTGCTGATACGTAAGGCTAGTTTTAAATACAGTATACCTCTACAGAAATTAGTGACTTTATCTGTTCTAATTTACCATTTAAACGCTGGTTCTGGAGAGGTAGACCAAGTAGAGTTACACAAGGCATTCAATAATATTTGTGACTATAGGCCTAGATCAATATACCCACTGAATAATGTTAGTATAAGTATAATAGCAAATCCAAGCAGTAAGCCGGCGTTCTGAAGAAGAAATATTGAAATGTTGGTAGGAGATAGACTTGGATCATCGTCAGATGAATTATTTATTTCTGGAAGCTGTTAAAGAAAAAGAAACACATTATTTAGAACTCTAAATTCAACAATGTTTATTTTGTTGCAAATAAAAATTAGAATTTGGAATTCTAAGTTAATAGACAATCTATACTTTAACATTCAGAGAAATTTTTTTTATTACTGTATTATTATTTTTTTATACTGAGTGACCTCTTCAGTCAAAGACTGTTCTCCCAGAGGGCCCATATATGATTAGTATCTGTGTGTGACAGTGGCAGTTTTTTCATTCTTAATCTAAGAGGAAGCTTATTTCAAATAATAGCACCTGCAAAAGCAATTCTAGATATCCTAGGATTAATGCAAATGAGAAAGTTGAAATCATCATACATTTTTGTCTTATATTTAATTTCAATAATATAAAAAGAATCGCCTAAAAGTTGTGGGTCTTGTCACAAAGAGAACATCAATCAATAAATAATAAAACAAAAGTAAAGCATGCATTTGTACCTACCATGTCTACAAGTGATATATACAAAAACATGCCACCAGCCAGAGCAAATATCCACTCCCCTGCTTCTGTAAGCTCACCCAGTAGAATGCCGATTGCAAGGCCAAAATAACAAGTTACTGCTGACGCTAGGTTTGCCATCACAGCTTGCTTTACTGTCAGACCTGAATTTAATAATATAGCAAAATCCCCTACAAATAAAACAAAGCAGAATAATTAGTTTTACTGGAACATCAAGTAAAAATAAGCACTATCAAACTAGTTGACAAAAAAGTGTGATGTGACCAAATATGGTTGTTATATGACATCATCATGTTTATATATGGGCACATCACATTTTTGTCACAAAGTTTGATAGTGTAGACATGACATGTGTGAATTTGTTTAAATATTTATACAATATATATATATATATATATATATACTGTTTTGTAACAGGGGATTTCTACTTATAAGCTGTGCTTCAGAGATTCCCCCTTTCCATTCTTTTGTTTTGTAATGATTATTTATGTATGTTTATGTTTTTGTGAATGGAAATAAAGAAACAAACAGAAACAAACAAACAATTATTTTGTGTCAGGAACAGTTAAATCATGGAGTAATGAGTAAATATTTTTCAGAAAAATTGTCTTGAATATAGATTTTCTTTGTGTGGTAGAAAACATTTCGAGAAACTTTCATGAAAATTCAGCATAACATTTGTATTGTAAATAGACAAACAGACAGGTAAACAATTAGATAAACACACACAAACAGGAGTGGAAACATCACCTCTATAGTAGAGGTAACAATTTGAATAACTAACATGAACTGTGGAACAGTCCAATCATTGGTCTCACAATTAATTTGTACAGAAACAATACTGAATTCTCTAATACCCTTTCACATCGCAATAGCAAAACTCTAGAGTTTATGTACCAGGGCACACACCATACAATATGCAGCTGTTGATTCCCACAGAGTTTGTAAAACTCTGGAGTTTTGCAATAATAATAATAATAATAATAATAATAATAATAATAGTTCATTCCTATATAGCGCATACAAGCAAGCTCTCAATGCGCTGAACATTATTACCCCAGTCATTTTTTTCAATGCGATGTGAAAGTAGTATAAAGCTCTGTCAAAACTAGTTTGACAAAAGAGGTGTGATGTGCCCAAATATGGTATTGATATGCCCAAATATGTTAGCAATATGACATCATCATTACATGTTTTTGTCACATAAAGTTTGATAGTGTAGCCAGAGCTAAAGATTATTATTATGCATATTACAATAAAAACTAGTACCTAACTCATGTGGAAACTCCTCACATATAACTGCTATAGAAATACTGATGCCACTAGCAATGGAGTGCGTGAATGATGCGCCAATAGCCAAGCCATCAATGAAGTTGTGCAGGCCATCGCCAAAGGCTATCATGTAAGCCACTGAGGCAATTGCCTTCTTTGTGGAACTGAAGTCAACCTCTGCATGCTCATGACCACAGATTGGCTTGCCATTGCCATTCATCTAAAAAAGAAGATTATTCAGTGATGATATATAATAAGTAACATTACAACAGTAGAAATGTAATATTTATATAGCGCTTCAAACAATCAGTAGATTGTCCCAAAGAAATAAAAAATAACAGATTGAAAGAGATTGATGTCTTCAGGCTATTAAGCTCTGTCTACACTATCTAACAAGTTTGACAAAAAAGTGTGATGTGCCTAAATATGGTAGTGATATACCCAAATATGGTAAGTGATATGACACATCACATATTTTGATATTGTATACAGAGCTTTAGGTAGAACAAAAAGTACAAATGTACTACTGTAGTAGAATCCCTACTAAGGGGACAACTTTGGGACCCAACAAATAAGGTGTTTCCCTGAATAGGAGTTTGCGATAGTGTTTAAACATATATTTACCCTCATTTCACAGAAAAGTGTCCTCATAATAAGGTAACTCCTGAATAGGGGTAGCCATAATGTTAAAAAATAAATTTTCCCTCATTCCTTTACAGAAAAGTGTCCCCTTAAATGCCAATTAACACAGATGAGCGGTATTTATCCCGGATTTCAGCTCAACCATCCGCTCCGCGTTTTGTTTAATGGTCATATGAAATAACATAGATTCTATATTTTTTGTTCTCTGTTCACCATTTGCTGTTTCAGCTCGTCTGTGTAAATTGGCCTTTATAGGGTGTCCCAAAGGAAAGGTTCTACTGTAGTGTTTAAAGCTCTGTCTACACTATCAACTAGTTTGACAAAAAAGTGTGATATGATTGACACATCACATTTTTTTGTCGCATAAAGTTTGATAGTGTAGACAGAGCAAGTACCTGTAAAGGTGCAAGTTCCTCTGTATTCTTTTCATCTGATAGCGATACTTTACGACCATGTATCCCAGTTCCATTAAAAGGCATGGTCACATGATTACCTACTGTATGCATCTGGTAGTCTTCTATCACTTGAGGTATATAGTGATTAGACATTGGTATTGTTGAAACCTTTTCTAGACTACCTCTAAGCCGATTTTTCTGTGGTATATGAAAATAGTAAATAAATAAGAATAAATACTGTTTATTGTCAATGCTAAACTTTGTCTTGTAGAGGTTAGCTTATTGATAGCAAGAAAGTGAATTGTATTGGTAAACCTTTCTAGACTACCTCTAAGCTGATTTTTCTGTGGTATAGGAATATATAGTAAATCATTAAGAAATAAATAATGTCTATATTAAGTCAATGGTAAACTTTGTCTTGTAGAGTGAATTGTAGATTAATGGGACAACTTTAGGACCAAACAATGTGTCACTCAATAGGAGTGTCCTCTGAAAAGGGGTTGGTTATATTGTTGAAGTATATATTGTCCCCTTAATAGAAGTGTCCCTAGAATAGGGGTGTCCCAGTTCTACTGTATTTTGATATCCTAATGTCCCAGTGAGCAAAATTGAAAGACACACACTATAGTTCATTCATTAATGTTTCAGTATCCAAATCGGTTTATTGTCATTGTGAAAATGTGTAAACTATGTAATATCATATTCAAAGCTCTGTGAACACTATCAAACTAGTTGGACAAAAAAGTGTGATTTGCCACATATGGTAGTGATATGCCCAAATATGGTAGTGATATGCTCAAATATGGTAGTGATATGACATCATCATGTCCATATATGGGCAAATCACAATTTTTTTTGTCACATAAACTTTGATATATGTAGACAGAGCTTTACATACTTTTTTTCTTCCCACTGCTATGATCTTCAAAATTCTTTCAATCAAAAAGAAAAGGTAGATGCCACCTAGAATTGTCATGTTCTTCCAGACAAACCTTTGACCTTCTGTGTCCACCGTCATCCCATGGGCCTATAAAAGAATACATTAATCATTGAATAAAACTGCGGTTATGCAAAGATTTGGAAGGGTAGGATATTTTTACTTATTTCCGAAGGTCGGCAAAAATAATTTTAATTGAAAATACAATAAACTTAGTTGTAGCAAGGCAATCTAACAACAAGATGCTGACCTCCGGAGATCAATGGGCTTATCTGTGGCTGTGACATGATCACTTCCACGCCCCTTAACAGGCACTGTGCACCACGGAGAATATGTACTCAGTACTTTTGGTATTTGTCGCAGCCAGACACAAGAGCAAAGAAACTGATACGAGTTCCTATCTTGGCAAGGCAAGCTCAGTGCCCTGTAGTTAGATTACTTTGGTTGAAGACAACATATTTCATAAAATTATAACAGTATTTTACTCACCTCTGGTATAAGGCTTAAAACAGCATTTGCAGCTAAGGTACCCACAGCTAAACACACTAGAAACATTAACACCTTTTTATAAAGTCTTTTGTTCATTAATGGAACAACGCATATACCAAGTACAGCACCAACGTTTATTATCGTAACAAACAGAAATCCAAAGCCCCACACTGTTGACAAAAAGCAATATATATTCAATTTATAATTAATGTTTACTAAATAATTTGTTACAAGTACTTAACATAGAGTAGTAGAACTACTCCTTTGGGACACCCTATTATGAGGACATTTTGTTAGGTCTTGAAAGTGTACCCTTAATAGGGGGTCATACTAATCTACACCCAGTAGGCCCTGGTATCGCCCGATGGTGTCTTATAATATAAAATGTTATCAAGTACATGGTAACATTATATTTAATGTTATTGTGAAATTTAATTGTACGTTTTATACATTTTTAATGTAAAAACCAAAAAAATTATTTTAATATATACGTTAAATATATAAGTTAAATTTCACTAAATCACTTGACATCATTTTATCATAAAAACCTACCAGACAATACCAGGCATAGAATAGTATTCATTTATTGGTTGTCAAACACAGAAAATATGTACACGGTTTGAAATTATTTTTTCATTTGTTAAAAATTCACATAAAAATATAAAATGAGTTAAAAAGGTTAAAATTTGATAAAATACAGATAAAACACGTTGTTTAAAATACGAATGATCACTTCATAGGGATTCTGCTTTAATCAGTGAATTATTTAAAATTATAATTACTGTATGCTTTTCATTTGGAAAAGTTATGACAGATAATTGTTTTGTAAATTGAATATGAAACAATTTAATATTTAAACTATTTATGGGATTGTATTTATGAGTGGTTATTGAAATTTATACGATGGACTGTACATATTAATCGCTCATACACCTGTTATTCACACACAATTAACTAATAATTTAATTAAACAAATTAAAATTAAATAAAAATAATTTTTTAAACTAAATAATATTGTTACAGGTACTTAAAAACATAGTATTAGAACTACTCCTTTGGTCTCACATCTATTATTCATGGCGTTCGAAAATTCTACTTTTAAGTTTAATTTAACTGTACATTTAAGATTATAATATATGTAGCTTATTTTTAGTTGTTCTCCGTAAACGGGAAAATGGCAACTTTGTCGTACTTAAAAAGTTAAGACGACAGAATTTCACACTAAGCTCCACCCACTTTGTTAAAGCTCAAGTATAAATTATTCATGATTGAGAACGGTCCTGTGGCTTCCCGTCCTGTTTCGTAAAAAAGTCCCTAATATTATATTGTTAATGTTCTCTACTGAACCACTTTGGAAATCAATGCTTTAGCACTGAAAGTGTTATTCAGCATAAAGACAGAATAAATAATCAGCGAATCATTTCAAATTATAATTATGCTTTACCTTTGGTGAGTTTACAACAGGTAATTGTTTTGTAAACTGAATATGAAACAATTTTATTTAAAAAAGTTATGGAATTATATTTTGGAGTACAGTAGTTACTCCCATTTATACGAATTTATTTATTTATGGAATAACAATTTAAATATTCATCGCTCATACACCTGTTGTTTGCACACAAAGTATATGGAATTAATCTTGTAGGATTATTAAAGCTTAGAACGATATTTTTAGCAAGGCCATCGCAATAAAAAATATAATAATGTTCGGTTATTATTTAAAAATGCAAACATCCAACATAATCTTATTTTTTTATTGACACATTGATTTGTGCTGAAACAATTAAAAACAATTAGTCTAATAAACAAATATTGCTAATGGATAGAAAACTTATGAATTAATTATATGTACACAGTTTGATTAGTGTATTAGAATAAAAAATATTGTACAGTATGAATGAAGAATGAAAGCTTGAATGAATTATTAACAGATGAGAGAAATAGATGGATGAGCGAAGAATAGATTTTGCAAAGAATAAATGAAGAATGAGAATGAATTAAGAATGAAAATGAATGAAGACTGGATGAATGAAGAATGAATGAATGAAAAATGGAAAGAATAAATAAAAATAAATGAAGAATGGAATACATAAAAATGAAGACTGGATGACAAGTACAAAAATGAATAAATAAATAAATGAATGAAGAATGGACAAATGAAGAATGGAAATAAATAAATTAATAAACAGAGAATGAACGGTTGGTATACTGTTGCTGCTGAGGAAGAAATATGTTCACATTTTATTGGTTAAAGGATGATGCTTATTTACCTTCAAGGGCTGAGGGTCCTTCAGTTGTATCATTCATATTGTTGATTCCTACAGAAATACATACACAGCACAAGTTGAAATCTTCTTGTTCAATAAACAGTCAATTTGTGGGTAGAGTTCATAAAGGAAAAGGTATTATTGAGTCTGAATGTGAATGAGTTCTTTCCACCAATTTAAGTGTTCTTATCGTGCTCAATTTCGCCTATCTATTGTTGCTGCTGCAGTATAATTAATATATCTGATTACAATTGTGTACTACAGCTGTATAAAAGAAAATGAGATATTATTACAACATAATTCTAGGTCTACTACTCTAGGTCATAGGAAAGACACAATTATAGAACTCACTTAATGAGAAAGACACATGAGTTTAAAACATACTAGATAGTCAAGCTACTGGTACTATTAGTCTGTAGTAGAATGGGGTTCCTACTAAAGTAAAACATGTACGAAGTGCGCCTGCTGGGCTCCCACATACTAAAACTAAATGCCAGATACTGTACAATTTATGTTTTGTGTGTAGGCCTACTGTAGTGTAGGAGGCATATATGTCTTTTCAGATATTTTTAACTTGATGATAGATAGGCCTACATTTGTCAATAAAACATGATAATAATTTGAGGACGATCAAAGCATATTGATCGAAACGTCAAGAAACTCAACAGTTCATTTCAGAACTAATATACGTGGTGTACTGCAAAATATATATATCAACAAATGATAATAATTAATATTGTGTAAATGTTATGGCAGATACTGTCCTGATGATAATAAAGGCCTATGCCTACAAAAATGAATGAATGTATTGTATAATTTATATTATTTATTTAATTGATTTATTATTTATTTATATTAGATATTTCTATTAATCTTTTATACTATAAAGAAGTAATAGAAATAATAATTTAATATGATAGATCAGGCCCTCTACTAACTAGGCCTAGCGGTTAATGATCGATCACTATCGGCTACTTTCCTATTTAGTTAGGCCTAGCCTTTGTATGTAGCCTAACACTAACAGAGATAAGCTAGTATAGTAAGGTCCTCTCTCTATAGCAGAAGGGGAATAGGAGGAGGAGGCATAGGCCTAGGCCTATTTCCATTTACAGTCTACCTAAGCCTAGCTAGTTATAAATAAAATTGTTCATCTATCTATCATTCAATACTAATTACTAATCAAAGAAAATTATGTTTCAGAGTGTCGTTTTACCTGCTCTTTTCATCACTGATGATCAAAATATTCGTCGTCTTGTTGTTGTCAGAGCAGGGGTCATACGTGGCTAATTATCAACACCACCCACACCGCACCGGTTTCTGTTGTGTGTTTACTACGCACACATGCGTTTTGGTTTTTGTTTTGAGTATAAAAACGCCACCATATCGCTGACGTCACAGCTATCATTTGAATAAAATTACTCTTTTTGTAATATTGTAGAATTAATATTTAATTCATTCATTTAACTTATAATAAGTGTGCATAGAGTTATTAATTGCTTTAATTTTAAAATTCAGATTGAATTAATTTCTATACATAATTTCCAGGTAGTTTTTCACGTTAGGCCTATATTTTGAATAGATAGCATTTCGCACTTTAGAATTAAATTATGATTTAAACATCATTATTCATAATATATTAAATAACGATGAAACAAAACAGACAAAATACTTTTATCAAAACGTTTAGTAACAATATATATAGTTTATTATTTCAACACAAAGAAATAAATCAAATCAATAGAAAGTATATGAAATAGACAAATTTTATTCTCATTCTTTTTTATATCATCAATTTCGACACAACATTATTCTAAAAATAAACCAGTTACTTTAAAACAACGATGATTATGATCACATGACTAAAATGATACTTAGATTTAATGACCTTATCGTTTTGAAAACCAACTTAACGGTATTCAATAACTAAAATGATATTTAGATTTAATTATCATATCGTTTTGAAATCAACGGTATTCAAAAACGGAAAATAATGCCCGATAACGATATCAAGTATCCGATAACGATAAACATACTATATCCGATAATGACCAATGTTTTAACCCATGGGACCTACAGTTACCCGTAACTACCACATGGTCAACGTCCCGATCATCCGGCCAATTATGAGTTTAGTGTTGTAGATGAAAATAGGCCTATTTATATCGTTACGACTAATCGATTTCTATAAATGAAAAACTAAAAAATCTGACACGCCATTCTAGGCAGTAGACAGCAAGCAGCAGGTCATCGTATTTAAGAGAATCTTGCAAGCAAAAGAACGATGGCGTTGGCAATCAAGGTGAACAGACCAACACTAGGGCTGATGGCTCCAGATGCAGGGTTTTCCATGTCATTACAAAAATGATGATTGCAACATTTGGTTGCAAACTTTTCGGGTGGATTACCTATAAACAAAACAAGCATTTTATTTTAAAATTCCATATATAATAAACAACATTATACCTTTCAATTATTGCTTATTAGATTTAGCATATGATGCATACTGTGGATTTTATTTCAAGTAAAATCAAATACGGGTTAATGTTACCATATATTTCTAAGGGCTTGTTTCTACTGAAACATTTCAAAATAACAGCATTCCGCGAATATCGGTTTTGTTTTTAAAAAAAGATCGCACCGAAGCTGAAAATTGCTCCGAAACCGTTTTAAAGACCGGTATTTGACGATAGAACCCGGAATCAATTGGAGTTTTTAAAACAGTATTTAAATATCTGTTCTTTTTATGTGGACCTGTGTTTCTGCTGGCAAAATATACCGTTTATTCAACCGGTATTTTAAATCAGAAATAGGCAATACACTTCAACACAAGGGCCTGTTTCTGCTGAGAGATTGAATACGGATTTAAATACCGTGTTCTAAAATACCGTATGTTCTTGCCAAGTAGAAACGGGTCCACATAAAAGGAACCGGTTTTGAACACGGTTTTTAAAAACCCAAATCGATTCCATTACCGGTTTTAAAAACTGCCTAGCAAAGTTTTTAAGAAAAAACGTTCTTTTGGGGGATTCAACAACAACGTTATTATAGGAAGCTTTTCGTTTGCGCCGATGACACATACAAGTATATTAGGACGTTTTCTCTTGATCCATACTAGGTCCAGGCAACGGACCGACGACACTGACCTGTCATTTTCGGTCCGTTGCGCAGAACGAAAGCTCTCTAGTATTAATACGGCCGTCGGAAAAATTGTAAATAATTTATAGTTACCGTCAATGGTAAGGTTTCTCCTCAAGGCTTCTTCGTCATTGTATTCGAATGTTCCGCTCATACACTGGTTGTTACATCTCCTTATAAAATAATGATTGCCCTCGTAACTCATTTTTGTTGCCTAAAAAAGAATCAAACATTAAAATGTATTAATTGTTAATTAAAAATTAATTATCATACTTTGAATAGGCGATTTTGCAGTTTTAATTATTCATTTCAGAAAAAAATCAACAAAAATAATACTTATAAAAGGATGACAAAAAAATAATTTAACCAAAACCATTGTCTGACAGACAATTTGACTGACAATTATTTGGTGTTAAAATGCCATATAAAAAAAACATTAACATTTTTCAGGGGAAAATACATATTTAAGATTTTATTATTACATCATCAACAAGTACAGTCAGTCCCACTTGAACGACCGCCGTTTACGTTATCCAATAAAATTACTATTAAAAATACATGGCTATCTATATCATAATAACACAATCTCCGTAGCTATAGACCCGTTAAACGTCAGCTTTTCATCATCATCCCGATAATATTTCGGATGACAGTTATAAATACTGTTATGATGTCACAATAATGAAATAAGAGTTTTATTCAAACACGTACTTCACAATATCCGCCTTCGGCTAGAGAACAGTTTTGTGATTTCTCTGGATGTCTATGGCAGTCAGAGTCGTCCGTACCATGACAATGGTAACACATCGGAACTGGAATAAAGCAATTATCGGTAGTTAAAAATGTTACATGTTTACAATAATCTCTACAATAAAGTTACTTTTTTCTTTTAAATTACACTTATTCCGTAAAACCAAGGCAAGGCAGGATGCTGAGCTACTACGGAGATCAAAGGGTTTATCTGTGGCTGCGACACGATTGGTTCCACGTCCTTAACAGACACCGCGCGCTGCATAGAATATGTATATAGTACAGTACTGTTGGTATTTGTCGCAGCCAGACATAGATCACAGGATTGTTACGGGTTCCTATCTTGGCAAGGCGAGCTCAGTGTCCTGTTGCATATTACTACCATACTACATTTTTTTGTCAAATTAGTTTGATAGCTTAAGTTTGCCTTGATACAACCATGGACCAACACATAGGCAAATGACGTAGCCCTAACTACGAATGATCTGTAACGCCTTTGTGGTACTTACCTCCTGTATATTCTTCATGGCTCTCTCCTCCTTCCATGGGCTCCTCATCCTGGGCAAATGCGACAACCGCAAGGGCGAGTACGAATACAAACAGCTTCATCTTGTTGCTTATAGTTGATTATTACTATTTACGGAAAATAAAAAATATGTGTAACTTTTGAAAATCAACCCACATTCTAAGTTTTTCATTCATAAAAATATTTTTTTAAATGTAACGGCACGCCTTGGTTTAAGTCGCAATATGATAATATAAATAAGAACATTGTTACGTGCTAAACGAAAAGTTTTTAAAAAAAGTTCTCACTTCAAGCAATGCTACGGACTCATACATTAGTATAGTTATAATTAAAAATCGGACTTACCAAATTTTTTTGATCCAATAGGGGTCTTGACTACTGAGATAGTGAGCGGTGGTAACACACCCCTGCCTTATATTGTGCGAGATTCCGCAAGTCATCATCATATTCAACACCCTTTTATACCAATATTTGTCTTACAACTTCTTTTGTAGTTTCGTGTTTCCTCGGAAACACTGTTAAATAAGGTCTTTGGTCCAAAGCGGCTCCGATCTTGTTTTAGTAGTAACAGTAGATTATGTAAACATCGCTCCCGCTTTTCCATTGGATAGTTTGTTGTAGTATGATCATGACGTCAAAGGACAGAAGCAGGATGATTAAATGGGTGCAAACTTATTCTTAAAATAAATTTGTCACATGTGTCATAGGCCTTGCTTTGGAGAGGAATGAAGTGGCGGATCCAGGATTTTGAAATAGATGGGGAGGGGGGGGGGGGCTAAAATTTGTAGGTGCCGAACTGAATTTATTGTACTTATGCTTTGCATTACAGGGCCGGCTGCAACCCCCCTCCACATTGAATCCGCCTATGGCATGCAGGGGTCGGGAGTGAGGGAAAAGTTGTCCACTCTGAGTGGGGTAAGGAGTCCGGTCTTCATGCTATGTAACAAGCCAGAGATGTGTCGTAACTACAAGTACGAATTCAGCTGATTGTCGTTATTTAGCACTTGTTTTCAGAAGATTATAGACTATGCTGGTGGATCGGAAAAATTATGAACTTCAAAAACCGCGTCAATGGTCAAAAAGGTACTTTATCAAGTACAGTACGCCTAAAAAATTATGTTTGGAGTCATTTTATAATTTGGCTTTGCGGTATGCTTAATCTCCGACCCATCTCACTCCCTTACACTATCGTACCTATTTTCCACCAGTCTTCCATCACACACACGCCTTTAACCCGTACCACACGTCACATTATTTGTAGTCACCCATTCAATTCAAAAGCCAGAGGTAGAGGTCCGTTGCTGTTTTGGGTGTTTCCACATCAATGGAAGGATTTTCAATATTATTATAAGGAGGCGAAGAAGGGTTTTGTATATTTACTTAATTAGGCATTGCGACACGAACTGGGTAACTGATCTTACATAATAAAGAACTACAATAGCTGAACTATAGCATATATTTTCCCCATAATAAACAGTTGGTAATAAAGAGATATGCCTAGTCATTTTGACGTACATCTTAAACTTTGTTCCCACTTTGGTGATCCATCGCGTCGTGATTGGTTAAATTACTTACGTCAGGGTTCCGTCCAATTGGGAACCAAATAGAAGTGTGATCGAGGTGACGTAGTCGGGAACTTTTGACTATAAATACGTATACGGACAACCATCATTCTCCAAATGGTCGAAACATGAATTGAGGTTCATTTTTGGCAGACCAACATCCTGAAAATGTTATAGGCCTAGCTATAAAATAACTGTAATACTTTTATTGAAAAAAAGAAAACGTTACTATCACCTCTTCTCTTCTCCTTGTTTGTTGTTTAACTTGTCAGTTGTATAAGTGGTCTTAGTTAGAGGAAACTGTTGAGCTGGGTCCATCTAGGGCCGTTGTATATCGGTCTTTAATTGGAGCAGGGAAAAGTGAATCCCTGATTGGAGGGAGGGAGTCTTTATTGGAGGGAGACCTGTATAAAGTATTAACTATAACTAACTGTATAAGTGGTCTTAGTTAGAGGAAACTGTTGAGCTGGGTCCATCTAGGGCCGTTGTATATCGGTCTTTAATTGGAGCAGGGAAAAGTGAATCCCTGATTGGAGGGAGGGAGTCTTTATTGGAGGGAGACCTGTATAAAGTATTAACTATAACTAACTACTTAACGGAATAATGTGGTCACATTGACGTTAGAGATAACTCAAATTGATTATTATTAATTTATACATTTGGAAGCTAGAGTTGAACTCCCGTAAGCGGTCACCACCCTTAACGGCCGCACTTACAAAAGTCAGTTTGTTCTTCCTATCTAATTAGTGCATTTGCATTTAGGCCTACCTCCCGCAAACGGGCACGGCCACTTTTTTTTGTTTACTAAACATTAGATTTTTTGTATGATAAATTACCTCCCGTAATTCGTATTGACTTTTGACAACAAAAATACAATTTTGATACTTATTGTGCTTTATATATTAGCTTTATTTCGAAGCGGTTTTTTAGGTGAGATGAAAACTACACAGATTTTGACCGACAATTTTCATATGATAGCCTACAAGCCTTTAACATTTGTCTCAAAATCATAAATAATACCAAACCACCTGATCATAAACAATAACATACAATTAGCTGGATAACTTAGACGCCCTTGTATTGCGTTAAGGACCCTGAAATATATCGTGCATAGCCATAATACGTGATTTTGGCCCTCTATCGGCAGAACCTCCCGTAAGCGGTCACCTAGTCCCGTAAGCGATCACTTTCCCCGGTCCAACTGTATACATTATTTATATTGTAAATACAATTGATATTTTATTTCAATAAAGACATTAAAATAAAGATATTGAATTACGCTTCATTGTTTGATATAAAACTATTCATTGTCTTAACTTGTGTAATTAGAAAGTAGGCCATATATCATGACATTTCTTCTGTATTATTTGGTTATTTTTATTGGTTTTTCCGAAGTTCAAATCTTTTGAATGACTAGTCATTTTTGCGTATTTTAAGAAAAAAAAAGCATTTTCAGATTTCATTGCATAAGTAGAGTTACAAAACAAAGTTGATTGCGAAACAACAATGACATCATTTATGTTTTACTGCAATCATTCATTACGTGGGCTTTTACAAGTCCTATTCTTATCCATGTAACTTCCACTATTACCTTCTCTCGGGTTTAGTAACATCAATGAGAACGGAAACGGTGATTAATACATGTAGGCCTAAATAGGCCTACTAGTTTTAACAACATAATTAGACATTCGGAAAAATGTCATGAAGAAAAATGGGGATTTTTAGAGGTTCAAGATTCAAGTTTCAAGATTCAATTTATCACATTTTTCACATAATATTACATACATGAAATTTATTTTCCTGAGCTTAGAAACATAGATACAATACAATTTAAAACACAATATAAAAACGTAACACCTTAACTAATTATCTTGACAAATGTACATTATAAATGACAAGCATATGGAAAAAAAGAGTTGGTTTTAACTTTGCATTGCTGAATTCTACCAGATCTATTAAAACTTACAATACTATTTAGTGGATGAGTCACATCTTTAATTATCCATTCTAATTTATTAAAAGCCATTTTATCACAAAGATTACATATACTATCAATTTCTACGCCAATTATTTTACATTATCAGGGTACTGTTTGGTTTTCATTATTTATTACATTTTTATTATTATTGTTGTGAATTTTATTAGCATATTGTTATGTGGTTTTAGTAAACTTTGATTGTAGAACGCACATTCACATCATATATCATATTCATGCCACTGTTACAAAAGTGTGTTCAAATAAATTATTATTATTCTATTATTCGGAAACTAAGAGTTCCAATTATAGATAATTATAGTTAGAGTAGTGGGAAGTTGTATTTCTTGTGTAAATTGCCTCCTTTTTTATATATAATTATCATTGGTTTTATACTTTTATACAAATTTTAATATTGAGAAAATGTAAATATCTTTGTAATTCAGCTAAGGCTGCGATGATGATAGTGAAATAAATGAAATGAAAAAATGAAAAAAAAAAAAAAAAAAAGTTCAACTGATAGGCCTACAGTCAAATGAAAAATCTTAAAAACCATTATTCACCAAACGGTGAATAATACATGTAAATTGGGCCTACTAAATTTTAAAAAAATAGACATTCGGAAACCAAGAGTTCTAATAGACCTAATTATAGCCTCTTAAACTATAAATAAAATAAATGCTTAGTTTTATTGTATTAAAATGTTTCAATATTGTGGGAAGTTCAGTTGATAGGCCACTGACAGTCACATGACAAATCTTTAAAAAAATCAATACAAAGTTTGATCTTAAGCAAATCTATTCTTTATTGGAAGTATTAGGCCCTACAGTAATTATCCAATACTATTGACACGGAAATATAATAGTCTATAGATCCCATTGGCTCCGTCGACCAATGGGATATATTTTTTAAAATCTTATTGGGATCATTTAGAAAGAGGACAGTATCTAGACATTCAAAATATTATTTATGTCTTTAAAAAGTAATTGTTGATTTTACATAAAGCCCTGTCTACACTTTATGTGACAAAAAATGTGATGTGCCCATATATGGACATGATCATGATATCATATTTGGGAATATCACTACCATATTTGGGCACAGCTTAGACAGAGCTTAATAGCAACACATTTTTTTTGAAAGAGTGTAAAAAGGATAACTACAGCCTTCATCAGCATCAATTGTTTTAACTGGCATTAAATATCATGATTATACAACTGCCTCGTTGCTGACATATGAATGTAAACACGTAAAAACAATGTATACTAATAAAATTATACGACACCAATAATAATGTAAATTTGCCATCACGTGACAAACTATGTTATGCGCTCGAGTTAAGCTATAGTGTCAGCAGCCAGTGAATGAAGCGGAGGATCTTATAAGAGTAAGTATATAGTGTATTGTTATACATTCGCAGACACGTCACAATAGGCCCAATAACTGCATGTAATAATAACGTATTGACGTTTGGGATTACTGTAGCGTGGCCTTATAGGCCTTACAACTTCCACTCATGCTATAACATCCTGTGGGTTTTTGTGGAAGTAGCAATATCCATGAGGATGGAAAGAAAATATACGGAAATAACCAAGTTTAAAAATAAACTCAAAAGATAAAAATACTTTCTCTTTTTCGTCAATTTAAATAGTGTGTGTTGGAGAATTCGGAAAAACCGAATGTTTTGAATAATCTAAATTTGTATCATTATTTGTTTAGATGTTTCAGATGTTCAAATTAAAAAAAAAACCCCAAAACAACAACATATAAATGCATACACAAAATAACAGCTGCTGCTTCCACGGGATAGCTTGATTTGTAGACATTGATTTAAATTATCTGTTTTAGATCTGTGTTTTAACAGTAAAGCCCTATTAAGTGGACACATCTTCGGGACCAAACAAAGGGTCCCCTTAATGGAGGTGTCACATGAATATCCTCAATGTTAAAACATATATTGCCTCTCGATTAATAATAATAGGGGCGGATCCAGCATTATAAGAGGGGCGGGAAGCTAAATATTTATTAAATGATAAAAACGATCCGTCGGGTTGCAGAAAGAAATAAATAGTCATTATTTTATTTAAAAAAGACATGGCTGTCAATTTTATTGGAAGTGGGGTGGGGGGGGGGGGCCTGACCTGCATGGGGTGTCACCTGGATATAGGTTGTCACGAATATTGCATTTCCACTTGTAATTAGTTTCACAGGAACCTTAATAATAGGGGCGTCCCCTGCATTATGGGGGTGTCACCTGCATGGGGGTGTGTCCTACAATGCCTCACCTCACATGAAAGTATCCCCTAATACGGGTGTCACCTGCATGGGGAATGCATTTCTCCTCGTAAATAGTTTCATAGGAACCTTAATAATAGGGGTTTCCCCTGCATTATGGGGGTGTCACCTGGAGATGTGTCCGCTGCATGATGGGGGTGTCACCTCGGTTGAAAGTGTTCCTAAATATGGGTGTCACCTGCATGGGAATGTCACCTGAATAGGTTGTTCCGAATATTACATTCCCCTCGTAAGCCTAATCAGCATCACAGGAGTTAGGGTGTCCCCTGCATGGGGTGTCACCGATGGGGATGTCACCTGAATAGGTTCCCCCTTCTTAATTAGTTACAGGAAAGTGTGCCCTTAATTAATAATAGGAGTGTCCCCTGAATAGGTTGTCCTGACTGCTAAACATATTTCCCCCGATCGTTTCACATGTTATACGTGCCCCCATAGGGGTTCCCCTGAAACTTGTTGATGATGGATAAAAGTGGTAGTGTGCCACAAAAGAAAAAAAAAACAGTTGTAAAATGTGAAAAAACCCGTATAAGATAAGCTATATTTTGATTGACTGGATCAGGTTTATAAAACGACACGACACCTTTATATGCTACTAAACATACATATTTCCTCGTGTTTATCATTTAAATTTAAATTTACTTCAGATATATGTCGAAGATTGAGATTCTCTCCTATAGGGAAGAAAAAGTATATATATAGGTCCAATGGCAAAAATAATATTTATTTGCGGTTTTATTAGACAAACGTTAGGCCTACTCCGAAAAACGGGGCACCTGGATATACTGGAAAAGCACTATGTGCTAAGCCATGCATGTATTATATCACATTGAGTGTATTATTATATCAATTGATACCACATCCGTCACAGACTGGTAGATAAATACCAGGATTCTGATTGGCTGGCTTTCGGAGAAAAGCATTCGTTCTGAGTAATAGCATGTTTCGAAGAACCTAGACAAATATTAATTCAATATTGATTACATACAATTTAAAAAAATGAAATTAATTGATGTTATTTTAATTTACAGATAACAGAAGACTTCTATTAGGTTTACAAAGTTAAAAGATACTGTAAATATGTGAAAATGTACAAATTGGATCATACGTAGGCTGCAAGGACTCGTAATCAATTGTCAACGTCATCAAATTGAGGGGGCTATACAAGAGATCGAACTGATACGGGGAAATCCATAAATATATTTCCGGTTAAACAGCTATTTCATTGTACATTCCTGGTTTCTAGCGAATTTCGTAATAGCTAAAATTACCAGGGGCTTATAAGAAATCGTCTGCGAAGCTCCAGCCTATTAGCGGCGCTAGACTTTCAGCGGTATTCATTCAAAACTGTGGCTCGTTCGAGGTAGGACGTACTATAATTCTTCCAAAACTTTTCTACTGCCGTCAAGATGAAAATTAAAAGAAAACTGTTTAAGGTAGGTGTTTTTCTTTTCAATCATTTTCAGGTATACATGGCATTCTAATTATCATTTAGTTTTTTTATATAGAAATTTCTACTCATATAACTTTAAAATGTTTTAGCGGGTTCTTAACATTTAATAATGTTATAGTGTCATCTTTGTAAAAGTATTTTATTTTTCATTTTCAATTTTTATTAAAATTTTAATTTATTTAAATACAAAATTATAAATCAATTAATATATAGATCTATATACATTATCATTACTTTTAATTAAATATATTGCGTATGGAATCATCTTTTCCACAATCTCATCATTAAAATTATTACGGTCTCTTATGGTGGTGATTTTGTTGACGGAAGGTGAAAAAATGTGATGGTGGTAGGAAGACAATCAACGGAAGATGCTGGTGATGACATTGGTGATGGTGCCAAATGCCTGATAGAGTGTGATGATGATGATGTTTGTTGGTGATGAAGTTGTTGGTGGTGTTGGTGCTGATGTGATGGTTGGTGGTGGAACTAAGGTGATGAAGTTAACAGATGATGGATGTGGTGTGGATGATGGTGACGATGAGATGTTTTGGTGCTGACAGACAATGGTGTCGATTAATGTGCCATTATTGGTGTTGATGGTGGTGGTAGTTATGATGGTGACGATGAGATGTTCTGATGCTGATGGACAATGGTGTCGATTAATGTGTCATTTTTTGTGTTGATGATGGTGACGATGAGATGTTCTGGTGCTGATAGACAATGGTGTCGATTAATGTGCCATTATTGGTGTTGATGGTGGTGGTAGTTATCATGGTGACGATAAGATGTTCTGTTGCTGATAGACAATGGTGTCGATTAATGTGCCATTATTAGTGTTGATGGTGGTGGTAGTTATCATGGTGACGATAAGATGTTCTGGTGCTGATAGACAATGGTGTCGATTAATGTACCATTATTGGTGTTGATGGTGGTGGTAGTTATGATGGTGATGATGAAGATCCGTTGATGACGATGATGATGATTATGATGATGATGATGATGATGATGATTACAATATCCCCAACTCCTCGATCTTATAATGTAACATATGTTACCATTCCATTGTTTCAAGACAACAGTCTATTGTATATTGGTTAGATCAAGTTACGCTTTTCGAACATAAACCATAATAAATGAAAATAAGCACTAAATATTTTTTTAACCCCTATTTTGTCATGTTCTTTGTTTGTCAATGTTGTTTTTTTTTTGTCTAATAAGCAGCTGGCCCAAGGTGTTTTTTACATAACCATCAAATTCAACTTATCTAAATTTAATTTTATACCAGCGTCTAATGCATTTAGGTCTAATGGCCAACAAGTAAAACACTAGTTTTATCACTAGAGTATTTTAGCAACACAAGGCAATATTGTATAATTCTGGACCAAATGCTACAAAGTTCGAGTAAACTCCCACTCAGTGAATTAGAAAATATTTGTTGTTGGATAAATTGGATTCACATTTCTGAACTAGTTGTTTATACAGTTCAAATTAAATAAATGTAATAGATAGGATCGTCTATTTTAATTGGTTTGATTATAGAGATACGCTTATAGTTTTATTAGGATTGCAATGGTTATGTTCCATGGTTGAAATCTTTGCCATTTTATGACCCCTATCGTCGGTCGTACAGTTTGGTTTCCACTTTTTGGACGCAACGCAACCACGTAGTTGTGAGTTGACCAATCATATTGCTATAGTAGATGATTCGTCGCCTCGTGATTTATCAACATTCTTGCGGAGCGTTTGTTGAGAACTAAACTTTATGTTCCGCCCTTAATGACGTTCTTTATCTGATTTGTACAATTATTAAAAAAAATATAAGAATTTTCTTAAACAATATTATTAGACTAATCGTAACTTACAGACTTCTAACAGAGAATACAATACGTTAACACAATACCGGAAAGTAGCAGACAGTAACACATGTTCAAGGGCGGATATTCAATTGTCAAATTTATTTTAATAACTGTAGGCCTACTAAAAAAAAGAATATTATTATTTATATGCCAAGTGCACCTGATAGTGATAAAGAAAAACGCCTGTCTTGTTAAGCATGCAGCACGCCATTAAAACGCATGATGTAATTAATATTTCATTCAATTTATAAATAAATGATATGGTTTATTATTATATTAATGATTATGTTAACGTTATTATGTCACAGGAAATATACACGTTACATCTGTATGTGTTGTACTTTGAACGGAGCGTGTCAATATAGGCATATAGGCTACATACCAATGGTAATACATCCATCATACTTGGGATGACATTTTGAACAAGTGTTATTATTTTTTAATATTCTATTATTTATTCAGTCTGTGACATTATTATGAAATTAATTGAAAGAATACTATTATATAATAATAATAAATTGGGCTTATATGACGCATTATACAAAGCCTCAATGTGCTGAACAAAAGAATTAAAAAGCGGAAAAACGAAGTGAAAAGAGTTAAAAAGTTATATAGGCTTACACAATTCCCACAATAATTGATTAGCCGTGCCGCATCCATGGTGTAAATAATGCTAAATTAATTTTAATCATAATCTCATAAATGGCTATTCAACTCCAGTTAATTAGTTTTATCTTCAGTCAGAAAACTTGTAAATGTAAGAAGTTTGAAAGTATTTGGCCTACGATTTATTGAAACTAAAATGTCGAGTCCGAGAAGAAGACATAGAGCAGAATGAAAATAAATAGGCAGCATTCAAGAAAGTGGAAGGAAACGATATATTAATAATTAACTAATATTAGACAAGAGAGTAATTACCTCGTCACTATTATAATGATTATGGCACTTATGAAGTTATATCTCTGTCGCCGGAATACCCTTGTAACATGACTGAAAATGACTATTTCATGACAAGAACAAGTGGGGCTAGACACCTGCCTTGATTCTACTATGTACCCGTAAGGTATTCATAGGCCTCGATGTAGAAAAAAAAACCAAATAACCAAAAACAAAACAATTTTAATCAGGGATTAAACCTATTCATTTTTAAAATAATGTATACAATAACAATCGTAATAAAACAGGACGGAACCGGCACTTACTTAAAAAAAATGTATATTAAGACTATATAGGCCTACATATAGTTAACACTTAATAAGGTGATCTTACTCTACGGAGATTCCAACTAAAAAAATGGCGATAAATGGCGGCCGACAGGGGACAGAACTTTACAACATGAAATCTTAGCCTATACCTTCTTGCTTCATACGATATGGAGATGCTAAACATTTCATTGAGTGCTATTTGCATTACATTAACAAAAGTCAATACTAACAACATCTGAAGAATACTGGTGTTTAAACAAAGGAACATTAACATTCATTCTTTGTAAATTAATATTTCATATCATTTACATTACCGGTATGATGTGTTCATCATTGATAACAAAACTCCCATTAATTATAGATGACCTCAATAGACTGAAAAGGAGGATAAACAAAAAGAAAAATTATCAAAAGGACATTTTTATTGAGACTTAATTGAACTACAACATAATTATAATTAGTAATTATTAAAAAAATGTACAAAATAATATTAAAAATACTGATCTGAGCAATAATAATTACGAAAGAAAACTGACAATCTGATTAAATAACAAACACATTTCACTGGGATAAGATAGAAATCATTCTGTTTCAATGTAAAAAAATAAATAGACCTACTGTTTTATTTTTCTTGTAGGCCTAAATGAAAACGAATATCTATCACATACAAAAAACCCCAAAATTAAGAAAATAGTCAACACAAAGTCTCCATATTGTTATTATTTAATTATTATTAAAGTATACCTGGTAAGAGTGAAATTTCACTCTTCTCTGAGTATACTAAAACAAGACTTTTTTTTAAATGCTTTTTCCTAGTCAACTTCTTTTATGTAAGTTTTTATAAACGTGTAAATAGGCTAACAATAATTGCATATAATAATTTGTATTGTTTTTTGGTTGTGGGAGGAGAGGATCGTGTAAGCTAGTGTGGCACACTTTTTCTATGTTTTAAACAAAAAATCTTTCTCTACTAATACCTTTCCTTTGATTTATGCATTACAACTACTGTGTAATAAGTTTGTCTTACTTTTCTTAACTAACTTAAATAATCAAAAGTTTACAACAATTCGTTTCTTTTTTTTCAATTTCAACCAATTCTTATTTAGTATCTTATATTTTTAACCGAATAATTTTATCGAAATGGCGACATGCAGTCTCCAATGTACTTTGTTTTGATTTGAAAAATCATTATAAAAAAGTACATACAAAGTGATGAAATTATACAGAAATAGATGTTCTTTATTTTGTATGTATTCCAAAGTATAAAGTTTGTAATTAATTCAAATAATCCTTATTTAGTATTTTGTTATTGTTAAAAGAATAATTTTATCGAAATGGCTATATGCAGTCTCCAATGTACTTTGTTTTGATTTGAATTTATTTTGAACAATCATTATAAAAAATACATACAAAGTGATGAAATTATACAGAAATAGAAATACATTTATAGAAGATTTTTCCTAAAATGTTTTTACTTAATTGTTCTTTATTTTATATGTATTCCAAAGTATAAAGTTTGTAATTAATTTATTTCAGTTTATTATTTTTTTCTAACTAAAGTGACGGTTTTGTCTGAGTTTGTTTTTATAAAAAAAACACATCTTTCTATGTTTCTTTTAATTTTGTGTTGTTTAATTGTGATTTGTACTGTAAATGCGAAGTAAGAAATATAAAATACATTTTTGGCAACAAAAAAAGAGTATTTAAAGTTATATTTTTACATTAAAAGTATGAATAATTCTTATATTTGAAGTATACGTATTAACTTTAGCCTCTGCTAGGCCATAAATTATCACACTACATGCCGGCTTGTATCGGTCGTACCCGGTTGCGGGCAGACGGAATAGTGGCTAGCGGTCGGTACTCAAAAATTATATTATTTATCCATGGTGTACAAATGTATACAACATGAATGTACCAATAACAAAAATATTACCATCTGTTATTAAATATTTTAGCTTTATTATAACTTTAATATGTGTAGACATTATTTCTAATGACATGAATGTTTAATAACTGACCTATTACAATGTAATGCTCCGTATATTTGATGCCTAAATTGAACGATTAAAATAAATAACAATTACATCAAAGTTAAAGATGTATTGTCCCCCTGAAAAAATAATTCTTAACCAAATTTTTGTTGAATATGCCATTTTAATGTAACATAATAGTTATCCACTTTGACCAAAAATTGGATAAAAAAAAAATGTATTTACCTGAAAAAAAATTAATTTAAAGCAAAAAACGGCCAAATTGGCTGCCAGCCAGTGGGTTTTTGGTTGAATTTAACCATTTATTTTGTCAATTTATAGGTGAAAACATTTTTTTTTCTATGGAAGTGATTAACTACAAACTATTACAACTACAAAATAACGTATTCAAAGTTTGATTTACTTAATTTTAATTTTTCATGATTTTGGGGGACAATACATCTTTAAGCATTGGTACTAGCATATGCAACTGTAAGAGTTAGTCTCTTCCAGATAAGATTTCCATTTGAAGTTACAGATCTTACGATAAATTTAAAATTGAGAATTTCTTAAACACCATTTTAAATAATAACTCACGTCATCTTACGTATTTTAAAAATCAGTACAACATTTTGTAATTTTTTCACGGCGCTATAGAATTTTGAAACAAAGTTGCTTTGGATTTATGAAAACATAATTATGTAGGCCTAAACAATATCCTTTGTTTTTGTTAACCTTCAACTTGTATTCTACCGGCGTGTTCGATACCAAGATGTCGACATATTAGCAATCCGTCCACCGGCGTTATATAGTTTAAAATGTTTGCAGAATAAAAATAAAACAATTGCAGAAATATTTCTAATGTTATTTGTTTGTAATGTTTTATTCTGAATAAGTGAAATACGGTAGAAAGTTAAACGATTTCCAAAGTAAAACAGTCTTGGATGAAACCATAATTTCGATGACAGAGACCTATCGGAGGTTCGGAAGTCTTTTGTCAGTGGGCGATGACACGGAGGTTTGTAGACATGGAAGTCAGAATATTTAGAGCCTAGAAACATAATATTATTTCAGAACGTTGCATATCGGAACTTACAATATTTTGTTCAATAAATCCTAGTCTTTGGACACAACGATTATGATGGACATATTAGGTATATTATAGGGGGGATAGGTTTAGTAATACGTACTTCAATTGCTGTTCTATATTTTTATTGAAAGTCATTTATATCAGATACGTTTTTAGTACCAGCAGTAAATGAGCTAGGCTCAGATGTAATATTAATGTATTTTCTCTGTATTGTTTCAACATGATGTGTCCCTTTTCTATACGTTATATAGTCCTATAAATACCAATTTCTCTAGGCTCACAAAATCTTTATTCCCGCCAGTTTTTATTGTGTTCATTACCGGATATGAAAAAATGTAATCTGAGCCGGCATGCAAAATAAATTAAAATTGACAAAAATAAACAAAAATGTATGATTAGTACAAAAACAATAGCTTCTTGTAAAACGGAGTTTTTTCAAACTTACTTTATGGTCTTAAGAGGCATTGTATATAGTTTTCAATTCAATAAATAATTTATCAATTGAAGAACAACATCAGTGTTCAATTTAAACAAAAAGAGGATTTAAAACAGTTTTTGTGAAGCTTAATACCACAATCAAAAATGTTCTACAACACCAGCCAAAGTAGAATTCTTTCTTTATTTAAACTTAAAGATCTATTGTCCCCAAAAACATGAAAAATCAAGAATAATAAAATCAGATTTTGAATAGATTTTTATAGTTTTAATAGGCCTAAGTCAATCACTTCCGTAGAAAAAACTGAAACAATTAACATTTTCACATTATAAAATGACAAAATAAATGGTTAAATTCAACCAAAAACCAAGCCAATTTGACTATTTTTTGCTTTAAATTACAGTTTTTTAGGTAAATACATTTGTTTTTCGATCCAATTTTTGGTCAAGTGGATAACTATTAGGTGACATTAAAATGGCATATTAAAAATCAGGGAGACAAAATAGGCCTATCTTGAATTGTTTTGTATTGAAAGTTAATAAAGTTAGTTCCTATCAATACAGTTTTGCAGTTCCGATAGCTAAGTACTATTATATAACCCTTGTTACAGTTTTCATCGGGCGAATTAGGCCGCCCATATTTGAGTGAAAGTGAAAACTATAGTTTCAAGAATATCTGATATCTGTTCTATCTTTGCTTTGGAAACATATAATAAAGACCAACTATAAAAAAGTGTGATGTGCTCAAATATGATAGTGATATGCCCAAACATGGTAGTGATATGACATCATCATGTTCATATATGGGCACATCACTCTTTTTTTCCACATACAGTTTGATAGTGTAGACAGAGTTAAACCTACCTAGTGTTTATTCGCCATGAAAACCTTTAATATAATATATAAACATTATTAAATTATATGTATATTATGCTATAATTATACATAATAATAATGTTTAAACTGCAAAGATGAGATACGCTGTACTGAACAAATATTTACAATGTATTTGAAAATGCCAACTTCTATTTACTAATGATTGGTAGGTAAGATAAAGCCTTAATATAACGTACAATTCGAAATTTCTTTAACACAACTATAAATATTGTTTTTTTAGACAATTATGGCAATTCCACCTTGTCAAATTTGCAAGATATCTTTAACCTCGCCAGCACATGCAGAGCAACATTATAGTGGAAAGACTCACCAAAAAAGGTTAAAGGTTGTGGAGAATTATAAAACAACTGGAAGTGACGTAAGCACAGACTATTGTAGAATCTGCAATGTGGCCTATAGCAGCGCCACACAACGACTAGATCACGAGAAGGGGCAGAGACATATTAACGCGCTTAAAGTAAAAGAAAACATTGAAGATGGCGTCATTCTTTACTGTGAATATTGCCAGGTTACTTTTACGGATATTTCACAAAAGACAGAACATTCCCTTAGTTCAAGGCATATAAGGAAAGCACAGAACCACCCAAACGAACAACCTAGGAATATGGACACCCCTCAAGTATTAATGGAAGAGGCACACGCGCAGGATAATATTGGACAGACAGAAAGTAGCGAGGATAGGGCCGATTCGTGATTTCAAAAGCATTGACATGAAAGGACAGTAACAATGATATATTTGGCATTGAAAACTTATCACTAACTCAAATAAATAAATAAAAATAAACAGTACGCTATTATTGTATAACGATCATTGAAAATAATATTTTAATTTGAAAAAAAAAATAACCAGTACTGTTAATAATATGCATTAACTCTGTTAAATTATTATAATAACATAATTAATATCGTATATTTATTATATTTTATGAAATTCGATATAATAATTGATTCAAATCGACTATGGAATTACATAGGTCTATATTGTAGAACTTTCATTCTTTTTGTTATAAATAACTAAATTTTGGTTCAAAATAAAACATTCTTCCTCACAGCTTATTCTTTGACACACCTTCATATCCACCCGATTATAGATGTCTCCAGTATATCGAGGTAATACAATATCACATGTGTTTCACATGTATATTAGACCTATATACTATAACTATGATACAGGCACCACAAATATTATAATGTGGAGATACATACTGATAATCGGTGACCATATCTTCTACTTTTAATTCGTTTTTTCTCGTTCGTGAGGGTAACTCACTTTTATTGCATGTGAACAGATAAAATAAAGATATATATAGATATTTTTAGTTTAAAAAGAAAAATAGAAGTTAATTTATTATTGTAATATACTATATGCCAATGATTATGTAAATATATTACCGTATATATGGGTAAGGTAAATCTTTTAAGACAAAAAATACTAAAAACTATACGGCCAGAAGAATATATTACTATAAAAAAAAAGTCCAGTAACTGTCTGTAACCAGTAACTACAACCACTTAAATGTTCTTATCTTTGTTAGTATGTAGTTTATAGTTTATAACTTTAGTTTATATAAACTGTTGTTTTCAGTTTTTTTTAAAGAGTTTTTATAACTGTTGAGATATTGGGCATTATGGACAATACTATACATTGAAAAGATTATGGAAATCAATAAAGAAGGAATCCACTGAAGGAAATAATAATTTGTTTGTTGTTTTTTTACACTTGTCATTGGAATTTCCAAAGTCGATACTCAATCAACTCTAGGCCTACTTGTACATAATCGGGGACAGTACGATAAGGGACGTGAAACCATTTTAAAGATCTCTTGGTTAGTTGACAATTTTCTAAATGTCGCCCTCTATAACATTCTGTTACAGGACTCTGTTACTCTGTTACAGGACTCTCAGGAGATCTGTAGGAGTTTTGAACTGCAATTGAAATGTTGAAATCGTATACATTATAAGTTCACAAATATTGTATTAAAAATGTATTTAACCTTTCTGCAATACTTAAATCTGTGAAGAAAAATTATTTTAGACACAATCAATCCACACATTAGACCTGGGTGAATGTAGTCTACTAACTAGGTACAAGCCTATTAAAACGTTACGTCATTCTGTTCTTATCTATCACTAATTTATAAATAACAAATTAAATATTATCAATGAAAAATTCCACACTAAAATCATATTAAAAACAAATCAAAAAGTATTGTACCGTACTGTATTGTGATAAAACAGTTCAGGCTGTATGCGTACCAACCGGAAGCGCGAACCGGAAAAGCGTATTGTTACGCGAGCAAAGTAGGTCAAGTTCGGAAATACGCGAAGGTTACGCGCACACGCACGCGCTCCAGGGATTATAAAAACAATGATACGGGAAATTCCCTTTTATTATTTTCAGTACTGTATAATAGGCCTACCATATTAAATAAAATAAAAATAAGAATCTAATTAAATCCTCATAATTGAAATTCATGAAATATTACTGATATAAAATGTATATATAAAATCATTTTAAAATAGAAAATTAAATTAAAGTACTATTTTTTTCTTTTAAATTTTCTTATAACTGGCACACAATAGGCCCTAATAATAATATATGGCCTAGGCCTACACTCATTTTTTTATCACGATTTAATTACATAATTGAATTTACTCAGTCAAAATGGAGCCTTACTTCATATAGTGACAGTGCTAGTTAGTGATATAGTATGTGACACAATGAATTATATGTTTTCTTTTACAAATGCATGTTTACAGTAGGCCTATAATATTAATTTCTAGCAAATAGTAGTTCATACCACTTTTTCCCGCCGTGAATTCAGTGACCATTCGTACTTCAGTAGCAAAATTCTGCGAAAACAAAATCGTTCCCCACCCAATAACAAAGGTAGGCCATTTAATGACAGCAGCCAATCAAAAACGTGTATACAATTATGTCATTTGCCGTTGACCAATCAGGGTTGTCTCTTTAAATGCCACTAACCTTTTGTCCTATCTAACGGTCGTAGTAGATTCCATTTTTACTATCATGGACCTGTCTGTTGAAAATAATAGTCTCCGATTCTTTATTCGTTTTGCTATCAGAATGAGCTGGAATTTATAATCAAGTTTATTGAAATAATCTGAATTATATTGTGCAGCTGTTGGTAGGTGGAAATTATTATAATATCATATGGATTTGTAGAAATTTGACGTAGTATTTTAACGTGTTCTGTTTACACTCGCTGGGAAATTTTGAAAAAAATACTCCCGACTACTCACTCAGCTGTTTCCGAATCCAGGCCCCCTACGAACTGTACGCGAATATTCAAAATGGAGTATTATGATTCTCAAATGAGCGATGTTTTTGACGCTGAGGTAAGGACTGAAATGGATCAAATATTAAATTCAGCTCAGTTAAATACTACATCAGCAACCACAGAACTTCATTTTAATGGAACGGTGGATTCTGTTGTTGATCTATGCAACTCAAATGATGTTGGAAGCGACTCAACGGAACTGATCAACTTTTCTTGGTTGCAAAACGGAATGAACGGTTCTTCAAACAGTTTAGATTTTTCGCAGCTTTCTTCAGCCATCGATACCCATAATTTATTAGTAAATCCACAAACAGGTTCGCCTATATCTCTGGATTTTCTTGTAGCTCAACAACAGCAGCAACAACAACAATCCCAACCACAACAACAGCATCAAACTGTACGCAGAGCATTGGAAGCACAGAATTATGCTCAGCAACAAGCAAGTCAACAAATTCTCAACAGCCAAGTTCCTTATCAACTACAGCAACATTTTATTCAAAATTCAAACATTCATGTAATCCAAAACGGCACGGTGCAAACGGTGAAGCATACAAAGATCGAACCGCAACCCTCGGATATAAATTCACAAGAAAAAGTTTATCCAAAACCAGCGTATTCGTACAGTTGTTTGATAACTATGGCACTAAAAAATAGTAAAACCGGATGTTTACCTGTTAGTGAAATATATGCATTTATGTGGTGAGTATTTAGGTTAAATTTGTAAATGAAATATATTTATGTATGTATTTTTTTTCTGTTTCAAATTGTAAAAATTGTATTTACATAACTGTGTTTGTCTAATAATAATTTTATCTTGCATGTATTATTTTATTCGTTCATTCGACATGAAGTAGGCGTAAAGTAAAACTCTCACAATATTAATGACATATTTTCATTTTGAAAAATGTTGCATCCAATTTATTTTCAGCTCCTAAAATCTGAGACCATTGTTTTCCAGTTTATGTCTGGTTTAGGGAAATACCCTGATGATGTCATTGAGTGACATGTAAAATCAATACATAAAATATGTTTGTGATGTGTGTCATCCAAACTGATTTTAAAATTTCATCATGAAAAATATTGAAATTCCTGTCAAATTACCAAATTTTAATATAACAAAATTTGAAATTTTGAACCATAACACCCTCTACTTTCAACAATGACAAAAAGGGAATTCCCCTTTATAATTTATTCTTGTTCAACTGATTTGGTTGGATAAGGTTTAGCACACAAATTCATGACTGGTTTATTATAATTATTATACTATAAATACTGTGTAGAGAGGTTTAGATTTAAATGGTCATCTTTTAATTAAATTTTGGTCAGGAAGCAATATCAATTTAATAATAACCACACCCCTCACAATCAATTTACTATGAAATGAAATATGAATTATTAATAATTCTGTACACAATAGATAATAAAAAAAATATTGATTAATATTTGATTTTTTCTTACAGTGAGAATTTTCCTTACTTTAAAACAGCACCTGACGGATGGAAGGTTTGTGCTTAAATTTCATTTTTTCCCCCAATTTTTTTTCATTTTCTTAAAATATGAATTTTCAATTAATTATTTTAATAATAAATATGTAATTAAAATTACATATTTCTTGACAGTATAATACATTTAGGGTCTATTTCTATTGAAAAATCCCAAACGGTTTTATAAAAAACAGTATTTGTTGATTAATTGGGGTTTCCCTTGGTTCTTTTTAAGTGGACCCATTTCTGTTGGCAAGAAAATATAGTTTGCCCTTGTTTTTTTTGTTTGGAAATAGTGTTTATAACAAAAACTCTCTCACTTTAATATTTTCTTAGTTTTTCAACATTGTAATTTTGTTTCCTTGAAGTAAAAATATTTTCTATAAAATGGGATGTGTTTAAAATGTTACCAAACCTAACAATTAAAGATACTAAACAAATTGCAGTACAAAAGAAACAGGTGAAATATCACACGAGCATTGTTCACTCAATGTGTGACAGGTGTGACACTACAGTTATATTGTTTTATAAAACACATTTAACAACAAAAGATCACTTAAATATTGTCATACTAATCACATCTGTATGTTCCACCCATCTACAAATGTCATCTTACCCCCTACACACATATTACTATGTCGACATGGACTGTATACCACCCTCCCATCCCCCTTCCAAAACAAATTAAAAACATACTGTACTCCAAATAGGATCGTGAAATTAGTATAATTAGGATTTTATTTAAATTACAGTAACAATCAATTTTTAACAAGCAGCAACTACTTTGAAAAATATTTTGTATTAAAAATATTTTTTTTTTATTGATTAAAAAAATATTTACAACAATGACATGTTCTCCAGGACAAGTGTACAAATATAGTGATGTATGAGGTATTGAATTGTTGGCAATGTAAACAATAGTATTAATGCGTGTTAATAAAGTCATTAACCCAATTAGCCAGGAGCTGATATAAAGGCTGTACTATTAAAGGTCAATTCTTGCATCTGTCTATTTATTTATTGTCACTTTGTTGACAATATTATTTTTGCTTGTTCCGACTAAATTTAAGTAATACATTAACTGTATACATTTTATAGAAAAAAATTAAATAATAAATACGCTGTGAACAGTTAGTAAGATTACTAGGTTTGTTTGTTCATAACAAAGCATGTGCAAACACAAGTTGAAATGCACCCTTGTTTTTCTTGAAATTCTATTTTAAATTTTAATGTTTTTCTCAAATTTTTGGCTGACAATTTTAACAACCATCCAATCCCAGTAGCTTTGTTAGGGATGCATAGGGCCCTCTATAAATAAAATAATTAAATATATAAAAAATAAATACTGCTATATTATACAGTAACATTTATATGTGTAGTAATAATTCATAAAATTGTTTATTTTGATATTGTTTTCATAATACATTGTATTATATGCAGGATGTATTGAAATTTTATCCATCCTATAAAAACAACAGTATTTGCCATGTCTCTCTCTCTTCGATATTACTATAAATACAGCCTTCTTAATGAATTATTTTGAGTAGTAACGGAAATAGACAAATATACTACATTGAACACAATCTAGAATTACATATTGTATTTAGGGAAATGAAAATTATGTGCTGGAACATAGCCATGACTACTGAAAACTGTTAATGATCAAAATAGAATAAATGAAACAAATAATATCTGAAAATTTAAGTAATTTATATTACTTCATATTTACTTGGAACATTTTCATTTAAATAATTTGATTAATCTGAATTTGAAAATAGAAAATACTTAGTAGTAATTGTGTTTACAAATTTTTAATTTTAATTAAAATCAACAGTACTATTTGAAATTGTTTATTTAAATTATTATTATTATCTAAAGTGTATGTTACCATTATGTCTTATTTCTTAATTCAGATAAATTATGGCTCATTATAAACTAACTCCTTACATTTTTCATTCATAATATATTATAATTTCTTTGATTAATAACTTGGTTTTAAACATTCTTAGTATCCATATTTGTAAAGGAAAAATATTAAAATTACTAGCATAAACTTGATTACTATAATAATTTGGTAGTTAGACTAAAGTAGATTATATGAGAGGAAATCCTTTCTTGTGTCAACTTTATTCCCAATGTCATTGTATTGTCAACAATAGCCATATTTAATGGATAAATTAATGTGGAAATGTCTTATCAATATTCCATGCATATGCCATATTTTTATTATTATTGTATGTAGTAATTATTTTTTATAGACATGTCATAAAAATAAATGTTATCTGATATTAATATGCTCGGGCGGGTGTATTGAGAAAATTGCTGATTAAAAAAACAATTAAAACCATCATAGACTTTCAATTGGTAATAATGTGTCATTATTGACTGATTGGTTCCACCCACAAATAAGTCTTTGTCGTAAAATTACTAATTTTAACCACTCCTTCCCTTCCCTAATTTTCTTTTATTCTTAACTCATCTACATCTCTTAACAATAGATGATTCAACCCTTTGTTCACTGGCCTATGGAATGTTCCACTGACTGAAGGTTGAAAAACAAAAAAAACCTATAATTATATCAATCACCTTTGACCTAATCCAGGTGCCTGTTGCTGATTGGTCAAATCCCATGTGAGCTATGACTCATTTAATGATATCATGCAAATATAGCTTTCTGATTGGTTAAAATGTATTCTTCCATAATAACACCTGCTCCTATTATTTTGTTATTGATCTATATTTGTGTTCAGTGATCCGTATCATGTGTAGTAAAAAATAGTAAAACAAGTGCATTGTCGTCGTTGTACAGTAGTATATGTAGATTAAGGTCTGCATGATTCATGAAAAAGTCATAGCAAATTCATTAATTATGATAATGTATAAAAAATAAGAATCTATAATATAATGGAAATTTTGGTACAGTACATTCAACTTATGTTTTGTATTAAAATGACTAAAAGTTATTATTTAAATGTAAATAAATAAATGTACAATAATTTTGTATTATTTACCTATAAATAATAAAATAAAAACAGTAATTTAATATATATACAGTATAAGTCTGCTCTAAGCAGGGATATAGGTATAGGGGTGGGGTTAAAACAATTAAGGGATGAATGATAACAAAATAAAACAGTACATCACATACTACTATTTAAATATCCAGATGATTTCTTGGGGAAATTTAGCTGGGTGGAAGGCCTTAAAATAAACTTTAGGTGGATGATTACTCCTACATGTACTTTGCTGAATATTTGTCACACTATAATTTTACCCTGAATTAAACCAAGCCTAGTAGTGCATGATGGAAATTGGTGTAATTTATCCCTAACTACCGGAAACATAGAGTATGGTGGGTTTGCTAACCCAGAACACATCATTATTAATTATAGAAAACATATCAGTTATGAAAAATGATAAAACCAGGTGTGAACACAACGATCTATTGAGTTTAACCAACCAGAAAACATGCATCAATATTTAAACAAGGGAATATAGCATCAATTAATCAACATTATTCTTATTCATTGATTTTATGATAATTCTAATTCTTATAACCTCAAGAATAATTAATTATTGAAGATGGATAATAAAAATAGAAAATTATTTTTGACTACATAATGAATTATTATTTTAATAATTAATTAAATATAATATAAGGCTCTAGGATATTCTGTGAAATGATAATATTACTAATTTGTGGGAAAAATAGCTAAAGCTTGAGACATGAAATTCATTTGTTTCTACTGTATTACTAAATACATAAAAGTAGGGCAGCCCGATTACATTTCATAACAACTGCAACTCTCTAAATAAAAGTTGTAGTAGGATGCTTATTGTAATAACAGTGTTTATACTTTAGGCCCTCCGGCATTTGACCTTGTATAGCAATACTGACCATTAGGAGTGTGCCTTCCATTCATATACAACAAATTCATTCAATATTCATTGAGTTCTATTACCATTGACTATTGTGAAACTTTATGAATGGACTGTTATTAATGGAAGGTTATTCCATTTATTAATAGGGAAAACAAACCTTCAATGAATATTTAATAGACTGGGTTGAAGAAATTGGGTGATCCCATCATGTATAGAGCTTCTTAAATTGCTTTATCTGACTAATGACAACAAACTTACTAAGCACAATCACATCAATAATAAATTCTGTTTTTTTTTTCCTTTAGAATTCTGTAAGACATAATTTGTCCCTCAATAAATGTTTTGCCAAGATTGAGAAACCACAAAGCAGCTCAGGTTCCAGTAGGAAGGGGTGTCTATGGGCCTTGAATCCAGATAAAGTTGCCAAGATGGAGGAAGAGGTATCAAAATGGACCAAGAAAGACCCAGCTGGAATCCGTCGTGCCATGGCCTGTCCAGGTTGGTTTACACTTTTACAGTAACTTTGAAGTCTGACTGAATTATTATGGACCAATTGCCTGTGTTCGAGTTAAGCACAAAATCACTTGATTCTGAAAAAGGCAAACCCTGTATTCCATCCCAGTTCCAAACTTTTTACAGGGGTGGTTTTATTCCGATTTCCTCCAAAGTGGTGCAATCCCAGCACACTGGACTTTAAATGAAGAAGTTACATATCTGTGGCCCATTCTTAAATTATATGAAGGTACATAGTTGTAATTATTTAACATTGTTAATTAGTTAAATTCTGAATACTAAATTTCTGAATACTAAATTGTTGAACTTGCCTTTATAGAGGATCTACCTAGCATAGAAAATGGAACGAAAGGTCTTCCCGGCGCTTCTCCTAATAAGCCTAAACTAATGTCCAAACCAAGAAACAACAGCAGTGATACGGTCATAATGTCCACTCCTGAAATGACCACTACGTGTGCTCCAGCCATAACAACTCTTGCCAATGACTATTTGACCACGGATATTCTGTCTTTGGATACTCATTTGGATCTTGGATATAATGTAAGTTTATCCTATTATTTACTCTTTAAGTACACTCTACTCTCAATAGTAATATCAGCAGTATACATTTTCATCAATTTCAGATTGGATATTAAAGTGTAAAGTATAGTTTTATTAGATTTAAACATCATTACTTGTAGATATAAGAACAGCAGCATATGATGGGTTTAGTTACTGTATATCTACTATATAATAGTAATATCAGGGGTGTACATTTTCATCCATTTCAGATGTTTTTAATCTTGTAAATCACACAAACATTTTAGTGTTGTGTTTAGTTAACACCTAATTATGCCCAGTTCCAGTTAAACTTTTTCTTATGTGTTCACCCCCCTAAAATATAGACAATATTCAATGCTGAAATGTATTATTTTAACGATACATTTATTTTTTAATGATGTTACAGGACAACATCTTGGACAACATGAACTACGACACATTGAGCATGGAACTGCCAGTAACGTCAGCGTACCCCGTCAGTCTAACCGCCGCTTTCCTCGACGCATCCCCTGTCAAGGACACCTCACATGGTCTACACAGTGGACTCGACTCACAGTATTCATTCAGTAGCCCTAGTAGGCCATCGGTCACTGCTTACATGTGACAATGAAGGCACTGGTCTAATTAAGGACCGATAATTTAACCAAAGAATCTCTGATTACCAACTCAAAATCGGACTCATGCAAACATATTTAGGTTTAGCTTTGGTTTTAAGAAACAAAACAATCGGAAGATTTTATTTCTTTTTGGTTCTCAAATGTACAGTAAATCACTTTGTTGAATTTTATCATTTAAAGCACTGTCCTTTTTCTTGTTTGAGTAATAATAAAAAAGATAAATAACAAATACTTTTATTCAGTAAAGATACTGTTAGTTTCAAATATTTCAATGTCATTAAAAAGTATAAACTCTTTCAAAACCAGATGCCAAACAAAACAAGAAAATCAAACTCCACAAAAAACCAGAAACGTTCGTAAAGCCAGATGCCCAGCAAACTGAAAAATCTACAAGCATAACAACAGACTTAACAAAGTGGAGAAATCATCCCAAAACTATTATTTTACAATCAGAAAACATTCTGAAATGAAGTGAGACTTTCTGAAAAGTCAAGATATCGAAATGAAAAACATATTTATTTCAGAACCAGCTGAAGCATTCTGTTCTGTTTTTGGCAAATTTACTATTCTTGTTTCTTTCTCTAAATTAGTCTTTCCTCAATTTTGAATGGTAAACTAATTTTGTGGGGGTGAGATGTGTTAAGACAATTCAAACTGAAAAAAAGTATATTTTTGTAGTAGGGAAGAAGAGTATGGGAAAGGACAGTCATAAATAATTGGATATTAAAGACTAAAGGATAGTTTATACTAGATTTAAACAGCACTACTTACCAGCATATGCTGGGTTTAGTTAACTTTTCAAATACTGCTCAAATATAAATTAATATTGCAATAAATATAAGTGTTTATATTTAGTTTCCTACAAAATACCTTGTAAATAATCACAATTTGAATCATGTTTAGCATTTAACAATCTTTCAAAACATTCCTTAGACAGTGATATGACGGAGGGGGTCCAAGGTATGTTGTAAGGGCTACATCATTTATGGTACAGTACCTGAATATATCATCTGTGTTAAAACTAAACATCTCTACACTACGGCAACTGTCATGTGCCTTCTAATGCTCTGTCTACACTATCAAACTAGTTTGAAAAAAAAAAGTTTTATTTGCCCAAATATGGTGGTGATACGCCAAAAGATGGTAGTGATATGACATCATCATATCCATATATGGGCATGTCACATAAAGTTTCATAGTGTAGACAGAGCTTAAGGCCTTTTGTTATACCACTCTGTGGAGTGGTACATAAAGGATCCCCTTTATGACGGTTACATCGTTTAGGCCATCAGTTAAATTGGCTGGCTGTAAACGATATTCTTCATTATTCCACTACGGTGTGGTCAAAGTGTTAGAGAATCATGATCAGGGTGTCCCTTCTCACCAAAAATATTACCCTGGACCCTTTGTTGTACCACTGCGACAGTGGGTGTGTTTAATACAGTGATTGTTTGGAACCTGGACAGCACCCTGTTGTAATTAGCAAATTGGATAGTACTACGTGTATATCATCTATGCATTTTGGTGTAGAATTTTGTGAAATTCAGAATTTTAAATTAAACCTGGCAAAATTACCTAGACACTGACAGTATTGTACAGATTTCAGGTTTTACAATTGAAAACTACAGTACAAGAAAATAACTAAAGCAAATTTAATACTAGTATTTTAATTTATAATGAAATCTGTATTCTTACCTCTCATACTTGTACCAATAATTAACTTAATAATATTTATTACGGTGATTCTTCAATAATTAACTTAATATTTATTAAGGTGATTCTTGGCCCATGGTTACCTGTTGGCATTAATTCTGTTCTGTATAAACTTTAATTCCAGGCACAACTTATTATTTAAATCCATTTTCCCACATAAGTAAAATTATTATTTTATGTTTGCATTTAAATTACTTGAATAAAAACAATTTTGTAATAATAAAAATTGTTATTTTGTTATTCATACTGTATACCATAGTCACAAATAATCTTAAAATAGAATTTATTATAAGAATACCCTTTGAACAAATTCTATGGTACTCAGGATGCAAGAAGTATGTTAATAATAAAAATATAATGATTTATATTTGTGTGTGAGTGAAACTGTAAATATTATAGACATGCTGTAAATAATAAATTAGAGAGCGTACAAATCTATTGTAATAACCTGATTATATAGTCACTCTACTACAAATCTATGTGTGTAGGTAAATATTGATTCATTATGTATTATAAATCATAAGTAGTAATAATTCATATTTCTTTAATCAATGAGTTATGACATGTTGAAGTGTTGCTCATCAAAGCAGAAGATATGATTTTTACATAGATTTTTAAATATTAGGTAAATATCAATATGGATTATTATCAAAATGCTATTGTGAACACAGTTGATACAGAGAGTGAATGTAAGGTCTGGGAAAAATATATTTTTTCATTTGACACTAAAGCTCTGTCTACACTATCAAACTTTATGTGACAAAAAAGTGTGATGTTCCCAAATGATAGTGATATACCCAAATATGGTAGTAATATGACATGTCCATATTTGGGCACATCACATTTTTTTGTCACATAAAGTTTGATAGTGCTTGAGAATGAGCCAATGGTAATTATGTCCCTTTATCTCCACCAGTTGCCAATGCTGCCAGTCAAGTATATATATATATGGATGAAGAGTTACTTACCCCGAATGTCCCCCCCCCCCATCCCCCAGTAGGTTCAATCCAATTATATTAAATATATAGTGTACTAAATGCTGTATTGAACTGTACATAAATAAATTAATACCATAATAGATAAATCTATTTATATTTGACATGTATATAGAACTTTCATACCTGTCAAATATATTTTACAATTAAAAATTAGAATGAGATTTCTCTAATTGAAATGTTCTTCCACATTTCTATTTTAGTATAAATCCATTGTATGGTTATATAGAAATATAATAATGGTAGTAGAGAGTGGAAACATATAGCACAATATGTATTTTAATATTGCACATAATAAAACATGAAACAGTACACATATTTGGTGCTTTGGTACATAGTATTCAAAATCTTGTTACTTTTCCTTGAAATACATATCTTTTATGTAAATTATTAAAATTACTAGGTGTATGAATTAGAGATCGTGTGACATGAATATTGGGTTATACCTCAAATAATTGGTAAAAACATTATAATGTTGAGTGCTAATATATTGGATGAAATATTACAATATTGTATATGCTTTTTATAACACTTTATTTATGTTTTTTTTTGTAAATTACCATTGAGGTTTCTGTGATAAAAGTACATTTTTAATGACTAATTTAGAAAGTTTTGTGAATCTTGAATAAATAATGTATTGTGGAATTCTCACAGTTTTTTGTGAAAAATAGTTAGGTGGACATATCACAGAATTTTTGAAATGAAAGAACAAAATTTAATCATGTTTTAAGAAGTATCTAAGATTATGACATTAACGCCAGTTTTAAAATTTGTACAAAGATTTTTTATACGAAATAAAATAATGAATTCCTAAAATTATATAGATTATTGACAATGAAATAAAAAAATGAATTAACTAAATTAAATATGTATTTTTTAGGGCTTTTATGTCACAGGTCTTTCTGAGAGGATAACAGTGTTTGTTAGGCTTACAAACCCCTGGGACTGGTCCCTGATGGGTACAGTCTTAATTTGTGGCAATGTACAATATATCTACAGCATGTAATGCATTTAATGTTCAGTATTATACCTAATTTGTTTACTCTTATTAATCAAATTCTGTAGATTCAATGTATGGTCTAGGATTAAGATACTATCTTGATACTATCTTAATCCCAGACCAAAATAAAGACTACCCCTCCCATTGTACGGATGTAGAAAGCCCTAATACCATGTTAATGGCTAAAATGCTGCCCAATCATAACTCAAATAGTATACTTTATTTTGATTATGTAATTGTTCATACTATATCAAAATTGTCTTTTAAACTGCTATGTTAATTTCTAAAACGCCTTTAACATTATATTAATGTATTTAATTCTGTTATGTGTTTGTACTATTTGTATGTAGATTGTAATATTCAGTAATTGGTAAGTCCAGACAAGTAAACTCAATGTATACATTTTTTTTATCTTAGATTTTGTTGTATATGATTATTGTGTATAGTTACAAATGAAGCATTTGATGTAGAAGTGTTGTTTTTTATACGTGCTGAGTGGGGATGCAACTTTTATATAGATCATTCTCATATGTTTTTTTTTCTACCTTGAGATCATGAAGGAAACAAATAAAAATCATATTTCTGCTTCAAAAACTAATTGTCTTTTTTGTGGGTACCAATTGGCGTATTTGATTGAGACTTTCCAGCGAAAATACCGGGTTTTCCCCAATTCGTTAACGGATTCTGGTAAAAACAGAAAAACAATTAATGCAGCAACTAGCCAATTGTCAGGCTAGGCCTATAGCTAGTGTATGATGTTGGTACTGTTTACCAGCTAGGCCTACAAACCTAAGCCTAGCTAGGCCTAAAGACCGCCCACGATGGAACATTCACCACAAGCTAGGTAGTGTATTGTTTCTCTCTTTTTATCAGAATTTACTATAAAACATACATTTACATTTTAAAATAAAAACGTCAACAATTATAGGGAATGGGGCTTTAACAATAATTATTCAAATGAAGTACCACCACAAGTAAAGATTTTGGGTGAGGGTTACTGAGTTGATACACCATACTGCTTATAAATAACCAAGTAAAATCTCCCCAGGAAATCCATTGACTTAGTTCTGAGATGGAAATTCCACATAGCTAGTTCCAAAGAACTAGTGGGGTGGGAATTCCACTGAACTAGTTATAGTTAGGTGGAAATTTCAACGACAACAGCGAACAGGTGCTCTTGCAAAAACTAACTTGGACAAAAAACAAAATTGTATTTTATATAACTGTATACAAATTTGTTCTGGTTATAATCCGTTTAATAAATATTCTTTGTAACTCAGAAATACTACACAGATATGAACTATGCATCTAACACCTAATACAAATCCTATACTGTACATCTACTGTATCTAGGAGCACAGCATTGCGTTCATGTTAAGTTAGATTGACTATAGAAGACATGATATGAAGATGGTGTGGAAAACAATACAATTATTATATAAATATATGGTATATAAATAAGGAAGTAACATGATGCCAGTGAAATGTGATAAAGACTTTAATAAAACAAAAATAAACAATGCAAGATTAAATGTAGAATAAATATAGACAAAATATAACTGTTATTCTATAATAAAGGATAAAAATAATCAAGAGCAAAATTGGAAATCATAATGGATAAGTGGAGCGGTTACACTAGCAAACTAGTTTGACAAAAAAAGTGTGATGTGCCCAAATATGGTAGTGATATGACATCATCATCTCCATATATGGGCACATCATATTATTTGATAGTGTAGACAGAGTTTTAAGCAAGATTCTTATAGTAAAAAAGTTACTAAATAATTTATATTGGTAATATATAAATAATATATGGAAGATTGATTGCTATAATCCTGGAGTAAATATATATGGAAGATATAATAATGCACCAATATGATAGTAAACACACTCTTTTAATAAATAATTTATGGTATGATATAGTAAAATTATTGTAGAAAGAGGTAGAAGATATAGCAACCTTTTTGAAATCTACTGTATATTATCTGAGGCAACAATCGTCTCAGATATTAAATAATTACTTTAATGTACAAACAAGGGAAAATAGGGACTCCACTTGTTTTGTGCGTTATTACAGTATCTTCATCTGAACTGTACAGTGATGAGCTCTCCTTTTGTTTTATCTTCATTCTGTTGTATGCCAAGTCGGCGTTCCTGCGACTTTGGTATTTTTGACCAATCTATTGTAGAGTACTGCATCACTGAACGCCTCAATGCACGGTCACCTTTGGAGGTGTCGCTAAGGTCATCTTCACTAATGAAAAAAATGTTAAAATAATTAATTTAGTAATTGATAATTATGTGGGATAATAAGATATGTTTTATTTGGTTTAAGATTAATAGCCTAATCTTGCCTAATATTCATAAATAAAATATATAAAAGTAGTCAAATATAAAGATTGCAAATCATAGTCAAGCTGGTAAAAACAGCAAAATAACAACTACAGTACTATAGTTAAGTTGGCAAAATTATCTTGTAAAGTAAAAACCGTAGACAAATTTAACCTCAAGATATTTATAAAAGGGTGAGAAAATATACTTTGATTTGAAAAATCACAAATAGGCAGTTAAAATAATGACCATTAAAATACTACTACTTTTACTAACACTTTTTCACGATTATCCCATGTTTCATCATGCAACATTTTCATTCCGCCGTGTGATGATAAGCCTGTGTTAGCCTGAGGTCTTGGAGGGCCTAGAGGCCATCGGCGTCCAAATGAGATGGTGTCTAGAAGAGCTTGACGATTTTGGTTGTAGTAACGAGCTGCAGTATCACGCTCTAGTTTCAACACCTCTAAAAGGTAAACAAATAGAGGTAAACGAATAAATGGAAATATTTGCTGGAAAAGTATTCATTGCCAAACTGCATCAGATCTAAAAGGCCCTCCCCTAAAATCTACTATAGACACAATTTCTCTTACACATAGCCTTAAGCTCTGTCTACCCTATCAAACTAGTGTGATGATGATGTCATGGTGATGGGCACATCACACTTTTTTTTGTCAAACTAGTTTGATAGTGTAGACAGAGCTTTATTGATATTATTGAACCTTATATGTTATCAATCAAAGTTCTTCATTTTTTCTTATGAAGATATACTTTTGACTTACCGGTTCTATCAAGGAGTTGTAGAGATGGGACATAGTGTATAACATAAAATCTGTATTCAGGCTCTTGTGCAACAGGGTTTCCTGACAAATCTATAATAAACAATATAAGATAAATTTTATTACTTAAAAGGAATGTGGATATGGTACTTAACTTAAGGTAAAACCCCACATAAAATTCTATGTTTTCAATTTAAGCTTTCCATAAGAAGATTACTTATTGAAAAAGCGCTATAGTGATAAATTAGCATGTGAAAGTGTTGTAACTTGGTAAGATTATCGCAAGAAATATTTATGTTCCACTTGTTAGTGTTACATATGGTATGTACAGTATGTAATTGTGTATTATGAAGTTTGTCTATATACAGTATACAAAGTTCACTTAGTATATTATCTACAATGGGGTTTATTTAACAAACAAGTTTATTTACTTGATTGTTCACGTATCCAATCAGTTATGTCTTAATGTTAATGTGAATTTATATGTGCTTTTATCAATCAGCAGATTGTCCCAAAGAACTTAAAATAAAAACTGACAGATTGAATTACAATAAACTAAAAAGGTGGGTTTTTTAAAGAATTTTGAAAAGTTTGATAGAAGATGATGCTTAAATGGAATTGGGAAGGTTGTTTAGGAGCTACAACTGTAAAGGCACAATACCATAGTGTAGTCTTCAGGCGACTAGAGGTGGAGCAAAAAGTACAATCATATATACTAGTAGTCAACCTAAGAGATCTTTTAAAGACTGACGTCTATTTAAACTTATTCGTTCTAAAGCTCTGTCTACACTATCAAACTAGTTTGACAAAAAAGTGTGATGTGCCCATATATGGTAGTGATATACCCAAATATACATATATGGACATAATGATATGACATCATCATGTCCATATATGGGCACATAAAGTTTGATAGTGTAGACAGAGCTTTATAATTTAGCTGCAACTCACTTAACACTCTAAGGTTCTGCATTGCCTTGAATTCCTTCACAGTCTGTTCTAACTTTGTCAACTGGTTGTTCTGCATCATAATGGTGTGAAGGCATGTCAGATGTCCTAGAGCGCCACTGATATCAACAAGTTCATTGTCCTGCAGGTAAAGTTCAGTCATATGGTAGTTTTTAGTTAGACAGGTGATGTGACGTAAACGATTACCATTCAACCATAAGTATTTCAGATTCTTGAATTGTGATAAATCACCATCTTCAGCTAACTTCCTAGATGTACAGAAGAAGATATTATTTGTGTGTTAATTTTCAGAAAGTTTTTTTGAAGATAAATACATTTTAAATCAAACTTTATTTCAGGTACAATAAGTAATCACTTTTATTTCAGTAGTAATCAGTTTTGAAATACTTATACATTCTACAATATGTTGGACTGTGGAATCAACAAAAAATAATAACTATATTTGTGTATGATAATATAAATTACCTATTAGCCATATAGAGCTGTGTAACATCCTGGTCTTTTCGTATGCCCTGTGACCTCATTTGCTCCTCTATCACCTGTAATAAATATCAACAAATAATTATTTATTATATAAAATGTCATTTTAATAATACTACTTATTTAATTTTAGGGTACCTCTAGGCCTAGCCACTATACTACTATGGTACAGTTAGACTATTAGTAAATAGGCCTGCTACTCTATGACCATTATTATAAACAATATTAAGACTACTTAGGCCTAGCTAGTAGTTAGACAGGTTCGCTAGTACTCTACATAGGCCTAGGCCTAGTAGGCCTCCGTCTGTACCTGGGTTGGTAGCTAGCTAGGTCTAATATTGTGTAGAACTGTAGGCGGGCCTATATTTATATACAGTATTAGTATGGCCTCTACTCTAATTCAATGCTTAAAATACATACATACAGAAATTGCATTACCTTTTCAACTTCCACCATGATTGCCACACGGCGTTATCAAATTCTTTCAATCAAAATATCACATTTTAAATCACGAAAATCACAGCAAGAAAATCGTTTGTTGTCTGTTGCTTGACAGCGTGCAAACAATAACAAAGTTTTGTAGAGGGCGCTATAATGATTTTGTGTAACTTTTTGATGCTGTTCACAATATTATTATTATAACCAAAAATATAGTCAAACATTCTTTTAAATTAATATCAACTGAAATAATTACCTTTTAATTAACTTATTGCACACAAATTTTAAAGTAAATAACATTTTGTTCTAATATATATATATAATAAGTATACTAATTTCTATTTATATATTTTGTTCATCGTAAAAATACACTGTTTTATTTTTCTAAGTTGCATTGTTGTTGTAAGTTTTATTTTCTAATTTTGGTCTCTATTAGAATAAATTATTCATGAGGTAATGGACACATGTATCAATAAACAAACCATAATTTATATATATTATCAATAATTTAAAAAATTGTGACAAATCTTGAAACTTCATTTTCACATTTTGTTTATAAAGTGCTTGATATCTATAATTTAAAAATCTATTAATTCAAAATATAATTTTCAGTACAAAACATAAATCAATTTATAATAAAATTAGCAAGCAATTTTTTAGCATATTCATATAGTAGCAATTTGCATATTTGTGTAAAGCGCAGGTGGTACTGAGCGGGAGTATGGTATTTTAGACTCACTGCCCACCCAACATAAAATCCTATGATATTAGGTCGCTGTAGATAAGTTTGCCAGAATGGTAGAAAGTATATTATCTTAATCTATTTAACCGTAAATAAGTACAGTGCGCCTGCGAGTCTGCTGCCAAAGTTACTACCCACTGCCGATACGACCAGCGCTGTAGAGTTCTGTAAAGTAACAATCATCAAATTAGCAGAAAATCCTGCAGCATAGTACCACAATAAAAAGGAAATTGTTTCACTAGGTAGATTCACATTAACTTTTAATAATGGTTCTACTTATCATGATCAAGCTTGTCATTTTATGAAAACCTAAATGATCAAATAGCTAATCAACCTAAAGCTCTGTCTACATTATCAAACTATTTTGACAAGTGCCTAAATATGGTAGTGATATAACATCATCATGTTCATATATGGCACATAACATTTTTGTCACATAAAGTATGATAGTGTGGACAGAGCTTTTGTTAATCACCCTAACATGATCTAGTGGAGCACGTTGAAGAAACATGATTAACCCATGTAGCTTAACCTATTAATTAATTTATAATTTTTAATAAGAAGTATTTCATATAGCTATACTGGCCCAAGTTCCATGTAAGAAGACAATTACATAATTTCTATGTGAAATCACAGTATTTTAAATAAATGCAACTAATAAGGGGGTAAGTAAGACATGCACTGAAAAGGCAAAGTGATATAACAGCACAGAATCAACTGGAAAAAGCTGTGAATACAAAATAATTGTGTGTGCATACATGTGAAGTTGTTAAGTGTTATTTTTATTTTCAAAATTTAACTTACTTGTATTTTCCAGCTTCCAATTCCTTTACCAAAATGAGATCCTCTCTAAAAATAAATATTACAGTATTATTATAGTATATTACAGTATTAATACAGTATTATTACAGTATAAATAATCAACTTTTAACATCCACATCATATTATAGGTAAGATGATAATTCTATTAACTATTGTGGTGCAGCCCCCGCCGCTTACCTGGGCTCAAATCTAACCCTTAGCTCAGTGGTCTAGAGGTATGAAAGCCAGGTTGGTGATCTGGAGGTCATGGGTTCGAGCCCACCAAAGAATTACTTGAACATTTTTAGCAGGTGTTCCTAATATACTTAGTATAACGTACAAAAAGAATAGGGAAACATCTGACCAATTACATATTATCAGTATTAATGATATTCGTATTAAGAAAATCAAATCAAACTTACCTCGTTTGTTGTATATGAAGTAAATGCCTGAAAAACATAAAATTTCTTAACATTATTTTGATTAATTGTTTGATTTTGATCCTTTTATAATTTGTTTACTCTTTTGCTATCAATCAATCCAGCAAACTTATTACTTAAGCCTGTATTAGTAGTTTTAAGAAGAAAAATGTTGATTTGATAATACTATACATAAGAATTATATTTCAAAATGTAAAGGCCTTTATCTCCTGTATTTGTACTGTATATACATTATATGAGAGGTACTGTGTGTTCTTCAAACAAAACAAAAATAAATATAATTCAATCACTCAATTAGCAGAACTGCAAACACTAGCCCAAAGTTTTATTAAAGAATAATACATACTTTTTCAGCTGGGCAAGGTTCCACACCACTTACTAGCCCATTACACTGCATTGTCACATCACCCTTGCCAAGACTCTCACCTCCTTTGAACACGTATACAGAACCAGTATCTCCTAATAAGCACACAAGAAATAGTAAAAGATATAAAAAGTACAGTAGTGTTACAGGTTACCAGTTTTATTTATTTAACTTCTCACTAAGATGTACATTAGTGAAGGATGGGACCAACATCACATTTTGTTGTCACATAAAATTTAATAGCGTAGATAGAGCTTTAGATCACATAATTTAATTAAGGAACAAGATTCTATTTACAAAACAATGGTAACAACTATAATTACCTCCAAAAATTTCTTCAGTGATGTCATCAATTCTGTATGGAGCAGAAACAATCAGGTCACCTGAAAAGAAGAAAACAGAATAAAGCTCTGTCCACACTATCAAATGCCCAAATATGTTAGCGATATGTCTAAATATGGTAGTGATATGACATCATCATGTCCATATATGGGCACATCACATTTGATAGTGAAAACAGAGCTTTAGTGTTGTGGTAATATTGTTGGGCATTTTTAGGTATGGTGGCCAAAGATTAAAATAAAACACAATATTCAGATCTAAAATAGAACACAAACAATGAAGGCCAATTGCTACTCTCAACAGAGTCTATGTCTAAACTGTATGATTTACAATATATTTTTATTTTTCTTTTAAACTTACCTATTTTGTCTCCAGTAACATCATGGAATTTTGCAGCCATTCCAAACCGTGAATATAATCTGTCGCCTTTGAAGGTTGCAACCACTGGAATGGATGAAGCCTGCATCTGATCGCAGCTATCACTAGTGGCCGACATTTTGGTTAAATTCAACAGTTGTAAATAACCGGCTTGATGAAAATTGCTAGATATGCCTAGAATCTTTCCTGTAACATCTACAAATAATATTAATGATGGTTCATTAAAAAATGTTAAAACTTTTAAACTAGCAATGACAATGTTGTAAAAATAATGCAACATCCCTATGTCACAACAAATTACACTAGTATCAAACCCCCTGTGTAAAGATCTGTCTACACTATCAAACTAGTTTGACAAATATGGTAGTGATATGATGTTATCGTGTCCATATATGGCTTTAGTAAAGTTTGTGGTACACCACATGTTTCCAAAAAGAAATAAAGTGTGATTGAAAATATTTTTTTTTGGTTGTTATGATACAATTTTCTACTTAATGAGTCACGTAAAGCTCTGTCTACACTATCAAACTTTATGTGATAACAACATTTGATGTGCCCATATATGGACATATCACTACCATATTTGGGCATATCACTACCATATTTGGGCATATCACACTTTTTTGTCAAACTGGTTTGATAGTGTGAACAGAGCTTAACCGATGCATTTATCTTACTTCCAGTATCAACTCCAAGAGCAAGAATATCACTGCCATCATTGTACAGGTCACCAACAGCCATAGAAGATCCCAGCTTATCAAATGTATTTTCACCATGAAGGCAGAACACTGGCTCACTGATGTTCTTCACATCGTAAGCAAGAATGCGACCTACACTCTGTGTGTCATTATCGGAATGAGGGCAGCCTTCACTGTGGGTAAAATAAAGATCATATTTTTACACCCAAATGAAGAAAAATTATTGATATAGTATATTGTTCAAACTATAAGTGGACTGCGTAAGATTTATATTATAACCTTACAGTCAAGAGACTAGACTAAAAATTAATAAGATTTGCGAGGTGTCTTCCTAAATGATCGTACAATCAAAACGGTAATGGGTATGATTTATAACCTTACAGCCAACAGTCAGAAGACAGCTAGATATGCCAACTGACTTCCACGGGTGAAATTAAGTTTATTATTATTATTAGTACATAAATATTAACATTTTTATTTATAAACCAAACAATTATAAAAAAAATAACAACAAATAATATTAAGCTTACACAGAACAAATCCTGTATGTGGGTTGTGACACAAACAATAATGTCTTACCAGACTTCATTTTCTTTAACTCGATACTATTACCAAACCAACCATAATCCTAAGCAAAACAATACAAACAGTAACAAACATAGTAACTAGCATTCTTACATATCACTTTTAATAATAACAATAATATACCACATTTATATAGCGCCCTTTTCATGAATAATAGATGCTCAAAGGCGCCTTACAAGCATTATTACCACGGTCATTTGTTGGATCAAACATGTATGGAAACATACTTCATAATGCAGCTAGTAATCAGCGCAAAGTTGTGTCTTCATCTAACTGGGTACCCAATTTATACACCTGGGTGGGGTCGAGAGGCAAATGTAAGTAAAGTGTCTTGCCTAAGGATACAAGCAATGATCGGTAATCCAGCGTCCAACACAATGCGCCCCATGCCCTTATCTTTGATGACACAAAACAAAAATATGCAAATACAAAAACAATGGACCCTAGCTAGAAGTGGATAGTTGTCTCACTAGGACCCATAACAAAAAGTTAAAACAAATAATAAAAGTTACCCGAAATTTAAAGCTAAAGTCTGAATTAAAAAGTACCTGATCGCCATTGAGTGTGATATCCATTTCAATAACAGACATGACTTGATGACCTAAACAAATATGAACAGTAACAATTATGTACTTTTTTTTCTCTAAGTGCATTTTAAGTCTGAAAGACAGAATCCTGAATTTATAAGCAAATATTTTGTGGAGACAAGAGGGTACATACAGTGGGTACATAGTTATAAAAGTCAGTAACTTTCACTTCATTTAAAAACATATACAAACAGTAGATACACAATGGAAAAGAAAAAGGTAACCATACACAGGCGAAAAAAAAATGTATTTACCTTTAATTTTGTGGTTTGCATACAGGACATTGACCATGCCTCTTTGTTGACCCCCAGCAGATGCAAACGGTGACCCTATTAATAGGTCATTATGTCCATCTCTATTCACATCTCCAACAGCTAATGTCCAACCCAAATTATAATAATCATTTGCAATATCCTAAGACAAATATATACACTGCATAAATCTTTACAACTTTTAATTTTAAATGGAGAGTTTGCAGTTATGGCATTGAAGGGACAAGTGAGTTCTTTTTTTCTCTCTCTTTTGCGGGTCATGTCCCAAATTTATGTCATTTCAACATCAATACATACATTAAAATAATGCTAACAATTTGTAAATTCAAAAAAAAAAACATAATCATTTGTCATCTATAATTGTCTATATTTCTTCTTTAGGGCTATATATATGATTATATATCATTTTTTCTATTAGTTTTTTTCTCCTTATTTTTTGTTTTAGTTATTTTTCTCATATTAATTTATTACTCATATATCATTTTGCTTTGATTTATAGTTACTTACTTGACCCTTGATAGTAATATTTGGAGAACCAAAATGTTTGCTGCCTCCTAGATAAATAGAAACTTCTCCCTGTTAAATAAATTACAAATAGAAATAAGAGATTGCCACCGATTTATAGGTCAGTGAGAGATGTGATTTACTTGAACTGCATTACATAATCACTACAGAATGAGGAACACTGACTTACATAATACGAGAGAGTTGTTGATCCAACAGAGGGCGCACTTACAACCAAGTCAGCGACTCCATCTAAATTTATGTCCAGTACAGCAAGTGCAGAACCAAATCGACCATTTTTCTACAAAAGACAAACATAGTGGTTTGCGGTATTTGAAAAGGATATTGGCTTTTAATAAGTATTATAATATAACCCATTAGATTCAAACATGTCTACCTTTAGGCCAGTAATATGGACATCAGCAGACACATCCAAGTCAATCTTTCCCTGTGGCAGTCCTTTTGTTTTTGACCCATAGATGATATAAACACGGCCTAGCTGGATGTTGTTGTTTATGCTATATCCGGGAGCACCAACAATGAGGTCCATTACACCGTCTCCATTCAGGTCTTCTGTTATAAAACTCCTGTATTCAGATGTATATCATGGTTAGGTGTTATTTTGTTATTACTTTATTTTTTCTCTCTTTTGTGAGGATTTCACCCACTTTTATTTCATGTATAAAAATGCATATTATTACTTAAGATAATTAGGTAAAGGTATTTATTCTTAACTAAACTGGAAACTGGAGAAAATTCATATCAGACCATCCACAGCCTCACGCCATGCAGCACCTATCAGATCATCATGAGACAATCTCCTACTCTATTCGAATAGTGTACTAAATTCTTTAGCATGCAATATATGTACATGGGACCAACGGTTTACCATCCGAAGGATGAGGCAATGAGTGTAAAGATTTTATGGCAAGGGTGTTACTCGTGACGCGAGTCTTAACAGAGGAGGATGAAGATATGCCATCAATTAATTTAAATTGAACCTACTCTATCTATCATGGAAAATAGACCTTACAGTGAATGTATGTGTCAAGGACTCAACATACAACACAAGCATAAACGGAGACAATATCTACATACATTGTCTTGCATTAGGGTAGCAAGGGATTCAATCTGTAATCAAGAGGTTAGCAAGCCCATAGCCAGGGGGTTCGTAGGGTTCGAAAGACCTCCTTTTTTCTGAAGTGTCCCTTTCAAACTAGAGTCCAACAGAAAAAGTGCTAGAGTAAATAGGCCTAACTTATAGCAAATTATTTTCATCTACTAGGTAGGCCTAAATCTATCATTTCTTCAGTTTCTTGCACTTGCCCTAATTGTTGGAAACAAGAACCCCCCTGTAAAAATCCAGGCTATGGTCTTGGCATAGTCATCAGCTCCTGTACAGCTGCCATTTACTGTGAATAGCAAACATACAATACTTTTTCTTACCATCCTAATTTTGCATATGCATTCTCAACATATAATGTCGTTAATGGTTCTTGATGATAATGTGATGATTTCAACCTTAATTTTTGCTTTTTTATCATTTCTTTCTTCTGCAATGACTTGAATTTTCTCTAAAAAAAGATAAAAATATACAAAATAAAATGTTGTTCTTCATAACATTGTAATTATTATGGAGTCCCTACCCTGTTCTCATCCCTTTATTAGTGTCTCTATGAATGGATGTTCTGTGGAGCGCAGGAACGTCAGTTGATCATACCCAGTACCGTTTTACGATCAATTGGGAAATTACCTCGCATTGACATTGTTGAATAATATAAGCTCTTTTGAATTAATTCAACTAACTATCCAACCTATTTAAAGTGCATATCTTGTATGTTTTTTTACTTGCTTTTTTCAGTCATCACCATATCTATTTATTGTTTTATCTGGAAGTTCAGACTTAAAGCCATTATGGCTTATTGTAATCTCCACACACAATCAAACGTTTTATTATTATTTATAAATGTATATATAGTGTAATATGTTGTGTGAAATAAAACTGAAACTAAACTAACCTTTAGTCTTGGGGAAGCAGTGATGTAGACTCCTCGCTCAGTTCTTCTGTATTTTACATCATCCAATGACAAACCATGTAAGTGTAGTCTGGAATGGAGACTAGTAGTTTTGATGTTCCGCTGGTTTTGGTAAACATCCGTTTGATTCGGACAGGAAATAAACAAAGTACTGTGTGGGATTTGACAATCTCTGCAATTTTAAAAATATTGATTATTCAATTCTAAATGTTTTATTTCAAAAATAAAGTTTAATCAATTATTAAATCAAACATGGAAAGCTTCATACTTTAAGCTTGGTCTACACTATCAAACTAGTTTGATAAAAAAGTGTAGTGTGCCCAAATATAGTAGTGATATTCTTAAATATGGTAGTGATATGACATCCTCATGTCCATATATGGGCATATCATATTTTTTTGTCACATAAAGTTTGATAGTGTAGACAGAGCTTTATGAACAATGTTATTGCTTTTCACTTACTCAGTTCCAGTCTGAAGCATCCAGAGTGACGTACGCCAAAGGTTAGTAGTCCAGACGGCCATGTCATCTACACCACCAAGAAAGTAGTCCTGATAATCCTCTATAAGGAATGGTGATTTGGAAGCATAGCTTCGATACAGCTAAACACAAAGACAGATACAGATATGTTAAATATCCTGTATCAAGAATGACAATTACACTGCCAGATCCAGGACTTTGAAATAAGGGTACCTACTGTTCTATTGATTGATTATTTTATTCTAGAATAACACAATTGCATATACAAAAAATAACAATGTAAACAAATGAAAATAACACTAAAAGAGGATTTTCTCCCATTTAGTAAAGAGATTTGAGAAAGATACAGATACTGCGTAGTGCACAAGATCATTTACATTTTCTACAGTGGCATAACACAGTGGGCAAAGGCACCTGGTTTAGCACTCCTTAGGGGACCTCCAATGCTGGGCAGTTGCATTTGGCTGCTCAGGGGTTTAGCCACTGAGCACTCATAGCCGTTACACCACTGATTTTCTATCTTTTGCATTGTATTTTTTCAAAATCGTATGGATTAAGAAGCAGTATTATGTTCCAGCTTTGTCCATAGCTTGATGAATTCATATAAAGTAATATAGTACAGTGAAACTGATATTAAATGAATAAATTACTACAAGTGAAAGTATACATCTATTTTGGATACTAATAACATGTTGAAAATGTATTATTGACCTTCGTATGGTTTCAATACTAAAATGTTTGCTAAGTTGAAACTAATAGAAATGTTATTTGATTATAGAAGACACTAACCTTAGAAATAGCCAACTTCTCTCCAAGTCTATAAAATATACAGTACAATAAAATAATGAAAGTAAATATATCATAGACATCAGCTTTAGTTGTTAATTAATAATAAAGTCACAAGAATAAACACAATATTAGAATGACATTAGAGCTAATAACTACACAAAAGAATCAAATAAAATTTACAAAAGATCATTAGAAACTCCTGGATAGAGCTTTTAATAAACATATTTTTTAAACTAACCTGCCTAAGAACATTAGAGCACTACATTCCTCAATCAGCGAGGCATCCACTTTGTTAGCCTGGTAGTACTCTTGATAGATGTTGACAAGATCCTGAATTGGTAGGTACCTAATAAAAAATAATAATATGTCAATCTAATATAGCAGTTAATGTACAAGGCTTCTAAGCGGGTCAAATTGTTACCCCATTGGATCAAACATGTATGTTCTCACAATTATGCAGCTAGTAATCAGTGCAATTACATTTTACATAATTGTATGTAAATAAAAATGTAAACAAACCAACCAAATTTAATTTGTCCCCATTGCTAAAATGACAATAAATAATATCGTATTGTAGCGTACATTTGATCCAACCAGGTACCCATTTACACCTGGTTGGAAAGAGGCAAACATAAGTAAAGTATCTTGTCTAAGGCAAAAAGCATGGGATGAGCGTTGGCCTCACATCCTCAGAAGGCCAATGCCTAACACACTGCATCACGCGCCCTTACAAATCAACCATTTAGCTATAAAGGAAAACAATTTCTTTTTCTCTCTTTATTATTTTGTTATCACAAGCAAATATATGTTTGGGTAAGCATAACATGCAAACATTTAAACACAATTATCATGTCACTAACCATTCTGAGATCTCGCCTATATAACTAGTGTCAAATTCAAACTGGGCAACCACGTCACCTCCTAGACAAAACAAGGAAATAAAATGTTCAATACTGTATACATTTATTGGATTATTCATTATAAAAAGTTATAAAATGCATTCATTGAAACAAGACTAATTGACAAACACATATGGGAATTCTCCCGCGAGGCTTGGATGTGCTAATCTCACTAGAATGGTTGGTTAATCCTTTTAGAATAAAACTTGTTTACCTGTATATCATCATCATATTAGTAATTTAATTATAAGAATATAAAAGCCACTTTACCTTCATCCCCTACAGGATGTGCTGCTGAAAATGATCCAAAGAAATTTACCTAAAAAAATAATTTAAATTAGTTAAAAGAATGTTTTTGTTTTTAATGAAAGTTTTAGTACATTTTCAGATACTCTACATATCTAGAGGTGTGTTCAAGGCTAGTGAGTTTTTTTTTTATCAAACTCTACGCCATGTATGGATATATATATCAACAATCTAAATATTTGTACTTTCTTTAGTAAAACTTTCTTTTGTAAAAAATGTTTTTACAAAAACATTTTGTAAAGTTCTAAACTCTAACCTGCCCCATTGTTGCTAGGAAACCTTGTTCAATTCCAAGACTATGCCACGAAATATCCGCAACTTGATGAGACACAAAACCCAACATAAAAACAACCAGTTTCTGCGTTTCCTATTTTTTAAAAAACAAAATTACTCAAAGTTCATAATTAAATGATGGTTGGAACTATCATCTGCTTTTTGACCAATCAGTGACCTGAAATCTATGTATGTTTTATGTACTATATATAACATAAAAAATAATATAATAATAAAATAACATTATTTTTATCATTTTTTATTTTTTTACTTCAACAATATTTTACGAGGGTGGTCCATCCAGCCGAAGCTGATCATTAGGGACCATCACAAAAATACAAAATGATGACATAAAACATCTAAAAATAAAAATTAAATTAACATAAATATAATTCATAAAGATAAACAAAATATTAATACAATATAGTAATAATATAACATCAATATAAGCTACTGTATATTTATTCTACAAATGTACTCACTGTATCCCATGGTTGTGGGTAAGTGTTTCTTATGTAGTTGATAGTCACGTTTAGGAAGGGTGCCCAATGGGTGTCTTCAGATACGCCATGGAACTGTCCTAAATCATAATGGATAAAAACAATACTAGTTTGTATATACAGTAACTATATATATATTTGAAAAAAATTCAAGGTTCCTGAATATGATAAGGAATCAAACTTGTGTATGAAATGGCACAGGTTCAATACATGTTCGTGCTTCTTGCTTGTGTATATTTTCACATGATGGTTTACCCTCTTTGCCTTGTCCTTTCGATCAAAAAACTAATTTGTCAACAGCAGGCACAAAACAAGTATGGTGTACATAGTGGTAAACAAAAGTATGGTGCGCTGATTGTGGAATGAAATAACCTCTGTAGTTGGAGTGGCCCTAGATTACCTGTTATTTCTCCTGTTGTAAGGCATAACTGTAAAGTTAGTCAAAATTATATAAATATTAGTGTTGATCTGACACTAACCTTGATGACACAATGAGTCATAAAAAGTATCTGGGTAAGGATTACCAGCTTGGAATGCATCTTGATGTGCAGCTATCAACTAGTACAGTACAAGAAACAAGGAAAGAAATATCAGAAACTCACAATTGTTTCAACTACCACACTACAAATTGCTGCTTGTATCTTAGCATTCAATGAACTGGTCCAATATTGCAAAAAATCAATTCTACAGTTAGTTAAAGTGAAATACAAAATTCCAAGTACACCGATTATGAATTGTACTAAAAAAAAGGTCAAACATATTGAACTTAATCAATCCAATAATTACAAAATAGAACCTCCAATTGCTGTTATGTTTTTTTATTTGGCTAGCCCTAGCTAGCCTACCACTAATACCAAAAGAAGGATTCAAAAGAAAACATTAGTTTAATATATATATATATATAACGGTCTGATAATTTCAACCTGAATATATATATATATATATTTAATCGTTGTTAGTTTAGTTGTTAGTGCCACAAACCTTTCCATAGTCTACTCCATATTGATCAGTGTATTCAAAATAAGTTGCTGCTCGGTGACCTAAAGTAAAAATAAAAGAACTTGAAAGGTCCAGAAAGATATGTAGGCCTAGGCTTTGATGGCAGGAATACCAATAAGAATCAAATTGAGTTGGGAAGCATTTGCTATACAAGTGTCCACTGTTACAGACTTCACTAAGAGCAATGCATTTTAATGGGCCTTTGTGAGTTATACTAAATTAATAATGTAACTTTTATATTACGTAACTGTTATTTATTTACTTGGGAAAGATGTTGGAATTAGTGGGGTTTGGTGGGAGGGGTTAGTTGTGTGGGTGAGTAGGGGGGGGGGTTGATGAGGGTGGAGGGGAGGGGTTGGAATGGCAGAGGTGTTAAGGAAAAAACAGATAGGCTAGGCCTAATATCTCTTAAAATATTAAAAACTTAAAAAAATAAAACACATTCTAACAATTATTACTATCAACCAACATTTTATTTTAAATCAGATACTGTCTATATATCAATACATCCTATATCTATCAATAAAATCTGGCTTGGCCTAGGCCCCGCTACCTCTCTATCTAGGTAGCGGTTACCTCTCTCTCCTTCTTTCTACTGTACTATGCCAATGGATATTGTAAAGTAGATACAGTAGGCCTAACCTACTACCTAGCTAGCCTAGAGGCTAGTCATACTTTCTCATAGATAATCTTACTAGTTACGCCTAATTTAACTAAAACTAGTTTAGGTCAATGCCTTGGTATATGAATTACCAATTTCTATATGTGTTGTGATGCCACATGATTTTACAGGTGAAATAGAAATATATACTATTAACAAGGAAACAAGAGACATTGTTTAATGCTTCCTCTGATCGTCTGCTAGCACAACTTCTTTAAAAACCATAACAAACGCACGTGATCATCTTCGGCTTCTTCAAAGCAAAACACTGCCCTCAGTCAATCAGAATCTTTGTCGCACTTTTGTACGATGTCTATCTATCTAACTAATATACTGTTATAATACTGAAAATTGTAATATGAATAATGTAGATAGGAGAATTCATTACAAAATAAGCAACATTGTCAACAAGTTAAGAAAAAAAGAAAGATACACATTCTATTTTAATATAGACCTAATCTTTTACCTGTTACTAAAGCATTTCACTTTTCTTAGTGATAGGGCCTAAGAGTCGCACGGGCTTACTTTTGTTAAGCTTATAAATTATCTAATTTTTGTTTTTATTGTTCAAAAATAATTTCCATTCATGCCATGTTTTGAAATCTAAATGCTATTTATGATGTAAAAAACCAGTGTCAATTCAGAAGAAATGTCTAAAACGGTCACTATCTCAGATGGCATTCTTTACAACCTTCGATGTCAAACCTAGTATTCGGTTTGTGTTTTTGTTATTTTTTTTTGCAGTTAATGCCCAATTTGCTTCTGACTGTATTCTGAGTGAAGGCGTAAACAAATGGATTAAGAAGGCAGTTGGTATAGGCGATCATTGTGAAAATATTTGTATATATCTCAGGTTTGGTGGCGTAATCCAATTTATACATCGTGGAATAATATAAAAACAAGACCTGGTCAGGAGTCCAAGTTATTATAAATACAACGGTCAATGCAAAGAACACCCACGTCATCTTCATTTTTGTTTTTGTCAGCGTTTCAGAAGCTTTACCTTGTTGATACTTGTCCATATTTCGTGTCATAGTGGTCATCGCTTGTATTGTTCGATGATACGTAATCAGCAAGCATGTGATAGGAACTATATAGGTAAATAGGAATATATTGATTCCCATTAAAAGTAACGCGTACTGCCAGCTAAACATCCCACGACACTTGCCGCAGTCATCAACCCTTCTAACAAACCAACCAAACATTTGAACCAAAACGGCATATATCCATGGAAACATTAAGAGAATATATCGCTTTGAAGAAAATACAATCGACTTGTACTTAAAAGGAGTTGCTATTGCCCAGTATCGGTCCAAAGCTATCATTAGTAGTCCCATCAGAGACGCGGTTAGAGACGTCCAGAACGGAACGTTCGTACCGTACAACCGACAGACAATCTCCATTATAAGGCTCTGATCATAGAAGATATCTGGTCGGGGAATCATAAGCACTGATGATATCAAATCAGAAATCGCTAAGTTGCACACTAACTGATACGTCATCTTCGACCGAAGAGCCTTCGTACTGACGATAACAACAATGACAATTGCATTGCCAATTAAACCGGTTAAACCGAACAAAAGTAATATACAATTGTATGGGTCTCCAAAATCCACTGGTTGAGAGATAAATTCAGTGCAGTTAGCTGTAAAATTCAACATTACTTCATCGGTGAAATTCGCCATGGTTATCTATGCAGGCCTAGCGATTGCAAAGCATAGGTTCTTCTAATTTAATATGTCGGTAATCAATAATAGTCATACTATAAGATCAAAGACAACAATTTCAAAGAGAAGCAAAACACATTTAATAAAAAAAATTAACGCTTTGATTATGATTGAAAGATCTAGGCCTAATAATATTCTAGTTTACAAGACTAATAAATATTCGATACGTTTTAAACTAATTTACCAAAACATGGAGACTTTCTATGTGTTGTCAATCATTGGTCATTAAAATGTGTTTTATTAAATCCAATGCAGGATACTGTTGTCATTATTTAATTCAGATTATTATTGGTATTTACCATAAAGAATGTATTACGTTTTGTTTTTAAGTATTTCGATTTATTCATTCTATGTCTCTAACTAGCTATACTTTGGTATTTCATTGTTGATTAATTATGTAATATAATTAATACAAACCTTGAGAAGCAACTGTCAGTAATATAGTTTATATGTATATCATGTGTTAATATATCTAACAGTAGCCACACTCACAGTAATCAAGTTTATTTGTATATGTGTTTATATATCCAACAGTACCCACACTCACAGTAAGAAATTTGCGATTCAAACGGCGAATAGGCCGGTATACAGACATGGCCTAATACAGATTGTCTAATTATCAATTATTATAATAAAAGAAATTACGAATGAAACTTTAGTTCGCTATTTGTTAACCATCGATTGGATTCCTTCATAATTTGTCGCTAAACAAATTCATTTAGTATAACTCAAGTTGGCATTCTTTACCCAAAACATTGAATCAAGAGTGAAGAGTGAAATTCACTCTTCTCTGATTGAATCCAATGCAGGATACTGTTGTCATTATATAATTCAGATTATGATTGGTATTCACCATAAAGAATGTATTACGTTTTGTTTTAAGTATTTCGATTTATTCATTCTATGTCTCTAGCTATACTTTGGTATTTCATTGTTGATTAATTATGTAATATAATTAATACAAACCTTGAGAAGCAACTGTCAGTAATATAGTTTATTTGTATATCATGTGTTAATATATCTAACAGTAGCCACACTCACAGTAATCAAGTTTATTTGTATAGGCCTATGTGTTTATATATCCAACAGTACCCACACTCACAGTAAGAAATTTGCGATTCAAACGGCGACCAAAAATGATTAATGAGTATTAACAGTATTGTCAAAGTATAATACTATATCTAAAGGTTTTAATTTTATCCCCCAAGGGCCCATACATTTATTATTATAAATTTATATATATAGAATCTAAGTTTCTTCTATTTCAGAAGTCAGAAGAAATGTCACAGTCAAATACGGTCATTATCTCAGATGGCATTCTTGACAACCGTACACCCTCGATGTCAAACCTATTAATCGGTTTGTGTTTTTGTTAATTTTTCTTGCAGTTAATGCCCAATTTGCTTCTGACTGTATTCTGAGTGAAGGCGTAAACAAATGGATTAAGAAGGCAGTTGGTAAAGGCGATCAATGTGAAAATATTGGTATATATCTCAGGTTTGGTAGTGTAATCCAATTTATACATCGTGGTATAATATAAAAGCAAGACCTGGTTAGGAGTCCAAGTTATTATAAAGAAAACGGTCAATGCAAAGAACACCCACGTCATCTTCATTTTTGTTTTTTTCAGCGTTTCAGAAGCTTTACCTTGTTGATACTTGTCCATATTTTGTGTCATAGTGGTCATCGCTTGTATTGTTCGATGATACGTAATCAGCAAGCATGTGATAGGAACTATATAGGTAAATATGAATATATGGATTCCCATTAAAAGTAACGCGTACTGCCAGCTAAACATCTCACGACACTTGCCGCAGTCATCAACCCTTCTAATAAACCAACCAAACATTTGAACCAAAACGGCATATATCCATGGAAACATTAAGAGAATATATCGCTTTGAAGAAAATACAATCGACTTGTACTTAAAGGGAGTTGCTATTGCCCAGTATCGATCCAGAGCTATCATTAGTAGTCCCATCACAGACGCGGCTAGAGACGTCCAGAACGGGAAATTCGTACCGTACACTCGACAGACAATCTCCATTATAAGGCTCTGGTCATAAAAGATATCTGGTCGGGGAATCATAAATACGGATGATATCAAATCAGAAATCGCTAAGTTGCACACTAACTGATACGTCATCTTCGATCGAAGAGTCTTCGTACTGACGATAACAACAATGACAATTGCATTTCCAATTAAACCGGTTAAACCGAACAAAAGTAATATACAATAGCATGGGTCTCCAAAATCCACTGGTTGAGAGATAAATTCAGTGCAGTTAGCTGTAAAATTCAACATTACTTCATCGGTGAAATTCGCCATGGTTATCTATGTAGGCCTAGCGATTGCAAAGCATAGGTTCTTCTAATTTAATATGTCGGTAATCAATAATAGTCATACTATAAGATCAAAGACAACAATTTCAAAGAGAAGCAAAACACATTTAATAAAAAAAATTAACGCTTTGATTATGATTGAAAGATCTAGGCCTAATAATATTCTAGTTTACAAGACTAATAAATATTCGATACGTTTTAAACTAATTTACCAAACATGGAGACTTTCTATGTTTTGTCAATCATTAGCCATTACAATTTGTTTTATTCATGACGATGAAGACATGTGATATATTAATATTGGAATCTTTATCTACAGTGTAGATCAAGGTATTTTTATACTAGGACTAATCAAGGTTTTGTTTAAATAAATAAAGTAGATATGTTTCAATACAACATTCTGAAACGGCGTCTTCATAATGAAAATAGTTTCCATCATAAACCGACAAGTTCAACATAAGTACGAGTCTGGTATACCTGACTCGTACTTATGTTGGTACATTATTTAAGGCCGGTGCACACTGAACACGCGAAGCGAGACGCCGCTCGCCAAGTGTAAAATTGAATCGGATGTGACGTGTAGGAATCAGTCGATTTTCAACTTCAACACGGAAATTGCGATTGCTCCATGCGTCGTGAATTTGCTTGAATTTAGCAATTTGACGCTGACGTTTCGCTTCGTGTGTAGATGACCAATGGGAACGGGCCTTTAAATACATATCAGAGAAGGGTTAGATTTACTCTTCTCTGATAAATATAGTACTGTAAAATTGCTGAGAAAAAACAATTCTATTCTATGAATATATTAATTAATACATTTTGTTAAATATTTCCTCAACCATTTTGTTTATGACATGGTGTTTTTCTATTTATTATAAAATAATTATACGATAAACAGTTTGACATCTACATGAAGATAAAGATTAAAATTGTTTAAAATGTTTAAATACAGATTATCTATTATGATTATTATACAAGAAATTTCAAAATAGAATTGGATTTTCCTTAACACTATGGTTAGATTTAACTAACACTACATTCTTTAATTATCAAAAATAGAATTATCAAAAATAGAGTATCAATGCAGTTATATACATTAAAACGATAATCATATAAGGCCACGTAAGAAAAAGGTTGTTGGTCGTCCTTCTTTCCTTTAAAATTGTAGACCACTGAAGGTACAAAATGAGGTAGATGTTCCTTGGTGACGTATTTCATTCAAGTGCGTTTAAATTACTACAACAGAATCTTAGTTCATCGACATGGGAAACAAAATCATCACGGTAGGCCTACTATTCGGACGTACGTAGGAGTGAACAATTCACAACTCATCTTTTTTTTACATGGCCTAATACAGATTGTCTAATTATCAATTATTATAATTAAAGAAATTACAATTAAAACTTTGGTTCGCTATTTGTTAACCATCGATTGGATTCCTTCATAATTTGTCGCTAAACAAATTCATTTAGTATAACTCAAGTTGGCATTCTTTACCCAAAACATTGAAACAAGATAGAATCAGAGAAGAGTGAAATTCACTCTTCTCTGATTGAATCCAATGCAGGATACTGTTGTAATTATATAATTCAGATTATTATTGTTATTCACCATAAAGAATGTATTACGTTTTGTTTTTAAGTATTTCAATTTATTATCTATAAATAACTTGATATGTCTCTAACTATATATACTTTGGTATTTCATTGTTAAAGATGCATTGTCCCCCAAAATCATCATATTTATAAAATCATACTTTTAATAGCCCATTTTGCAGTTTTTTTAATTATTTCACTTATAAAAAGTCAAAAGAAACGGTAAATGTTAACCAAAAACCATTGCTTGACAAACAATTAAAGTATTTTTTGCTCAGTTAAAATAAATTTTTTTTCAAGTAAATAATTTGTTTTCGATTGAGTTTTTGGTCAAAGTGAATGTGACATTAAAATGGCATATTCAACACAAAATTTTGAAAATATTTTTTTAGGGGGACAATATATCTTTAATTAAATATGTAGGCCTAATAATCTAAGTTTCTTCTATTTTTCCCTACAAAATCAACTGCTTCTATACTAGTTAATCTTTGCTCTCAGCCTCAGCGGCACTGCACTTGTTTGCGGCAGTCTCCTATACGTCAATTGCTATCTCATCTTCATAAAGAGCAATGACAAGTAGAATGCCTGTACCAACTATAAAGCCAATGTTTTGTAACAGGAACACCCACCACTTGCCCGACTGTACACCAGGATTCATCAGTTCTGGCATCTAATATAACAAAATATTAATTCAGTGATAAATAAGTCATTAAGGCCATCATAGTGGTTGGCTTGTAGTAAAAGACTTGCAAATCACATGATATTGAAGATGGTTAGATACAAGTTGTAGGCTACATATATAGTAAAGTGTAAGATTTTGTGCCAATCTGTTTTTTGTTTTGTTTTTTTGTTCAGTATACTACAAAGAGGCGCCTTACAAGGTGGAACCACTAGCTTCAAAGCGCCTCAGATTAACAAAATACAACATTTTAAAACAAAAAACCAACAGACAATATGCTCTGGATCATATAGAAAGAAGAAGTACCGAAAAGGTAGGCCTTTAAAGAATAGCCTGCACTTACCATGTTACCCAAAGCAACGTATAGAAACATGCCTGCAACCACGGCAAAGATCCATTGGCGAGTTTCAGTGTTCTCTCCAATCGGTAAACCAACACACACGCCGGCCAGCGCAGCCAATGCACTCAGGAAATTAAGTATCAAAGCCTCTTTGAATTTCAAGCCGGAGTTTAACAGAACAGCAAAGTCGCCTATTAACAGAAAACAATGTTGTCCTTTTGTTAAATGTTGAATCCGTTGAAAATAAATACAGTAGAGCCATATTTACATTGTTAATACCGGACGTGGCATTATTCAAAGGAATCATTTCATTCCGTTGAAGCACAACTTTAAGCATAGACGGATGATCTACTTATTAGAGTAGGCCTACTAGTAGTTCAGTTAAATTTCTTACCAAACTCATGAGGTAACTCGTGACAAAGAACAGCGACACTTGTCGAGACACCAGCGCCAATAGACAGAGCAAATGCTGCACCGATTGCTAAACCATCAGCAAAGTTATGAACACTGTCGCCAATAAGAATCATAAGGGCTACAGACGAAAATCCTAAAGAGAAAATATTTTAATTTATTAGGATTATCAACAACAAAACAATAACTCTTACACTATAAAGGTAATAACAACAAGAATATGACAAGAAAACAGGAACTGTTTTGTTGACTTAAGCTACACATATATGGACACGATGATGTCATATCATTACCATATTTGAGCATATCACTACCATACTTGGGCACATCACATTTTTTTTAAAGTGTAGACAGAGCTTTATGGTGATCGGTGAAAATTTTAAACTTACTCTTGCATAAACTTTCTTGTTCTTTGTTAGAAATTACCGGCAACTCGTCTTCATCCTGTAAAAATATGAACAACTTAAAGTTTGGATCTAGAATAGAACTGTATCTCTGACAAAATCAATTTTAGGTCTACCCATCTCTCCTGTGTAGGCCTATAATAAGTGTTTAATGATTGTGACAAGAAACCTCTTCAGTCGAAGACTGTTCTACCAGAGTGCACAACGTAAAGGAATATGATCAGTTAGACGGTGTAAACTAGCCCTCACTTCTGAAAAGATGTACTAGGAGTATTTAACTGCATTTTGAGTACACTGGACCTATGGTTAGAGAAGACGTGTTCTACCACCAGAACCATAGAGCGAGTGAGGCTCGAACCATTGCCTATCTTACGGTTCCACCCCGGGTTCCAATGTGTTAACCGCCCGGCCACTCACTCAAATGGGACAGCGAAAGAACTATCCGTCGAATGAATATACTACTAGATTATTGAATAAGGAAGACCGCTGTCTGAGTAAATAACATGTCAAACCTTAGGCCCTACTTTACTGACGTTGTTGCTATTCTTCAAGGGAAATTCTCCGTGGTGGTGGTGATGATGTGCACTTTCTCGTCTTTCCATCTTGGAAAAAGAAACGTTACAAAATATATTATAATATAAAGTAGTTGTTATGCCATTTATATATTGGGAGTAAACTCAAATTTATTTGAACGCTTTTAAATCAGCGGCACACATTCTTAAAAGACGGTGAGTTCTAATTCACCTAGGCCACATCATCCTCGTACATTCAGTGCTCTAATAGCAGCTAGATAGAACATTTTTACAAACGTTTCTACTTCATTTAAAACACACGTTTCATGATAAATTGATATTCGAATGTGTTTATCTTAAAAATATGTTTGAAAACTAATAGGATCTATAAAGACCTAATAATCGATTAATAACAATCGAAATAAAAGGCTGTGATTGAAAAAAAACATCAAATTATATAACACCTAAATAAATTCCTGTCTTGGCGTGCAATATCACGCACTATTTAACGATCGTTAGATAGTACCTTTTTTCAAATTTATAAATACAAATAAATACTTTAGGCGTTGTTTTCTGTTCTAATGATGAGAATAGTTTCTCGAAACGTGTCAAGACATTTTAAAGCATTTTGGCTGTTAATCAAATGCCTCACAATAGTTATTTTAGCTCGAAAGGTCAGTGGAATAACTAACAAATACAAATACTGTATACAACTTACCACCACCATTCCCATTATTCGTTCAACAAGAAAGAATGCATAGATAGCCCCCATAGTAACAAGTCCCTTCCAGATGTACTCCAGCTCCTCACTCAGAGGCCCGTGGTCACCTTCATCTTCATGATCGTCATGAGCGTCTGCACCATGTGCGTGCAAACCAAACGCCTACATGAACATATAAAATACAACGGCGTAGCATTGAGGGTAGTTTACTCTAGGTCCATTTCGAGTAAATATTGGTAAAAAGTATTTGGCACACATGGCGTTTCATACGTATAATATTTGAGATTCTAGTTTACAGACAAAAATCGAAACGCCGAGTGGTGGACACCAATTTGAAAAAGGCTATCACATTTCATGTGACAAAAAAAATGTGATATGCCCATAAGAGACGTCATGTCACTACCGTATTTGGGCAATATTTTGATAATGTAAACAGAGCTAGCTTGGGTAATTCCGAAAGTTAAATTTACTGGATCATCAGTATGAACGAGGTGACGCGTTTATTAATTAACAGAATTAATTATGTATGCTAGAAATCTCTCATGTATTTCGTTAATATAATTTCGTTTGTTTTAGTTCAGATAATCAAACAAAACAACTTACTTGTGGTAGAAGATGTAAAATTGCATCACCAGAAAGAGTCGCCATTGCAAGTGCTATTAGAGTCTGGATAACGTATACATAAGATGTTCTACCAATACACGGGAAAATGAAGACGCCCATTAAAGATGATAAGCTGATAATTATCACAGATGATATAGCAATAGCCCATTCTAAAATAATACAAAAAATAATATGGTGTTTTTTTTAATCTATATAAAACTGAATCAATTCAGGCGTCTTGCAATGCGAGTGGATTATGTTTTTTTAAAAATTATGTCCAATAAAAGAATTATAAATGATGAGATCTGTACATTTTAACGTGGATATAATGTTGCAAACGTCAGATATTTTTTTCTTCAACTTTGTTTGACTCATAACAGCCGAGGATGACATGCATGAAAGCCCTCAACACTTACAAAAAGGGAACGATACAAACACGAAAAACGAGAAAAAAGATTATAAAAATACATATTCCATTAATTAATCAGCTACTACCATCAATTAATAGAGCTTAATAAAATAGAGCTTTATTAAACGGAGTATTTTGAAATATTATTATTTAAAATGAAATAACGTCGAAAAGGGATCTGAAATTAAATATTTCAGGTGTTGAACATTTTGTGAGAAAAGTCATCGAAAGAGAATGTATGTACTTATTTATGTACTTATTTATGTACTTTGTTATATTCTGTACAATACAATCAATGAAGGTCATTTTGTGGTACACCACATTGACATTGCAGATGGTCGAAACGTCGACACGTTCTCAATTTTTCTTTATGAATCATGGTGTACCGCAGACTTTACTGTCTTTTCTCGATGAATGCAAACAACAATTCTCAATCAATCAATCAAATCATAATTGTTCCATTGTCTATGTCTCTTTTTTCTCTATGAATATTGATGTATTTGTATTGCTATTGTGTCGAATTTCTATAAATAAATAAATAAATCATCAAATTATATTTAAATCGTACTTTTTCCTTTGTCCTCCTCCGGTTCTTCTGTTGGGTGTTCTTCATGGACTTCTTTACAAGACTTCGACAAAACTTGTTGTAGGAGCGCCGGGCATATTCGTTGCAGATCGTCTCTGTGTAGTCCAGTCTCGTGATCAATCCCAAATATGTCCAACAAATTCTCTCCACTGTAACACTACAATACGCAGTAATCTCAATTAAATCCGGATAGATTAAATTGAATTGCAAATGCACATTGAGTTTAATAAACCTTAAATACCCAACTAACAATAAACAAGTTCACGAACAGGATTTGCACATTATTAATAGTAGGCCTAGTGGATTGTGAAAAAAATACAAATCTGAAATTAATATGTGTTTTGATTAGTTTGGCCAACTCTGACGTAATCAATGATGATAAATAATGACTGAAGAAAAATGTTGTTTTCAGGTGGTGGTCCGGGAGCCGCACTAATGACGTCACTAAGTCATGCTAGCCTAGTGTTCACCGCCACCGACCTTATGTTGTTGGCGGCCGTAAGATATGCATATAAATGTTTTGTCTTGTGTGAGTTCGTCCCACTTTTATTATCATACTCTGTTATAAATATTATATTTTTTAAGCATATTTTTTCCTCTCGTTTATATGTTACAACGTTAAAAGTAGTTGTAATAAAAACATTTGCTGTATATACATAAAATGATTGATTTTGATGTTTTTAAAACCATATTTGCATTCGTTATTTTACATTTAAATAAAAAACAAAAAAAAGTAATTTAAATATATAAAATAAGTAACAAAATGGAAATAAAAAGACGATAAAAATTGATTAAAAACGTACTTTTGACAGTTGTCATTATTCTATAAAGTTCGTGTTCGGGTAGATATACATATACTTATACATATTCTTATACATATTACACTTACATAGTGATGTTCATCCTCGTCATGATCGCCATGATCATGATCATGATCGTGATCGTGATCATGATCGTCGTCATCGTGATCATGATCGTCGTCATCGGTTTCTCTCCTCTTTCGGTGATTATGTCCATCCTAATAAAATAATTATTTCGTTTCAAGTTGAACACAGACATTTGTGCATTTAAAAATACTCAAATCTATAAAATGTTACTGATGCAAGCACCAGACTTACATAATTAATAGATTTATTCAGTGATTTTCAACATATTACTTTCTATTCACACATTTTGTATGACAATAACAACTTAATTTTAAAGGGAAATATTTCATTATGTCCAATAAAATAATTATAAATGGTGAGATCTGTACATTTTAACGTGGAATAATGTTGCAAACGTCAGATATTGTTAGTACAATCCATGGATATTTAGTAGGCCAACATGAAAAGAATAGGCCTATTTTGTTTGCAATCCATCAAGTAGATACCGGTGGCCATTTGTTTGCTATACCGATAAACATAATAAAACGACCAATCAAAACATGTTGTACACGAGATTCGTAGATAACATGGTTATTAACGGAATGAGTAAGGTACGAGGGTCAGGGCGTTACTGACTGTAAACAATTCCAGGTGGTACTTGGTAAATATATGATTGGTTAATTACTTACTTGGTCTACTTGACCTGGGCTACACCAAAATGAATATTCATAATTTCAGAATACCATTTACATGTATATAATGTAGATTTTAAATATCATCAATTCCAACCAATCAAGTAATTGAAAGGCATTGGGGCATTTAAAAAAAGTAATAGTTGTTTACATATATTTAGAATATATTTAGATTCAATTTAATAGCTATGCTTACATCTTCCCCTGCATCTTCATCTCCATGGTCTTCTGTTATTTCACCAATTTCTAGAGCTTCCAACATTAATTCAAATCCTAGTAATAAAATAATTTTAAATAGTTTAAATATAAAATATTGAAATTCTTTGTTTGATAATTTCAAATAGTTTGACCAAAAAGTGTGACTGCTCAAATATGGTAGTGATATGACCTCATCGTGTCCATATATGGGCACATCACATTTTTTTGTCAAATAAAGTTTGATAGTGTAGACAGGGGTTTGCTAAATATGATATACCTTCTTCTGTAATGACATCATCATCTGCGTACATTTCGAATAGTTCGTCAGTGAATGATTCCGGATCAACGGCCGTCGGTTCTCCAATACAATAGCCCCTGAAGAGGTTGTAAATGACAAGAGCTGATAGTTCCTGTACTTCAGAGGTTTTTGCGCCAACTGTGTGGTTTGCTACTAAATGATCAAACACATCCTCAGCCGTAAAACACTAATTAAAACAAATTTAATTTAAAAGAAAAATATACCAATCATATTAAAGTAGTATACACTAATTTGCAATTAAATGAAATAAAAAAAATAAATTGTTTAATTAATACATCTAACGCACCATGGACATTGTATGAACAATCTATTTCTAAATATTAAGAAACTAATTCCTACATGTTTAGAAATAGGTTGGTCTACATACAGTAACATTGATTTCATGGTGTGACGATCCAAAATGAACGGATTTCACAGCGAAAGCCAAAAGACCATTTTTATGATTCGAGAATTGTTGAATAATGTATACTAAAACCATTTGTTGTAAAACCAAAGAATTGTTGTTTATATATATTACCATTTTGTTTAAAAATGTAAAATGTGCTCTGGCTTCTAAACTGCATGTCTAATAATGTATTATTAATTTTCTAATTTTTTAGATCGTCTAAAAGAGCTCAATACAATAAAAATTTATAAATGTTTATTCAAATTTTATTTATAAATGAAATACTATGGTATATTCACGGATTGATAATTTTAGTTGAAAATGTGAAACAACAATTCTTGCACAAATAGTTGACCTAGTCAAACAATGGATCATACAAAATGTTCTCAAAACGCAAAACCTAAACGTGCTATAATAGCATTGTATTTCGCTAATCAACCAGAGGTTTTACAATGTAGGTTTTACCAAACGAACTCCAGTATTCAATGACACATCATAGTTCGCTGAACTAGTCCATGGACTAAGTTAATCAAGGACTAGTTTTAGACTTAACTAGTCGATGTTCTAGCAAGGCAAATATTTTGGCACACATGGCGTTTCATACGTATACTGCTTCTGAATGCTTATGTCCTCTGGGAATATAGTTGGCTAAAGCCGCGGCGCGAAAACGACAATAACTACAAACTTAAGCAAAATCTACTGTTATAGTTCCAGACCACTGGTCACTGTGTGTTGGACCAACATGATTAGTATGACAGCAGCCCTGGTCTAAATTAAAATTTACTTTAGTAAAACTTAAAACTTATTCTTCAATCTACACCTAAATAAATTATAGCACTACACTGTTGTGGTTGGTATTGTGATAAGTATAAAGGCTTGTTCCCACTCTATGACGCAACGCCGTACTACGTGCAACGCAAGTAACTTGACTAATCACAAGCGGGAGTTATGTTACTATGATTTGACAAACTACTTGCGTTGCTTAGTAGTGGGAACCAATCACCTTTTTTGGTGATAACTGGGTATTATATAATTTCTATAAATACCTTGTAATAAATATCAGCGTTATAAATACGTGATACATTTTGCACAATCGACTCAAAATCATCTTCAGCGAGCTTGTCCACATTTTGGTTGCCACCAGTGAGTGTTACGTAATGTTGGTCATATGTGTTGCTTGTCACACAAGTGGCATAATGCGTTGAAAGTATGCTCAAGATAACAAGAGATACCTTCTCATACTGGTCCTCGTCCAAGCCGTAGGCAACATCTGCACCAACAATATTGAACAAATCAACGGGATCTAAGCACTAAATACAAATAAAATAGAAATCGTTTAATTTTGGAGGAAACAAATAAGATATATTGAACCAGTTTTATTCATTAATATTTTTTGGAGGATTAATATGACATTGAAATCCCATAGCCCATACCAATTTAGTAATAGTAATCATAATAAAATTTATTTCCACAAATAATAGAGCAAAATACAGAGTAACATAATAAATATACAACCAATAATGAACATATTAAAAATAAATGCAAGAAATATAAGTGGAAAAGGGACGACGCCGCAGCAAGCAAGCTTTAAGTTGGGAGTCCCTCTATAGTGAAAAAAGACTAAAATTTCACAATTTTAAGATATTATTAAATAAATCATTGATAAAACAACAAGTGATAATTAAATTTAATATGATAACAAATTATACAATTTTCAAATAAACATATATTTACATTGTTCTTGTATTCAATAATATAAACTTTTCTTTTGAAATTTATAAATTATTACTTAATCTAATTTCGTTACTGATATTATTTCATATTCTGTTGTGTGCTGAGACAGTTATGATAATTCAATTCAATTCAAAAATTCAATTTCGTCATGATAGACAAATACCAATAAAACATGTTAAAATATATAGACAAGGAATTACAAAAAGAGCAACAAATTATCATCTAAGAGTAAGAAAACATTGTAACAGTCTAAAATATGTTAAAATACACAAGAAATTAGAAAACGAACAACAAATTATCTTCTATGACACCATTATAACAGTCTAAAATATGTTAAAATACACACGAAATTACAAAACGAACAACAAATTATCTTCTATGACACCATTATAACAGTCTAAAATATGTTAAAATACACAAGAAATTACAAAACGAACAACAAATTATTATTTAAGAGACCATTATAACAGTCTAAAATATGTTAAAATACACCCAAAAAAAAGAATTTAAAAATTGCACAACATAAAATTCCATCTTAGCGTTCAGAAGTCTAAAATGTTTTTAAAATACACAAGAGGTACAAATTTGCACAGCATTATCTTGCCATTGTAAACAGCGCTCAATATTTGTCTTTCTCATGATCAGTAATAACAGCTTCGAGTTATAAATAAAATGTATTGAACATACATATTAATAAAATACATCGGAATGTTCAACAAAATGCCTATATCGTTTAAGACAATTTTAATAAGAAAATTGTTTTTTGTATAATGTAAAATCTCAAAATGCAAGATGCAGCCAACATCTTTAAACTTCTATTATAACTCATATGTTTATTTTGTACAGTCAGGCATGCCGCAACAACCACCTACTCTAAAATAAGTAATAAAGCATTGGATTGTGTTTTTTTATTTCCGTGTTCCAAAAAAAAATAGGTCTATTTAGAGTTGATCTCTCCTCAGGGAGACTTTATTTATGTAGGGCATAACAATATTATGTGCAAAACAAAATGTTAATTTCTTAATGGCTGGCTATTTCCTGTACAATAACATTTACTAGTGACTTAACCGTTAGATTTCTAAAATAAAGAAACAAAAGTGATTTTTAAAATAGAATGCTTTCTTTGGGGATTTTTTAAAAAAGAAAATTACATAATTCAACAATTATATCAATTATACCAGCATATTTTTCACTGACAGAACCATTAAAAAACATAATTTGAAATTCTTTTACAAGTATGTTGCAAATGTAAATAGGCCTATGCATTTCATGTTTCTTGTTTGATTGGCGGTTTTACATAATTAAATAGATCTAATAAGCTGTTATTATGTAGGGTACAGTAAGCCTACATTCAAATGGTTAAACATTAAAAAAACAACAAACAAACAAGAAATTACTGTAGTATAAAATTCGTTGATGTCTACGATAACGATAATAAGAAGGATAAGAATGAAAAAATGACAATTTTCAAAATACATACACTTTCTGATAAATAAGGCAAGCATGAAAGCAAGAAAATAATATGGTTAAATCATTGGTATAGGCTAAGCGTTGCATTGTGGAAACAGGAAAAATACACTGGATTAGAACATGTCAGTAAGATAGTAAGTTAGAGGACAAAATTCAATACAGAAGGAACAAGAACATGCAGATAGGAGAGAAGAGGCATATAATGGCAGCAAAACTAAAAATAGAACATAGAATTAGAGAAGGACTGTTGACAATTATGATAGAAGGAAGATATGATGGTAAAACAAGAAGAGAACGGTAAGTGATAGTTATGCTAGATAGATTTAAAAATAAAATATTAGGAGAGGAAGAAGACTGCCATAGACCTTCCTCATGGCTGGTAGACAAGGTAGCCTAATCAACGTGAAAAGTCACGGACAATGTTAAAATGCTGTCTATACTAGTCCAGGTTACCTACTTAACGTTGAGTCTACGTAGTACAGGAGTATTAATTAGTATTATAGACAGATTACTGTCACTAATACTTCTAGCTCCATGACACATAAAAGCTATTGACATAAAGCCGAGCTTACTGTAGCGGATCTTCTTTTATACCTAACAACAACCTGACAACAAATTACCTTTGAATGAATAACATTGAAACGAAGACACTTAACTATGTGAGATCGTGTGTTCGAAAATCAACAATAAATTTAAAAAAAACACACGTCATGGAAACATTTAATGCGAAGACTTATGAATAAAAATACAAAGCGTACATATACATAAAAATTATCAGAGGTTATGTGAAATTCAAAAAACGGCCAAGATCCAGTGTTGAGAGCACATCTACTTAACCCGGCCACGGAATACAATATCTTAATTGTTCGAACACAATAACCAGTCTGAGTCACAAACATTGTGTCTGTATAAATAGTACCAGGGAAATTTCACTCTTCCCTGATAGTAGGCCTACTGGTAAAATAGTACAAATAATTTTGTTTGCATGAAACACCAAAGCAATTATAGACCTAATTACTAACACTCCATCGAAACACCAAGCCTGCGAACAGCTACATTTAATACTATTCAACGTTTGTTTTGTTGTTCTTCATTTCCGTGTTTGAATTTAAAGTACGTCATAACTAAATTTACACGATTATTCCATATTACAGTAACGGTAGGCCTCAATTCGAATTTAATTCTACGACTATAATTTCTAATTATTTACTATTAAGCTATTTCTATTAATTTATTAATAAGTATTAAAGTTCTGGAAAGAACCCGTAACGTGAATGGTAGATAGTGGTAACGACAATGACATCAGCTTAATTGGACCGGATGTACAGGTAGTTCGATCGCCCCAACACCCCAAAGCAACGAGCCAAAGTGGCAATTTTAAACAGTCATTACACAATCTACATTAAAATTATATTCAAACTTATATATTAGGGAGCTGTAAAATTATTCATTCATTTTACTTTTGTTTTTAAAAATAAAACAAATATTAATTATAATACTAATAGTTTTCTTCCTTACCTCATTGCAAGAATTTTCAGTCATGCCATTTTGGTTTGAACAATTCGTACGTTTTAGAATATTTTCCACTAACAAAGACACACCAGCTGTCGTAATATTTTCAGAGTGCTCTTCATTTTGTAACTCTAATTCTTTGATATAATCTTTAGACAAGTCAAATGCGTCGTGATGGTCTTCTTCTGTGTGTATTTCATATTCAGATCGAATCACTGATAGTATCTGCGCAATGCACACGAGACGAAAAAAAAGTTTGGTTGCCATTTTGAAGTTCAGTTTCGTACTGTGTGCAACACACTCTGATAAGGTTCAGTCATGCAGATTTTATCTCGTATTTGCATAAGAAGCAGACAAAAGCAGATTGCCGAACGTTCCAGAAATGTTATCCTTAATACAACCGTCACAAATACGTAAGCAGCCAATCATTAACAACGTTGTTATGTGAACAATCTACAAGAGTTTGTCTAATTATACAACTCCCTCAAGAGTTGTCCTTGAAGTATTATAGGCCTATTGTAAAAAATTAGCGGGACAAAACATGCGGACAGCACAACCAGATCAATCGTTGGATTGGACCATGGTCAGTCTTACACACACCAACATCGTGGATAGATTTTGAATTATTAAATGTACCATACCGTCCTGCAATAAACTCATGACGTGATTTCAATTCCACGTTTATATTTGTTGTATTCATTTAAGCCCGTAATAAAATAATTATCAACAATAAATCAGTGCCTAAGACTGATGAGAATGCACTTGTGCTCTGTCAGGCCTTTTGTATAATGCTTCCAATGTATCCTTTTTTACTAGATGTATTTTCATATATCATAGTATATAATATTTTTATGTGTAACTAGTAGGCCCTATTTTGTGTATTTAAAAAAAATAAAGCCAGCTTAATTATAAATCCAGGATATTATTATTTATCATCATCATCATTGTCATTATTATTACTAATAGTTATCGAATCTTCATAATACATTTCTAAAGGGTTTCTGTTGATTTTATGAAAATTAATTTTAACTAAGTAATCCCTATGTGGAGTGAAGGAATTTCTCTGCGGTTTGTCGGTCATATGTTCTTTGTTACCAGCTTTTGACAATTAATGTGATTGAATAATAGAATTTGAGACATGTACTTAACTTTTGTTATGCATCACAAAGTGTATATTAGGTTGAGTGATAAGTGTCCTCTTTACAACCCTTGCCATAATGCTTTTATCAAAATCAGACTTAGTTTTTTTCTGACAGTCTCAGGTTTTTTAGTGTTTCTATTAATACAGCTCTGGGTGGTGCATGCGCAGTGGCGGAGTGTGAAATAATTTTGAATTGTTCAGTCCGATGCTATGATTTGGGTCATATGTTCTTGTTATTAACTTTGGTAATTAATGTGAATGAATAATAGGATTTGAGACATAATAATTACCTTTTGTCATGCATCATGTAGAGAAGGAATTAAAGTTTAAATTAAGTTCAGATCGACACCAGTGCCCTGTCTACAACCTTTGTATCGAACCTTGAATCCAGATCATGAATCCTATTCATTTTCTACTGTTTTTCAAAGACATCTCTGGTCAGTGCAGTCAGTCAAGGAAAAATAAGCAAAAATGTGTATGTTTATTATTTATTAAAGATATATTTTTCTCCTGAAAAATTTAAATGTTTTTGTTGTATATAATTTTAATATCAAATAATAATTATTCATTTCTTTTCGAGATGGGCCTCTTTCAATTTCGAAGTTGCACAAAATAAAAACATATCACGTCTTGGAATGTAATATATACAGAATTTAATATTATACAGAATGTAATGTATACAATAATATTCACTAAATAATTAATGATTAAATATTTATGCCTTAACTTGAAAAAAACTCAATTGAAAAATGTTTTAAATCAGATTTTTTTTCCGGGCTACTTTAATAAATTGTTTGCAATATTTATCAAATGCTGCCAAAACATCTACTAAGGTCTCTCCCCCCTAGTGGGGTGCCTTAAGGGAAAAAATGGTCAAAAACGTTACACGGATGACAAAGTTTTCAAATTTTGCACATATGTTCACTTGGACATACAGATTAAAAAAATCACTGTAGCCAAGAAAAAAAATGTATTTTATGACCATATTTGGAGTATTTTCAAAATGGCCGCCAAAACAAAATGATGGTCCATATCTTAGTAACCGGTAGGAGTACAGAGTTCATTTTAGTGTTAAATTGCTTAGAACACATATGTTTCTATTCACTCTAATACAACATTTTATTAGAAAATGGCCGGAATCATCATTTCCGGAATTGTGACCTTTGACCCTAGTATGGTCATATCTCGATAACTACTGACAGTAGAAACATGAGGTTGGTCTTAAAATATTCACAATATACATGTTAGTATTTGGTCTAACGAACTATTTTTCCCAAAAGTGACTGGAAATCATAATATTGACCTTTGACCCGATAACCTCAAATTTCGTTACCGAATGCGCATAAAATCAAAATATTGGGCTTAAATTGTCAAAAATGTATATTTTTGTATTAATTAAGGTAATGACTGAATTTGTCAATTGACCAGAAGTAATGATATTAACTTTTGACTTAAATTTTGTTTTATATCACTACAACTAACTTCAGTGTTATAGAGAAGCAGTGCCTTTTCGACATAATCTATTTTTTAACATTCCAAAGACCAGTTAAAATAAATCACAATATTTGTTATAATAGTTTCTATTTGAGAATAATAAATACTAATAATAACAATGATTTCATTATTTAAGGTCCATAGAACCCCTTTTATATACAATCAATTACTATAGTATTACCTAGACAAAGATTTCCCTCCAAAATGAGTATTCATAAAATCCGGCATTCTGATTGGCTAAAAGTTTATGAAGTCAAACGTGTTGACAGGTGGATAATTGCCAAGTGGTAAGTATTTTTATGCTTATAAAGCAGTTGTTGATTTCAAACAAGTGTTTTTATTAAATATATATATTGATTTACCACTTTAAAGCATTAGGTTACCATTAATTTACTTTCTTGTTTCTTTTAAGCATTTAAATTGATTATCAATTAGGCTAGGCTAACACAGGCTCGTTGCTAGGCATACCTCCACGGCGAAAACGACTGTGGCAATGCAAAGCGGATGCCTCTCATAGGCCTAGCAAATGCTTAGTTACAGGGAGTCCCAAGTGTAGTTTTGTGAAAAATTATATTGCAATTACACATCATTATTAAATTTAACTTTAAATAATTTTAATAATTACAATTTTTTTTTAATAATTTTAAATAATTGATGTAGGCTATAGGTTTAGGACCCATAGGTACAGGAATTGCTTCTTACACATATTTTGGTTAAAACATGAATGATAGAAAATGAATAAAAGAAAAACATTCATAATTATTTTTTAACTATCAGGATTGTTATTTGTTTAAGTTTACTCTATATATTTCACAGAATTTATGTTCGAGACACTAGCCCTATGACTAGACTAGGTGTAAGTAAACACTTACAATGGACTGGTCAAGATGCATTATATGCCAGTCTGTTACATCGGAAAGTTTAAGGTGTCCACAAAAACGAGGAAACATTAATGCTAGATGTGTGTACGAAGCGTTTTTAAACAATGTAGACGGCTTTAAGCAACTACAAGCTTCACCACTTTCATTAGAATATGGAGACCATGGTACACCAGAGGCTTTTATTAAAAACGGTGCCTCGTGGCATCATTCTTGCCATTTGAAGTTCAACAACACTAAGCTGGAAAGGTTAAGAAAACATCAAGTAAAAGAAAACATAGATACGAAAGAGCGGTCTTCAAAAAGACAGAAAGTTGCAAGTCCTAGCAGAAATAACTGTATTTTCTGCAAAAAAGATACATTTCAAAAGCTTCATGAATACTCAAAGGTGTCACTGACAAAAATACTTCGAAGAATGGCGACAGAAATGAATGATTTTGATCTTCTTGCTACTATTTCGAATGGTGATTTAGTAGCTATTGCAGCAAAATACCACATGGATTGTTTGACGCAATTTAGAAATCGATATAGAAAACATCAAAGCAATACTTTGTCTTTTTCTAAAACAGAAAGAGATCGTGTGAAAGGCAGAGTGTTTGCAGAATTGGTTTCTTATGTAGAGGGATTAGTAGAAGAGGGAACATTGTTATTTCAATTATCACATTTACATTCTTGGTTTGAAGATCGTCTTCATCAATTTGGAGAGAATATATCATTTAATAAAACGCGCTTGAAAGAAATCCTTCTACAACATTTCGAAACCATGGGCCTACATGAGCATTTTGATGGATACAAATGTGTTTTAATTTTTGAAGAGGCCATATATCAAATGTGGAAAGATGTGCATCGTCGACAGTATGAAGAAGAAGCGCTGTTGTTTGCAAAGGTTGCAAAAATCTGCAGAGAAGATATTTTTCAAATGACGGATGGTTTTCAGTTCAAAGGGGCATTTCCTCCTCGTTGCCAAGAGATGGTATCACCAAGTTTAAAAATGCTGATAGCTATGATTTTATATGGGCCAAACACGAAGGAGCACGTTGACAATTCACAGACATGCCTTACAATATCCCAATTGATTTCTTATAACTCCAAGAAGAAGGTAAGAGAAGAAACTGGTAGGCCTACTGAGCGTCATAACCTAAACCGAGAACCACCTCTACCAATTTACATTGGGATGCTTATTCACACCAATACCAGAAGTAAGCTACTCATAGATCAACTTGCACAGTTAGGTATAAGCATCAACTACAAACGAATCCTTCAACTTGAGGAATCTCTAACTTACTCGATGTGTAAGCAGTTCAAGACTGATGATATTGTGTGTCCGTCTAATCTTCGGAAAGGTTTGGCAGTAATTGGAGCATTAGACAATTTAGACTATAATCCTTCTTCTACCACAGCACAAGGATCATTTCATGGGACTGGAATTAGCATAGTCCAACAGCCATCAGCTGATAACCTAGGAATACGCAGAGAGGCAGCAACTTTACAGTTTGAGAATGCGATGATGGTAAAGCCTGAACTACCAGAAACGTATTCTGTAGTACCAGCTGCTTCCTTCAATATTTTAACGACGTCTGTGCCGAATAGTAACCCAATTGCGTTTGAAGGAAACCTACATATGGCTCAAGAGAGGGAAGGAGAGTGGATGAGGCATGCCATGGATCTTCTGAAGTTGGAAACGCTTACAAAAGGACAACCTATTTCTTGGGCAGCTTATCACGCCTCTCTTCAATCGTATTCGTATAATCCACGTGCAATTAGCTCTTTATTGCCACTTTTTCAGGAAAAAGCAGATTCTATAGCGATGATAAAACATGGTATGAACATCTTACAATCAACAACAGAATTTTTGAACCCTGGTCAGATCCCGGTAATGGCATGTGATTGTCCTATTTTTGCAAAATCCAAATACATTCAATGGAAATGGCCAGACATCTATGGAGAGGACAAATATGTTATCCTTTTTGGAGGCCTTCATCTAGAAAAGGGATTATGGAATGCTCTTGGCGATTTTTTAGCCTGCTCTGGATGGACTAATGCTCTTACTGAAGCTGGTATTGGTACTTCAGGGGTAGTTGACTCCTTTTTGACATGTTCCCATATTACTCGTACTCGTCATGCCCACCAAGTAACATCTCTTGTACTACATAAGCTACAGCGTGAGGCTTACGAGAAAAGTGAAATGTTCAGTAACGAGAATACAAGCTTCGAAGGATGGCGACTCGACATGATTGATAAAAGTCCTACTTTTCAATTTTGGGACATTGTCCTAAATTCCGAAGTCCTCATACTTATTTTTATCCGAGCGCATCGTGAAAGAAACTTCCCACTTTTTGTAGAAGCCCTTGAAGCACTTATCTACCTGTTTTTCGCATTTGACCATCAGAATTACAGTCGTTGGGTAAGTGTTCACATCCGTGACATGAAAGCACTACCATCTGCTATCAAGGAAGATATCTACAAAAATTGGGTTGTTAACAAGAATAACAACAGATTCTCCTGTATCCCCAGAGATCAGGCACATGAGCAGGATAATGCAAAGGTTAAGGGTAAAGGAGGAGCTGTGGGCCTTACTGAAAATCCTACTGCATTCAAAAGATGGATGATTAGTGGACCAGAACAGGCACGGCTTTTAACAGAGTTTGAAGAGGGTTACACGCGACCAGAAGATCCTGAAGTAAATTTCAATCACCATGAAGAGGGCCTTTCAACGCAGCTAACCTTTCAAAAACAAAGCAAGAGTTTGATTGAAGTAATCAGAGGATTTGGAAATCCGTTTCAAGATGACTGTCCAGAGCTGCTGATTTTGAACACCAGATATTGTGCAGAAGAGTCGGTTATTACCACCGTTCGAACGGTAGAGAAAATAGGAAAATCACGTTACAATACGTTTAAGAAAGAAGTACTTGAAGACAAAAGCAAGTCAATCCACGATTCCATAAAGAAAAATTCACTGGCACTACTGAAATCAAGAAAGACTAAATGCAAACAGAAAAATAATAAGTTAAGTGCTGCTCGCGATGAGATTAGTCTGTTTGCTCGATTATACATTGCAAACCAGCGAAGAGACGGCGACCTTGCTGTTTTTTTCTCACATGAGAACCAATTTTATCCACCTGCTCTCTCAGACGATGGTAAGCTTCGCTTTGGGACAAAGTCAGAGTTACTGAAATGTCTTAACTGTGACGGTCAACCAGAACCACCAAACCGCTTTGATGCAAAAATATTTGACGGAGGAACTCTTATACACACTTTGCCCACTGCGCCTACCTTTCTTGAATTTGGCCAGCAAGTATTTTTAGGTTTTATTAAGCGTGAATTATTGACAACCAGCCGCATAGATGTTGTGTGGGATAGATATATTTCATCAAGCATTAAAGAATCTACTAGAGAGAAGAGAGGTAAAGGTGTACGCTTAAAAGTAGAACCAAAAACCAAGACACCTGTCAAGTGGAAAGACTTCCTTCTTAATTCCAAAAACAAAGAGGAACTATTCCTATATTTGTCTGAGTTAGTTGAACAACAATCATTTACAGACAACAAGAATGTGTACATAACAAAGGGTACATCAGTCATATCTAAAGGAAACAACATGAGTAACTCAACACAAGAAGAAGCAGATACCAGGATTGTAATTCATTTGGTGCACTCGTTGGAGCATGGTGCAAGACAAATCATGGTGCGAACTGTGGATACTGACATTATCATCATTCTAATTGGTCAATTTTTCAATCTTTGCCATCGATTTCCTGAACTGAAACTGTGGGTTGCATTCGGCACTGGTAATCACTTCTGTTACTATAACATCAACAACATGTGTAGACATCTAGGTGAAAGCATGGCATGCGCCCTTCCACTTTTCCATGCTTTTTCAGGTTGTGACACTACATCCTCATTTTTCGGTAAGAGTAAGAAGAGTGCTTGGAAAGCATGGAAATCATTTCCAGAGGCAACAGAGGCATTTCTTTCCATGTACAGACATCCTTTTCAACAAGTTGACTGTCTTTCTCTCAACTTCAAACATATTGAGCGGCTCACTATTCTTCTATACAACAAAAGCAGCATATCATTATCAGTAAATGAAGCCCGTCGAAATATGTTTTCACAGAAGAACAAGGATATTGCTCATGTTCCACCCACCCAGGTAATTAAAATTGAATGGTTGGAATACAATTAAACTTATACTTAGTGCATACTTTTTTTTATTCAACTAAACAGCATTGTTTGTACATTATATTACATTTATATTGTAGGATGCATTACTTCAACATGTGAAAAGAGCCATATATCAAGGAGGTATATGGACCACTTGTCAGAATGCTGAACCAACTATTCCTACTCCAGAAGATTGGGGTTGGACATTAGAAGACACACATTGGAAGCCAGTTTGGATGACTAAACCAGAAGCAGCCAAGGCCTGCAATGAACTTATCAAATGTGGCTGCAAATCTGACCGTGGTTGTGTGACTTGCAAATGTGCCAAATCCAACCTCCCTTGTACAGAACTGTGCAGCTGCAAATGTCCCAGATAATATTACTCGTAATTGAATACAGACGATCCGTGTCAGAATTTATTATTTCTAAGACATAGTTAATACTTATTATTATTATTTATTTTATTTTTTAATAACTGAGGTTTGAAATATAAAATGAAGAAGTGTAAACTGTAAATATAATACACTGCAAAACAGTTATATTAATTTATTGAAGCTTACAACTTGCAGAAAATAATCTGGAAATGTAATCACGCATAGTAAAATGTAACATTCCTCTACACATAACCAGGTAGGCCATATCTCTAGATACAACAATCTGAATCATTCTAAACAAACATATCATATGAAAAAGTAATTGTTTAAATTTGTTGAGAAAACAATGTATTGCGTGAAAAATAAGTGTTTGACGATTTACTGCCAATGTTGTAGTGATATAAAACAAAATTTAAGTCAAAAGTTAATATCATTACTTCTGGTCAATTGACAAATTCAGTCATTACCTTAATTAATACAAAAATATACATTTTTGACAATTTAAGCCCAATATTTTGATTTTATGCGCATTCGGTAACGAAATTTGAGGTTATCGGGTCAAAGGTCAATATTATGATTTCCAGTCACTTTTGGGAAAAATAGTTCGTTAGACCAAATACTAACATGTATATTGTGAATATTTTAAGACCAACCTCATGTTTCTACTGTCAGTAGTTATCGAGATATGACCATACTAGGGTCAAAGGTCACAATTCCGGAAATGATGATTCCGGCCATTTTCTAATAAAATGTTGTATTAGAGTGAATAGAAACATATGTGTTCTAAGCAATTTAACACTAAAATGAACTCTGTACCCCTACCGGTTACTAAGATATGGACCATCATTTTGTTTTGGCGGCCATTTTGAAAATACTCCAAATATGGTCATAAAATACTTTTTTTTTCTTGGCTACAGTGATTTTTTTAATCTGTATGTCCAAGTGAACATATGTGCAAAATTTGAAAACTTTGTCATCCGTGTAACGTTTTTGACCCTAAGGCACCCCACTACCCCCCCCCCCTCCCCCAAGTAAATAATAATCCAGGTCAGCATTTGAACTTTGACACACAAAAAGTAAACAAAATCATCACGATGGCGGTCGCCGTAGACAAGTTTGACTTGTTGTTCGACGGAATTGTTCGACAATTTACGTCATTCAGTGAAGCATTTGCAATTGTAGGAGCAATTTACACCACACAAAAGACATTAAATATTATACATGGATGTTACAGGGCAATCTATGTGTATGGTGCACCTAAATTAAAGGGAAGACCCAACCTTGTAAGCCGGTATGGCCGGTGGGCACGTGAGTACTTCAGCTAGGCTAGTGCCATGCCCAGCTGCTCTCTCTCCGCTGAAATGGCATGCAGAAATAATAGGAAGGGCCTAGGTCCTGGCATTAGCCTACCCTAATATGTTAATATAGCCCAAGATGCCAAGTGCAGCCTAGAAATACTACAGCGTCGGAGCTGGAAATTCTGGAAATATTTTTCAGAATATTATTTATTATTTTATTACAATTTAATAAATTAATTTACAGACAGGTGTAGGCTACATAGTAGTAGCCTAGTAGTAGTATTCGAGATATTAAATAGTGAAATATCATAACAGGTGAATCCAGAATGTTGAAATAGGGGAGGAGGGCCAAGTAACCTCCCCTCCCTCTGTTGGATCCACCTATAAATATGCAGGTCTTACGGATGAGGCTGTTTCAGTTTGTCAATCATGCATGGAATTTCAATTCAAGTTCTATATAGCCATGGTCAAGCGTAGTTATGATACAATCTGTGCATCTAGTGCCTTGTTTTTTTATTTTAAGACCGGCCTTGCATCTTAAATTATATTGTTTCTCTGCAAGGGAACTAGGTGAACCGTGCCAAAAAAAAGGGATTTAATCAATAACATTGGGGTTGTACTACCCTGCTGGGTCACCAACCCACTGCATTCATTTCCCATTCGCAAAACCTGTTTAATTTAAGTTTAATACTAATAAATTGCATTAAGTTTTTAATTCTTTGTAGTGGTCACAGGATGTACGGATGGTATAGGTAAATCATATGCACAGGAACTTGCAAGTTATGGGATGAATATTATTTTAATTAGCAGATCAAGTGATAAACTACTAAAATGTTCCCAAGATTTAGGTAAGACCAAGGGAATCTAACAACAGGACACTGAGCTCGCCTTGCCAGGATTTAGGAACTCGTAACAGTCCTTTGATCTTATGTCTGGCTGAGACAAATACCAATAATTCTGTAGTACTGGGTACATATTCTCTGTGGCGCGCGTTGTCTGTTAAGGGGCGTGGTACTGATCGTGTAGCAGCCAGAGATCAACTCTTTGATTTCCAGAGCTCAGCATCCTGTTGTTAGATTGCCTTGCTACTGTAAGACTTTGTGCTTTTATTAAATTGCCAGTTTAGCTTCATTTTGAACTGCAAAGGTATTGGTGCACCAAGTACAAGATTACTTTTCAGATGGTACATTAGTGGAGACATAGTCAATATATTTACTATGGTGGAGATTATGCGCTATAACACAATTTTTATTCCATAATTTGATCATGAAGAAATACATGGAGAAATAAGTTATTTTTTTATGGTTTAATTAAAATCATCAACTAGAGTTATATATTTATTTCCATCTTTTATGTGATAAAAAATTCAGTAGATCACAGTACTGATTTAAAAAGTTGATCACAGATATACATACATTATACAGCGAAAACATTTAAAGGCTCAAAAACATCAATAGAGCATAACAAACATTTATTCATGTTGATAGGCTGATTTCTGCTCAAAATGCCAACTATGATAAATTTAATACTAAGTGCCGTTGCTGCATGAGCAATTTAGAAAACGAGAAATTTTATTTTTAGAACGGCAATTTGGAATCGAGACGCTCACAGTGACAGCTGATTTCAGTCAGGGACGTGCCATTTATACTATGATTGAAGAAGAAATTAAAGACAAAGAAATAGGAATTTTAGGTAAGATCGTTCTTGTTAAATTCCCCTACAAATAAACAAAATTGGTTGGACGAATTATTGTTAGTGCTAAGTTGCATTTGAAAAAAACCACAGCATGCATAAAAAAAAACCCCACAGCATGCATGCATTAAAAAAAACCAACAGCATGCATACAATAAAAAAAAAACACCACAGCATGCATGCATTTAAAAAAAACCACAGCATGCATGCATTTAAAAAAACACAGCATGCGGCATGAATAAAAAAAAACCTGAGCATTCAATATTAGTATGACAAATAAAATGCTCTTTAAAAGTTTGTCTAGTTATGGCATTTTAAAAAAATCCTTTTTGTTTTTTCCCTAGTGAACAATGTGGGTGTAATGTACTATCCTGAAAATCTGCATGAGATGAATATGGATCGAATTTTCCAATTGATTAACGTTAATGTCACTGCTGCAACTGTTGTAAGTTTGGAAACCGGGTAGAAAAAAACATTATTGCCACTTCAATGGATTGAACTGTATTAACCTGTAATTGATAGTATTTCAGTTTGTTATCGGTATAATGATGCCATTTATGAGCCCACAGAGCTGTTAAAGGAGCTCTGACCATATCCCTTCTGTTAGGAGGGAAGTGACTATATACACAGTTAACTGTGACAATAGCATGGCCAACTGTTTGTCTAACCCACATAGCTGTTAAGGTAGCTCTGACAATATCCCTTCTGTATAAGAGGGAAGTGTCTATCTACACGGTGAACTGTGACAATAGCATGGCCAACTGTGTGTGTAACCGACATAGTTGTTAAGGTAGCTCTGACAATATCCCTTCTGTATAGGAGGGAAGTGTCTATCTACACCGTGAACTGTGACAATAGCATGGTTAACTGTGTGTGTAACCCACTATCCCTTTTGTTAGGAGGGAAGTGACTATCTACACAGTCAACTGTGACAATAGCATGGCCAATTATGTGTGTAACCCACATAGCTGTTAAGGTAGCTCTGACCATATCCCTTTTGTATAGGAGGGAAGTGACAGTCAAATGTGACAATAGCATGGCCAATTATGTGTGTAACCCACATAGCTGTTAAGGTAGCTCTGACCATATCCCTTCTATATAGGAGGGAAGTGACAGTCAAATATGACAATAGCATGGTCAACTGTAATTTATTAGTTGCTATCGGCATAGTTGACCCTGGCTAGTTTTCTGTGCTTATAGACAACTGAATAAAAGCACATGAAATTGACCTTCGATAAAAATCAAGACATTAGACGCACGGTTGACTGTAGGAATAGGGAACAATGAATTTGATGCATGGTCGACAAAGCCAATTAAACTTATATTTTACACCTGGTTGACTGTACAAATAGCCTCATCCACATAGAAGAGAATATGAGGACTGAACACCTCAAAACTGCTAGTTTGAAATGTAAATTAATTTTTTCAGATGAGTCGTATTGTATTACCCCAAATGGTGGAACGAGGCAGTGGAGCCATTGTGAATTTATCAGCAGCAACGTCCATTAGGCCAAGTCCACAACTAGCAGTATATACAGCTACTAAGGTAACTTAAACATAAATTATGTGTGTAAAAGTTGTATAGCCTGTATTCACTTACAATTCAATTCAACATTTATTTCAACCAAAATCAGCAAACATCAACATAGTATATGTACATTTACAAAAGAAATTAAAAAACAAATTTGGTCGAGAAACGACATGTAGTCATAGACACATGGCAAGGAAAAAAAAGAATTACATAAAATATATAAACATAAAAACAATTATGCTTAAATTTAAGATTAAGTCTTGCAAAATTATATTCTCTCTCTGATGAGGATATTCCCACTTAAATAGAATCCAGATTTTCTGATTCTTAAAATGCATTTATGTAGAAGAAAAGAATTCTCAGTGCTGTATCTTGACATACAACAATATTGTACAGTAAGAATACAGTACAGAACTTGGTAATACAGCATCACATGTCTATCACATATGATGCCTGTATCAGGAAAGGTTAGTTAAGAGTTAGTTCTAACACACATGAGACTGCCTATAAAACTTAACAAATTTAGATACAGTATTGGGAAAATTGTTTTGGTTGACTACAGACATGTACTCTTTCCAGACCTATTTAGATTATTTGGCCCAAGCCTTACAGTATGAGTATGCAGACAAAGGAATAATGGTGCAGAGCCTAATGCCATGCTTTGTGGCCACCAAGACATCACAATATGGTGGCGATGTTCAGAGTCCAGGCTACTTTATACCATCAGCCAGTCTTTATGCCAAAAGTGCTTTGCGAACACTAGGTGTGACTAGCAGAACGACAGGGTATTGGCCTCATCAACTACAGGTAAGCATTTAATTGTTTTATTAACTTGTGATGATCTTTGTTACATGAGCACAGTGTTTAGTAAAAATTTAAGAGACAGGTGTACTACAGTTAGTGAGTGGCTGAGCGGTTAAGACAATGGAACTGTAATTACGTAGCCATAACATTGGCAAGGGTTAGAGGCTCACTCGCTCCATGGTTCTGGTGGTAGAACAAGTCCTCTCGGATAGGACTATAAATGATAGGTCCAGTGTACACATCTGGCTCATGTGCATGGTGGTTGGACACCCACAAGTGTGTCTGTTCTGAAAAACCCTCGCCAGCCCGGAGAGGAGATAGGCACCGCTGGGAGATATGGCGTATGCCCGAGTGTCGTATCATGATGAGTACTACTGTATCTCGTCTGCTACGCCCTTACGACCATCTAGGTCATGGGACAAACGAAACGAATACTACAGTAGAACCTCTCCTTTGGAACACCTCTATTCAGGGACACTTAACTCAGAAACAAACGAGGGCAATATATGTTTTGCACTACGACCATGCCTCTATTTATTGGACATCCCTATTAAGGAGACACTTCCAAAAGTGTCTCCTTAATAGGTGTTTTACTGTATTCCACTTGAATTTGGAGGACAGAAAAAAACACTTATTTGAATAAAGGTCATTAAAACATTATAAACTGCACATTTTTGTTATTAGGTAACACTAATTCAGGTCATCCCAAAGTTAGTTAACTTAACCAAACTGATTTCAATAATATTATTCCTTTTCTTGTAGTTTTACATTGTAGAAATGTTACCAAAGAGTGTTTGGCTATGGTGCACCAACATCGTCAACAGTGCAATAAAGAGGAGGATCAAAGCTGGACAACAGAAGAAGAAATGATCTGAAAATAATGAACCTCAACAACCACTCAAAAATGCTTTTTACTATGCAAAATTATTTTATTTTGCATAGTATTTGCTTTGTTTGTTAGCACGATAGCGCCTACAATTTTTAAGTTATAATTCTGTTATTATTTTTCAGTGTAAATAGGTATATTGAATTGAAATGCAAGAACATTGGTTCACAAATAATGACAAATTTGTATTCTTTTAACATGGGCCGAAATATCAACATGCAATATTTTGCCAAGAACTTTTCTGAGTGCTTTCATTCACAAAGAAACTATATCATGATAATAACTATATAAAAAAACCAAACCAAATTTGTTCATTTGTGGGTGTAGAAAAGCTTATGTAATTACTAATCAGGTAAATGCAGCAATAGATCAAATAGCATCAACATGGTTGTAGCATAAGAAAACCAAAATGTTCTCAACCATACCTTATTTCCTTTTTAGAAACACATAATGTACTGCAAACCTACTAGAATTTAATTTCACATACAAGCATACAATAGCAGATTTTTACAAATAATTTAGTTGTTGCAATAAAGAGTGAGATTGTTAGGATTATAAGCCTTGCTCATCTACATATTGGTCTAGGTTCTAGATGGCCATTTGGCTTAATTTATATTTAAAACATGTGTAGCACACATAGTGTGTCTTACCTATACTCCTGAGACCCCTGGTTTAGGGAATCTAAATGGCCCTTCAATGCTGAAGGCCTCTGGAATTTTTAGCTTTTTTCCGACTCTAATGGTAGTTTCTTACTTGACACTGCTCAGGAGCCCGTAAGCTCACATAGCCATTACGCAACTTATACTTAGGATGTGAAATTGCCTGTTTGCACTACTAACACCATAAAAGGAACAATCAATAGCTAGGCAAGTCTAGTTTTCTTTTTTTGCAGATATTTATTCAATAATATTTTGTTTTTATCACTTATAGTATTTTAAATGAATCATGTTTGTCAAGCTTTTTAGGTATACATTAAATGTATTCAATTATTAATATGTCATTATCATGATTTTAAAAATGATTTATTTATTTTAGTATTTTATTTTCTTAACATTTCCCCAATCTTTACTGTCCAAAATCATTTCTTTATGACAAAAAATCTGCAGCTTCACATCAAAAGTTTTAACGATTCAATTATCCTTTGAAAAACTTCTGGTACTAGTTGACAAACATTTAATCAAGAGCACATAATTTAAGATAGATCATTACTCGTTGGTTGTGCGGTCGTTCAAGCACATAGACAGGCCATTATAAGCTAGATAAAGCATGGAGGAAATATATATAAATATATATTTCCTCCATGGATTAAGTTATCATATTAGTGAGAGTGAGTGGCCGAGTGGTTAAGACAGTGTAACCGTAATCCATAGCCATAACATCGGCATGGGTTGAAGGCTCACTCGCTCCATGGTTCTGGCAGTAGAACAAGTCTTCTCGGATAAGGGCTATAAACCGTATGTCCGGTGTACACATACTGCTTGTGTGCACTTTTAAGAACCTACTGTAGTACATCTTTCGAGACGAGTAGGTGTACTAGTTCACACACTGAGCCACTGTCGTGGACAGATGTAATGGCGCCGTAGTTGGCTGCTGTTGACACGATGGGACCCTTAGGCCCGCCCTTAGGGGAGAAGAATGTTGTTGAAAAAGTGTAATATCCAAGTCCCTCTGATCTTCACGAAATAGCGCTATATAAATGTCAAATTATATATTATTTATATTAATTGACACAGACAAATTTGACTATTACCATGTTTTATTGGTGTTTTTTATTGAATTATCAGTACATTGATATTTATGAAATGCAGTGGTTATACAAAAAGAACAAATAAATTATGCAAATCAACCGATGAAACAATAAATTATGCAAATCAATAGACAAAATGTATGCAAATCACATGGTTACGAGTTTCCATTAAAAACTCTACAATCTGTGATATTTGCAATGCATGTTGACGAGTGTGAAAAAACCAAAGATTTCAACACCATGAAAGTGATCCTTACTAGCACTACTGAAGTTAAATCTATTCATAAAAATTTGCATAGGAATTTGCATACCCATTGAAACCGTGTATATTTTATGCCATAAATTTTATTTTGTTACACCTTTGAGTATAACTTTTATTTTAATTACCAACACCAAAAGTATTATATTGAGGTCATCAATAGAATGAATTCAAATGAAAATTACTATGAATCAAATTTGACAACATAATTTCTATATCTCATAATATATATTATAATATTTCATAGAAAATTCATCTTGTTGAAAGAAAATTTATTTATGGAAAGGCCAACATTTCAATATCAGTATATAAAGTATATATTTAATTTTTGGGTGGCTTTCATGCATGCGACCTTTGGCCTTAATGAAAGTCTTCCTGATCCTACATTGTTATGATGTTTATTCATTCTGGATCAAATAAATCGACTTGTGTGCGACTTGCCCCTCTATTAGACTACTGATTGGAGATAATTATATTGGAAGGTTCAATGTAGTTATAAAAATCAGATATAAATTTGAAAAAAACATTTTTTCATAATGCACAATTTTCATTTTGGTGTTGGAGAAAACAAATTTATTATTTTATTAAAAGTGGTTACACATCAGCAGTGAATATTAATTTGTTTTTGTTTGTTTCTTCAACGCTCTGGCACGAGTACCTTTAAGAAAGCCCATGGTGTTCTTGGTCACCATACTTTCAGGTAAACACTCTAGAACGTATTTCTGTAGAAGGAAAGAAAAAAATGGTAAAAATCTAAATCTAGGTATAAGATGAGATCCTAGATTCAGCATTATCTGTATCTTATCATTATCTGGATCTACCAATATCTGGATCTACCATTATCTGGATCTACTGTTATCTGGATCTACACTTATCTGGATCTAGCATTATATAGATTTAGCATTATATAGATCTAGCATTATCTGGATCTACCACCGCTTTCCAATTACAAAATGTTCCAAAAGCTTTACTTAATGGGTGAGTACACTGGTATTTAATTAGGTGGTATTTAATTTGCTATGTTTAATAATTACCTGCAGAGCATGGGAAGTACATCCCATTGTCACACTCTCCACACCAACTGTTCCCAATGCACTGCGTACATATGTGTCTGGGCTTGGAATTGTCCAAGATTTTTTCTTTATCTTGCTAAGTTTTGTTGTCACAAAGTAAGGTGCAACACACTTAAAAAAGATATTTTAAAAAAGAAGACATTTGAAACATAATTTATTTAAGATATTCAAAATTACAACCAACCACTTGTCTTGTCAAAATAGTTTGATAGTGTTGACAGAGCTTTACAATAGGATTACGAGCTCCTGAGATCAAAGGGTTTATCTGTGGCTGTGACATGATCCCCTTAACAGACACCGTGCCACAGAGAATGTACATAATACAGTACTGTTGGTATTTTGTCACAGCCATACATAAGATCAAAGGACTGTTACGAGTGTCCTGTTGTTAGATTGCCTTGATTAGAATGTGGGATCATATTCAAACATAATTTATATCAACTTACTTGAACTATAATGCCTTTGTCTTGATACTCATAATGGAGGCATTGTGATAGAAAGTTTACATATGCCTATAAATAAAAACAAAATACTGTACTTTAATATAAAAACTGACATCTTTATATTAATTTCACAACTTAACATAACACCTGCATTTTGTATGGTGTGTATAAACTCTTGCGAGCTGAAAGAGTTACTAGACAACCATATGTTTTGTAATTTTTTATTTTTTGTTGTTGAATAAGCTATCTTAATGTCGCATAATAGTTATGAAATTTAAAGCAAAAATATAAATGGCTGCAAGTCAATTACCCGTTTATTCTGTCTTTTTTAGTTTGTTTTCTATGGTAGTGATTAATTTTAACTACAAAATGGTCTGATTTTATTAACCTTCATTTGTTCAGGTATTTGGGGAATAACACATAGTAAACCAGTATATGAACAGCTTACACTAAATGCAGTTTTACCTTGGTTGCTGAGTAAAGAGCTAAAAGTGGACATGTTGTTAAACCAGATGCGGACGACACATTGATGATCGCTCCTTTCCGCCTTCAAAGAAAAACAAAATTAAATATACTCTACAGCTCTTATATTACTAATATAATCCATATTTTTATAGTAGAGATTAGCAGTTAGTAGTGAATAAGTAGAGAGCAAAGGGAGGGGTTTAGAGAGCAAGGGGGAGTGGTTTAGAGAGTAAGGGGGAGGGGTTTGGTGGGAGGGTGTTAACAGATTAGCTTTTTAAAATTGAAATACTGTACAATACAATCAGTAATGCCAACAAAAACAACACACACACAAACCTTGTTTCCATTTGTGGAAGACAAATTGCAATCATCTATAAATATAAAATGTATAATGTTTAGAAATTAGTTTTAATATATAATAATATATACAAGGAGAGGAAGAAAGATGGTTGAATGGTAAGGGAACCAGGATGGCATGGAGTCCAAGACCTGCCGCTACAATTGTTGTTTGTAAACAGTGATATCACTGGGGCCATCTAGAATAAATATTATTACCCGGACATTTTTGGATCTAACACGTATGAAAACATACTGTCATAATGCAGCTAGTAATCAGCACAAAGTTGTGTCTTGACCTAACCAGGTACCCATCTGTACACCTGGGTGGAGAAGCAAATGTAAGTAAAGTGTCTAAGGATACAAGCAATGTGACGAGCATTGGATTCAAACCCACAATCTCATGATCAGTAGTCTAATGCCTAACACACTGTACCATACGCCCTCACAAGTTTGCAAGAACATGCCATCACAGTATATTAATATCAAGAACATTTAAAGGCCAAGTTTTCACTGGATATGAATCTTGAAGCAGCAAAATATTAAAGCACTTAAAGATTATGTTCAAAATTAGAGATTACATAACAACGTCAGTTGACCTCAATTATATTTAAAATGTTTTTTCTGCACAGTCATAGGTGTCTATGTTTTGTACACATAAAGCCTTGTCTAAACTATCAAACTTTATGTGAAAAAGAAATGTTATGTGCCCATATCACTATCATATTTGGGCATATCACTATCGTATTTGGGCACATCACACTGTTTTGTCAAACTAGTTTGATAGTGTAGACAGAGAGCTTAATGGTCTGCTTGCTATTAGTAGCAGTTCATTATGCTTTATTTTTTTTGCAATGAAAATAAAACAATAAAACTGTCCTGTTCATGGGCGCAATCCGTTGACTAACCAATCATAATCGAAGAAATATTTGAATGCAACTATTACGTTTTTGATCCTCGTAGTGATAGTCACATGTTATTTCGACCAATCATGGTCTCTTATTTACATAGGTTATTCATATACTAAAGATAATAATCCTCTAATAGTACTAAGATGCTTTCTATTTGATTTTGACAATATTCCATTTCATAAAGGAAAATTTCAATGATAAAAAAAGTAAGCATTTGATCTATTACTACTATTATATAAAAATCTCTCCATTAATTACAGTTATGCGTTCTTCCCCTGTCCTTCCCATTGTATGTTGTTTAATATCTAAAGTGCATTTCCAATCTTAGAATATGAGAATGAGAGGATATTAAAATGTATATGAATGGTGATTTTTAAGATTTTTAAAATCAATTTAATTTATGAAATTAAAATTAATTATTTACCTTTTTCATATGACCTTCATGTTAAGAATGAGGATGTACAAAAATAAGACACAAGTAGCATTGGATAGTTCTTGTTATATGAATAACCAATTAGTCAGTAAACTAGATTGTATATTAAACTGGATTAATAGATCAAAGTATTGAAAAAGTCATTACGATGATCACTCATCTTTATTTGACATTGGACAAAAATTGGAACAATAACTTTGATCCACATTTTTCCATTTTTAATAAACAGGTAAAATGTTATACAACCATAGAGATAATAGTCAAAGGCTAGAGGGAGTACTCCTGACTAGAAAGTGATTCCAACAGGAGGGGGAACCAACAGGAGGGGGAACCAACAGGAGGGGGAACCAACAGGAGGGGAGCCGTAATAAACAGGTAAAATGTTATACAACCATAGAGATAATAATCGAAGGCTAGAGGGAGTACTCCTGAGTGAAAAGTGATTCCAACAGGAGGGGGAACCAACAAGATGGCAGCCGTAAATCTGTTATTATAAATATTATTTAGAATTTTTTATAAATTATATTGTTAATCGCAATGCAATGAATAATTTCTTGGTATCATTTTGTATACGAGGACCATATAGAATGTGTTCATGTTTATACGCTACGTTGGGTGTCATACATGAGAATGTAAAGAATACTTCTCACATTTATACACTCAACACTGCGTATGGGCGTATCAAATGGTCGATTGCAGCCGTCATCTTGTTGGTTCTCTCTCCATGAAGAATCACTTTTTGAACTGCTAACATTAGAGTCCACCCCTCTAGCCAATCTAATAAAAGCTCATTGTATACAAACACATTTCACTTACCATTGACATGGACAAACAGTTACAGTTGAGCATATCAATAATTTTCTGTAGGAAAAATAAAACAAAAATATTTTTACATGGAAAAACATACCTTTTCCTAAACGCTGTTATGAAGAGCTACACTGAAATAGACCCCAATTACACTTAGATTGGTTGTTTGTAAATACTCCAGATAATTGTAAATACTCCAGAGTTAGGCCAACCTTAGGGCAGTCACATAGACCTGGGGACCACCTTTCAAGGAGCTGTGGGTGGGTGCATGCAGTGAACTGTTACCACTGGCTTGAGAAATGAAGTAATAAGTCGTCAATGTGCCATTGCAAGTGTAAATAAGGGTCATAGTGTAGTCACTGTGTATTCCTTACCTGTTTAACATTTTCAAGCTCAAGAAAATAGTTTGGGAATGGATAGGACATGCCAACATTATTCACCAGTACCCCAATCTCCAATCCATCTAACTGTGTTTCAATGTCACCGTAGATTTCTGGACCTTTACAAAAATCCACTGCAATAACACGTGTTTCCACTTTGTATCGGCTCACTGTGAATAACAATGATAGAGAGATGTGATGACTGAAGCACTTATCCCAAATGAATTTGCTTATTTGCTTTTTCCTATTATTCGGCAGTGTTGAGGCAAAGCACCATATGGCTCTCAATCTTGTCAAGGCAATCTACCAACAAGATGCTGAGCTCAGGAGATCAAAAGATTTAGCTGTGTCTGCGACACGATCAATTTCACACCTCTTACACACATCGCACACAACAGAGAATTAGTACATTGAACTGTACTGTTGGCATTTGTTGCAGACAGACATAAGATCAAAGGACGAGTTCCTATCTTGGCAAGGAGAGTTAGATTGCCTTGATCTTATAGCACTTACTGATACACATAATTACCCTACAACGGTAGGGACAGCTTCCATAATTATGCAGCTAGTAATCAGCACATGTGTTTGAACCTAACAGGTACCCATTTACACCTGGGTGGAGAGAGCCAAATGTAAGCATCTTGCCTAAAGACACAAGCAATGTGACAAGCATTGGTCTTGAACTCCAATTTACACAGACGAGTGTTGTTTACCACTTTACCACAGTGGTAAAGTGGAAAACAACAATATAGAATTTATGTTATTTTTCTGACCATTTACATGAAATGCAGAGAGGTTGGGCGGTTGAGCGAAAATTTGCTCAGTATAGATACAGATTTTACATGGGACAAGCATGCGCTTTTCCACATACCATTACCACTTGTCTGTGTAAAAACACACTAGGCCATGCGCCCTTAAAATTTGTCCCTTGTTTGTCTATTTGTACACCACACACATATTGTATGGCCCAGGTCATACAATATTGAGAATTTGCTACAAAAAACAATTGAATTCTTACAGTACCTATTTCAGAGGCTGTTTCCTCCAATTTAGACATTGTCCTACTTATCAGAACAATATTCAATCCCATCTTTGCAAGCTACAAAAAAGGAAAATAAAATATAAGCATTATACAAAATACAAAGTATTGTACTAAAGTACAACATTTATATAGCTAAATTACACCAAGAACATATTGCTTCAAAAACAACATAAACGTTCCTTTGTCCATCTGAACAATATTTCAAGTGTATTAATTAATAGACTTGTTTGCCTTTATCATGAGTAACCTACCTGTTCAGCATATGCCTTGCCAATACCATCTGTAGCTCCAGTTACAACTGCAAAAAATAGTTACATTTTATTAATATTTAGGAATGTAGAAAGAGAATACATCAATGTTACATCAATGTGGGGATATAACATACTGTAACTACACATATATAGAACTCATATTCTTGTCTGGTAACCAAGTAAAATTGATGTGGTGTTTTTTTCGATGCATTTTTTTAGGCAATCAAAACAAATTGTTTTCAATCATACAGTGATGTAGGCCTAGCCTAGGTCAATCTTTTAAGTCTTAAATTAAGAGCATTTTACTCTTTTTTAATTAACTTGGGTTTCCTGAAATTCACTGAAAATGCTGTCATTTTTGTTTTTTTACGCTCGGCTGGTCACGACTGTTTGTTTTCATCTCTCTCATGTCTGCCCAGCACAAATTGTAAAAACATAGTAAGGGGGCCTATTATAGTCCCCTAACTAAAGGTTTTCTAAATAGAGTAGGCTAGGTCTAGACCTTTATTTAGAGTAGGCCTGATGTGGTAGTTATCATAGGTAGGCTTCTTTTATGTTTTACCCTAGGCCTACTTGGACGCCAGTCGTTTGTTTAATTCCCGCATTAAGACGCCGAGTTGAACGCGTTTCTTTGGCTAACACACACACTTTCATTACCGTACCTGCCCATTTTCCGAGCTTAGCTAGATTTGTGTTTAAACCCAAAGAACGGCTAAAAAAGTACGCCTTTAATCCACGGAAAATAGAAAGTAGTATCTTGAAAGCAAGATAACTGGCAGTGACTGCTCCAAGCGCAGCAAATGCTTGGTTCAAATCAATAAACATGATGCAAAGTTTGCAGCATGCAGCTAGTCATCCAGCACAGCGCGAAAGAGAGATAGAAAAAAAAGTGTTTTATGCGCATGTGCAAAGTAGTCCTATTTTTGTGTCCCTCCTCCTGATTTAACTCCGAACAATCAGTCCTGGCCCTCCCCCACCCTCTGTCTAAAACGCCAAACCCTTTACCCACCCCCAGAAGATATTCTTATTATGCATACAAAAATATTGCACAATTATAAACAACTTTAATCGATTTAGGTATAGTAAGCTTCATTAATTTGAATCATAGTAATGTGTAGCCATGGGCATAAAAAACCATAAACATGTAATTCAACTCATTTTATGAACACGTTCCGACCAAGTAGGCTCCAGTAAGTTTGAATCATACCTACTCCGGGCGATATAGGAAAATAAAATATAATTCGAAAGGAAATAGGGCCTACAAAATGTGATTAGCCTTTTATTTAATTGACATTTTTGTATATTGTATTATCACTTAGTGGTATCAATCTCCTACCGGTATTGGATATAACATGAGTTAGACTTGGAGTATAGCAAAGAAGAAGAAATTATACAATGTCGACATAATCATTTCCCCAGCAAACACAGAACGTTTGTAAAACGTAATCGAAACGTTTGAATTTGGGTTTTTTAAGGTTTGGTTTTTCTAAACCGTTTTAAACACGTTTTTTCAACGTTTCTGTGTAGAAATAAATTTTATAATTGAACAACGTTTGCATCAAAACGTTATGAAAACGTTATAATAACGAATGCAAAAAACTAAAAATGTCTGTCAAACAGAAGAACGAAATCAAAACGTTTACAGAACGTTATAATACAACGAAATAATTACCAATTTTCAGAACAGTTCTGATCGTCTTTTCGAAACGTTATAAAAACGATTTTAAAACGTTGTTTTTTTAACATTGCAGTATATGGGAAATTACGTTACACGAAGACATAGAAAAAACGTTATAATAACGAATGCAAAAAAACTAAAAAAGTCTCAAACAGAAGAATGAAATCAAAACGTTTACAGAACGTTATAATATAACGAAATAATTACCAATTTTCAGAACAATTGTGATCGTCATTTCGAAACGTTTTAAAAAGGATTTTAAAACGTTGTTTTTAACATTTCAATTTATGGGAAATTACGTTACACAAAGACAAAAAACGTTATAGAAACGTATGTAAAAAAACTAAACACATCTTAGCCTACCGTACTGTTCTCTTGACAGTACTTCTACAACCGTAACACGATCGCTTCTTCTTGATTTAAAATCGTTATAGGGGATTATACCGGTCCACCGTGTTTATCATCCTGAATATCGCGCAAAACAAGCATTTTCTAAATTGAATAAACGAGCTATCTTTCAATTATTCCAAAACTATTGTGCTCTATTGAAAAATAATCACTGTCATTAATTGTGGTGGATCCCCTAACTTATACAAATCGTGTACTTTTAAAAATATATATGTTTTTCCGACGAGTTAATTAGGGTGTAGCCTACTATAGTTCATTACTTGCGTTCGTGCACGTGGGAGGAAGAATAATGACGTTACGTCGTTAATAATTTAAAAGCATTATTGATATCAAAATACTTTGGCCTAAACGTAATCTTAGCAGATTTTAACTTCTATATGAATTTTATATAATCATTGTAAATTTATAGGCCTTTAATATATATTATGTCATTTGAATATTTAATATTTTATGTGTTGTACTGTATGTATGTTTTATCGAGGGCCCTGAATGATCAGTTCTATTTGGAACTGGATAGGCTATCCTCAGTAAAGATGGTAATAAATAAATAAATAAATAAATTACTATAGTAATGATACAATGATTATGTTATATCATTTATATATAGGTTAAATGATAATTATAACATAATCATTGTATAAAATTAATTAATGTTGAGGTTTGTATTTTAAAAGAAGAATAATGACGTCGTTAATAATTTAAAAAAAGCATTATTAATATAAAAATACTTTGGCATAAACGTAATCATTACTATAGTAAAGATACAATGATTATGTTATATAATTTATATATAGGTTAAATGATAATTATAACATAATCATTGTATCAAATTAATTAATGTTGAGGTTTGTATTTTAAAAGAAGAATAATGACGTCGTTAATAATTTTAAAAAAGCATTATTAATATCAAAATACTTTGGCCTAAACGTAATCTTAGCATTACTATAGTAATGATACAATGATTATGTTTTATCATTTATCAAATGTAACGATTAAAAGCAAGCTACCGACCTAGGTATTATTTTGATTGAAGGTTTGATGTTTTTACTATATTGTTGTACACAATACAATATATTGATTTTTTTTAACGAATATCTTAACAATAATGATAAATTCATATTCCTATCACCGTATGTAATTATTCTGTTGAGGGGAGCGATAGTAAGAATGAATATGAGTGGAATGGAAAAAAGTCCCCCTACTTAACGAATACAACATGGTGTGTTATGTTGTAGATCAGTATTCTTGAATCAGTTCCACATATCATGACTTGAGAAATCTGATTGTATGATTTTTCTGTAAACATTGTTTTAAACATTACGCATGCATGCTAAATGTACAGAATGTAAAAATCTGCATTTACAGACATAGAGGAATTTAATAGAAAATGTCGTATTTATACAAATAGTATATTAGTGATCGAAGCAATCGAAACGTCGAGAAACTCAACAGTTCTTTTTACAGAACTATATCACCAATTTGTTAATTTGTAATAATGGTGCCACTGAAATAGGTCGAGAGAAAAAAAAATCATTTTAATAACAAATCACCATATATTTCCATTCTCTCTCTTAAAAAAAATAATGATATTATGATGATAACTGAAGATATGTTGTTTTGCGCTATCGTTACTGATATTCAAAAACTATATGAATCCCATCCCAGAAATGTAAAATGGACTCGCTAAAATTAAAAATCGATGATATATATATATATATATATATTTATTTTGTATTGACATCAAATTACTTGAGTTATATTTTGTTACCAGAACATATAATCATGATAGTCATAGTATCTTTAGGCCTATTTTGTCCATTTAAAAAATAACAGAAATTTGTTTTGAAAACTGGCTTATCATAAAACAGTAAAAAATACACAGAAAAATAGCACCAACAAGAAGGAAACCACAAAACTGTTATTTGTTCTTATGTGCTGCTGTTCTAAATTGTATTCGTTAACATTATCAACATTTTTTAGTTTTTATAAAAAAAGATAGAAAAACCGTATTATTTTGATTATTGTTAATTATTCATGGGTCCCAATTAAAGAAAGAAACCACTTAGATATTATTGCACGAGTCACTTAATTAGTAGTATTTAACTTAAGGCCCTATCATTATCTGAATTAAACCTTAGACCATCCCTCTGTTAATTATGCTGATTACTGTCTATTAACTCACACCTTCCACTTGCGCCAATTCCACAAAATTCAATTCCAATTTCTGCTAACGAAGATGAGACTCTGCGTAATCATCGGTTAGGATGTAAAAATGTATTAATTTAATAGGTAAGTTAGAATGTTGTATCCGTCAATTCTAGTTGAAATTCGAGGTCAAAGTCGTCACGAACTATGATTAAAAATATATAAAGCATTTTCGAAAGTGACATCTGATGAGAACCGGATCATTGACAAATTTCATAAAATGTGCTTCATATTATATGTAACACCTAGTATTATATACCTAACCTTGATACAGGCACTACATGTGATACACATGTGATGCTGTATTACGGAATTTGCCTCTGATATAATTGTTGTATGTGGAAATACAGCATTGAACTGAAAATTAGGTATGACATTTAAGACGATTTTCAGAATAGCAACAAGGAACGAATGAGTTTTAACAAAGGATTATAAATATATTTCTGTTTAGTGCAAGCTTTGCTTCTCTTCTGCATGCCACGTGCACTTGCGATTAATCAGTATAGGCTATACATCAATAAATAAATTAAATTATGATAGTACATTTTATAAGGCTAACATAAATGTCAGGTGCACTCTTACATCATTTGATTTTCTCTAAAGCAATCAACAGATACCGTATATACGTGATGATAAGTTACATTGTGTTTTTCTCTCTCCAAATGAAACCTAATTGCCATCATTTGGTCCTCATAGCTTCAATCTTTACTTTAAAAATAATCTGTGTTATTAAAACATTAAGTATTCGTTTTCCATCTCCTTTTTAATCAGCGAAGTGTGTGTTATCATAAAAAAAGTCACGTTTTACGATGATTTTTTATCCTAATTACTGGAAATTGTTCAAAATGAACGAAATGAATGAATACAGTTAAACCATTTGTTCAGTCTTTGACACATTCTGATTTAGTGAATAATAAACACTTGCGCATGCGCAATAAAAGGCACAGTTTATGTATATAATAACGTGTTAGACCCTCTCACTTGAGAGATTGGTATGGTTAAAAGCTGATTTGAAGATAAAACATTCTATCACCACAGCCGTTTTAGGTTACCAGGTACGTTAACATAAAATAATATTCTGTAAAACAAAATTTGCTATAATTAATAACTGATATACAAAAAGTGACTTGCGCATGCGTAGTATAATACAGGGATTTCTGAATATAAGACGTCTACTTTTTGGAGAGATTAAGTTATTTAGTTCGTAAGCTGATTTGATGAAGAAGAGGTAAATGCTTTCGGTAGAAAATTAATCATTGGTTTGCAGGTATGTTAATGTATTAATGATTACTTATATAGGCCTAGAGTAACAAGGAGTAGGCCTAATAAAAAGTTGTAGGACTATAGGTTGTGAAGAATAAATGTGTGTGGCCTAAGTTAATGGATAATACATTTGTATATTTTCTTACGGAGAAAATCCATAATGTAGTTTTCCATAATTGTCCATATTTCTTATTATTGTCAAATGTAAAATAATTTATTACATATTTAAATTATGATTTGACAAAAAAAAAAAAATAAATAAAAAGCTATACGCTTGTCTAGATTTAACCTTATAAAAGTATAATTGCTCACTTAAGTAACGCTATTAAAATTAAATAAATAATACCTTATTATGTGTAGTAACTTTATAGTAATTATTTATGTTACGGAATTTTAACAAATCAATTCGTAACAATATAACTATGTGTATGATATGCTCAATAATAGGAAACAGTTACATTACTGAATTAACTCTTCCACGGTATTATCATTATTATGAGTGGCTTAAACGACAATTTTGAATATAAAATTGAACAATTATGAGAATTCGAGTTAAAAAATATAGTGGATGATGTAGTACATAAACAATTTGACCTTCAATATTTTATAATGTTTTAGTATGAGGCCTAAGCCTTTTTTCTTTGTTTTACAAATCCATTAAGTATTCTAATTCAAATCATATTTATCTATGGAAAAAAATATTCTTATACAGTCAATTTTTGTTTATCATTTATTTTTCTTGCACGATACAAATTTTAAAGCAATCAGACTTGAAAATTTCGAAGTTACGGTATGATATAAAACAACAATTAATCACAAACCATATTTATTTTGAAACATTTTTAAGAACAGAAAATAAGAAGAAAGGAAATAAAAATAAACCTTCTAAAAATGTTTCTCTCAAGCAGTATATTTTCCAAACTCTCACAGGTTGTAAACTTTTGGTTTAAGGCTTTACTTTCAAAATGTTATATAAGAATTCATATTCGTGTTTGTGTTCCCTTAAAGCGTGGTTCCCACTAGAACGCAACGCAGCGACGTAACAAGTGGAACTGGTTTGAGCGTGGTTCCCACTAGAACGCAACGCAAGGACGTAAACGCAACGCAAGCGTTTTAACCAATGACAAGCGAAGTTATAGACAGTTAGCAATCACAAGCGAATAAGCCATCGCTTGTGATTGGTCAATTCACTTGCGTTGCGTTACGTCCTTGCGTTGCGTCGCTAGTGGGAACCACGCTTTAACACGGCCAATCCCAATAAAACGTGGTTCCTACTAGTGACGCAACGTAACGCAACGCTACGACGTAGTGCCGCAAATTGATGTATTGCGTAATCACAAGTGGGAACCGACGACGCAACAGTGCTGCAAACATCGCAGGGAAAAAATGGGAACCAAACTAAAGCTTGGTTTCCACTAGCGACGCAACGTAACGCAGTCTACAGCTTGGTTCCCACTAGCGACGCAACGCAAGGACGTAAACGCAACGCAAGCGTTTTAACCAATGACAAGCGAAGTTATAGACAGTTAGCAATCACAATCGAATAAGCCATCGCTTGTGATTGGTCAATTCACTTGCGTTGCGTTACGTCCTTGCGTTGCGTCGCTAGTGGGAACCACGCTTTAGCAACGTAAGAAAATGCCCTTCCAATAACTGTGTTTGCCCCCGCCTGCGTGAAATCAAACCTGCAATGTTTGCAGCACTGTTGCGTCGTCGGTTCCCACTTGTGATTACGCAATGCAGCACTTTGCGGCAATACGTCGTAGCGTTGCGTTACGTTGCGTCGCTAGTAGGAACCACGTTTTATTGGGATTGGCCGTGTTAAAACAGTTCCACTTGTTCCTCTCACGGGAAAGGAGTGTGCCCTGAAAAACGTGTCCCAACGGAGGGGGTACATGTACATGTACATGAAAGTTAAGGATTTATTTAATCAAGTATTTATTCAATATTTAATCAAAACAGTTACAATTATTACTAATATTAATGTGATTCTATAAAATAAATAATTAATAACCTTTCTCAAGATTCGTGTCTAAGGTTAGATGTATATTGATTTTTTTTCTATATTAAGAAAAAACCAATTCGAAGATATGCTTTTGTTGAACATGCACTCTAAATAATTAATACCTTAATCGTATTGTTAATTATCACAGTAATTATTATGGAAAAAGAGGTTATATGAGGGGCAGATGAGTTTCGCAATGGGCACAGAGCAAAACGAGACTCGAAACCGGGGTACTAAAAGATTGGGGTCATGGGGTTTGATACAACTCGAGTATACTATTTAGAATGTGTACCGTACCATGTCTACTTGATAATAAGAAGAACGAACCTTAAGCGACCAAAACTCGGCGTCTCAGATTCAGTTACATCTAATAAAAATATCCTATAGGCCTATATGACGATAGGAATTATTATTGCTGTTTATTGGTAGTTAATAACAATATAGCAACATAGAATGCATAATTGGTAAATGATTTGATGCGTAAATGTTAAAAAAGAACAAGATACAAAAGATTATAAAAGACACAAATTCAATCAGCTTTTAAACTTGAATTATCTGGATTAAATACACACGCGCAGATTTTTTTTGTATAATTATAGTTTCCTTCAACTACCATCCCGAAGCAAAAGCTCATTGTAAAAGTGCACCATTTTTCATTAATGAAGAGCGACAATATAGGATTAACCCATAATCAAGAAATATAAGCAATAAGAGAGAACATTTAAGACCTGATTGCGCGCTCGAGTCTAAAATTTCTCCAGACAATTAACTAGGGTTTGAATCAGAATATTGCAAATGTCAGGAATTCAGAACTAATATACGTGGTGTACCGCAAAATGTATATCAACGAATGGAGTTCCTCCAATATTCATAGAATGAGGGACCGTTATTCGTTACAAACATCATGCTTGTGTTATTATAACTAGGTAACTTCAGTAGCTTACGTAACCTGTTATTAAAGCAAACTCTAAATGAGTTCACAGTACCTTTACTAAATTTACTCCATATACATAATACATTGTTTAGTACTTTTATTGTGTAAACGAGTTTAAACTACACCATGAATATGTCGTTCACGTTGCACATCTTATCTTATCGTATCCTGCCTACTTGGTAATAAGAAGAACGATCGTTAATCGATCAAATGATTTTCATAGTTATAGTAGAGGCTATATATGGTTTGACCTTGAAAAATTTCTAATAAAAGGTCTTTTGGTATTTTTTTGTAGCTTTAGGTGTGAATAATTACCAAAAAAATTTTGCAGGCTTCTAGTTTTTTCAAGGTTACATAGGATACATGTCACATATAGCCTGTACTAAGTATATAGTTAATGAATAACATTTTCATCCTAAAAACTAATTATAAGTGTAAATACGATATTCAAATTCTAATTGATCATTCTTGACCGCGAGTTGTCAGGATGCCATACGGAGAATATGTACATATACTGTTGGTATTTGTCGCAGCAAGACATAAGATCAAAAGACTGTTACGAGTTCATAAATTGGCAAGGCAAGCTCAGTGTCCTGTTGTTAGATTGCCTTGGTGTATTGTAGGATTATCATCATAGAAAGGAATGCATTGATACAATTTGATATACGCCCAAGTGGGCGAGGGTGTGGCAGTGAGTCGTGAACCCCATGCCACCCCTCCCTTAGTTGTATCACACATTGTAAATGGTATGACTAAACGATGCATTCTTTTGTATTTTACAGATTTATAATTTAAAATAAGTTCATGATGAACGCAACTGATGACGATATGTATTCTCCACTACCAACAACCGAGTGTGAAGAAATCCTAAGAGAGCCTATTGATTTTACAAATCCGTATACAGGATTACTACTAGGCTTTGGTTTGATAGGCTCAATTGGTAACGCTATTGTAATTGGCGTGATCGTCAGCTCCAAGTCTCTTCGATCTAAGATGACGTACAAGTTGGTGTGCAACCTTGCATGTGCAGATTTCATAGCATCACTTTTCATGATTCCACGACCAGATGTACTTTACGATCAAAGCATTGCGATGAGGTTTGTCTGCAGAGTTTACGGTTCTGATTTCCCGCTCTGGATGAGTTTTGTAGTGTCTGTAATGGCATTACTAATGATGGCGTTGGATCGTTACTGGGCCATCGTCACTCCACTTAGATACCAGACAATCGTGTACTCAAAGAAGCGCTACCTACTCCTCGTCTTCCCGTGGGTTGCTGGGGTTTTGGTACAGGGCTTTTGTATAATCGTCAGAGATGTTGATGAGTGCGGTAAATGTAAGAACTTTTACAACTGGGAATACGCTCTACCTTTAGTCGGAAGTTCGGTGTTTATATTTTCCTACTTAATACCTATCACCTGTATGATGTTCGTTTACTACAAGATCATACAAGGTATGGCTACAATGGCGAAAAACATGGTCACGTACAATCAAGACCAGTCAGCTAAAAAGTTAGAGAAAACTAAGACAAAGATGGTGTGGGTATTCTTCGGTTTGACTGTATTCTTCATAATAACATGGGGGCCAGATCAGTTCTTATACCTGTCATACACTATGGGTGCTTCTGTGTACAAGGGGACGGTATATAACAAACTTATCGTTCTTATTGCGTATGCGAATAGCATCATAAACCCACTAGTGTACGCGTTTACGCAGAAGACAGTGCGAAAGAAATTGGGAATCGATTGCAAGAAGAAACGACGACGAGATCAAACAGCATACTCAATCGACAACAATTCATCAGCAATCGACAACACAAGCCAGTCAAGAATGTCAAATACCTCTATAAGTTCCATTTAAAGTTATATTGTGACAATGCAGTTACAGAATACTCGCAACTTCAGCTGATTTTCGTACGGATGTCTAGTGACAAAAACTAGTAATACAACCCAAATGGCATGGCTTTCAGAAAAGAGTCGAAAAAGAGGCTATTAATGGAGACGCGCGATAGCACCCATGGGACTCGAATATTACTCGCATGCCACACGTAATGTAATGTAAATTGTGTACACAATCAGTATTGTATCAGCTATCTACAACATAAATGTTATTGACTATCACCATCCATTAAATGGTTATGTTAGTAACCACACGTTTTCGTGGAAAAAAAACTATGCATTAACAAAATCGATGACTAGGTACTTTATATCAATATTGTTCAAGGGCGTACGCACAAATATTGTCCTTAGCAATTCAATTTTAATAGATAATACTATAAATATGAGTTCATTTTTTCGTTACGAGATATGACTTTGCTCATAATTTAAAATAAATATAATATGTATAATCAATATGAAAACCATTATTATTATTAAAGAAAGATCAAAGCGCCGTACAGAGTAATAACAGAACCGGTATAATGATATACAAAATACAAATGCTTTAAGAGCGCAACTTAGGACTTAGAGTTTCAATGTGTTTCTTAAAAGCACGAGAACTAGGAGCCTGCCGAATTACTAAGGGGATATTATTCCAGGACCAGGAATAGAAAACGCACTGTCCAAAACCCCTAGTGTCAGGGACAGAAAGGCATAGATTGTCCATGGATGATATAAGGCCAGTAGGCGTAGCCTACGACGAGGCTCATACAAATTAATGGTAGCTTTCAATGTATTTCGGGGCACTATGAACAATGTTGTATGTAGTATCTTAAACTCAAAGATGTTTTAAAATTTCCGATTAGGCCTTCTAAATCAGTTTTTATTTTAAATACTACACATGTAATCAGCCTTATTTGTTTCCATTAGTATTGTACTTACGTCATCACTACTTATCTTTAAATACTATATTTTAGGCCTATTCAGTATTTAGTCTTAAGTGCCGCAATAAAATCACCACTATACATTATTTTTGCTTCTTTCAAGGAAAAAATGATTGTAAACATTCTACATATATACTATATATATCTTAACACCCTTTGTGATTTCTAAACTCACGTGTTAAGTGTAGTATGTTATGAAGTCACATAACAATCAATCAAAATTGAGACAAAAAATACTGTGTTTAATTTATGACAATTGTTTTAATTAGCTTCGTTGAATGTTGACAAATTAGTTTTACTTATTCTCGTATTTGAAAAAGAGGCAATGCAGGCCTGTAAAGTGTACTCATGAGACTTATACAGATGGCTGTAGTCAGTCAGTAGACAAGAAACTCCAGGAACGGTTTATTGCGTTCGAACGCGTTAAATTACATCAATAAATAATTTCCACTAAAATGATAACGCGCGCAACATGCCAAAATCTTTCATTGATGTGCGTCTAAAACTACTTTTTTATAAGTTGCTATAACTATTCCAATATTCATGTATATTGAAATTTACGAACATTAAAGCTTAAAACGTGCTGAGACATTTTAATTTAATTTAAAACTTCCTCATATTATCAATTTATAGCATCATACACAATTGTCCATTGTAATGTCATGTACAATAAATATTTAGTGTCACTCCCCGTGTACTAGTTAATTTGGCACATATAATTATTAGTCACGCACTGTGATGCATTTATCAAATTGATATTCAGTATTAGATGTTATGGGCACATTATCATTAAGAAATAATAATACACACTGCAGGTCTACTATTCATGATGACAATATCGAAATATTGATCATATTTTGACGGCGTCGTGTATGCTTTACCTCTTTGGTGATTGTGTATTGTCGTCAACCTTGCAGCTACTAAAATAATATTTGTTTGATACGTGTTTTGTATTAATTTAAAAATGTTAATAGTTATATCGTTTTAGTATTTTATCATGTTGAATCGATTAACTATTATTATTTAAACAATGTATTGTACTGACCACAACCAACTTTCGCCCGTATACTATATGTAAATGAGTTTGTACTTATGGCGCCATCGATCGAATGGACAAAATAAATTCAATTCTTAAGTCCAATTTAAGTTAAATTACACAAACCAATGTAAGAGAATGAGATACCTACCTATATGCCATTGTTTAGTGTCTATAACTGTTGTAGGGATGTGGGGGATCTAACGAAATAGACTACACAAACCAACAGCGGTTTACCTCTTTTCACGTGGCATACGGTATTGTAGTGTCTATGTGGTGTGGTAGCCTGGCGGTATAGCCTACCCTATACCTGTAATAGCAATTGTAGTGTAGCAGGTATTTCACGAAATTGACTAAGAGCAAGGTATTGCCGGTATTTCAGAATCGACAATGGTTTTCTCTCTATTCTGTATCATTTTATCCAGGAAGAGAATTTGTTATTAAGTATCTCTACGTAGATTTTCTGGTTGATGGTGCATTGTTGCCCACACCAGTTTCTCGTAGAAATTATAAATTAGATTTTAGGCATATGGGTTCTCGTATCAATGCATTTTACCACTCTTTACTACTCATTTTATTTCCTTTCCGAGGTTGTGGGATACCCTCCTTATTGAAGTGACTGATTTGTGCCTTTTTGGTTCCTCTAAGTTTTTCCCTGCCTTATTTAATGTATTTTGTTGTTAACTTGTTTTTGCACCAGAAGGAGAGTACTCGCATAGTGACTTGTCACTTTTCTACAATCCGCCAGACTGGTGTTAGTTTTCTTGTGTTTGTATTTTTTTTATTGTATTATATGTTTTATATGTCTTCTGGAAAATAAATGAATTGAATTGAATTGAATTGAATTGAAGAGTGTATTTTAAACTCTAATAATTGGCCATAAACGTCTTTCTTCTTGCCTTCCATTCCAATCTACAGTACCCCGTATTCAACTGAGCACTAGTTACCAAGCAATAGACTTGTGTTTTGTGAAAATCAAAATTGATAGATATAGAACTTTGTACGAAAGATTTGAGAAAGAAAACTTGTTAAGTTAAGTTTGTTGTTTCCCACAAAAAGTATATTTAAATATAAAATGTAAAGACAATCGAATCATATTTGTGCATTTGTATTCAAAATGATGCTATTTTTTATATCCATAATGTGTTTTGTAATGTAACGTTTTGTGCAATAAAATGTATAGTCACTTATTTTGTTACCTTGTAGTTTTATCTATTTTGTAAATCCAAGTGTTTATCTCAAGATTCTCTATTCTCTCATTTTACTATTTGATTGTACATGTTGTCTTCTTTTTCATAGAACGCCTTATTTGTACGTTTAACCGTATTTTCTCTTTTTCAACATGGTTTGATTTGAACGCGTCAACTTAGTACGTCTCTAGCCTTCGCAGCAGAATTCACATGAACTTTTGAATTTACAAGTACATTATTAACTCTGTGTACTTAATTTTTAATAGATTATTCAAGATGGAAGCAGTGGATTCATTAAAAACAAGTTTACTTTTATAGAACGGTAATGAATGTGTGTATTCGTTAAAATGAGAGAGTGACTGACTTATTTAACTTGGCGAAGCTGAGTTAAATAGGACATTCAATCTTTCAACTCACGTGAACGTGTCTTTATTTCTAGAAAAATGGTTTAATAGACAATGTACTGAATGACAATCGAATTAAATAATTAGTACAATCAATTTCTACAAACGACTCAATGTAATAACAATACGATAAGCAATAACATTTTGATAGAATGTTCAATAATTCAAATGATACTTAATGTATATACAATATGCTGTTCTAGTTTGTATTGTATAAGAACACTGAATTCGATTTACCTATATTGGAATTAACAATAAACATTATTAAATAAACAAAGAAATAAACATACAATTTAGATTGAATTTTTATTTAGTGTTTTTTTAGCGTATTTAAAAACCAGAAAAAGTTTTCCAAATGCAAATTAACCCACGATCACATTGTATTGGCAATGATGTAGTTTAAGTTATTAGACAGCTATTTAATTGTTGACGTGTCATACTCAAGCTTGGTTCCCACTAGGACGTAACGCAACTACGTAAGCGCGACGTAAGCAATCACAAGCCGATAGATTATCCGAATTTTTGCTTGTGATTGGTCAACGCGCTTGCGTTGCGCTTACGCCCTTGCGTTGCGTCCTAGTGGGAACCAGGCTTTAGCAGAAATAAGGAACAGTAGCAATTTAGTTCGTGAAACGTTGGTAGAATCATCTAGTCAAGTTTAGGAATTGTTGTAATACAATACAATATAAACGAAATTTGCTTTCCGAGATTCATTAAAGCATAGAGGTATAAATAAATGAATAATTGTGTCACACTGTTTCTTGGTATCCATTCAGTGACAGTCTGCCAAAATGTAAAAACTCGGTTTTATTCTGCAGGTGGCGCTATGTTGATTATTCTGCTAGAGCCATTGCTTATCGTATAAGAGAATCCGGGAAATTGTCTTTTAATAGAGATACACCATAAATAAAACATAAATTGTGTTTCATTTAATCACGAGATGTCAATCGTACAAGATCTTTCATTAAAAGGTTTTCTTTAGTCTTGACATTCCTCCTTAAGTTACACGATATTAAATTGAAACAATGATTCGAGTTGAAGCAATAGAAGTCATGAACAGAATCTCAATTAACCAGTTGATATTTTATATGTTCAACCAGTTCATTTGTAATAGAACTATTCCACACGAATCTCAGTTCATGCGTGAGTTGACAGGAAGAAAAACACCGTTTTTACTCGTTTTGTTCTGGCAGTTTATATTATGAACAGACCATGTTTACGAAACGATTCAAAATGTGTGTTATGCAAACGCAATGTCGTGTCTGTAAAATGATCTAGCTAATTGATGGGTTTCACTAACGCCTAATTTATTCTAGCCAATAATTGTCTATCTAATATTCAGTAAATACAATTCAGTTACGACAATAAAGCAGCATTATTAAATGTATTATATTCTGATTCTTTCTTCAAGAAGACATTCCTCTCAGAAAGTTTTTGCAGCAAAGATTTTTTTATTTAATGGAAGTTGTCAATCTTTTTTTATTTATTGGTTATTTTATACATTTGCTGTGGTATAATTTTGGCCAGTATAATGTTACAGAATTAATTGTTTACCTACATTGGTAAATGTACTCACCAAAATTACAAATATGGCATTGTTTTGGTTATACAGATTTCCTATTCGAATGTTTTCATCGTTAAGATTATATTTTTAGTGTTTATGGCTAAATGGCTAATTTTCCGATACATTAAAGCATTATTGTAAAACTTGTTCTTAATTACAAAGGAACACTTTAAACTGAATATCGAAGATGAACACGACAACGTGCGAAGATACAGTTGTTACCAACAATACTGACGACCCATTCAATATCATGCTGATGTGTTTTGGGTTGATAGGTTTGATTGGAAACTCTATCGTCATTTTCGTCATCATTAACTACAAATCTCTTCGATCAAAGATGACATACCAGTTAGTGTGTAATCTGGCCGTTTGTGATTTCACCTCATCTTTATTCATGATTCCTGTACCTGACATCAAATACGATCAAAGTATCATAATGAATATTGTATGCCGAATTTATGGTTCACACTTTCTAATGTGGGCAAGTTTGTCTGCTTCCGTTATGAACCTTTTAATGATCGCATTGGATCGTTATTGGGCAGTAGTCACTCCTCTAAAATACCAAACAATCATTTTCTCTAAGAAGCGTTACTTTATGTTAATTTTCCCGTGGCTTACTGGAATGTTCTTACAAGTATTTAATGTCTTTGCTAGCTTTGTCGATGAATGCGGTCAATGTTTGGAAACATTCAATAACGGTTATGTGTTTACGTTTATTAGAGTAACCGTTTTCTTATTTTCGTACCTGATTCCTATAATATACATGTTTTTTATTTACAAGACGATAATCAAAAGTATGGCGGAAATGGTAAATAATATGAATAAATATCAACAAAACCATGTTGCTAAAACTCTAACAAAAACGAAATCCAAAATGATGTGGGTTTTCTTGTTCTTGACCGTTTTCTTTACAATAACTTGGGGTCCAAATAAGTTAAATTGGCTGTATGCTTCGTTAACTGGTCAATCGTTATGTGACAAAACGCCCCAATTATGTAAATTCATGCTACTAATAGCGTATTCAAATACCATTCTGAATCCGTTTGTGTATGCTTTTACACAGAAGAAAGTTAGGAAAAATGTATGCATTTTGAAACTGATTGCTGATGAAATGGAAAGTTGAAAAAGTATAACAAAAAGATATTCAACGTGTACAGCGACGGTACTACACCATAGTAGGTTGTACGCACTAGGCCTACATATTTTATAAAATAAGATTCTTTACTGACAGTAATTATTAGATTGATTATATTTAGAACATAACTAGTTTCAGAAAGGAGCAATGGATGATATAAGAAGGTACATGCTGTATTTTCATTTCATTTTTTTTATTTTGTCTCCATAAAAATACAGTATAAAAAAACCTGGATAAACAGCAAGAAAACATCCCACAAAACCAGGCAGAGACAGGATTCCTAAAAAGCAAACTTAATCACTATCTAGTAGGTCTCCTATTGTACTGATTGTATAAAAAACATTTAGAATAAAATTTGTATAAACATTAAAAATGCATATAAATACTATAATTAAACATTTTGAATGAAATCACGAAGTCACTGATACCCACATAATTGTCATTTTTCAACCTGTTAGTGGCGGTTTCATCGCTGTTGGTTGTCAACTGAATAAAATAAATAAAAATAAATAAAAATAATAAAATAATAATTTGCCTTTTGATTGATAAAGATAATGATTTAGAAATATAAGGGAACATAATCTAAGTTAACAACTTAATTGTATATCTCTACTACAAACCACTGCAGCACATTCCACTATTGTGCAAAACCAAAAGTGCCCAAACTCGGAAAAAGTGAGGCAAGCCATATGATTCTATATTTCAAACTTTATTCTTATTATAATGCCATGCCGCAGCCTTTTCAGAGTTTGTTTAATATTACCCCAATTGTAAGTGCCTTTATTAAAAATAGAAGAAAAGTCTGATTACTTTTCAGAACAATTACAAATTCACCAACACAATACTGTCGAAATCACTGGGTTCATTATACTAATTGTTCCTGTATGTTTGTTAATTGTCTTTTAATAGAGATACAGTAGACCATAAAAAAACATAACTATTGTGTGGCGTCATTTAATCACGAGATGTCAATCATTTAGCATTTTTCATTAAAACGGTTTTTTTTCGTATTGACATTCCTCCTTAAATTACACGATATTACATAGAAACAATGATTCGAATTATAGAAATAGTAGCCGGTGTGACTGAACCTAATTATGTAACCAAATCTCAGAACAATAAAACCAATTCTTAATTAACCAGTTGATGTTATATCATGAAAGACAATGATAATTGTTTGGATTGAACTAATTGTCGATGATTGAATAAAACTATCATCTAAACTAAAACAGTTCATTTGTATCGGATGATGTTCTTCTCTAAGTACTATGTTATGTAACGAAACTGTCCACATGAATACCAGTACAACGAGGCAAGTTGAAAGGGCCTGAAAAAGGAGATTCACCTTGGAGGAAATTTAGGTAGGCATCGCAACGTTTTCTAACCGAATTAACATTTGGGGTGGGCTTCTAGAGAAAAGAATGTAGGCTGATTGGTTGTTTAATATTCTGGAAAGGTTAATTCAAAAACATATACAAACATTTAGAAACAACCAACGCCTATCTGTTCACGTTAACGTGTTTTAATGAACTCGTTTTGTTTTGCCAGTTTATGAACAGACCATGTTTACGAAACCATTAAAATGTGTGTTATGTAAACGTAATGTCGTGTCTGTAAAATGGTCTAGCTAATTGATGGGTTTCACTAACGCCTAATTTATTCCAGCCAATAATTTTCCATCTATTCAGTAAATAAAATTCAGTTACCATAATAAAGCAGCATTATTAAATGTATTATATTCTTTCTTCTGATTCTCCTCAGACGTGTATTAAGTTGTTGCAGCGAAGATTTTTTAAATTAATGTAAGTTGTCAAATTCTTCTTTCATTTATTTGTTATTTATACATTTTCTATGGTATAATTTAGTCCTGTTCTCAACAGTATAATGTGTGATTAAATTAACTTTCCGACACGAATGTTTCTGTTCCTACATTGATGTAGGTGTACTTACCCAATGTACAACATTGTGTACAAAACAACTTGGGCAGTGTTTTTTAGAAAGTTCCATGATTAAAATTATGTACATTAAAATATTGTCAGTGGTTATGGATGAAAACGCTTTGTAAATTTATCAATAAAGTAAAGACATTTTGACTTAAACTTGTTCTTATTTACAAGAAACTAATTGTCGAAGATGAACACGACAACGTGCGAAGATACAGTTGTTACCAATACTGCAGAAGACCCCTTCAAGATCATGAAGATGTGTTTTGGGTTGATAGGTTTAATTGGAAACTCTATCGTAATTTTCGTCATCATTACATACAAATCTCTTCGATCAAAGATGACATACCAGTTAGTGTGTAATCTGGCCGTTTGTGATTTCACCTCATCTTTATTCATGATTCCTGTATCTGACATCAAATACGATCAAAGTATCATAATGAATTTAGTATGCCGAATTTATGGTTCTAAATTTCTAATGTGGGCGAGTTTGTCTGCTTCTGTGATGGGCCTGTTGATGATCGCATTGGATCGCTATTGGGCAGTAGTCACTCCTATAGAATACCAAACAATCATTTTCTCTAAGAAGCGTTACTTTATGTTAATTTTCCCGTGGCTTGCTGGAATGTTCTTACAAGTATTTACTGTCTTTGTTAGCGTTGTCGATGAATGCGGTCAATGTTTGGAAACATTCAATAACGCTTATGTGTTTACGTTTATTGGAGTAACCGTTTTCTTGCTTTCGTACCTGATTCCTATAATATACATGTTCTTTATTTACAAGACGATAATCAAAAGTATGGCGGAAATGGCAAATAATATGAATAAATATCAACAGAACCATGCTGCTAAAACTCTAACAAAAACTAAATCCAAAATGATGTGGGTTTTCTTGTTCTTGACCGTTTTCTTTACAATAACGTGGGGTCCAGATAAGTTCATCTGGCTGTATACTACGTTAAGTGGGCAATCGTTATGTAAAAAAACGCCCCAATTATGTAATATTTTTTTACTAATTGCGTATTCCAACAGCATTCTGAATCCGTTTGTGTATGCTTTTACACAGAAGAAAGTTAGGACAAATTTATGCATTAAATAAAAATGTTAATGACAGGGAACGTTGAAATACAAAGTAACAAACAAGATAATTCAACGACTACAGCGATGTCAATACAACATACTAGGTTGTACGCACTGGCCTACATATTTTATATATACATTATTTACTGACATTAGTGACGATTAAGAACATAGCTTCGCAAAGGAGCTATCCGGGATGCTGGTAGCCTATAATAAGGATGATGGGGATGAATTTGTAGACATTTTTGTTTTTATTTCACGGAAAGTAGGCCTACCGGTACATTTGAGAGGTAATATTATTAAACTATAGTGACCCATCGTGTCTAAACTGAAGAACGTATGGCGAGTGCCCATCGTCTGTTCAAAATGTATATAAAAAAGAGATAATTTTTTGAAATATTAGTTAACATATATCAGAAGTTAACAACTTTATTATGACGTCTGTATATTCCCACTGAAACCCAATGTTAACTTGTATCTATTAAGCACTATGACCCTGATCCTATCATTACGCAATTTACCAATAAAGTGTTTAGATATATTGTATTTGAATAATAGACTTTCGTGTTAAAAGTATATCGCCCTCTCTTACCAAGAACAAACGTTATTGCTTTCAAGAGGGCGCAAGTACTTTATTTAACAATTTCGCTTATTTATTTTCAATGTATTTTGAATATGATTAGTATAGAGTATTGGAATATATGATATACTTATAAGTATGAGTTCAAATTGGTAATAGAATCCCTTTTAAAGTTGTATTTTGTTTTTGAAACCTGTTTTTGTTGGAACTGGAATTTTCTCTGATCTATAGAGGGGGTAGTAGCCGCGAATATGGGCAGACGATCAAGGAATCGTCGTTCGTACGACGTCTTGACAGCTAGCGCGCCACGGTTAAAAGGGTGACCTGACACGAAACTCTTTCTTATCTGGAGAATATCACCTCCATCTTACACACGGTGTTGCCGCCCACACTATTGTGTGTTGTTAAAGTTGGTAAGTCATTGGTTTTTCCTATACAAATATTATTTTAGTTGATGCAGGCCTAGCTAGGCATGACACCTATTAGTTAGAAGTAGGCTAGGCCTAGGCTATACTAGCCTATTGGCTACTACTACTAGGGTAGGCTAGGCCTAGCCTAGGCCTAGTGCTTACTAAATACTAGTTTAGCTAGGGGCTTCCTAAACAGTAGGCCTAGCCTAGAGTAGGTAGGCCTAGCCTAGGCATGTATTATTAATTAATTAATAACATTAACAATGAACAATGCTATCCTGCCTGTGGCTGGCAATACTTTTGCGAACAATATAAAAAATAGCTAGAAAGAAGGTAGGGCTCAGGAGGGGCCTAGGGCCTAGGCTGGTAGCATAGCACTAAACTTCAAGAAGTAGGCTATACTCAGCTCCACTCTATTATATGCCTACCTGGTTTGAATAAGAATTTATTTTTTAACATTGTTTTTTAAGACGTTGTTCGCTTTTTATTTAAAAGTGTCCTTAAATAATCATTTTATAATATGAAATGTATACTGTTTATAAATTTTATCAAGTTAAAAATTGCATACACTACACATCAGCAAATAGTTGTAAAAGTCAATTAAATAGCACAAGAATTATTATTTTTATCTAAAACGTACTTGAATGACCTGTAACATTTATACGTTACAAAACAACTAATGCGATCTGATAATGGAATATAAGGATTATTTATGCTCCTGATAGACAGAAACTAATTGAAGAACAATTTAAAGGTTAGGTTTTATGAAATACGAGTCTTTTATCTTCTGTTTTGATACATTGAACTTTTAACACAATATTGATTCTGTCGTATTCGATTCACATGCTAAATCATTAGATGACTACAGATTATCTGTACATATGAATTTATCGTTGTGAATTTCCTCCATGATTTAACAAAGATGTATTTTCAGACAGCCTGCTAAATATATACATATGTAACGTAAAATCATATTAAATTTATTTTATTACTATTTCATAACTGTACCATTATTAGCTATAATTTTAATCTTAGTTTGCACTTTTATCCTTAAGACACTCTATAGGCCTACACGGCATGAATACGTTTACAAAGTGTCGAATGGCGATGCGGCGAGTTTGCCTATAGAGGCGACTTTGAAAAGGGACGACTTTAGTTGACATCATCCATTTAGGCTACATGTAACACTGAAATATTACAAATATTTCTTGTTTTAAATACCGTACACGGTACACAATTGGTAGTTACCTCTGCTAAATTTGAATTATCCCCGTTTTCATTTCGTCAATGTGTTTTTATTGTGCAAATTCTTCGTGCGTTATATCACTTCCCCAACATGACAAATAGCTAGAATGATGACAGCTATATTAAGCCCGAAGATACTTGATTAATAATACAAGTAATTATTAACAGGTATAATATTCATGGTAATAATTGACCGATAGGTTATTCCAATCCAGTGTGTATTCTATTTCATTACCTCCATACATGAAGATATTGTATTGCTAACAAACGTACAGCAAACTGTAGAGCATCTTGCTTATTTTCGAGTCGAGTGGCCGTGCGGTTAAGGCAGGGGCGTTGCAAACCATACAGTAGCTATATACAATCGGCACCGGTTCAAGAAACTCCTCGACCATTGATCTGGTGGTAGTCTTCTCGGATATGGGACCCTTAGGGGTGTAGAAGGTTGTAGTATGTGTCGTTCACACCTGTGCGCAACTCATCCTAGTAGGCAGGCAGGTTATTCCCCCATTCACATGTTTCTCTAGGAGTACGAATTAGTACTAGGCCTAGTACCATACATGAAGATGCCTGTCGCCCTTTCACATCGCCTACTAGTACTAGTTCACACACAGCGGACCGGCACGCATCATTTTGTATGTGTGCACCCCGGTGTGTAAAATCCGTAGTAAAAAGACGGCCTATAAATATCATGTTGAATAGGTTCTATGCGACGATTCGACTTTTTTGGCATATATGGCGTTTCATACGTATCATATTTTTAGTTGAAATTAGTTTGTTCGTATTTTCATTTTCTTTTAATGTGCGAGGACCGTTTGCGATCTCATAACTTAGTACTACTGTATTTTAAATCTTATTATTCATCTTGGACATTTTGACATTTTTTATTTCTTATATAGATATTGTTAACGTAATTTTAAGCAATGAATTCTTGATGTGTGTTTGAGCCTTGCGGCTAGAGATTATACGCTTTCCGATGTGAAGCGAAGAAAATGTTAACTTGACTATATCCACGCAGCTGGATAGCAGCGCATCCATCTTGATTTGTTTTTTTGTTTATTTTTATATGATTTTTAATCAATTTCGTTTATAATTTTGTTTTATAATCAATGATGTGGTTCAAGGTTATATAAAGTTCAGACCTCAGAGATTATAACTGTCGATAGCAAACTAGCATTTTTTCAGAATCATGCGTAACACTGTTAGTACCATTTCAACGACATTGTTGACTTGTCGTAAAAATTATGTTTAAAAAAAATGTCGCCCGATTATCTGTCTTCACACATGTCATTATATGTCCAGTATCATGGTAAATTGTGTAACACAGTGTCACGTATCACATGTGGCGCGCGCCTGTGGCCACAATACCGTACAAAGTGGCAGTGCCCGAATGTGACAAAGTTGAAAGCTGGTGTTTTTAAACTCATTTATTCGTACATTAGCCAGTATTAAATTATACTTGCGTGTTTACATTTCGTATTAAAGGCCAATTTACACAGACGAGCGGTAACGGTAATAAATATATAGAATCTACATAACGCGGAGCGGACGGGCGGTTTCCGCTCAGGATAGATACATAATATTCTACGTGAAACAAGCTACGTGGTTTTCTGCTTACCGTTACCGGTCGTCTGTGTAAATTGACCTTAACGCGGTACGCCCCCTTTGGTTATTGCATTTACTGATTACAGATACCATTACTAGTTAAATATCCTGTTAAAAAAGCTTGGTTCTTCTTGGACGCAACAACGAAGGAAGTTATATTTACTAATTACATTTAACAGAGCGTCATTTCAAACCAATGATTTGATGTCTTTATTTACTGCTTCGAAGTAATATTAGTAAAAATATAATTATGTTGGCGCATATGGCGTATCATACGTATTATTACTTGAAAACACAGACAAAACCCGAAATGTCGGTAACATAAAAAAGGCAATAAATACTTGGGCTGTATTAGTTCGATGCCTGTGTAATATATAGCAAGTGTAAAGTAATTGTTAAATTACGTGGAACACAATAATTTCTCACATTATAATATTAAGTTTTAGTAGTTTTATTGGATTGTAATTGTACGTCTTTTCTTTTTCCTAAATTTTAATTTTTGTTAAATAAAAAAAAGATAATTTATTTAATATAATTTATTACGTCACACGTGATAATACTCATGCTATTAAGATTCCCGCTATGCTATCACATATTCCGCTGAGCTCAAGCATCGGCTTAGTACTGTAGTACCGTGTCATGCTGTAGTCATCAGTCAACGTCGTTGTATTCGCCATCACCCTCTTGCAGCCGGTTTACTATTTTTCGTCGTCATTATCATCGTAGGATCACTATACGTCATTATCATAATATTAATCACTTTCTTTAATGCGGGAATGGGTAATTGGGTGACTGACTGGCCAGACCAATTTCTTCAGAAGAAGAAGGGTATTCGTAAACCGTAACGCATGCGTTACCCCTCGTTCGTTCCATGGACGGGGAAGTGTCCCCTTATTACGCTTGGTTCCCACTAGCGAAGGCAACGTTGCGCAACGTAAGAAAATGCCCTTTCAGTAATCGTGCTTGCACTCGTCTTCGTAAAATCAAAACCGCGATGTTTACAGCATTTTTGCGTTGTCGATTCCCACTTTTCGTCAATACGTCGTTGCGTTGCATAGCGTCGCTAGTGAGAACCACGCTTTAATAAAGATGTCCCTTAATGGGGGTATTTCAGAGGAGGGATTGCATATTGAGTGACTGTTGTGGATGACACGTATATTAATACAAAGTAATGCTTCATAAAATTTCTTGAATTCTTTTGCAAATTTATTTTCATCGCCTAATAAATATTTAAAATACGCATATACATATCAATAAATAAATAAATAAATATTGCCTCTTTTTTAAAACTTTATACAACAATAAATAATTATATTATAAGTAAACAATATATATTATATTACGCATGAGCTGTCGATAGCTCGGTATCTATTGTACAGACAGTGATACAGTGTTACATTATATCATATGTGACGCTTGTGTCATATAGGTCTTAACCTTAAACATAATACAGGTGCCACGTATGATACATATGTGACACTGTATTAAGACATTTGCTTGTATACTGGCCATATAATTTCTTATGTGGTGATACAGTACAAGAATTGAATTCTGGCAATTGTGTAGCTTTAATTATAGCGAAATATATGGAACATGTTCCGTCGTCAAAATATACATATAATAACTTGAATACCATGGATATCGCGAGGTTGAATTTATAAGTTTCATAATTAATAATTCTATATTGGAATGAACAGCAAAACAATTACATAATTTTCCCTGTTTTTAAGTTTAGCCATATAGGCCTAAGACAACGTTGCGGCAAATTCAGCTAAAAAACAAAAACATATTTTTAAATTATTTTATGTAACCTATGGTTCCCACGTCTACTACTGCCTTCCTTGTGGTGCGTGCATCCTAAAGCGTGGTTCCCACTAGAGACACAACGCAAGGACGTACGCGCAATGCAAGCGAGTTGACCAATGACAAGCCACTGTTCAAATAATCCATCGCTTGTGATTGGTCAAATCACTTACGTTGCGTTACGTCCTTGCGTTGCTAGTGTGAACCAAGCCTTATGGGAACTAAGCTTTACAGACACATTAGGGCAATGCATTGCTTTTGCAAGGATGCTATGAATCTGGTGTAAAATCGATTTAAACATAGCTGACACATAAAATGGAAATTCTATTCTATGCTAGTTGTAAATTGTTAAATTCGTTTAAACTTTTTTTCCTAGTTTTGTTTATCTTTGTTACAAAAACCCTCATTTTGATTTTGATAGTACACTGATTATAGGAGTGGAATATATAATATCTAAACAAAATAAATATTATGTAGACGCGAGGCTTTATTTTATTTGTATTTTGACCTGCATAAAGTCGTATTCTGGTACTGGTAGTGTTTAAAAAAAAACATCTATGGCACGCCAGAGCGGACTTTATAATTGGCTTCAACAAGGTGAAATGTGTTAACTTTTCAAAATACTGTGGTTGTCATAAATAACGAAGTTTACTGCGAATCAACACGGTGTGGACAGCTCTCTAAAGTAATAATACTTTGGTCGCTTATAACTGAACATGTACAGTACTAAACACAAAGTTTCATGATTTCCTTGCCGGCCTGTTTCTGCTCATCATGAGTTCCCTCAAAGCATTTGATGGTCCGACAGGTTGTCCATTATTATCAATTAGGCCTTCGTCAAGTAATTGTTGATATTTTTGTCTTGCATCTTCTACTCTTACTCCCCATGTTTGCAGTAAATTTACAAATGCATCAATAGCGTCTGCAATAAAAGAATGACATAAAAGGTTTAGATTGTGTGAACTGCATTAATCTTTAAATGGAACCGCGTTTTTCCAGCCGCTCGGCCGTATAAAAATTACATTTTTGATCACGTAATGCAAGATACACGTAAACATAATGTATACGCAGTACAGCAATGTTAATATCAATCTATCTATATGCAATATCCATAATTGAAAGAGATAATCCTGCATGATGTAGTGTAGTATAGATATTGGTTTATAAGGATTGATTCCGACATGGACGTACGCGAATCGTAATTTGACCAATGACAAGCGACAGTTTCGGATGACTCATTGTCGCTTGCGTTGTGATTGGTCAAATTGTGAAACGTGGCGCTACTTATGACGTTGCGCGTCAAATTCATGATTGTCTTTGTATCATTCTTGACGTAGATTTGTTAAAAGTTGCTTTTGAAAATATTAAAATTTAAAGGATGTCTTGAATGACAACTTCAATTTATATTACTGAAGAAAAATTGGCTTTTAGTGCACCGTTTGTCGTTAATCACTTTTTAGTTTCAGTGTTGGGGACTCACGCGACACTTTTATACTGATTGTTACCTTTTTCTATATTTATTACGAATTGATTTTGACCAAATGAATAAAATGAATGCCTATTGCAACTTACTTCGTTTTGAAATACGTTGAATCTCATGATTATTTTGCTGTGATTGTGATGCCGCCTGTTCCATTGTCTGTCCTAAAATGAGTCGACAAAGTAGCCTTGCTGTAAGGGAATCAGCTAAGCAAATTTCTTCTACTGTTGAATAATCTAACGTTAGTGGTTGTTCACTATCTTGATATACAGGTCTGCCATTTACAGTAGATGATGTTGATGATAGTAGAATTGAAAGTACCAGTAATATCAGTGGAAAAGTATATGTTCTTACTTCCATTTTATGTATTTCTGTATAGATAAAACAAATATATATATTTTTATTATTAAACAGTAAAAACGAAATATGGCTTTTTGATAAACACAACATTGATATGAAATATTATTTGTAGAAAACATGCACACACAATATTTGGTTTAACACAGTTATGTCGCCCCCACGCGATTTACTTAGACATACTTAATTTTACGATATACCGTAGAACCCCGAATAGGTGTCCTCTAAAGGAAAAGCTGTTGTCCGTTTATAATGAGTGTTAAAAATATATTTTCCTTCGTCTCTTTTTCCTTAATATGTCTGTCCCTTGAATAAAGGTGTCCCAAAAGGCGGGGGCCGTCTGTAAAATCATGGTTATATGTCCATGGTACAACCCATAATATGGATGTCACATGAATATGCGTGACCGTCGTGAAAACATCATAATAGCCCCACATTTGTTTCACTTTCTGTAATAGGGGTGTCCCTTTAATAAAAGTGGCCCATAAGAGGGGATCTTTACTGTAAAATATGACATGGGTCAAAGTGGGAAAGAAGCTTATAATCTATAATTATATAGATAATACAATATACTTTAAAAAAGTGGATACTGTATAATCCTATTTTATTTTATGCGTTTATATTATAGAATCATGATATTTTTTTTAACACCGTGACTATTTCAGGGCAAAGTACGATCATACATCAGCATTACATCTTGACATACAAAAACCTTGCCACTAAATGTTTTGCATAATTATCGTATATATTTGCCTCTCTTAAAATCGCATGCGACGAAGATATTGAGCGGTTAATTCCCTTTTAGATCTGTGTATCGAGACCATGATAAAGTAAGCTTGGCTGCTTATGTTATCATAACAATTATGCACTAATAAATATAAGAACGCAGCAATAAGCAGGTGGCGTTACTGAAATTGTTGCGACCTATTGTCATAACGCTTAAAAAAGGCATCAGGAGTGCCTTTAATCTCATCAGTGCGTGCGTCAAAGAAATAATAATCAAAATAATTTAACAGCCTAACGAGCACGAGTAAAACAGTTGCTGAACATCCATGAATAACAACATGTTTCGTAACTGTTATTTTCTTCCGGTTACCAATTCATTGGATGATTTGACTGTAACTTACGGTGGCGACATGTCCGTTTATAAATAGATGGAAAATTTCATCGCTCATTACATGTCATGCATCATTAAAGTGCGTTCGTAACCATGGCGATGAAATTAAGGGATTCGATTAGTGTTTTGGTAATGGAATTAAAATATATTTTTTAAGTCTAATGTGTTATCTGGGGAAACAACAATTGTTTGTTTCACGAGATGTGCCCTATTTCTTATGTTAGTTTTTCAGAATGCGGTTGAATTTAATATGTGATAAGCCTTTGATTCAGTAAATGTAACACTAATCAACACATCTATAAACCCAAACTTAATACATATTCAAAGGGCAAGAAATGTTGTCGCTCAAAATAAATGTACACGTTTATTGCAAAATAGTGCCAGTATATTCAGATTTGAAATGATAGTGTGAATTGACACTTGGTTTTGGTGAGCCCCGTTTCTCGCGTCCGTGTGAACTAAACCTTAGCTGTTGCGAGCGAGCACATAATGTGTTCTTAGCCTTGGTCGCAACAAGATGATAGCGAGCAAAATCACCTTTAAAGCTAATCAGCCTATTCACCTGCATTAATCAGGAAAAACTAATTATCTTTGATGCAATTTTGATAAATGTGTTTATTACCGACATTAAACCGTGATTGTTCTCGAATGTGGGTTATTATGCTCTCTCTTATTAACGTCCTATGCGAGATATTAACCAAATATCTACACACATCAATTCTTGTGTCTACTTTTAGATTTAGCATTAATTACAACGCTGCCGCATCTTTCTGTTTGAATTTTATATCACAAACATTTCGTTCATTGTACAATATTCCCGTATAAAGGGGGTCTTTCGATATGCGCGCAGCCGCGTGAAAACGAAACATTGACGTTCGATTGGATTTGCCGGCGCCGGATCGGAAACGTGCCGGAACAGGTGTGAAAGACCCTTTAAACAAGCTTGTTTAGAGCAGCATTGTGGAATATGCTCTCTGGTTTTTTTTAAATGCTTTTGTTTGAATGAATGTCAGTTTTAATAGAATGTAAACCTCAATAAAACAGGGTATTCTCGGAAACGTTAAGATCAAAGACCCATTATTCTAATTAATTTATATCAATTGTAGTTTTCGGGGGACATGGCATAACTAGATTTACGATAGGTTTGTGGAAACGTTGTGAATGTAAAACGTGCGGTTATTACGGTTCAAAGTAACAAAATACACATGCGCAGTTTGGTGAATATCGCACACGCAATTTGAAACGGTTTTCTAGTGATCATTACGCGGAACGCGTACACCCTCATTGACATGACGGTTGTGCAGTAGTGTGAGGTTGGGCACCTCATATTGGTGTGAACCACCCCAAGTACATACGATTGATATGAAATATTACTTAAATAATTGTGACGGATTTCACATATAATTTTTAATAATTGGATTAAGTCATTGTACTGTCAAAGAACATCAAATGAAATCGCAAACTATAATTCGTGAACTAGTATCATTATCATTCGGCATGTCGAAATATGACCAGACCAGCGTAATACAGTAGCGAAGTAAATGTACTATTTATCGAAATACCTTGCTACAGTTATACCATTACGATTGGAATGTCAACCTTTTAAACTATAAACTGAAATATTTGATTGCGAAAATAGATTTATCCCCTAAATCCGTCTCATTCGTTGGAATGAACAGTTGCAATACTTGCGCCATGCCACATTCCGTCAATTAGACAAATTTCAATTACCAAGTGTGCACACATTTATTATTAATAGGAAAACACCTATATACACTATAATTTTAACCTGAAACGGATGCAACCTATTTGCACTGTAAACTGAAACGTCTCCAGAAGCGAACATCACTGTTTTATTTAATCGTATTGATCCCAAAATGGAAAACGTACACATTGGCACACTTCTAATGCGTTCATTAATCGATGCTATATATGGCAAAGGTGGATGTTAGAAATTCATTCATTCAATCTTGTTGTAGTAAAACGGTCTTGTTTACTTCCGTATGCCATGTCGTAATGAAAGATGGTTCCCTAAACATATAATTAACGTCTATAAATTCAATATTAGAGTACTGAATAACGAAAGTCAATTAGCACATTTCTAATTCATTAATTCGCTAATGTTTCGCAACGGAATTACACGCTTCTAACCTATTATATTTTATAGGAACGGGTTTTTTTTTTGCCGTATGACTATCAATAATAAGAGGCAAGAGCTGAGGAACACAATATTTGTCTAATTAGTGGTAAATCATGAATATGCATTGTAGAAATAAAATACGTTACCGTAGATAAACAGTTCTTAACATAAATTAATATCAAATTATACACAATTTATACTTAATACGAACAGCGATGATTTTCCTGCAGATACTCGATTTTGTCGTATTTTTCTTTTTTTTACAGTAAAACATCTTTAAAGTGGAAAATATTATTTTTTTCTAATGTCGCCAATTTCCGATTGTACAATCATGGAGGTACATACCTCCATGATAAAATCAACGTTTAGTCACATGACATATCTGAAGAATGATCAATGGTGAATGTGGATTACTGATATATTAATACAAAAATATGGGGTGGGCTGTGGCAATGTGAAAAACCAATGTATAATAAATTAAAAAAACTTCAATATCGGATAAAAAATGAATGAACGAATTAATACACTGATTTACATCTCTTTTGTTAGAATATATCTTGCGCTTACGCATCAATAAGATACTATACGACAGGTAAGTGATAATAATGCCATTCGTATTACGAATTGAATGAGATAATAAACCTCGATATCATCACATTGTATTTCGACGGCTTACATTATTCGTTGAATCCTCATTTCAAAAGAGTTACCGAATATTGTTGGAGATTAGCTACACCACGCTAAGCGACGAAACATTATATCTGCCGGATTACTTCAAAATCTCACTTAAAAACATTCTTTTCAGCTTGGTGACAATTTGCATATTAAAAACCGACCAAGAATGCCGCAGTTAATAATGGCTGATTATCTCGACTGAGGTACATAAATAGATAAATAAAAGAAAAAGGAAATTAAACAAGTTAAACTAAAGAACAAGAAATGACAAGGTTTGGGAAAAAATTACTCTCTCATAAAAACTATTAACCTTTAAAGATTGTATTATAAGCGTGGTTTGAAATAGAAAGAATAAAAAAAAAGATATTAAGCGACAAAATAGCCAATTATAATAATACAGTACCTATATTGTGTGCTTAATAATGATAATTATAATAATTAGTGTACTTACCTATATAGATTCTTATATATAGATATGAATATACATGATATGCATAATTAATTATTGAAGAACATTAATATTAATACTTACAAATTGATTAATTGCAGTGTAAATTATTATTTCCCGGCTTGTCGCTCTATTCCAATAGTAATATTTGTTTCTCAAAACTTCGATACAAAAAGAGTTTTAAATCAAGAAAAGAAATTGTTTCATCCTATTCATAAAATATCTGCTTTGGAACAAATAGCAAATAACTTCATATATATATATATATATGCTGCCACCCCGCAGAATCGGGGATAGCCAATGAGTGTCGTGGTTTAAACCGGATCTTAGGGGCGTTACATCCATTTCAGTGATCTGAGGATTTTGTTTTAAAAGTCAATTTCTATTTACCTGTAGTTAGTACATTTACGCAGATAAAACAACAGTCATATCGATTATATATAATAATATAAATAATAGCATGTACAGCGATTGTTATTGCACGTAACTATTTGATACACAGAAGTTGTATATGACTCTGTGGTGTTAACAGTGCCGAATAATCACAGTGTGTTGATAAAGTTTGCGGTACACGACGTTTCGATCACTATACTTTGATTGTCCTCAAGAGTGAGAGCGATCAAAGTATATATTGATCGAAACGTCGAGAAACTCAACAGTTCTTTTCAGATATACGTGGTTGTCAACTTTAAACTTTATATCAACATCATATATGATTTCGCCATGCAAACCTTCAAACAATATAATTACAGTGTGATTATGAATTAGGATGAAAAGACAATGGAATTGCGGTATAAAAATACAAATAGCATTAACGATTTTATTACAATAGTTTCCCCTCCTTTGGGGGGGACACTCCTATAGGGGGACACTTTCCTATTAAACGAACGAGCACATGGCACACTAACCCGTGAATATGAAATATGCCTACTAAATGTGACTTATTTTAGGCCTACTATATTTGTAATTATTATTGTAAATTATTACCTATACGCTAACTGCCTTTACTGAAATCTTCAGTTTTGTTCTGTCATTATAATGCCACTAATATGATTGATTTGTACCAGGCAGGAATTTCGTGTAAACACTTTATTGATGATCGTACAAAAATCCGTGGGTCTTTTTTGAAATAGCATCCGAATTGATTGCATGGTCAAGTTTTTAGTATGTCCTTGGACATAAACCAACGGACATCTTACTGACCACAATAACTAGACGTTTGACAGAATAGGACATCAAAATCGTCATCATATTTGTTTGAAACTGTCTGTCATCACAAGTGGGCCTAACCGTTACAATTCAATTCATCACAGTTGACCATTGTTATATTATTGTAGACATGGCAAAAAATGAATTTATTTAAAATTAATTCAATAAGTTAAGTTGGTACGTTGTATTTATTGTTGACCGGTACGGATGACCAAAAGTAAACATTGGAGATTGGAGATTTAAAATCGTTTCAAAAGTTTCAAATGGTTGTGAACCTCTCCGAATAATTGACAACCACGACCTAATAATAATATCGACGACTGAGCAGTGATCGTGAATGTTGTCTGACGACTAAGCTCATGGCTGGTATATAAAGCATCAACGTGTATAAACGAGACGCTTCGCACCAGGCATCCTTAGGCGATTTGCCCCAAATCTGTACATTGTCTTTTTTATGTAAGTCCATCAGTCGGCGTTTCGTTTTTTGTTTGTTTTTTTGGGTGAGATCAAGATTATACGCATGGAACGCCATATGTGCCAAAATATTCATATTTTACTTATATTAATTTGAAAATGCGTCTAGAACCTAGACTACAGGCGACCGCCTTTGCGCTCTGGTAAAAACTGAGTAAACTAGTGTTTTAATGTGATTGATTGTCCACTATTTGTTGATGACGACTGTCTTCATCTCGGCTTAGCGGTTGCTGAAATTTGCATTTAGCATGAATATCTAGATTATTGTTCTTATTTTGATTTGAATTTAAACAAACATTGATCACACTACAGTAAGCTAATTATTCATTCCAGGGGAAAAAACAGAGAATGCGTGTAAGTAAACTCGTAAGACAACATACACAATAAGTACAATATAGCAGTGCGTCGTGTGTTTTAATAACATTGCCGTATATATAGAGCTACCAAACCATCCTGCCAAAAACAGAAAAAAATGGAAACAAATTGTGGAAAGCGTAATGTCGAAAGACGGAAAACGTTAACAAAGGATAGAGCTTGGTTCTCATTATATGACGCAACGTAACGCAGTCTACGCAACGTAAGCAAATGCCTTTCTAATAATTGTGTTTGCCCCCGCCTGCGTGAAATCAAACCTGCGATGTTTGCACCACTATTGCGTCGTCGGTTTCCACTTGTGATTACGCAATACATCACTTTGCGTCGATACGTCGCTGCGTTACGTTCTAGTGGGAAGCACGCTTGAAGCTTGGTTCACCATTTGGACGTACGACGACAATGTAGGCACAAAAACGCATTAACCAATCGCAGGCGACAGATCTCATCGTGATTGCTCAAATTACTTGCGTTTTATTTACATACTTGCGTTGTGTCCTAGTGGAAACAAAGCCTTGTACAGCGCGCGCAATCTACGAATTTCGTTACTTGGCAAGCCATCCGAACCGACATCGTATTTAGTTCAATGTAAAGGACGATGAAAAGACATCGTGCCCGTTCTGGCTTAGTTATTTAGCCGGGTAAGTTAGTGATCTACCCACTAAAATTAGCGACAATTGGCCCTTGAAACCAACTTACCCGTGGTAAATAATAAGCCTAAACGGGCATATGAAAGAGCTCTTTAAAATATTCGTCTGAGTCCAAAGTTACAAAACAGTGGATCATGCGTGATACTATGTATCTCAGCCTGCTGTAGCTCATTAAGCCGGTTTTCCACTAGAACGCAACGCAAGGACGTAAGCAAAACGAATTGACCATTCACAAACGACATTGCTTTTGATATGGCCAATTCGCTTACGTTGCGGCTTACTTGCGTTGCGTCCTAGTGGGAACTAAGCTTTAATGATATAACAGGACACAAATGTTGACGACGTGCGTGATCGAATGTTATTATATTAGTATGTATGTTGTTCCACGTGACTTTTTGAACGTTTGTTCTTTTATTTTGACAAAATGTAAGTCTGGTGGATGATATTAAATATAAACGTTACACACTGAAAAAGTCAGTCTCCTTGCGTCATTGCGGTGGTGTATTATATCCAGCTACGAAAACTGAGAACATAATGGTACCCAACCTATGTCAAAATGCACAAAATGTCAATACTAATATACAATTCACGGCAACCATTTTTAATGTAATGGGAATTTAATCGCATCCACCCACAATAACCTTTGAATATTTGAAAATGATAACATCAATAATTGTATGATTCATTTTTTTCAGTAAAGCCATTTATTTTGTGGGGGCCTTTTGAAATCACAGCATCTCGAGTGCTTTTAACGTTAATTTCTGCTGTGCCACAGAATAAGACCAAACAACGCTATATAAATGGCATCGCGGTACATATGTAAAAGCCGTTGGTTAATAAGTATGCGTGCGCGCTCAGTATTACGTCACACCTGTATACTATGTTTCATATGTCTATTGATAAACTGAAAAACAATATAATATCAATATTATAACGTTTGTGTATAAAGTATTGATGATGAAGGAATAGGTCTACCTAATTACAAGATGTAATGGGTTTCGGATAAATCATGCTATATAAAAAGGAATTATCACGGGGAATGGGTTAATTGTTAACTTCCAACTACCCATAACCTACGTGATTATCTCCTATGAAACCTAACGCGTAATAAGATGACGTCACGTGTATGGTTGCTATTATTGCGTACGCGTTCACATGTGTGTTTCACTCAGTAACGAGGTATGGTCTTTGTGTTTTGTTCACACTTACCTAATAGTGTCAATGACTTTCACAATATACATGTCAATCATTTATTCTAATATTTATCTACATATTGATTGTGTTTATAACTTCACAATGGGTGTTGCGTGGTGGTTTAAGTGGTTAGCTAGAATCGCGTTCACACGCGCGCTCTCATGGATGATTTTTATCGTTGTTTTACACTGACAGCAGCATGATCAATCAAACTTCATGTGAAGGGGTTTACAAATTAGGAATGACAACAAACACACCATTATCATCGTTTTAGACCGCCAACCTGAACATGAATGACAAACATGAATTTCTAGGAACAATTATCTTCCATCTAACCTACAGTACGTCACATGACTAATAGATACATAATGAAAGTGTTACCATCATTACCTAATAGTGTAGCTACAAGATTTAAAGAGTAGCGATAGTAGGCCTATATACGTATCATCTATTAGTCATCCGCGAGAGTGTATAGAGCTATTTGACAATATAAACAAACTGCGAGAGTGACTGTGAAAGACTGTCATTCACCCCTGATCCGAAGATCGTTATTTTACTGCTGTGGTCAGGTTTTCTTATTCAAACATTTATTTACGGTTATTCATGAACCTAAATGGATAAAGGATTGTAATGTTGTATTATACAAGTGATTGATCAATTATAACAGCAACATGATCAATGTATTACCCGGGTAAATAACAAAGCATGGAAGATTTAATTGGTCATTATGGAATATCACGTGATTTTGTTGAATTATGCAGTAAACATCCACATCATTAAAGATATATATTTCCCCCTGAAAAAATACTTTTTACCATTTTTGTTGTTCAATATGCCATTTTAATTCCACATAATAGTTATTTACATTGACCAAAAATTTAAAGCAAACAAGGCCAACAGCAATAAGTCGCGTGCTAAAACGCATAGTGATACCGGACCGACAGACAGACCGACAGACCGACCGACCGACATAGTGAACTATAGAGTCGCGTCCACGCTACTAAAAATAGTCAAATTTGCTGCCAGCCAATTTGTTTTTGGCTGAATTTAACCGTTTATTTTGTCATTTTATAAGTGGAAAACATTATTTTTTCGTGTTTTTTTTTCTACGGAAACTTTTTTTAAAAATTACAAAGTGGGCTATTCAAAGTCTGATTTTATTAATCTTCATTTTTCATGTTTTTGGGGACAATACATCTTTAATTAAACCAGGGAAGAATGAAATGTTCACTCTTAATTCCCTGATTAAACAAGTAACACTAATTAAACACACAAATGTAGTAAAAAGGACACTACTCTTTTGTACTTATTCTAGTATTAGAAAAATCAGAAATTGAGATTTCATATAAATATTGATTATAAGATGATGGCCTACGGCACTATTGTATTTTTGTATTATATTAAAGTTAATCATGCATCAAATGTACTATGTCATATTTGTGTTTTCCCGCATGAACTTTATTATTTCATAAGTACAATGTTTTGAATTGATCTGTTTTCTCAGCATGACTCTTTATAATTCTGTGGTATCATCAGAAGAAATTCGTGATAACGAACGACGGGGTTGGTTTCAAGTTAAATTAAAGATGGAAATGGAGGAAGAAATGAATTCGTTACGTCTCCATTTCAAGCGGTTGAAAAGTAAATGTTTTCCGGTGGCATAGATCCAAATTGGCCAGGGCTCACTGGTCGATAAGACCAATTATGGATGCGAGTCCAACTGGTTTGGGAGAGAAACAAGCAGGTTAGACCTGTTCTAAGTACTGTATCTTAATTTGTTCTATATCTAGCAAAGTTTGGTTATAAAGTTTCACATGTTCGTCGAATATCAGGAACTATTTCTAAATTTTGGTTAAAGTTATGAGAAACAACGTCACCAGTTGCTCAATGAACGAGTGAGAGAAATTATATAAACCATTACCACTCAGCAACGATACAACTTTGTGATAGGCCTTGTTTAGACATTATAATGTATATGTATCGATCTTAATTGTTCAGTTTTAGAAATCATCAACTTAGGACCATTAGAATACAACATGTTAGTTTTGTTCGCAGTGACGTTTCTTGACGTCTCTGATGGATGTTGTGATTTATAAAAGAATGTTAAAACATTCGCTGTCAGGCAAAATTACAGGAAGTAGATTTTACTAATTCTTTTCAAAAGAACGTGGTAATGTTTAGGAAGAAACCGCAGACAATTCCATGATCGATAATGATGAAAGAAGATCAGTTAATTGTTCCGATATGGTGTTATTTTGTTACCTCTTTACATTAGACTGTGTCTACGAGTATAGATCATTTATCCACCTCACCTGTGTTTGAATTGAATCTTAATTTTTCTGCTTGTTGGCTGTATCTACTTATCGCTTCCAATTGACCCATAATGGCGATAAAAATTGTCAATAACCATTGAGTAATATTAGACTGTAATACTCATCAATTTGTACAAAATTAATGATAATTTCTTTGAATAATGGATGGCTACTATTACTAAGTATAATTTCATTTTTAAAATAGAGGAGATTAAATAGTCATATTGTAACCGTTTTTCTTATCGTTCCTAGAATAAGATAAGCCGAGTAATTGTCATAAATGACACATTATCGGTAACTTTACTATTAGTAATTTATCACATATTTTAACCAAATGGCATTGATGTAAATGTAAAATATTAATGCGTTTCTTTTGAAATGTTGTTTTAATACCCATGTAAAATGATCGTTATATTAATGAGGAATAATCGTGTACACATGCATATTAATTTCGCATTCATGTTACCGGAGCCTTCCATCATTCCTTCTTTTTTCACTTATTGTCGTCTTCAATTTATCTCACCATAAATAATTGTTGGAGTCAGCATGTTTGTCGTCATCATTGTCTTCTTCTCTGTTCCTCGCCGTCAATTGGAGTTGACATGTGTGTCGTCATCATTGTCTTCTTCTCTGTTCTTCGCCGTCAATTGGAGTCGACATGTTTAGCGTCATCATTGTCTTCTTCTCTGTTCCTCGCCGTCAATTGGAGTCGACATGTTTAACGTCATCATTGTCTTCTTCTCTGTTCCTCGTCGTCAATTGGAGTCGACATGTTTATCGTCATCATTGTCTTCTTCTCTGTTCCTCGCCGTCAATTGGAGTCGACATTTTTATCGTCATCATTGTCTTCTTCTCTGTTCCTCGCCGTCAATTGGAGTCGACATGTTTATCGTCATCATTGTCTTCTTCTCTGTTCCTCGCCGTCAATTGGAGTCGAAATGTTTAGCGTCATCATTGTCTTCTTCTCTGTTCTTCGCCGTCATTGGAGTCGACATGTTTGTCGTCATCATTGTTGTCTTCTCTATTCCTCACTGTCAATATGTTGGAGTCGACATGTTTGTCGTCATCATTGCCATCTTCTCTGTTCTTCGCCGTCAATTGGAGTCGACATGTTTGTTATCATCATTTATTGTCCTCTCTGTTTCCCGCCTTCAAACTACTGGAGTCATCATGCTTGTCAAAATGTTCTTCAACAATATGTTGTCTGTTCATAACCGTTGTCAAATTCTTAGTCGTTATCGTAATTGTCGCCTTGGCCGCCCGTTGTACCGTTGACGAAATCGCCATCATCTCCACGACCGGTATATTTAGTCGTCCATATCTAGAATTCAAGCCACATCGACACATTAATTCACGTTAAACACAAATGAATATTATAGATGTGTCTTATTTTATTCACAACATCATAGACGTTTCAGAATCTATATTACAATATTTTGCGTCCCAGATTAACTTATCATGTCCAATGCATTTACTATTTATTGCTTTCCTCTTCATAACTTTACTTCGGTACTTTATACACGTTCATTTGTCATTTTGTTTTCTAAATTATCTCTCTTTCCAATACTGTCTTTGTTCACGGTTTATCAACTGATTTTTCATTTTTCTAATACAAATTATTATTCCATCAAGATCTGCATTGACATAGTTCAGCAGATTTTGCAGACTAAAACTCTATATTGAGCGATTATTATTTCTATTTTTAATTACTTCATTCCTATTATATTATTCGAATATTATTACTGAATATATCAATAGCCATATTATTAATGATAGTATTGTTGTTATCATAACATATAGTAATAATAATAAACAAAGTTTAATATTATTAAAGTACGATGGATGTAGCAAATTCTTATTGTTCAGTCAGTTAATAAATAATTAATCCATAGGTCTAATATAATTTATACGGTAGAACACATTAAGGGGATACATTTGGAACCAACAAAGTGTCTCCCCTAGATATTTATTGATATTGTTGACAAATAATATTTTCACTTGTTCGTTTTACTTGAAAGTGTCCACTTGATAGAGGTGTCCAAAAGGAAGTGGTTTTAGTGTATTGTTCTTATTGACAGATTCTATAAAACATATAATGTTAGCGATTATTTCTTTCGTCCTACTTACGCCATCGCTATTATATTATCAGTTTTCGATTATTTTGGTTTTAATAGTTTTATCAGTAGGCATATACTATAATGATAATATTATGACTGTATTGTTATTAATAATGCACACAGGTAAGTTCACTAGAAAAGTGCAGAGCGATATTGGTGTTGAAAATAAAGCAAAAGATATCATCAATATCAATATTTTTTAGCTTTTTTTTCAATATTTGTCCATTACTTACCATTATTTTGTGATAACATTCCGACATTTGATTTTTCCTATATTACGTAATCTTGTCATTATGTAATTTATTGTTTATTAATAATTTAAAAAAAAAATGTTTTGTTTCATCCGTCAATTAGCTTTAGTCATTCATCAAAAATATATTTAGATGTATTGGGTTTTGTCCACCTGCAAAATATGTTTAAATTTTGTTTGGTGAATATGCCATTGGCATAAAAATTGAATCAAAACAAATCATTTTCATGTTGTGGGGGACAATACATCTTGAACACAAGTGTTTATTTTCATCATTATGTAGATAATTAAGTAATTAAATTAAAAAATTAAAATCTTTCTAAGATGATTTAACCCCACGCGTGACATCATCTTAGAAAGCTCTGACGGTTTCAAAATCAAAGATGATTTTAGATTTTATAAATAGAATAAATTAATTAGACCAACTTGTTATCGCGCTTCTCCAACAATTAAATGCTGACATATTATGACGAACATTTCGATTTAGATTTTTGTATCATAATCTTACATTCGCATTTTATTACATCTTTTAAAGCTTTTTATCTAAACGTTATTTGTAGGCGTAGATTAATATCATGACAATAAGCTAATTTAGTACTTTGTCACGTTTCTCCTGCACATTTAGCACTGATTTCTTACGACCTAACGGCCTTTTCGTGAACAGATCTTGATATTTTATTGTTGTTTGTGTAATGTTTACATTAAAAGTCATGGCAAGTTTATTATTCATTTTCCATTTACAATCGTTCTTGGAAAATTGCGTTGTTTTCAATTGTTGAAGAGTAAAATGAATTGTTTATTAATTGTGGTGTGTTTTTTCCAACTACGTACATCATAATGAGTAATGTTTTATGGACTCATCCAAGTTTTAGTTCACATTTTTATAAGATATATAAGTCTTCTATATTCTCTTGTAAAATAACAACATTTAGAAAAGGCATTTTACACTCCTATGTTCTCCTCTTTCTTCACCATTTATTAAATTTTTAAATGTTATAATGTGTATATTATAAATGAATCGCAAAATTTCCACAATCAACGTTTCTTAATAATCTTGGAAGTGAATATCGTGTACGTAAGGTCAACCTTACGTGCAATTTACTATTTTCTATCGGTACGGTCAACCGTACGCAATTTACTATTTCTAGGCACGGTCGACATTGTGTCTAATGTATTTTTTTTCACATGGTTATTGTTTAAAAAGTATTATTATTATTATTCCTAGAGAAGTGTCCAAATGTCAATTGTGTTTTAAAACTGTTTCTATAAAGATTTTGTGTAGTTATAAATATGCAATATGCATTGAGTAGTCGACTGTGATCGGGTTTTTGTTGTTAATATAATTGATCGATCCTTTTAGTTTCTTCCCATCATTCATTACCTTGTCGCATCACGGTTTACTTGATGCATTTAGTTAAATAGTATTAAAGTAATGTGAATTATTTTTGTTTTTTAAATGATTACCGCCGTATAAATCTACATTTACAATTGTTTTGTTTCACAGATCCAAGACGTTGTACAGATATTTGGGTCGGTAATAATTAGGCCTTTCAATAAAACGTGTCAAAACTAACTCGAATACATGTCGACAATGAGATGTATTTGCTGTTACAATTGATATATCATGTGGTTGGATATAATAAATGTAAAAGCAAAATGTTTATAGGTGTGGCCTAAGGTATTGTGTGTGGGAAGCCTATATGTCTAATTTCGTGGAATTAACTTTTTTTTCTAGAATAACTCAAGGTTAAATGATTTTACCTACTTTACAACATCTTTTTATATAAATATATAAATAAAATGATAATAAATCTACTCAGTTAGGGGGAAATGGATTTGATCATGTTACAAAAGGAGTTAAGGAGTTGTCAAAACAATATCTGATAACTTAACCACATAAACTCATTAGAAAGTAGAAAGCTTTTTGTCATTTTCCCCTTACTCATGTACTGCTTTTGTCCGCCGTGGAAGATGATCCACGTTTTTTAGTATCAAGTTCAGCCATCACAAGCTGTATTATCTATACTTTGAGGTTTTTTTTTGTCTTTTGTGGGTTTCCCACTTTTATTTCATCATCATTAAAAATTGTTTCATTCATTATGATTTTTACATTTGTACATTATCCAATTCATCATAATTACATAATGTCAGTATTCGGTTTGTAACATGCTACAAAGCATAACCAAACTATTTGCAGTATGGGAATGTAGAATACATGTATGCACCAATATAACATACATCTATACATACACCTTATACTAATTCATGATAACATATCTTATCTTCATTGTAAACTTAATCATCAAATTATCTAATTTTACTTGAGTTAATATTTTCTTCCATAGTTTTATTTATTTAACAAGTAGTTCTTGCTTAGGAAATATATATATATATATAATAAGTAAAAGCATCTGTTTAATAGATACATTTTATATAATATAGATTGACGTGCTTTGGTAGCAAAACAGGACACTCAAAAGTGTAATGCAACCGCGTACTTAGTCTCATAGACTAATCCATTAATTCCGAAACCGACTATTAAATTCGGAAACAAAATATAGATGAAATTTGGTAAATATTATTTATTTTATTCTAATTAATTTCACTATTGCCACCGATGGTGTCTTATAGATACCGACATTTTTGTCAATTACTTCCGATGCCATTGACCTCTGAACTTATTGGCTTCATAAGTACCTCCGATGTGGAAATATAATATATCTTATTTTTAACATGCCATAACTTAGGATCCGGCAATGGCTCGAACAACCACCGGCCGCATACAGGGGAGGCCTGCGACATATATATCTTCTTTCATAATACTCACGGACATGTGTGTCCTTTAGGCATATTCAGTATATCTTTCCTCGCGGGATGAAAGAATTTATTTTTCATTTATTTATTTGCGCCATAACATCGTATCAGCGGCCCTATCATTAACGCTTAACTTAACTTAAGGGATAGGAATGGGGAGGAGCTTAGTGTTCCCCTGTTTGACAGGGAAGGGAGGATATGGGTAGACTTCCCCAGCATCTGAGTATCCTAGTCTTTCAGAATTTCCTGAGGCATCAACATAGTTATGTGCAGACGGTGTAGGCCTACTCTGTCTACACTGCCAAACTAGTATAGGCCTTATATATAGGCCCTAAAGTAGATGTAATAATAATAAATAATAATAGATAGATTTATATAGCGCAAATAAACGATGTCTCTATGCGCTTGACAATAACGAGAAAGAGTGAAAAACACCAATCTAGCACCCAAACCGGAGTATAATACACCATCATCACCATAATATGTTATGTAATATGTTATATTGACTTCGATTAGGTACGGTAGGTAAGTGCAGTGAACAAAATGAGACATATACGTCACGTAATAAGTTCTAATATAATAATATAAATAATACTAAATATATAAGTAGCAAAGGAAATGAACATTATTAAGAATCATTATACTATAATATCCCCTGTCATTGTTGTATAACTATTATTCTATCGTCAATAGAATGAACGTGATGTGAATCTAAAGTCAAGTGGTTACTATTATAGAGAAAACGGTGTCAAGGTGTATAAATCGACGCACCTGTCGGTAAGTTCAAACGGAAATCGCGAGGGACTGTCCGTTTATAGAAAACGTACGGTAATTAATGGAACCCCACCGTTTTGAGTAATACACAGTACTCCGGAACAATACCGTTTGGAATAATCCGGAAAATGCTTAAAGTGTATGCGTGATAGATGAAGTAGGCTTTATTTATCGTATATAAGAGGGTTTTTTATACTCACTGGCGGATCCGGCAGTTGATAATAAATTTACAAGCACACAATACATTCTAAACCGCTCGGTAATATACTGAAAATTAATAAATTAGTCTGAAACGTTGAAAATAAGGAAATCGGTGAGAATGAGAAAAAAACTTCGGGATTCAAACCCGGAACGTTCTGCTTGGTTTGCCGATGTCCTAACCATTATACAACTGGACTTAGTTGTCAATACGGTACGAACGCGCAAGAGATCTATACAATTAACCACTAAACTGACCATTTTTCGAGTGTCACCACCACCAAACTGACCATTTTTCGAGTTTCACCACCACTAAACTGACAATTCGTCGAGTGTCACCACCACTAAACTCACCATTTTTCGAGTATAACCACCACTAAACTGACCAGTTTTCGAGTGTCACCACTACTAAACTGACCATTTTTCGAGTGTCACCACCACTAAACTGACCATTTTTCGAGTGTCACCACCACTAAACTGACCATTTTTTCGAGTGTCACCACCACTAAACTCACCATTTTTCGAGTGTCACCACCACTAAACTCACCATTTGTCGAGTGTCACCACCACTAAACTGCCCATTTTTCTTCCATGCATTCTGGGTTTACTTGTTTATACGGTAGAACCTCTACCACTTACACATCACACCAGGACCCAGGGATGTCTTCTGAATAGTGGGGGTGGGAGGGGGGGGGGGGGGGATGGCGTGCCGTTATATTTCCCCTTTTAGTTCTTTTCACATGAAAGCTCCCCAGAGAGATTCTTTACTAATGTATTAATAGATTATGGCTTACTATACGTTTTTCCAAATTAATGTTGTATCAATTATATATAAACAATTTAACTATGAGATTATGAGATAAACTAATGTTTTCATTTATGAACATTAATATTTGTGTAATAGATACGTTTGTTTAATCTTCCGATACACTAAAGACCAAACATACACTGGTTCCGTCGTGAATCATGTATTTAGCCCCGCCCTGCAATTAACTACTGGTAAAGTGAAGGCAAATTTTCCAATTTTTTTTTTTCCGTGAATTGAGATAAATTTCGAAACGATTCGATTTCGTAATGATTCAGTATTTTTTCGCAGAATGTTGAAACAACGTGTTCGGTAAACGATGAGTCCGCCTCCTGCGTTAAACATGCCATTTATCATGATGCATTCAATAATAGTGACATTATTACATTAAAACCCATTAAATAGGAGTAACCTTCCAACACAAGGGCCGTAGTGTTAATCCTCCCTCCATCAGTGGTGTAATAGCTATGAGCGCTCACTGGCTAAACCCAGGGCCCCGGAACTTATGGAGACCCCTGAGCAGGGCCCCGAGGAATACAAAAAGCATTGAAATATGTCAACAAAGTCTAAAAACGGTGGAGGGCCACTTATTAGGTTCCTAAACCAGGGGAATCATGCATCTGCGTTTACGTCACTGCCCTCCATCCACCCTCCCTTCTGATTCGTTTCACTGGAAAATGTCCCTAGTGGGGTATCCTAAGGGAATGGCTTCTTCATCAAGGGTCATTCAGCCGGTAATTATTAAAGTCCTTCATATTCATTCAAACTTAATTAAAGTAATAATTATATGCGTAAGTATAAAACAATTTCGCATGCACAATCGCAGAATTTTATATTTTTCTCTAGGCCTATTTCAAAATAATATTAAAGCCAAATAGTTCGTCATTTTATCAATACGTCACGATAGGTAATTTTTAGTCGTGAGTCTTATTATTAATATATGGTTATATTAATAATAATAATAATTCTGTGCCGGCTACTTTCGTTTGAACTTCCACAAATCTAGTATATTAATTAAAATGAGTAATTTATTAAAATTATTTTAATTTGTGCGATATTATAAACGTATTAATCTTTTTCAGAATTATGAGTCAGTTATAGTGATATATTTGTGCGCTTTGTATCTTTATATGGCCAAGCGCAGGGTTCACCGCAATTAATTTCTGAGATTATTAACTAATCACGATGCATCAATCATCATAAATGAGGTATAGATCAAAAATAATAATATTTCATCACTATGTGATATAAAGTACTCTATCAAATCACAGAGGAATTACTATAGAGCAAATTTAAATCGTCGCAGTCATGTGTGATATGGTTCAAGGGCATGTGTGTTAATTAACCCGTAACAATCAACTTCACCACACCTCCATTGTATCTAAGATACATTAAAATCACATAATTGTTTTAGTGGGGAAATTATGCGCGTAAAATAATCGTACATGACGTAAGCATTGCCGTGTTTACCGCGTTGTTGTTGTGTCAGTTCAAAACATGATTGCTTTCATATATAAATAAATAATTGTATACAAAGTGATATGAAATAGCATGTTTGTCAATACAAATGTTTATTATAATATCGTTTATCCATTACCAATTATTCTGTTATCATTATATCATGATTCTTTATAAATTGTTATCTTTATTATCATCTTATATTGTGATATTATTTTAGTAGTATATTGATATTGATAATAACAACATAGAGATGTTATCAATATCTCTAGTGTTACAATTTCCGATAATCATTGAATGGCGTCGATATCTAGGACGTAACGCAAGGACGTAAACGTGTTGACCAATGACAAGCGACGGTTCGAATAATCCATCGCTTGTGATTGGTCAACACACTCGCGTTGTGATGTTGCGAACTAGGCATTAAACGCAACGCAAGTGATTTAACCAATGAAATGCGATAGATTATGGTAATTCGAACTGCCGCTTGACATTGGTCAACTGGCTTGCGTTGCGCTTACGTAGTGGAAACCAAGCTAGTTAGTTAGTAAGTAGTTGTAACGTGGAAATGGAATTTTAACAAAATGGAAAAGCCTATTGTCAAGCCTGGTGACAGTTGTGCATTACACATTTCTTTTTGAGTCCACGCGCAGTCCCTTTTTTATATTTTGTATGTAGGCCTATTTTTATTGTATAACTGTTAGTGGAGATCTTGAAAGGGTTGTTACTTTGTTTTTAGTAAAATATATGAATGAGAAAAATTCTCGAAGCTTTATTATGTCGATCAGAAACTGCAAATTGTTTTAATACGAGTTGAACTTATGTATAATTAGTAATTCCACGTACATTCGTAATGAGTGGGAGTCAGAGAGCGAGTTGGTGTTATATTGAATGTGATATTTTAGAAGTCTGTAAACAAATTATCGATTTAAATTAAATTACGTAGATTGTAGATTGAATCAAACCAAATGAATAATCAATTATATTGATGCCAACTATACATTAATAGAGAACCATGTGACGATGGTGTGACGTGAACGTCAATAGTTAACAAACATAATTTGTTACACTCGGAAGTTATCTATCAAGAGAATGAAGATCAGTAGGTTACGAGACTCAAGGCAACATTCATTCTACTATCGTCTGCGCATGTCACCAATCGGCTTGTGATGGACTGATTTCAATTACAGTTTCTTGTGTCATTCATTTTGCTGGCGTATGTTATACCTAGAGGACACCCAATCCCCTAACCCTCTACACACCCACGCCGAATATGGCCCTCCCCCACCTGCCCACGCCTATGAGAACAACACAACGAGTATGTGCCTCTCGGCGTTCTAATGATTTGGAAAGAGTGAGATTATATGTATAGTATTGCGAAGACACCGCCACTAAAGTTTGCAACTACAGTATAACAAGTCTTAACACACTCCATCAGGTCATGCTCAGTACGTGTTTGATACGCTACTATTGTTGCGTAATTTAATTACGGCTGCGTAATTAATGCTGCGTAATTAGTGCTGCATCGTAAAATCAGAAAGTTCGAAATGAAATTTTAAACTTGTAGAGATAATTATAAGATAAGATAAGGTTTATAAAGCGCACATAATATCATTGTTGGCTTGACAGACGTAGAATCCCTTATCCGTTACCTCTGCATTGCCGATAATTAAATCGCCATTCTGACTTTGACTGACTCTTCTTCTTGAGTAAGTGACGGGCTCATACTTCTCAGCATTATAATCGGCTTTATATGCCCATACTATCTTTAGCTTGGGAAACGATATAGGAGGATTGCATTCCAGTTGTACCATTGCGTTTGGTTGTACGGTGTGAAAAGAAATAGAAAAAAGAAAAATTAAAAGAATGATTATTGGCTAATATTTTGTGCACGTCTCTGTTACTATCTATAATTGGTAAATACATGTCTCATTGAAAGAAAATCATTTTTGAATTTATTTCGGATTTACATGTTTTCATCTTCATCGAATTTTGTTTAATTCATATATAAAAACGTCAGATGCCTCAAGGCGTCACTAGTTTATCCTACTTTTAATTTGAGTAATTAATTTAATATATAGATGTGCGAAATTTTCACCCCGCTGGGGAGCTTAACTTGATTATTGCCCAAAGTGATTAATGGGTACCTATTTAAACGATTTGTAACAATTGGGGAAAAAAGAGAATACTTTGTACAATGTTGGAAATAAATCCTTTGTAATTTACGAAACACAAAATGCTGTCGCCTAATGGATTGGTTAGGTAATGATTCATTTATACATCGGTGGAAACATCATCATCATTTCCATTTATTATATCATCTGTATGAATAATACATTGAAAATGGTGTTGCTCTGAAACATTTTTACACAACACAATGCTAAAAAAAAAAAAACAACCAAAAAACAGTACAAAACCTCGAAAAAAGTCTCGAACATTCAGTGTGCTTTTGAATTGAAACTGTTGCGGAATCTATTTGTATGAGAGGCGATGTACAGGTAGCTTCTACCGCGCATCAAAAGAAAAGGATCACCATGCGTTATATGAATTCTTCGCGTGTTTTTACTTAATATTAGTAAAAATGCACATATGGCGTTCCATACTTATAATGCTTCAGACAAAAAAAATGAAAAGCTGACTGGTGAACTAACATGAAAAAAATACAAGTCAAATACAGACTTGGGGAAAGTATAATTTGTAAACACAAGATGTTAGTTTAACTGCAGTTATTGAACTGCAGTACGAAATAACCTAACTCAGTTAAGAAATAACCTAACTCAGTTAAGAAATAACCTAACTCAGTTAAGAAATAACCTAACTCAGTTAAGAAATAACCTAACTCAGTTAAGAAATAACCTAACTCAGTTAAGAAATAACCTAACTGCAGTTAAGAAATAACCTAACTCAGTTAAGAAATAACCTAACTCAGTTAAGAAATAACCTAACTCAGTTAAGAAATAACCTAACTCAGTTAAGAAATAACCTAACTGCAGTTCAGAACCGACCGACCCAATTCCGCCCGCACAGACGTAGGCTATACTTTCAACATTCAGATTAAGGATATGGCTGGACATAATACGATAAAAGATACGATATATTATACTATAATATATACGACATTCATTAACACTTTAAATGGTTTTTAATTCCGTTTTTCTAAGTTTGATGAGAAATATAAACGATTTTGTCACTTTCCACTTCTATACGTAATCCATTGTTAATAAGGAATTCTCAGATTACAATAATGGGAATTCGATATCATCAGTAATTTACTATTAATAATAATATTCATAATTTTTTTTTTTGAGTCAAACATAGCGAAACTTAAGAAAAAATGATTTCATTGGTTTGTTTGAATTTAATTATTGGATAATCAAATTATTGATAGTATTCCCTTTTTATGTGTATTGATTAGCAACACGTATGCGTGAATCGATTAATTTATTGATTTCATTGGTTTATTTCGATTATCATGAGAACCAGCTTCAATAATGGAAAATCGATTTACTATTGATAATACAGAACTTTTTATTATGAAATATTGGCAATCGAAAATCATTTTGCTTACTGTATGAATCGATTGATTTATTGATTTCATTGGTTTTTACTTCGATCATCCTGAGAACCAGCTTTATTAATAGAAAATCGATTAACTATTGATAACACAGAACTTTTATTATGAAATATCGACTATCGAAAATCATTTTGCTTACTGTGTGAATCGATTGATTTCATTGGTTTACTTCGATTATTGTAAGGTTAATGATGGAAAATCGATTTACTATTGATAATAGTAATGAAATATTGATTATCGAAAATTACTAGTGAATCGATTGCTTTATTGATTTTATTGCTTTAACTCGATTATCCTGAGAACCAGCTGTATTTTCAATTACATGTTAAAGTTCAATGATATCAAAAGATATACGCTTTCAAGAAGTTAATACAAAAATCATCTAAAGCTCTGTCTACACTATCAAACTAGTTGACAAAACGTGTGATGTGCCTATATATGGTAGTGATGTGCCAACATATGACATCACCATTTCCATATATGGGGACATTTTTGTCACATAAAGTTTAATAGTGTAGACAGAGCTTTAATAAATAAATTTTAAACCAACAGGAAGTGAAGATAATAATGATAATAATTAATACTTATTTCCTCTATTTGTATTTATAAAATAATACTCTATGTGATTGCTTAAAATAATAAACATGTTTTATTTTTACTTTGTATTTACTAAAAGTATAATATTGTGAATTAACAATATGAATTTTATATCATACGTCAATCTTCCCTGTTATTATGCTGCGTGTCACACCACCGGAAATATTTTTAATTTTAGTGCTTAAAATAGCACACATCAAAATCATTGTGTTAATTGGCTGATTCCTTTAAAATCATATATACTATAATGCATGGATTGGTATACACTTTGCGCTCAAAATACGCAGTGACGTAAGTGTGCCGCAATTTAGACGGCCAATCAGGACGCGATGGATCATTTAAACTGTCGCTTGTGATTGGCCGACCGACTAAATTGCGTTGCGCCTGTTATGTGTATACGTCGTTGCATCCAAATAAGACATTAATACATGAAGGCATTGTTTTTAATTCATTCATTAAAATCATCATCGTCATTTAAAATTGTGTATGATTTTAGTTTATAAACAGGCATTTATTTATATATGGAAATTTGTTTTGCCTAATGTAATCTTTAGCATAGTACATTGTACCTATAATTTGACACAATTGGAATAATATATTGCATTGTTCCAGGCATACGATGATTTGCATTATACCTTCCATCTTAATATATTCAACTTTACACAATGGAATTGTTTTAATCTATTTAAAACGTTTAATCCAAATAATTTGTTGTAAACATTATAAAAATATGCGGATGCAAAAAATGAGAGTTTTAATGGCAAGAAAGAACAATGGCCTCAAGCGAACTATAGTGACATACATTGAGATGGACATTTTCCTTGCAAGGTGGTCAAATAACCCTGCATATTCGAAAAGTTAAAGATATATTGTCCCCCAAAAACATAAAAATTAATAAAGTCAGACTTCGAATAGATTATTTTGTAGTTTTAATCAAGTTAATCACTTCCGTAAATGTTTTCACTTATAAAATGACAAAATAAATGGTTATTAACCAAAAACCCATTGGCTGGCAGCAAATTTGACTATTTTTTGCTATACAGTTTTTTAGGTAAATACATTTTTTTCGATCCAATTTTTGGTCAAAGTGGATAACTATTAGGTGACGTATTGAAAAAAAAAAATGGCGTATTAAAAAAAATGTAAGAATTATTTTTTTCAGGTGGACAATACATCTTTAAGGAGATTTGTCATAGTCGCTTTGAAAAATGCGACAATTAAATATAAAGGATAGTGCGGAGACTCGACGTGACAAGTTGCGCCATTTAGGAATTACATTTTGCCGGAACAGTTTAGTTTAGGTTTCATTCCATAACACTGTCTTACTTTATTTTGCATACATCTAAAAACTTCCGGAATTGTTCCCAAGATAGTACATGTAACGCACCATGTATGTCATAATGTTTCGCAATCCGCAGCGAATCAAATCCATATTTAGCCATCAGTGCAAGCTCGGTGGTCTAAAGGTGTGAACGCAAGGCTAGTGATCCGGATCCGAGGTCGTGGGTTCGAATCCCCTTGCGAATTTCTTCGCAAGTTTTCTCAATGTTTAAAGTACAAAATGACGTCAGAGTAGGGCAAACCTCTGACCTGATCTGAGTTTAGGGATGTTATTTTGTATTGCCCTTTTTTTTATGAGTTGTATATTATTTAATGACTTCAAATGGTGCCGGTACAAAGGAAGAGTTTATACATTCACTCTTCGCTAAGGAGTACTTATATGTCCCTATACAAAAAGGATGTTCCAGTTCGAATCAACTCTAACCCATATCGCTAAATGTAACACACGGGACACATCATTCCAACCCTTTAAAGGGAAAAGAAGCATATAGCGGGCTAAATACGCCTACCACCGTCGATTATGATAGTTTTAGTATATCCTTCTTATTGTAAATACCATGTTGCCTTTAACACATTTTGTACGGTTATTCACCCGATTCGTGATGTACCGAGCCCATTTCCACATATATATTGTCAAGTACCGATAGGCAAATTTCGTACCGAATAAAGTATGCCTGTATAGTGCCTGTATCATGGAAAGCTTGTGTAAAGCTCTGTCTACACTATCAATTTGACAAAAAAAGAGTATGATGTGCCCAAATATGGTAGTGATATGACGTCATCATGTCTATATATGGGCATATCACATTTTGTCACATAAAGTGTACAAGGCGTTACAAGTGAAACACATGAGAATAATAATACATATTATGTATCACGAAATTGCCATATATATTATTTTCCCTCAATCCTTGCATTCAGCAGAATTCTATCTGTCGCACGATATTATTGAACCGCTAATGTTATTATTAACTTACAGTATATTCACTGATTTTTTTAAAGGTAAGTATTTACCTATTCCTCTGCATATTAAGTCGCATTCAAGTATGAGACTTTAAAAGGTGGCCAATCAAAGCGGCCCTCGCTAATTACAAATAAAGAGGAAACTATGTAGAAGGGAAAAATATAAAAATTCAGTACTATATTTTAAATAGAGTCATGACGTAATCTTGACCGGGATTTATACCTAGACCTTTATACATGATGGTCGTCACATACGCTGATTGATCCGGATTTATAGTGACTGTTTACACTTCCTATGTTTGGACATAAGGATATACAGTATTTCATTTTAGCTGTCAAATTTCTAACGAACTATTCCGTTATATCAATTACTATCAAACGGATTTGTTATCTATTTGATGATGACATGCTTTCAATGGATTTACTGCATGCTAGTTCGATTGACCAGACGAGTTACGCAATGACCTCACACTTCCTGATTTTGTCAGACAACTACTTATGCGATACAAATGGTACGGTTTCACGCATGCGCGCATCTCGCTTCTTTTTCCTATTAACTTTTTAGATTTGAATATAGTCCTACTAATGTACTGACCATTTTATAACGAACTGTAATCTATCACCAAGTTTCGTTTATTCATCCATAAGAAAAAAATAGTAAAAAGCATAACAATATCAAAATAACAGAGTGAAATATGGACAAAAAGATTTGCTAATAGTCGAATTGTTGGAGTTGAATTCTCAATTTTACCATCCATGCCAACTTCCGACAATGCTCTTGCCTTTTTTAAAAAACTGTATGTGTTTGTTTTTTCGCCTGATTGTTATTTCCCTTTTTAATGCTGTTTTTATTCTTACATTTCTTATGTATTTTTTGACATGTTTTTAAACGCAATTTGGCCACGAGATGTAAATTGGTCAGTATTTTTTTAATAAAGAGAATATAAAAAGAACAGAGAGAAAAGGCAACTACATGCCGTCGAGTTCAACTTCTATTTCTTTTAGAAGATATCAAGCAAATCATGTAAACAAATTAATATCAAAGTACATAATTATAATAAATATAATACATAGTGAAATAGTTATTAAAGATAACATAATAATTCAAAGTTGATGAGAATTACCGTCACACACCGAACACAAATTTTGTGACTTCAGTTTTAAAAGATTTCCTATAATTATTACCTTATATAATTGCTTTTCACTTAATTTCTGGTATTTTTTGTATGTCCACTTATTCCGTTATATCTAATTAAAATAATTAATATTCTAGGAATATGTATTATTATTAATCTATTTTAAACTGCTTTCAACGACTTTAGTGATTCATAATGATTGATTTGGAATTGGAGCATCGCGTTTTGTTACCAATTAAATAATTTGTCGTTGTGCTCCGGTCAAAACTTTTAAAAGGAATGTGGACAAACAGATATTTTAGAATGATGTGCAAATATTTATATTGGTATTTCTGCCTGTTTATCATTTTTATTGGGTATTTCTGTTATTTGCTATATTATCTGGTCAGAACCCAGCGCAGGCCATGGTCATGTTCACTAACATCTTCATCGAGGGGGTAAAATACAAACATTTTTTCAAAGATTCCATAATAAAGTTATTCCATTTCAGTATTTAGTATATTATGTGAATAAGATTTAGCATATGACAATCAACAGACCTTTACTCCAACAGGTGTACGGACACCTTACTACATTCCATCGCATCAGCTCATCTATTTCTTCCTTATTCATTGTTTTTATTGGAAGATATAAAACATGTAGCGGTTTCGAATACTTGGAACCCCGTTACGTTACGTGGACTTACGAGCGAGTGACCAAGCGGTTAAGACAGTGAAAACCCCATACCTTGCCATATTAACATCAAGGGTTCGAGCCTCACTCGCTCCATGCCACTCTGGCTCTGGTGGTAGAACGAGTCTTCTCGGATAAGGACTATAAACAGTAGGTCCAGTGTACACATCTAGCTCATGTGCACTATACATCTTTCGAGACGTGTAGTCGTTATCCCGGTGTAAATAAGGTGAAGCAAAGTATGTAATACAGTGTCACCTATTATGTTAAGGTTTGGTTAGGCTTAGTTTATGGCCTAACGTCAAATCATGTATTGTGTACGAAAATTAAACAATACATCAAATGTTTAAAAAACATCATATAAGTCCAAGCCAAAAATAGTTGCCACAGAATAAATACGCACATTTCCCACAACAATGTTTACAATTGAAAGGTTAATTTATTGGTTTAAAAGTATACCACATATATTAATGTATCTGTTTAACTTCAGTTATGTTTTCCCACAGATTTTGTAATTTTAGCGCAAGGCATGAACTTTCTAAAAGCAGGATTTTTAGGATTTGAACCAATGACTTTATAATGATGTGAACTGTATTCCTTTGTTGGTAAGTCAGCGCTATCTTGTCATTTTACAAAATGATTTTACTCTCATTTGCCCATCGTTCGGATGAAACATTCAGCCGATTCCCTTGTATATACGTAAAGAAAATGTTTGTGTATGTCGAAACGAGTAGGGGATCGTCTCCCCACCCTTGCACTGAGCATGAATAGGATTGTGGCTGCCCCCCCCCCCCCCCCCCTTAAGAAGGCAGCACTGTTTGTAACTGCCGTCGGTACGAATGAAGGGATCGTCTTCCCTTTTACTGATCATGCTAGGCAAAGCTTTTTGTGGCTGCCGTCGAAACGAGTTAAGGGGTCGTTTCCCCACCCTTGTACTGATCATGCTCGGCAGCGCTCTTTATGGCTGCCGTCGGGACGAGTTGCCGAGTTAGTGGATCGTCTCCCCTTGTACCGATCAAGAGAGTGCTCTATTTGTGGCTGCTGTCAATATGAGTAGGAGATCGTCTCCCCACCCTTACCATGGTAGAGAGCGATATGACTGTCCGTCCTGTGTCTAAACGAGTATGGAATTGCCTTCAAACATTTGTAGAATACTGATCATTGTATAGAGTGCTCTTTTATGTCACGTGAGTTTGCTGATGAATACTGGCACATAAAACAATAATGTATGTAGCTGTATTATGTTTAATGCAATATGATACGAATTCCTTTTGTTTTTTGTCAAAAGAATTATCATTTATATTAAAGATTATCTACAAGTCTAGCTTTAATTCTGACCTAAAACCTTATAGCAGGCCAAAGTGTCTTCGCTGTGTGCAATTTACAATTTATCACGTCTAGACGATTATGTTGAACAATACTGATAATAGAATGCATTTTACACTCATTGAGATAGAAATAACATCATGAACACTGTATAAATCATGAAATAGTTTCTTCTCTTTCAACGAACTGCATCATAAATGATGTGGAGTGACGTGTTGAGGACGTCGCGTTTTAAATAATCAGGTACCGCATAGACGTACCTGTAAGGTAACGTGTTGAGAGCGTTGTATTTTAAATAATGATAGATATGGATGGTATGAATTGTACTAGTTATACACCAAGCATTGTATGGTATCTAAATGGCGTTAAGGTGACGTGTTTAGAGCGTTGTATTTTAAATAATGACAGATATGGATGGTACAGGTATTGTACTGTTATAGACCAAGCATCGTATGGTATCTAAATGGCGTTAAGGTGACGTGTTCTTCAAGAGCGTTGCATTTTAAATAATGTAATGATGATAGGTTGATAAACCAGAATCGTTATTTGCAGCATTAAAGGGTGACGTGTTTAGCGTTTCATTCTAAATGTTTGACAGTGTCAGCATGAGTTGTATAGTATACACCAGGTATCGTATGGTATCTAAATGGCGTTAAAGTGACATGTTCAAGAGCGTTGCATTTTAAATAATGTAGTGAAGATAGGTTGATAAACCAGAATCGTTATTTGCAGCACTAAATGACACGAGGTGACGTGTTTAGAGCCTTTCATTAAAAATGTTTGACAGTGTCGGCATGGGTTGATAGTATACACCATGCATCGTATGGCGTTAAGGTGACATGTTCAAGAGCGTTGCATTTTAAATATTAATGATAGGTTGATAAACCAAAATCGTTATTTGCAGCACTAAATTACACGGGTCGACATGTTTAGAGCGTTTCATGGGTTGATAATTTAGTATACACCAGGCATCGTATGGTATCTAAATTTGCAACACTGGTTAACATAAGGCGATGTGTGTACATCGTTCCATTTTAAATGACAGATAGGGATTATGGGTTTTAATTGTTTTTATTTTTAAATCAGTTGTTTTTATGAGGTTTTTTTTCAACCTAAAATGTTTATTTTGTTCTGATTTATGTGCATTTTGTTTGTAGTATTTCCCTTTTAAATATTCTATTAATAATTCCTAGCAGTAAGCCTATTAGTTCATTGAACTCTAGTACACGCTCACCTTTTCCAAAAACATTTGTGTTTTTGTACGATACACATGTCGCCAGATCAATATTATTACGTAGTTAACGTTTTTTATATAGGCTGAACACTAAATGTATGTTTGTGTTTTGAGCATGGCATGTTCAATCATGTCATCGTTGTGTCTTCACCATCACATACATTAAAAACATGCCGCAAATGTACGGTGTAATTAGCTAATAGATACGTCACATTAGGACATCAAGTAAATATCTAGATCTTTCGGTGATGAACAAGAACTCAAATAAGCTTATGAAAACGGGTCAATGAATTTGGATTTCTCAGTGGGAGATAAATTTGTCCTTCTGATAATCCAGTAAAATATTTTGGTATGTAAAATAACTGCAGTGGTCAAAATAAAGTATAAATACCCCTGGGCTAATATAAGGAAAACAACGTAAACAAAATAGGATAAGCGTTTTTTTTTTCGTTTGCCCGTATAGCTGTCCAAGAGATGTTTGGGCCCAAATTCAAAATCCGGTTTTGTTTAACCTTATGATGGTGTTGTATAATGTAAATTAATTGGGAATACCATGGAAGAATTATATATAATATTGTACACCCTAATTTAATCATGATGATTTTATCAAGGAATTAAGGCAAAGTTAAGACAAGTTTGATAAATCCGGCCCATGGATACTAAACAGTATAGATACGTTTTTCATTATTTAGGCTAAAATTATTAAAAACCAAAATACTTATAGGCCTAAATTGTTCGATTTTTTCTTGTATTTTTAGAATTTATTTCTAAAAAAAATTGATTTTATAGGCCGACTACTTTTGAATTCATATAGCTAGTTTCATGTTTGTTTATATTTGATGCGGCTATCGTATCAGTCTTATTATCAAGTTCAGATATTATTGTTGATATCTCTCAAATATATACAGATGATGATTGAGATAGGCCACACTCTATTCAGGATTTCAGATAAAGACTTTGTCAACAGAAGTAGTATTTTTTATTATTAATAAATAAAACTTATATTCTCATAAAACCGATGTGGCGTGCGTCGTTTAATAAAATAGGAGCTGCTACCCCCCAGATCTGCCACAAATATTGTCACTGGCAAGCGTACTTTGATTGACATAATCTGTTGTTATTTGTCCCTTTTTTGTTGTCATCAATTTATACTTTCATGGAATGTGACATTTACAAAACCATGATATGTGAACATTTCAACCTGTGCTTTGTCACCTTCATGGAGACTACTAGTGCATACCTAATACTAGATTCCGAGTAAAAATATTACTAAACTAAAAATATTCCAAACACCTTGATATTAATCAACAAATTACAGCATTATTCATTTAGTTAATGTCATTCCTTTGGTGCGTTCGAGCATAAAAACCATTTACCTGAGCAATAAGCAACATGTTTATTTCACGATTTGACCGTGGCGTGCCATATGCGGAATCTTGGCTATTTAAACAACGATTTTAATCGAAGGGTGACTCTATTAGTATTATTACGTAATTAAATTCAATATGTGAACAACAATAGAAAAAGAGTATTTATCTTTAGATGAGGATTTAGGGAAAAAATGTTTTGTTCAAACCTTCTAAAGGTCTGTCTACACTATCAAACTTTATGTGAAAAAAGTGATGTGCCTAAATATGGACATGATGATGTCATATCAATACCACATTTGTGCATATCACTACCATATTTTTTTTGTCAAACCAGTTTGATAGAGTAGACAGAGCTTAGCGTAAAAAAAACCTAACGGTCACTATTCTGTACATCAACCGTATCTTATAGAATAAGGGTGAGGCCTCCTAATCCTACTCCTATTTAAATATATAAATTGAGTATAGCTTATAAGTGGTTACGATGCTTAGATAATAACTAGAATTCAATTCGTCACGAATTCAATAAGTCACTTACTTACTAACAAATTATAGGTGATCATTTTTATAATTTTACTGACATTCAATTAAAAAAAACGATGCACGTACTTTAAAATACACGATCGCATAATAATCCTGTCTTTGATGGTCACAACAATGTATACTTGCAAGAACTTGGTAGTGAGGTCTACGTTAGTAGGCCCAGGGAGGTATCCTACCTGGTAGGCCTGACGTACAGTAGGTGCGGTGGCCCACGTGTGTCATGTTTAGAGCGTCTTGTGTGACGTGTCTAATCTATAACTATGATGTTTATTATCTTGTGCTTACTGCTGTCGTGCTTTCCCCCTGTAAATGTAGGCTATCGTCACCTTCTGTATTTACAGTAATTCACTATTATTGCTACCTATAGCGTCCCTTGGAGCAACGCGCCTAAAATTAATACTTATAGTAATACACCGTTTACATAATGTAATTTGATTCATATTTTTGAACCTATAATCATTCATGAGAAATTAGAGTTTTGATCCCAGAGTTCCCAACACCTTCATGACACCTATAGGTTATACTATATTTATTTTGAATTAATTTTAATTATTTATTCACTCACACCTGCTACCAATTGAATTGGTTTAATTTTCATTAAAATGCAAATCGTTTTGAAGAATAGGCCTATACAATGAGTGGGCGAACCTGTTAAAATGACCTATAATATCTAAATGACTTTACATGTAAACAGCATCTTAATTTGTCATTGTAGCGTACTTGGCTTTTTATAAGGACATACAGTGTTTAGGCATCCTAATTCTGCAATGCGTAAAACACTTGACATTAGAATGGAGGAAACAAAATAAACCTCCATTCATTTAGTCAGTGATACCGTCAAAAGACACACTGTAATAGTACGTTGAAATGCTGAAAATAATGGTAGGCCCTATTCCACAATTGGGTACTATCTAATTCAGTATTCAATCCTCGATAATTGTGCAACTGTTAGAAGATCAAGATACACAAAATAAAGTTTACGTGCACGTAAACGTTATTTTGATCTTTCTAACAGTTGCACAACTATCGAGGATTACTAAGCCTATTGTCATTATCAATGATTACATTACAAAAAGTTTGGTAACAAATTTTGTATGTATTTATGATTTCTAGATTAATACTACAGTAATTTGTTTATACTATAAACATGAAATTGTGAGAAACTTTACCGTTTATAACCACGGGAAACAAACGTAAGCTTATATCATTTATAAATAGCATATTATTATAGACCTAAAAATACAAAAAGTACACGTTAGTTTTGGCAAGACATCCTATTGCCTTTGTAGGTTTATCATTTTGATTGATTTATAGTAAGGTATTTTAATTGATGGATAATATGAAGTCGCCCAAATTCTGTTTTACCTCCGCTAAGATCAAGCCAGTGTTCAGAGGTGTAAATAGTAAATATGCTTCCCTTTGGAATTATAAATACCAAAAGGTGACAAATTTCGTTCAGAGTGCATTGAACTAACAGAAAATACAGTATTTTGCACAGTAAAACGTAGCGACGATCGTGCTCTGTCGTTATTTAGGGAGAGTATACCAGCCCTCTTTTGGAAGCAATGGTTTAGATTATTAGTCAACTAATTTCTCTATGAGTTACCTTATTAATAACAAAATGCCAATGCTATCTATCCAACATGGGAACAAGCACAACAGTTTGATGAAAATGGTAGTGTTTTCGGGTGTCACAATTAATGGCTTACATAGGCCTATAAGTTCGTTACTGATTGAGTATCATATGTGGTGCCTGTATCATGGAAAGGTTAGATCAGGGAGTTGTAATTATACTAATTACAACTTCCTGGTTAGGTTTACTGCTAGGTTATGGTCTATAATACTAGACATTACATGTGATGCTGTATTACGAAATTTCCCTATGATACTGGAGGATACAGTAATACCGATAATCGGTCGCGTGTCAATAATTATGCTGCTTGAAGTTTTTTCCGCGAAAAGATCCATGCGAAAGAGGGCGTATTACGCCTGCATCATGTTTGTTTGTATAGTTTTAAATAATATAGTTCACTATGTCGGTCGGTCGGTCGGTCGGTCTGTCTGTCGGTCTGTCGGTCTGTCTGTCGGTCCGGTATCACTATGCGTTTTAGCACGCGACTTATGGCTGTTGGCCTTGTTGTTTGTATAGTTTTAAATCAGTATAATAATACTGAATAAAAGTCTCTCATTGGAGAGAACTATACTAAACAATATCTAATTTACGATCAACTCGCTGTTAACAGAAATAAATGTATCTTACAACGCAATAAAATTGAACCTATGAAATTACAATACAGTATATCACATAAAACATAAAATGCGCTTAAAATAGATTTTGAGATGTTCGTTTATAATAGACCATGAGATGTCTTTATATTATACGTCTTAATAAAGTGCAAAGCCTGGATTTAGTTACTTGACTCTCAATTAGGTACAACATTTCAGACTAATTCTAATGATATAGTTCCACTCATTTTTCGTTAATATTATTACTAATATGGGTGAATAATTCACTATAAAACTATTGAATATTGTAGACAATTGCATGATAATTGCATTAACAGTTTAATTCACTTTATTTTAAATGCAATAAAATAACTTTTATTATCTGAAAGTAACGTGTCATTCTCAGGTTACTCGAAAGTATCTTTTGAAAAAAAAATAGATGACTCCAGCAATAAGCATAATTCCAATTATTTATTTTATTATTCGCAGTAGTTACCCAATTATTATCGTTCAATTATTGTATTCTCATAAATCTTTGTATGCACTATCAAACTAGTTTAACAAAAAAAGTGTAATGTTCCCAAATGTGGTAGTGATATGCACAAATATGGTAGTGATATGACATCATCATGTCAATGGGCACCTCACCTTTTTTGTCACATAAAGTTTGATAGTGTAAACAGAGCTTTAGGCCCTACCATTTGCTATCTATCCAAACTGGCAACAAGCTAACAGTTTGATGAAAATGGTAGTGTTTTCGGGGTGTCACTTGCGACATCTACCTGGGGCGTCGAGTATTATGGCAAATTGGCACACAATCAAATAGTTATGATTTATTCCTTTCAAAATAAGATTCTACAAATTTCCATTAAAACATTGTAATTGCACATAATTCATATATCTATACTTATTACCACCGGGGGCATACGTTATACATACATATCTGTTCTAATATAAGAGTTATAATTACTAAACAAATGACGGTATTAAAGTCTACGTTTTGCAATCATTATAGGTTTTACTAATATTTATTGACTGTATATTCAGGAGATGTAAATCCCCCTGGTACATATTACGACAACAATTGCCAGAATATTCATAAATACCTTGAAACTAATTGTATTTTACAATTAAATGTTTCTGTGGTTATTTTAGCCTAAGCAATATTTAGGATTTGAAATACAAATAAAAGCTTACAGGGACGAGGATTCTGTTTGTGATGGGTTCTGGGTCAGGACATCGTAAGGAGACAAGGGAGAATAACATAAATGTCTGATATGAGTTCTGTAACAAAAAGTATATCAGGGGACATTGGAATCTGTAGGATGTATATAATTGCTTTTACGATATTAATTTGTTTTACGAAATCAGATTACTTAGAACATATTTCTCTCTTTTGTTTTCGTCGTAAGTGCTGTAGGATGTGAACCTCGGTCTCCGCATGAGTCTTGTTTGTTTTTCATGCTCTGCATTTATACGCTTTCCAGCTCGTCCCTGTTTTTTTTTGTTGGGGGGTGGGGGGGGGGGGGGGGGGGGGGTTCCGCAGCTTCTTCGTTCTGCTTTAATTGTTAGATATAAAACCAAGCATTCATACTACTGTATGAACACAAATCTCAGTCCCCGCAGAAGTCTTGTTTGTTTTCCATGCTCTAAAAGCAATTATGTGATTTTCCAGCTCCTTTCTGTTTTTTTTTAATGTAGTTTTATTGTTGTATATAACTGTCACAAATCAAGCCTATAGTTTGTTTCAAAGAGAGCATGCGAACCTCGGTCCCCGCATGGGTCTTGTTTGCTGTTCATCATTTTAATAGTGTTAATATTTTAATCAGTATTCAAAATTGTCAGTATGTCATAAAGTTAATGAGAAAAACGTTAGAAAACTCTTCGTTGACATAAAACAAATGTCTTTTACAAAACACGATGGCGATGAACTCGAAAGATTCGGATAAAGTTCGTTGTTATGCAGAAACACCAAACTCATCTTCAGACATGTAGCCCCAGCGGGGGAACGACATCGGCAGGGTTTACATTCGCCGGCAGACAAGGCTAAATTTGTTTGACGCAGCCAGTAAGCTACAGGAAATCATCAGAGTGAACTTACGTCGACTGACAACATATAGACTAATTATTGTAGTCGACACCTCGGGTATAGACCCTACCTTTATCATTCCCGCAGGTTTATTAGAATGAACACACTAAGAACCAAATGAATGAGACACGTTATTGTATGTGTGAAAGCCATACTTATTGAATGGGAACACATTGTCACAGTGAACCCTGTTTGATGGGAAAGTTTGTCGCGTTCATGGTGGCGTTGTTCATTATTTTGAATTTATGCCTACACTATCAAACTAGTTTGACAAAAAAGTGTGATGTGTCTAAATATGGTAGTGATATGCCTAAATATGGTAGTGATATGACATCATCATGTCATTTTTTTTGTCATATAAAGTTTGATAGTGTAGACAGAGCTTAAGATAATAATAATAATACATATATTTAATTCAATAACATTTGATTGGGACAACATTATAGCAAGGCTGCAATCCGTATAGGCCTAAATAATTCCAGTTGAAAATTATGTAAAAATTAATGTATTTAATATTGTCTTTTGCACCGATCATCACGTAGATTATATGCGGGGTTTCACCGTCAACATTGTCGGATATGGTGAGTATATTCACGACAAAGTGTTTGTGTTTTCAAGTTGACACACTGCGGTGTAAAAATTCGATATCATTTTTGTTTTATTTAAAGATTGATGATAACTGTCAGTATTAACACCTGAGTCTCGTCTAGTCATTATTTCTTCAGCGGGTGATTTGATTTTTCTCCAGTGTATAGTTATGGCACGCCATGTATGCCAAATGTTCCTTTTATAAACATTACTAACTAAACATATTATTTTTGTTTTATTACGTTGAGTTTATATAAAACAATAAAGACATAATAATTGTTGTTTATACATAACACATTTACATGTTTTACCTGATGCTGCTACATTAGTGACATCTTAGAAGGCCTAATACATTGATAAACTTAAATTACATAATTATATTCATATAACATTTGTAGTACCATACTTATTATCTGATTTTACTCTCTTGTGAGTTTCAAACTATCAAATTAAAGTCAAATAATTAATATAAATCAGTCAACAGATTGAGACGTAACGTAGCGTAATAAATGGCATTTGCAAAAATCTTACGAGCTTATTAAAATCTATATTTTGTAAAAGCAATAAAACGAATTTGATTTGTAACATGTGTTATTCTGATTCTACTGGGTGATGTCGAAATCTCTTTGTAATAACGTTTTATTGTTTTCGTTATTACATGTACCTTGTATGCGTTACCGAACTACAGATAACATCATTAGATTGTCTTACACGACTTCTGATAACCATACGATTGGTGATTGACAAGCGAACGTAAGACAATTCCATTATAAATTTATGTTACATCTAATAATAAAATTCGTAGAATTCGGCGTTTTTTATGGCCTAAATAGTAAGTTTTAGTATATTATCTTTAGAAATCTGAATTGTAATCATGCAGTTATGATTGACAAGAGAATAAAAACACGATTTCATTATAAAGTTATGGATTTCTAATAATAGAATACATATAATGACGTTGTTTCATTACTTTCATAATATAGGACATATTTCCGTCATACTTTTTTTGCATTTTAAATTCCAAGTAGACCTATATCAAACTGTTTGTAGATTCCAAAATTTGACAAGCATAATTACATTACAATCCTCTTGAAATTTCTAGAAGTTTTTATCGAACTTTTGAAATCCGAGAAAGTGTTAAAGCATTGTATTTGCTTATATCAAAGAAAGAAATTTGTTTGCATCATGGCTTTGAATGGATGGATATCTTTCTTTAAAAATATGTTTTCAAATATATTTTATACTGACGTCATTTCCATAATTTGTATTGCTAAACATAATGGCGTATCCGATACCGGTACGCCATACTGACGGCAAATAAGCGAACAGATAGGAATAAAAAAAAACGTACAAATGTTGTTATTTATACATGATTACGATTTTCTTCATCTATATCAAGATAGCATTTCGCAGCCTCCGGCTTTGTTCGAGTTTTTAAAATGCATTTCGGATCGAATACCACTCTTTTACGATCAACACATGGATTGCTCATAGAAAGCGAAGTCATATTTGTACTTGATTTCGAGTTGTAATGCAGAAAACGTCCCAGTTCCGAGTACATGAGGACTAGATATTGGTAAACTGATTTTAAATAAAAGAGTTTATTCACTTTACTAAAATGTCATAATGTCCGAATTTCAATTATCTTCACGAATAGCAATGAGGGTATTGTTCGTTTTTACAAACGTACTAAGTCAGAGAAGTGTGAACTAAATAATATAAAATACAGTAATATTAAATGTCGTATATATTATGAAAGTAAATGAAACAACGTCATTATATATATAACATATAAATATGTAAAATATCATTTCCCCCATTATTTTAATAGAAAGGGACGTCTCAAATGTCTACACTATCAAACTAGTTTGACAAAAAAAAAGTGTGATGTGCCCAAATATGGTAGTGATTTGCTCATATATGGTAGTGATATGACATCCTCGTGTCTATATATGGGCACATCAATTTTTGTTGCCACATAAAGTTTGATAGTGTAAACAGAGCTTTAGGTGGATGATAAACACAAAATTAGAGGTTATGATACATTATGTGTGAGTCCAAAAAAGGAAATAATAAAGTTGAGAATGTCTCAATATTTCGGTCATTGGGCCTATGCTAACTGTCTTCTGGGGTAAAGTTGAGTAGACGAATAATATACCAAAACGTGCATGGAGATATTCTAAACTTACCTTATTTCTTTTTTTTGGAAACACATGGTGTACCGCAAACCTTACTTAATATTAGAAATGTCTCTTTAAAGAATATGAATTACGATTTGTGGCAATATATTAAAATTAGAGAGAGACAAGAATGTTACACGCACAAACTTTAGCTTACAATTTCATTGTTTTAAAGGTGAAGTTGGGAGGGGACGGGGCTAACAATAGGCATTGAATATCATCCAGACATGACAGTGAAATTAGGCATATATATGTATTCCTTTCCTCGTGCATTTTGAATTGAGTAAGTCATTGACTATGGGCATTTTAGAGTTTAATGTAACATTCGGCAATGTAAACACGTTCATAATTGAAACTAATCTACAACTTCGGAAACATAAATCGGAAGAAAATGATATCGATCTGTGCATGTGAAATTATTTAAATATGTAGTATCCCACCAAAAACATGAAACATATGCTTTAAATATATGCCATTTGCAGTTTCATCAAGTTTATCACCTCCGTAGAAAAAATAATGTTTTTACTTATACAAAGACTAAATAAGCGGTTAAATTCATCCAAAAACCCATTGACTTCCAGTCAATTCAACTATTTTTTGGCTTTAAATTAGTTTTCAGGCAAATAATTTTTTTTCCCGATCCAATTATTGGTCTAAGTGAATAATTATTATATAATATTGAAATGGCTTATTCAACAAAAACATTTTTTTTATTTTTTTTTCAGGGGGACAATATATTTAAAAGTTCATAACAACATTTCTTAAGCTCTTTCTACACTATCAAACTAGTTTGACAAAAAAGTGGGATGTGCCAAAACAGGGTAGTGATATAACATCATCGTGTCCATATATGGGCACATCACATTGGTTTTGTTTTTTTACATAAAGTGTGATAGTGTAGATAGGTTAAGAAGCCCCCAATAGGCTACACAACATGACATTGATGAAAATCCAATCAGGGAACATACAGGTGAACATAGTTCAAGAACAATATGTTGAAAACACCAATACTGCATGCCTAAATATTACAGTTTTATTACGAAATACAACTTACTGTTTTTTTCTTACTTTCTATTTTTGTTTCTAAAATAATTAATAATTAACTCAGCGCAACTCTCAGACAATTATTGACAAAATGTTATTAAAATATATAAATAACCTATATAGCTTAAAATCTTAGAAAGATAGCCTTGAGAATTAAAAAAAAAAGTATTGATTTTTTGGTCAAATTTCAAAGAAAAGTGTAGATTATGGTTACTGTATCGTATTGCTATAACGTAATGTTTGATAGCCGTTGGCGATTAGCAAGGAGAGACATGATAAACGTGATTTGACAAGGAAAGAGGTTGATACAACTGAAACAAGGTTCAACGATTTACTTTGCATTTGACAGCAGTATATGAATTTTGCGTAAGACAGTTCTCAATAATCCTTCTTCAATCCATTGTAGAAAGACGTAACCATCATATACGTCCATAATTATCAGGATTCCTGTTGATGACACTTCCCCTTCAACAGCAACCCGTCTTCAAATCCTGCATTATGCTAAAAATGAAACCTCTTTTCTATGCCAATATTTATGTTTGAAATCCATTTGGAAAATCTTTAAATCTTTTCAACCACCATTCGTCCATATCAGACGTTTTGCTGATGGTACTCATCTCCTTCCTTTAGAATCTTGTAGCCATCATCATAGTACATGTCCAAGGATTCCTGCGTCCTGCTAAAAATCTCTTTTCTACCAATCTTCAATTTTTCAATTCCTATTTAGAAAATCTTCAAAAGAAACAACCACCATCCGTCCATATAAGACGTTTTACTGATGGTATACCTCCGTCCTTTAGAATCGTGTAGCCATAGTACATGTCAAAGGATTCATGCATCCACCTTAAGATCTTCTTTCTACCAATCTTGATGTTTCAAATCCATTTGGAAAATCTTTGCAAAGGCAACCACCATTCGTCCATATCAGACGTTTTGCTGATGGTATACCTCCGTCCTTTAGAATTTGGTAGCCTCATCATTGTACATGTCCAAGGATTCCTGCGTTTTGCTGAACATCTTCTTTTACTAATCTTTTAATGTTTTAAATCGTTTGGAAAATCTTAAAAAGAAGCAACCACTGTCTGTCCATATCGGACGTTTTGCTGATGGTTTGCTGATGGTATACCTCCGTTCTTTAGAATCTTGTAGCCATCATCATTGTACATGTTCAAGGATTCCTGCATCTCGCTAAAATTCCTTTCTACCAATTTTGATGTTTTAAATCCATTTGGAAAATCTTAAAAAGAAGCAACCACAACCCATTCATATAAGACGTTTTGCTGAGTCCTGCATTTTACTTTCTACCAATCTTGATTGGTTTCAAATGGAAAATCTTTACTAAAGTCACCACCATCCGTCCATATCAGAAGCTCTGCTGATGGTACTCAGTCATTTAGAATCTTGCCATTTTAACACAGTCCAAACTAGATTCCTGCCAGTCCAGTAGAAGCTGGATATCTCAATTAAACTTAAACAGGCGGCAGACTAGGCCAATACATTTTGGTACAGACATTTTATAACATACTTAGGCCTATTATTTTAGTACGAATAGGACAATAGAATCACCTGTTAAATTTGAGTGAAAATGTATTTTCCATATCTGCTTTTCTCACAATAACACTAAAAGTGTGCGCTTACACAGTTGATATATATTTTTTAGGCAGTGACAATAAACTAAATAAATGTACCGGTATCCCTTAAAAAATCAATAAATAACAATACTAAATTGAATATTTCTACGTTCAAAACTTGAATTAAAATTGTTGTAAATTTAGTTTAAATAAAATGAATTATTATATATTGCTAGGCCCTGTTTGTTTGTTTTTGGTCCCGTGCAAACGCGACTCTACAGCTCACTATGTCGGTCGGTTAATCGGTCGGTCGGTAAATACTAACTCAAATTTGCGCACGTGACTGCAGCCATGTATATGGCCTTGTTTACATTTATGAAACGAATTATGATGATATTCTTGAAAACGCAAATTGAGATAGAACACCCACTATTAATATTCTATTTTTGTTCTCACTTTTCTAGACCATGGCTTGACTCCAATCATTCAATTAATTGACTATTATCATAGTTTTCAGACAAAGTTAATTCTTTATTTAGCATCTGTTTAGATTGTACAAGATCGTTTTCATCGTCCAATTATTGTCAAGTCCGTTTTTAGCATCATTCCCATTCAAGTGTCTGGTATTTTAATAACTATATTATTATTATTATTCATAATAATAATACATCGAGTGAACATCTTTTTACAGTCATTGTCAATCATCTCTGTACTCCCGCGGTGTTTGCAGAACATTTCACAATAGGCCTAGTTGTTGTTATTCATTTAATTTGCATTGTGGGAATTACGTGTCTTTGATTTTAAATGAAAGTTCCGTTGTGTAACCACCCACTGTACATGTACAAGGCAATAGATTACCTTGATGTTACGTAGGCCTGCATATTCCGTTGAAACTGACGGACCGGGCGCTATTACACTGTGGTACGCAACGTAAAGATGTAAGCGCAACACGAGTTGACCAATGATAACTAATCGACAGTACAATCGATTGCTCGTGATTGATCAAATTACTTGGGTTGCACTTCAGTCCTTGCGTGTGCCCTATTAGTGGGAACCAGGCTTTAAGACGAAACGTAGACGCAACGCAAGCGTGTTGACCAATGACAACCGACAGTTCGAATAATCCATCGCTTGTGATTGGTCGAACCACTTATGTTCCACTTCCTTCCTTGCGTTGCTCCTAGTGGGAACCAAGCTTTAAGGAGAATGACAATGCATGGGATGATGACATGATGATTATGATGATAGTGTTAGTGATGGTAATGACAGGAGGCCAGTATAATAATATGATGATGATCTCGCACTTATACGATTAAATTCTGTTTTGCCAGACCATTTTGAGATATGATAAAAAGATTCGCTGAAATTGTGTCATTGTTTGGACGATTATGACGACTATGATGCCTGTGCAGCGAAACAGTACCATGTTAACTTGATATTGCTGTAAATTGTTCAGAACTTTAACACAATCAATTAAAAAAAAATACTTTATTCACGATACGATAATTTAGAAAGTGTATCATAAGTGAAATCAAATTTACAAAAGAAAGCATTTGTATTATTTTTTTTTATTTGAAGATGAATACCATCTCTTTCTTTATTTGTTCATTGATAATGCGCATTTTATACAATGTTATTATTACTTCATCAAAATGAATCAAGGTTCTATTTATCCAATAATGCAGGGATTATTTCAGATTTAGTTAAATCATGTTTAATTTACATATTATTTTGAAGGAATCATGTCATGTTTAGTTTATAAAGGTATGTCTACACTATCAACAAGTGTGATATGCCTAAATATGGAGTGATGTTACATTATCATGTCCATATTTGGGCACATCACATTTTTTGTCACATAAAGTTTGATAGTGTAAACCGAGCTTAAAGTATTTTGGGTAAGCCTATATTTATTATAAATTAAATCCCCGGTAGTGGATAGTGAAAAGTATTTAGTTGGGCACGATCATGTTTTCAACTCCTTCCGACAAACGAAAATGACATGTTTAGGCTATTTAATTTATAGTATATTGTGGAATGGTGATCTTGCCCACTCGTTGGCTTAACGTTAATCTTGTTTATCAATAATATGACTAGTAGTAATGAGGATCATTAACGAATAATCTTGTTTAATCTTCTTAGATATATCTCCCTTTTATAGTAGATAACTTTTCATTAAATGATTCCGGCCACAATATATTATATTAGTAAATTTTATTGAGTATAGTTACCCCGACAAATCATAGAGGAACGGACTTATATTATGCAATGGTCTATCGCAAATTGCGCAGTTTACGGTTGGCCTACTACTCGCGAAGCAAGATTATAATTTTAATCAAAATCTGGCCTGATCCAAATCATTGATTGATTAATTTAATCAGACTAAATTAAAAGGGAGGAATTATTTAAAACAAATAGACTCTTCATAAACGGAAACAACAAATTGCATCACGGTTGTAGGCCTACACCAAAGGAGATTTTACTTCCCGGGATGAACCGTGCAGTGGTAATTTAAAACGACTATTTCCTTGGCATCGGAAAAGATGGTTCACCAGTACCCCAAAAGTCCGGGATAATTGAGCGCTGAACATTCTTTTAATGTTGGTGTCACTCACACTCGATGATCAAACCAGTTTACAAGTGAGAACTGAACCACTCGGAGCTATGCTGAACGAGTTGTAATAATATACAGTAGGACCTCTAGGGGACACCTTCGGGACCCAATAAAGTACCCTTTAATAGGAGTGTTTCCTGGGCCGTCATGTTAAAACATTTGCCAGAACGTTTCTTATTGTATAACTTACTAATAGTGTATTTCAGAATAAATACCGGTAATTGAAAAGGAAACAATAGTTAAAGACGACGAGATACATGATGACATGCTAAAATGATATAATAATTTATAAAACAAGGATAAATGTTTATTTTAATATGCAAGAGTTTCACAAACAACCCTTGGGAAGTATTATTGGATTACGCGGCTGGCATTGGAGCACGTACATGTGACGTTTCATCTGTAGGCCTACTTATGTGACGTCAACTGTGTGTGTGTCTTCTTGTCTTCGTTGTCTCTTCTTCCGAGGAAGCGTCGTGTCTGCGGTTGTGTCATCCGTGGGCCGTTTACCGTTACCTGGGTGGTGCGTATTTTGTTTAACCATATTAAGTGTTGATGACGCAGAACTGGTTTTGATTATTCATAACGCCCAAGCACCTACGTAACCTTTTAAAGGGCCCTGGATTGAGGGGATGGGAGAACTTATAGAAAACAAGGCAGTCGCGTGCTCAAGTTAGTGTTTACCGACCGACCGACCGACATAGTGAGCTGTAGAGTCGCGTTGCAAGCGACTAATAAATGGATAATGTCACCATAAAAGCTCTATAGGTTTATGAGAAATGCTATTTCTAGTAGAGAAATGTAAAATGTAAACTATTTCTAGTAGAGAAATGTAAAATGTAAACCAATGTGGGTGAACACCTGTCAAGATAGTAGCAATTTACAGGTAGACTTTTGAGAATTAAAGTTGGTGCTTATTCGAAGGGATGCTGTATTCGAGTTAAGTAGGCTAGGCGTATGCGCGATACAAATGGAAACTTTGACGCAAACCCGTGAGATAATGACGCAATCGAAACGCAACAATGATGCTCTTGCGTTGATTGAGAGAATGTGGGTTGTTGTAATTACAATTTTAGTTCGATTTTATAAATCCCATGTACTCACAACTATGGATATTTACGGCGGAAACAATCATAGTTTCCCATAAATTTACATTTACTACACAATAGGGAATTATATATCCAATTTTTGGATTAGACTTTTCTGGGAATTTTTACGGAATTATAATAAAAATGATTCATATTGTAATAATAGATCTGGACACCTTACATCGGTCTTCTGTATGACGTCAGAAAAAGTATTTGATTGATCTTTTTAAAGTTTCATTTATTCAAAAACACCCCCAAGATGGGAAAGAAAGAAATATATACATAATACATAAAAATGACAAACGTAAACAACAAAAAAGACAATCACAATTTACATAATAAATAAAAAAAATACATTCAAAACACCTTTGCTAAATTTAAGTTTAAATCTACAAAGAATGAAATTGTAATGTTATTATTGTATAATTGTTCATAATTATGCTAATTTATAATATTTAAAATGTAAACAAATTTGGTTAATGGCGCGACTGTTGGTATAGACTAATCCAACTCACCGTAAACCTTCACACTGGGATTAGTCTGAATAAGATCATAATATTTTTGTTAATTTAAAAATATACATTTAAAAGTAAACAAACATAGTATTTTCACCTTGACTGTTGGTTAATACTACACCAGACTAATTCAAGCCACTTTTCATCGTATAACTTCCGCACTTAGATTAGTCTGAAGAAGAAGATCAAAATGTTTTTATTAAATTATTAATTATTATAAATCTTCAGTAAAACCAACACAAGGTATTTACCCGTAGGAAGTTTTTGAAAACCTTGACTTATGGATGGATGTCCGTTACAAATATTTTATCTAATGCAAATTTTATCAGACGCGTTAGCAAGTTCACGGATATTTCTGTCAAGAGAGACACAGACACTTACTAATTTAGCCGACAGATACATTTTAACCATAATATTTACCATAACACGTGGAATACTCGCGTGTATATGCGCCACACATGTCATAAACCATGAGGGAAAATATTATCTATTTATTTATATATGTATTTATTTTTTATGTTGAAAGTTTGCGAGGTTTCAATCAATATACTTCGATCGTCCTAAAGAATTTGAGATTGTCCGCAAACCTTATAAATAAACAATATATTTTTGTATTCATGGATAACCTAAATGTATTGTAATATAGGCGGGGGTTCCGGTAAGGAGGAAAATATTATCTATTTATTCATATATTTATTTTTTATGTTGACAAAAAATTTGCGAAGTTTCGATCAATATACTTCGATCATCCTCAGGAGTGAGAATTCTAAATTCTTCAAACAATATTTATTTTTTCCGCCATGGATAACCTATACTTCATTATAATAGGCGCAGGGGTCCCAGTGAGGAGGGAGGGCAGCCGGCGGAGTCTGTCTCTGACAGAAAAGTTTACTAGTTTAAAAATAATTTCCTTTATAACGTGTAGACTATTGTTGTCTATTTGGCTTTATAGCGTACAATTTCAATCAGCTCATTTTTCATAATTCGTTTGCATGAATTCACTCACTTATCAAATCATCGCAACTATCATTTCTATCAAACCACCGTCCCAACTGACGTTTATAATATTCATTTACGGCGTTCTGAATGAAAGAAAAAGAAAAGCATTAGTAGGCAGGGAATTTTAAACGGGGAACGCTGCAAAAAATATATTTATATTAATCATCATGTAGATACTATTGTTAGTAAGGGTAACTCGGTATTTTTTTCATTTTTCACTGCAAAACCTTGGATAGCAAAACTAAATTTCATCTGTACATTTTCTTAGTTAGACCTTCTTTCGATTATTGTAGCACTATTTTTAATTCACTAAATGTTTAACCATCAGTTGTCATTTGCTTGTTGCCTTTTCCCTCTAAATACCGATCATTCGTTTACCTTTAATTTTAACCTTTTTTTGTAACCAATTTTTGCCATTTTGCCATGTTTTTTTGTGCCCGTTGTTTTTCGTCTTCTTGTTGTTCTTGTCGTTTCTGTGTTGTTTAAAAAAATCTATATATATATATATACAAATAATATTGTATCTTTTAAGGCATCCTGTTATAGGCCTTTGGCTGTTGGATGTGAATTAAAGTGAATGATCTTTCAAAAATAGATAAAAAAAAAAAAAAAAAAAAAATTCCATTCAAACGGGAACGCTACCCAGGCCTCTTTAAACATCTTAATTTCATTTTCATTTCAGTGGCATGTTCGTTATGGGGTAAAATTGCGTTGAAAAAAACACAAGACACATGTTGGAGCACAATATAGGTATGGACATTTATTGAATATTCTGTATATTAAATCATATACCAGTTATTGCACACAAATATGCTACTCTTCTGGACGTTGATGGCAGTATCTGGAAAATTGTTACACAACAAACAATTCTCTGTACCAAGATAAAAATCAAATTAATAAAATAAATTAATTATCTTAAATTAAAAGGACAGGTTATTCAAACATATTTTAGATCAATATCAAACTTTTAAACAATGTTAATGCACTTAAATCTGTAAATGTTTTCAATGATATTAAAAATATTATAAAATTATAAATAACAAAATTTATATTGAAAAAATATTTTAGATAAATAACAGATTACAGTATAAAAATACTACACATAAGTTTAAAATTGCAAGCAACGTCCAAAATATTAAAGAAAAGAAAATTAATGTTTAAATAATAAATATCTATGATATCAATGTAATCGTTTCTAAATTAATTAAGTCATTATCAAATCAAATGTAACAAGTAACAAAATTGTAAAAACTTTTAAAAAACTGCAAAACTGTACAATAGCAAACAGTATCTCACTTTGAAACTGAAGACCATTCTTCACAATCCTATTAATGAATGCAATAATTTCTATTTTTTGGGGGAAAAAAATACCACCCCATTTTACCTTTAATACATGAATTTGTTAAGTACTTTTGTATCCATTTCACTTATTGCTAGATTTAAACGAAGACCATAGAAGCAGTGGCAGATCCAGGAATTGTACAGGGGTATGTAGCTCTATCAATAAATTATTTTTTTTTTTTGGATGTGTAAAGATGATAAAATAATAACATATGTACTGTCTCTATTCTGAAACATTAAAAGAAAATGGTGTGAATTATATCTTATACCTAAAGATGGGATTATACTAGAAGATGGGATTGTACCTGAAGATGGGCTTATACCAGAAGATGGGCTTATATCAGAAGATGGGATTGTACCTCAAGATGGGATTGTACCTGAAGATGGGCTTATACCAGAAGATGGGCTTATATCAGAAGATGGGATTTTACCTGAAGATGGGCTTATACCAGAAGATGGTCTTATACCAGAAGATGGGATTATACCAGAAGATGGGATTGTACCTGAAGATGGGCTTATACCAGAAGATGGGCTTATACCTAAAGATGGGTTTATACCAGAAGATGGGCTTATACCAGAAGATGGGATTATACCAGAAGATGGGATTTGTACCTGAAGATGGGCTTATATCATAAGATGGGATTATACCAGAAGATGGGATTGTACCTGAAGATGGGATTATACCAGAAGATGGGCTTATACCTAAAGATGGGTTTATACCAGAAGATGGGATTGTACATGAAGATGGGCCTATACCAGAAGATGGGCTTATACCTAAAGATGGGTTTATACCAGAAGATGGGATTTTACCTGAAGATGGGCTTATACCAGAAGTCCAATAAAGTTATTATAATAAATAGTTTTATTAACAAAGTCTATAAAACAAATTTATAAAAATATTATTTCTTAACCTATTCTAAGAAAAATTTATAAATAAAATCATATAAAATTTAATATAAAATATAAAGCAAAATCTAATGACATAAATGTAAATATTTAAATGTTTAGAAAGAATACCGCTGCAAAGATTATCTTTTAAAAATACAGATTGTCTTAAAAAGGGAGTAATAATTTGATATATGTTGCACATGGATAGAAAAACTACTTTGAAGTAGCTTTGTGGCAAAGAGAAACGTAATTACGTAGCCATAACATCGGCAAGGGTTCGAGGCTCACTTGCTCCATGGTTCAGGTGGAAGAACAAGTCTTCTCGGATAAGCACTATAAGGCTAGCTATGTGCACTTTAAAGAACCTAGTACAGTACATCTTTCGAGACGAGTAGGAAGTTACCCCGGTGTACATAACTGGGCCCTTTGGGAGACCAATCTTTGACTGAAGAGGTCATCCAGTATAAATAAATATTACAAAACAAATTTTAAGAAAATTTAACGTTGAATACAAAAGTCAAACCAATGACACCAAAGATAAAAGAGCAAGCAATGTATGATGTTGTCGTTCCTGTCAATTCCACAATGACGCCGAAAAGAAATGACGCAACCACTTCCGCAAGGAAATATGCCCCATCAAGTAAGGCAATATCTGTACCTTTACGATTCAAAAGTTTTGAAGTATCAACATCAGAAAAGAAAACCTAGGGAAAAAAAGAGAATATCATACTATAATGATTGGTTCTTAAGAATGTTGTGCCCTAAAGGTTTTAAACTGAAACCTGGATTGAAATGACTATAGGGAGATTTAGATAAGTTAATTAATGAACTATTTTTTGACACTGTTTTGGTCAGATGAACGGTCTTTTGTCGCTGCAAATCGTATGCTCCTTAATTTGTAAAGGCAGTGTTCTGTTTTAGAGTATCTACTGTATATATTATAATACCCATTCCAGTTTTATTTATAATTGTGTAATTGTAGTTAGTTATATGAACATGAACATGCCATTTTAATGTCACATATTACTTTGACCAAAAATTGAAAAATTGAGCGGAAGTGATTAACTTTGTTAAAAATACAAAATGGCCTGTTCAAAGTCTGATTTTATTAATCTTCATTTTTCATGTTTTTTGGGGAAAATACATCTTTAAATCAAAGAGCTTACCTCTGGCTGTTCGTGATACATGGTTAAGACTGTGTAGGGTAAAGTAGTAACAACAACATTACCAAATCCAGTTAACGAAGCCAGGAAAATAACCACAGCAATGTTATCCAAGAATAAGATGAAGAAAGTTGCCATTGTAAACATGGCCATACCGAATACATAAACTGCTTTAGATCCATACATGTTGATTACATATTCCAGGGATGCCGAGAATATCATGGAAGTCACACTGTTGAGAAGCAAACCCCAACTGCCCATGCGTATGCCTACAAAAAAATAAAAGTTTTTGTTTTATTTTGGTTTTTAATTGTTTAATGTTTAGTTAATTTTTTTTTTAAATTCAAAGTTAATAGTGTAAAAGGTCTTTCACGCCTGTTCCGGCGTGGTTCGGGTCCAGCACGGGAAAATCAAATTGGACATCAATGTTTCATTGTCACACAGCTATACGTATATCAATTGCCATATAGACGCATGCAGCATCATAAAAAAACATTGATGTTTGATTTGATTTGTCGTCATCAGACCGGAACCGTGCCAGAACAGAAAGAAAACAAAAGAAACATGAAAAAAAGTTTTTTTTTACCTTCTTCATATAGATGATTATTAGCCGATTCTTTGGCAGCATCAGGGTTGCCATGATAGAGAGATTCTCCCATAAAATCAGTAAAGTACAGACGGAAGCCCATGATGCCAACACAGGTAAATAGATCGGCATACCACAGCTTCTTAAAGTTTACAGGCATAGAGGTATATGAATTATATGTGTCAAAAATGGTTATCTTTGTAATTGTCTGAGAAATTGTTTTTATAAATCTAAATACTTTAACTAGAGGTACCAGTAGCAAGGTAAAACATGAATATAATGTTAAATTTTCTTGAAAAGATTTTTGTATAGTGTTTGCAGGTGATACTATGTCCGTTTTGTAAGTATCATTCGGTAAAATGTCCAAATTGTTGTCGGTAGTTTTTGTAGAATTTTCTGTCAATAGAAGTGCTTGTTGCCCTTCATTTGCTGATGTAACACCGTTCGTATTTAATTTTTCAAATGGTGGATCAATTGCTATACAAATAGAAATAAGCATAGATATAATAAATATAACCACGAGAATAGCGAAAACAGCGAGTTCTTGATCTCCTACGTAAATGCCGAACGAATTATCCATCCAGTTGATTGACGTGATGAGATAACCGAGACATCCACCTAGACTCATCATTAACGAGAACATTGCAAAGCTTCGGTTGTATTGAGCTGCCGTCTTACAAGGATCTGACAACAGCGACTCAAGTGGCGTGTAGCACGCTTGTGAACTGAAATCAAGCAGGATGACGGATAAAGCCATTATGCTCAACTCGGCAGAATGCTTGGATATTGGAATTACGTGGGTCATTCCATGCGCTATTTTATTTCCGTTAGGAATGAATATAAGTGATAATAAGGTTATTGCACAAAGTAGTAGGATGAATGGTTTTCGTCTTCCGAATCTTGAGGTACATTTGTCGCTCATCACGCCCATTACTGGAACACAGAACAGGGCAATGAGTGGTCCTATAGCCATAACAACACTCATGCCACTTTCTGAGAAGCCAGCCTCCAGTAGCATTGGTGGAAGGTAACTGAAGGCTGCTGAGGTGCATAGTTCTAGGCTGCATGTTATTAAGTTTAAAACTATCAAATAGCTCAACCCAAATCTGAGGTCAATCGTCATCGTACTAGAAAACTAGTCAAAGTGACCCATCTTTAGTTTTGTCCATTCTTTTTTATTACCTGGAGAATAAAAAAATAGATGATGTATTACCTTTTATTTGCAATTTAAAAATTTGGGAAATATACCTGATGTACGATGACATTTTGTGGATTTCATGACCATGAAAAAAACATAATGAGGAAGTTGAAACAATTAACAAAGCTATTGAACAGTAAAAGCTGAAGCGAAAAGGATGTCTATGGCCTCAGTATTGCAGGGATGTACAGAATTTATACTTTGAACCATTTTCTAAATCCTTATCAAATATCACTATATTTGTATTAATTATCTATGATAAACATTATCAAGTCAAACTGTGAATTACAAGCTAACACAATGCTGCCGATAAACTATTTTATAGTTAAATATTTGGTCAAAGGATTTATTACACTTTCTCTACAAATAAACCTCATCCACTGAGCTTCAGTTTGTATTGATGAGGGGGTTTGGTGAGATATTTGCAACTGGCTTGTTCTGGGGTGTGTATATCGTGCAGGATCCCTGCATGGTTTTTATGACTTTGTATAAAGCTAGGCCTACAGAGTGCCTGCTATGTGGCGACTAACTAGGCAGGATTTCCAGGCTATCCTCCTGACCTTGACCACCACTCCATGGTCCCACTGATGGGCTAACTTAATAACTAAGCACATAAGCCTTTTGTTAGTATGTTAGATCTTACAGTCTAACAAGGTTTCCAATTAGGATAAGTCTATTATAACTGTATAAACATAATTGCTAATATAGAAGTATTACTATGCGTTTTCAGACAGTTTGGAAGATTTGACACATCATCAATGCACACCGAAACGTGTTTTTTTCTTTGGTATAATGTAAACATTCAAGACAAAAAGGATAAATGTCATGCTTGACTGACCTCAGCGTTGGGCGCCGCGCGCGGCTGAAATTTAATAATAATATACGAAACTGCTTTTCAAAAAGCACTTAATTAAAACCCTTCCCTTTTAGTGTACGATTAAGATTGAACAGAATGAAAATCATAAAACAAGATCTTTTAAAACATGGATTGGTTTTTTATTTATTTTTTTACGTCAAAAAGTCGAGTGGCCTTTTTTGATTGGTAAGAAATATTATGATTATTGTACAAGAAAGTTTTAAATATGACAAGGCCACCCAAAAGGCCAACAGAAATATTTAAAAGAAATTGTTTACTTTTATGATAACTGTATCCTCCTATGGAAACACATTTTTGTGTCAAAAAGTTGAAAGATAAGCGGTTGACAAATAAAAAAAATGGGTTATATTACTTTAAAAATATATAGATAGACTAAATAAATTGTCGTCACTAAAGTAAACATGAGTAAAATGAATAATTCCTCATGATATAAGCCTTCCAATCCTGCTACTGCAGTCTTTCAGTTTCAATTTTCAGCTGTTGTCCTATTGAAAACGTGTTACCGTAAATCTTCTAATTGTAACCCTGGGTTATTAGGTCTTTGATTGTTTGTTAGGGTGGGTTACTATTAAAAGCGGGTTTACTATTATTAGAGTAGTGGGTTACTATTACTAATCTTAAATTAGGCACCTGAAAATAGTAACCCACCCCCAACTTTTCCGGTCAGACATAAAAAACAGTACGAATAAACAAATTTGGTTGAATAACTTTATTTTTTAAACTCAAAAACACTCAGTCTTTCCCCACTCCCGAGATCAACATGCATTATCTCCTTATTTTCAAAATACGGCTGCATCATAAACAATCAATCATTTTGTCAATAGTTTTGTGACTCTAATAGTAACCCCCATGATTGGTTACTATTAGAGGAGTGGGTTATTATTATAGAACTTATAAGGTGGGTTACTATATCAGAAGTGGGGTTACTATTAGAAAGGGGGTTACTATTAGAAGGGGGGTTACTATTAGAATATTTACGGTATGTAGGCTTTATGCATAATATGCGCTTTAATTTTTTAGTCTAAAATTAAGTAGACCCCGACTCTAAAAGAGTAAAAGGCGGCCGACCAATATAAAATCAGTTTAACTTTGAGATTAGGCCTCTTTCAGTTTTTGTAAATTCATCAGTGAAACACACGTGGCACACGCAGCTTGTAAAGGTGTGTTTAAAACGAATAAGTAAAGTATACATTATAATATTAATGTTCAAAAAAAAACTTGTTGGGAGCCCAGAGTTTTGTTCTTTGAGGAGTGCATTGAAAATGAGGGCGGTGTTTATATTGACGTGTCGTGTTTTTATTTTGACAGCGTAAAAATAGGAGAATGTTTTGACAAAACTAACGTCTTTTAATAGGTAAAATTGTATTGTTTTAACTGATATTAACGTGTTATGATGTACCGTTGTGTTTTTTTGAAAATGTATAATGTTTACCTATTCATAAATAGTGTTTATAAATGCTAGGCCTCGTGTACAAACAACTTGCAACCTCCTCACTTCTTTCTCTCAGGCCGCCGCGGCGGTGGTCTTCTGCACAATAAGTACTAAGCTTAAGCCTAGCCTATGAGTATGAGCCTCCTGAAAAATTGGCAACAAACTGAAAAATGTGATGCCAATCAGAGTTTGATTTATTTAGGAAGAAATATATGTGGCAGCACAGAAGACAATTTCCATTATAACCTCTCCACAAACAAAGCAAAGTATACAGTACATATCATTCAAACAAAAGGAACAGCCAAATTGTTGCATACATTTTACACTACAATCGATTACACCATAGACTATATGTAGAAATCTTTACTATTGATAGATGACTAAAAGCTACAATGTCGAAATTGAGCAACTATTGATGCAGTTTCCTCCAACTCATATTCTACATATACATATTTCCCCTCATCTCTCTCTGATTGAAGAATACATACAATAATACTGTACGCTATTGTTAGTTTATTGCATGTCATTCATTAACTAAAGATTTTAGAGACATCACATTAATTTTATATAAATAATCATTTTCTTCAGATTCTCATAAAAAATGGATAGATTCAGCACAAAGATGTTATAGTAATAAATAAATAATATTTGAAGATGAATCGAACAACGAGAAAAGAACTTTTAGATACGATTGACAAGCAGCAAGATCAACTAACTCGATGTGAAGGTAGACTTAGAGGTATGTATGATTTATCTGTTATGAGTAGAAATCAATATCCAAGGGTGATTGGTGTGCATTCTTCCCCCTCCTAAATGGTGTTCATCCTTCCAGTCCTTTTTTATTAAATAAATGGCCTATATCCTTTAAGAAAAAACAGACCATCATAAAATTACTATGTAATTTGACGTAGATAGCTTTTTGCGAATGATAACATTTTGAAATAATGGATATACAGTTAGTTACTTAAAAAATACTAATGCAGAGTTCTCAACTTGCTATAATAAATTATGGACATTCTGTAATATTACTTGCCAACCCTGGCAATGTGCTATTTAGATGCGAAATTATTGTGGATTTGTTTGTTAACTTACAGTAGTAGTTTAGAAAGGAACAAAACTACATTATGTTTATACAGTAATATGAAGGTCGGTTTTCTTTGGGTTTGACAGGAAATTAAATGCATCTTTTTTCAAACTGTGTCCCCAAGGAATCCAACCCAGTACAGAATTCACCTGCTTCTAATGACGACAGGATGTCCATAAGACACTTTCCTTACTGTTTCTAGAATTAATTACTAACTTACTGTTTGGTTTCTTCTATTTGCGACGAGAATAACATTGTGTGCCCACAGTTCTCCTTGAACTTAATATGAACTTATTAAAATTGAAACAAATATCTACTAAGCTGTCAACTAATAGTATTAATAAATGTAAATAGATGTAAATAAATGTTTATGTAGATAGAGTTGTTCTGAGTTGCAGCTAAGTAGTTTAGGAGCTTGGCTACCTAATGCAGAGTCTTTGGTGCAAGTCCTGTCTTATTCTCAAGACATTTAATAAGCAACTATAAAATCCTCCTTGTTGTTTGATTTGTCTATGTAGAGCATGTCATGTCATTATTTGATGAAATAAAGAAATAAGATATGATGAATCATGATAATTTATTCATTAGTGATTTGGCTAATTAATGATGGTGCTTTTAAACCAAAAAGTTGATTGATTGATTTATGTTATAATTACCAGCTCTTACAATTTCTGGGCCATAATTAGGATGACATTAAAATGAAATTTGATTTGATACTAATGGCCTACAAATTAATAATTGATTTATTTTCAGATGTTGTTAAAGCATACAAAGGGTTGTTGAAAGAGAAAGAGGCATTAGAGGCTGGTGTGAATGCACTTACATCAAAAGAACCTGAAGGTTTAAAGAATCAAGAGAAAGATGAAAATGATTTAGATAATGATTCCACCAATAACAAGGTTTGTAAACAAGTGCATGGCATTCATTTCAATTTTAACCCAACAACATGTAGCTGTTCTAATATTAGTATGTTTCACCATTCATTGGGATGTTGTGGTTTTTAATTATAGTTGAATAATTATAGGTCTAATTAATCCTCTCCTGACTCAATCTCTGAACACCTGAACTTTCACCCACATTAATCCTCTCCTGACTCCATTTCTAAGCATCCAAACTTTTACCCACATTAATCCTCTCCTGACTCCATTTCTGAGCACCCAAACTTTCACCCACATTAATCCTCTCTTGACTCCATTTCTGAGCACCCAAACTTTCACCCACATTAATCCTCTCCTGACTCCATTTCTAAGCATCCAAACTTTCACCTACATTAATCCTCTCCTGACTCCATTTCTGAGCACCCAAACTTTCACCCACATCAATCCTCCCCTGACTCCATTTCTGAGCACCTGAACTTTCACCCACATTAATCCTCTCCTGACTCCATTTCTGAGCACCTAAACCTTCACCCACATCAATCCTCCCCTGACTCCATTTCTGAGCACCTGAACTTTCACCCACATTAATCCTCTCCTGACTCCATTTCTGAGCACCCAAACTTTCACTCACATTAATCCTCTCCTGAATCTATTTCTGAACACCCAAACTTTCACCCACATTGATCCTCTCCTGAATCTATTTCTGAACACCCAAACTTTCACCCACATTAATCCTCTCCTGAATCTATTTCTGAGCACCCAAACTTTCACCCAAATTAATCTTCTCCTGACTCCATTTTTGAGCACCCAAACTTTCACCCACATTAATCCTCTTTTAACTCAATCTCTGAACACCTGAACTTTCACCCACATTAATCCTCTCCTGACTCTATTTCTGAGCACCCAAACTTTCACCGAAAATTAATCCTCTCCTGACTCCATCTCTGAGCACCCAAACTTTCACCCACATCAATCCTCTCCTGACTCCATTTCTGAGCACCCAAACTTACACCCAAATTAAGTTAAGTCCATTCTAATCCTTGCTCTATCTCAAGTTCTGGAAAAACAAACCTAATGATTAATGATGATATAAATAAATTGATTGAATATTTTAGGAGTCAAGTGAGGAGCAAAGGTCTACAAAGACCAAGGATGAAGTACAACAACTACAGCAACAGATAATTACTCTGACCAACTCATTAGCAACTGTAACAGCTCAAAAATCCAAGATGGAGGCTAGTTTTCAAGCAGACAAAAAAAGTTTAAGGGTATGTTTAGTAATTACTGCCTTGGTCGTAAGTTACAAGTAAAAGTAAGTTTGAACGGGACCTTAGGTTTGGAAGGCAAGCATATTAACCACCAAGCTATTGCTCCACAATGACCTTCCGAATTTTCAGGTTACATTATTTGTGATAGTGTTATGTTCGTGACTCAATAACCTTTTCAATTACAGTACCAAAGTTGTCCCTTCTTAACCTGTACTATCTGAAATAACAATAAATATATACAGGTAGGTTTTTCTCCGAAATCAAAAGATTAAGATTTGATACCAAGTGCAACATTTACCACATTGTTTTTGAAAAAAAATAAGGGAAAATGTATTTGGCATTAAGAAATAGTATGTCTGAAATTTAACATTCTTTTCTGTGGTGGAAACAAAATATTGAATGAATTAGGTTATGATTAATAAAGTACACCTTAACCATGTCGCAATGTTATGAAGACGAGAAAATGAGTTTAATATTAAGGAACGGTCTGTTAACAGATTTATATTTCCCCTGGTGAATACAAATTTCACATTCTGTTGAATAAAAACATGAAGGTGGGCACAAGATAAGATAAAGTACATCCCATACAACAATGTTTTAAACATAAACAGAGTTTAATATCACACTACGGTCATTCTATGAAATTATCTTTTCCCTGGTGTAAACTAAAATACCGTCTGCATAATAAAAAGGTTGATTGGACAAATTATTAGATAAAGTACAACCTAATTAATGTTGCAGTGTTATCTGACCCAAAATAAGTAACTTCAAACAAAAAATGTTTTATTAAAAATAGAAAGTAGTCGAACATTTAATTGTAAAAAAGTATCTGCTCAGTGCTAAGAAATTAAGAAGAAATTATTGTATGTAAATAATTAGATGTTTGTTTTATTATATTCTCCTCAATTGAATTTTCGAGTAGGTCTTCTACTGACTAGCAACAGGGCAGCACCTACCAGAATGGCCAGTAAACTGGGGTGATTCAGTAAACTGAAAGAAACACTAGGTTCTTTAAAGTGTACACAGGACCTCCAGTTTTAATTTTGTTATCCGAGAAAACTTATTCTACCAACAAACAATGGTCGAGAAGAGCCTTGAACCAGTGCCATTTTTATGGCTACAGTCTACGTGCGCCCCTGCTTTAACTGCTCAGCCACTTTTACCCACACATACCACAATGTTGAAGAAAAAAATACTTAGAAATAGCCAATTATCATTCTAAGAAATGATGGCTCAAGGTTCTTTACAAAGATGTTTTGAATATAAGACAAATTGTTTTTATTAATTTCAATAACTGTCAGCAACAACTAACTGCATTGTCATCTATGTAATGTCTTGAGACATGTGTGTGGTCTGTTTTTAGAAAAACCACATTTCCCCAGGTCTAACATGATGTGTTAACTACCGCTTCCAAGTATGTTTTTTTGATAATTTTAATTAATGTGATAAATTTAGATCATTACATTTAGTATTAGTAACATACATGTGGCAGGATTGAGACTAGACTTATTTTTGGTTATCATGTGATGTGTTTTACAACATTAGGATGTAAATGCAGAAAGTAAAAATAAAACATTGTTTCTTTTGAAAGGAAATCGTAACTATTTTTAGAAAACAGAAACTAGTACATAAAATAACAAATAGTGGAACTTGTTGAGTCATTGCAAAATATTATTACAAATCTATTACAAGTTATAGAATTAATATTAATAATAATATTATGGATTTACATCAAATGAATTGAAAAGCCTAATTAAAAACATTGAATAAATGCGAACCAACACAAGTTAAGCAAAGGGTCAATAGTTTGGGAACAATATCATTTTCAGAAATTTCTTTAAAAGTTGAACATTTTGCAATACATACTGTACATTTCTATCATGCAAAAGAGTTCTTTCCCACCCCTTAAATATTTTAATAATATAGCGCATATAAGCAAGTTCTCAATGTGCTGCACATTATTATCCCAGTCATTTTTTGAACCATATGAAATCATACTCCCATAACAATGCAGCTAGTAATCAGTGCAAAATTGTGTCTTGTTCTAACCTGTACTCATTTTATACACCTGGGTGGAGAGAGGCAAATAAATAATGAAATGAAAGTATCTTGCCTAAGGATTTAAGCAAACGTCCAACACACTGCGCCACATGTGCTCAATTATGATTTTTTGTTTTGTAATTCCTTTTGTACTTTTGATTTATAGGAGGATAATGAATCAAAAACAGCAACAATTGTTGAAATAACAGAGGAACTCAATAAAACACGGGTTGAATTAACTAAACAGTTAGATGATGCTAAAGCAAGACTTCGTTGCCAACAAAACGAACGAGAACAGGAACACATCGACCATGCCGTGATGCTCCGTGAGCTCCAAACTCTTCTAGCACAAGAACGAACAGAAAAAGAAAGACTCGAACATATGGTAAATGCTTGGTTATACAGTCAACTCTCCCAATACGGGACACCTTTGCTCTGGCCTAATTTGTCTGGTTTTCTGGAAAGTCTGGTATTCAAAATGTGTATTTAATGGTAAACATGAATTTGGGACTTTTTGGACCTCTGGTCTGGTTTTGGGAGAGTCCAGTATTGGGAGAGTTGACTGTATTAGGATTTTTTATTTATCATCATTCGTTTTCATCCTAGTATAAAGAGGCCATTTATTTATAATACAGCTTAGTTATTTTGTGATTTATTTGTTATTTATAATACATTAAAAAACATATTGTTTGTATTAAATACACTTTCATCTTATTATACAGAAAGCAGTACATTTGAAAACATAGTGTGACGTACATATAGTTCCCAGTAGACAAGGGAACAACTAAACACTTTATATAATGCTTAATAATACTGTAATTCAATAAAGTATGTCACTCATAAATTCCAACTGTAACATCTGTAACTGTGTTTCATCTTTTTCAGAGTTCACCCAAAATGTCTTTGACATAATTTTTTTTTATTGCATAAGTTGTGCTGCCGGATTTCCAAGAAATAAATAACACTATTTTTTTAGTAATACCCACGATATTCTTAGCGCCCTCTATTTTAACTAGTGAACGTGACATTTTCCGTACAAATGACAAATTCTTAGAAGCCTTTCGTGCCCAGCTATAATGTGACACAGATTCATCTTGTTTGAATACACCACAAATGTCCCTAGTGTGTCTTGTCAACATCATGCCCTTTCAATTTTCTTCCATTTCCAAGTTTTTCAAATTTAAAATCAAGTGATCCTACCCACCAAAGTTGTGGCTTCTCCCTGCTCTATCAATGATAGGCAGGTGAATGTTCTTTAGTTGTGGCTTCTCCTTGCTCTATCAATGTTAGGCAGGTGAATGTTCTTTATTGACCTGTGTTGTTATGTTGTCTTAAAGGTGTGTTTTCTTCACCAATACTATACTATAATAGTAATTGTTCCCTTGTTGAAGATCTTGAATTTATGTTTGTCACCTTTGAGAAGGATAGTAAACTTATACTTATCCTTGACAAGTTGCCTAAATATATAAAAACAAACAAGTACTATACCTCCAGGTAAATGGTTGGCCTATTTATTTATTCTATTTAATCTTTCAAACCATTACAGTAGTAATGTAAATTATTATAATTATTAAAACTCATTTTTTTCATCTTTGAATATTGTGTTTTCAGTAGGCACTTTTTGAAACAGTGCCTCCTTCATTTGTTTTTGTATATTGAAAGAAAATATATTTGTTTATGAATGAAAGAAATAAATGTCATTTTGATTGATTGATATGCAACATAAGCAATCATTTCAAAATTATTCTGTTGTAGTAAAATACTGCAGTAGCTACATTTCTTTACTGCAGTAATGTAATAATGATTTTATTTCATGAGCCACAGCAATAAACAGTGTATATGGTTATTCAAAAAAAATAATTGCATATGCAGGGTAAAACTTCAACATGTAGTAACTGCAGTAGCATAATTTTTGACATGGTCAAAGTGATGTAATAATTGGAACACATAAGAAGTATTTAATAGTTTAGAAATTGTTTTTCAAATAGTTGTATTCTAATTGATTCTAGGTTGAAGTATTAGAAGATGAAACAGCCAGGCAAAGAAATACACCAAACAGGTAAATAAAACAATAATAATTTAACTCTGCTACTGTGCAACCTTAAACCCTTAGAAGACAACTTACACTTGTAAGCGTTAAATATCATATTTTATTGTAGAACTAATGAATACGAGAAAACAGTAAAACGATTATCAGATGAACTAGGTGTTGTTCGTGCTAAGTTAAGAGAGACTGAACTCGGTGCTTCCAAACCGTCACCTATGCTTCTACATCTCCAACGAGAAATGGCTGAAATGAAGGTAATTGTTTTATGGCAAATGTACAATTGCTTAATCTTTTGCTCCAGATATTCAAATATAAAGCTTTGTCTATGCTATCAAACATGTGACAAGAAAATGTGATGTGCCCATATATAGACATGATGATGTCATATGACTACCATATTTAGGCATATCACTACCATATTTGGGCACATCACACTTTTTTTGTCAAACTAGTTTGATAGTGTAGACAGAGCTTTAGATAAGATGCAGAGCTCCTCTTGACCACCTAAGCCGACTTCGAATTGTGTGTTTTTGGAGCAAAATTCCGAGAGACTTCGAGTATGTACAGTTGTGTATCTTAATATTTCTGATAAGTACTTTAAGTGCTGTGTGCATTTGGTTGATGCTATATGCTATAGACCCTTCTGTATGCATCAAGACATTACCATATAAATCATCATTCGTACGATTCTGTATCTGTAGTCTTATCCAGTGTATTTGTTTGTCCATCATTTCTTATTACTTATTCTTGAGAAACACCCAAGTGTCTCCGGAACTGTAGTAACTTCATTCACATCAACAATAAACCTTGGTGTGTCCACAATGAGTTTTACAAGTGGAGTGCATTTAAGTGTTCAACCCCAGTGTTTAAACTCTGGAGTAGTTTGATTTTTTAAAATTCATGTTAAATAAAACACTAGTGTTGACTCCATGGTGTGTACAAAATCGTTAAAGCGGTAATATACATTATTTTCTTGATCAGTATCTTGATATACTCCTATCCACTTAAATTCTTCATAACTATTTTAGTTCATTCCCAAAGATCTTCTTTTCTCTTATAGGCACAGCACAGAATGCAAGTGGAGTTAGAACAGCAGAAGTCAAAAGAAGCACAGGAACAAGTGAAACGCACTGCATCAATGGAGGAACAACGAGTGGCTGGGTTAGAGGCTAAACTCTCAGAACTCTCTGATGTCGTCGGAAACTACTCCAGAGTTCGACAACAGGATCAGCTGGCTATACAGTAAGTTGATTACTAGAAAATAATTATAACTTTATAATACAGTCAACTCTTCCCATACCAGACTCTCTGAAAACCAAAAAATCTCCCAATACCAGACTTTTCTTTGGGACCAAAATGTCCCAAATTCTATTTTACCATTGAACACACATTCTGAATACCAGAATTTCTGGAAAATCAGACATATTGGTATTGGGAAAGTTGACTGTAATAATAACTATTTGTTATTTCAGTGTATATTATTATAAGAAATTACGTAATTTCAGGCGATTAAAAGAGAGAATTACCCAGCTAGATTTGGAGAATACAGCCTTGGCACGAGCAGCCAATAAGAGTGAGAAGATGGGTGATGACCTAGATGAAACAGCCAGTGTCCCAGAGATATTGGAGCGAATAACCAAGTATAAAGGACTCATGAAACTGGCTTATCAGAGAGAAGAAAAACCTGTTGATGTTGATGGCAAGTAGTTTTTATTATGTGACTCTTTGAACAGTTTATAATGGTTTATCAAGCGGACATACTGAAATGATTTTATCATCTTGTTATTTGTTGTAATAAAGGTAAAGGTAAAGGTATTCATAATAGATCTGAGGTCACCACTCAATCAGCCATCTTTTAAACATGGCTAACATGTATTGGCATACAGGGGTAGCCCCATCTCTTCTAAAAGACTGGGTTCTTGTAAGAGCACATGAGGCAAATGTGTACACCTTACATCCAGTTTAATTTCTTTATCCGACAAGACTTGTTCTACAACCAGAACTGTTGTCTAAGAGTCCTTGAACCTGTTATCATTGCTGTTGTTTTCGGTGCCTTAAATGTGAATTACTTGATAATTGTCAAAGTGGTGTACTGTAGACTGTAATTCTAGTGTGTTGTTCTTAGGGGTTTTTCTAGAATGAAATAAAATGATATACTGTATAAAGATTACAACATTACTTGTAGAACTACAACTGAAACATGCTTCTTTTTTAGAAATCTGTAATATAGATGACTACTCAAGTTTGGATAGTCAAAATCAGCATCATGCATGTCAACAGGAACTGAAACAGCTTAAGGATGAATTTGAAAGGTATAAGATGAGAGCACAGAGTGTACTGAAGAGTAAAAATACCAGGGTTAGTATACAACAACAAAAACCACCACTTTTAATATAATCTCTGTTACGCTCTGTCTACACTATCAATTATGTGATATAAAAAAATGTGATGTGACCATATATGGACTTGATGATGTCATATCACTACCATATTTGGGTACATCACTACCATAGTTGGGCATATCAAACTTTTTTTGTCAAACTAATTTGATAGTGTAGACAGAGCTTTAGGCTTGGTTCTCACTTGGAAGCAACACAACGACGTAGGAACAACCAAAGTTGAGGTGACCAATCACAATCGGATGATCCATCACATTGTGATTGGTCAGTGGTATTTATATTTTAATTGAAACTTATGCACATTTTTTATTCCTCCTCTCTTGTGATTTTCCTCTCTTTAAACACTATGCAGAATACATTCAATTATTTATGAACCAATATTATTGTGATATTTTTTATTTAGTAATTCCAGTTTTAGAAGCTTGTGGATGATTGTGAAAAACTATATATAGATTATTGTACAATCTATTTAAGGTTAAAAACAATTGTCAATTCTAAATAATAGCTGTATGTGGCCATTTAGTACCTATACAACATCAATGTTTCTTCTTTCTCTAAGCTGCGAGTAACTTGTCAATTACATTTTAAAACTATTTAATAATTTATCGTGCTTATCAACTAAGTCTCATTTGAGGCATAGGTAGTGGAGTTGAAAGAGTTACAACCCTGACACTAGGTCAGGATTAAACCCCGGACCTTGAGATTGGAAGGCAAGCATGTTAACCACCAAGCTACAGCTCCACTACAACATTTTTCTTCATCTCTTGTAGGACACCACAAGCAATATGGAGATAGATGGTCTGCAGACACAGCTAAGTGACATGAAAGACAGGATTGTGGTGCTAAGACAACAACTAGATGACCAAGAGGATGAACATAAAAACAAGGTAAACCGAGGTGTAAAAACAAATCTTAGTGATTACTGATCATTACATATTCATAATCAAAATCGTAATCTTCAGCAACATCACCAACATAATCATTATCCCATCATCACACTATTCAATCAATCTTTTATTTCGGAATCTCTGGTCCATAGAAAGTAAAATTACAAATAAATTTTTTTTTGACTAATTACTACAAGATGACGTGATCTCATCTCAGGATGGCATTCCACCTGGAGAGCATCTTTGACTTATATACATATACTTATATATATAAATCCAAAGACAAATTACTGAAAAAATGACAATGCTGTGGGTATCAGTGGCTGGATCGCAATGGAGATACAAAAAAAAAGCGAAAAGCTAAATCAAAATGATAAAGTAAAACAGCCAGAAAAGTTAGCAGACCTTTCGGGCAACAATATATATATGTAATTGTTGAGACTAAACATTTTTACTGGAATTAAGTCCAGACATCAGGCTATATATCAATTTTCTTAAAAATTCATAAAAAGAAGGAATTCTACATTTCGTAAACTGACTTATTTATGTTGCCATCCTTAGTAGTAAGTAAGTAAATACCAAAAAGTGATTTGTTTGCAGATATTAAAGATGGAGGCTGCAATGAAAAAGATAAAAGATGGCCACAAATCTGAAATATCCCAAGCTCAGTATGAATTTAAGGTTGGAATCACAACTATTACTATTTCTTTAAAATAAAAAATAACATGTTTATTTTTAAACACAATTTTTAGTTTCAAATCCTTCTGTATTATATATGTGGATTAAGAGCCAGAGGATTTCTTTTATTTTTAATTTACTATCCATCTTTGTGCTCTCAAGATTTAGTGGTCAATTTGCATGCTGCCAGGTGTGGAGAGTGTGGGTTGTTGTTCTACTCAAGAAGAACTTGTTATAAAGTTGTTATTAACTGTTCTATTGTATTAAGACTACTTAAACTAATTGTTTAATTGATTTATAATTTAGCAAAGATCGGCCGAGATGGAGCAGCAGATTCACAAACAGCGTGATCGCACACTTGCCTTGCTCTCAGATAAAGATAAGGAAATTGAAAACTTAAAGCAACAACTTCATCCACATAATATTCCACCTTTCCAAAGGTAATCCTAGAATTATTTTATAGGCATGTATTTAAAGCCAATATTGATTGCCTGGATTTGGATGATTTATATTGGGATGATTACATTATATACATTTAGTATAGTGCCTTTTTATACTACGATTTACAATTCAAGTTACAATTTGAAAATAGGTTTTAAGATTCAATTTCAATAATTTAATTTCATTTCGATCCTCAAAGTAGTTTGTGTGATAATTCCACCAATATGAGCCAATACAGCTTTTTATGTTCCATCTCTGAAAATGTAATCCAGCTTTTCTGATAGAAGCTGTCATAATTACAACTTCAGGTTCAACTCTCCTCCGAGGGATACTCTGTATATAGGTAGTAGGTCTTTTAAGTAATTTGGACCTCCACCCAGCACAAGACGATGATTCAATATATAATATGTATAGATTAAAATATTTCAATATATTTAACAAAGTTACTTATGCTGGGTAATCGGATATTGACGTATAATTGTTTTCTATATACAGTGATGCAAGCCCGTCTTCCAGATCTTCCAGTGTATTTACAGATAATGATGATGAGCATGATGATCCACATGCTGTTCAAGCTGAAGCCACTGTCACACAGCTGCATAACAGACAGTCAGCTGCACTAGTGAGTCTTAAGCTTTTCTCAATTGCAAACACAAAATATCGGTATCCTTATTGTCAAAAAAATAATAAAGTATAACAGCGTCAATCGGTTGAACTGGTATTTAGATAGGTTAAAAAAAGTCATGCACACGAAATAATACAAAATATAAAAAGTAAAAAATGGACCGCCATATGACTAGCACCCAAGTTTCATTCATGTGTTTGCCCACCACCACATAGAAGACAGTAGAAGAACCAGGACTATCCCCTTATTGAAAATTCTGTTTACAAACTCTATAATTTCAGTTATATATAAAAGAAATACATTTTTAGGTATATCCTTACTTGCAAGTCAAAGAGATGTCAGGAATTCAAATAAAAAAAACATTAATAGTTTGCTACATAAATCAGTTGAATCCATCATATGACTCCAGTTGCACATGTAGTTTTAATAGCAAATTTATAAAAGTGTCTATAGCTTGTTTTAAATAAGATTTCTCACTCTTTACAAGGATCTAAATCTGAAGCCTATATCTAACATCAGATGTCCAAACTAACCAGCATTACATCTATGACTGGATGACTTGTTGGGTGCAAGAACGCTAGTTGACCATACCCAGTACTGTCTTGATTAACAAACTAATGTTTATATGGTTATAATTTTGCAGATGAAGGGTGTTGGAACAGCTTCGTTACTGCACTATGCAGAAGAACAGTCAAGAAAAGAGGTTGAATTGACGATTATTAAGAGAAAGAAGTTAGAACTAGAAACAGCCTTACGACAACTACAGGAGAAACATGCTGCAAGTCAGGAGACCCACCAAAACGAGGTGGGGAAATTGAAAGAAGAAGTGCAAAAATGGAAACGAAATCGGTATGATATACTTATAGAGTATTAAATAGATCAAAATAACTTACCTCACCTTAATGACTTCGTCATGTGTTACAATGAAACATGATAAAAGTCAGGAGACCCACCAAAATGAGGTGGAGAAATTGAAAGAAGAAGTGCAAAAATGGAAACGAAATCGGTATGATATATGTGCAGAGTATTAAATAGATAAATTACATTGCCTTAAGCTCTGTCTACACTATCAACCTTTATGTGACATAAAATATGATGTCATATCACTACCATATTGGGCACATCACACTTTTGATAGTGTAGACAGATCTTTAGTGAAAAGATCATGTGTTACAACAATACAAGATATAAGTTGATAGGTAAATGATAATAATTCATTAAATTCCATTTCATAGTAGATTGATAGATTTTATTCTCATAATTATTTTTCTTGAGTAATACGTTTTGAAATTTTTATTGACACAGGTCTAGAGAAGGCACGAACCTAGAGTATTTAAAGAATGTTGTGTTGGGCTATATACAAACAGATGATTTCTCCAGTAAACAAAGTTTGCTCCATGTCATCGCTACAATTCTACATTTTAGTCCCAAAGAGGTAAGTCAGTTTGAGAAAAGATTAGAATTGTCAAGAATAAATTTGCAAGATTAAAGTAGTCAAGAATAAAATTTTCAAGAGTAAAATTGTCAAGATTAAAATTGTCAAGTCTAAAATTGTTAAGAATAAAATTGTCAGGATTAAAATTGTCTGGAGTAAAATTGCCAAGATTAAAATTGTCACAAGTAAAAGTTAAAGAGTAAAATTGTCAAGATTAAAATTTCAAGAGTAAAATTGTCAAGAGTAAAATTGTCAAGATTAAAATTGTCAAGAGTAAAATTGTCAAGAGTAAAATTGTCAAGATTAAAATTTCAAGAATAAAATTATTGAAGAGCAAAATTATCGAAGAGTAACATTTTCAAGAGTAAAAGGTAAGATCAAGTTGCTGTAATTGAATGCTATTGTTGCACTATAAATTAAACTACACATTCATATTCAGAAGTCTTGTAAACCTATTAATCGTATATGGTAGAGTCCTTGGTTAGAGGACAATTAAACTACATTCACACTTATCCCTTTCACAGAACTGATGATGGAGCTGTTTTGTTAAATAATGGAAAATCCTATAGAGAATTATATTATATAGTATTATAGGATTATACTTGGATTACTTTACCAATGTAAACAAACAAATGTGTGTGTATGAATTTAGTCTAAAGTAGGAAGGTGGGGTTATAGTCAAATATGTTTATTACTATACTTTTAAAATCAAATTTGTTTATTTTTCAGGTTGATAATGTAACTAAGAAATTGGCAGCAGGCTGGTGGGGCTAATAATATACAGTACAAGATATATAACTTATGTAAAACTTTATCTAATGTCCTTACTGTTTTGTTTTTGAAAGATTGGCATTAAAATATTATATTTATATAACTTACTTATTGCTTATTCAGCATTATTTATCATTTGAATATTTGTTTTTAATTACCTAATTTGGATTTTCTTTGAGCATTGATACTGTAATTGATTTTAATTAAGATGAAATTTGGGACCATTCTATTTTAAATTGTTAATATCTATAAAAAATATAAATCACATTTTGTATCAGATTTAGACAAAAACTCTTTCGGTGACATGGAAATGTTATGATAGTTTCAAATGGTACTTATTGGTTTATCTTTACACAGGGTGCTAGGAAGAAGATCTCGCGTTATAATATTATAAGTTATTGTATAATTCATCATAAATTATCTAAAGTTTTAATATTTGATTAGCTATTTTATGGACTGTAGTAATATATAATTTAATTGTGAAACGAGCAGGAGGGACTCGGATGGTCTTTTTTGAAGGCTCACCGCCTAAATATTGTACTATACCCTGTGTAAACGCTTGTAAAGAATCTCAACCATTAGTCGACAGATTCGCTGATATACTCAACATCAATCAACAATATTATTCTGAAATATATGTTTCAATTTTGTTTTTGTTCTTGTTGAACTTAAAGAGTACTCTTGTTAAATCCATTGAATTATTTATTTTTTAATAAAGTGTATCTAAGGATAATAAAGTGTATTATGGTTTTAACTGTTTTTTAACGACTTTCCGTAACAATTCTCGCAGAACCTCTTCCTTCCTTTGAATGCTGTCATTATTATAGTATAGTATTTTTATTATATAAAGCATAGTCGTTCAGGTTAAAGTTAACTGTCAGCGTTAATCTTCAACTTGCATACCACGTCTCTGTGTCTTTATCATCATCATTTAATAACCTTTCTTCCTCCTCCTTCTGTTATTAATAATTTTTCATTCATGTATTGTAGTGGAAACCAAAAACAAATACTGTAGTTTATTTAACATTTTTTATTATTAATGCACTTGTTGAAAAAAAACCAAAAACACAACTATTAGGATAAGCACGTCCAGATAATAACTTACAATTTACAAATTTATATATATATATAACTTTATACTTTATCGTTTCGATCTGGCTTTTCACTTTTTTTTTTGTATCTCCATTGAGATCCAGCCACTGATACCCACAGCATAAGCGAAAGGCTAAATCAAAATGATAAAGTAAAACAGCCAGAAAAGTTAGCAGAGCTTTCGGGCAACACTAGCCCTTCATCAGTGTATATATATATACTGTATATTTATATATTGCCATATTTTATTATATTTACAAACTATATATTTTTACTAAAAATAGCATTATAATTTCATAAGATTAAAAACGTATTGAAACTGTGTTAGTTTCGGTTGATAACAGCTACCATGAAAAACATTTCCTCAAACTCTGTATATTTGTAGTTTGAATAGATTTTTGTTTCTTCAATATGTGCTTTGGCCTGATATGCTAAATTACTGATGGCATCATTGTGTCTATATTATTTTTGTGAGCTTGTGCTTTAAAAAAATAAAAAATAATTATTTTATGACATGAACCTACATATAAATGGTATTATGCTATATAAAATGATTGGTTGAATTTGGTTTCTATATTTTTCAAACGATACAATATTGTGTTGTGTCCTCTCTGTGAAACAATGTTCTTTTTTTTACTGTAAGTTTTCGAAAAAAAAGTGGTTTAGTTCCTGATTATTTCTCCAATGTAAAATAATGATGTGGTACTGTAGCATCTGTTTGGCTAACTTCTTCTTCTCTGCGGTTATTGTCTTCATCTGTGTTCTGATCTCTACTGTAGATGTAGTTAGCCTCAGCACTCATTGCTGTATCTTTAATTGTGTGGTACACTCCATCATCAGCATGTACTGTAGGTGGAACGTTAGTAGTACTGACAGAATTCATAGTGGTGCTGTTTCTCTGATTATTTCCAGCAGGTTGTGGAGTTGAGCCAGATTTTCTCTTGAGTAGGTAGATGAGAATGAACACCACTATCAACAGAATCATTGTAGCTGATGCCAGGATTATGGTTAGTTTGTTTGCACTCTCCTGAGCAGCTGCATTAGTTGGCATATTTTGGCATTGATTAGTTGCATTAGTAGGCATACTGTCTTTCACTGTAAATTCTATCTCATCAGAGCTGCTTTGAGCAATACTTGTCACCAGACACTTTACAATGTAATCACCAGCTGTTAAATTGTTGAAGCATCTTTCATTGTCATCATTACCATGATAACTATTCAAACCGTTTAATATCCAAGTATAATGTTTCTCACCAGATCCTTTTGTAGTCCCACACTTAAAGCAATGTCCATGCATTGTCTTTATTTTCACTCTTAATTGACTAGGGTAAACTTTTAAAAGTAATGTATAGCACCGATGGTTTTCAATTTTCAATTTGGTAACACAGTAAAAGAATATACCATCTCCCTGTTCATACCCTTTAAATGTCTGATTAAAAGGCAATGTCCTTGTGTTCCTATTTAAATTATACGACTTTGTAATGTTATTTTTCCCTTGGATCCATCCAATTGTCATTTGATAATTTTTGTTTGGTTTTGTTTTCCGTTTCACCATACATTTGATTGTTACTTCCTCACCTTTGATGATGTACTCTACTAAATCTTTACAGACAATTCTCCAATTAGGATCTTGTGTATCTTTTCTTGTTACATGTGAAGGAATCAGAAAGTATTGATGATCATCATCTTGGCAGGTGTAAATTCCAGCATCTTGTTGTACATTGAAAGAGATGAACAGTTCACATGTTACTTTTAACTTTAACAGAGAGTTTTGTTTTAAAACATTGTTGCCAACACTATATGTACTAGACACATTATACTCTTTACTTGAAGGTATGATGTTCACAGGTTGTATCCCATTTTCATTGAAATAATACTGTGAATCAAACTCAACGTCCAGTTCTTCTGCTGTAGCATCTCTGACAAACAGCAAACTGACAAACACCATTAGACACAGCATCATTTTTGTTGAATTTTTCAAATTTAATGAATTTGATTCAACTTCTTGTTTGATAACTTGGACTGAGTAAACAGATTCCTATTTCAGATGTATGTATTTCTGCTATGGTGAAACCAAACTAAATGTCTAGTTTTTTCAAAGAAAATAAAACCTAAAATTTACTTTGTTTTGCTGCCATCATTTGTGTAGTTATATTTATAATAAAAACATAATTTTACTTTCTATTCTTTAAGTAAACTTAACATGATTTCAACAATAACATTCAACTTTCAGTATGAAATATCTATAAGCAATGAGACGCCATTTTAATTGCACTATTTTTAATGTGGGAAAATATTTTCATGAAATTATAATTAGCATAGTTTTAATTAACCAATCACAATTATATGGTTTTGAAAAAGGGATGGATCTTAAAAGCTAATAATTTGACGACTCAATATGATTAATTAGGCCATTGAATTCATGACGATATAAATCATTATGTTCTTTCTATTTAATATCAAGTTCCAGAAGTTATTTTTAAATACATTTAAACACAAATGTTGCTAACTGTTTTAACTGTATCAGCAAATTATTTAATATCTCTTTTTGCAAATGATTTATTCTAACACTTGTTAATGTTAATTAATTGTATTTACATTTCAAATATATATAAACACTACCACTTTATGTATTTTAATAAAGTTAAATGTGTTTCAATTAAAGTTCATGATATTTTTTTAAAGCCAACACATATCTTATATAAATGATATACTATGTACACTATAGTTGTAATATTTTTCATTTGTGGTTTCTGTGAAACAATGTTCTTTAAATCAACGTAGTACATTGAAAGATCTTAGAAAGATAGGGAAGGGAAGAAAGGAAGAAGAAAAGAGAGAAAGAAAAGTGAAAGGAGAAGTAAGGGGGAAAAAAAAAAGTAATAATGATAATAATAATAATAATTAAAAATAAATAAGGGAGTCAGTTTCTCTCTGTAAAAGAATAACTAAATAGAATAATAATACACAACCAAATACAGTAGAGCTAGCAAAACAGAGTTGGAGGAGCAGAGTCTTCACATATGAAGTTGGCTCCAAATACGAAGAAGAAGAGATATAAAGTTATTTAGTTTATTACTTGATTAATTTCTGGTGACTTCTTCTCTGTTAGTTTCTTCATATGTATGTTTATTGTCATTCTCACTATTTCGTGTCGTATCATCAATTGTGTCATACACCTCACCATCACTCATTGCATGTGGAACATTAGCAGTGTATAAGCTATTATAATGAGCAGTTATTGTATTACTAGTTCCATCAGGTTGTGAAGTGTTGTTGCCACACTTTTTCTTTAATAGGAAAATGAGAATAAACACCACTATCAACAGAATGACTGTGGTTGATGTATATATTATTGTTATTATTATGCTTACGTTATTGAAATTAGCAGTTGCATCACTTAGCGTAGGCATACTGCCATCTCTATCCAATGTTTGCCTCACACATTTTTATAACTTTTGTGTGTTGATTGATTGATTTTTTGATGTCATCAATCTATATCCTACGAGGTCTGCCCCTTCTTCTTTTACCTTATATTATTATTATATTCTAATGTAACCAATCAAATATCAATATCATACTTTTTTTCTTGCTGCAGCAATCATTGTAGTGGAATCCAAAATAATCAAGCACAAACAAAATGTTTTAGTTAATATTGTATTTAATATTAATGCAAATTCGCTTTTTGTAAGCCTATTTAAACAGAATATTATCCAAAAACCCAACTATTAGGATAAGCACTTCCAGGTAATAACTTAGTGGATTAAACAAATATAGGGCACACTTACATATAAAAAAAAAGAAGTTAACATATGCACAAAGAAAGTGTTAGTTAGATATTAACAAACTGATATATATTTGCTATATTTTGTTATATTTACAAACTATATAGTTTTACTAAAAACTATAATATGTATTCAAATAGCATTATAATTTCATAAGATGAAAAACGTATTGAAACTGTGTGTTAGTTTTGGTTGCTAACAGCTATCATGAAAAAATCCCCATTTTATTTATTTTCTTACAAGTTTAAATCTTTACTTTGCTTACTAATACTTTGTACAGTGCTAAACATTTCCTCAAACTCTGTATATTTGTAGTTTGAATAGATTGTTGTTTCTTCAATCGGTGCTTATGGCCTGATGCTAAAATTCTGATCAGGCATCATCTTAAAAAAGTCTTTTATGATATGAATCTACATGCAAATGATATTCTATATAAAATTATTGGGTGAGTTTGGTTTAAATATTTTTCAAACAATGCAACACTGTGATATGTGTCCTCTCTATGAAACAAGGTTCCTTTTTACTGTGAGTTTCTGAAAAAAGTTGTTGTTTGATTATGACTCCAATGTAAAATAATGATGTGGTACTTTAGAATCTTTTTGGCTAGCTTCTTCTTCTCTGCTGTTATTGTCTGCATCTGTGTTCTGATCTCCACTGTAGACATAGTTAGTCTCAGCACTCGTTTCTGTATCTTTAATTGTGTAGTACACTCCATCATCAGCATGTATTGTAGGTGGAACATTAGTAGTACTGACGGAATTCACAGTGGGGCTGTTTCTCTGATTACTTCCAGCAAGTTGTAGAGTTGTGCTAGATTTTCTCTTTAGTAGGTAGATGAGAATGACCACCACTATTAAAAGAATCATTGTTGCTGATGCCAGGATTATAGTTAGTTTGTTTGCACTCTCCTGATTAGTTGCATTAGTTGGCATACTGTCTTTCACTGTAAATTCTATCTCAGCAGAGCTGCTTTGAGCAGTAGTTGTCACCAGACACTTTACAAGGTAATCACCAGCTGTTAAATTGTTGAAGCATCTTTCATTGTCATGATAATCATTCATGTTTTGTCCATTTAACATCCAAGTATAGTGTTTATCACCAGATCCATCTGTAGCCTGACACTTAAAGCAACATTCATGCAGTTTATATATTTTGACTGTTAATTGAGGGTAAACTTTTAAAAGCAATGTATAGCAGATTGAAAATTGTATATCAATTCTAGAAATACAATAAAAGAATATACCATCTCCCCATTGATAACCTTTAAAGGTCTGATTAAAACTTACTGTCTGCGTGTCCTTACTTAACTGATATGACTCTGTAATGTTATACATTCCTTGGATCCATCCAATTGTCATTTGATAATTGTACCATTTTATTATTTGTTTCACCTTACATTTGATTGTTAGTTCTTCACCTTCTATGATGTACTTTATTAAGTCCTCACAGGCAATTCTCCAATCAATATATTCAATCTGAATTATGTTGACGTTACCTAAAGGAATCAGATAGTATTGATGATCATCATCTTGGCAGGTGTATATTCCAGAATTTTGTTGTACATTGAAGGAGATGAACAGATCACATTTAACTTTTGTCAACTTTGATGAGTATTGTTGGAAGTTACTGTTGTCAACACTATATGCACCATATATTGAAACATTATACTCTTTACTTGACGGTATGATCTTCACAGGTTGCATCCCATATTTGTTGGAATAATACTGTGAATCAAACTCAACGTTCTGTTCTTCTGCTGTAACAGCTCTGACAGACAGCAAACTGATCATCATCATTAGACAGAACATAATTTTTGTTTAAGTTTAATGAATTGGATTCAACTTCTTGGTTTAATAACTTTGTCTGAGTAAAACAGATTCCTATTTCAAATTTATGTATTTCTGCTATGGTGAAACCAAACTAAATGTCTAGTTTTCCAAAGGAAATAAAAACCTAGAATTTACTTCTTTTTTTGCTGCCGTCATTTGTGTAGTTGATATATTTATATTAAAAATATAATTTTACTTTCTATTCTTTAAGTAAACTTAACATGATTTTATCAATAACATTCAACTTTCAGTATGACATATCTATAAGCAATTTTAATTGCACTATTTTTAATGTGGGAAAATATTTTCATGAAATTATAAGAAGCATAGTTTTTATTAACCAATCACAATTATATGGTTTTGAAAAATTGATGGATCTTAAAAACTAATAATTTAGACTCAATATGATAGAACAAGTTATTATAGACCATTGAATTCATAACGATATAAGTCATTATGTTCTTTCTATTTAATATAAAGTTCCAGAAGTTATTTTTAAACACAAATGTTGCTAACTATTTTAACTGTATCAGTAAATTATTTAATATCTCTTTTTGCAAATGATTTTACACAAATTCTAACATTTTTTAATGTATTGTATTTACATTTCAAATATATATAAAAAGTACCTCTATATGTATTTTAACACATATATTTATTTTCAACACATATCGTATATATTATAAATGATATACTATATGAGGTACACTACAGTTGTAATATTTTTCATTTGCGGTTTCTGTGTAACAATGTTCTTTAACTCAACGTAGTACATTGAAAGATATCAGAAAGATATAAAGTTATTTAGTTTATTACTTGATTAATTTCTGGTGACTTCTTCTCTGTTAGTTTCTTCATATGTATGTTCATTGTCATTCTCACTATTTCGTGTCGTATCATCAATTGTGTCATACACCTCACCATCACTCATTGCATGTGGAACATTAGCAGTGTATAAGCTATTATAATGAGCAGTTATTGTATTACTAGTTCCATCAGGTTGTGAAGTGTTGTTGCCACACTTTTTCTTTAATAGATAAATGAGAATAAACAGCACTATCAACAGAATGACTGTGGTTGATGTATATATTATTGTTATTAGCAGTTGCATCACTTAGCGTAGGCATACTGTCTTTCACTGTAAATTCTATCTCATCAGAGCTGCTTTGAGCAGTAGTTGTCACCAGACACTTTACAACGTAATCACCAGCTGTTAAGTTGGTGAAGCATCTTTCATTGCCTTGATAATTATTTAAGTTTTGTCCATTTAATATCCAAGTATAGTGTTTCTCACCAGATCCACACATAGCCTCACATTTAAAGCAGTGTCCATGCATTGTCTTTATTTTCACTCTTAATTGACTAGGGTAAACTTTTAAAAGTAATGTATAGCACCGATGGTTTTCAATTTTCAATTCGGTAACACAGTAAAAGAATATACCATCTCCCCGTTCATACCCTTTAAATGTCTGATTAAAAGGCAATGCCCTTGTGTTCCTATATAAATTATACGACTTTTTAATGGTATTTTTCCCTTGGATCCATCCAATTGTCATTTGATAATTTTTGTTTGGTTTTGTTATCCGTTTCACTTTACATTTGATTGTTACCTGTTCACCTTCTATGATGTACTCTTCTAAGTCTTCACAGGCAATTCTCCAGTTAGTATCTTGCATATCCTTTCTTGTGACAAGGGAAGGAATCAGAAAATACTGCTTATCATCACCTTGGCAGGTGTAAATTCCAGTATCTTGTGCATTGAAGGAGATGAACAGTTCACATTTAACATTTGTCAACTTTGATGAGTATTGTTGGAAGTTTTTGTAGCCAAGACTATATTCACTATATAATAATGAAACATTATACTCTTTACTTGACGGTATGATCTTCACAGGTTGCATCCCATTTTTGTTGGAATAATACAGTGAATCAAACTCAACGTCCTGTTCTTCTGCTGTAACATCTCTGACAAATAGCAAACTTACAAACACCATTAAACACAGTATCATTTTTGTTTAGGTTTAATTAATTGGTTTAAACCTCTTGGTTCTTTGATAACTTGGTCTGAGTAAACAGATTCCTATATTCAACTTTATGTATTTCTGCTAATAATGGTGAAACCAAACTAAATGTCCAGTAAAGTTTTCCAAAGGAAATAAAAACCTACAATTTACTTTGTTTTACTGCCGTCATGTGTGTAGTTAAATTCTTATATTAATATTAAAAATATAATAATTACTTTCTATTCCTAATGTAAACTTAATTTGATTATGTTTGTAACTTTTGAGTATAAAATTAAAATGCATATTACAAGCAATGAAATACACGCCATCATAATTACACTCCATCATGTTACAACGGGAAAAGAATTTTTACATGAAAGGTCTGCCCTTTCTTCTTTTACCTTCTATTATTATTATCATTATCATCATCATTATCATCATCATTACTATATTCTGATGTAACCAATCAAATATCAGTATCATACTTTTTTTCTTGCTGCAGCAAAGGCATGAAGTGACAGATTGTAGTGGAATTCAAAATAATCAAGCACAAACAAAATATTTTAGTTAACATTGTATTTTAATGTAAATGCAAATTTGCTTTTTGTAAGACTATTTAAACAGAATATTATCTGAAAACCCAACTATTAGGATAAGCACTTCCAGGTAATAACTTAGTAGATTTATTTTTAAAAAACAAGTTAATTTATTGCCATATTTTGTTATACTTACAAACTACCGGTATATATTTTGTCTATAAACTATAATATGTATCCAAATAGCATTATAATTTCATAAGATGAAAAACGTATTGAAACTGTGTTAGTCTCAGTTGCTAACAGCTACCATGAAAAAACACCTTTTTTGACACGTTTCAATTCATGGTTACTTTGCTTACTAATACTTTGTTCAGTGCTAAACATTTCCTCAAACTACTCTGTATTTGTAGTTTGAATATATTTTTGTTTCTTCAATCTGTGCTTCGGCCTGATATGCTAAATTGCTGATGGCATCATTGTGTCTATATTATTTTTGTGAGCTTGTGCTTTAACGAAATACGAAATTATTCGTTTATGATATGAACCTACATAAAAATGATTGGTTGGGTTTGGTTTTAATATTTTTATGCAATGCAATATTGAGATGTGTCCTCTCTGTGAAACAATATCCTTTTTTTTTACTGTGAGTTTCCAAAAAAGATGTTCCTGATTATTTCTCTAATGTAAAATAATGATGTGGTACTTTAGCAACTTCTTCTATGCTGTTATTGTCTGTATCTGTGTTCTGATCTCTATTGTTGTTGGTCTCAGCACTCATTGCTGTATCTTTATTTGTGTAGTACACTCCATCATCAGCATGTATTGTAGGTGGAACGTTAGTAGTACTGACGGAATTCACAGTGGTGCTGTTTCTCTGATTACTTCCAGCAGATTGTGGAAGATTGCCAGATTTTCTCTTGAGTAGGTAAATGAGAATAACCACCACTATTACAAGAATCATTGTCGCTGATGCCAGGATTATGGTTAGTTTGTTTGCAGTCTCCTGATTAGATGCATTAGTTGGCATACTTTCGCACTGATTACTTGCATTAGTTGGCATACTGTCTTTCACTGTAAATTCTATCTCATCAGAGCTGCTTTGAGCAGTAGTTGTCACCAGACACTTTACAACGTAATCACCAGCTGTTAAGTTGGTGAAGCATCTTAGACTTTCATTGCCACGATAATTATTTAAGGTTTGTCCATTTAACATCCAAGTATAGTGTTTCTCACCAGATCCATCTGTAGCCTCACATTTAAAGCAACGTTCATGCAGTTTATATATTTTGACTGTTAATTGAGGGTAAACTTTTAAAAGCAATGTATAGCAGATTGAAAATTGTATATCAATTCCAGAAATACAATAAAAGAATACACCATATCCCCATTGATAACATTTAAAGGTCTGATTAAAATTTACTGTCTCTGTGTCCTTATTTAACTGATACAACTCTGTAATGTAATATTTACCTTGGATCCATCCAATTGTCATTTGATAATTGTTGTACTGTTTTCTAATTTGTTTCACCTTGCATCTGATTGTTATCTCTTCGCCTTCTATGATGTACTTTATTAAGTCCTCACAGGCAATTCTCCAATCAATAGATCTGATCTGAAATTTGTCGTTGACGTTGACGTTACCTAAAGGAATCAGAAAATACTGATTATCATAATCTTGGCAGGTGTGTATTCCAGCATTTTGTTGTAAATTGAAAGAGATAAACAGTTCGCATTTGACTTTTGTCAACTTTGATGAGTATTGTTGGAAGTTATTGTAGCCAACATTATATGAACCATATAATGAAACATTATACTCTTTACTTGACGGTATGATCTTCACAGGTTGCATCCCATTTTTGTTGGAATGATACATTGAATCAAACTCAACGTCCTGTTCTTCTGCTGTAACATCTCTGACAAACAGCAAACTGATAAACACTATTAAACACAACATCATCATTTTTGTTTTAAGAAACTTCTTGGTTCTTTGATAACTTGGTGTGAGTAAACAGATTCCTATTTCAACTGTATTTCTGCTATGGTTAGACCAAACTAAACATTGTGCAATAAGGAAATAAAAACCTAAAATGTCCTTTTTTAGTTGCCATCACGTGTACTTATTTATATTAAAAATAAAACTTTACTTTCTATTCCCAAAGTAAACTTAAAATACTTTTGTTTATGACTCTGTAACTTTTAACTTTTGAGATTAAAATACATATCCAAGCTTGAAATATATGCCATCATAATTGCACACGATATTGTGACTTAATTATTTTGGGGAAAAAGTATTTCCAAGAAATAAATATAAGCAAACTATTAAATAATCATAATTGATCATAATGTCTATCTATATTTGGTTTTGGTTTCATCTTCACATTGAAGGTTGGAGGTCATGCTTTAACAGCCGTCTCTATCCAATTTTCATAACTTTTTGTGTTTATCCATTCTTTGTTGTCATCAATCCATTTTCAAAGAGGTCTGCCTCTTCCTCTTTTACCTTCTATTATTATTATTATCGTCATCGTCATTATCATCATTATCATCATCATTATTATCATCATCATCATCATCATCATCATCATCATCATCATCATTATCATCATCATCAATATTATCATCATCATTATTATATTCTAATGTAACCAATCAATATCATACTTTTTTTCTTCCTGCAGCAGATTATAGTGGAATCCAAAATAATCAAGCACAAACAAAATGTTTTAGTTAACATTGTATTTTAATGTTAATGCAAATTCACTTTTTGTAAGACTATTTAAACAGAATATTATCAGAAATAATAAGGTAATAACTTAGTGGATTAAACAAACACTTAAATATTTAAAAAAAACAAGTTAAAATATGCACAAAGAAAGTGTAAGTTAGATATTTATAAATTGATATATATTGCCATATTTTATTTTATTTGCAAACTATATATTTTGTCTATAAACTATAATATGTAATATGTAATAGCATTATAATTTTACAAGAATAAAAACAACTACCATGAAAAAACACCTTTTTTGACACGTTTCAATGCATTGTACAGTTTTAAACATTTCCTCAAACTCTGTACATTTGTAGTTGGAGTTTTTGTTTCTTCAATCTGTGCTTATGTTCTGATATGCTAAATTACTGTCTATATTTTTTTATGAGCTTGTGCTGTAACAAAATACAAAATTATTCTTTTATATGAATCTACATATAAATGATATGGTATTTAAAATGATTGGTTGAGTTTGGTTTTGATATTTTCAAAATGATGCAATATTGTGATGTGTCCCCTCTGTGAAACAATGTCCTTTTTTTCACCTGTGAGTTTCCAAAAAAAAAGTTCCTGATTATTTCTCCAACGTAAAATAATGATGTTGTACGTTAGAATCTTTTCTGCTAACTTCTTCTCTGCTGTTGTTGTCTGCATCTGTGTTCTGATCTCTACTGTAGATATAGTTAGCCTCAGCACTCGTTGCTGTATCTTTAATTGTGTAGTACACTCTATCATCAGCATGTACTGTAGGTGGAACGTTAGTAGTACTGACGGAATTCATAGTGGTGCTGTTTCTCAGATTACTTCCAGCAGGTTGTGGAGTTGTGCCAGATTTTTGCTTTAGTAAGTAAATGAGAATGAACACCACTATTAACAGAATGACTATAGTTGATATCAGTGTTATTGTTAGGATGTTGGCACTCTCCTTGGCATCTTTCACTGTAAATTCTATCTCATCAGAGCTGCTTTGAACAGTAGTTGTCACCAGACACTTTACAACGTAATCTCCAGCTGTTAAGTTGGTGAAGCATCTTAGACTTTCATTGCCATTTAAGTTTTGTCCATTTAACATCCAAGTATAATGTTTCTCACCAGATCCATCTGTAGCCTGACATTTAAAGCAATGTTCATGCAGTTTATATATTTTGACTGTTAATTGAGGATAAACTTTTAAAAGCAATGTATAGCAGTACGGGTATGAAAATTCCAGAAATACAATAAAAGAATATACCATCTCCCCATTGATAACCTCTAAAGGTCTGATTAAAACTTACTGTCTGTGTGTCCATATTTAACTGGTATGACTGGGTAATGTTATACATTCCTTGGATCCATCCAATTGTCATTTGATAATTGTTGTACCATGTTCTTATCTGTTTCACCTTACATTTGATTGTTAGTTCTTCACCTTCTATGATGTAGTTTAGTAAGTCCTCACAGGCAATTCTCCAATCAATATATTCAATCTTAATCTTGTTGACGTTACCTAAAGGAATCAGATAGTATTGATCATCTTCATCTTGGCAGGTGTATATTCCAGAATTTTGTTGTCCATTGAAAGAGATGAACAGTTCACATTTAACTCTTGTCAACTTTGATGAGTATAGTTTGAAGTTATTGTTGCCAACATTATATGAACCATATAATAATGAAACATTATACTCTTTACTTGACGGTATGATCTTCACAGGTTGTATCCCATTTTCATTTGAATAATACTGTGAATCAAACTCAACGTTCTGTTCTTCTGCTGTAACAGCTCTGACAGACAGCAAACTGATCATCATCATTAGACAGAACATAATTTTTGTTTAAGTTTAATGAATTGGATTCAACTTCTTGGTTTAATAACTTTGTCTGAGTAAAACAGATTGCTATTTCAAATTTATGTATTTCTGCTATGGTGAAACCAAACTAAATGTCTAGTTTTCCAAAGGAAATAAAAACCTAGAATTTACTTTTTTTTTTGCTGCCGTCATTTGTGTAGTTGATATATTTATATTAAAAATATAATTTTACTTTCTATTCTTTAAGTAAACTTAACATGATTTTATCAATAACATTCAACTTTCAGTATGACATATCTATAAGCAATTTTAATTGCACTATTTTTAATGTGGGAAAATATTTTCATGAAATTATAAGAAGCATAGTTTTTATTAACCAATCACAATTATATGGTTTTGAAAAATTGATGGATCTTAACAACTAATAATTTAGACTCAATATGATAGAACAAGTTATTATAGACCATTGAATTCATAACGATATAAGTCATTATGTTCTTTCTATTTAATATAAAGTTCCAGAAGTTATTTTTAAACACAAATGTTGCTAACTATTTTAACTGTATCAGTAAATTATTTAATATCTCTTTTTGCAAATGATTTTACACAAATTCTAACATTTTTTAATGTATTGTATTTACATTTCAAATATATATAAAAAGTACCTCTATATGTATTTTAACACATATATTTATTTTCAACACATATCGTATATAAATGATATACTATATGAGGTACACTACAGTTGTAATATTTTTCATTTGCGGTTTCTGTGTAACAATGTTCTTTAACTCAACGTAGTACATTGAAAGATATCAGAAAGATATAAAGTTATTTAGTTTATTACTTGATTAATTTCTGGTGACTTCTTCTCTGTTAGTTTCTTCATATGTATGTTCATTGTCATTCTCACTATTTCGTGTCGTATCATCAATTGTGTCATACACCTCACCATCACTCATTGCATGTGGAACATTAGCAGTGTATAAGCTATTATAATGAGCAGTTATTGTATTACTAGTTCCATCAGGTTGTGAAGTGTTGTTGCCACACTTTTTCTTTAATAGATAAATGAGAATAAACAGCACTATCAACAGAATGACTGTGGTTGATGTATATATTATTGTTATTATTATGCTTACGTTATTGAAATTAGCAGTTGCATCACTTAGCGTAGGCATACTGTCTTTCACTGTAAATTCTATCTCATCAGAGCTGCTTTGAGCAGTAGTTGTCACCAGACACTTTACAACGTAATCACCAGCTGTTAAGTTGGTGAAGCATCTTTCATTGCCTTGATAATTATTTAAGTTTTGTCCATTTAATATCCAAGTATAGTGTTTCTCACCAGATCCACACATAGCCTCACATTTAAAGCAGTGTCCATGCATTGTCTTTATTTTCACTCTTAATTGACTAGGGTAAACTTTTAAAAGTAATGTATAGCACCGATGGTTTTCAATTTTCAATTCGGTAACACAGTAAAAGAATATACCATCTCCCCGTTCATACCCTTTAAATGTCTGATTAAAAGGCAATGCCCTTGTGTTCCTATATAAAGTATACGACTTTTTAATGGTATTTTTCCCTTGGATCCATCCAATTGTCATTTGATAATTTTTGTTTGGTTTTGTTATCCGTTTCACTTTACATTTGATTGTTACCTGTTCACCTTCTATGATGTACTCTTCTAAGTTCTCACAGGCAATTCTCCAATTAGGATCTTTCATATCCTTTCTTGTGACAAGGGAAGGAATCAGAAAATACTGATTATCATCATCTTGGCAGGTGTAAATTCCAGTATCTTGTGCATTGAAGGAGATGAACAGTTCACATTTAACTTTTGCCAACTTTGATGAAAAGAATTGTTGGAAGTCATTGTTGCCAATACTATATGAACCATATAATGAAACATTATACTCTTTACTTGATTGTATGATGTTCACAGGTTGCATCCCATTTCCGTTGAAATAATACTGTGAATCAAACTCAACGTCCTGTTCTTCTCCCATAACATCTCTGACAAACAGCAAACTGATAAACACCAGTAGACACAGCATCATTTTTCTTTAGGTTTAATTAATTGTTTTAAACCTCTTGGTTGTTTGATAAAACTTGGTCTGAGTAAACAGATTCCTATTTCAACTGTATAATTGTTTTGCAATAAGGAAATAAAAACCTAAAATATCCTTTTTCCATTGCCATCATGTGTAGTTATTTATATTAAAAATAAAACTTTACTTTCTATTCCCAAAGTAAACTTAATATACTTTTATTTATGACTCGTTCTGTAACTTTCAACTTTTGAAATTAAAATACATATCCAAGCTTGAAAATATATGCCGTCATAATTGCACTCGATATTGTGACATTAATTATGTCGGGGAAAAGGTATTTCCATGAAATTAAAAGCAAACTATTAAATAATCATAATTGATCATAATGTATATATATTTGGTTCCATCTTCACGTTGAAGGTTGGAGGTCATGCTTCACCAGCCGTCTCTATCCAATGCTTGCCTGACACATTTTTTTAAAACTTTTGGTGTTAATCCATTCCTTCCTCTTTTACCTTCTACAGTATTATTAAATTCCAACCAATGAAATATCAATGTCACATTTTTGTTTTGTTTGAAGTGACAGACTTTTTACATGATGTATCATTATAAGCTGATAGATAGCTTTATGATAAAGCAGTAGGCAAATGCAATCACAGTGATAAAATTGTTGTGATGTAACAATTTTTAATGATTCCTAATGACACTATTCAAACACAAAAATTACAATTATTTTGTAATACAAATGTATCGACAAATTTATTTAATATCTTTCTAAAAATGATAATATACAAATTCTATGTACTATATTACATTAGTAAATACTCTATTTACATTTCAAAAATATTTAAACTTTTACAGATTAAAGCATATGACAAATTATTATATATAATTAAAATTCTTGGTGAATTCCATGTTGAAACAAACTTTTCAGTTTGTGCTCTTCTCAATTTGCAAATACCTCATTCAAATAGTTTTGTAGGGTTTATGAAAGTTAAAACATTGTTATACATGTTTATTTTACAAATCATTTTCTGAAAAATTGAATTTGAAATGGCTGTGACTTCAGCTTGTAAAATGTGTAGATCCCAGATGAAAGATATAAAGTCCTTGAAAAAAACAAGCTACCTGTAACTTCAGAATTTACTTGTAAATTATTTTGTTCGGAGAGTACTAATGGTACAAGTTGTGTAGTGACAGCTGATAATTAAGTTTGGAACTTGGTAAAGTCTTGTATCATGAATGCAAAGGTTTCACCCTTGCAAAACGAGAGAGTCCAAGACGTCGAGGTTGACTCGGAGAAATCAGTTTAACACCGCCTAAAGGATTCTCTCCACCTTTAAAGATAAAAACACATGGCATAAATTAATTTTACAATGCAAAATCAAAAGTGTAAACACCACAGTCCCGATTGAATACATTGTGTTGTGTTTGTATTGCCCTAACGCATAATTGTGTAATTTTTTTTTCTTATATTTTTATATTATTACTACTATTTGTTTCTTATTTACTTATATTTATGCATTGTATGTATTGTTTATTATTATTTGATACAATCATTATTAGTAGTTATTTTAAAGCTCTCTTGAACTTATATGGTCTTTTCCAGGCTTTGTTCTTTTTATTTGAATTCCCATTTTTATTCTACGGAAGTAATTAACTTTATTAAAACTAGAAAATAATTAAACCTATTCAAAGTAATATTTAATTAATCTTCATTTTTCATGTTTTTTGGGGGGACAAAAAAAAAAGTGGAAAAAACAGCTGAACCCATACCAGGAGACATGACTATAGGCTTCCTAACGATCTCTTTTGGTGTGCAGTATGTAGAGGTTTTTGAAACACCACTTCTATTAGCTGGTGGTGTGAATCCTCTGCCTATTGTCTTTGTTGGAATCATGGCAGCACTTTTATTTGGCAATGAAGCTGTCGGAACTCTGCTAACTGAAGTAATTTTACAAGGAGGTGATGCTTTAGTTTTTTTGGCAGCTTTCCCTATATATTAAAATCAAAAATATTATTAAATTTGATGAATCTGTCAACAAATACATATGTAAACTAAAACACAAATTTGTCTGATCTCTACAGTAATTTTTCTTAACATGAACCGATATCCATTTGTTTTACTATTGAGGAAACTTGTTTAATCGTTAGTCCTCGCAATTTTTTTACCAACGTCTTCAAAAGCTTAAAAACAGGAAAGAAAGTTGTTCAACCGGTAAAAACAAAACAAACCTGTCGTTGGCTTGGATTTCTTGGTAGTATTTTTTTCCTTATTTGCTACAATCTTCTTTTTAGGTTCCTTTGGCATCTTCGTTTTTGGTTTGGATACTTCATAATCACTTTCATCATCACCATCATCAGAGAAGTCACCATCGCTTCCGTTATCAACATCACCTAATAAAAATGTTTATTTTGTTTAATAATTAGGGATAATTTTACACTACAATTGCGGTCATTTTTATACCTCATGTGTATGCATGCATGTAGTGTAATAGCAAAGATGTGTACAGAAAACAAACGTACAAATGCTCTCTCTTACAATATAGATTCTGCAGTGTTAACACCAATTATTACCCTTAAAGCGTGGTTCCCCCCTAGACCGACGTATCGAAGCAAAGTTCTGTACTTCGTAATCACATGGAACCAATGACGCGAAAGTGCTGCAAACATCGCTACGGTAAATCAAATCAGTTTGATTTCATGCAACGATGCAAGGCAAGAACACTAGAAAACACAATAGTACAGTGCGTAGCCAAGTGCGCTGGATGAACTTGCTGGATTATACAGGGGCTATTTTGTGAACCAGTTCACCGGGGTAACCCCTACTCTTCTCGAATAATGAACTGGGTTATTTAAAGTGCACACAGGTTATAACTGTGTACACTGGACCTACGGTTTATAGCCCTTAACTGAAAAGACTTGTTCCACCACCAGAACTAGGAGCGAGTCGGCTTTGAACCCTTGCCGATGTTGCTGGTCCTTTAGGTACGTTAAACGGGGCCCCTGCCTTAACCCCTCGGCCATTTGACTCTCCATTTGAACCAGGTCGAGTCTACAGCAACTAACGTTGGCACGCAATAATCAGGTTTTATTTCATGCAGACGGGGACAAACACTTTGGAATCATATGTAAACAAAGATGATTTAAACTAACCAACATGGAAATCATCATCACTATCATCTTCTTGATTCTCTGCTAATGATTTCCTTGAAGCTGAAGCCCTTCTTGATGGTTTGCCGCCCTCTCTGACATCTTCTTCCAATATCTCAATACTGGGTTCATGGGTAGCAACACAGTTCTGATTAAGTTGAGGAGGCTGTATGGATGTTAGTAAAGAATGCGGAGCTGCAACAACTGGTGAGAGATTTGCTTTTGATGGTTGTAAATTACTTTCATCTTAGAAAAAAAGGAAAATAATTTTTAAAAGAACATGTATTTCTGCCATTATTCTAAGAATTGCAACAAGAAACTTAGCCAGTCTACATTTTGCTGTATCACACAACAGATTTTACCTGAAAAATATGTGATAATTAAATATTATCTAATATCTATTCAGAAGTTTGTATTGGTGATCATTTATTCAAATGTGTCTTATCCACATTAAGGTAAAATATGTCCAGTATCGTAGGTAAATTTTGTCTTACTACTCCACATGGACATCACATGATGCGCCTGTATTATGTTAAACCTATAGCTGGGATATTGTAGACATTCAATTCAATTCAATTTCTTTATTGCTGCAAATGCCATCAAGGGCCAATATCCGCTTAAACATACTACATCATACAAACATATACATATTGTTGTTATCATTACTATATATATTATAATAGGTCACATCTTAAGGGCAGTTTTTATGTCAAGTACATAAGATGAAAAGATTGAGAGAGAGAGAGTAGAGTGAAGAAAACGAGTAGTATGTCCTTTAAAGGGAAGATGAGAAGAGTGTCGATTATGGCGAAGGGCCATTGACATAGTACTAACAGGAGGAAGAAATGGACAAAGTGGGTGATACATTTTACAGGTAGATTCTGGGAATAGCAATTTCATGTTTTATTGTTTTTATTTTTCAAGTTATAATATGTTGTAGTACATCTTGTTACCATTATTATTGTGAACTACAGCTGCTATTTCATCATTTTCCTTCTGAGATTCTTGTTTTGATAATTCCAACACCTTTTGAATTTCTCTTTCAAATGACTGTTCCTCTAATTTTTCCAATGATATCCTTTTATTTAAAAAATACAGTAAGTACATTAGTTTTCCATGGTTACGGTAAAACATTTATTTTGCACTCAGGCAAAGTTTAATTTACATGTTCATACCTTTCTCTTTTCTCTGCAACGTCATTCCTCTTTTCTGTAGATTTCTTCTTTTCATTTTTCAATTTAGTAGTTTTAGTTTGTTTATGATTAGTTGCTTTTTTATCTACCCTTATTTTTTTAAGTGGTGGTGTTGGAACTTCAAAATCATCTATAGTAGATATAAAATAAAAAAAACAGAATTAATATAAAATAAATATAAATAAAGTTTTAATTGAATGTTAAAAAAGTAGGCTAATAATAAACGACCTGACCTAAATAATGTGTTTACTTATTATTAATTATTTACACAGCTGCCATCAGCTCTTGAAGTTTTTTTTGTTGAATACTAGTGTAGTATATTACATTGGACCCGTTTAAGCCACGGGATTATTAATAGATGTATAATCAAATAATTTAAAGAATTATAACAAAATAAATTGTTGTTAGTATTAACTATTACCATCACTTCCATCTTCTTGAACAAATGATGAATAGTCAATAGCTTTACGCGACCTGGAAGAAAAATGGGAAATACAAATAATAAGATAAAAAAAGTATACATCAAAAGGCAAACATCTAAGTTAAGCCTAGGCTGACACAACAGGTAGCCAGTTCACTGACACTCTCTGCTCTACTAGACAAAAGGGTGTTGTTGCTGGTTTGGTTAGGCCTAGCCTAAATAGGCCACTACTTAGCCTAGCTTTGAAGATGGATTTCAGTAAACACTGCCTGATAATAAATTATAATATAAAATTTACCTATGAGGTCTACCAAAGTCAGACATTACACAGATTATAATGAAATCAAGTAAAAAACATGAACAGGAATGTGATTGTGAACCCAAAAACAATAACAAAATCGAACTTCCCGCTCTAGACTCTATAAACCAGACTTCGCTCATCTCTCATAAATGGAGGTATATTCAGAGCGTCATTTCGGCGATCGAGTATTCTCTACTTCTATATGCCATATATGCCTTTATTTACTTCCGAAATAGAAATAGTACTACGGTAACTCTGGTTCAGTGGACCAAATTTAGCAACAGTCGAGCACATACAGTGATTATGATATAAAATAGAAATAAGTCACTAATTTTAATATCTTTTCGTATGTTAATACACTGTGCTCAAGTAGATCCTATTTGGAGCCAGTGGAGCACAGTGATATAAAATAGAAATAAGTCACGGAATGTTAATATCTTTTCGTATTTTAATACACTATGCTCAAGTGGACCCAATTTGGTACCAGGGAAGCACATTGATATAAAATAGAAATAAGTCACTGAATGTTAATATCTTTTCGTATTTTAATACACTGTGCTCAAGTGGACACAATTTGGCGTCAGTGGAGCACAGTGATATAAAGTAGAAATAAGTCACGGAATTTTAATATCTTTTCGTATGTTAATACACACTGTGCTCAAGTGGACACAATTTGGAGCCAGTGGAGCACAGTGATATAAAATAGAAATAAGTCACTGAATTTTAATATCTTTTCGTATTAAGCATATTTGAATACCTACTGGTATGGTACCATACATGTTCGACAATACAGTGTCACATATCTCTATTAAAAAAAAAAAACAATATAAAAAAAAAAAAAAATATCCATCGAGGTTCGAACCCCAGCCGATAGCACTCAAAACTGAGCCTTACCCATTACGCCACCAAGTACATGACTGAAAAGCTGATAATAGTCTATTTATACGTGTATTACGTAATTGATCATTACGTCATAAATATCCTATTAATCTTGCTAAAACCAAAATGATCAGTTAGCTCAGTCGTCTGAGCGTCGTGTTAACAACACGTATGTCGTGGGTTCGATTCCCACGCTGGTCGGTGGAATAGAGTTAAGGCTATGCGAGCCACTGTGTTTGGGGTTCACAGATCATACGTCCCCCTTTCCACCACACATCATGAGGCGACAACATCAATGCATCTGGTGATGTGGTGGAAACGACCCCAAAAGGCTGTGGCAGGGCCTTAGTGCTGAGGCAGGGAGAGCACATTTAACATCTTTTTTTTTAGCTCTCGCAAACTGCTTTGGTGGTTTTAATTTTATGTTTAGCGCCCTCAATTTATTTTAATGTAAAAAAAAAAGGGAATTAATTCTCTTCGTCACGTGTTTAGAAGAGAATTAATTTTATCTCATCGTAGTTTGGTATGCCGTGCGTTTGTTATGCAAATGAGTGTGCACATGTGCTGTGTGACAGACGGTATTGTTAGTCATTCGCGATCAACACACAACACTGTTCAATATTTATTTTGTTAATCTTTTACATTAGAATTGTAATTCTACCGTTACACATTATAGTGTACTTTTAAATATCCGTGTCATGCAAGATATTGTATTGTAGGCCTACTAATATGTTATGAATAAAAAAAATAAATATGTTTTAAGCAGATCTTCGAAATTAAAGCATAATTATGAAGTCGAGTTTTTTAAACCCAACCTAAAATTCGCATCTGGATAGTTGAAATTTAACATTATAATTATCAAAGGTGATATGATAATTCTAATTGTGTTTCTAAATTATAGAAATATTAAAATTAGTAAGTAGGCTTTTGTGTGCTAGCCCTGTTTGTATTTCATAATTTTGCACGGCCGCGTGCATTGCATGTCTCACACTTGGGAAACAATCACCATTGTATGGCTGGTCCTGAAGACTTTTATGATTTCGTTTCATAATTTCCGGGGACTAAGCTTTCATTCTTAGCTCTGTCCCAACCATGGTGAGCTTAACTGGAGACTTAATATTTAATTTCATATTTCAATAAATATTTTTTTCAAAAATTGTCTTTGCTCAGCCCCAATCATCAGTGGCGTATCCAGTGGGGGGGCCGGGGGGGCCCGGGCCCCCCCTGATTTCGTGTCCGTCGGCACACCATCGCGTCCGTCGGCAAACAAAGGTGCCGGGGAAAAAAATAAACTATTTTTCTGACAATAATTGAACTGTAAACATAATTCTTTTGAGTGTTTGTTTATTTACATATCATATCATTGATCCCTTAAGATCAACTATTTTTTATTTTCATTACATCTAACGAAACACGTAAAAAATGTGGTCAAAATATCGTACTACCTAGCACGTACGTACGGCCGTACGCGGTAGATTGTTTACTCAAAAGTCTTTGACCTTACCCTATTCAACCTTGTTTTTGCCGTTGAGCCTCTCATGACCTGGGATTTGTATGTCTTCCTACGCTAAGATTATATAGTTCTACATGCCATGTGCTTTTTTGTCTAAGATATATTTATTATAAGTGCCAAAAACCCGTTTTTTTTTCTCGATATGAGGCCTTTATTATTCAAAATTTTTAAAGAAAAAGCACACATACCATAAAAAATATCCATGTATTTCATTTTTGGAACAGAATATTCCGTGAGGCTCAACTACAAAACCACCATTTTGTGATATGATGTCATCGTAAGCCAATCAAAGCTGAGCTTTCTCGCGATTGGCATTGCTCACGGTTGAATGATTTTGGATTCTAGCTGATTTGATTGGTGGATGCAAATCACCCGCAGCGGAATGTTTTCTCTCGCGCGTGTACCATGAATCTCTCTGATCGTTACTACACAAAGTTAGAGCAATGAATTTGCCCGAATTCCGTTAAGTAAACAACTATTTTATAAGCATTTAATAACATGTTTTATTGATATTTCCAATGGTGATATATAAATTAATTACTAAAAAACGTAATTATATGTAATTATTTTAACCAAAAATGGCGTAGTTAATAGAATTGTCGACTGAGGCCGCAAGTGTTTTACTTCTTTTGTGGCTAAAAACGATCATTTTCGGCGATGTTTAAGACCCTATATTTCGAAAACTACAAGTCAGATTTTCCTAATTCTTTCTTTATTGTAATAATGAATACAACATACTAACAGATAATGTTGGTTTGGTTTTAATTTTGCATCGTTATCCCATATAAGACAAAATATGACTATGCAATCCTAGAACATTCATATTGATCAGGTGTATGTACAGATAATGACACCAATTTTGTCGGCAAATTGGCAATTCCCGGCCCCCCCAACTTCAAAATCCTGGATACGCCACTGCCAATCATGGTGGGGTAGTCCAGGCTCCTATATATCATGTTTCAAAATACTATAGGTGTCATTTCTGGTGACCTTGTAGCTATTTTAAACAGTTTGATAAGCCCCGCGTTGTTATGCAAATGAGTTTTTGAATTTTTACTCTTTTTTTTGGCTTTCGCTACATGTATTTGATCTCGTAAATTTTATGTTTAGCGGCCTCAATTTTAATGTAAAAAAGGGATTAATTATCTTCGTTACGCGTTACGTGTTGAGAAGAGAATGCATCTCTCATCATAGTTTGGTATGCCGTTCGTTGTTATACAAATGAGTTTGTGCAGGTGTAGTAGGAAAGATGGTATTGTTAGTCATTCGCGGTCAACGCGCCCCAATGTTAAATTTTGATTTTGTTAATCAATGTTGCAACATTGGTAGCGAAATGTCCGATTCTTCATAGTAGTTGGTGTGTATGGCCGCACCGTCCCAGAATAAACATGTTTTAAACAGATAGTCTCCGATGGTTTTTGTATGAGGTTAATGGAGAGTGAAATAAGATCAAATATAGAACATTTGCAAAGATGCCGATGTCCAGACCAATTTCGAAGCTTAGACTAATTCCGCCGCCGGGCTAGACCATAGGCATATACGAAGTTGAGTTTTTAAAGTAGAAAACCCCACCTAAAATGTTGAAATCGCATCCTGGATAGTTGAAATTTTAACATTAACATAATTATCATAGTTGACTATGTATAGTAATAGGGATAAGTAAAAGTGCATTTCTGGGCTCTATTTTCAATGCTCTGTCTCAACCATGGATGGGCTAGTACTGGAGACTTAATATTTAATTTTATATTTCAATGAATAGGTGCACTTTCCGGGGACAAGCTCATATATTGTCCTGGTGAGTCTTATATAGTTTGTATCATTCAAATCATGTAACGCCCTTTTTTCGGGCGGGAACCTACTGTATACAGCTCTTTTTTTCAAAATTGTCTTTTCTCGGCCCCAAGCATGGTGGGGTACTAAAGATTCTTATGCATGTTGTTTGAAAACATAATAGATGTCATTTTCGGGTACCTTGTAGCTCTATTTTAAACAGTTTGGTATGCGCGTGCGTTGTTATGCAAATGAGTCTGTGCAGGTGTATTATGGTAAAGATGGTATGTTAGTCATTCGCCAACACGCCACACTGTTAAATGTTGATGCTGTTAATTATTTACATTAGAAGATTTTCAAATCATGTAAACAAAATATTTTCCAGCCGGGAAATTAGCAGTTCCTCTCGTTTAGTTTGCAAAAGTAATCTCGAAAAGAACTCCATGAGGAAAAGAAGCCCACCCAAGAGTACTAAAAATGAAGGAGCACATGGGCTTCTTTTCGAGGTTTTATGGCAGTCTATTTAATGGAAAATAATGCCATGCAACTTTGTTTCTGATTTAAAAAATCCACTTGACATTTACAATCCTCAAATATCTCTCTTTCAAAATAAAAGAAAAACAATATTCATTATTTTCCATTTAAAAAAAAATCCACTGGTGCTAAATTGGGTCCACTTGAGCAGTTACCGTAGTACTATTTCTATTATTGAAGTTAATAAAGGCATAAATGGCGCTCCGTAGAGAAGTAGAGAATGCTCCAGTCGTCAGAATGACGCTCTGAATATACCTCATAAATGAGGATCAAGATCACGACAGGAAAATAGACTACTAGGTCAATTAAGGTCAGTAAACATCAACACACTGATTTTTTATGCAAGTTCCAAATAAAACGTTTTTTTAGTGTGATTTTGGTTATCTTTAAGATGGAAAATGAATTCCAGTTTCCATTCAAGTATAAAGGAACATATTCAAAACTATCAGTTCCTATTAGCTTCCCATTTGACGCAAGTATCGATGAATTTGTAGGCCGGTTAATGACCGCACACAACTTGCCCTGTTTCATTCAATCGGGTAGGTGTATATACCAGGGCCAGGCCAAATAGCTAGGCATATGCAAGAAAGGTTATGATCGTTTCATCCTAATATTAAGATGCATAGTGACTCGTTACTTATTCATTCATTCGAGAAAACTATGCAGCCATGTGAGTGACACAGTTTTTTTTAGGCTTGAAATTTAGGTTTATGATGTTGGATATCAGTTTTTGTTATTACAAATGTGTTTTACAAATTATTTCATTTCAGACCTACAGAACTCACTGACAAACTTTGTTGCCAAAGGGACAGCCAGTTATCATGATTCCTGTGCACAGGAGGCATTGAAAACACTGCAAATTGGTGACGATGATATTGGCAACCTTGCGGAAAAATGGGCGAAGTCGTTCACCCAGGTCTGATTTCGTTTTGGGTGCTGGCCACCATGGTTGGCACCCACAATTGAGCTATGTTTAGTATCATTCAATCAATCTTTAATTCAAAACATTTTAAAGATGTTCAAAAGTGTAGTAGGAAGATATTGAAATAATTTGTAAGGACAGGCTGAATTAGTTTAAATTATAAAAGTAATGGACCTTAAACTTAAAACAAATTCCCTACGCGAAAAAAGGACTATTTAACGATCGTTAAATAATGCATACTATTGCACTCCATGTGACCCACAATCGTCCAATCAAATGACAGGAATTTATTTAGGTGTTAATGCATTATTTCATAGGAACATGTTGCATATACTCAAGACTTAAAACCAAAACAAGATGATAACTTTGCCGAGATCTACCACCAGCTGATTCATTCTCCTGCACTAGAGAGTCTTCTAAACTTAGAGCATACCTATGCAATGGCAGTGCAAGATGTAATCTCAAACAGAGACCAGGCCATGGCTAAACTACAGGCTAGGTAACTAAAGGACTTACTATTCAAGATAGATTTATTCTTTCAAAGAAATCATACAGGAAATGAGTACAATTTTACAGATATAAAAACTTTAAAATTAATGTACATTATATAGTAATCAAACATTAAAAAACACATAACATCTAAGAAAAACATTAAAAGCATAAAAAAGACAACTAGGAAAGTTTTGTATAATTAGCATTCAACGCCTGATAATAAAAGATTTATCATGTATTATTAGCATTCATCTCCTTATATGGTAGGATTATAAGCAAACCTTTTGGTACTGTAAATGCTTAACAGGGTCCATATTGCCATTTGCTACGATCAATGTACAAGAAATGTATTATACAACACCTTCATTTGATTGTATTATTGCTGGTGTGTGAATTAGTACTACAGCTGTAGGTACTATACTTTTGTTTGTACACTGCAGGAGAAAGTTTACTGATCTTGTTTCAACTACACTACCTTTATTATCTTCAGTCTGAACACACACTTAGATTTATCTTTATAGACAAGTGAATGAGATGGAAAGAGCTGTACAGGGGCTGGATGTAACACATGATGACTTACAAGTCAATAGGCTTGCTGCTCTGCATTTTGAAAACACACAGGTACTTTATTATCTTTTGTTTTTCAAAATTCTCATCTGAGGGGTGCCGATAAAAACAATATAATATATTTCTCCAGGTGGAATCTTCAATTACAAGCCCTCTTTTTTTTCTTGTGTGACTTTTTTTAGTTTAAAGCTCTGTCTACAATATCAAACTTTATATCGAAAAATGTGATGTGCCTATATACAGACATGATGATGTCATATCACTGCCATGTTTGGGCATATAACTACCATATTTGGGCACATCACACTTTTTGTTGTCAAACTCGTTTGACAGTGTAGACAGTTGCTTAACTGACACATGCCACAATGTTCGACATTGCATTCATATACAAATTCATAAATAAACTTTTTGTTTAATTTTAAGCTTGCTGAGGCAAAATGGGCAAATGAATTAATTAATCTGCAAACCAATCAGAAACGAGAATTTAAGGAGTGGGTGTATCGCCTAAATGAAGATGTCAAGAACGGTCAAGAAGGTCAAGTGAGGTAAAGTTAGTTGACCTATAATAATACTAATTTTTTTAAGTACTTTTAACCAATTTTATACATATTTTGTAAATTGAAACGAAATTCAACATATACCAATGAATGAAAATAAATGAAATCTATAAAAATAAGTTCTGTTACCTAATTTGAAGATTGTTTTAACCTTCCCTCAATAAGAAAGAAAACCACACTTGTAGTAAATGATACTCCCTAAAATAAATAAACAGACAGTAATACCATAGTATCTTTTCTTGATTTATTCAGTCGCAAAATCCGAGCAATGTCCGACTCTGCTCCGCCACCAGTTGAAGAACAAATCCGAGTGGATGAAAGGAGAATGGAAGAGAGCTTTACAATTCATCTAGGTAAGTTCTTTTCTATTCAGTGGCAGATCTACAATTTTGAAATTGCGAGCCCAGGACCTAAAAATGTTAAGATAAAGTGCTGAACTTAACCTACTGTAGTGTTTTATCTTTTGCATTTTAAGGTTCAAGCCAGGCCTCCCATTACATCGCTTCTTCTGTATTCATGAAACCTCCTAGTAGTGGTTTTGTGTCTCGCTCTGCTCTGATCATTCCTTTGAAATATTTTCAGGTGCCCAGATGAAAACAATGCATAATTTAAGAATTGTCTGCATGGAGATCCAGGAACTGTGTAAACACAAGCCACTCCGAATAGAGTAAGTTTATTTTACCATACGTACCTATTTTTTAATAATAAAGCCTTCGATTTGTGATGACCTCTAGGACTACGACTTACACATATTATGTTCTTGATCGCCTAGACATTGAATCCACCAATCAAGTTAGGAAGCACGTCTTTAATGTTCCTGCATTTACACAATAAATTAACATGGCTTAACAAGTTCCTTTATAAGTGATTAAAGATTAATATATTTTAAAAAAATAACTATACTTTTTGATTACTAGTAATTTAGCACTTGGTATATTTAGTTTTATTTATATATTATATTTATGTATATACAGTTGTCTTTCTTTGTGTGGTGAAGAATGTGTATTATTATACATGCCTTAACATGCGGTAACACAATGTACTGTACATGTTTAAATTTCAGTGGACGAATCCAACCCCAACCGCAGCGTTTGCAGACAGCCATGTCTCTCTTCTCAAACTCATTGAGTGGTTTAGTATTACTAGTTGATGATAGAGTGAATACATATACTGGTGTTAAAAGAGGTAAATACACTAGTAGTAGAAACACTATAGTTCAATTGTATACTGTGTAGAATCATTTCCTTTTACGCGGGCATAAAAAAGGTTGTCATAAAATCGAAAACATCTTGATTGGCTAGCTGAAAGTTAATGTATTTGATTTTGTATTTCAGAATTTGCAACAATATGTCAACAATCAACAGACTTTCACTTCCCAGATTTAGAGACGCAGATTCGTGTTGCTCAGCAATACACAACAAAAGCCAACACAAAACGACAGCTACGTAAAGCCAACTCAGGTACTAACAGTGATTGTTTAAGCATTGTTTTTCATACTCACTTTTTTTTGTTTATCTTTATAAATTCTATTTATTTTAATTTAATTTTTATTGCATGTTTATGTCTTCTCATTTTGTATTTTTGTGAGGGTCCCTAATGATCAGCTTCGGCTGGATGGACCACCCTCGTAAAATATTGTTGAAATAAGTTAATTGCCAAAATAATGAAAAAACAAGCATACATTAATATCAACTATAATCTTATATTGTATCTAGTGATAGATAATAAAGTGAACATTCCATACACAAACTTACTTACTTAATGTCATCCCACGACGACTTAATTCTTAGTGGGTGCCATGATAATATGTCTCCACACATCTCTATCAAGCATGCTCTTCCTCAGTTCACTCGGGTCTAGTTTGGTATCTTTCAACAGAATGTCGAGCCAAGTCAGTTGAGGTCTTCCCATACACAAAATATATCTAAAACTTTTATATATGGTGAAAACTAAGAATGCTGAAATATATACAGTGCCTACAATATGAATGTTAATGTGGATACATAAATTAAAGATATCTAAAAAAACATAACTTCTAAACTATATTTTACTTCTTTATATTGTTTTTAGATTCACCCGATGGTAGTAGTGGTTCACCCTCGGATGAAATTTCAAGTAATCTAAAACAAGGTATGCATGACAAACTGAATGATTGAGAAATAGACTGTCTACACAACAAAGTAGCCAGAGGGGTTCCTTTTCTACAAACGGGACAACCAACATTTGTTGGGCTAGTTACACCTATTTAATATCAATTGCCCTGTTGGATTCTAGTTTGATATGGGCATTTAAGCAAAAAAGCTGAGTTTGTTCAAATCCTTAACCATTATCTATGGGCTTGCACTCCCACCTAAAAACTTCTCTATTATAATATTTCTGAATATTTCATAATATTTTTTTTTATCTATTTTGTTTTCTAGGGGATTTTTACATCACAAAACACTCAAATCTAGCACAAGTACATGTAGTCTTTCATCTAGTAACTAATGACAGTGTGAGGGCGCCAGACTTGAATTCAAGACATCCTGTAATAGTGGCTCTACGGAGTGTTGTCAAGTGTTGTGTGGACTTTGACGTTCACTGTATCAGCATTCCACTGCTGCTTGTATATGAGATGCATGAGGTAATAGGACATCAACATGTTCACATTACAATGGCTTGAGGCTTATTAGCAGCATAGAGATATTGTAGTGAACTATAATACCTAACTACACTATAATATGTTAGCATTTCATAATTATTATCTGTCTCCTTCTATTTCCTTTTCATTAGAAGAATAGAATTAATAAATATTCATGAAAACAAGTTGTAATTTAAAGATGTATTGTCCCCAAAAAACATGAAAAATGAAGATTAATAAAATCAAACTTTGAATAGGCCATTTTGTAGTTTTAACAAAGTTAATCACTTTTGTAGAAAAAAAACTCTGAAAAAATAATGTTTTCACTTACAAAATAAATTACAGTTTTATCAGGTAAATAATCTGATCCAATTTTAGGTCAAAGTGAATAACTATTATGTGTCATTAAAATGGCATATTCAACAAAAAAATGTTTACAAAATATTTTTTCAGGGGGACAATACATCTTTAAGGTATACACAATTGAATTACTCTTTATAGTCTAGCATTTGTTGTCACTTATCTCACAATGTAATAGGCGATATGCACGCATTGAACCATTTATGATGAAGAATTCATTACAATTTAAGAGGTCATCTTTAGGTTGGGTTCATTATAATCAAATTATGTATTTAGTTTTTCTTTGATTTTTTTATTACAGGATTATAAGGTCATACTGGGTGACACCATTTAAACAGCGTCCTCTCCAAAACTAGAATCTTACTATAGAAATCTCTTGTATAGGAATACAATAAGTGCAGAAGTGTCTTTGTGCCAAAATGTCTTAGATGTACTATTAATTTCTCTCCTCTACAGTATAGAACATAACATATTGAGGGTGCACTACTACTTTGCCTAAAAATAACATTCACTCTATTCTATACCAGCAATGCTTTTTAAAATGTAACATTTTACACGTTTTTTAAAGTTCTTTGACTGTATTCATCAAATGCTTATTTCTTAATACATTTTTATATTTAGGAAATGACTATTAGTTGGTGTCTAAAGCGAGCAGAGTTGGTACTTAAATGCATCAAAGGTTTTATGATGGAAATGGCATCGTGGAGTGGCAATCAGAGTAGAACTATTCAGTTTATTGTTCCAAAAGTATGTACAAGCTTTTTAAAATGTTTACTTTTTATTCTATTAAAGAATAGACTTCAGTTACCTTAATCAACATTTGCAATAATTTTCATTTAATCACAGTAGAACTCTACTAAGGGGATGCCTTCAAGAGCCAACAAAATGTCTCCTTAGTAGGGTGTCCCCTGAATAGTGGTTGACCATAGTGTTAAAACATATACTGTATTTCCCTATGTTTATTTCACATAAAATTGAATTGAATAAACAACAACTGAGTGAATAAATAAGACAAAGCATACAAAGAAATAAATTAAATTTTTGTCATAATAAATATTTAATTGAAATTTATGTTTTTATTTTGCACAGGGTATTGCTGCCGATTTGTTTGAACAGCTGAGCTCTATGCTACCACAGATATTCCGTATGTCAAGAACCGTAGATTTGACAAGACAGTAACTACTCTTAACACAATAATGGCCTAGGCTTTGTTTGGTTTTTATTTTAAAGAAGTTTGAGTCTTGATTATATAGATAGAGTATATTATAAAAATGATGTACAAATAATAGCATTAATATATATACACTATGAAGACCATTCAACATAAATTCAGTTATATTATTTATGATAACAATTATTATTATTATGTAGAGGGAAATCCCCCTCTAAATATGTTGCTGTCATAGAACATATAATGAGCTGGAATGATTGAAGAAATTCTAACATTTACTGCATTCATTTTTTTTAAAAAATAAAATAATAATATTTGGTTTACAAATGATGTGAGAACCCACATTTATTAGTAACTATTCTTAAAAACTGTATATGTATATTTCCATATAAGAATTCATTATAAATAAAAATATTATATAATTAATATTTGGATTTTTGAGTTTTATTTAATCATTTTATCAAGGTTATTTACTGTATCCTGTAAATTTAAATGAATTCAGGACTTAGGAAAGTATTTTCTTATATGCTCATTACATTCACTAGGCCTACATATAAATTACATATAAGCCTACATTTTTCACAAACAATTTTGCAAGACACCTAACAATCCAATAACAATAATATACATATAAAGCCTATAAAAGAAATAGCTTATCCATGTCGTTGCATGTAAAAGATTCCATTTTATTTATGATAACCGGAAAGCATTTTCGATATTGCAATTATTTGTTGAGTAGCAACGTTTTGACCTTCTAATGTTCAAATTCAAACCATTACCAACACATATAAATGAAGCACAGTATAATATTCTTATATGGTACAAACATTTATGAAAATCTCCAGTAGTAATGGTTACACTTTAAAACTTTTGAAATAATTAACATATCGGAGCATATTTGCTGTGAAATTATATTTATCAAATCAATAATTAAACTTGTCTATAGGGCCTATTAGCATTAATTATTAAAACCAATTTTTTTTTCTCCAATTCATTGACTCTAAAACTATAATATTTATGTCTAAGTTGATTGATATAATTTTTACTGAAATTAATCTCAATGTCATAATTATTTTTAATTTGTCGGAAAATTAAAATTAAAAAAAATAATAGGAAATTCTTTAATACAAACTTATTCTTTAATAAAATAATCCTACTCCCTCCGCTGTGTCCACGTGAATCAACTGTTCTGTTTTTATGACTACTTAATTACATTTATTGCAAATATTAAACTATAAGTAAATTATGTATTGAACAAATTATAGAAAAGTAACAACTAATTTGCTATTTGGTATTCTAAAATAAGTTTCAAAAGATACATAATTTATTGTCAGCGGGAGGAAATCCAATTAATGCAACCAGTACAAAAGCAGGATTTGATGAACTTAACTATTGAGAAAGAGCGAAGATTGAGTGCCTCCTTCCTCCTTGAACTTTTTATGTTTTTGAGGCCTAGAATTTGCTAAAATGATATAATTTTGAAGTCAAGTTATAAAATAAGATCACAGGTGAGATTATGTTTATTGATAAATTGAATTAGGAATATTCCTTTAGTACATTTATGTTATTATTTCTAGGCCGTCTCGGCAGGCACATTTTCTCTCTTGCAAGGCGATCGTTCTCCGCATTCCGTGACTGTATAGAACGTTGTTGTGTGTGCCTTCTTGGGCCTAGCCCATGTCTTGCAATATAAAGTCTATGACACTGGCACATTCGTTGAAAAATACATACACCTAGCCTAGGGTAGGCTAGATCAGTTGACTGTATTAATTAAAAAGAAATTTAGTGCTTATCATATTAATATTATAATATAAAATGCATATCAAAAAAGCTGTATCGCCTCAGAACCGAATATCCTGGCCCGAATCGTTCCAGGGCCAAATCATCTCGGGCCAAAACTACATAGGACCTAGCAGTGTCCAGTATATATAACTTTTTTAATGTAATTTTTATTCTATTATTAAAATGCACCAAATTGATTCAATAAATTGTATTTGTTTTTAAAAATCTATAACTCATCACTTTTCTTTTTGACGTCATCCCGGCAATTCACCAATCCTTTATTAATTACCAACTTACATTTAAATGTCAGTCAGGGTCTTTCACACATGTTCCGGCACAATTTCGGTCCAGCAATGCAAATGTTTATTTGCGTTTTCACGACGCTTCACGCCAATTGATATGCGTGAAAATGAAACATGGACGTTTGATTTGATTTTCCAGCGTTGGAGCAGAACCGTGCCGGAACAGGTGTGATAAGAACCTTTAATGAGGTAAACAGTTAAGTTCATGACTTTTAAAACCCTATACATTGGTTTTAAAAATAAACTCTATATATAAATGCAGAAGAAAGGCACTGGAGTAGTCTTGTTGCGGTCAGTGTTTAGTCTCTCAAAGTAGTATGCCCATTATCCCTATTTGTAGTGAAGTTGTGATTTTAATTACTACAGCTTTGACTATTTTAGGTTTCTTATTAATAATAATATTACCTAAAGGACGGTGCAGTTTTTTGGGCTATCCTGGGAAATCTTTTATAAATGTATTATTTGTAATGTCCGTAATTTATGTTATCACTTTGTATGTATTTTTTATGATGCTTTTCCAAATAAATTCAAATCAAATCAAATCATATATAAAAACTATTACACTGTAGAATTAAATTTTCACATTAATCACATTAGTTTCAGTATGTAACTTGAATGTAAGCAATTTGTTGAATCACCCTTTAAGCCACCAACCAATGGCCTCAACTAACATTGTTGTATTTACTATTTATAATTGGTTTTTATTAAAGATTTCCTGAGATCCTGTCTTCACAACACAAGTATGGTTGTTGAAACACCCTCAAATGTGGTGTTTGTGATCGACGGCACTGCTAACCTTGCTGCCAATTTTGACAAATTAAAGACATCCTATATCATACCAACACTAGAGTAAGTTCAAAGTTGAATTTATTCACATTTAATTATATCATTTTAACACATGTACAGTAGAATCCCTCATTAGCGACACCCCTATTCAGGGGAAAATTTCTTGCGAAATAAATGAGAAACAATATATTTTAACAACTAAAGAACACTAATTACTATTATAAGGACACTTTGTTGGGTCTCGAAGGTGTCTATTTAATAAAGGTTCTACTGTAATTAAATGCAGAGAAATTGATCAAAAAAAATTGCTGGATAAATTCTCCATTCCTCATTCTACCTACTTTACTTTGTTGTTGGGCTTAGTAAAGCAAATGCTTATATGACCCTCTGGATGTTCCTTTCCACATTCTCATGAGACTTCACATACTAAAATGTGAAGTATAGGGGGCTCACTGTAGTGTATAGCCATATTGTACTGTTTCTAAAGTGATGTATGTTCATTTTTATTGTTCTTTTTTTTTCAATCCATAAATTTAACAATAAATATTACAGCATATGGCCATTAGAAACAATGGTATGAACGTAATACCAATGGAATATAATAAATTTATATCAACAACCATTATTTCCAATTGGCCTACAGATAATTCATCACTTGTTATTAAAATATGTTAATTACGAAAATATGGCTTTGTTTTTATCTCTTTTTGCTAAAAAATTGCCTTTATAATCTAAAATATTTACAGTATTATTTTATAACAAAACATAATAATACTGTGAACAGATATAGACCAATGTTTTTTTGTACGTTCTTGTCAAACTCCATGTCGTGCTGACATACTGAATGATACTGTGAAACTAGATATCAAAACACTACCAACCATTTACCTTTTTTTCTGGTGACCTGATATAGTAAATTGGGGATGGGCTTGTACCTGAGAATCTAAAAATTTAACTTAATATTATTCATGTGTAAATTTATTAGCTTATTATATTGGCCTTTTATTTGGTTGTTTTTAGGCATTTCAATGGTGGACCACTTGTAGAGAATGATTTCTGCGGAGATGTAAGTAATTTAAATATTTGAAAAAATATTTTAGATAATTTCGTTATCAAATAAAATCTTGGTTTGTATTTTCCTCGAAAGAAATATAGCATAAAAAACAATAACAAACAAATATAAAACATTTTTTTGATGATGATTAACTAATTTGTATTTACACAATGCAGTAAATAACCATATAAAAAATCTTCCTTGTGGACACCTTTTTTAAGGGGACAATTTCCTGTGAAATATATAAGAAGCAATATATACTTAAACACTATGGGCATCCCCTATAGACTCCACTAAAAGGAACACTTTGTTTGGTCCTCCTGCATAGAGATGTTAAACTTTTCACTATAATATCTCTATGGGCCCTGTAAGTGTTCTATTGTAAAGTCTTATGATTTAAAGTGTCAAGAATAATAGACTAGTACCCAATAAGATATAAATTTCATATTTTTCTTGCCATCATGTGATTTGCTTGTTATTGGGTTGTTGTAGTTTCACATTTAATTTCCTACTCAATATTAAGATTATTTAAAGCAAGTGAAAATATTAAAAACAGCTGCATTTCCTTTATTTATTCACAGTTCATTGACGATTGTACACTATTATAGTACAATACATCATTGTTTCTCTGTGGTATTTATGGTCCATCCAACACGGATCTGTTTTCCTGTTGGGAGTCAACTTTCAACACATTTTTAGTGTATTTTATGTAATTATGTGAAATAATATATGAAAAAAAATCTAATATTCTACATTAAAAATAAATTGTATTTAAATTGTTATTTCATACTTAACATCTATGTGTGCAATTTCCAGAGTTGTATTTAAAGAAAAAAAGTCTGACCATTATACTTTCATGGTCTGACAATATAATTTCCTCATCTTGGGGAACAGGCCCAAGCCAGGTGGGGTTCGAGTGTCCAAACAAACCCCCACTTTTTCCTAAAGTTCCCTTTTCAAACTAAAGACCGTAGGCGTAAGTGATGGTAACATGAGCTCATGATGATTTTATTTAATTTTTTTATTTATTCAACTTCTCACTAACTCTATTTTTAGTGAAGGATCTGGACCAGCAGGTGGTAAACACCTATAAAACGATCCAGTCCCAATTACACAGCGGCTATGTGTGACAGTGACTGTGTTTGTGTGGACTAGTACACCTTTTATGGAAAATCAAACCCTCTCCCTTTTTTTTTATTTCTGGCAACAGGCTTGGTGAGGTTCATTACTTCATAAATTAGTATTGGCACCACAAGTATGGAAGATTAATTGTAGATAAGTCTTGTTGTCATTAACATTTATAAACTGTAGCACCCATTTCTATGAAAAGCTCATAATCAGTGGTGCTTCACATACTTTTATAACATTGGTTAAAATAAAAAGTACTTTGAATGTTTTTTTAAACTGACAATAGTCATTCAAATGTTTAATGTAAATGGTAAATTTTTCCCTATTCTTGGTACAGCAATGGAACACCAGCGGTCAATCTTTTGTTTGTGGGATTGTTAACATCGCTAGTACTAGAACGTGTACTGCGCGGTATAAAAAGAAAGTTTTAAAGTAACTTTTAAGTGAACGCCAAATGAAGCATGAAGTTTAATAAATGTGTGGTTGTTCTTAAATGTGTCTGACATTGACTTCATGTTTAATTTGTCAGATATTTGCCATTATGATTTCTTAGAATTGAAGTTATCATGATTTCTGGGTTATCTACTGCTGTACTACAGTACTACTACTAGGCCTATAAATTAACTCTCCATGTAGCAAATGTTAATATAGAGAAAATGGAGGATGCGAAACCTTTGTAGGGTTGAAACAACAACATACTCCTACTCTAACAACAATATATTTTTCTAGTATAAACTCATTGTACTCTTATTAATTGTAAAGTCATTTAAATGTTATAAGATACAGTAGTAATATTATTAACTTGGCGATAGCTATGGTTTTTTTTGTAATACAGTATCACGAACTTGTGTAAAAACAATCAATGTTGATTGAACGAGTTGTGCTGTACATCAGTCTCGTGTCTAAATAAAGTTTATATATATATGGTATTAGATTTACTTGCATGCTACTTGGAGGAAGTGTTGGTTATTTGCCAAGTGAAAATTGTCCGGATTTGTATGGAGAATTTTGAGATTAGTTCAAGGATTTTAAAATAGGACAAATAGTATACAGTATCAGATGTAATGATATCGGACAGGTGTTGGCAAAAAATAATTGTTTACTAGTTATTAACTAAGGGCCTGTTTAGACCTACGGAATTATACTTTAGTATCATATGTGGCGTACAACTCCATAGGTCTGAACCAGGAAAAGATTAGTGAAAGCCGCCTCTTACAGTACTCTTTCGTTCGTTACGACTGCTCAATATGTACAAGATTGTGAATGACGCTACGAAAGTCATGCATCAACGATTTTGACCTCAAACCAATCAAATGTACTATTGCATACTAGATGTTCGCCCAAAATTGTGACACTTCAATTTCTAATGGAACACTTTGCTGTTACGATGCAAATTATGATACAACATTGCTTGCGATACGAAAGCATAACTCCATGCATCAGAACATACACTTAGTTTCCTTAATTAAATCTATTTACTAAATTACCTGTACTGTACGCAAATAGTGACTGTATCTTGGTGGTTAACGTGCTTGCCTTCCAATCCCAAGGTCCAGGGTTCAATCCTGACCTAGTGCCAGGATTGTAACTTAACTCCCTAAGCCTCAAATGAGACTTAGTTTATAAGCAAGATAAATTATAAATTTAGTTTTTCCATCCTTGGCAAGTTATTTGCTAATTGGAAGCTTATGAATTTATTAAAAAAAAAAAAAAACAGTTTGAAAATACCTGTTGGTATGTGCCTGTGAGTTTTCCTTCATGCTCATTGTTTTATTAGAGAGAATGTTTATTAATATTGTTTATTTGGATGGCAAACTACAAAATGGAAACAGAACTTTTCACATGTGGACCTACACACATGTTTGCTAAAAAATGTACAGAGTGACAAACACAGATGTGCAATGTCTAACGACGATTAGCGTTTAAGATGATGGTGATTCTGTTTTTTTTTTATAGTATGGAGGTAATATCTATTGCTTAGTGATATATCATAGCATTGATCATCTTCCCGAACCAACAGTGTCATTTTACACACCCACTAGCAATGCCTGGCAATTTCTGAAATGGATTGAAGATATACCGTAAGTATTCAAATTTTAAAGCTCTGTCTACACAATCAAACTAATTTGACAAAAAAAGTGATATGTACCCAAATATGGTAGTGATATGCCCAAATATGGTAGTGATATGATCAAATATGGTAGTGATATGCTCAAATATGGTAGTGATATGACATCATCATGTCAATATATATCACATAAAGTTTGATAGTGCAGACAGAGCTTAACAAATATCTTTTCCAAAACATTTATTAACTAACTCTGTCCATGAACAAATAATACTGAGTGGTGTGAATATGAAATGGGATTGAAAGCAAATTCCTGAAAAGATGATTATAAAAACGCTATGTGTTGGGTGAACATAAATAAATTGAATGAAAATAAATAAAGAAAAAATTTGAATGTTATATTCTAAAAAGAACTAATTAACTAGAGAGGACTTTGAGAGAGCGTCCTCTGCACACTTACAATGCTCCAGCTGATAGACATCTGCAAGGTCAGTCAAAGAAATGAAAACTGAAGTATGAAAAAAAAAAGAAAAGTTGATGCAATTACTGATAAGAAAATACGTATGTAAAGAAATGAAAAAACAGTTGATAATGTGTTAATTAACGAAATAAGATAATAATTAGAAAGTATGTTAATTAACTATTAAAAAATAAAAGCTAAAATATGTATGTAAACATATTTTAAAACACAATGTAAAAAGTTAAAATATGTATTGATGTACTACAGTAGGCCTACAGTACAATGTTATTTAAGAGAAATGTACTGTACTCTATGGAAATAAAAGTGTGATGACCCCATTTAATTGTAAGACAAATAAAAAAGAAAGTAAAACGCATACTGTAGAACGGCCCGCTTCATTGTTCTTTATCGCCGTAATGAATTATCCATTTGTTGTTGCATACGAATCTGAACATTCAGAATTGTGCCCAAAATATTTAGTGGGTCATTAGTGGGTCATGCATTGGTAAGATTTGTTAGATATTTTCTACCGACAGACAGATAGACAAACCGTGAGCACTTTGGCAAAGGTAATCAAAACAATTACAGCCAAATTATAATGCAATAATACAATTAACAATTCAAATATTTTGAACTATTAAAAAATGAAAATGTATTTATTTAAATTTTTAATGATATGAGCTGAAAATGTTCCATTCCATTTATGTTCAATCAATTAATTTATTTATTATTTTAATATATAATAATATGTACAACATTTTCTAATAAAACAGGTGTTTGATTTTGTTTGCAAATTTGCAGGCACTGTGGTTTTAATTTATGATGATGTACGTTTATTCCAGCCTATTGAACATTGAACTTCCTGTGTGTGTTATCTCTATATATGTAATTTTATTTTTCTCATTATTTAGTCTTACTTAGCCTATGGCCGTTGACAAGCTATCTACTACAGTATAATAACTCGACTTGAAAGCTTTTCTTACTGTGTAGACAGAATACTATTATTATTGTTTAATAATTATAATATTTGAGTAAATGTGAATATAAAATTCGGTTTTAGATTTGTTGGAGGTGGAGGAGAAGCGTCAAGTCTAGCAGCAGAGGGGTTAGGTGCAGCTCTTGGAATTCTTGACGACCTGAAAATTAAACGTGACCACGGGTAAGTATCATACTAAATTATGAAACATTTTGCTGTGGGACAAATATCTAGATCAATAATGTTGTTTTCTTAGGTTCATACTTTACTTGTTATAAGCCCATGTGAATTTAGATGTGGGCTTACTCTAGAGTGGGTTTATACCTGTGTCAGTATGATAAGACTAATGTTATTACATAATAAGATAAGATTACAATTTTTGTTTACTTCAATTTAAAAATGTCGTCTTAATTAAGGTTGTTCCCTAAACAGGTGTTGGTTAGTGTTAAAACATATTTCCCCTTATTGTTTGACAGGAAAGGGTCCCCTCCTTAATAATTGTAATATTTAATATGTTTGTTTGTATGAAGGTCAGATTGTTTGTTTACCTTATTTCATTTAACCCTGACGCAATAAATATCTTTACACTGTGTGTGTATTTAACCTAATTCAATGAATCAGGTGGGGAATTTACCCAAAAAGAAAAACTATATTCTGATAAACAGTATGTATCGCATTTATTAATGCGTGTGGTAAATTATTGACTATAGTCACAGTGTGTATTCAATATGCAGTAGGTTTTAAATAACAAAAGACCTTTAAAGCCACTTTCTATTAGATAGCATTAGAATGACATTAGACTAGCGAGACTCTTTCACCAGGTTTCTCTTCATATTACAAGGGAAGGCAAATTAAGTGAGTAATAAACTCTTTTTAGATGACCTATGTGTACATAATTGACACATTACGATTACTTACGATTTTACATTAAATGTCGTAACATAGATTATTTAACTATTTGGTTATTGTAAATTTAGTTTAAGACACTAGGTAATGTATTAGTATTGTACAACTTTCTTACATAATAATCCTTATTCATTAAAATAATTTATTCAAATGTGCAACTATTTGATAATAGGGTGTATCTCTTCAAAGAAATTTAACAAATTGAAAAGTACAAAGTCATGGTAACAGAAAATTACCAAACATTTGACAGATATACACATTTTAGGTATGATAATCATTCACATTTTAGAATCATTAAAAAATATTCTTACTGTAAGTACCGTGCTTAAAAATGTATGAAAAACCAATATGTACTGATTATGTTTAAAACTGGCTCCAAATAATGAAATGGAAACCATGATTCAACATTTCGATCTTTGTTGTTATTTCTCTTGTTATTTGTTTTATACTATAAAAATATATGAATTTCCATAGATAACTGTGATAGATTTTAACTAAAGACATCTGTACACATTATAATCTACAATACAAGGGTTATAAAAACAGTTGTATGAATGGCAGGTTAGCATAGAAATCAAAACATGGGGGTGTAGACTATTTCAAAATCCTGGAAAATTTGAAGTGACTCATAAAGCTAAGAAAAACAAACATTTCCATTTGTTTGTTTGTGATAATCTACTTAACTATTAAATCACCACCATTTATACAAACGTTTTAAAGTACTGTATGTTCAGACCTACAAAGATATAATTTTGTATGGTAAAGGGAGGTTACATATGTAATTAGCATCATAACAAAGTTCTTTATTAAAAATTGTCACCGATTGGGCGAACATCTGATACGCAGGAATCAATTCGATTGGTTAGTGATTTTTAAAAAGTAATGTGACTTTTGTGTCGTCACTAATCTTGTATCTTGAACTCGCATATCAAATGAAAGGTCAGTGTTGTAAGAGAGGTGGCTTCCACTAATCTTTGCTAGTTTGGAGTTGTGTACTACAGTACACCACGGAACCATAACTCTGTATGTCTGAACTGGCTGTTAATTTTTGTTGTAATTAAGGTAATATACTGTATTTTATAAATGTAAATTTGAGGCATTTGATACAGTAGGGTAGGTTAGATGAAACCTATCTGAATAAAGTCTAAAATTTAGTGTACATTACTCACTAGTATTATTAGTATGAACTGAGTAATCAATACTGTAGTTCATCCTGTATTATAATTATCTTTTATTTAATATTACAAATGTATTATTTAAGTACAATAGCATTCTGTGTGTAAAACCTTCTATTGTTCATGTTCCATTGTTAAAAAAATTGTCCATACAACTTCTGTATTTAATTGAGGAGGTTCAATGTTTAAAAATGTGATATCCCATAATAATAACAAATGTCAATTGTCAAGTTGTATTCATTATCAAACATGTTGTCATGGACATCAACATAATCATGTGTAATATAAATGTTCAGCCATTGATCGAGTCGATACAAGTCATTACAAGATTGCATTACTCTCTGGCTTTTTCCTCAGAGAGATTCATAAATGCTTAAAATCCTGATCGACAGGTTATGTTATGGAGCACTCAGCGTGTGCTGATGCTTTGCCATTGTATTGACCTGAGTTGACCCATGTCACGGTTCACTGCTTCATTGCCATTTCAACTGCATAGATAAACACCACTGCTATATTTGGCAACTCATGCCTTATTACACAGACAGTGGTTTTATAAGCAAAACGACATAGGAAATTACAGAATAGCCTGTTCTGTGTATACTTAAACTATACAGTAGACATTCTGGAATATACTTGTACATGGTATAGCGGTGAATATTGGATTTTTAGCTTCCAGTGACCATTCCACTGATTGTTGACAATTCATTTCTTTTCATCAAGGTTTGTATTGTTTCTTGTGTTGACCGTGGTCTGTACATTTTCATTCAACAATGTGGAACAGAGACTAGTCACTTCCTGAACTAAATTGTATTGACAATTTATTTCACATTTCACAGACTTCATTTTCCTTTTGATATTTGTGTTAACAGCTTGGATCTATGATGAAATGTCATTAAATCAATTGGAATATATTAAAATTAGACTTAGAATTTATCGATATAGAAACGTTTTTCAGGTGTAGCACAGTTTAGTAGGAGTAGCTCCATTTGTTTTGTCTATGCTGTGTGAAAACTATGTACAGAATGTAATATCATATTTTTTTTTTTATTCACCTCCCAAAATGTGAACGATGTCATGTACTGTAGGTATTGTATATAGACACACTTCATATAGGACCATTTCAGTAATGTTCAACTAACTGTACTTTCTGATATAAAAATCCTCCTTCGTCCTTAAAAACAAAATTTGGTATGGTTAGGTTGTGGTAAAAGACAAATGTATTGGGCCAGCCTTTATAGTTATACCCGCAGGTGTGGACAATTTTGCATAAAAAAAACTGTATGTTATTATAGTACTCAGAGTGAGTGAGTTAGTTAATAATATATAATTAACCAAGTCTGGATTACCCTGTGTCTGGTACTACCACCAGCATTCTTTCCTGGTACTACGGTAAAACATTACTAACCCACTGTGGTTTGACTATCAAGGTTGCACTAGGTATAAACTTCAATCTGGTGTATACAATTACCTGTGTCATTACTAACCCACTGTGGTTTGACTATCAAGGTTGCACTAGGTATAAACTTCACTCTGGTGTATACAATTACCTGTGTCATTACTAACCCACTGTGGTTTGACTATCAAGGTTGCACTAGGTATAAACTTCACTCTGGTGTATACAATTACCTGTGTCATTACTAACCCACTGTGGTTTGACTATCAAGGTTGCACTAGGTATAAACTTCAATCTGGTGTATACAATTACCTGTGTCATTACTAACCCACTGTGGTTTGACTATCAAGGTTGCACTAGGTATAAACTTCACTCTGGTGTATACAATTACCTGTGTCATTACTAACCCACTGTGGTTTGACTATCAAGGTTGCACTAGGTATAAACTTCAATCTGGTGTATACAATTACCTGTGTCATTACTAACCCACTGTGGTTTGACTATCAAGGTTGCACTAGGTATAAACTTCAATCTGGTGTATACAATTACCTGTGTCATTACTAACCCACTGTGGTTTGACTATCAAGGTTGCACTAGGTATAAACTTCAATCTGGTGTATACAATTACCTGTGTCATTACTAACCCACTGTGGTTTGACTATCAAGGTTGCACTAGGTATAAACTTCACTCTGGTGTATACAATTACCTGTGTCATTACTAACCCATTGTGGTTTGACTATCAAGGTTGCACTAGGTATAAACTTCACTCTGGTGTATACAATTACCTGTGTCATTACTAACCCATTGTGGTTTGACTATCAAGGTTGCACTAGGTATAAACTTCACTCTGGTGTATACAATTACCTGTGTCATTACTAACCCACTGTGGTTTGACTATCAAGGTTGCACTAGGTATAAACTTCAATCTGGTGTATACAATTACCTGTGTCATTACTAACCCACTGTGGTTTGACTATCAAGGTTGCACTAGGTATAAACTTCACTCTGGTGTATACAATTACCTGTGTCATTACCAACCCACTCTGTTTTAAACCCTGTCATGGTACAACTACACGTATAAACTAACCCACTTTGGTCTATACTTTTATTGTATGTATGTCATGGTAATGTTACATAAATATTTCTCCTGGTTTTTGTAAACTATAAATAGCTTTTGATATTTAAATTGTGCTTGGCAGTTATATAATTGAATTTTGCAAACAATAATAGGAAGCACATCATAGTAGTAACTCAATCAATAAATGAGGTGAGAGAAATAGCCTTTCTCTTAACACCAACCAGATGTATTGAATCGGTTTTTATGATGGTACATAGCATATCAAGGGAGGGGGTGTTTACACCTTTTGCCCTCTCATTTTTCTTTTATCTTGAGTAGTATAGATTCTATTAGCAATTACCTCACTGTACTGTGACCTTTCATAAACAGTAGGTTTTATCAAGCAAGCACTGTTGTAAGAAGTAAAAGTGATACAATTATTTATATAGGTTTTTGTATTACGTATGGATACAGAAATTTCAATTCAATTATGGTGATTACATAGACTCTTTCCTTCACGGTATTAAAATAAAAGGTACTGTACAGCATTTTAATAATTATGTAATTTATGGCCTAGTTATTATGCTCGTTTAAGTGGAAAATATCTATAAATCTTTATCTATAAATTAGCATACAGTACTAGTAGTACTACTAGAAAGAAGATTGTTGAATATAGATACTGTAGTACCACTGTAGCATGGCAGTTAGCAAGCCTGCTTACCAATCTATGGGTCCTGGTTCAAATCCGGGATTAAATACTTAGTTTGCTAATGACTAAAACAGCGCCACTGCATAATACTTAAAGCTCTGTCTACACTATTTTATGTGACAAAAAAAATGTGATGTGCCCATATATGGACATGATGATATCATATCACTTACTACAGTAGTACCATATTTGTTCATACCACTGCCATATATGGGCACATCACACTTGAGAGCTTAAGAGGCTCAGTTTGAAAGCAAACACTTGTTTCCCATCCTGTAAACATACAACAGATGGAGACTAGCTGTCACAGCAATTATAATTCAGAAATATGTCAATACACTGAGTAAACCTGCATGATATTATTAATCTGTACAATAGACCTACAGTATTATTTAACCTGAGCCAATATTTCTTAATGTATACTTTCAAAATACAATTACAGTAGTAGTGGGGCAGTATCATAAAATACTTAAAATCCACATATTGGGATAATAATCCACATATTGGGATTAATAATCCACATACTGTATTGGGATGGGATTAATAATCCACATATTGGGATTAATAATCCACATATTGGGACTAATAATCCCCATATTGAAATTAATAATCCACATATTGGGATTAATAATCCACATATTGAGATTAATAATCCACATATTGGGATTAATAATCAACTTGGGATAAATAATCAACATATTGGAATAATCAACATATTGGAATTAATAATTCACATATTGAGATTAATAATCTACATATTGGGATTAATAATCCACATATGGGGATTAATAATCAACTTGGAATTAATAATCAACATATTGGGATTAATAATTCACATATTGAGATTAATAATCCACATTTTGAGATTAATAATCCACATATTAGGATTAATAATCCACATATTTGGATTAATAATCCATATATTGGGATTAGTAATCACATATTGGGATTAATACCTAAAGTAGCTTTTAGCTGGAAAAGTAGAAATATGGTGAACATGTGACCAACTTTACATGGGTTTTTTCATCATATTCTGCTATTTTATTAGCCCATTCAGTGATTGTAGATTTCAATCAGAAAATGGGTTGTAATGAGGAAATCTGTTCAAAAGCCATTATAATAATACTGCTTGAAAGGCAGCATACTTTCTAAGAAAACTCTTTTCAATCTAGTTGCAGTGCTGTATTATTTAATTTCATGATAACAATATGATTTAGTTTATATACGTACATTTAGAACATTTTAAAGTTTTTTATGGTAGCCTTGATGAGTGACCTCTTTTCTAATCTTATAACAAAAGATCATAGTTTGAATAGAGATATCTATGTATGGTATTTAAAAACGGTATACCACTCCTATACTATACAAAATTTGTGATGATAAACTATGAACCATAAAATCTCCATATTTGTTCATATCCATAAATTATTACCACTGTAGTGTACCATCAGTTTTTAACAATTTATGCATTATTTGGAATTGTTAATAAAAAATACGTTAATTCCAGATCATTTAAAATTTATGACCGAAATTGATCCTGAAAGGTATCCTGATTGTTTAATCTGACTGGTGGTTGTAACAGCTATCATTAGCAATCGTAATGTAAGACTTGATTACAGTATCAGTGTTCATGCCCTTTTAATTATACAAATAGTTATCTTGTAAAGACATTCGTCATACTTCATGCTGACACTTTATAGGGTTTTAATTTGTGAGAGCCACAACCTGTGTCAGCAGCATAGCATTACTAATAATGAAAACACATTTTATAAAGAACAATCTAGAATTAAGATAGCAAACATAAGAAATATAGAAACAACATATTTTTGTTAACTATCTCTTTCTAGTATAGGATTTTAATTTATTAGAGTTGCAACCTTTGTCTACAGCATGTAGCAATCCTAACTACTGATATGAAAACATATATTATAAAGAACAATTCTGAATTAAAGATAGTATACAACAAATATTAAAAAAAACACACTTTGTTTAACTGTTTAGGCAAAAGCTAAAGAACATTTTATTGTGTAGTTTTTACTACAATTGACCCATTTGAAAAGTATGTACAAATCATGGCCTCATCAGAGTTCACCAGAGCCTGGGGTGAAATTGACTCATAAAGGGTACATTTCATTCAAAACAGACTGTTTTGAACGCTGATTGAAATGCATTGTCAGAAATGAATAATTTATCCATGGGTAGACATATTTGATTTGCTACGATTCATTTACAGTCGTTTGCCATACCTTACAAAGAGACCATAAACCGTTAAATACAGTTCTACTGTAAGTTGTTGAAATAGATTAAATTTCATACTGCAGCCTATTGAAATGTATCCTATTGTGTGTTGTTAATTGAATAACGATATTAGCTCCAAATTAGTGAAAGTCCAACATAAGGAAGTGTGTGATTGTGAGGACAATGATATCTAATTGGTTTATGCATTGAGCGTCAACAGTCCAACCTATGAGCAATTACCATGTGATATTGTATCAGTTCTCTATAAATTAAAAGCAACTGTGTTCATCATAATCATACCATTAAATTAACAGTTTTTTAAAACTCTGTAAATGTTAAAGCTTTGAGTTACCGTACATAATTGATAATAATAGTCTATTTCGTGCCTAGTTTACCTGGATAAAACAACAATAGCTCATGCTCTCCAGATGGATGATTAGATACGAAAAGTTGAAGTTCCTAGGATACTATTGGACCATAATAGAATAGTCCACCAAAAAACAGCCTCATTCAAATTTGGTGTGGAGTTAGGTAGGGGTGGTGGGAACTATTAAAGCATTCTGAATTTTATATCTAAAAGATATTGCCGGAAATGAGTTTCATGTAAAAAAAAAAATTACTATAAAGCAAAATATAAAGTAAACTTTATAATCAAACTACTATGTTGTGTTTTTTTAAATGTATACAGACTTTAAATAGAAAAAAAATATTCATAGAAAATAATGTTCTTTCTGTGGTTTGCTAATGCATGAGTTTCTTTGAAATCGATGATGTCACAGACATGGTTATGACATTCACTTGATTACAGAATCCATACGGTACTCCATATTATCTTACACAATTCAATTGATTGCCCAGTGTGTATTTCATTACATCTCTCTTAAGCTTTGTCTACACTATCAAACTTGTTTTACAAAAAAAGTGTGATGTGCCTAAATATGGTTTGATTATACCCAAATATGGTGGTGATATGACATCACCATGTCTATGGACAAGGCACATCACATTTTTTGACCTGACATAAAGTTTGATAGTGTAGACAGAGCTTTAGACCCCACTGTAGTATTTATTGTGACATTCGCTTGATTACAGAATCCATACTGTACCATTATTATTCTTACACAATTCAATTGATTGCCCAGTGTGTATTTCATTACATCTCACTTAGGCCCTACTGTAGTATTTATTTATTTAACAGTCAATCTAAAAAACAAGTTGAATATTTTCACTCAGAAATATTATACTATACTTGACACAAGATTTTAAACAAATTGAATTCTGCTGTAAGTATGGAACTGAGTATAATCCCAGGGGGCCTGGGTATCTAATTTTGGAAAAATTATGGGGTTGTTTATACAGTTACTCAGATGGTATTTACAATGGGATTGTTATTTGCACAAATATGGTAGTGATCTATCCAAATATGGTAGTGATATGACATCATCCTGTCAATATATGAGCACATCACATTTAATCGTCACATAAAGTTTGATAGTGTACAGTAGACAGAGCTTTATGCTGTGCAATAAGAAGCCTTAATTGCGTATTATTATGATATATCTCGCGTTGATATTCTCTAGGATATTTCTGAGGCATTTGCCTGAATCATCTCAAGTTCTAGAATTATTTATGTTGTGGTGTTATTGCAGGCAGTCATCTATTATTATAATAATATTACAGAGAACATTTTTGCTAGTGTACTGTAGCATAGGCAAATGCTAGTTAGCCAAAAATGCAATAGGAAACTACAAATACACAGGTTGATCAGCAGTTATTCATCATGATCATGATCCTAATCATCATCGTCATGATCATCGTCATGATCATCGTCATCTTCATTATCTTCATCATCATCATCATCATCTTCATCATCATCATCATCATCTTCATCATTATCTTCATTATCTTCATTTTTATCTTTATCATCATCATCATCATCGTCTTCATCATCTCTTCATCTTCATTATTATCATCATCAGTCATCATCTTCATCATCATTATCAGTCATCATCTTTTTCATCTTCTTCATCATCATATCTTTTATTTGAGTCAGCTTTCCTCCCTCTTACTTTCTGTCACTCGTTCCAGGCTGCTACACCATCTCTCCACTCCTTTCCTCCCTCTTACTTTCTGTCACTCGTTCCAGGCTGCTACACCATCTCTCCACTCCTTTCCTCCCTCTTACTTTCTGTCTCTCGTTCCAGGCTGCTACACCATCTCTCCACTCCTTTCCTCCCTCTTACTTTCTGTCACTCGTTCCAGGCTGCTACACCATCTCTCCACTCCTTTCCTCCCTCTTACTTTCTGTCACTCGTTCCAGGCTGCTACACCATCTCTCCACTCCTTTCCTCCCTCTTACTTTCTGTCACTCGTTCCAGGCTGCTACACCATCTCTCCACTCCTTCCAGGCTGCTACACCATCTCTCCACTCCTTCCTGTCTTGCTCATCATGTTCCTCCAAACCAACTTTCCTGCTTTCTTTCTTTATCATATCTCTCCACATCACCTTTGACCGTCCTCTTTCAGATTTTTTTTTTTATCTTCATAGGATAAATTTCAAACAGCAGTGTGTTCTGTTTTGCAATACTCCACCCTTTGATGCACCAATTATGGAAGGCCCACGTTACATGGGGTACACAGCTGAACAAGTTGCTACCAAGATGGCAGAGGTTTGTATTTTGTCGAAAGGGTTTATTTATAGACTAACTAGAGGGTGAACTGGCCAGGTCCGGCTAGGTCTCTTTAAATGACCGCTGTATATCTGTTCAAAAATATAAGAATAACAACCTAAACCAGGGATTTCACTCTTCCCTGCCTAAACTATAAGAACCACAAAATCAGAATATTTAAATACAGTACTGTACATTTTTATAAAATGAACTCATTGTTTAATGGAAATAAAATAAATAATTTATTGGCGAATTTCTTAATTTTTGGCATTGCAACTGCGTCATAGTTGTGCGTGACTACAATCGGGTGTGTCTGATTGTTCGACGTGGTGCAGCCAAATTTGCGGTCCCTCTCCATGGTGAATCACTGTGATTAATTTGAATTCACTCTCTAGTTAATTATAAATACAAACTCTTTGTATTTTGTAAATTTCTGTTATTCTATAAAATGTCTGCAATGAAAGTAACATAAAGACCTATGATGTCATATGATTACCTTTAACCTATATCCAGTGATTAATTTACTGAAGTTCCTAAAGGAAATAGTATTTGAATGATTGAATTGTTATCAGTGTTCGTAATTAACAGGTGGGTAGTCACGAACTGTATCGATTCTGTATTCACTTGTTTAAGGTCACACGCAAATGAAATTTACCAAAAGGTAAATTACAGTTTATAGGATTTTCACACTATGAATAATTTTCTGACTGAAAGTTTGACAAAAGGATTGTTTTAAAAGGATTGTTTTAAAAGGATTGTTTTAAAAGGATTGTTTTAATGCCGTTTACATTTACTGTATTTGCTGCAGCCAACTTGTTTGGGAACTTTGCCATAGTTGTTAATATGCGTTTTGAGCTTTGATTGGAGTTATACTGTAGCTATTTAGATGTCCTGGGATTATAAACATGTTGGTGTTTTTATGTACAGTATCTATTCTCGGACAAGTGAATATCTCACAGATACTTGTACTGGGACAAGTGGAAAAATGCTTTTGAAACCCCTGCTGCAGAACCTGATCTTGGCTCTGAATATATGCTGACCATAAATTGACCTTTACAGTAGGAACGTAGACAGTTTAATGAGAGTAATTACATTCATTCACTAACAACCTTTCACCTTTATTATAGCGTGGAGTAAACTTGTCTGTTGTCAGCCCTCGGAAGTTGTATCCCTTGCAGCGTTTATTTGAACGAGCTTTAGGTGATGTCCAGATGACATCGGTGAAAGACTATTCAGTTGATCCTCACCATTTGGTACTATTACAAGGATTTCAGTTAAAAGGTAAAGATTTATATCATAATATGGATTATTGCTCATGATAAATAATCAAGCAGTTATCCCTATATATTCTGATGTGGAGGGCTAACTAAGAATAAGAAGTGGGAATATGCCAATACCATCCAGGGACGTGGGAAAGCTTTGGTAATGGTAACTAACACCAATACAAGCTTTGTGTAAAATTATTGATCATGGAGTTATACTTGAATCTTGGCATTTATATAATTTAATCTAATATTCATTGTAAAGCTCTGTCTACACTTATCAAACTTTATGTGATTTGATTTGCCCATATATGGACATGATGATGTCATATCACTACCATATCTGGGCATATCATTACCATATTTGGGCATATCACTACCATATTTGGGCGCATCACACTTTTGTTGTCAAACTAGTTTGATAGCGTAGACAAAGCTTAATGCATGTAGCAATGCTGACTTCATTTGCTGGTAATATTACCTAATGGATTGTTTGCTAAATGCTTGCCTTTACCATCTGTGAATGTAAAATGAGAATTGTACAAAAGTATTATGTATCATTGCTAATCATCTCTGCCTCCAGCTAAGCCTTTCGAAAGTATAAACCTTACTTTCACTACCTACTGTAGCTCACGCCTGTAGTAGCCATGGTTTTTGTACTGTAGGTTTGTTTTTACCTCAAAAGAGGCAAAAATCATCATTTAGCTAGGCTAGTTTTTCCACTTTTAGGTGGGGAGGGGTGTTCATTCAAACATGGCCACGGATAGTGAATAAACAATTTAATTTACAACTATAATTTTCTGTACAGTACAGTACAACTAAAAATATCCAGGAATGAAAATTATCCGACGCTTATTTTACGCACTCTGCAGTATCCAGATTGTTTTTCATGGTTTATTTTTAACTGTTTAAAACTTTGTTTGGAAATTCCCAAGTTTCTCTCGTGCCTAGCTTACCTGGATAAACCGACATTGGCCTATTCTCTCTGAGAAGAGAGTTGGGCAGGGCAGGGTTCATGGAATGTACCATTATCTAACATTATTATCTTTCATAAATTTGTTATATATTCGAGTTGTAGCTCTCTTCTCGGACAGAATAGGCCATTGTCGGTCTATCCATTTAAGCTAGCACTTATAGACTACCAACACCACTTTTGGTTTGTGTATGTTTTTATATAATGGTTGATTCCAACAGAGCAATCATCAACCATCGCTATGGATACAACAAGTGCTCCTGTAGCTAAAGTGTCTCCATTGAATGGAACTCCAGCAAACAGTGTTTCCACCAATTCAAGCTTCTCTAAGCCCTCTCCAACACCTACAGGTTTGACAACTTTCATTTTATGTTTAATACTTAGCTTACTGTATTTACCATATTTCTTTTGATTGGCCAAAATGCAGTGAAATAGCTACAAAAAAACTTAGGGTGGGTGCTGCCAATAAGTTTAGTGACATGATCTTTAGAGGTTTTAAATGACTTTTATAAGGTGCTAATTAAACTGGATTAAAGGCCTTTAACTTTGTAACTAGGTGACCACACCCAACTCTAACCGGTATCTACTTCCATGCACAAATAGCTGTTTAGTAATCCTTAATAATACACAACTTTGTCCAATTATAATATATATATTATAAAGGTACCCTTTGAATGGGTGCGAATAAGTTTAAATTGAGTTACTAGACCCACCCTTTAAATATTGATAGGAGTATAATTAGATTATGCTGATTAAATTAAAGACCTTTAACTTTATACTAGGTGACCACACCCATCTCTAAACAGTATCTACTTCCATGCACAAACAGCTGTGTATTAATCCTTAATAATACACAACTTTGTCCAAATATGATGGTATAACAACAACAACAACAAAAAGGCCTTTGAATGGGTGCTAATGAGTTTATGGTTGGTTACTAGACCCACCCTTTAAATAGTGATACAGGAGTGCAGGGGCTGTAGTTTCTTTAATAGGATGCTGATTAAGTTGTGTTTAAGACCTTTAACTTTATGCTAGGTGATCTCACCTCCAACTAATTCCATGCAAACACATCTAGCCATTAAACAACACTTTTATATGATATATCCACTTATCTACTATATCATCATGTACTGCACAGTATGATGAATTTGAAATACTATTACTATACAAAAACATAGATATGTGCCTAGCATAACTTCATGGTACACAAACAGAGTATATAGAGATTGGTTGACCAAACAAAAGCTGTTTAAATCAAATACAATCACTGGGGAATTAATGTGTTTGACTGATTTTAATGTTTGTTATCATTGCATGTTGTTGCATGTTCTGTGTCTTGTCTTTGCACGATTATATATCTTGGGGATTTCCTCAAAATTATTTCTTAATTAATATTTTTTGTAAAGTATTGACATTGATGTTATTGCATAATGTTTCAATCAATTTCATAACAGTAAGGCATCCTATTATTAGGACTGTGTAATTACCAGCCTATAATTTGTGCATATAGATTGAATTTGAGAGAAACAAGTTATTGTGAAAGGTTATGCATAAAAATAAAAATAAATCTTAAAAGTAAAGTACTTAAAATGTTTGTTAATGACTGACATTAGGTCATCATTATTATTATTATTATTTTTAACATTAAGGCCAATATACACAGATGAGTGGCAATGGTAATCAGAAAACCATGTATCTTGTCCCACATAAAATCTATCTATCCTGAGTGGAAACTGCTCGCCCGCTCCAGGTTTTGTGTAAATGGTCATAAGAAATAACATAGATTTTATATTTTTATTACTGTTACCGCTCCGCTGTGAATATTGGCCTGTATACTGTTGTTATTATTAACAATTGTATTTAATTGAATAGGTAATGTTTTGAGTTTTATTTACAGGTGTAAGTAGTGGAGCACAGGTTCTTAGTCCAAGACCTGCAGGGGGGCATATTGGGATTGGCTCACCCTCAACGCAAGGTTCAGTGGCAAGTGGATTCAAGGTGCCAGTTAACAATACAAACACTGGTACTTATAATTCATTATTAATTATCATTCCCTTCCACACCATTTTGAAAGTTTTTATTTTCACAATTTTTAAAATCTTGACAACGCAACACTGTAAGCACAACACAAGTGAGTAGACCAATCACAAAGTTTGAATGAGTCATCGTGTTGTGATTGGTCAAATAAATTACGGCGCGCTTAGGGGAATTAAGTGCACAAGTGAAGCATTATACTCTGAGATTATTTTCACAGTTTACTATAGTGGAGCTGTAGCTTGGTGGTTAACATGCTTGCCTTCCAATCCCAAGGTCCGTGGTTGTAACTCACAACTCTTTCAACTTCACTCCGTAGGCCTTTCAACTTTACTCCGTAGGCCTCAAATGAGACTTAGTTTATAAGCACGATAAATTATTAAATAGTTTATCCATCCTGTAATTGGACAGTTCCTCGCTGTTGAATGCGTATGAAATGAAGAAAAAAAATTAATTTATTAATTATACAGTATTTTTATATTTCAGGAATATCAAACACAAACACCAAGCTGCAATTCTCACAGGGAAATATGCAGATAAAGACAAACAACCAGCCAAAAGTAGCCATAGCCAAAGTACAACCACAACAGATACAGCAGAGTCCAGCCAGTATGGCAACATCTACCACACAATATAACACCTTCCAAACGCAACCAGCACAACAGCGTATGATGAATAGTCAAGTCTCTACGGCAAGTCCGATGACTAGTAATCCAATGGCAAATTCTGCAAATTCTAATAGTATGGGCATTTCAAGTATGGCAACTTCTGCAATGGTCAACTCCGGTTTGACTAATTCTGGTATGACCAATTCCGGTATGGCTAATTCCGGTATGACAAATTCCGGTATGGCTAATTCCGGTATGACAAATTCCGGTATGACAAATTCTGTTATGACAAATTCCGGTATGGCTAATTCCGGTATGGCCAATTCCGGTATGGCTAAATCCGGTATGTCTAATTCCGGTATGGCTAATTCCGGTATAGCTAATTCCAGTATGGTAAATTCAAGTATGTCCAGTTCCGGTATGGCAAATTCCGGTATGTCCAGTTCCGGTATGGCAAGTTCCGGTATGACTAATTCTGGTATGGCTAACACTGGTATGAATAATCTGACTATGGCTAGCCAAGGTATAACAAACAATCCAGGTATGAACAATTCTGCAATGATGATGAATAGGCCAGCAGGTAATCAGAACATGGCCCAAGCCAGGCCAAATATCGTAAGCATAAAGGGAGCAGCAAGTATGCAAATGTCAAACCCTATGGACGTTATGGTCAACAGGCCTAGGCTTGCCGTTCAACCGAACCAACTGACTAATGTAAGTAAGGTGAATGCTGTAAGGGCTGGTATTGCTAAAAGATTACAGCAGCAACAACAACAGCAGCAGCAGCAACAAAATGCACCTAATATGGCCTTTAAAACAAACCCAGCAATTCCACAACCAAAGTCACTGCCTGGTCCAACAGCTGCGACATCAGTACCACAACCAAATGTTACCATTAAACCACCATTTGACGTAAGTTTATATTTCATCAAAAATTATTTCGTTCATTAATTGAATGATGTACCTAGACAACACATTGGGTATGCATTAATTGTTTTCAATGAATCTTAATTCTTTTTGCGTATTTTGTCCACTAGACTAATACTGTGGGAATGCCAAGTGTACCACCGGCAGCTCAGCAGGCTGCAGACGCCGCTCTTATCACAGCTCGTACACAAGCAATGGACTGGCAGAACAGGCGTAAGTTGACAATACACCATGCCACAGTACTTAGATAATTTTAGAGATCTGTACAATATCTCTATTTCTGTACTGAAACAATGATAAAAGTGTTCTTTTGACAATTTTTGGCAAAGTTGTTGTGTTCACACACTAGAATCAATCATGCACAGAACATACATATCCAAGTTTCAACCAATTTAAATGCTTGTGTGATCAGTTAACTCTCTTATACCTCTGTGTCGTTAACTCTGATTATACGTCCGATATAACTCTTGATAGGTATCAGAGAATCACCTTTGTAACCTTAATTCCAACATATTTAAGAATTTATCATTAGACAAACTATAGAAATACCTTCCAACTCCAACCATCTTACAACAAGGGTATATCAATTGACATTTTTTGTGTTCAATGCAGAATAAGCTAAACCACAATCGATAGACTGCATTTTAACTCCTGATAGACTGCATTTTAACTCTCGATAGACTGCATTTTAACTCCCGATAGACTGCATTTTAACTCCGATAGACTGCATTTTAACTATGATAGACTGCATTTTAACTCCGATAGACTGCATTTTAACTCCGATAAACTGAATTTTACTCCGATAGAGAAAAGACATAGAATAAGTTTATGAATTAACATCAAGCACTGATGCCAGTGACATATTGATTGATGGAAGAATGTCCTCTATTATGTAATTTATATTTTGTATATTTAATTTTTTTCAGCTCCAACAAACACACCGCCTAACATACCAACACCAAATTTTACGATGAACCCGAGTCCACAGCAGCCGACACCAAACATACAACAACAGGTACAGATACAAAGACAGCAAGCAGCAATGGCACCGAAGATGCAAGGGAACATAAGGCAACAGATGACCAATACGATTGCACCAAACACAATTATACCAAACCAAATGTCACAGACTCAAATGGCACCAAAACCAAATCTGGTACAAAACAAACATTGCTCCAACTAATAATATATAAAGTAACATAAAGAAATTAGTAGTAGTATACGGTGCTTAAAATTGCTTGCTGCTATTAGTTTTATTAACTTTCAGCTGTATTTTATTCTAATAATATTTTATGGAACACATGATTCTTAACTATATACCCCGACATATACAGTTGAGGACATGGTCACCTTGTTACCAAATTGATCTGCACATGCATTAGTTATGGCAAGAACCTTATTTCCAACAAAAACCAAATTTTAAAACTAATTATAAAAGATAATGAAGAAAAATTGTGTATTTAAAGTTATAGTTTTGTTAGACAATAACAATAATTTTTTTTGAAGAAAAGTCTTTAATATGCCAATTGATTCCTTTTATCAAGAGTCTGTTCAGCTGTTTTCTACAAATTTTTTTTATTTATTACAATTTTTTTGCAGAGAATGCCGTTAGGTAGACATATTTGGCAAGGCGTTTTGGAATGGAATGAGGTAAGGAAAGCTTTTATGACTTTTAATATTTTGATATGATGTTAAGCTCTGTCTAAACTATCAAACTTTATGTGACAAAAAAATTTGATGTGCCCATATATGTACATGATGATGTAATATCACTACCATATTTGATCATATCCTATATTTAAGCACATCAAATTTGTTTTGTCAAACTAGTTTGATAGTGTAGACAGAGCTTTAGAAACAGTTTTGTAAATTCCCTGTTTAAATAAGTGCTTCCTTAAAGGCCATCAACAGCCTGGCTTCCCATTAACTCTAGTACAGTAGGTACTTTATGGATTGTAATGTAATTGTATTGACTGTAATTTTGTATTATTTTATCCGTTAGCGTTCTAAAAGTTGTCAAGGTCAAGATACAAAGATTACAAGGTCACTGAACTGTAGCGTTACAACTCAAGATGAATCGGTTAAAATGAATAACTGGCCAACAAAGCTGGTTATGCAGATAATTCCACCAAATATACTTGTAAGTGTTAAAGTTTGGCTTATTTAGTTTGGACTATACAGCTTTCATTTATTCTATCATGTAATGTGAAGGTCCGCTCATCGATACTTAAAGCTCTGTCTACACTAACCAAAAATGTGTGATGTTCCCAAATATGGTAGTGATATGATGTCATCATGTCCATATATGGGCACATCACATTTTTTTGTCACATAAAGTTTGACATGGACATGCAGATGTCATATTGCTACCATATTTTAGCATATCACTACCATATTTGGGCACATCACACTTTATTTGTCAAACTAGTTTGATTGTGTAAACTTTAAATGTATATTTATGTTTGTTTTTCACTAGAATTCGCTGAAGCCTCTCATTCAATCTTCCAAACAAGTTCTGTTCACATTTCCAACTGACAATGATCCTGAAGCACTGAGTTCACTCAACCGTGTCATGCCCACTGGATTTGTAAGTAGTGTTGATTTAGTGATCACAAATGGCATGATTGCCTCAAAATCTCACATATATCGGACTAATTTGGTCTTATCACACTCTAATCTTTACAAAATAGCGCTATATAAATGTCACATTATAATAAATAGTTGTAGGTACTAACTTTGAGTCTTTCTGTTGTATAGGCTGGTTGTGTACATTTTTAACAGCCAATGACCCCACAGCGTATTACTGTACTAACTTTGAATCTTTCTGTTGTATAGGCTGGTTGTGTACATTTTGAACAACGAATGACCCCACAACGTGTTACTGTTCTAATGCTCTACTATGTTGTACAAAAGAAACAGTTTATTGGCATGATTCCAAATGACCAATCAAGATTCATCAACGAGTTTAAAAACATTGTATCAAGACATAAAAAGGATAGAGTAAATGTAAGTTGTAATGTGAGTTTAGTACAAGGTGGTAGAAAATTGGCAATATTGTGTAGTCAGATACAGAGGAGTGGGCCAACCACATCCCAAGGTCTGGGGTTCAATCAATTGTAACTCTTTCAACTCCACTCCCTAAGCCTCAAATGATGAGTTTATATTAAGCACAAGAAATTATTAAATAGTTTATCCATCCTGTAATTGGCAAGTTACTCACTGTTGGATGCTTATGAAATTTAAAAAAAAATAAATAAATAAATTCTATAGTCACCATCAGATAGGCTTTCTTCGTCAGTGCTTCTATGAATTGATGACCAGTTGGGAGCAGGAATGCTTATAGACCAAACTCAGTATTTCACTGCCATTCGGGAAATTACCTCATGACAATAGGTTAAGTTCAGCACTTTTTAAGTCCTGTTTCTCTGCCTATTTCAAAATCCTGAACATGCTACCGATAACCCAAAAGAAAAAAAAAATGTTGGCTGAAGTACTCCAACTTTATTTAGTGATCATTTTTTGCCAACAAGTAACAACTCTCTGGCATGTATTTCGTCTTTATCTGAACTCTCTCTCTCTCTGATCCTTCTGTACCAAATGTTTATATTCGTGTTTATAGCTGCAACAACAGTTTCAACCTGGTCAACCAAGGCTACCAAATGTACCAGCAATGGGAACAGCATCCACTGCGCCAATCAACAGCAACCTAGGAATGCCTATGCAACAGCAACCGACACAACAGCAGCAGCAACAACAACCAGCCCAAGCACAACCACCGACACCGCAAACGCAACAGCAACAGCAGCCGCAACAGCAGTCGCAACAGCAGCCTCAACAGCCTCAGGTATGTACTTGTATTAGTAAATGTTGCACTGTTTTTATTTTGTTTAGTTGTATTGTTTCATCACACTCACAAGTTGTTTTGTGTTTATTTTTGGAAATTATTCTATTTTGTATCTTACGCTCTGTCTACACTATCAAACTATATGGGACAACAAAATGTGATATGCCCATATATGGACATAATGATGTCCTATCACTACCTTATTTGGGCATATCATTACCATATTTGGGCACATCACACTTTTTTTTTTCAAACTAGTTTGATAGTGTAGACAGAGCTTTATGCACTTGGTTGTGTTGAATTAGTTTTGAGATCACCAACTTGTACCAATAAAAGTGATAACAGATGTTCAAGTTCTTATCACCCCTTTGCAGAATCCATGCACCATCCATGCATTGTGGGCTATTCGATAACAATATGAACAGCATTATAGAGTTTAATTAATCCCATATTTATCTCAAGCCACGATGAATTGCAGATTGAAGTGTCCGTCCATGGAGGGAAGGTTAAATATCAACAACCCAGATAAGAGAAAGAATCTTGGACCATGACATTTAGTGAGAATGGGTGTGCATGTTTTGCGAAAGGGGCTAGGGGTTTTGGGTAGGGGTTGGGGTGATTGTGCGGTATCACTTTATAAATATTTGCACATCAAGATTTTATTAGGTGTTACATTTGTTTACTTTTAACCACTCATTTACTATATTAAAGGAAGAAAAACAAACTAACAATTGCACATAATATTACACTGTAGCACTACACAAGCTGCTATACAATGTTTTTATTAGTTACTAAAAGTTGTTGTTGTGTTACTTTTCTATTATCTCTCTGTTTTATTTAGATGTTTAACACTGCAATTAACCAGAAAATTTACAAAAACCAGGTAAGTTTGAAATTTATACAACAGAAAGAAAAGTAATCTAATAGGCATATGGTCTACATAATCTTGACCTATAGCCTCTGTTTGCTAAGGCAAGACAGACCTCATCCTTGTCACCTTATTTATACCAAAAATAAGTTGATATTCATGTTTGTAGTGTTTTTTGTTTTTTTTTGTGGTTTTCTGTTGGTATTTTCTGTTGGTATTTTATGTTGGTATTTTATGTTTGTTACTCACTTTTTAGTCATATAGATGTCAATAATTTGTAATAATTTTTTTTCTTTATATTTGTTTTTGAAATGTTTTTTTTTGTTTCTCTTGTTAAATTTTGATTCATAAACATTAAATCTTAAAATAATGTAATAGTGTAAAAACCATTTTCTTGTATGCCTATATTCAATCTTATTTTACCCATTTGTCATGTTATCTTTAATTTTTTACAGAAAAATTTGTACTTTATTATTTCTTATTCTTAACAAAACTACAGAAAATGTCGTACAGTTAGTTGGAACTCAAATTTCAGTTTTGTTGGATAAATTTATGGAATCTAAATGTCATTATTTATGTTAAATATTAATTGTTTTTACATAATATGAAAATTTCACTTTGCGTAACTGTAAATCCTGTTTTTGTTTTATTCAGATGCAAATTCAAGAATTAGAAAAGAATTTAGCAGCTGCCCAGGTCCAAAGTCAGCAACTCAACCAGATGAAGTTACAGGTAACATATGTAAATACAATTTTGACTTATTTTTTCTTTATTTAATTCTATACAGTCAACAGTCCAAAACTGAACAACCATAAAACTTAAACCAATAACAAATTATTTAAAATGCATTCTGAAAACTAAACGTTCTGAAATTGGGGTAACACAATGGTGTCTAGTTTTGAAAAGTTGACTGTAAATTTTTAAATGAATGTAGTTACTAGAAGTTGTATAAATCTTAAAATATATAAAAAAACTAAAAACAAAACCCACATAACTAAGGGTCTGTTTCTACTGCATAGCGCCGAATAAACCGTTTATTTCAAAATAGATTAAAAATATGATTTTTATATTGACTGCATTTCTGCTCAGTTGTTGCTCCTAAATAACCGTTTAAATCATTGGGTATTTGTTAACAAACCTGAAATGCAATGAGCTCTGGTGGTCAATTCCAACGTTAATGCATTGTAGTTGACCACCAGTTAATTTATTCATATGATTAATAACGCAGCATTCCGTTTACCAGCAGTTTTCTTGTGAAAACCATATTTTAATAATTTCCTCTCTTTAAAATATTGTAGCAACAACAACAGCAACAACAACAAAAACAACAAAAGCTACATCAGCAACAAGTAATGCTGCAACTACAGAACATACAGCAACAAAATCAGCTTCAGCAGCAGCAGCAGCAACAACAACAACAGCAGCAGCAGCAACAGCAGCAACAACAACAAATGAACACAGGGATGGGGGTCGGAGGTCAGGCTACAGGTCAACAGTTACAGTCCAATAATCCTCAACTTCGACATCTACTAATGAATCAAGCACAATCACAGGTTGTTATAGATTTAGTATCTGCCAATATTTGTTTTAGTATTTCACATTGTGTTTATATTGTTTATTAAATTATGCGCTTGTGACTTATTATCAAGCTTTAAAGTAAAGTAGAATCCTTCTTTTGGGACACCTATTAAGGGGACCCTTTCCTGTGAAATAAACAAGAGGCAGTACAGTTTTAACACTAAGGCCAGTCCTATTCAGTGGAAACCCTATTAATGGGACACTTTCCTGTGAAATGATCGAGAGACAATGTTTTTAACACTACAGCCAATCTTAATCAGTGAATACCCTTATTACTGTAAGAAAACAAAAATGTAGAATGTATGTTATTTCTTATGACCAATTACACGTGGAGCAGACAGCCGTTCAGCAGAAATCCGCTCAGGATAGAATGGGGTGTCCTCTGATTACAGTACTATACAGTATTATTTGAGCCAATTTCATACTATAGTATTATACATTTTTATTTCCTCTCCAATCAATTTAAAAATGATAGTACTGTATAGTAATATACTATAACTTTTCTAATACTCAATAACATGTGAAAATTACAGGGCCAACAACCAACTCAGACAGCTGTACCAAACCAGCAAGGATGGCAGCTTCAGCAGCAACAACAACAGCAGCAGCAACAACAACAATTTCAAAGAGGACCCGCCCCACCTATGATGATGCAACAACCAATACAAAGACAGAACATTACCCAACCAAATCAAATGGCAATGAACCAGAATATTCAAATGAACCAATCAGGAGCAACTATTGCAGATGACCTTAGTATTATTGATCTATTAAAATAGTATGGTTTAAATAATGTTTTAAATCAACTAATAAGATATATGGGAAAGGCAAGAGCATTAGATAGGTGTTATGAATAGGATATCATCTTTCTGAAATAGTATAGCTATGCTTTTAATAAAAGAATATGCACAAAAACAGGGACATCGAATGCCAGCTACCATTGCCATTGATCTTACCATTATGTAGTGAAATATTTTCTGATGGTATGCCTATTATTTGTGTATCAGCATTAAATGATAAATAATTAACACATACTTTGTTTAAGCGGCGTACAATCTTAATTAATTATATTATAAGAATACAATATAATTAAAAAACAAAAGAAATAAAGCTTAGGTATTGTTAATTAAGAAGTCCTATTTATGCATGGATGGTCACTGTGGCATAATATTAATATATATTATCCAATTTAAGTTTATTCACAACAATAGATTATTGAGTACTAAGTTAGAGTATTGGTACTAATTTGGAATACAATAAAACCCTTTCTTCGGGACACCTCTATTTAGGGGACACCTAGCATTCTGTTGGGTCCTGAAGGTGTACCTGTAATAGGGGTTCTACTGTATATATATAGATATGTGCTGTAAAAAAGTTAATAATGAATTTGTGCCTGTCTTGCATGTGGTTCTACCTGACTGGTAGTAAATAAATAAATATGAGACAACTTATTGTATTATTTATTAAGTCCACGAGGTCTTTTTTTACATATTTATCAAGTGAGCACTGTATTATATTCTCTGGTTTTAATTTTGTATTATAATAAAGATATCAGTGCTAGCGAGTTCCTGTAATTTAAAAATTGTTTTGTAAATTTTTGTTTATGTTGATGCTCAACATTAAAAATGTGGTTGGTTAAATACTAGTGATATATACTGGTAAAATGTCGCCACACCCTTGTGTGGTTACCAGTACACTATGGCCACGCCCTCATTTGCAATTTGTGTGGTTCCCAGTACAGTCAAATTATGATTCCAGATTTTTAAGAAATTGGAATTTTGTGTTTTACGGAAGTAGCAGAGTAACATATATATGAGTATTGTATAATAGGTTATGTATAACAAGTTTTTGTTAAGAGGTTGTGATGTTAAAATATAATATTACATAGTTTGGTAAACATACTCGACACTTTGACCAAATGTCCAGAAAAAAATCACTGTTAATTCTAAATTAGATATGAATGAATGAAAATGTATGAAATTAACAATAGTGACAAACATTTCATACAGTAAAATATTATCAATATTTGTATACTAGATATTAATAATGTTATGTTGTTCTATCAAGAGAATTATAAACAATATAGACAAGTTTGTGATTATCCAGATCAAGATTTGTTAGTTTTATACTATACTGTATATATGTATAGTAGAGAAACTGATAGGAGACCAGGATTGCAACATTGTATGATGACAATTGTGGCAAGCATTTCATAATTAATTAGGCTACTTTGAACATTTAACAACTTACATTGCAGATTTTTTTCTGGGCTAGTGCTGTGTAGAGCAATGTACATCGGAATGTTACATTTGTATGGGCACTGAATACTCTATATTAAAGCCATCATTGTATATTTTTGGGCTGGTGGACCACCATGAGCAACAACATTCAACATGGCACATATTTGGGCCACTTCTGTGCAGAGTATTGAATACATTCATCGCTGAATTTTTGGGGGGCTATTTTTTTTGGGCACTTTTTTAGAGCACTTTTGGGATTTGCATCAAGCGTAACCTGGTGTAAGTTTAAAAAACTTTTGAAGATGAAATAAAAAAAACAACATGATTAAGTTGTATTGTATTTTGTGTTTTATATGCTATCTGTGGTGGTCATTGAACCGATTAGAAATTGCAAGTGATAATAATAAAACGTTTTATATAAATACAGTATTTGTATTGTGTGGTGAGAGAGTATAGAAAAAACATAAAGTGCGACCTCATTTTTAAACTGATTTTTGGTCACTGAACTTTCCAAGTTTTTATGATGACAAAAATAATGGAGAAAGAGGGCGATAGCGCCACACCCACCAATCAGATGACAGAATGCGGAGGCCGAAAAAAAGAGATAGCGATAGCCATATTGTGTGAAACCGCAGGGTCTGATTTCCGCTATAATAGTGGCTTACTGTCATCATTATAAACGTGTTGGACGGCAACGAAAAGGTATAATCTTAGTTCTTATTCTGAATTATTTAGGTATGATTTTAATGTTGATGTCGGTTAGTGAGAAGTGTGATGTTAGGCTTTACCAAAAGGACAGGCTTGTCGTCGTCGACGACGATGTATAGGCCTAGGCCTCTCTCTGGCTAGGCCTAGCCTACAGTAAACACTACAGTAAGCCAGCACCATAGTCCTGTGGTCGTGGAGGTCTCTTTTGGTTCACACATCACTGTGTTTGTGTGGGTTGGTATAGGCCTAGCGAAGGTTATTTGGCGCCTTATACTATATTCCAACATTTGAAGTTGTGATAATTTTGATGGCTACAGTAGTCGAGGCCTGTCTGTGTGGCATGTGATAGTTGTAGTGCATCCTTTTTTTTTTTAAATGTTTGTTGTTTACACTTTATAATTACAGTTTTAAGTTTGTTGCGGTGGCTAATTTTTAATTTGAGGAGGTAGTTCTAAATTTGTTGCTGAATAAATTTAATTGTGTAGTTTTGAATTGTTTGCGAGGCTCTTTAATTGTACGTTTTGTTCTTTAATTGTGCAATCTGTTTTTACTTTTCAGAATTTTGTTTTTACTTTTACGCTTCCTTCTTTCATTTTGCAATTACTTTTTTGTATGTTTCCATGACAGTTACAAGCCACCAGGATCTGGGGAGGGGGGGTACTAACTAAGCATATTATTTAAATATTGGTTGGAGTAGGATCCATTGTTTTAGGAGATAGTGACAATGCATGTTCATTCTTTGACAACCAAATTAAAATGTTTAATAATTACTTTTTACAGACTTCTATAGTTAATTAAAATAAAACACAACATAAACTCCGGGAGACGGATGGTTTGTGACTTTGAGGTGTCGCATTTACGGGGTATATTTTCATGGTTCTAGTAGTGCAAGCATGGGAAAGGAAGGGGTGAAGTTAGTTGTTCCTGGCCTGTCCATTGTCAAAATGTCACGATTTATTGCACAATTTTACCAGGGATTTTAGCTATACTGAATGCTAAGCCCATCGCTAAAGGGATCCTACCTTTGAATCAATGAAAAATATCAATAGCAAACCCCGTCACGAACGGTTCCCCTTTTGTCGGGAACTAGTAGAAATATTGGGCCCATCTGGCGTGGCCTTTTTCCTGTCATCTTGGTAGTTCAAGTCCATAGTATTTTTCAGTAAAACAGGTAGCGCAAGTGCCTCATGTCTCGAAGTGGCTGCTGCAACCGCCATTGTATACTCGTCTGTTACAGTGCATCCTCGTTTTAGAAATTCAATCTTATTTTATATGTACCACATACTGTTTTATCTATATATTCATTTTTTACCTCCGCTATTCATTATTTGTATACAATGCGTGTGGTAAATAAATAAAACAAACAAACTATATGGTATGTGAATGGATAATTTAATGCAAAAACATTTTTAGCTAATCTAATTTGGATTACACAGTAGGAAAAGCATTGTGTTGTGAACGACTTGCAAAATTCAGTGACTCCTTGAGTCCATATAAATGGTAATGACAAACATACAACATAATTTTACTATTTTCTACAGGTACATGTAACTGAACATGTGAAGGAACTGAATCTGAACTAACATCTTTTTTATAGTGTTTAGGTATTTAATCTGTATGTTGAGTGGACTGATAGGACAAGAATTGGATAATAGAAATTGCATAGAAAAAGCACTCACAATACAATATCTCTCTTTATTTGTTCTGGGTCAGTTGTTATCAGGTATTTGGCTGGTTTTTAGTTGACTATGATTACGAAGTATTATGTAGTTCCCAAGTTCTGTAATTTAGTAATTTAAATACTGATCATTGAAAAAAAAGAATCTGAATAAAGTTTTATTTTTGGATTTCTATAGTGATAAACGAAACACTTTATATTATTTATAATTATTAAATTAATTAAAGATTCAAATTTAAGATTTATATTTAATGCTTGTACAAATGTCTTCAGCTGCAATTTTAATGTTGTTATACTATAGAATAACCGATTTCTCAATTGATTAGTAAAATATGTTAATAAATAGTGGCGTTCACATCAAACTATAGCTATTTAATTTTAACTGGATTATCCATATGATCTTGCCATAATTTGGATGTGAATTTGGCTGATGGTTTTTTTTCTGGACAATTGAATTGTGTGATAATTAATGTGTAGCTCATTTCCAAAGATGTTTTTCACTATTGTGAATGTTTATCGTAGATGTACCCTGCTGTAAACAGCTTTTTTATGACCTTATACAGTACAGTACATCCAACACAACGTCTGATGATATCTTCCTGTCTAAAAATGTTGTAGGTGTAAAAAGGAAGCATAGAAAAACAATTGTGAAAATGTTCACATGCACTGCAGTAGGGAGATTTTTATTGCAAAGAAGTTTAAGGTTATGTCAATTCATAGTGCGCATGTGATGCGAGAAAGTTGTTTTTTCTTGCTCTATTTCTCGACACAGTTTTGGTGGTTTCTAGGTCCACGTCTGGGTGATGACCATCGAAAAAATTAATTGGTAGATCCTTAGGTCATTTCAAATAGGAAGCTCTGTCTACACTATCTAACTTTATGTGATATGCCCATATACAGTATGGACATGATGTCATATCTATATTTTTGGGCATATCACATTTTTTTTGTCAAACTAGTTTGATAGTGTAGACAGAGGTTTAGTACTACTTGATTGCTTGTGCACTTTATATCTTAATTTAATAGAGTTATGGCATTGACTTGTACTTTGGACCAATAGTAATGATTTTATGATTAGAATGTAGTAATTAGTATGGAACCAACCCAGAAAGTAAACAACAATAGCTTCTGTACAGTCAATTATAATTCTTCTTATTCTTCTTCTTTTAGGCAGGCAGGTTCAAGGGCTAAATTATTTGAAATATAAAAACTAAAATTTTATGGCAATCTCGCTACTTAGGAACCTTTAATGACTGTAGTAAATTAGACCCCTACTGTTATTTTAATCAAGTTCACGACCCAACAACAAATTACAAATGTGCCACACAAAAGAGTGTCCCCTAAATAGGTGTGTCGGTGATATTGCTTTAATTACATTCATTTCCCGTCATAAGTAAGCGTTTCCTTAATATTAATATAGGGGTGTCCACTGAATAGGCTGCAATACTGTAGGAGGGGTTAAATAAGTTGTAAATGGCTAAATTGGGCGTGTTTATCTGAACAAGGTTACAGAAAGCTACTAATAACTCTAAGTTAATGATAAACGCAGTACATAGCTGAATTATGAACGTACTAATGTTATAGTAAAGTTTCATATTGAACACTCTACATAATGAATAAAATGGTACTTGAAAATGGACGATAATATTTGCTTCTGTAATTCAAAGCTTCCTAGTGACATTTTATGCAAGTATAGATAACACAGGATTATAGAGTATTAAAAAGCAGGTCTGAAAGCTTTAGAGTGTGACCTGATGGCTTTAACGCATGGCTACAATGCTGGTATTGAACAGCTCAATCTAGTGAATGTTCCTGAAAATGCTGAGGGATGGTGAGCATGCAGTTGCTCCATGGGCGGCCTACACCAGCTTTTCTCGCCTCCTGCGGCCCGCCTCCTGCGGCCCTCCTCCTATTTTTAGTCCTGGATCCTCCACTGGCATGCATTCTATGTTGTGAATTGTAAATTTAATGTTAGCAAATCCAGGATTACAATGTTTTGTAATATCATCAGGAAAAGGAGAAAACTGGTCAACAACACTTACAGTTATTTTATACAGTGGTACTTAAGCAAGTAGAGTACTGTGTAACTTACTAATAAAAATTTAAGTGTATTAACAAAAGTGTTTCTGTTTCCTTATTTTCATAAAATAAAAAATGTTCCGCTTAGTGTTACCACTCGTCTGTGTAAATTGGCCTTAATACCAAGTTATTACAATAGTGTTTATTTTTTTTCCAAGAAATTTATATGAATTGTAATTTTAACCCAAATTTCTATTTTTTTCCTATTTTTATATTCTAGTAAAAGATGTCAGAACAAGGGTACGAGGACCAAATAATTGAGGATGGAAAGAGTTTCTGGGAACTGGGACAATACAAGCGAACGGTAAAAAGGATAGATGATGGCCACAGACTTTGTAATGACCTAGTTATGATGCTGAATGAGAGGAGTGAACTGGAAAAGAAATATGCAAAGAGTTTACGTAACTGGTCTAAAAAATGGAGTGATCTTATTGAAAAAGGTTGGTAAAACTGAATTGATTAGGAGGTTTATAGAATGAAATTACATTAAAACCCCTATTAAGGGGACACCTTTGGTACTCAACAAAGTTTCCCCTTAATAATAGAAATAGTGATGTCCCCTGAATAGGATGGGTTGTACTATAGTGTTGAAACATATATACATAAATGATGATGGTGTTTGTGGAGAGGCTCCCACCTTAGGGCATAGTTCATGGACTATACCATTTGTGGAGAGGGGTGTTCAATGAAAATTTTTTACTTTTGAAGTTATATCTCGCTCTTCAAGCAGAAAGGGCTATTGTTGTTTAATCCAGGTAAACAAGCACTCGTACAGTAGGCTACTAACACCACTGTTGGTTTGTGTAATATTTCCCTTCGTTTGCGGGAAAGTTTCCCCTAAAGAAAGGTTCTACTGTATGCAATGAAAATGTGCATATTTTCCACATTGTTTTCTGTTTCGAAAACTGAACCCCACCCCCAAATTTGGTGTCATTTTCATGTAAAATTACACTTGTCAATTATTATAGACCTATCCACTATATTTTGAGACTTTACATTGTAAGCCTGTCTTCCAACCATGGCTCAATTTCCATTTGGTTATTGATTGAAACTTTGAACTTTGAGTTTAATATATAGTGTTGCAACTAATTATTTATTATTATTTAACCTTATTAGTTATTTATGAATTTATAAACGGTTTAAAAATAAACATACGTATTATAAGTGTGATAAACCTTTCAAGTAAACACAAGGCGGATAAACTATATTTTATCTTTCAAAATTTGTTTTTTCTAGGTCCGGAATATGGTACAACAAAGTCTGCGTGGAAGGCGGTTCTTACGGAATCTGATCGTAAGTGTGATCTACATCTAGATATAGGAAGTAAGCTAATACAGGATGTACAGCAAAGCATCAAGGCATGGCAGAAGGAGAACTACCATAAAAAGATGATGAACGGATTTAAGGAAACCATTGAAGCTGATGAAGCTTTTAGAAAAGTAAGTAGTGGCACAATAGCTGGGTGGTCTTGCTTACCAATATGAGGGTGGTGGGTTCAAATCATGGCTGTGAAATGCCCTGTAATTAGTTGTTGTATTTTATTGTAAAGCATTGAAGCTGATGAAGCTTTTAGAAAAGTAAGTAGTGGCACAGTAACTGGGTGGTCTTGCTTACCAATATGAGGGTAGTGGGTTCAAATCATGACTGTGAATCAAAACACAGTATCACTATTAGGACTACTATTCATAAGCCATTTAATAATAACACTTAATGTCAAATGCCCTGTAATTAGTTTGTCAGCATGTGGCGCAGTGTTTTGGATGTTGGATTACTGATCATGGTTCGATCCAAAAAAATGACCAGGGTAATAATCTATATAAGAATGAACTATTATTATTGTATTTTATTGTTTTCTCACACACACTCTTTAACAAAATATTTTACATATTTGATGATCATATTTGATGTAGCTGCTGAATGTGACCTAATATTAATAACAAGACTAGAAAGAAATCATGGTTTAGTTTCATTTCATGGAACTTATTAAGTATGCATAATGTTACAGTACAATAGATTCCTTTCACACACCATCAATCATTAAGAGGACACTATGAATATACTGTATGTGAAACCTATACACTGTGGTCAAAGGTTAATCCCTATTCAGATGACACTTCTTTTAAGGAGTTGATTCCCTAAGTTGTTCGACTGTATTGGATCTGCATTGATTATGTTGGGCTTTAATGATGACGAAGCCTTTATTAGATCTGAACTACTGTAGCTATTCTTATTATTTCTATTGTCTATTATTGTATTTCTTTGTCTGCATTTAATTAAATATTATTATACATTACATTTCAATTTAATTTCTCGTTGGTACATAGATACTGTATATTGTAATTTAACTTTTACATTCAATATAGATCAATAACAAGCTCTAAATCCTTCACATTAACCATTTCTTAAATTGATTACTTTACAAGCTGAATGTAATGTTGGGCAATATGGACATAATCTTGGTTGAGGTCAACTAACAGTAAATTATTTCAAAAAGATTTGGAGAATAACCCCTAGGAAATGCCTTAATATGCTAAGCTCTGTCTACACTATCAAACTTTATCTGATAAAAAAATGTGATGTGCCCATATATGGACATAATGATGTCATATTACTATCAAATTTTGTAGCACACCTATAATTTTCAAAAGACAAGGCCTGCATGTCAAGACCATGTTTGTACGTGCAATTTTAAGAGGAAGCATCTAGCTTAGGCCTAGACTAAACAAAGACCAAAACAAAAACATAGCCACATAAAAATCGATGTACCTTTTAGCCTTAACAAAAACCCTGAATAGTAAAGTCCTGTGCAACCAGCAAATTGGAATAATTTAAAATTTTAAAATATCTCCGATTCCTACAGTATTAGATTGGTTACATTGTATATACAATAATAATATACTAAATTTAGAAAACAGTATTAAAAAGCATTACATCTTTAATTTGTCATGAATAGGTTTAAAGTTTTCGCTAAGCTGTTTGTTTATCCTTGCTTTAAGCCTGTTCATTCTGAATAGCTGCTTCGTCAAGATGAAGAGTAGAATTAAAAAAGCTTTAAAACGCTTCGAGTTCACTGCCTCGTACGGTAGTGTGATCCTCTCAAACATCAACAACCGCAGTCGCAATTTATAATACCTAAAGTGCTTAAATTATTACTTGTTAATATCTGTGCTTAAAGATTTATATCATATAGCGCATATTCTGGAAACAATTTGATAAAAATAATAACGCAGCTAAAATTGAGTAGATATGAGAGCGTTTCATATTATTATTATCCACTTTCCACTGTCACATGTAGATTATTTGTGTACTGTACATCCGATTATAAAGTATGAATTCACTATAAATGATAACAAAAATAACAGTGTGTTTATAAGATGTGTAAAAATAAAAAGATGTTGATTATTTTTTTTAAAAGGGGTTACTAAAGGCCAACTCTGACAGCATCGTACGACGAGGCCCGACGAAGCGTTTTGACTTGATTGGGGTAGTTTTTAGGTCGTCGGGTGAACTTTGAACATGCTTCTCCCGACAAGATGGTTCGTCGTACGATGCTGTCTGAGTTGGCCTTAAGGATTCGAACACATGCTCTTCGGAAATTGTACTTGTAGTATTTGAAATATGACTATCTTTGCTTCTAGTTTCTACAGTATAATCTTTTATATTTATATAGTATATAGTAAATTATAGATTTATCATAAATTTAATCATTCATTAACTATATGAAACTAACATGTTTACTGTATATATTATTATTATTACATGGTGCGTTAACAAAGATAACCAAACTGGTAATGTATAAAGTATAACACTATAATTGTACTATTCCTTTTTTTCAGGCACAAAAGCCTTGGGCAAAGCTTTTCAATAGAGTACAACAAACTAAGAAAGCATACCATGTTGCTTGTAAACAAGAACACTCTGCATCAAACCTAGAGAAGAATGCGGCTGAGGATACCAACATGTCACCTGACCAGGTTTGTGACAATTACAGTAGTACTACTCATTTGGGACAATACAATACAATACTTTATTCTGTCCAATATACATGAAATACATGGAAAATTGATTGGTTTCAGTGTTAATAAATAATTAAATGTACAATAAGTTAACTATACAAAATTGACCATTCATACTTTGATCACACATTACTGGTCATTGAACGTCCTAATGGCTAACAGGAAAAAACTGTTTAATGACCTATTTGTTTTGGTAGATATAGATTTATAGCGTCGACCGCTCTGCATTAATGAGAATAACTCGTTACCAGGATGCGAATTAAGGGGAAATATTAACACTACAGGTAACCCCTATTCATAGAACATCCCTATTAAAGCTGTGTGGGTCCTGAAGTTTAACCATATATTTTATAAAAGAAATCATTATTAGGTGATCATTTAGAATAAAATGATCACCTATTGTTATTGTATAAAATCTTTATTATTTTTTTTCTTTTTATTGTTTCTGTACACTATTTTGTGTAACAATTATCTCAAAAAGTTTAATGTCAATGATTACAAAAATTTCAGAATATCTTTCAAATAATATAACTTAATCCTAATAAGCTTTCCAGCGTGATCACTCATCCGTGACGACATTTATACGCCATTTTCCGAAATCACATTATCAATCATATCTCCATAATTCATTATCACATATTAATGAAATTCAGTACACGTAAACTTCAGATCAAGGGTAAAATATTAGCAAATAAAAACGCACGCGCACGTAGGTTCATGCGCGTGATATCGCGCGTTAAAAATTTAAAACGCTCAAAATTAAGTTTTGATCAATTTAGAGCATGAATTAGGCCATTTGCGTGTTTCAAAAAATTACTGCGCAAAAATGCGTTTTTGCGCGTGCGATACTTAAAAAGCGTAAAAATATGAATTTTTTTTACAAATCTCATTCTACTCACCATCCTTAGTACATTCACCAAATTTGAGTCAGTTCCGACTTAAAATAACGCTATACGAGCACGTTAAAAATGACAAAATGCGCACATTAATTTTACAAAAGTTCTGAAAATGGTGAAAAATATGTCTTTTTTAAAATGAAAATAATTCTTCAGAATGCAAGATGACCCCCGATTTTTTTAACTTATTCTGGAAGCCATTGAGTTGTAGATATGAATTCATGTACACATTTTACGTACAAAATGTTTTGACGTCATCAAATGGCCACTTGAATTTAAAAATTAGGATTTGTTATCTTTTTGTGTAGATTATCACATTCAACAGAGCGCATCTTGGTTATGTGTGCTCGAATTTCGCACAACTTTCAGTATGTGCTTGCTTAATTAATTATCTTTATCATGAGTTGACACTATCTTCATTTTAATGACGTCATCACGCGTAAAAACTTGAATAACGTAGGCCGTGTAATTTCACCTTCGCAGTAAATTTGAATATCTTACAGCTCTTCAGAATTGAAGGTTACCTTGATGATTATAATTTATTATGAAAGCTGATGAAATGTAGATATTAATTCATATAAAAATTAAGCCTATCGGATGTTGTGACGTTAACATATGGCCAGTTGAAGTGAAAAAGTAGTTTTTTTCATATTTTTCGTCAAAGTTATACACAATTCAAAGAGCGCGCACAGCGCTTCTACGTGCCAAATTTTTTTCCAAATCTTATATTTTTTTGCTCAATTAATTATCTTTCGAAATTGTCATCTTAAAGTTTAGTTTGATAACGTCATCATGCCAAAAAATTAGAACATGTGTGTCCCGTAATTTCACCTATGCTACACTGTATATAGATATACAGTATATACTGTACATATTGTATATGGCATATAGGCACAACTCAGCACTATAAGCATATATAATAGGATGGCATACATCAACATTTTCCGATCGTATGTTAACGTACGTGCATGTTTAAAAAAAATTAATTTCAGTAAAATGATAAAAATGATCACCTATAATTCGTCAAAGTGACGAATTAAATTCTAGTTTTTGTTTGTTTTTTTATGGAAGTGAATAACTTTATTGAAACTCCAAAATTGAAACAAGGAGGAATATTATACACTACAGCTAACCCTTAATCAGCGAACATCCCTATTAAAGGTGTGTGGGTCCTGAAGTAAAACTGTATATTTTATAAATGAAATCATTTGTGTTTGTTTTTCTATGGAAGTGAATAACTTTATTGAAACTCCAAATCAGCCTATCAAAGGCTGATTTTTATTTATCTTAATTTTTCCAGTTTTTGGTGGACAATACTGTACATCTTATAATTAAGCTAACTTTTAACTTTATGAAATTAATATTTTATGTTACATAAAATGTTAATATCTTGTGGCGTTAAATTTTATGGCATTTTCGCAATATATATATATAAATTATTATTAGTTTACTACTGTACGTAAAGCATTCACATTGAAAAATAACAGTACACACATATTTATGAATATATCCATTATTAAATACATTAAAGACTACCTACGTAACAATGTTAATTCCTATGTTGGACAGAGGCATAGATAAATTGACTTTTTTCACTAAATGGATGTATACCTGACATCAAGTGACATTTGTCTTTCCGCTAAGCCACTTCAAGTCATTCGTAATTTAGGACTTAGCATCAAAGATTAATATTTTAAATGTTAAAACCCACTCAACATAGTATCATTCACCTAAGTAGGTTTAGATAGGAATTTATTAGAGCCTAAACCGACAAAAGATTATTTTGGAAAGATACAGAAAGTAGAGAAATCTTATGCACATGTTTTTATAGTATATTTTGGTTTGTTTGTCTGAATCGAGCAGAGTTCCTCGGAGGCTGGAGTTAACCAGCAAATTTGCAGGGTACACACCGGTCCTTTGGTATTGTGTTGTGACATAGAACTCTATGCAAATCATGTTAATAATATGCAAACTGTTATCCAGTGCCAGTTTTCGTGAGCTGCTATTCTAGATTCATGGATGATTCGGTTTTCTGGTGCCAGCAGCTCGTTCATTACAAATTTTGTAAACACATGATAATTTAACAACTCTCTTTCGATAGCGCAATGATTATATCAGATTTAGTTTAATGTTTATTTTGCGTATAATAAAATATTATAATAATAGAAAGCAGAATTCTCTGTAATTGGTTGATGTTGTAAAACTACGGGTCATGGCCTATGTTTATTACACCCAGTGAACCCCTCCCTTGGGACATCCCTATTCACGAACATCCTATTCACGAACATCCCAATTAAGAGGACACTTTCCCATGAAACGCACAAGTGGCAATGTACAGTATGCTGCACCACTGCTAACCATTATTGATGATTATTGTAATTCAATCATAATGATTTCATTCAACTTTATAATGATGTTTTATGAGTTTCATTTCAAACTATTATATAAACAAAGCATTAAACAGATATGAGATCATTGTTGATGTTAAAAAATTGAAACACGTCTGACCTTCAATACATTTCACCTGTCTAGCTATACAGTGAGAACAGTTACAATCGAATGTATCATCAATTTCCTGCTGCACAGTGCATACAACATGTTTCCATTGGTTACGCTGTGCTAAAACATTATTAACAAAACTCTCATTGTGAAAATAGTATTCATTCCACTGGCCCAAATACAATAATTGATAATAATACATATAATTAAATTAATATTAGTATGGGTATCTCTAGCAGAAGTCTTGATTATTAAAAAAATTTTTCATATTCTTATCTCTACTGTTTAAAGATTAAAAATATTGTCCACCTTGTTTATTAATATGCCATATTTTAATGTCACATTCATTATTCAAAATTAATCTGAAAAAAATTATTTACCTAATAAAACCATAACTTTATTTACATAAAATAGTTATCCGAAAGCCCATTCGTTTTTCATGTTTTTGGAAATAAAACATAATTATTTCTTTTTCTCTTAGTTAAATACTGTAATATAACAATACAATTTTACTCTAAAATACTTTTCAGGTGAAAAAACTACAAGACAAGGTTGAGAAGTGTAGACATGAATGCGAGAAAACCAAAGATAAATACACGAAGGCACTGGAAGACATCACGGGAATGAACGCACGTTATATGGAAGACATGAATATGCATTTTGACAAGACGCAACAGTTTGAACAAAAACGACTGGATTTCTTTAAGGAAACACTGCTACAGCTACACCAAGTACTTGATCTTTCACAAAATCAACAGTAAGCTTATTATGTTATCTTATACCCCTACAGTGTCCCCACAAAATGGAGTAAGAGCAGTTTTCTGTTTGGGCTCATGCCTATTACTTGCTCCTGGCAAGATGAATTGTAAAATGTACTTTATTAACTTTTGCCGAATAAATATTATTATTATTATTAAAATGTAAGAGGGTTGTACTCTTGAATAGTGGTTGACTGTATAGTGTTAAAACCCTTTGCCCTTGTTTGTTTTACAGGAAAATGCTGTGTCCCTTGATAGGAATTTCCCAAAGTAAGATTTCTAATTTGTACTGTATTAAAAATAAATCCATTTTCCCAGAAACAGAAATTGGACATGTACATACAGATCTTATATTTTTCAATATTATTTTCTGTTGCATTCAAAATTCTGTGAGGAAAACTGTAGCATTTAAACAAGTTATTTTATGATGCAGTTCTACATAGTGATTATTTCCAAATACTTGATCTTTCACAAAATAAAGCATCAGCAAAAAGCTATCTGATATTATAAATTACATTACAGTATCTGTTTTGAAACAAATCCACTTTCTTAGAAACATAAATGGGACATATACTATTGTACTATATAAAATATATACAATTATCTTGTTTGATAAACTTTCCAATTGTATTATGTGTTTTTAAATTCTTGTGATAAAGAAGAACTTTTATATTAGGATAGGATGCAGTTCTGCATATTTTATATATTTTTACCAGGCAATAAGTATTGACACTGACATAGTGATTATTATTTTTAAACTTTACCATTAAACAGTACATTTTCTAACAAAAAGATATAATTGTATTACGTATCATGTTTAAACTATTTAAATATTTTATATCAGGATGCAGTTCTGCATATTTTATACTATTACTCAGGCAATAAGTATTCTCACTGACATAGTGATTATTATTTTTAAACTTTAAATAGTACATTTTCTAAGTAACAATATATTATTGTATTGCGTATAATGTTTAAACTATTTAAACTATTTGCAATATCAAAATAACAAAAGGCAAGGTGCATATTGTGACTTGTATAAGCCTATTCTATGTTAATACAGTTCAGGAACTTTGAATTAGATCGCAAATACAGATAACAATGAAAGGAAATTAGAATAAAGAATAGTAAGTAAAAAACGATAAAAGAAACTTGTCACACACTCATAACTCGGTCCTTAATATAATATTTTGTTATCAACCAGACCACTAGACCTTGTGTTGTTATAGCTAGGTACATGTGATATTTTACACTTAAGGCCAATTTACATAGATGAGCGGTAAGAACAGCAATAAGACTATAGAAATTAGAATCATGTTATTCCTTATGATCATTTACACACAACTCGGAGCGGATGGGCGGTTTCTGCTACGCGGTTTTTCCGCTTTTTCTGCTCATCTGTGTAAATTGACCTTTACCCTAGTAGGCACAAACCTGTATGGGTCTTCAAACTTCTAGATGTGCTAGTATTAGATTAAGCCATGTACTTAATAATTTAAGATACTCATTAATTAATGAACTATACAGTGTAATTTAAAATATCGTACCTACCATCATTGTTTGTGCTCTGCATTTTTCTTTTAGTTTATATTTTGATCTAATGTGAACTTTGACATTTGATTAATATCGCAGATGTTTAACAGTAAATTTATAAACTTATGTATTTATAACAAAAATGTTATTTTATCTTTTTGTAGATTTACTCAAGTTTATTCAAACTTTGTTACAACGGTACAAAATGCTGACTCGGACAAGGATCTCAAATGGTGGAAGAACACAAACGGATCGGGCATGCCCATGAACTGGCCTACATTTGAGGTAATCTTGTTGCTTGAATAACGGGCTACTTAATAATTTGTATTGAATTTCACACATTTTGTGTGAAAACTAGCAATAATTTAAAACCTATACTGTTAAACAACATTTCAGAACATTAATAATAGTATTAGTTTGATCTAAATGTAATTGAATAAGATATATTCATTTCCTTATCAAATTCTCTAAATAATCGTAAACTTTGTAACAGTATACAAAAAATGAAATTAATTTAAAAACGTTTTTCAACACATTTACAATACATGTACTGGGATGCATAACTGAAAATGAAATTAAATAAAAAACATTTTTCAACACAATTACAATACATGTACTAGGATGCATAACTGAAAATTAAATTACAAATTAATAAAATTGAGAAAAATGTTGTAACAAAACCATTTCAATAGGAATATTCTGAAGATTTATCACGAGCGATCACTTCAAAGAAATCGAAAGGAAACGTGAGCGGGGTCGGAGATAAGGGCGTGGCAATATCCTCGTACCGATCGACATCAGAGTATTCAAATCAAGATTATAACACGATGAGCAGGTTTGTCATTTTACTTAACTTTCATTTGTTTTGTTTACATTTGTTTATTAACCATTCTTTTGTTTGTTTTTTTAGTTAATTATTTGTTTTTAATCTGAGTTATTGAGTCGTTTGTTGAGTTTACTTTGTTTTAAATAGTCATCAGTTAGGTTTGTTTTTGTTTCATTTTCGCTTACGTATTTTGTTTTTGAGAATGTTAATGTTAATCTTTTTTCAATAATTAGTTTTTGTTGTTGTTTATAAGTCTATTTGGTGTTTTTATAATTTATTAATTGTTTGTCTACTTTCTTGTATTTTGTTAGTACTTTTGTTTGGTTTTGATTGTTACTGTATTGTAGAAGTTAGTGGCCAAGTGTCGTCTAGTCAAACTGTATTGTTCTGAGGTCCCTAATGATCAGCTTCGGCTGGACGGACCACCCTCGTAAAACATTGTTGAAATAAATAAATTCAATTTAGAAGAAACAATATTAGTGATTTATAAAGCCCTGCTCAAAAACTCCCTCAAAACCATTGACCATAAATGAATAAAGACTTCTTTTGTTTGATATTTAAAATATATAAATGTATGAGAAATAATTCTTGTTCATGTTTTATTTAAGTTTGTTGTAATTATTGTTTAAATAATTTTAGGTATAAAAAGAAACTACATAAAAGGTATATTTGACTTCATAGCTGCAGCAAAAAACGAAGAAAAAAACACAATTTTCCATAAATTGATTTTTTCCCCTGATAATTTACTTTCTATGTTTTAGTTTGAAACAGAAATCTATAAATTTAAATATTGCAATGCATTTCTAGAATAACCATAATTTAGAATTTTGTTTTCTGCAATTACAGCTTTCTTATGAATAGAGAAAAATGTTTTTATATATTTCCTTTTTTTATGAAGTATAGCTGTATTGTTAATTATTAAGAAAATGCAAAATTAGAGTAATTTTTTTGCCAACATATTGTTTAGTTTCATTACACAATAAACCCCTATTAAGGAACATCTGGTATAATAGGGGTGTCCTAAAGAAAATATTCTACCATAGTTGAATGTGTTAACACCATATTATATTATTGCTCATCATTTTTAAATATTAATTTCTTGGTAACTGTGTATTAATATTGCTATACCTATCAGTATATGCAATTATAGATTTTATTTGCATATGTGTGCTATTAAAATAATTTATTTTCTAAACAAATAAGACTTCAGAGAAAGAAATTATTTAATATGCAAACATTGTTTGATATTTATCATTGTTGAATGAAAAATATGCTGTTTGCATTTAAAAAACAAATTTTATACTGCTTTAACAAAAATAACACTGTAGCATAACATATGTAAATACATATCTATGAATTCTTCTGTGTTGGTTACTAACAAGAGCTTATAGCTCTGAGAACCTTTTAAATATTTATCACAGATTTACTGGCGTCTATAGGCAGAGGGTGACCTTTAACCCCTATGATTCTGTAGAGTGAGTGTAATATTCACATAGTATAATGGTTTTTCTTTTCTTTCTTTTTTTGCATGCTTTATTTTTAGACAATTTATACTATTTCATTTGATTCCTCTGGCTATATCTTACTAGCTTTACAAAACAAATAGAAGCTATATAGTTTTTCCATTTCATTTTGCTTTATTTGATATACACTCTCCCAAAATCAGACTTTTCTTTGGTCTAAAAAGTTCCAAATTATTTGAGGTAATTTTTCAAAAATTAAGATATTTATTACAGAGGCTACTTAGATAGTACAAAAGTACACAATAATATGTTTTGTAAAAAATAAAATAAAAACAGCCAGTATTTCTAACATTACTTAATAACCTTAAATGAATTATTATTTGCATTATAATACCAAGATACTGGCAACCAGAATGGCAAAATTCTAAAAGTAAACTCATAAACATTTTTTAAAGGATAACTAACAAGAACATTTTGCAATATACAATTTAAATCTATTTTGAATGGACTCTTCAGAAAAGTAACATTTTGTTCTAGCCCCCGAGTGTCTGGTATTGAAAGAGTGCCTCATTCTTCTATTACAACTTACTACAGGAGAACCCCTATTAAGGGGACATTTTTCGGATGCCTGAAAGGAACGTCCCCAGAATAGGGATGTCCCAAAGGAGGGGTTCTACTGTAGAATAAATTGGTGGTGTTTATTTTCTTAGTTTACAGTACTGACGTGAATGAGCTTTCCTTTTTAAATTTGAAACAATTTTTTAAGCATCCAGTTCAAATACTATTTATACAAGAATTGTTCAACTCATAAATCACAACTTTTCATAAATATAATATCCCATATTGACTACTGAGTGCTTTGTTGGAATAAGGCTGGATGCTTATTCGTCCAGTAAAGCAATCAAAATTATTGCTTGCTATTAAAAAATGAATAAATATAGAATTTGATTAGAAGCTTAGTTAATTTTAATTTAGTTAGTTCCATCAAGGCAATCTAACCACATAATGCTGAGCTCTGGATATCAAAGGGTTTATCTGAGGCTGCGACACGATCAGTTCCACGCCCATTAACAGACACTGCACACCACTGAGAATATGTACATATTGCAGTACTGTTGGTATTTTTCGCAGCCACACATAAGATCAAAGAACTGTTACGAGTTCCTATCTTGGCAAGGCGAGCTCAGTGTCCTGTTGTTAGATTGCCTTGGTTCCATCAGATATTTCTCTGATTTTAATAGAAAATCATTTCTCATGAGTATAAAAGCAAAATTAGTTTAGAAAAATGTTAATGCGGAATATATTATATGTTACTTATGAATTTATCAGTATGTAAATATTCCAGAAATGCAAGTATAAAGAAAAGAAAAGCATGTAGAGGTATTTAACAATTTAGTAGTAGCTTAGGTATTCAAACGAGTAGTTTGAATAGCTACAATTATCATCAGCTAGGTAGTCAACTCTCGCTTTTGCTGAATTTTTCTTAGAAACATTTACAAATGATCATTTGATATTTATTTACTTTCTTTTGTGTTTTTCTTGAGCTTTTTCATTTAGGTGTTTTTCATTTACTTTTCTCAAACAGTGGCATTCCCAGCTGTATATTCCTCGTGAGAGATTTTCCAAAAAAAAGGGGTATGGGCTGATCAAAATCACTTTAAAGGGGGTTATATGTCAGAGGTCAAGCTTTGCCCTTATCAGCTGGTACTGCCACTGTTTGTATCTTCATTATTGTTTATTTTATATCTTATTGTCATTGTAAATTGATCATGAAATTCATTCATTGCACCAATATATAGGAATAATGGGGAAGTAGAAAATCAGGTTTACACTTCATACAGGTGAGTCGGTGTGTTACATGCTGTGTCGTCTGTCGCTTTGTTTTTTTTCATTGTTGGTTGGTTATCATGAGTGCAGGTTAACTAATCCATTATATTAGCACGGCCATTTTACTTGTATCATCATTCTTTAATCAAGCTATATGTGGCGGAGGTTTTGATTTTAGGATTGCGCACTGGTAAAGTTAGATCTAGAATTGGATGTTGTACTGAGTATAGCAACATCTTACAAAATACAGTCAAATCTCAAAACTGGACACAGAAAATCGATAACTTTTGCAAACAAGGCCTTTCTTTTTCCCGCTAATTCTTTCATTTTGAAATGCACATTTCAGTAAAGTTAAGCTAGCCCTGGTTTTCAGAATGTTGACCGAATTTTTCTCAATCCCATCAGATGTCATGCAGACTTTAGTTTAATCTGGTTGCTTATTATTTCAATTATGAAATGATAATGGAAACGTATACGGTATACCTACCTCAATAACTTTTATCTTATTCAATACTATTACATCATTGTCAAAGTATATTGAAAACAATCATTTAAGTCATATTAACACATCTATTTTAAAAAATAATTCTATTGTGGTGCTTTTTCAAATTTTAAATTCAGCCAAAAATAATTATATATTCAAAACCAAGACTTCCTTGGCTACAGACCGATAATAATACAGTTCAATGTAAATTTTATTCAATTCATTGAAACTAGATATGGCATGGGTATTGCAGTACCGTATATTCATTATTGTGCAAAAGATTTTGTTTAATTGATTGAATAAGAGTATAAACCCTCTTCTATCGCCCTGCTTTTTTATCTATTTCACTGAAACTTTGTTTATAAGTGTAATAGATTTATTCTAAATGTCAAGTATTTGAATTAAATGTGAATACTTGACAAAGTAACATTAATAACATTCAGGTACTATTTATATACTGACATTCTTTTCTTAATACATACAAGTATTCTGTTTTGAGTTTTCTGAATACAGTAGAACCGTATATAACGGGTTTTACCGTATTTGCATATATTTTCAGATTATAGTAGAACCCTTATAAAGAGACACCTTCAGGACCTGACAAAGTGTCCCCTTAATAGTGGGGTCCCTTAAATATGGGTTGGCTGTAGTATTAAAAACATATAGCTTCTTGTTCATTTTAATGGGAAGTGTCCCTTTAATAGGTTTGTCCCAATGGAGGGAGGGGTTCAATTGTATCTGTATATATTTTCAGAATACAGTAGAACCCCTATTAAGTGGACACCTTCAGGACCCAGCAAAGTGTCTCCTTAATAGGGATGTCGCTAGGGGTAGCTGTAGGCTCCTTTCTTGTTCGTTTTACATCGTAGAAAAGTGTCCCTTAATAGGGATGTCGCTAGGGGTAGCTGTAGGCGCCTTCCTTGTTCGTTTACACCGTAGAAAAGTGTCCCTTAATAGGGATGTCGCTAGGGGTAGCTGTAGGCTCCTTTCTTGTTCGTTTTACACTGTAGAAAAGTGTCCCTTAATAGTGTTGTCCCAATATAGGGGTTCTACTGTCTTTTGAGATTACTAACCAGTATATTGGTAGTTTAACAAGTGTGTTATTTACATTTTTGAAGTGTCAATCAAGCATATTATTATATTATTAATTATTACTTTCTATGCTTTTCAGATTACAGTAGAACTCCTATCAGGACACAGCAAAGTGTCCCCTTAATAGAAATGTTCCCTTGAATAGGGGTGGCTGTAGTGTTATAAAATACATTCCTTGTTCGTTTGTTACACTGTAGGAAAGTGTCCCAATATAGGGGTTCTACTGTATTTTGAGATTATTAGTTTAACAAGTGTGTTATTTACATTTTTGCAGTGTCAATCATGCATATTATATTATTATTACTTTCTATGCTTAACTCTTGATTTGCTGTGTTCATTGTGTGCTTTTTGTGGATAAATAACGTAAACATTATAAACATGGTTGCAGTGATGTCATTGGTTGTGGGAAATTGATATTTAATATTACTTTTTATTAGCTTTTACGTAATATATACAGATTGTAATAAAATGACTAACTATAACAATCAAATATTTGCTGTTAGAAAGACTATTTCATCATAATAATCATTATGTAACTGTAATTGGAGTAGTATAGGGGAAACAAGTGAAAATCCTTGGATAACAAATATTGTATACTTGTACACTCATAAATAATTCAATAAGTATATTGAATTGATTTATTAATATTTACTATAGAAGAAGTTACAATGTACTCCAGTAAACACAATGCATACTTGTCTGTAAACCGAGTTTGTAAATACACAACTAGATTAAAACATTAAATTCATATTTTATAGCAAAAGGTTACTTTTAGAATAGGTCTTGTGATTTTGACATCTATATAGTCATATGATTTGCTTATGATAATTTTATATTATATCGTTATATATTTATTATGTCACATCCTCTTTAGTCATATTAATCTGATTATTTTTTTATATTTATTTTATTATAATGGATTTTGTTTTTCAGTACTCAATCGGGATATTCTGGCGACCAGGATCCATCGGCCTACAATAATTATGGGTAAGATTCACAAAGGTGCAATTTAAACTTCAAATACCATGTTAAATGATTCTGGTGGAAGAACAAGTCTTCTCGGATAAGGACTATAAACCGTATGGTCCAGTGTACACATCTACAGTAGCTCATGTGCACTTTAAAGAATCTAGTACTTCTTTCGAGACGAGTAGGGGGTTACCCCGGTGTACTAGTACACACACAGCCACTGATCATAACTGGGCCCTCTGGGAGACCAGTCTTTGACTGAAGAGGTCACCCAGTATATAATAAATAATACAAAACTCTGTCTGTGGAGAGCATCTCAATATTCCCTAGTATTACCATTGTCATACATTATCTGTTTTGAATTTTCAACACTTCCTGTTCTGTCATGTTATTTAATGTACATTTCAAATTTTGAATTTTAGCTGTGCACGTGAACACCACATGTTCTTATATATTTCTTGTAGCCCTATTCATTAATTGTATAAGCTTTCATAGGACAATAATATGATATGGAAAACAGCACTAAAGCTGGTTTTCCACTAGGCGAATTTATTCCATTCTTTAAATTTTCATAAACTTTTCGTGACATGAAAAATGTGCAACAAATCACATTCAAGAATGTTTGATTCACGCGAATGTATATGCCTAGTGGAAAACATGCTTAATGTAATACCGAAAAAAGGTTAAATAATTTAAGAATCTCTCCCCCAACATCCAACCCCCCACCAGTTGTTGAATCACTCCAAGAATGTGGCCTGTGTTCAGATAAATGCAAATTAGTTTAAGAAATTATTCTAATTTGAGACCACAATCTTAAAATGTCTATGTAAGTTTAAGTACCTTTGTTATTTGATACAGGCTCAATATACCCTGTTAAAACCAAGATAAATGAAATTACACAACACTTTTGAATGTAATTTGTACTTGTTTATAATGTACACAATAAAACTGTTAACACAACGATATTAATTAATTGTTTTGGAAATTTCTGGTAGAAACTACACAACATTGCCACCCAAATGTTTATAAAATAAAGAATATACCATATTGCATTATTCATTATCCTTGTAACTTCATACAAACGTTTCCATTTTGCATTTCCTCATAAATATTAAGAGCCTTACACATCTCAATTTACGCTACACTTAATACTATCAATTTACTACCTTGAACAATGAAAACTGTGTACGGTAGTTTAATCATGTTTAATTAAACATGTCTGGAAGTAATAAACAAGTATGAGTTGTTCTAGTTCGGCATTTGTGCCAAAAATCTAAAAACAAATCATAATTTTATTCTTGTAAAATCTTGAGTTGATGATTAATTAACTAATTTGTTTTTTTTTGTTTTTTTTTCTTTATGCTAGTTCTGATCCTGATGGAGGAAATCCATTCGATGATGAAGATCATGAAGATCACGATGAGATGAATGGAGAAGGAATTCAGGTGAGGGCGCTGTATGATTACACAGGAGCTGAATCGGACGAACTTACATTCAATCAAGGTATGCCTTTTTTGTAATTTTAACACATTCACAAATCTGACCTCTGTGTCTGTGACAGGACTGAATCTAGGTCAATGGTAATCAGGTTAACCACCAAGATTTTATGTTAAGCTCTGTCTACACTATCAAACTTTATGTGACGACCAAATGTGATGTGCCCATATATGGACACGATGTCATATCACTACCATATATGGGCACATCAAACTAGTTTGATAGTGTAGACAAAGCTTTAGACCAAGTTTATGTTTAAATTGTAGAATTAATATTTTGTCTTTTGATATCTTTTGAGGAATGAGATTACGGCAAATATGACAGAATGAGTTTATAAACAACATTGCCATTTATGAATTATAAATAACCTGTGAATGAATACTGTAATAACATAACTTTATAAATATTTGATTCAAGTACATGTGAAATAATTATGAGCTTTCAAATTTCAATGATTTTTTATTAATATTGATATGATTTAAGTTTATTTTTAATAAAAAGATAAATTTATTGCATTATAATTTTTGAGAAATATCTTATTCTATTTATAGTATATTATGTCTTAACATCCCATTACTGTTATTCAATTATCTTACCCAAGCATACAATCAATATGACTCAATATGATTCGAACCCATGCCTTTCACATGCTAGTCTGATCCCCTTACTATTACGCCATACCACTTTAAATACAGCACGAGATATCCCAGATGGTCTCTCATCTAAGTTCCACCAGGCCCAATATTGCTTAACTTTGGTGATCTGACGAGAAATGTTGTTTCAACATGATATTTCCGTATATAGTAGATACCTGTATATAATAAATTCTATACTGTACATAGGCCTATATATACTATTGTACTTCTTGTATTTATTTACAGGTGATATTATCATAAAGTTAGAAGACGAAGATGAGCAGGGTTGGTGTAAAGGTCGTATACACGGTCACGTCGGTCTTTACCCGGCAAGTTATGGGGAATCGATTTAGAACTGACAGTGATAAGTAGATATGTTGCACTTTGTATTAACACAAAGCAAAGTAACAAACTTAAACAGATCCCCAGATAATATGGAGCTTTTGAATTTGTGATGGATGCACGACAGCATGGAAAGTTCACCAACTGTGTTATAACATATCATACATATGCTCAGTTGTGTTTTTAAACTGAGATTAAACCGACGAATACATTACCTTATATGTATCCACAGTTTGTTTCGTGTATTGTTGTGTTGTGCTACCGTTACAAAGTAAAAGCTAACTTCTAACATTTTATATTCCTTCACTCAATTTCTTCAATAATAATTTACCTTTTATAATCTTACTAAAATCGTGTTTGTACATTTTATGTATCTTTTTTCACCTCACTGGCTTATCATACGTCAAGCATACATTAAACAAACGTGTTGTATAATAAAAGTATATAAATTGGACATAACTTTTTTTTCATTTATTGATATTAATTAAATAATATTGATTATGATTTCATCTATATGTATTTGCAAATAATATGTTTTAAGTGATGACAAATTCAGAAGAAAAATATTTTATTTAAATTCATGTTCATTATAATGTTAATGCCAGTTTTCCTAAAATTGTCCCATGGTTTGTTTTTATTACCTGAAATTGTTTATATATTACAAAAGTTTAAGCTTTCAGCAAGATAGGTTAATAAAGATCGAATATTTTTATAAAAACCATAAAAAAATTATTATTTAATAAGAAAATGTATAATTGGTGTAAAACAGATGACAGATGAACAGAAACATAATGTAATGGAAAGTGGTTGTATAAATAATTTGAATGTCTGTTAGTTATTAAAATGAAATATAGTTAGTTAAGTTATATATTGGTACGTTGTACACTATTGGATGTGTTCTTCTAAGCTGTATATTTTAATAATTTTAAGCCTGTTATTAGCGGTTGTTGTGCGTGAAAAGCTCCCGGAAAAGTTTCAGTTTCAGGCCATGTGATCTAATTTCTCAAAGTTTCAGTTTTTAGGAATTCTGTTAAAAATCAGAGAGATGATTGATAGTTTGGAGGGAAAGTGAATATATTATACACGTTTCTTAAGCTCTGTCTACACTATCAAAGTTTATGTGACAAAAAAAGTGATGTGCCCATATATGGACACGATGATGTCATATTTTTCACATTTTTTTTTGTCAAACTAGTTTGATAGAGTAGACAACACACTGTTAACTATAACCAAAACAGATAGAGAGGATCCTTTTCTGTTGGCCAATGAGAGTTTGTTTTTGTTGTATTTTATATATATGGTCATAAGTACATATTGTTTAATAGGTAAATTTAGCAGTATATTATTTGAAATAGAAAATTGTACAATGGTTGGTATTCTAAACCTCTCTTGAAATGGTGATTTTCTTTATATATGTAGCAGTATACAGTAGTTGATATTATTAAGTCTGTAGCTAGCATTGTAAAGGCTTGTGTTGAGACCAAAGGTTTCAATTATTCTATCTTTGTGTATAGGTCATGTTTACTGGCTTGGCTGTCTTCCCTTTATGTACACTGTTAACATTTACCCATGCATAGGTAATTTGTAGATGTTGATTTAGCTAATGGCTGGGTCTGGTTACCATAGACATGGATTGGGCAGGCCTTGTTCATGTGCGTAGAGGATTAACATATTCACTGCCAACGGCTATGATACTAAAGCTTTGTCTACACTATCAAACTTTATGTGACAAAAAAAAAAGTGCTATGCCCATATATGGACATGATGATGTCATATCACTACCATATTTGGCCTTATCACTACCATATACTTCATTTTTTGACTCATGACTTTCAAGAAATTTATTTGTAGTAATGTATCTGTAATACCTCTATTCAGTGAAAGAGTTCAGTTTGGCAGTGAAGATGTTAATCTCATTTCAAAATAGGTTTTATGTTCTGATTTAATACTTAAATAACAATAATTATTTATAATTTTTAGATATGTAAAATAATAGCTGGTCGTATGTATTTATGGGGGTAACTAAGCTGATATATTTTTAGGTATAAAAGTAAGATTTATATTGACCTCTTTTCTTTTTTTCCGAGATTGAAATGTTTGTCAGTAAGATAGCTATGTGTAGCATCAGGTATTTGGTAAAAACAAGTATGTACCATTCTTTTAAAATTGGTACTAGAGTAAAGTAGAGTTATTGTGAGAATTTAAGAAGGTTTAATTGAAAGAGCCTACACCTTGTATTATATTTAAGTACAGTAAATTATTGCTGACGGAATGCTGACCCACCTAGGATATTAGTACTGAGGTTTCTCTGGATAGATAAATAAGGAATTTGGAAAATTGCAAAGAATGGACAGAAGACAGAGGGACTTATCAATAGCACTACAGAGCACACAAGATATACCAAATCACTAGAAAAAAAATTTATACACCCACATTGGTGTTGTGAAAGCTTCTGTAACTACACCAAATTCAAATAATGTAATGTTCTGCCTTAAAAGCATTATGTATACTATGAACAAGGGTAATTTAAACAAAAATTAGATTAGAGTTTTGAAATATTAAAATTTAACTGGCTTAATATAAAACCAGTGTACAAAATACATTTGGTACTTGCAACCTAACCTTATAATTATGCATACATTCATTTTTTCATTTGTGTTTATATACTGCAATACATGCTAACAAAATTCTATTACACTTTTTCCATCAGTTTGAAAGTACTGTTCTGTTACATAACTTTTAACCCAACTATGGCACGCTACAGTAATTTGTAACACCACTGATGACTTCAAATAAAGATTGTAATATACTTTGTCAGCATCTGTTGCAGTACACAACTAATTAAAAAATAATGATTTTGAATTGAGATTTTTGTGAATGAGAACATGTGTACAGAATGCTTGGTTTTGTAAACTCCATTTCACAATAAAGACGATAATATCCCAAGTTGTTTTTATTTTATTGTTTTGTGGTGAAAACCTTATAAAAAATGTTTTCACATTTACATAGATGGTAGTTATATACTAATGTTTATGAAGTTTCATATTGATCCTAATTGGCATATTCGAGAAACTTTATCGTTATAGTATAGTTTGTTAACTCTGTGTTCTGCACGCAACGAACAAGCCAAGTTTTTAGTTAATGTTTACAAAACGAAAAAGCTTTCCTAATCGAATATGCCAAAAATACCTATAGGTGGCCATCATGCACAATTTTTAACGAGGGGATTATAAATTATTTTCTGTTTATTTTTTGTATAGAGAATTCCAAACCAGGGTTTCATTTAACAGCATAATTTGAATTGCACTCCACAATGTATTCATTACTATTTGCTTTAAATAACTTCATTTTTAATGTATACACCCGTATAAAAGTTGATGTTGATTTTATTGTAAAAATTAAGCCAAGAGATTGTTGTTCTAATTGGTCATCCTCTGCCTTGCTCTCCTCCACCAGATATCATCATAAATAGTACAATAGGAACTATGTACATCCACTGTAAAAGAATATATTATATGTAAATGTAAGCCCTACACTTTACATTACACAATACATGGTCCTATTATCACTATCTTTGATTCTGAATCAAATATGTCAGCCTATTGTGTTGTACACTACAGCATACTACTTACATATTTAGCCAGAAATGACCTATTATCTGCTCCACCACCTTTGGCCTTTTGTAGTTTTTCATCTTCTAACTTTTGTATAAAAGTTTGTGTGTCTGGTCTGTAAAAGAATGTCTATTTGTATAAATCTCAAGTTATATTTATTTACTATGATTGCATATTAATGAGGGTAGGCTAGGCACAAGAATCTATTTTATTTTTCGGTTAGATGGTAGATAGAATAGGCTTAAAGCTATGCTATATCTTGCAGTACACCCTAGTATGCCTAGGAGTTGTTCTGGGCACAAAACTTACACAGGTCCTGATACAGTAAGTGATAATGTGACAGTTGAGTTGAAATCAGTGAGCAAGCTACTGCTGACAGTATTGCCTTGACACGTTCCCTGTGCTGGACTTATGATCACGCTTAGAACATTTCCTGATTGGTCAGCATGGATTGTGATGTCATCGCTGATATGCGACTCAACTAAAGAACACTATGTAAAAACATATGTGAATAATATTAATATGGAATTGACTATTAGGCTAAAATTAAAATTTATGTACAACAGTATATAAAGATAGACCAATCAATCAACTACAGAAAAGAATGGGATTTATTCAAGGTACTTACAGCTTTTGTGAAAGTGTAGACATAATCGTCAGCCTCGGAGAAGTCATCTTCATCAAAGGATTCGGATAAATGTGTAGGTACTCTAACTCTATAAAAGCCACCCTTTTTAGCGAGAGCCTGCAAAATAGAAACAGAATGAAAAAAATTACTAGAAATCCACTTGTTAAGGGAGTCGCTCTACGCAAATTAAGTTTGTATGTTTATTCACAATACAATTTTGGATGGAAAATATAAATATTTATTGGATATGGGTCCTCATTTTATATGAGTAAAGAGTCATTTTAATTCATCCCATAGTTTAAAAGACTTTGTATTTGTTGTTTTTTCATTTTATGTTTCAATTTAAAGTTTTGTATAGAAATTTACTTTTAGTTTTCCTTGCTCTGCGGAAGTTAATGGAATGGAATGAGTAATTGTTCCGGGTCCCATTTTAAGCGGAGAACGAAAGTGTATACTGGCACGTCTCGTAAATACTGCATCGGGACCTGTAAAGTAAAGATTCAATTAAATATGTATCAAATTGTAGTAGTTATGGGAATGTTTTAACACAATAATTATTAATAGGAATAATACTAAATATCTTATCCTTGTGTTTGCCGAATTAAAGAACTTATGTGGTCAAGCCTGTACTTTATATTTAGTTATAAATATATACTGTAGTTAAACCAATGAGTTTAATCAAATTAAACAAGGGAGCATCCATATATAATTATTAATAATTATAAAAATATGGAACACATTTTCAAACCTGTTTCAAAGCTGTGTTCAAGCGGTAAACTTAGACCACCAACAACTGGATCATCAACTGAAACCTAGAAATAAAAGGTATATATGGTATCATTATTGCGCAAACCAAAAAGTAACCTAGGCTCCTTCTGTGGCCTATATATTGACACCACAAGCATTAAGCAACCCGACTGCCCTCCTTAAACTTAACAGACTAGCCTACCTAGCTAGGCCTAGGCTAGACCGTAGGCCTAAAGCTAAAGGCTATCGTGTATTACAAAAATCTAGGTAAACACATATTATAGTATAGTGAATAGTAAAGCATTTACATACTTTTTTGCTAAATACAAACGTGTAAAGAAATGCTTGCAAACAAAATACATGAAGAGCGAAATTCCGCAAGGAAATCTCCATTTTCTTTTCTTAAATACTGCCCTCTATTTTTTCTACAAGAAAACGAGTAAGTGGGTAAGTCTTTAAAAATCGTACATATGTTGTCCGTACATTGTCGATGTTAAACGCTATATTAATATTATACAGATTCGTACATTTTATCAATTTTATCCCAAGAGGACGATAGCAACATTTTGGAAAACATTTTGAAGATGGCAGACGTTGTACCGACTTCAGCGAAAAAAGCTGATGAAATACTTGAAGATGAAACATTAGCAGAAGAGGTACAATATAAAGTGTTTAATGTTGTATTCACTGAACTGTTTTGAAGTATCAATATATTGCACAATTTAGTTTAAAGCTCATTCTCACGACGCGTTATAGGGCTAGGCTAGACTCCTTAGTCGCCGAAGGCGGGATAGATAGGCAGTCGCCGCGGCCTAGCTAGGCCTAGCCTAGCCTAGGCGTAGTTCAGCTAACTAAGCAGGGATACGGCCCATCATCAGCCTAGCTTGCCCAAACTTAATTTCATTGTCTGTTAATCATCTAGGCCCATATTTACTAATTTAAGCAAAATTATAAATAAATATGATCATGTTTATTGTTATGGTCATCATTATTAAATCATATATAGGCCTAGGCCTAGCCTAGGCTAGCCTATACTAATAGGCCTAGGCCTATACAAAAAATCAGTGAAGTGAAAAACAAACGCATCCATAATGATATTGTTATTTAAATTAGGCCAAACAAGGCCCCAATATATTATTTATTATTAATAATAAACAGCTGTGGGATTTGTTGATAGGTCAGGCAGAAAGAGTTAGTAACAGCTTTAAATTTGGGGGAAATTGTGTACATTTTATTAACCATTCATTTATCTGATCACTTATTTTTTTTTATAAAATTTAATGACAAAAAAGATTGACGTTTCGGAACCATCATGGAACCATTCTTAAGAACAATTGAGTAAAAACATAAATTAATGAAATCAACACAATTTAAAGTTTGTTATTTAAATATTGTTACATTTTTTTTCATCGATTCGAATTCAGATGTCTAAAATGTTATAAAACTGTTATTTTGTCGTTTTTTCAGAAATTACTAGATGAACTGGAGAATGAAGAGCTTCCAAGTCATATAAGAGAAGCAAGGTTGTCTGAATTAAAGGAACAAGTGCAACAATTTCAGAACCTTAAAGAAAAAGACTATGGAAAGTATAGGTATATAATGCCACTCATTTTTAACAGATTTACCTACTGAAACAATGGAATCACCCACTAAAAATATATTCTTTATTTCACAACCAACAGTGCAAATCACCAATTACAGGTTGATAATAAAATATACATTAAAAAAACACACACAAAATGTAAACAATTTTTAATAATATCGTTCAAAATACTGTAACATTTAAATTGAAAAAGGCTACAGTTAAAAATAGCTAAAGAATTATTTGAAACAAGACAAAAAATATATAGAACGACGTACAGTATGTATGTTTTGTTTTCATTTTTTTCTGTGATATATGCAATCATGGTTGCTCTGACCTTATACTTTTATGGCTACCTACTGAAAAAATAGAACCACCTACTAACATAAACAGGCAACCACTACCTGTGATTCAGTACTGTATTAACCGCTAACATAACAAAAATCAACCACTAATTATGGGAGGTGACATGGCTATTCTATTTACTTGGTGAGCCATTGTAATATATTTTTCAAATAATCAAATTTTATTTTTTAGTGAAATAGTAATTTCACACGCCCACTTATAAATATTCATTTATAAACATAACCCATCAACCAATCAAAATAATTTGTTCACTGAACTGTAAAATTACTTCGCTGCTTCGATCGTAACGTAGGTCCGAGCAGTTTACCGCGAAACTTTGAATTAAAAAATCGATATTTTGCAAGTCAAGGTAGGTACAAAATTTGAATTTTTCTTAATTACGCAATTAGCTAACGAGTATGGGCCACGTGCAAAAGCCCAAAAAATCTAAATTTAAAGAGATATACTTGTAATTTATGATTTATATGGTCTTTGATAACTGGCCAAACAAAAATAATTTGTTCGTCTGATGCTTACGTCATCGAACGAATACAGGGCAAGGTGAGCGAATACTAGGTCACTAAAATCCAGTTGGGTTCAAAATTCGCCCGGTTGGTGGCGCTATACAATTTTTTAATAATATACTGTTTTTGGGTGATTAGATGCTTCTTAGCCGTCTTAATTAGGCGTTTTAACCAAATATAACTCAATAAAACAGTTTTTTATTCAATAGCTATAGGCCTAAATATTTAAAAAATTAAATAAACATAAAAATTAAATGTTAACTTTTTTTTTTTATTACAGATTTATATCAAGAATTAAATCAAGAACATTAAAAAAAAAATTAGTACGTGAGGTATATGTCGTAAGCACACACGTGTGGGCCTGCTAACTAATGTTATTTAATTGGCATAATTAATAAACATTATTGTAATAAATATTATTCAAATAATAATTAAATGTTCTTTTTTTTTAAAGGTTATCCACAGTCCATCCTTCAAATAATTTAAACAGTATTTATATTTGAAATATTTACACATTGAACAGTACGTGTACCGTTTATTTTATACAGAGTGTAAATTATATTTTTAATATTTAACAATAAATATATAACATTTACAAAGAAAACATTGTTTATTACTTATCATTTTTGTTTGTTGTAATTAACATTTGTATTGGAATCCTTCGAACGAGTGTAGCATCAGATATTTTCCCGTGTTAGGATTGGATCGTATAAAATCAAAGATCCATTCTGACATCAGAGAAACGACATCAATGAACATACTGATGCTGAAACATCTAAATCACTCATGTATACAATACAGATAAGTTGCTTTTTTAACCCTAAGTGTTAATTGTTTAATGCTGTTGTTTGGCATATTTATTTTAACCGTTTTGATGTTGCGTTTTATTGTTCAATGTCATTTATTTGTGTTTAGTATTGTGAAAAAAAAAAACAGTTTAAAAAAATAAACCGTTCATCGTTATTAAACTTTAGATATGCCTGGACTACAAGACGGTAAATACAGAAAGTATAGCCAGGAGGTTGTCCGTATTGCCTGTGGGCGGGTAAGGAAGGGGGAGCTTTCATATGGGGCAGCTGCTCGAATGTATGGCATCCCTAAATCAACAATTCGGGATAAGTGCAGCGGCAGAACCCCCATCGAATCGACTCAAGGACCAGACCCGATTTTATCGAAGAAGGAAGAGGAACAGCTAGTGGAATGGGCGATAGGGATGGCGAAGATTGGTTATGGAAGGACGATGATGGAGATGAAGAAAGTAGTTAAGAAGTTTCTGGATGCCGATGGCAGACCAAACCCCTTCGTCGATAATCTGCCTGGACGTCGATGGACGCGTAATTTTTTACGTCGTCATCAAGAACTATCGATGCGCCTACCTGAGGCACTAGGAAGGGAACGTGCTGATGTGACGGTCAATAAGATCCAGAGGTGGTTCAGGGAGTGTTCCGACTACATGGTGGAGAGCAAGAACGAGGAGGTCTTCGCTGACCCTCGTCGTCTGTTTAATGCAGACGAAATCGGCTTCCCTCTCCAAGGGAAGACCGAGAGGGTCATTGCACCCAAGGGGGCAAAGAATGTCTACCAACAAACGGCATCCACCCGGCAACAGATCACGGTCGTGGGTGCATGTAATGCAATAGGGCAATACATTCCGCCGCTGATCATATTTCCGGGTGTTCGGTTTGCCTATGACCCCCTTGATGGTGCACCAGCCGATTCGTCTTTTGCAAAATCGAAGACCGGCTGGATGAATTCCGAAATCTTTTACGAATATATAACAAACCATTTTCATCCTTTTGTTCGATCACTCAACATTCCATTTCCTATTATTTTATTTGTGGATGGGCACGTATCGCACATCAACTTAGAGACGGCCGACTTCTGTAAAGAAAATGACATCATTCTTTACTGCCTACCATCACATGCCAGTCACATTATCCAACCTCTTGATGTGGCTGTGTACAAGTCGGTCAAGGCGTCTTGGTACAACTGTGTACGCGAGTACACCATACAACATCCTGGTCAAGTTGTCACCAAGCAAGCCTTCTCTTCGGTGTTTGCGGAGGCATGGAAAGAGGGCGCAAAATCGAAAAATGCCATTTCTGGATTTCGGAAATGTGGTTTATTTCCATTCAATCCTGCCGCCGTTGACACCGACAAGCTACTGCCCTCCACCGTTTACCACGACCACACGTCATTAACACCAGCATCTACTTCCACCAACACCCCAATACGACAACCACCAACAACAACATCAACATCATCACCTACGAAGACCGCCCTTCTTGCTCTGGAATCCGCCATCGGTCCTGACTTGATTGCCACATACCATCGTCGGCTTCGAGAAGGGTACGATGTGCCGGATCCCATGTACGAAACATGGAAAAAACTTAACACCGTTGACCGACCACCTCACGACATCCCAACAACATCAGGGACGTCACACACCGTTCCCCTTCCTAGGCGACCATCAGCCTCGGTAGGAAGGCATCCAGAAACTTCGTACACTTCGCCATCCCTTGCGCAGCACTTGGTCTACCCAAGAAGGGAATATCAACAAAAAGCGAACGCAAATAAAAAGGTGCTGCCGAATGTAATATCGGGAACAATATTTCGGGAAATGCTGAGGGAGAAGGAAGAAAAGAAGAGGGAAGAAGAAGAAGCAAAAGAAGAAAGAAAGAGAGTCAGAGAAGAAAAACGAATGGAAAACGAAAAAAAAAAATTAAAAACCAAAAAAAGAACACAACAGATAGATGAAAACATCTGCAGCAAGTGCAAAAAGAAGTATGACGACAACCCAGATGTATGGATCGGTTGTGAGGGCTGTCCACGCTGGTACCATCATGCGTGTACAGACATTACTGACTTGGACAGCATGACCAATGAGGAGTTGGCAGAGCTTGACTGGCGATGCGAGAGATGTTTATGATAGCTGGAAAATAATGAATATAATAATCTTTAAAAAAAAATAAAAAATAAAAAAAAATGGATGAGACAGTAATTGTCCAAATAGAAATGTGTGTATGTATATATTTATTTTGCCAACATTTATTACCATTTTAGCAAATAATATCATTGCTCAATTAACATTCTTCCATTCCAATCAATCATATTTTTACACAGTACATGTAGCTACTATAAACTTAAGGATAAATTCCTGAAGACAACGGGATGTTTCAACATAATATCTATAGTATTAACCACTTCAATAAAGTTAATTATTATTTTATTCACAATCTTTTAATTGCTGTGACTTAAATTTTTTTTTTCAAACATGCCATGTTGAAAAACAATAAAATTCAACAACGTTGCCCAACAATCTGAAATGATATAGTAGGCTACAGAGTATTATGAATCAGTCAGAATTCCCTACAGACAGTACAGGTGCTTAACCTTGGATGGTGTTATCAATCTTATTCATTCACCAGCTGCTGTTGATGTGCCAATAAATTATGTTCAAATACCAGCCTATTCCTGTAAAATATATATATATTAATTATATATGACATTTAAAATGAACAAACAACTAGTATGCCATTATAACGTTACATTGCAAACACAAAGGATTCCCTAGGCCGAACTTCCGGGTTTCTATGCATATTGCACGCGACACGGTTACATTTCGAGCGCCTTTAAAACTATAGAGGGCGTGTGCGAATATTGGTACTAACGATGCGAAAAGTGAAACAACCGGACGAATTCTAGGCCGCGAGGTGGTGTCAAATTACAAATAGGAATATTTTTTAAATTAAACGTCCTTTTTCAATATTATTTCTGGAGTATGTATATCAATAAATTTACTTTATATTACTACTATAATTTTTTTCCTCAACAGTATTTTTTTTTCTAAAATTACGAAATTATCAAGGTCGTGTGAAATCTGGGCCGTATACCCTAGGCCTAGGCCTAGCCTAGGCTAGCCTATACTAATAGGCCTAGGCCTATACAAAAAATCAGTGAAGTGAAAAACAAACGCATCCATAATGATATTGTTATTTAAATTAGGCCAAACAAGGCCCCAATATATTATTTATTATTAATAATAAACAGCTGTGGGATTTGTTGATAGGTCAGGCAGAAAGAGTTAGTAACAGCTTTAAATTTGGGGGAAATTGTGTACATTTTATTAACCATTCATTTATCTGATCACTTATTTTTTTTTATAAAATTTAATGACAAAAAAGATTGACGTTTCGGAACCATCATGGAACCATTCTTAAGAACAATTGAGTAAAAACATAAATTAATGAAATCAACACAATTTAAAGTTTGTTATTTAAATATTGTTACATTTTTTTTCATCGATTCGAATTCAGATGTCTAAAATGTTATAAAACTGTTATTTTGTCGTTTTTTCAGAAATTACTAGATGAACTGGAGAATGAAGAGCTTCCAAGTCATATAAGAGAAGCAAGGTTGTCTGAATTAAAGGAACAAGTGCAACAATTTCAGAACCTTAAAGAAAAAGACTATGGAAAGTATAGGTATATAATGCCACTCATTTTTAACAGATTTACCTACTGAAACAATGGAATCACCCACTAAAAATATATTCTTTATTTCACAACCAACAGTGCAAATCACCAATTACAGGTTGATAATAAAATATACATTAAAAAAACACACACAAAATGTAAACAATTTTTAATAATATCGTTCAAAATACTGTAACATTTAAATTGAAAAAGGCTACAGTTAAAAATAGCTAAAGAATTATTTGAAACAAGACAAAAAATATATAGAACGACGTACAGTATGTATGTTTTGTTTTCATTTTTTTCTGTGATATATGCAATCATGGTTGCTCTGACCTTATACTTTTATGGCTACCTACTGAAAAAATAGAACCACCTACTAACATAAACAGGCAACCACTACCTGTGATTCAGTACTGTATTAACCGCTAACATAACAAAAATCAACCACTAATTATGGGAGGTGACATGGCTATTCTATTTACTTGGTGAGCCATTGTAATATATTTTTCAAATAATCAAATTTTATTTTTTAGTGAAATAGTAAAAGAGAAAGATATATTAGAAGTTACCACCAACGAGAGGCATGTGGTAATTCACTTCTATCATGAAGATTTCCGTCGATGTGCAATTTTTGATAAACATCTTAAGGTAGTTTGTGAATTTCATTATGATCAGGAAGATTAACTCTTTCTTCCCTTGGAGAATTAACCTTTTTTTGTCCGGTTTCGGCAAATAAATCTTCGTTTTTTGTGACGCTCCACATGGCTATGGACAAATCTTTTTACTTGATATGCGTGTAGTTCTGTGGTGCGTCGTGAAAAAGCTAGTGCTGTCTGATGTGAAAGATCCTTTACACTGATTTGCTATACTTCTCATGCTAAAAATGCAATCTGGCGTTACAACTCTGTCGGACCCCTGTAAATTTAACGGTCGACAATAAAAATGTCCAGAAATCACGATATAATGAGCATACCATTACAATTTAGTCCTCGTGTATAATCCCAACTTTATCCCAATTTCTATAAATATAGTTATTATTCCATCTAGGCTTTAAATTGTATTGAAGACATTTCTCTGTGTCCTCTGCTTGTAACTAAATACAGTAATCAACTAATTTTGGATGATTTGGTTTTTTTCAGACGTTATCTGAAAAGCATTTCCAGACCAAATTTTGCAAAGTTGATGTTAACAAAGCAAAGTTTTTTGTAGGGAAACTAAAGGTTCAAGTTTTACCTACTGTAATATGCTTTCGAGATGGCATAGTTATTGACCGGTAAGTAAAGAATATTGCACAGCCTGGCCTGGCCTAAGATGTCTTATTTTTTCAATGGAAAGTGTAACAAAAAAAAAACTTTGTTGAGGAATTAAATTAACATGACAAGTTTTCAAGTCGTCTGGGAAGCCAACCAATCGAAAATTGTAATGTAAAAGGACATCAAAGCAAACTCTTACACTTCATTTCACCATGTTTAGGACATGTGCGCCGCCCCCTCCCTATTTCCAAATCATCAAAATAAAATGCCTCGAATAACAATACAAATCCAAAGCTAAGTCAGATCAAATCATCAGAAACTTTGGATGGTACGGTGTGTTGTAATAGTCCCAGTATCTGTTATCACCAATATATATGTATATGTATATTAACAGTAGAAATTCATAGTTAGTTTATTTTTTATTTTTTTTCAGATTAGTAGGGTTTGAAGATTTAGGAAACACTGATGACTTTACAACAGAACAACTAGAAAGAAGAATAGCTAAATCAGGTTAGCATTAACAAACAGATATTATAGTTCACCATAATATCTCTGGGTATCACTCATGTTAAGCTGCATTTCACTCCACACAACTATGTACAGTAGTCTACAGCATATCAATCTTTATGTTCCATCATAACAAACATATTTAAGATAGAGGATGTACAACAGAGGCAATGTACTTAACAGCATTCTGCACATGCTTATGTTTGTGTGCACAGAATGACTTTTACACTCAACAGCTCCATAGAAAGTGGTGGGTCACTATTAAGTATTATTATTATAGCTACTTTAATGGGTCACTGCCCAATGCTTCTGCTAAATAATAATGCTGCTATGTTTGAGAATTATTCTAAGAATTTACATTGTGAATGAAAGATATTTTAATTAATATCATGATTACATTTTAACTAGTAATAAAAATGTGATGCGTATTTTTTTCAAGGTGTAATTCGTCTGAATAGCATATAATTTTATTTATTTATATTTTTCAAGGTGTAATTCAACTTGGTGATGTTCAACCAGTAGAAAATAAGAGCATTTTTGGCTTTGCAAGAAGATCAAAAACCAGTGACAGTAGTGACGAAGAGGATTATTGATGACAAGAAATTCAACACTAGAATGCTGTACTAAATATTTTAATGTTATGTAATATACTGCTTGATCACTGAGAATGTATGAGCAAGGAGTTAAGTACAACTCCCTGCTATGTACGTGTCCTTCTACTGCAATTCTTTTTGTTACTATAAAGACTTTTAAACCGCACAATGGATTGAAATAACACTTTACGTGTGTTTCTAGAGTTCCTACCTGTTGGTCTATATCATATCCAAGATCATGTTTTTAACTTGGCAAAATAAAATTTTGCTAAGCATGCTTTGCTTGTTAGCAGGAGAGCATCTACAATTTTTAAGTTATCAGAAAAAATTGATATATTGGTCACGTCACAAATGCTTATTATATTAAAATCTGACTTATAGCACGCCCTTTTCTTTTAACATGGACCAAAATATAAAGTAGTGAGCCCTCTCCCTGATTTTTACTCAGTACTTCACTCAGTTTCTGAGTGTTTTTTTTTTGTTTGTGTCCACCAAACCTACCACACTCACTGGTTGCTGTTGTTTATTCTTTTTATGTATTAAGTAATCATAAAAATGTATTGAATGACTGTGATGTATTAGGGGAGTGGGTGATGAGAGCGTCAGGTCAGACATGGCTGACTGACTTACTATACATCTGTGCGAATAAAAATAGATGATTAAAATATCTTCATTGTCCATTGAGTTCAATCAATGTTTTTTTTTACAAGGATTGGTTACTTCTTCTTCTTCGTATTTGGAGCCAACTTCAAATGTGAAGACTGCTCATCCAACTCTGTTTTGCTAGCTCTACATTATTTGGTTATGTGGTATTATTCTATTTATTTATTCTTTTACAGAGAGAAACTGACTCTTATTTATTTTTTTTTTTTTTTTTAGTGACTGTTTACCTGCTTATTACTTGGCAAAACAGAATTTTGCCAAGTATAGTAAAGTACTTGCTTTGTATGTTTGTTTGTTAGCACAATAGCGCCTACAATTTTCTGAATTTTTTGGTGTAAATAGGCATATACTTACAGAACATGCCTATTGAAATTCAAGAAAATCAGTTAATTAATAACTTCACAAATAAAATATTGCCACAGAGGACGCATGTTGATATTTCAGCCCAAGTACTTCACTCAGTTTCTGAGTGCTTTTATTATTTGTTTGTTAGGGTCATGATGATTGGTCAATTACAGACTAAAACTAGATCATAGTACAGCATGCTCTGCCATTTTCCTTTAGAAAAAAAGCTCACATTTTTCATTATAGAAGTTTGATATTATAAATGGGACAAAAATACAGCACTGTTCTTTGGCCTGAAACAGTGCTACTGCCACCTATAGCCAATCAAAGTTCTCTCACACACATCATGGATAAAATAAGTACAGGTACTTATTTTATCCATACACACATATAAATCATTTTCAGAGAGTTGTAATTAGATAATTTGTGTGAGGGAAAAAAATCACCAGAAACACCAGAAAATTACTGTAAAGATTTTTTTAATAATTACAAGACGAAATTAATTTATTTCAATCTTACATGATTTACTTATATTAGTAAACAAAGTGTGTAGCTATGTTGTCTGACTTGATGTATTGATTGGGAGAATCAACTCAACTTTAATATTTATATTTTAGTAAATATTATTATTCACATAATATAAAGAGTTTTAAAACTTCTCATATTATTTGAGGCATATAATTGTGCCAGTAAAAATCTGGAAACTATCTTTTAATTCTAGTAAGTAGGGCACTGCTATAACCGGTTCATCGTACAAGTAGGCCTGCTACTAATATAATTAATATTCATTTATGATATCAGATTGTTCTTACAACATAAACAGTTTCATAGGCTATTTATAGTACTCATGTTTCAGTGACCGTAGATAACTTTTGTTACATGCGGAAATCTAAAATAGGCCTATTATCATTTTATAAGAAGGCTGTTATCTATATTAGTAAAATAAAGCATGTGATAACCAATAACATCTTTGTATTAATTATTTATATTAAATTATGTGATAGTTAGGCCATGAAAATATATAGGTCAGGTGTTTATTGTCATGCCTTCATTTTCTAACTTAGTCTTGAATATTCACAGTATTAATGCGATATAATTTGTATACAATATTAGAGTTCTACCCGGTAAAACATACGTAATCGGTATTGTTTTGTGGTATTATCGATTTAATACCACTACCTTTAGAAAATATTATGCATAATACACTGTTTGTTTCTGCGTAACAAAACCGGACGCACAGAAACCCCCGTGTGGTAATAGACGATCCTTATGTTTTGTTGACAACACAACCCTGACGGTATACTACTTTCTGTACGCGCTTACCAAAACCAACCACCAACCACACCTCTTATATAATTCACATCTTTATCAAGTCAATTGGTGTTAATTGAAGGTAAGTGTGATTTGTTTTACATTAATTATTGATAACATTTAAAGCTGGTGTACTTTAGGAAGATTAGAATCATGTAAGTAAACGATACTATCGCGGCTAAGTGCGGCGTATTGCTGCCAGTGACTGGAAGCGACTTGGGGTTGAGGCCTGGAAGAGAGTCACTGTGGTGTGGTAGTTGGGCTGGTGGTGTGGTGGTGTTAGTGGTTTATCTGGCCTACGTTTGCTAGAAAAAATGTTTAAAATGTATCGGTTAGATTATAGTATGATTTGAATACTTAGATAGGCCCCTAGGTCATATTTAATTGTTTTCTAATTTAAATTTATGATGAAGAAGTGTATGGAATTAATTAATATAATTAAAATTGATAAATGTACTTAGCATATGATAGTGGTAGTGACAGTAGGTTTCCTTATATAACTATATATAAAATAACAGTCATTATTTGCTTTCTATTTTAATATATTTGTTTTATAAATAAACAATTCCACTTCCTTGGGAATCTAGGTTTTAGGGAAGGCAGTGAAATACTATACTTTTATATAACAAAAATTATATGCTTTAAATCTAGACTAAAGCTATATCTCTGAATCAAATATAGTTCTGATACAAAAACTGTATTAGATTTAAACAGAAAATGATAATTCTTGATATTAGTTGAGAACATATATAGTTTTAGTTTTCATGTTTACTTTATGCAATATATAACCTTCAAAAAAGACTATTTGCAAATAATGATAATAATTTTGTATTATATAGAGATAATTTCTACAGTAATTGTACACTTTTTATAACATGTGAAAACAAAAAGAGAATGCTGAAAATTAGTTGAATGCAAAATCGGGAAAAAAAAGTTGTCGAAAACTTTAATATACCGTATACAGTATACAAATTTTATATCAAATTCTAACTGGAAGTGTTTTGTCTTTTTCCCCGATATAGTGACGAAATAGTTGCTTTTATAACACACCTTGTGTATCTGTGCTATGCTGATTGGTTGGTTTCATATCACATGCCGTGTATTACATTTTCCAATATATTATCTTTATGAACCATAACGTAAATAAGTTTCGCCTTGCAAGTTTTATGTAGCACTAAAGAATCAAAAGTTTGTTTGATAAATATTTTGACACGCTTTGTTTGGTTTTATTCATACAATAAAGTCTCGCATATTTGGTATGTCAGAGTAATTCTTTCACATTCAGTGCGAACAATGCTTTGTACTTACTTCATTTATTCTGCCCACAAAATCAACACAATATAAATTCTGAAGTAGTATAATCATCAATAATATAAAAAATCTTGCTCAGTCAACTTTACTTTCAGATTTCATAAGGGTAATGTACTGTACAGTCTCTATAGAAGTACAGTAAAGTTTAATAACTTCTATTGAGGGGACACCCTAAAAAACGTGTCCCCTTAATAAAAGTGTCCCCCAAAAACGTGAAAAATGAAGATTAATTAAATAATTCTTTGAATAGTTTATTTTGTAGTTTTAATAAAGTTAATCACTTCCAAAAAAAAAAACCCGAAAAATTAATGTTTTCACTTATAAAATGACAAAATAAACGGTTAAATTCAACCAAAAATCCATTGGCTGGCAGCCAATTTGACTTTGTTTGCTTTAAATTACAGTTTTTTCAGGTAAATAAAATTGTTTAGATCTAATTTTTGTTCAAAGTGGATAACTGTTATGTGACATTAAAATGGCATATTCAACAGAAAAATGTTTATTAATTATTTATTTAGGGGACAATACATCTTTAATTAAATAAAAGTATCTTTGTTAAGATTTAGTCATAGTGTTAAAACATATTTTCCCTCATCCATTGAAAAGTGTCCCCTTAATAGGTGTTTGACATAGCGTTAATAAACATAAAGTTTTCCTCATGTCATGGAAAAGTGTCGCCTTAATTAAAGTGTCTCCTTAATAGGGGTGTCTCAAAGGAAGGCTTTCACTATCTGAAGTTTTAGTGTGGATCCTGTTTCCACTCAATTAATTGAGTTGCCCAAATTGACAGTGTCTGTCTACATCATGCATAATCATATTTCTGTTCAAAATCAGTGAAATTAACTGTTAGCACTTAGAAGTTTCTACTTTTTGTGAACCAAAAAATTGCGCAATTTATTATAATACAGATACAGTGAGTAGCTCAGGAAATGAGTTTCCATGCCTTTATGAGCATTCATGTTAATCGTCAACTCTGTAGACATATAAACGAAATTAAAACCATAGCTCTTGTAGTATAAAATGGTAATTCTTTTTTCTCTGCTAAAATGTTGGATTTTTCCCCAATAATTTGCCTAGTGGAAACTGGCTTCATTGACTACACTATATTTCTGTAATATTCTACTTATGAATTCATTTCAATATAGTGATTTGGTCCAATTGTGTCAAAGTTAATTTGCTGTTTCTAAATTGAATTCCATGTAACATGTATGCTGATTAATCACGATGTATCAACCATCCTCTCATTTTCAGAATATGAATGCTGAAATACAGTATATGTGATAATACATATATACTAACTAATTAATACAGTAGGTTACAAGTATAGGATATGAATATTTTATATCATTATTGATTGTCTATTGTTAGAGAGACAACAGTCCAGTTTATGATGCTCATGTCATTCGTAACTCCTTATTTTCTATTGATTTGACGCCAGTCGCTATTTGATTGGTGATGCAAACTGTATATTCTACCATACACACAATAATTGATTGCACTTGTAGTCCGACATGTACATTTCTTCTTTGATATTATACGATATCTCCTGTTGAATCAATTCTTCTAAGCAGCAAAGAAGCCCGAAGCAATCTATTTTTAAAAATAAAAAATTAACTGCTTCTGCCGCAAAGAAAGGTCGGTGAAATATTGCAAGAAGAAATTAGCAATTACATAATTTCCATTTCGTAGTTATCTGTGGCACACAAAATAACAGTTTTATTATCTGCAGCTCTTTATTGTTTATAATGCAATATGCTGTAGTGTAGTACATGTATTTATGTTAAGCAACGGAGTGCCATCTTGAGCTCTGTCTATACATCAAACTAGTTTGATAAAAAAAGTATGATGTGCCCAAATATCGTAGTGATATATACAAAAATATGGTAGTGATATGACATCATCATGTCCATACATGTATATGGTCAAATCACATTTTTTGTCCCATTAAATTTTATATTGTAGACAGAGCTTTAGATTTATGGAAAAATGTCACAGTCAACTCTCCTTGAATACTACACTCTCTGAAGACTGTAAGCTCTCCCAAACCAGACTTTTCTCCAAGCCCAACAGGTCCCAAATTCCTCGTTACCATTAAAAACTTCTGAATACCAGATTTTTGAAAACCAGACATATATTTGGCCAGTCCAAAGTGTCCAGTGTTGGAAGAGTTGTACAGTACCATATACTAAATTAAGTTTTATTATACTGTACCTGTAGTGGGTTATTGATTGTTCAACCTACTATGTCTACAGCCTTAGTTTCCAAATACAACAAAATTGATATTTAAGTTGTGCTATAAACAGTTTTTAAAGTTTAATATCAGTGAAATAAAAGTGATGTTGAATCATATACAAAGTATCAGTTTCCTTCAGAACAAATTACAAAATATGATTTTTTGTTTTTGTTCCCAGATGACTAATGTTAAAACTGGATTTTCACACCAATATGTAAACTATCTTGTTAATGATCTTGTACTTAATCTGCAATTAAGCTAGGCCAATTGCTGCGGCCATACTGCAATTAAACCAGCAAGCACTTTACTCATTTTGCCACTGAATATTATAATGGTTTCACTGTTTTCTTTGCTTTATTGCAGCAAATCGACTTTATGTTATCAAGCTTTTATGTATCATTAACATTTTGTTATCATAGTGCTGTTCCAATATGTTTTCAATGCTAATTATTACACAATCAATATGTATGCTAATTATTGTATACTGATACTGTATACATATTCCTTCTAAACAGAGTGTACATTACATCGAGACGCATAAACTGTTTCGCTATGATCTTTCACCTGGCAAAACTCTGGAGTTTATAAACGCCAGGGCATCAGCACAAATATTTTGGATGTTCTGCGCCCTACGGTATCTGTAAACTCCAGTGGCCCTATTCACCATTCACACTTAGGCTAGGTTAACACTAACCTTTCAAATTAAAAAAATGTCCTATCTAAGTGAGTACAATTTAAGGGAAATACTTGAATACTTATTGAGTGAAAGGTGAAATACTTAATATTTAAGGGAAATATCTCACTTAGTGTGGTTGATGAATACGGTTACTGAGATTTATTAGGGGTATACAGTAAGATTAGCACAGTATTATGAATAGGGAAACACTATGTTTTGAAGGGTTATGTACAGTACTGTACTCATACTACAAGGGATATTTACATACAATCTAATCAAGAGAAGATATAATGGAAATGAGCAGTAACATATCTCCCCCACATCTACAGTAAATTTGAAAAACTCAACAACATGAAAAAAACAAAATTTTCAAGAATTGTATATATCTTGTTTTAGTTGTGCTATGGAGTAGTGTGTTGTAGCTAAGTTTGTGTAACTCATCTACAATATTAACTGTTATCATGGGGTGGTCTAAATTTTGGACACTCAAAGATCAGCCCAAAGCTCCTCTCAGAGCATTTATATTTATCATTATCAGACCCTGGACCAGCCCAAATCATAATTATAATAGGGTATTATAGATTATAGTACAGTATTATAAAAAAGGACACAATATATTTTGAATGTTATACAGTACTGTAGAGCATTGAAATGACACAATTTACGGTATTCCCTGTTGTCTGACCTTTACTGTAGTAATAATAATTGTATGTTATTTATATCACTGACTTATCATTTTTTATGTTCTTCCTGATTGTCAGTTAGTTCTTTCTGTTTTGAAGTATATTTATCAATTTTATATTATCATTATCTTTACATAAGGTCAAGTGTTCCAAAAAAAAAAATATTTACCAATAAATTCAAGTATAATTGTAAATTGTAAGTGCTCATCGCAAATACGATGCTTGATTTGCGCTGGAGGATTTAAACGTAAGTGAATCGTTATCGTACGAACGTGTGTCAATCAATCAGGACGTCGACGTATAGATGGAAAATAAGGTTTAGCAGTACATTTGTGGTTTTCTGTGATATTAGTACAGATGGTCAGGTGATGGTTAGAGAATCTGTTAGGAACGTTGAACTATAATCACGATAAGCCTGCCATTTTAGAAGTACTAAAGTACTGTTGAGATTAGATGCTTAGAGGGTACTTATAGTAATGTGATCAGCATATGAGTATGCCAGTTTATCCTGACTACGTTTCATTGTGTACGATTTTAAGTGTGAATGACTCCGCCTTCTTTGGTTGTTTTTTTTTAGAATATTTCGAGAATGAATACTTGTGTTTATGTCAGTCAGTGTATTTAAATGTTGTTGAAGAGCAATTTATGGTTCAAAATGGCTAATAATTAATTTGTTATTTTTGTCATAATTTTTGTTGCCATCATTTTCATTGTTGGTTTCTATTCTGATTCCAACAAAGAGTCGCTATCCAATCAAATTTTAACAATACCATGAGATGTCGTGGTCAAGTCTAATATTAAGGACAGGTAGGTGAAACATAATGATCATTTTTTCACCTCCCTGGTTACGACATCTTTATATCAAGTACATATCATTACAGTATATTCACATTATGATTTGATGAATAAACATATTATTTTTGTTCCGAGTTCGAACTGCGACTTCGACTTTTTCTCAGAGGTTTTCATCTTTATCATTTCTAAATCAATTGATATTCATATATGACGTTTTAGAATTTGTTTTGTATTTGTTAATTTATATAATGATAATATACAGTAGAATCAAATTAACTCATTGTTAACGACAATAAATAATTTCTTGGTGTCTTAAATCTTTGCTTCATGGATCGTACAGTTACCGAGTACAAGGCGTGACTTCAATCTTGCATATATATTAATGATGTAGCCATATGCCGTGGTCTCTCTTCATGGTCGACCACTCTGTGATAACGTTGTAGTCATATTTAATATTCTCTTTGGTATTTACCAACACAAGTACTGTAGTAAATCACAGCATCAGTACCAACCCTCATTTTTGTATGATTTATTTGATAACCATATTATTTAATATTGATAGCTGATTAAATTTAAATATTGCTGAACATGTGGTACAGTAGACATTGACGTAGATATACTTTGTTATTCAAAAATGTATAGACATTCTCAAAAAAATGTTATTCCTTGGCATAATACAAAATGCTGTACTTACAGTGGGCCTATAAGAAAAACATTTGAAATACATGCAATGTACATACTAGTGTTTGTTTATGAACCAACTACCGTATTTATTCAACTTGCTCAGGAGGGTTTTTAGTAAGTTTATTTGAGGGAGGCGTTGTTTGGGAGATTTTTTCGGTTGTAATATGGTAACGTATAATCAAATAAATCTTCCTAGATATGAAGAAATACAACTCAATCAATCAATATTTATTGTGTACAGTACAGTATATATGTAAATCAATTGTGTTACGTAGCACTGTGTAAATTATAAATGAATAATACTGTCAAATTATAGAATTATATTCGGAACATGATCTCATAATCGCATCGGGCATAGATCATCGACTAAAGTTAGACCACAAAGTATATACGGTATTATCTTATATATGCATGTGGCGGGCATTTATTCGGGGAAATAAATAAATGCTTAGATATATATAATACCCAAATATTTCGTTAAGAATTTTGAATTTCAATCTATATGCTTATACTTACAATATTAGGATTCACGTAAACTCCCAGAAGATTTCAATAATTAAGTGAGGATGGATGGCAATTTGGGAAATCAAAACAGATTAACGTTAATCTATATTTAATCCAATAATCCACTGTTCTTATTTTAGGCTCCATTAAGCTTTTAAATCACAGTTTTAATAATTATATAGTTTAAATTAGGTTCATTTTGTGTTTTAATATCTGAACCAATGACCCTGGGATTATTGATGAGCTTACAACCTCCAAACCACAATGCCGTTTAAAACAATAACTCAAATTATATTTGAATATGCAAACTACATCTGTATTTTTAGTTTCATATACACAGTAACTTGTTATTTACTCGTGGCAGAAATAGGCCCTAGGAATTGTACCACTGTCTTAGAGGGGATTTTATAAACATTTTTTACTTTTCGCCTTGAAGGATAAGGCCTATGTTGGTTTATCCAGGTAATCTAGCACTCATAAACTATTAATACCAGTATTGTTTTGTGTAGTATTAACTTCTTAGTTTAAAAATATTTCTAGGGATCGTGATGGAATGATACCTACTGTACTGTAAGGGTCTGTTTCTGCTGCATAGAGCCAAATAAACTGTTGACGGAAATCAATAGCATTACCCAAAATGCAATGGGCTCTGGTGGTCAATTCAAACGTTACAGTACTGTAGGGTAGTTGACTCAATGTTAGCTAATGCCAATATTTTTTTTTTTTTTTTTTTGACCATATTTAATGAGGGTGACCCATCCAGCAATTGCTGATCATTAGGGACCCTCAGAGGTTCACAAGACAAACATATACACAAGATGCTCTACATAAACAAAGTCTTATTACAAGTCTTTAATATAACCATTCTAATTGTTCTAATAACATTGAATCGATTGACTTTTTAACCGTTATTTTCAGGCTGCCATTTAACCGGTTACTGAAAATTTTTCCTGGTTCTGCTGCCAAGAAACTGGGGTTAATTTATTCACACGGTTAATAACCAGTTATTTTTTCCACAACAGAAACAGGACCTAAAAAATTGACACAGTAGGACTAAAGCTGATCATATGGTAAAACCTGAAACTTGCATTTATTTGATTGCTTTTCACTTATAGAATTGTGATAAATACTGTGCAATGCACAACTAAAATAAATACTGTACTGTATAATTATTAAGATGAGTCTTACAATCATATACAGTTACTGTTTAGAGAATAAGAACCTCATAATTAAATCTATAATAATAAGCACATGAATTATCCAAAGATAAATTTATCTTTCAACACCTTTAACAGGCAAATCCCACCTCTCTAGAGTGATAAGTTATTAAACTTTATACACTATTTCCATATGTACACATTGACTGAATTCAGAGTATTTAATATAGTCATCCATAAATAATTGAAGCCTTTTAACAGTTAGCATGTTAATGTTTAATGATAGAAAACAGATATTTTAATGACATAATTTGATTCAATTGCTTTTCAATGATGTAAACTTTTCCATACTATAAAAATTAAATAATTTGTTAAATTCAAAATAGATCAAAAAATGATGGCCAAATGCAGATGTTTTGAAGGTTTTGTTTCCATTTCCATTTCAATTGCTGTTCAATGATGTAGAATTTTCCACATAAAAACAATGTGGAAAAATAATTTGTATGGATCTCGAAAATATGATTATTTTGAAAGCTTTGATTCAATTTTCATGTATAACAATGTTTGTTCCATTTACATGTAGCCTACAACAATGATTGTCTATGAGTAGTGTAGGCTTGTATTTTATGGGGTGGGGATAGGAAGTTTCCCTAATTCTTCATCTGTATACACACCAAAATATATTATAAAAGTTTAATCCAAAAAAAAAAATTTACAATGCCTCTTTTGTGTTGCTTCGCCAAGTTTTATTACAGCACAACACAAAAGAAAAATATATAGATATATGTTTAATAGTTGTTAATAAAATCTTGTGTTGTACGTATAGCATTTTGTTGTACAAATCAGACTAGTTCCTCCATTAGCATTTATTAAACCACAATCCGTACTTAATGGGTTTGAAGTGTAAAAAAGGTTTGAGAATGACACAGTATGGGTCAATGAATAAACAAAATAGGGGCTCTCAATACCGCCTATAACTTACACAAATGACTAAAGCTTTTGTATTGTATAGTAAGGTTGGGCTACTATTGTGTTTACGGTGACGTGTTGAGTGTAAGGAATGTGTAAGGCTTTGAAATTTAAGGCGTTTTAGGAACCTGTTCTTAGTCAGACTTCACAGAGGACTTGACATTGCTCTGGTGAGTATTGGTTTTTAGGAGTTGCCAATTAAATATTATTGGAATTTATATTAAGATTGTCAAAGTGTATGTTATTGAAAAGTGAAGATATTTCAGGAAATCGTGCAAGAACATTGCTAGGTTAAACCATAGGAATCTATATATTTCCTCCATGAGATCTGCCTGGATACTGACAATTACTGTAACTGTAGAGCAAAGTGGTTTGGAGAGTCTTAGTTCGTTTTTAGATAGTAGGCTTATGTTGATAAGAGTTGACTGTGGTTTATGACCATTTAAAGTGGTGTTAGGCCTCATACTCAGTTTTAGTTGATTATATTAAGTTTTCTCGGATCGATCCGTTTTCTCCATACTTTCCGCCAAAGGTAAGATTAGAATAATTGGTTTACATCAAGTTGAACCACAGCTAAAACATACTTTTGCCACTCTTGGCGCCTAGTCAATGGTGATTATGACAATAGTTGTGAGGGACCAGCTTACAGTAACTCTTGTATTCAAAATATTAAGTAAAGTTGATCTAGCCCCATTGTATAGTGTGTTGATTTTACTTGTGGTTCAACCGGTCATATTCGAAAAAAAAAAACTTGTTGTTTGCAATAAGGTGAATGTACTTAATAAAACTGCTGAGATATTATAGTAAATTGATGTATAATATCTCCTATATATGTTACACTCAATTACTTTGTTACATTTTAAATCCATGAACAAATTAAGGAAATATAACTTGGGACACAAAAATCTTTAAAAAAGAAACTGTACTAGAATTCTGTAACTAAACTTTTTAATTTACTTATAAATGAATACAACAAAAATAGGAAAATATTTCATTTTTAGTTCCTTATTGCGTTTCAAGTGTTTCCATTGTTTAGACTTAATCTGATTTAGAAAGAAGAAAATAATATGGTCTATTTCCAAAACAGAAGTGAATATTATTCACTTACCAGTTTTTAAATAAGTTGTCAAGTAGGGAATATAATACTATAGGAAGTATTGTGTTATCTATCATTTCCATGTAAACTTTTGGTTGAATCCAGATTAAAGGAGGTACTATACTTATAAAAGAGATAATGTAGTCAGATATTTTACAGGATTGGAACTTGTTCTGTATTAATTCTGAATGTAAGGGAATGAGATGTTAGGAGTCCTAAGCATTTTGTGTTACGTTAGCTAGGAGCCCTGAGCATTTTGTGTTACGTTGGCTAGGAGCCGTGAGCATTTTGTGTTACGTTAGCTAGGAGCCGTGAGCATTTTGTGTTACGTTAGCTAGGAGCCGTGAGCATTTTGTAGCACGTTGGCCAGTTCTTTCTTGTGCTGCCTTACAGTAGATCATCTCCTTGCTTGTAGATCATCAATATTTTTCAACCTGGTACTAACTACAGCCGAGTTAGCTGGGAATCGTTCTTACAGTATCAGGATTAGAACCCAGACACAGTCTTTCTTCAGAATTGTCAAGTGCCCTAATCCGCTACCGCAACTCATATACATTGGCCCTTTCTTAGAAGTGGCCATTACAAAATAATGATTTACTTCCAGCATGGGTTGTACTGTAGGAGTATTGTGTGTGAATACTAACATCAATCATTGTATGGCATGGGTTAAGGAAGCTTTATAGTAATATTATATGTATATGTTGTTATTTTTAGCATAATACAGTTAGTAGTTTCTTATTGATTTACTTCCTTGATGATGTAATACACTATTCATAACAGGAAAACAATAATATTATTAAGTATAATAGTAACTGCAGTAAATACTATTAAAGGAGTGAGTGTTTGTTGCCAATTGTTTTATTTATAATACACTATAGTAAGAGTTCACACCTTTTTTCAACCCTACCTTGTTGTATACAGTAGATTGTTGTGAAGATCATTGTTATTATAATCATGTGATAATGACTATTTCAACAAATTGTATGTGTGTACCTAAAGCTCTGTCTACACTAGCAAACTTTATGTGTGATGTGTAAATGTGATGTTCCCATATATAGACATGATTATGTCATATTACTACCATATTTAGGCATATCTCTACTATATTTGGGCACATGATTTTCTGTAATGTAATGAACTGATCATTTATGTTTATTTATCACTGTATTCAAAATATAAACCTTCAAAAGTAACTCGACATATCTATCTAGAAAATAATAAAATTCTTCTGTAATTAAAATGGTATTATGTAAATTTTATCATCTTCCAAAGTATATATAGTACACATGTATTTTTATTGTGTGAATGAATATTTGAATGAATACTGGTAAAAGGGGTGAAATAAACAGGTGTCTTAGTTAGTCCAGGAAACACTTCTTTCTGGATCCAATTTGGGTTCTCCCCTCCTCCCCCCCCCCCTTCCAACCTATTATAGAGATCATCCTTTGAATAAAGACCTATTAATGATTATAGATGCTGGAGAACTGTACAGTTGTTTGACTTTGCAGGAGTAGAAATTTACAACACAGGGTTAAATATTTGAATTAGTTACAGTTGACAAAACGTCTTTTGTCAGAGTTATTGTCACACCTTAAGTTTGCAAATACTTTTCCTTTGAGTTCGTCATTTCAGCTTCATTGACTTTAGTAAATCGATGACAACCAATAGAAAGACCGCTAATACTGTACTTGTATTAATAGTCATTCAATCAATATTGTACAGTCGCCTCTCCCAATACCAGACTCTCAGAAAACCAGAAAAATCTCCCAATACCGGACTCTCTGAAAACCGGAAACTCTCCCAATACTAGACTCTCTAAAAACCGGAAACTCTCCCAATACCGGACTCTCTGAAAACCGGAAACTCTCTCAATACTGGACTCTCTGAAAACCGGAAACTCTCCCAATACCAGAATTTTAGAAACACATACCGAATACCAGACTTTCTGGAAAACCAGACATATTAGGCCAGCCAAAAGGTGTCCGGTATTGGGACAGTTGACTGTAGTATTTTTGCTCTACAGTAACTTAATTTTTTTAGGAATTGTAAATACTGTATTTAGTGTATGTTTATAAACTACTTAATACCACTTTTCTTGTGGGCTTGCTCACAATGTGCCGATATTCTTAGCTAGCCTAAATATATATTTTGTTTTATTTTTTTTAGTCATTTGAATCAAAGTTTGAACGTCTCTGAGACACTTTTCTAGTGGGCTTGCTCACAATGTGCCGATATTCTTAGCTGGTATCATTAATGGAATAAGTTCACATCAAACATTGTAGATAGTTTACATGTATTACAGCAAATGATATTGTACTGTACAATAATAAAAAAAATCATGATACCTACAGTAATCAATTTAAAACTAAATTTCACTTTTAAAGAGTTCTTTATTGAAGTGATGTTTTATAAAAAATATTAGCAATTTCTTTCATATTGGCTTACTTATTGTTAAATAATAATTGTTATATTTTGTTTTTTTTAGTCATTTGAATCAAAGTTTGAACATCTTTGAGAAGAAAAAATAACAAACATGGAAGGCTGTGGTTTAAGTTGTATGAAGTATTTATTGTTCGTGTTTAATTTCATAATATGGGTAAGATTTACTATTCCTTCTCCGACCTATACTTTGCAATTCATGACCTTCTGTTTTAAGAGAACACATCATTTAAGAATACACACTACAGGTAGGCATTGATTCTGATTTCTAAAATAATACCAGTGAGATTGACTAAACAATCCGTAGAAGAAGAAGAATTTAAAATAATAATTTGTATTCCTTCCTATGTTTATGGTTAACATGCCTATATTCATTGTAGTTAAATTTACTTTTTACCGGAGTAATGATACCTGTAGTGTCAGAAGTGTGTAATAAAGTTACTTAATTTGAACTAGCGAAATTTCATGTACAATAGTCAAATACTGTATATAGCCAACTAATGTAACATAATAGGCTGTGCCAAGCAGTTAAGCCAGAGGCGCCGCAAACCATAGCTATATAATCAGCAAAGGTTCAAGGCATTCCTCGACTATTGTTCTGGTAGTAGAACAAGTCTTATAAGAACTTAAAACTGGAGGTCCAGTGTACAAACCACCTGGCTAGTATGTACTTTAAGGAACCCAGTACATCTTTCAAAAAAGTATGAGTTACCCCAGTGTACTGGTCCATTCAGCCCCTATCTTTGTAGACAGACAAACGGGTGCCGTTTGGTGGCAGCGCATAACATGAATTGAAGAAAGATGTGTCGTCCACGCCTGTGCACAATTCAGCCCAGTAGGCTGAAAGTCGCAGGTTATTCCCCCATTTACCTTTATAGTCCTATTATCGTGAATTGTACTATGATAAATTTGATTAATTATTTGATATTATTTTCATTATCTTAGCTCGGAGGTCTTGGCATGTTGGCTCTTGGTCTCATTTTATATTTTGGAATTGAAGATTGGGTTCCCATTGAAGATCTGGCTATGCTGTTGGACAATGATCTTCTCAGAAGCAGTTCCTACATCCTCATTGCAGCTGGCGGCCTTGTCTTTCTTCTTGCCTTCTGTGGGTGTTGTGGAGCCATCATGGAAAGCAAATGCTTACTTGTTTTCGTAAGTGATTTTATTAACTAAAATATGCTTTTAATTTTGATTGTATGTTCGCAATGTATTGAGTAATCAGTACAATTTAGGTCAGAGTAAGAGAAAACTGTCTGTGATCTGGAGGTTGTGGGTCTGATCCCCACCCAAGAAATACTTTTATTCTCAATGTACAGTATTAAAGATGTATTTAAGATTTATAAAATCAGACTTTAAATAGCCCATTTTGCAGTATTAATGAAGTTATTGACTTCCATAAAAGGGTTTCACTTATAAAAAGACAAAATTAACATTTAAGTTTAACCAAAAACCCATTGACTTCCATTCAATTTTTTGCGTTAAATTATATTTTATTATGTAAATAATTTTTGGTCAAATTGAATAACGATTATGTAACAGTAAAATGGCATATTCAACAACAAAAATGTAAAAAATAATTTTTTCAGGGGGACAAACAATTTACATCAAAATAGGGAACAAAATCTGACCAATTCACTTCACAGTAGATATAATTAATTTGCATCTACTCTATATTATTATTATATTATTTATTATATCTATTAAAGTATTTCATGATATTGCTGATCGTGTTCTGCGGACAATTGGGAGCTGGCATCCTTGCATCTATCTATTCAAATGAAGTTGAGGAGGCTATTAATGACGAACTTAAGGATGCATTCAAGGAAACATACGGAAATGATACTGATTTAACTACAGCATGGCGGACAGCAGAATATATAGTAAGTTGATAATAGCGATTATCATAAATTTACAATTGTTTAGTAAATAATGTGTAAAGGCTCTATGCACTTGACATATTAAAATAACATGCTGTACTATCATAAAGAACAGCATGCTTCTTATAAAAATATTTTACCAAATAATTTGAAATGACACAAATCATGTTTGTAAATAGATAACCACTTATTTACCATAAAGGAGCACCACCTTTATAAATAATAATAGATAGATTTATATAGCGCAAATAAACGATGTCTCTATGTGCTCGACAATAAAGAGAAAGAGTGGAAAACAAAAGGAAGAGAACAAAATGACAAAAAAACCAAGCTAGCACCCAAACCGGAGTATGGAATCCTTACTTGCCATGAAGAGATTGTTGTCACATTAAACAATAATCCCTTACCGACAATGAAGTGGTACTGTCATTGATAGAGAGTCACAACACGTATAGGGATACATTTGAATTTATATAGCTTTTTTATTTGGCTAAATCGTTTTACGTACCGGTAAAGGGCTAAAGTGGTACTGTCAGTAATAAAAATAACCTCTTACCTACCATCAAGGGGGTGATGTCATATGTTACTTTGGAGTAATGTAGTAGAATGTTAAAACAATTCTCAGTACAATGACGGTAATTTTGAAAACTGTCAAGGATATCAACATGACCAGAATTTGTACTGGTCATTTGTAAGTTTTTAAAATACAGGAGTAGGGTTGGGGAAAGATACCCGCTCTGAGGCTGGTATTTCTTTTGGCATATTCTAAATGACACTGTAATATTAATAATGTTTTTTTTTTGTAAACCCATAGTTGGATTGCTGTGGATATGACGGATATGCAGATTATGCAAACCCAACGACATCTGGTGTTTTTTCATTATACCAATCTTATGACAAGAAAAATGGTTTTGACGAATTCCCTGAAAGTTGTTGTGTTGGGGCTACAGAGGAGGAGAACACTGCTGACAATCCAGAGGGTTGCAAAGCTAAAGATGATTCTGCTTTTAATTCAGTTGTATGTATTAAATATTATTTTTCAATGTCACAGTTAAGTCTCCTTAACTTATAAAACCAGAAGGGGCTTGAGTCTTCAAATTGTGAAAAGCAGACTGGTTATGGTAAACAGTTAGAGCCAGCCCAAAAGTGATTGTTTGAGAATAATTTTAACTTAACATAAATTACACAATTAATGTACATACAGTACTGTAAATCAATTTTGAATGAAATATGGAATAAACTAAAATCCTGATAGTTAAGCTCTATCTACACTATCAAACTAATTTGACAAGAAAGTGTGATATGCCCAAATATGGTAGTGATATGCCTAAATATGGTAATGATATGACATCATGTCCATATATGGCGACATCACATTTTTTTGTCACATAAAATTGAAAGTGTAGACAAGGCTTTAGATTATGTTTATGTATTATCATGTTTATGTATCACAAGAAGAAGAAGAATTTCAGGGTTTGCATTGATTTTCTTCTTTTTTTTCTATTACATTTTAGGGTTGCCGAACGGAAATAGAAAACTTAATTGATGATTACATTGTGTTTATTGGCGCTGGTGCAATTGGCGTTGCATGTGTTGAGGTAAGGATATAAAATCAATTTGAGTTTTATCTAGTCTAAACTAGTGAAACTTGAGGCAGCAGTAAATACCTTTACCACTAAAGTGGCTGGTTTTAGTGGCAAAGCGTAACTAAATAGATTAGTAGTGTTTAGGTATTTAAAGTAAATTCACGTTCAATTAAGCTTTGTCTACACTATCAAAAAAGTTTGATGTGCCCAAATATGGTAGTGATATTCCAAAATATATGATGTGATATGACATCATCATGTCTATATATGGGCACATCACATTTTTTTTGTCACATAAAGTTTGATAGTGTAGATAGAGCTTTAGGTTGTTGTTTAGACAAATTCTTTGTTTTTCTTGATTAAACATCACTGCAGTTTAAATAAGTACATCATTGTATGTTCAAATGATAAACATTATGCAATTTTAGAAATACTAAATTGCTTTTGAGTCATTTTAATGTCACATAATAGTTATCCACTTTGTTGACCAAAACAAAAAAATTATTTACCTGAAAAAACTAATTTAAAAGTACACAATAGTCAAATTGGCTGCCAGCCATGGCTTTTTGATTGATTTTATCCATTTATTTTGTCATTTTATATGTAAAAACATTTTTTTTCTACGGAAGTGATTAACTTTATTAAAACTACAAAATAACCTATTCAGAGTCTGATTTAATTAATCTTCATATGTCATGTTTTTTGGGACAATACATCTTTATTGAGCATTATTTAAATGGTAATATCAATATTGCATCTATTAATTTGTTCTAAACAAACATTGTGTTTTGTTATTTCTTTCAGCTCTTCTGCATGCTCTTTGCGATATGCTTGTGCCGAAATGCGGGAGAATCCGATTAATTCAATGAAAATGAGTTGAACATTGGGATTTGCTGCATTTTTCAACTTCATCACACAGCATTAGTCAATAGGGAGACATTCGAGGCACACGAAAGGGACTCGTTTTTATTATTACATGACTTTATTTTTTTATGTTACAACAAACGGTGTTTTTTTAAAGGCTTTCTTTGTATAGATAGCATGTTTAGTATGTAAATATATATTGGTTAGAGAATACTTTAGTGTACTTTTCTGTATATATATATAATGTTTGAGCTACCAAATTTGACTGTAATTTTGTAAGGAAATGGGGCTGAGAATGCTGAAGGTTTTAACCATACTTGCAAGGCTGATTTATCTTTGTTTTTCTTCCTCCAAAACAGATTTTTGATACAATTTTGCATAATAATACATAATTTGCAATGGCTGGTATTTCATTTCATACAGTATTCAAAAGAAAAATTTTTAATTTTTTTTAATCCAGTAAATTATTATCTTAATCTTATTTGAATAATTAAATAAAAAAGAATCACTTTGTATCTTACAATGTTTTGAAGGGTTACATGGGTAAATAACTGTGTGTGGAGTACTTGTGTCATTGTTATTGATCTTTCGTTTTCATGACGTACCACGCGACAACACAGCTATTGAGTCATTCTATGTATGCACTGAGTGACTGTCTACTCCGTGTAATCGAGTGAAAGTCGTTGTGAAAATGAAAGCGCCTTATTAACCTACTTGTAAATACCCGTACCTCAACCATTTTAAATGGAATTTTACCAATCAATATATACAGAAAACACTGAACAAATCTCATATGCAATGAACAATTTTCGTAAACAATTGATAACAAAAGATATTTACATTTGCTTTAAAACTTTTTTGTATCCAGAAAAATAATCCAATTATATTTCATATACCATATACAATTTTATTCGAATACAGTGTTTCTTTTATTCGTCGAATTTTAGTTTAAATTATTTCTAAGAAAATGAAGGTTAGATATACTTTTCTTGTAGAAAAATGCTAGATGTATTTGTATATTTTGGTAAACAAAAGTGTCTTATTTGGTGAAGGTATTTTAGTATAATAATTTTATTTTAATAATGTTTAAAATGTTTTATCATTCCATTTATAGTTATCAAATAATAACATTTCCTTGTCTGATTCTGCTGTTTTTATATTAATTATGTGCAAAAATCTTGTTAGTTAAAGATTTTTAATCATTTTGGTTTTTATTTAATTAGCATTGTTTTTGTGCTAGTTTAATATTATAGTTTTTCTTAAAGAAATGTACAGTGGCCATATTCACCAATTACACTTAAGTGAGGAGGTATACTAAGTATTTCACTTAAGTCAATAAATATTTAAGTGGCATTCATGAAGAATACATTTTTGCTTTATCCTCTGAGTGAATGGTGAATACAACCACGGATTCCTAGTTGTTGATTGGTTAATTAAAGCAGTATTTTACTAGTATTTCATATTTACCTTGTCAATTCTATATATGGTTGCAGACTACAATATACAACACTTGTTAACTTTGGCTTAGAATAGGAACATACATTATCAGAGCTTAATTCAAAGCACATAGTTTGTGGTGTACTGACGTAATTATATTAAATAATACTTTAGTTGTTGTAGTGTTTGTTATAAAGAATGGAAATACCACAAGAGTAATGATAGAGCCAAACCACAATTTGGTGGAATTGATGAGTTTTTTAAAATGCATTTCAAACACTTTGGAACTGTTTATTTTCTTGCTCGTATATTTATTTTTGTACTAAAGTCATACAGTTGGTCTTTTTAACAGTATGCCTAATATTGTGTTGAATCGCTCTATATTTAATTACTTTTTCTATTTTCTTTCTATTTATACTATTTGTACTATTTTTCTATCGAATCAACAAGGGTGAATAAATGTTCTATTTACATTATAAATTTGATTTGTTTCTTAATGTGTTTTAGATAAATTATTGACGAGACATTTACATTTATTTTCTCAAAATAATTAAACAAAGATTAAAATGTTAATTATTGTTTTGAGAGTACAAACATGGAGGGAAAAAAACTTTTTTCCTCCGTACAATGTATTGCAATTGCATGTTGAATTCTTTTTTAAAAGGATATATTTGTAAAGGAACCTAGTATTAAACTGTATGTGGGTGTTGGGTGTATACACAGGGAGTGTGTTTTGGTTGGCGGTTCGCATGAGCTCGGGTCAACCTACTACCGTGCGTATGGGAGAATCTGGTCTTAGAGAACTTCTCCAATTTCTTTTAAAATGTTTTAAAATGCAATTTAACATCATTTTCACCATAGTATTATATTCAAAATACTGTAAGAATAAAAGAGGCGTTAGTAGGGCTTCAGGGGTCACTCATAATAGAGTATGGTGCTGTGTTACAATTAAGAATATTCTTTGATATCGGGTGATTATCTCACTCGGATAGTTAACACTGTAACAGATTGTCCTTTTTCGATATGCTTTGTTGTTTATACCATAATAATAATGCTTTAGTTCACTAAATATCCATATTCATAATGTACTACAGATACCATTGATAACATAATATAAATACAATTTGCTGTATAAGGAAAAATTGTAACAATGTTTTTCAGCCATCAATTAATCGGTATTTCAATACTGATGATTGTTACGATATTTCGAATACACGTAAGTATCAACCGTCTTATTATTTCTACCAGGTGTAAATAAAATACCGGCTAAATGTCGTCTGCAGCGATCATTTAGACTGCAAAGCATTCAGCTTGGTGTTGTTCAGAGTTTAGGAATGTTTCTAAAATAAGACCTAGGTAAGTTATAGGCCTAGCTTTACGTTATTCAACTACATTATAATACTCTATATAATTTAAGGTAAACCTGAATAAGTCTTGTAGTATTTTTAAGGCTACCAGTGAAGGCCGTATAGAAGGCAATGCCCTGAACTGAACACGTACTAAAGCAGAGAAAAACGATATAAATCTATAATCAATTAATTCTTTTCTTGACAGTGTTTGTGGCTACCACCAATCGACTCATCATTTAAAACAGATGCCCACGATCAAACCGGTTAGTTAATGCTAAATTTGTAACTTTTGTAAACGTTGATTTGGATAATATTTGTTTAGGGCCTATACATTAATTATTGTGTTTCATGATTTCTTGCCATATTCTGCTTGGTAGACGCATGCCCGTCTCAAGCTGTTACCTTTTTGGATTTCACCTATCTTAACACATTTTCTGTAGGCCTATGATTGATTAATATTATCGAAAATAAGAGAAGTAAAAGTTAATTTGATTTAATTTGTATAGGCCTAGGCCAATTATATTTGCTTTTATACCCAGAATAAAATTACATCATGTCTAAAAGTAAGCCTACTAACTTTCACTTCGTCATCTTTACGTCACAGCATCTTCAATATGATAAGAGTTTTTTATGATTTAAGATAAATTCGAAAACAGTGGTTTGGTGGAATTTGGAAGTGATAAACATCGAAGAGATGGACAATCGGAACAAGAACATTTTGTAAAAATATTGATCGTTACAGACGATGAAATGACCAGTTTCCATGGTGATGGCTTGGAAAAGTATCTGTCAACACTTATTAGTATGGTAAATCACGTCACGTCTTACGTAATGAATAATGGCACCGTATTGGTAACCGTTCACATTTCATTTCACAAACATTTATTAGTTTCAATAATGGCATAATAACAATTATATATATAATATAATTAAGACATTGTTGGGGATCCTGTAAAAGAGGAAAACAAGTTTCTTGTCAAATGCAGGATCCCAAAGAAAAAGAAAACAAAAACAACAACAAAGCAACAAAAACATTTCAGAAAAAGAATGCTTACAATTATTTTAAAGTAAAATTGTTATTAATAAATAGTTGTATTGTCGCGAGAAAACATATTAAAACATTTGGAAGATTCATTTTCTACATCCAGTGGCAGTGCTGCTACTTTTCTGATATAAGTCTGTAGATTAAAACTAGCATTGCCTATTTCATGTAGGTTTCGACTTTGTACAAATCACCGACATTAGAAAACAGCGTCACAATACGGTTTGTTAAATGGATTCAACTAGAACAGATGCAGGTAAGGACCTATATCTTCTAAAGAGCTAAATCAGTTTGAATGCTCATTCAAGAAATGTCCGATTAGATTCAGATTACAGTAATAGGATGGTGACACTCATGTCTTGCAAATACAAATGTATGACATTAATTCTGCCGAATAAAACAGTTCGGTTACTAGAGGTATAGGTATCTTTCCCTTTGGTAGGCCTCTGGTAGTATCTCCGGAAGACTGCACCGATTCTGTAGCTGTCACTAGACTCTATGTGTCAGACTATTGCAAGTCATCAAGAATAGTCTAGCTGTATTAAGTACTTTTAGTACACGATAATATCTCTGTCATTAGGTAGACACGACACATCGTGATACTGTACATATTATAGTATGTTACAATTATTAATAACCGGACAATATGTTTGTTTAGCATGGTTTTGTTGTAGGCAGGTATGAAGCATTGATACACGATATCTCTGTCATTAGGTAGACACGACACATCGTGATACCGTACGTATAGTATATTACAATTAGTAATAACCTGACAATATTTGTGTTTAGGATGGTTTTGTTGTAGGCTACGAAGCATCTGATACACTTAGACAATTTTGTGAGTGGCAGTTCAACGTATTGCCTATAGACCTAAATGAAACAACACCCGACATTGATGTTGCTGTCCTTCTAACTAGGTAAGCATATGAGTTTATTTATGTTTCTGACTGAGTCGTTGAAGACCACATTTAGCTTCGTACCACACTAAACGCTACACATTCTGTTTAAACGTGTCATTTAGCGTTTCCAGGCATTCTGTGTGTTTCTCATTCATACTTTGTCCACTATAGGTTTGTGGTTTCTAGCGTTTTGTAACGTTATTTACACATTTAATGTTTTATTATATCTTTCAAAAGACTAAATTGAATTTACGTTACTTCTAAACGTTTCTCTTCAGACACGACATAGGAAAATCCACACATAGGCCTAACGGAAGCGTTAGACGTATCAACATGTTGGGGTTGTCCGATAGAAGAGGGGCGTGTAGTACACTTCACAGGTGTATATTGGTGCAAGACAACGGACTTTCTGTTGCATTTACAATTGCTCATGAAATTGGTCATAGGTAGGTTTCACGAAATCTATAAGAATGATTACGTAGGCCTATTTATACAGTATGAAATGCGGTGTCGACGGTTGTTAAATCAGGGAATGTATACGTTGCAACAGGCCGTCGTTGTAAATTAAGTAGGCCTACGAATGAGTTGTCATTTTGGTACTTTTCGTGTGCGATAACCGGACGGTATAATGATAACTACATATTACATTTCTCCATAATTGATTTGTGAATATACAATGGTTATGGATCTGGTTGATTAACTTTCAACCAATCAAATTAAGCCGTTAGATCCTTTAACTTACATAGTGTTTATATACCGTGGTTAGCTTTATAACCAGGCTATATACATGGCTGCAGTCGAGTGTTAAAAAAAATAGTGTTTACCGACCGACCGACCGTCCAACCGACCGACCGACCGTCCAACCGACCGACATAGTGAGCTGTACTAAAAATATCTTACTTTGAGTTCCTCCAACTTGATGATTCAACCTGTTTTACATGCGGCTAAGATTAATTTATTTAAAATGGAAAGGTTAGAAAATTAGAAAGAAACAAAACCAGAAATAGATATATTGTGCATTTATATTTAGTCTTGGAATGAAGCATGATGGTGATGATAAACTCTGTCCAGACGATGGTCATATCATGTCACCGGGTCCTCCGACAGGTCAACGAGCGTTCACATGGTCAGCGTGTAGTGCACAGTACCTTCGAAAGTTTCTAAGGTTAGTCCAGAAAATGAATATTTAAAAAATCATATATAATGTTCATAAAGAATGATACTGATGGATCTAAGGCTACTCCAAATAACGCATAAATAAAGGTATTTTACTTCTGCAGTGTTTACTAATGATCTTCTTATATATAGTATAATTCAGCAACAGTGTTATTATCATTTATATTTAGTTCCGAAAAATCGTCATGTTTACGCAGTGATGTGGTAAATGTGGAAGTCGAACATGTCAGTATCAAACCAGGCCAGGTATATGACGCCAAGAAACAATGTGAACTAGCATACAGTGACTCTCTCGAAGAGTGCCCTGGTAAAATGGTAACATTATTTTTGTCAAAATCAGCCAAACACGTAAGTGACCGATAATTAGATGTCTATTTTCTCATATGAAGCCCGTAGCCAAGAGTTCGTTTTTCCACAAAAATGGGAAATCGTCACAAGCTAGACAATTAGGTTTATTTACTATAACCACTGGTTTCGCTTAAAAGGGCACTTCGGGTAAAAGGGGGTTCGTTCGTAATTTAAATTTTACAAACTTTTTAGTATGATTTAATCTTATTGTTAGGTCGAATGCAACATGTTGTGGTGTCTTCGACCGTTGAACGGCAGTAGTACTGGACAGAGATGTACATCGAACCTCACACCAAAAATGGATGGTACTACATGTGGTGAAGGAAAGGTAGAGACACATAGTCAGCTATTTCATAAGTATTTAAATCAATATAAAAGTTGTGTCGCTAATTATTTGTTTCTTTGTAGTGGTGCGAAAGTGGAAAATGTGCCAATAGAATTAGTACAAATACGAAAGTTGAAACACACGCTTCTGTCACTGCGAATCGAACCCAGGATACTGTAACATGTTATGGGAACGGTTGTCACAGAAATACAGAAGAAGTCAATGATTTTAATGGTTAGACTAAAATTTCAGTTTATAGGTCTGTCCTAGGCTATATAAATCTCGAATAACGTCAATAGATCGTTGCTAGTGGCTAACAATGGTGACGACGATGATGACGAGAAGGATTCGTTATTAAGGATTACCAATAGTAAATAAATCACTGTCCCATCAGATAGGTGAATCCTCCTGATATACAGGGGCTGAACCAGTTAACCGGGGTAACCCCCTACATGTCTCGAATGAGGTGCACACGGGTTATAGTCCTTCCGAGCAGACTTGTTCCACCATCAGAACTATGAGCGAGTCGGCCTCGAACCCATGCCGATATTGTCGGTGAGTCTTCCGCTCGGCCATTTGACTCGCTCAAAATGATATTATGATGATAAATATTTGTTGTGTGGCAGGAAATGGTGATGATTGACTATGAAATGACAATGATACAATTACTGATGGAATTCCCGGTGAGGAGAAAAATGCACCGTCATCTCGCTCACTAAATAGGCCTAATAATGACCTGGTAATAATTAATAATTCTATTGAACATTTCGACATGACGCGTCATGACGGTGCGTTAAACACTGACAGCGGAATCGAAACTTTCATTTTATTTGTCTTTTCAGTTCATTACACCTATTTTGAAAATCCCACGCAAGTTACGTCTCGTGATTATCCAAACAATTATCCCCAAAACACTGACCAGACTTACGTCATCAACGCGCCAAATGGTCACGTGATATACTTGGAATTTTCTTCATTTCATCTTGAATATCATAGCTTATGTCTATATGATTATGTACAGGTAGGCCAACATGAATGATTATAGTTGGATGAAGACCTATTATTTAATGACAATTATAAAGGACGGAGGCCTATAATATTACCTTAATCGATGACACCTATACATGTAAGAAAGTCACTGAGTTTGATATCTATCTTACTTCTATTTTCTTCAGTCCTCTGGATGTTAAGCTGTGGGTCCCGTTTAGACAATTCTAACCCTAAAGGGAAGAGTTCACTCTTCACCCTGAATCAAAGGCGTTTGGGAAGTTAGCATTTATGAATATTCCTTGCTATGTTCCAGAAATAAATGCTGATGACTATATAATCACACATAATCACAGATAATTGTCGACGACATCAGATATAGTTTAGATGCGTGTCACCCACATTTAAAATAAAATAGAAAGATAATATAGATTTCACAAAAGGGGCAAAATCGTCACAAGTTAGACTAAAATTTGGCCTATTTATAATTACTTACACTGGTCTGAAAAGTAAAAAGGGGGATGTTCGTAAATTTAAATTTTACCAGATTTAATTCCAGATAGATTTCGTAATGTCAAGTATTTTTTCTCTTTTTTCTAGATATTCGATGTTGGTTTAAATGAATATGTAATGTACTGCGGACAACTTTCACCGTTTCACATTACGTCACAATCGAGAACTCTTAACCTGAAATTCCACAGTGATAGTAGCATTCAGAAGTCTGGCTTTTCCTTCCATTTTCTGTTTCTTCCTGACTTTGGCTTTAGGAGGAAAATCATAGGGTTTAAGCAGAGATTATTTGGGATTAATCACGCCAATCACCCCAATTATACCGACGTGAACATCACGGTGAATTTAGAGGATTTTGTAGGCTAATGGAGGAAAAATAAATTGTCCTAGTTCATATTCAATCATGGTTGGACACAGTAGCTAGAGTAGGCCTAACATTTCTTTTTAGAATTTTAAAACAAATGAAATGATACATGCCTGAAATATAATTGACTGAATCAGTTCATATATTTCTTATGATTTTATTAATATGTTTAGGCCTGCACGAAAGAAATATCTAATAATAATACGATGTTTTGAATGAGCTCTTTGTTTATTATGTTAACCTAATCTGTATATTTATTATCCATCATCCCATATATTTGCATTTTTAAAGTATTTAATTATATTAATATTTTCTGTAAAAAAAATGTTCTATTTTTATTTTCTTTTGTTTTACTGTTTATTGCTATAACTGAAAAATCTACGTGTGACAATTAGCACATTTGGCATTTTTATTCATTGGTAGGTTGAGGGCACCAAGAAACATCATTTCTTAAGTTACATATACTTAATAGGCCTATGCGATAAATATACAATTTAAATTAGTTAATCAAATGGACGGTGGACCGATGTTGTAGGCTAATCTCTTTCGGCTTCTGTTTGTGTAATATTGAATAAATAGACCCTCATTTCTTAATCGTTAATTCCGGTCACGTCCCTGGATGAATCCTGCAAATCATGCATGTGGTCAGGCCACCTGTGTCAGGTGACAATCCGAATCGGCAGCAGCAGCAGCAACAGTATCATTTCAACAAGTAGGTAGGTACTGTGGTTTGTTGTAGCTATAACAATCATTTTAAACCTATAATAGATTATTTCAAGGTTTCTGTGAAACTACTACCACAAGCTAACCATCTTATAAACCTTTAATTTTAGATGAATGAAGACCTAGCTAGCTAGAATCTAGACTAGCCTAGCTAGGCCTCCTATAACTAGCCTAGCATAGGCTCTCCTCTAGTATATAGGAGGCCATGTTCCAGCCAGTGCAGCGAGGTTAAAAATATGATAGCCTATCTAGGCTAGAGCCTATTATTAGGCCATTATGAGCTGATATATAAATGCTATCAAATACATTCTAGTCTAGCATATTGTTTAATATCATATTATTAAATATTTTTTTGTATAATGTCATGCAATATATATTTTAATAATTTTTTTGTATTATTAAGTTAAAAAAAACCATGGAGGAAATAGGCCTATATCTGTATATTTCCTCCATGAAAAAAACCAACTGTGTGATGTCAGTCAACTGTGACAATAACATGATCAACCATGCATATGATGTTTTTGTTTACTGTGTATTATTATATGGGCTGATATAGGAAACAATGAATTTATAATCATATGCACTGTGATAGCCTCACATGTCACGAACACTGAAAATAATAAAGTGCAGACATCATTTGTTTTTAAGCTTCTTGGAAGACTACAACACATAAAACAAACTAACCATGGTTAAGCAAAGAAGGTTTATACTAGCGAAGCATTTCGATGGGATGCCAAAGAAAAGTGACGTTAAAATTGAAGAAAAGGAGTTGCCAGCCTTAAAAGATGGAGGTAGCATACAATACTTAATTCAAGGGTTCAGTTTTCTAATGTGGGCCTGATTGTAATAATAACAATAATTTTTCAGGCTAGATAGAGACTACCTCACAATAGAGGTGATGATGAACATTTTTATCTTCTTTTTATTAGTAAACAAACTTGTTTTACTTTCAGAGGTACTTCTTGAAACTATGTACTTAACGGTGGACCCATACATGAGGTATTAAAATTAAAATTTTACTAATATTTTTGTAGATTTCTTAAATTTCCATTTTAAGGCCAATTTACACAGACGAGCGGTAACGGTAATAAAAATATAGAATCCATGTTATTCCTTATGACCATTTACACACAACGCGGAGCGGACGGGCGGTTTCCGCTCAGGATAGATACAGATCCTATGTGGGACAAGCTACGCGGTTTTACGCTTACCGTTACCGCTCGTCTGTGTAAATTGGCCTTTAAACATACATTTTGGGAATTTAGCATTTATGAAAATTACCTGCCTTGCTCCCGAAATATAAATGGCGATGGGTAGAATAATCACAAATTTATATACGGTATATACAATATAGTTATATTTCTGATGACTCTAACTTTTAGCAATCTATTTAACAAAAAATATGAATGTGTAAATTAACCACCCCGTATATACATATACAAATTGTTAATTAAATACAAAAAAATGTACATTTTTTGGTTGCTATTTGTTCTCTGTGTATTTTAACATTTTTTAGATTTTTATTATGATTGTTGTGCTTGTGCTTGCTTTTTTGTGTTATTTTAAAACATTTTTTTAAAATCTTTGTATAAATTTCCCTGGAGTTTGGGATAATAACATTTTATTGAATTGAATTTTACCTTCACATGAAACTGCACAAATCAATATTTTTTTTTCAACAAACAATTTTAACTTTCTTACTTCTTCCCAACACATTAATCATAGCTAATAAATTCACATTTTGACTTTTATTTATATCTATTTTTTACAGGCCATATAGTGCAAGTTGGAAGATAGGTGACACAATGGTTGGTGAAAATGCTGCAAGGTAGTGCAATATCCAATTCATTTTCCTATAATTTTTGTTTACCTAAAACCACCCAATAGAAAGATTTAAAGATGTATTGTCCCTTGAAACACAAAAAATGAAAAAAAAAATATTCTAAATTTAAATTGGCCATATCAAAGTAATATTAAACTTATTTTCGAGAATTCGAGCCAAAATCAACAAGTTTACGTAATTAACAGATAAATTAATTTGATTACATTTCGTCTGGAAAATTGTCACAAGCGAAAGTAAACAAAGATTTCAAACCATGAGTATGCATTATGCATGATGCTAATTAGGATTGTTTACAACTCGTCACGGTTGAGAAGGTGTTTTCACACAGATCGCGAGGAAGTTTATGATTATGCATACAGAGTAGCCAAACAAGCGCGTTGCATTATGAGATATGTTTTGATCGAAAACTTTGACTGGAAGTAAAAGTTATTTTTTGAACAAAAAAACGTCTGTATTTCAGTTAAATGATTTTGTTTTCAACTAATTTTTGGTGAAAGTTAATAACTATTATGATACTTCAAAAGGCCCCTCTTTTTTTCGAAATATTAAAACAATTTTTTTTTTGAATTAGTCAATACATCTTTAAATTTAATTATTTATATATCAGTATATCAGTATCTTTATTTCCATAAAACATAAAAAATATAATACAATATCAAAAAAACATGACAACCAAAATGAAATAAAATGTAAAAGCCGTACACAAAAATATCGCAATAGAAAAAAAAGCGCAAGGTTTTCAAAAGCGCCTTGTCCCAAGTGCTTCGGCAACGTGTGAGCCACCACGCATTTAATGTAATAATAAAAACTGCAATTAATTTGTTTGTTTTTGTAGAGTGATAGAAAGCAAGAATTCTGAATATCCAGTAGGAACCAATGTTGTTGCATTTAGCGGCTGGGTTAGTCATTCCATATCCAATGGAAAAGATATCAGGAAAATACCAGCCTATCCTGATGCCTTTCCACTATCATTGTCACTCGGAGTACTTGGTATGCCAGGGTGAGTTGAACCTAATCAACAAATAGGGTAATAGCACAATACCTAATAGAACTACCTTGATTTTGTGGTCTACAAACCTAGTGATTGGTAAAAGGTTAATCTGTTAGGATTACAGTATTTACCAAATTACAATGTTTCCTTCATGGTTGCAAAATTAAAAGCTTCATATTGTTAAAATATAACTATTCTGTGTAGCATTTTAAATAGAATTCAGTGCAATGTATCTCATTCAGAAGAACTAAGCTCTACTTTAACTAATTGCAATAACAAAGTCTATCAAAGATACCTACATTTCAAATCTCCAGAGGCGGATTGGCTATGACCAGTCACTGGCTAAACCCAGGGGCCTCAGGGCATGAACAGCCCACTGCAACTACCCAGCGGTAGATTGCCCCTTAGGAGTGCTAAACCTGGGGCCTATGCCTCCTGTGTTATGTCACTGCCCATCTCTCCTGCCGTATCAGAGCATTTTCAGGATTTCAGCAAGCAATTTTCTAAGGAGCTTTGCACCACTATTTTATCCATCTGTATCAATACATCACTTTAGTTACAATTCTAAATAATCTTTGCAGTTTTCATTCTTTAGTCATAAATTTCACATTTGTTTAAGACAGGATGACTGCTTACTTTGGGGTAACTGAGATTCTACATCCAAAGGCTGGTGAAACCATATTTGTTAGTGGTGCAGCGGGTGCTGTGGGTGCAGTCGTCGGCCAGCTTGGAAAAATATTTGTAAGAAGATCTTATTAGCCGAATTTGTTCAACAATTTAAGATACGGTAGAACCCCTCCCAGGGGCAGATTCAAGGGGGGGCCCAGCCAATCGGGGCTCCCCTAAATTTCGCAAATTGTATTGCAAAAGATAGGACACCAAATTAAGCTCAGCCCTTCATTTAACCATTTTTAAGCCCTGGCTTCCCCCCACCTTTTTTTTCCTCAAAATCCTGGATCTGCCACTGCCTCTTTTGGTTCACCCCTATCCAGGAACATGCTTATTAGGGAAACTTCCCAGAAAACTAATGAGGAGAAATATATGTTTTAACACTATGGCCTACCACTATTAAGGGAACACCATATTCTTTTTTGGATCCCGAAGGTAGATTTCTACTGTATAAAGAACAATATTGAAATGAGATTACAGTATAATAAAAAAGCAACAGTCAAAAACGTTTGTTTATTTCTTAATTATATTTGATATGATCATTTTGTATTGAAAGGGTTGCCGAGTTATTGGATCAGCAGGTTCAGAAGAAAAGGTGAAGTACCTGAAAGAGCTTGGTTATGACGGCGCCTTCAATTACAAGACCACCACTAACCTTGAAAAGTCAATCAGTGACCTGTGTCCGGATGGTATACACATGTACTTTGATAATGTAAATAATTTGTTATATATAATACACTGACCCTATTTAAGGGACACTGTTAAGCGAATGAGGCCAATGTAACACTACAGCCAACGCCTATTAAACGCTTCCCTAATTCTTTTATTCCGTACTCAAGTAGACATTTTAATAACCGTAGTTAAGTCGTTGAATTTTGTTGCTATGTAATTTTATTGTATTAACCTTTTTACTTTGAGCAATTGTATGTCACATGAATTTCCGTATGGACAAATAATATGAACTATGAACTATTAAGTTGACACGTTTATCAATAATAAAAAACTTTCTGATTTTAATCTTTTCTGTACTTTAATGTTGCACAGAGATTGGCAAACTTTTTTTTACTGTCAACAGTACAGTGCGACATTACAAAAGTGACATTTTCGATGGCCTATGTATTTATTTTTTAGGTTGGAGGTGATTTCTCAAGTACAGTGATAAACCTCATGAACGATTTTGGCAGGATTGCAATGTGTGGTGCCATCTCGGGGTATAATTCAGCTGATCCACCAAAAAGTATGTACACTAATTAACATAATAGTTATAAATTCAAATCTTGCACGCCCAACTCTGACAGCTAAAATGGCATGAATTGATATCTATTTTTGACAAGGCTATTATTTATATTATGATGTTAGTGTTTCTTCCACCCCCACCCCTCGTTTAAATCATTCTGGACCCGCCTCTTCTTCAACTTTAACCACAGAGGCCCAGGTCATGGTTGTTCTTCCAAATGGCTGATCTTTATGTATATACAGTGTACTAAATTCTGAAATGACAATGCTGTGGGTATCAATGGCTGGATCTTGATGGAAATACAAAATAAAATAAGTAAAAAGATAATTCAAATTGATAAAGTAAACAGTCAGAAAAATGAGCACAGTATACTAAATGTCAACAACAAGTGCACCTTGATCATGTTTTAATAACAATTAGTCTTCTACTTAATTTAGATATAAGCTAGCATTTACTTGGATTCTATTCAAATTGGTTTATTGTTTTTTTGGTTTTTTTTCAGTTATTAATTTTCCAATAGTTGGTAAACAGCTGAAAATTGAAGGATTCATTGTGAGGAGATGGTTTAATAAGTGGCCAGAAGCCATTGAAAAATATATTCAATATATCAAAGAGGTAGGTTTATATGTCTATCTTGTCCATCCTGAGGAGTTCCCTTAAGATGTAAATAACCTTTTGGGAATTCAAATTAAGTATCTGTGACTAGCATATTCCCAGATATAGAGTATGTTATTAAAAATGGCCGCCATTTTTAATTATGCAAATTAAGTTACTTCCCAATGTCCAAAAACGTAACAAATTTTGATAGTTGTGTTCTGTATCGTCCAAAGAACCTATTTCATATAAAAAACTTTTCCTTGCAATTAGTTTTAAAAAAAGGTAATTTTTTAGCTAAATGCCATTGACTAAAATGATTGCGTTTTTTGTTGTTCTTATCTCTGTTTTTCTTTATGTATGGTATAAAAATAATTCAAATCAAATCCGTTATGGTTGTAAATTCTCTACTGAATACTAACTTTCGACCATGTTGATGTTCACAAATGAGACCCTAGATCTCCTAACTTGTGATCTGGAGATCACAAAAGCCTGTGATCTGGAAATCACAATAATCAGTACAGTTCAAGGCATCAGTGGTATGCCCTGGAAGTAGAACAGTCTTCTCAGATAAGACTTAACACCAGTGTACACATCATTTGTACTTTTAAAAAAAACAGTGCATCTTTCAGAGTAGAGTTACTGGTCCACCTCCACCATGTTGCGACAGACGAATGATGGCCATAATTTAATTTGGTTTTTTTTTTCGGTAGGGAAAGCTACAATACAAGGAACATGTGACAGAAGGATTTGACAACATGTTCAAAGCTTTCTGTGAGCTGTTCACTGGAGCGAACTTCGGAAAAGCTATTGTCAAAGTTTAACGATTATACAGCATTGGAAAAACTTGGTTAAGAGGGGTATTCTTTCCTGATCCATCACAATGTTTAACTTGTTTAAAAGAAAGAAGAATTATTCTTTTTTTTTAAGTCTCCTCTCTAATTTTTCTTTCCTATTCTAAACTAAAAATAAAAATGTTAATTAATATTAGGTTGGAGGTGATTAATATAATATAAATTTGATATGTGGTGGAAAGGAACATTTATATATGCTAGCGAGGTGGTAACTTTGGTTAGATTACTGATTACTGATTACAAGTTCTTCTTGAATGCAGTAACAATCACATTAAAATTATGTTTGAAATTACTAGTAATTTAAACCATGCAAGTATTATTTTAAAAGCAACCAAAAATTACTATATTTGGAATAATATGATAATCAGTATTATAGATACTGTGTGTAATTAAGAAATCACTACTTTACTAATAAAACAAATCACTAAATGTCGTCTTTGTAAGAGTCTTCATTTATTGCCAATATCATTGCTGAATTTCATTGGCAACCATTCAGGGTAGAAAATGCTATTTTATATCAACGGATGTTTGAACATATCCAAGGTGGTTTAGGGTCTTTACTCTGAAGGTGGCTGGTAGAAAGATGGCTGGCAGAAAAGTGCTGACAACGATTTTGAAGCATATGCTATATGTTATCACACATGGGATCAAGTTTACAGTCAGAAGACGACATACTGAATGCTGTTTATTGTCGCTAGATACGATACAGCTCTTGGAATCGGCTGTGACCTTCATTTTCTTTTAGAGTTCTCTGCAAGTTTTTGTGATCTTTACTGTGTCTTACAGTCATGAGTATTGTTTTTCTGCGTTGTATATTAATGAAGTATGTTTGAAACAGGGCTGATCAGTTTACTGTCAGAGGACGTCATACTGCATGCTGTTTACGATACAGCTCTTAGATTCGGCTGTGACCTTCATTTACGTTTAAACTGGTAATCTACTTCTATATAAAGAAGATAAGCTATATAAAGTTGACCACGTTGACACGCGGCACGTCACCCAAGATAACATCTAGCGTACACAAAACCTGCTTGAGTTTATGTCCAACCTATATTGATGGTAGGTGTAGGCAATGTTCCTTGCTGTATAATTATGAGCTCTTTCCCCATATATAGTGTTTTATTCTTTTTTTAACTTCATTGTATATTTATTATGAGGTATGCGTGGAATAAAAATTGAATCACTTCCAAAAAACGGTTTTAGCATAATTCTATCTACTTCAATAAAACCGCACTTTCTATAAAACCTCGTCGCCTTTGTTGACCATGTGGTGGCAGTCAAGATAGTTAATTCTGCATAGCCACACTGCGTACAGAACTCTTTGGCAGCTTCCACCAGAAGACGTCCGACACCACAACGTTGATATCCGTCACAGACGTACATCCTGTTGAGCTCTGCAATTGTATCACCGACTTTATGTATTGCAACTGTACCAATGATGGTGCCATCCAGAACGGCAACTTTGTAACAGCAATTCCCATGAGCACACTGCTGACAAACGTTTTGCCCTTCTATTTCTGCTTTTGTACATAATCTGTACCAAAGATGTACTTGATAAAATCGGAAACAAAAACACGTCAGGAAAACGGCTATGGAACAGATTAACGAAGCAGTGAAGTGCAACGTCAAACAGCAAACTATGAACAATATTGTTGTTGGAAAAGAAACGAATGCGAATGAGTAGATCGCATTTTGAAAATATTTTTGGAAATCTACGATTCCTTTGGCGAATATCTTGATTGCTATATCAACCTCGTTCGGTTGAATATCACGAATAATGACGTCTTTCTGATACCGTGACATAGGTGAACAGATAAATTGAAATTCCGCTTCCGTCTTAATTAATCTGGCCGTTATAAGAAGTGGGAATTGCTGGTTAGTTATGATTGTATAGACACAAGGTCTTTGTTGACGTTCACCGATGCAACAAACAAACAACAAAACCCATAAATCCAGTAGCTCTGATTGGACTTTATTATATAATAGGCCCACTAATTAATACTCTCTCTCTCCCTGCCGAGTGTAGACTAAATGTCTACGAACAACAACCCTTGGCCCTACCAATTAATACCAGCCATATGGTATGAAAACTATGCATATTAAAATTGTACCAGTTTATTTGTCCAATTTCAAACAAATAGGCCTATATATAGGCCTAGTCATACTCCTACCATGTGCTACTTCTAATAATAGCGCACATGTGTACGTAATAGACTCTATGGTTTAATGATGACAAAATGCATAGCAGTTCTTTATCATTTTGTATTCTGAAAATAGTCATTAATATCATAACATAGCCTAAAAAGGAATAAAACTCATAAGACTTAAAAAGTGATTCACCAGAAGAACTACCAACTCAGAGCCATATAAAGAGTTCGAAAATTGAATGGATTAAAGCTATTTTTGTTGTTTAAAATCATGTTTGCAGTAACTTTATAACTTCGTTATTATTCTAACAAAAACCTTTAAACAAATTGATTGTTTGAACGTTATACATTTTTAAAAGAAAGGACTCAACTCCATACTCGACTCTACATAGGAATAGTTGGACACTCCATTCAAAGTCGAAACTCTTTATAATATATGGCCGGCTCTGTACCAACTCAGAGCCATAATTATAATATAAGATATAACTACCAGTCGCACGCCCTCTATAGTGTACACCCGTGTCCTTTGGGCTGTTACAGTATTTGGTATTTATAACAGATTTTAAAATGCTGTTATTTATTATTAAATTATTATTTACAATTAATAATAATATTATAGAATTGCGAATATCTATAAATTATGTGTCTTTTAAAACAGTGAAGAGTATAAGCAATATCTGATATAAATATAGGCCTAGTAATATAAAAAGAATAAAACAGAGGGAGTATGCGTAATTCATGGCTTTTTACAAACAAAACACAAAAATTGAGAAAAATGGCGGAGCGGTTACGACGCGATCCGCTACCGCCTCCATGGAATTACGCTGTTACAGCCGATGGGAGGATTTTTTTTATAAAGTAAATATACTACATGTTATTTAAAAGATATATTATGATAAAGAATAACCCCATTCGACGAATAATATTTAATTTTGTTTATAATTACAGTGATAAAACTCAGCGTACCACCTGGTTGCATCCAGTGACGGACGAGCCGGTGGAGACCGGGATGCTGTCAAGGGAAGGTCAGTCGCTCTTCCGGTAATTAGGACCCTGGGCCTAGCTACAGTTAAGGGGCCGGCTAGACTTAAATTAATAAATGTTCTAACCTTATTTAACAGGAAGATCATGTAAAACATGATGTTTACCTTAAGAAATGAGTTATAACTCCTAGCTAGAAAGAAGGAATATAGAAGATGCTCTTTTATATAATTTGTTATAATGTAAATGTGTTGTGTATGTAGGCCTAACTAGGCCTATGCTTTATCAAAATATATGTACTGTACTGTATGGACTGTAGGCTAGTCTTAGGCCTAGCCTCTCTACAGTATCTATAGGGAGGCGCGCCTACTACTAGCTAGGCTAAGGGCGTAGTTGTGGGGCCAGGCCAGGATCACCTACGCCTATGGCTCAAAATTATGTTTAAAATGTAAAGAAAAGTTTGCACAACATACATAGGCCCATTAAAATCACTGGCAGAATACAATTGATGATTATTCATTAAATATGTCTATTTTTGCTGCTAAATATTTCTGCATAAAGACTGGATTTAACCAAGCGAATTAATCTAACAAGCTGTTGCACATTTAAACACTAAATTTTCCATTATCCGTTAAAAATTCATCTCATAAACTAATACTAGTAAACAGTACTGCATTGAATAGTAGGTTTTTTTTCCGTTCAATTCAATTTATTTACCAATTTGTTCACAGATTTACCAAAGGGCTGGCAGCAAGCAAAATCGATTGAGGGAGCTATATACTTTGTTGAGTAAGTATATTGCATTTCTATTTAATCTCATTGAATATTATTAATCTTTTTCTAACTGAATGATGTTTTCTTTTTAATACAGTACATGAATTATACTGTGTGTAAAGCAATAAATGTACTGTACATGACTATATATGTATATTACAGACATCTCTGGGGTTCAGCAGATATAGCTGTCAAAACAGTGAAAATATTGATGATGAATGAATGTTTTTTAGTTGAATGAGGATATTTTTCTTGATAGGTGTAAAATTACATTTAACAATGCGGAGTCATAAAAGTCATAACATCAATAATATTTTATAACTTTAAAAAAAAGATCAATAGCCCTACAATTGAATACAGTATTTGGTAAAAGCTCTCTAACACTATCGATCTTTATGTGACAAAAAATGTGATGTGCCCATATATGGAAATGATGATGTCATATCACTACCATTTTTAAGCATATCATGCTTTTTTGGTGTGTGACAGAGCTTAAGTATCAAATTACTGTACATAGTAGTAGTAAATTGCTTAAAGTAAACAGTTCAAGAGAAGATGATTCCGTAATTGCAACTAATTAATTTCCACAATAGAAGTGTGTACAATCCAAACAATCACAGCTGGTATCAACATATCACACAGCACTGGTGGCAATAAATAAATGCGAAAATGCCTTCTAATGGAATGTATCATTGAAAATAATTGATTTTCCATAAATGTAGCAAGAATATATAATATACAGTAATAATTGATTGTAATTCAATTTCAAGGCATGATGTACAAAAATTATGTGTATTTGCCCATATTGACATTCCTGCACTCATCACCTACTGTAGTAGGCCTAGTACTGTTACTTTGTGTAAAATGTTGGTAAAGACTACAGTACTACAAACTACAATGAAGGAAACTGAAAATAAAATAAAAAGACCACCAGGAATGCCAAAAGTAAACCAAATAAAAAAAAAGAGAAAGACTACAATATTGAATTCCTCCTCCATGGTATGATACTGTATAGTATGAAACTCCTCACACACTGGATACTACTGTATATTCACAGGCAAAACTCTAATGTAGAGAATACATAATAATACAGTAATAATTGTTGTAATTCAATTTCAAGGCATGATGTATGAAACTCTATTTCTAAACAAAAGCTGTTCTTATGAAAACAAATGTAGAAATTAATTGGCTATGAAAAGCTGTTGGTAATTTTATGTATGAGGTACAGTGTCAGGTGCCATTACCTTTTAGTGACTGCTGGGTCAATCAATAAATAGTGTCCATTGGGTGACTAAAAGTGTACCTTTGATTATTTTTGTCAAGTAGCCCTTTATAGTCAAGCCAAATGTGCATACACTAATACAATAGCAGTACGACATAAACTGCTTGTTTTTATACTGTAGTCTGAATGAAATCCTGCAATGGCCAGCACTAGAACGCTTTTCCGCTTTCCTATAATATATACAGTAATAGTTAACTGTAGAAAGTTGTACATTAAATTACCTGAGCAGTTTTGTAAAGTAACTACTGCTGTTTATTCAGATGCATAGCGTGTTTAGTAAACATTCAACTACAGGTATGGTCAAACAATGAATAACTTTTGAGCCATTTAAAAAGCATTTGATTTTATTTCTGCGACACATGCTTATACTATTTCATCCCTCCCCTTGTAGTCATAGGGAAGGCAGATTCTGAGGGAGCAAAAGGACCATTGCTTTGAAGGGCTGTTTAATTTGATCATTTCTAGAAAATTTACAAGTTTTTATTGTACAACATACAGTACATTAAAGCTATTAGTTTGTGGTATTTTTTTTTTCCATCATACTCACTCACTGTAGTAACTTAATTAGTATTAGTAACATTTAATTGACAATTAAATTACTCTTTTATTTCATCTACCTTACAGTCACAACGAAGAGACTACGTCTTTCTACCATCCAACCTCATCGAATGTAGAAGTGGAGAAAGATTCAAAGTTTCATGTCAAGTAAGTCTATAAAAAATCATTTAAATTATTTTATTGTACAGTATTTTTCTATCTATTTTTAAGGTTTGGATTATTTTGATTGTTGTTGTAATTTATTAACAATCTTTATGTGATTTATGAACTTGACAAGTATTAATGCATGATAGAATTATGGAAGCACTCTGGTAAATGTTATCTAAATATCATTGTATATTTTGTGTACTTTGTTTATGTTGAACCATTGTTGACCTAAATACTATACTTAGTACAGTAGTATACAGTAAAATGGCTAGTTTTTGGTGCATAATGTTGGATTGGATTACAATTTACAATACTTTGAAAGAGATACTTTAAATTAAAATATATATATACTGACAATAATATTTCTATGTTTGTGCTCCCTAAATACTGTTTTAATACATCATTGTCTTTACCCAAAATGCAATGTGGTTAAACGGCTGAAATGCAATGTGGTCAAACGGCCGAAATTCAATGTGGTCAAATGGCCGAAAATTACTGATATGCAGTACTGAGTGACTCAAATAACCATTATTTTGTGTGCAGCTAAAATGTGATGTTCCGAAATTGAAACATTGTGATTTTCTCTGTAGTGTAACAAAATGCCCTTACTGTAATTATTGACCTTCTTAGAGTTTTACATTATTGATGATTTATAAAATGTTATTTCTGTTTCAATTTCAATTAAATTTTGAGACAAAAAAAGTTACAGAAAAATACAAAACTACTGTATACAAAGTAGTCAAAACATTACTTGGATTTGTTTTAATTATTTCTAATTAACAACTTCCTGCAAATTACAAATCTTCTTCATTTAAATATATTTTAATTCAATAGTGTTTGAATGACACACCAACTATCCTGTTCACACTAAACATATTGTACATTTTTTATGTCCTACTAATCTAGTTTTGATAACTTGTTACCTTGCCTTAGGCATGTAAGCCTTTAATACAATTATAATGACATAGTGTTAGTTTATGGTTTACAGTTAGTTTTCTCTACAAATAGTTAGAAGTAGTACTGTATTGTACACTAACTTATTTTTATTTGTATTGTTAAGGAGTAAGTACTTTTGCAGTTGTTATTCTAACAAAATTGGGTTAAGAGTTGGCTTGGACATGGAGCTACAGTATAGTGTAGTTCTATAGTCTGAATATGAACCAACCAGTTTGGATCTATTGAGGAGTGCAGTAGATTTAACTAGTTTAATAGTAATAGTGTAGTGCATAAGATCAGTGTGATAATGGAACTTCCATTTTAAGCACTAACCATTAGGACCACTTGACTTTAACGCCTTGGATTACTATACACTTTGTGTTAGATTAGAAACCGTAACAAATTATTCATATTCAACTCTCCTCAGAGGGAGGCTTTCCTTGTCACTACAGTACATAGCTGCCAATATTATTTACAAAATTAACTATTAGTGTGCCGAATAAAATATTTGTTTCTAATCTTATTAATAATAATCGTACTGTAGTACTGTATAGTATACAGTACTACTGTAGTGTCTATCAATGACTGAGTTAATCATTGAAATAATGAGGAAAATGCTGTGAGTGAGTCTGAATATGTATGAATTCTGATTCTGAACAGTAAACCATAGTTTCAACATGTGCGTCATGATCGTACAGTACAGTAATAACCTCTGACCTGAATATTAGATTATACAGAATAAGTACAGAAGTCTGAGATTATGTTAACAAAATATTGACATTAAATATTAACGTGAAAACTTGATTTACAGTATACTATGTATTGTACTGTATGTAATATCTAGTATTATACAGTAGGCCTAAAGCGTTAACAAGGTGTGGAGAAAATGTGGCTAGCTATTAGTTGATTGCCAAAGTACAAAGTTCATTATACTTACCTGTAGGCTTCTAATTAATTACACTAAAGTGTTTTACAAACACTTTAATTCTATCTATCATACATTTTTGTGTGGATATGAAACTTTCCCAAAACTATAAAATACTGTACCTGTTAGTGTTAAGTTGATAATATAATAATAATGTAATTGATTGATTATCTAAGTATTACTATTAGTCATATGTATGATAATATAATGTTAGGGAAAATAGTTTTTCCTACAATAATACCAGGATGATTTCAACTTTATCGATGGAGGCTCAGATCATGGAGTTCCTCCATGCTCAGATCAACTCACTGTTGTTCTTCCCTAAGGATGTGCACATAGAAAATTTCAAATACAAATTTTACCTTTGAATAATTCAACAACAATTCAACAATTGAGGTAAAAAAAAGGTGATTATACTATTATTGTATGTAGTGTCATGAAGGAATGAATGTCAGCACCAAGATTAAATTCCATTAAGTGCACCTTTTTATATGATAAATACGAGAGAGGTGAAATGTGTATGTGTTACTATGCGTTATGTGTTATTGCCGATTGTACTATACAGTAGGACATTAATCTGTCCCCCCAGCCTTTCAAATATCAGCTACATGAATTCACCATTGTTTAAAAGCAGTGATTCAGAACTCTGGAATTCTTTGTTTATTTAGATATGAAACAAAAATTTCATATTCTGACAAGAATTAGTTTCAACTGACTACAGAACTAACTCCCATTGTTAAAATTCTACCACAATTTAATACAACAGTATTGAGTATTAAATTATTGAATTATAATATGATATGGTTGTTTTGTTTGGATTTTTAGCAACACACCTATATATTGTCAGTATTGTTGGCCGATTGTGGAATTTTTGTGGTAAATTTTCTTCGGTATCATTTATTAATATCCTTACACAGTATAATAGGTTTTTTGTTAACAAATATACACATTGTGTTTATTTTTTTCGCATACTGTACAACACAACACATACATTCACATATTTGTAATTCCATAAAGTGCAATAAAGCTTGAGCCTAATGTTTTTTTAAAAGGATATTTTTTAATGCTGAATAATAAATATATTTTTAGGAATATATAGTTACAGTACACATCATTAATACATGTTTTTGACTCTTATTAGACGACGATTTCCCTTCAAACTTGTCCCTTTTGTTAGATTATAACATCACCACAGTTGACATGTGCACCTGTCGGGGGAATATTTTTTTTGTGATACAATCCGATCCACAGCAGTGTGTTTTTAAAGTCTAAAGCTCTGTCTTAAAACTATTAAATTAGTTTGACAAAAAAAGTGTGATGTGTCCAAATGGCAGTGACATGCCCAAATATGGTATGATATGACATAATACGTATATGAGCACATCACATTTTTTTGTCACATAAAGTTTGATAGTGTACATACAGAGCTGTATTTAAAACATACTAGAGTGTGCTTGCTACTTGTGTAAAAACTGTTTACTTAAAAACTGTGAAAGTGAAGAATAGACATTTGAACACCTATTGTAGTCCATTGATGCATAAACACAAACAATGACCAACATGGTGTAAGGTTGATTTCAGAAGGTTCCATCTGCTAACTTGTTTTGTTATGATAAGTGAATGAGTGATTTGAAAAAGATCAGAAAAGGTCTGTTGTTGTTTATGGTTATAACATCATAAGGATGGACAGATAAAAACATACAAACATTAAGAAAACTGGTTAATGTTAATATGCTATGAATGAATTACTTCACATTCTTTGCTAGGGCCAGAGAAAGAACCTAAAATGAAAATACAGTAAAACTTATTGGGAGCCATACAGTAGGGGACACCTTAAATAAGCTGTATTGTTTAAAACATGCCCATTTTATGGGAATGTGTCCTCTTTAGTAAGGTCTCCCCTGAATGTCCAAAAAGAGGATTACACTGTATAAGGCGATTTTATATGGTGAGAACTGTGTGCAAATGAAATCGGCACATTTTACAAGAAATAAATGAAATTTTAATTTGTGAGCAATGTAGTTTTGAAATGGTACGTTAAACAGGCTTTATGGTTTGTTTGTACCATTTTGATTCTTTTAACGTCCTCAAACAAAAGCTCTAATGCCAGACTACTACTATACATGGTTTGACTTTGTTAACACGAAAGCTGTATCCTAAATGAGTTTTAAATTACATAAGATCGTAAACTATCCACGTTCAATGAACTGCCAGTTTATTTTGGCATAATCCAAACACGTTTTCACTTATTACCAGCATCATATTCCCAACTCCTGTTTCAAATTTGAGTATTAAATTCTGCTTTATCAATCGACATCTAATGCAGACTTTACCGCTCTCAAATGTTAATGTCACAACACCTTATTAATTATCTTTAATTAAGGAAATTAGTTAACGGTTCTCTGTTACAATTCTTTTATTGTTGCGACAAAGAATGAGTCAGAAATTATTGAGCGGTGGTGACTGTGTGCAAATGAAATCAACATATTTCACAAAAATAAATGAAATGTTAATTGGTGAACAATAGGGCGGTTGTTTTGGTAAAACATAACTTAAGGCGTTGTACTTTATTGATTGGTATGCTACTGTACTATACACAGTTTATATTTTTTCAGTGGCTATATGTATATTATCAACAGGTATGAGCGCTCACTGGCTAAACCCAGGGGCCCCCAGAGCTTACTACTGGGGGCCTCTGAGCAGGGTCTAAAGGCATTAAAAAATGTTGAAAAATGCTAAAAACACCAGAAGCCTCCAGCAATGTAGGGCCACATAGGGTCCCTAAACCAGGAGCCTTAGGCCTCTGCGTTATGCCACTATACATATAAATTCACCTACTACAACATTTAATTAATTTCATTCATTCCTCTTTCAAGAAATTTAATTCAAAATAGTAGTAAAGTTTTAAAATAATAATTTGCAATTAGACCTAACCTTTGTTAACTTTGCATTACACATTAGATGAAGGATATTTTTTTTGGATAAATCATATCTATTATAGGCCTACTGTGTTTCTAATGTCTTGATACTGTGTACAATATTTATATCATGAAGTTTAACTACTACAGTACCAACAGATTATTTACTTAAAAACTGAAACTGTACAGTAAAATAGACTTTTGAACACCTTTGTATTACATGCCTTTAACAATGGAACGTTCTGTTTACTGTACAGTAGGTAAAATAAGTATAGCATAGCACACAAGTTTAACAAAATTATTGTGTACTTATCATACTATAGGTGGATCCAGTTAACCCCTTTCCTAATTAAAAATTCAGGATCCACCACAGCTCATTACAAGTTTTTAAATTTTGACAGCAAGAATGAGTGCTAAAGCCTTTAGCGAATCGTTTCTCTATGGAGGGCGCTTATTCAAACTATTGTCAATTATGCATTTAATCTTGATAAACAGTAAAATGAATAATGTATTGTGTACTTTGTTTTTAGTACCTCAGTTATCTTTAATTATGTCAAATCATTTTTCATAACGCATTACTACTTTGTTGCTGTTAAACTGTTTAACTATTTTGAAGAATGTTTTCTTATCACAGATTGCCTCAAGAAAATGAACAGAACACAATAGTGACTGCATCACCCACGAGAAGAGAAAGACTTGCTAGCGACGACAACAAACCAAGCATGGTATACAAAGCAGAACCAGAGGGCAGTACACCTGCGACTCCGAAGGTCAAGAACCGGGTAATTCCGAAAAATGTTGCTCCGCAAGTGAAAAGGCGTAAAGATGATACGGTCACTATGAAAGGATGGTTGCATAAGATGGGGTCAAAGTTGAAAGCTTGGAAAAAAGTTTGGTGTGTCATTTCAGACTTCTGTCTGTTTTACTATAAAGGTAATACATAGTTTATAGGTCACAGTTCATAGTTCACATTTCAGCATCTTGATCAATATTATCATCTTGATCAATATTATCATTTAATCTTTGACATCATTGTCATCAAAAATATCATCTTCATTGTAACATTAAATTAACCTGATCATCTTTAAAGAAAAATTCTGATTTATTCCAGAATACAAAATATAGATCAGTTTATGTTATTAGTGAATAATTAAGTTGATAATACAGGTATAATTAAATTGAATTATTCTTCTCACATGACTTTCCAATTAACATGAGAATTAACAAAATTGGATTTTAACTAATTGTCAGTACAGTTCATACAGTGCACATAATACACTGTTACCTTCATTGGAATTTTGATAAACCAAGTTATATTATTTTTCAATAGATGAATTATTATACTAGTTCATCAATGAATGTAAGCTTTTATTTTGAAAGATCAAATACCTATTTATATTATCATAATAATGATCATATTGATCACCTGTCAGGTCCTATAATTAATAGTGAAAACTCCAATAATTATTTGAGAGATAATAGAATACTTTACCATGGTACTAATAGGGCATCTAACTTTCCCATCGCCGACACTTAATGTACTATCTACCATATGTTTTCTGCTGCATACCAGTAGATATAAAATTACCATTTATAATTCTATTATTCCTGCACTTATTTTACGTTTTGTCACGAGATGTTAATAAAATAATAAAATATAATTTTGTAAATAAATTTCAATCCTGTACCGGTATATTATCTACAGTAATACCATATGGGCAGGTTTACAGAATTTGTCCCCATTCATTATGAGCTGACTGTTTAGGAAAATACAATTAATAAAATGAAAATGAATTTCGTAGATATCATCCAATACGATATGGGCAAGAGGATCGTATAAGAATAGTACTCTTGCAGTAGGTGGTGTGTGAGTGTATAGTTGATGCGTGGTACATGGTGGCTCGCTTTGTGGGTTGTGATTATGTACAGTAGTAATAATAATGTAGTAACTCTTCAGTGTGGCTATTCCCTCCAATGAGAGATCATTCTCTGGAAAATATTTATTTCTGTGCATTATTTCTTTCATAACTGAAATTACATATAATATTATATTTAACATTACAATGCTTATTTCTTCAAATCAATAAAATATGTTTTCTTTTTTTCTGTAGGTCCTAATGATGTAAATATGCAAGGATCAATAGTGCTGCCAAGTTATGAAATCAAACTAGTAGATTACGCAGACAAGGCCACAAAGAAATATGCATTCAAAGTAAATCATTATGTAGTATATCTTATTTTTATGTATACTGTACACTTAAATATTGAAATTGGCAAAACAGTAAGAGCAAAATAGGAACACATCTATGTGTTTAGTGACTTAGAAATAATAATAATAAAAAAAAAAAAATCCACATTTACAAATAAAACGTAAGACAGCATGGGGCCTAGTTTACTTTGTTTATAAGCTTGTATAGGCTAAAAATATTAATCACACCATGTTGGGCGAAGAGCTTGTTTCTCAGTCTATTTCGTGCCTAGCTTACCTGGATAAACCAACAATAGCCCCTTCTCCTCGAAGAGTGAGATATAACTCGAAAAGTAGAAGTTTTCATTGAATTGTGTAATTGATGGTGTTTGCTACAGTGGGCAACATTTAACCATTTTTTAGGACTAATTTTTAACTTACTACAAAGTAACTTTGAAATGAAAAATATGTGCAAGAGTGAAAATCAAGAATCTTCTGCATGATGTCCAGGTACTCTACCATTAGATCACTAGGAATGTGTATAGATGCTTTCTATACCAAAACAAATCATAGAATTTTTAAACCATAAATCCATGCTTATTCAATTTACAACGCTTTTTTTTTGTTAATTAGTGTTGTCATAAAAACATGAGAACTGTTATTTTTGCTGCTGAGACACAAGAAGACATGAGGCAATGGATGGAGGCGTTATCCAAGGCGGCCAAGGTACAGATGGACCTAGGATATGGGTAAGAAAAATGCTCATCATGTTTGACATCAACACTTGACATGTTCATTTTTATCATGCTGGACGTGTTCATTTTCATCACGTTTGGCACAAATAATTTGACATGTTCATTATTATCATGTTTGACAATGAAATAAACATTTAACATGTTAATTTTCATCATCCTGGACATGTTCATTTTCATCATGTTTGGCACCAAATTTTGACATGTTCATTGTTACCATGTTTGACAATGAAATAAACATTTGACATGTTCATTTTCTTCATCCTGGACATGTTCATTTTCTTCATCCTGGACATGTTCATTTTCATCATGTTTGGCACCAAATTTTGCCATGTTCATTGTTACCATGTTTGACAATGAAATAAACATTTGACATGTTCATTTTCTTCATCCTGGACATGTTCATTTTCTTCATCCTGGACATGTTCATTTTCATCATGTTTGGCACCAATATTTTGACATGTTCATTGTTACCATGTTTGAAAATGAAGTAAACATTTGACATGTTCATTGTTACCATGTTTGACAATGAAATAAACATTTGACATGTTCATTTTCATCATGTTCATTGTTATCATGTTTGACAATGACATCAACATTTGATATGTTCATTTTCATCATGCTGGACATATTAGTTTTCATAATTTTGAACATGTTCATTTTCATCATGCTGGACATGTTCATTTTCATCATGTTCATTGTTATCATGTTTGACAATGGCAACAACATTTTGATATGTTCATTTTCATCATGCTGAGCAGACATGTTCATTTTTTATCATGTTTGGAACCAATATTTTAATCATTGTGTACTGTCCACATCATACAATAGTCAACTACAGTACATTGTCATCATTGCCTGACCTAATTATATATGTTCAAATATATAATAATAATGAGGTACCCCTGGATCACTGATTAATTTTATTGGATTTCCAAAAACAATACAAAAGATAAAACGTAGCTCACTCTACAGTACTTGTTATTTATGATAATTAATGTATTCATAATAATTGTTATTAATTTGCTATATTGCCATACTGTATCATGTGATAGATACTGGTAGTAATTAAATTAATCAATATTACTCTATCAATCTAAAAATATAATATGAAATTAATTGCAATACAGTATTTTCATGTTTTGTAACACATATTTTGTCACAAGACAAGGTAAATAAAGGAAATGATAATTGTACATTATCTTTGTGTAATTACAATTATTTCTTATAATTGTTGATTGCTCAATTTGTATTTGCCTTTTTTGTTTTGAATTTTTGCTATTTATATTATATTGTAGTTTTCATATTTATAATCTTTTGATCTGTATTTTTTATATTTTAAAGTTAATGTGTGTTTTCAATTTATATGTGATTTATGTATGTGGTTTGGAGTATTGGAGAGTCACTTTGATAGTACTTGCACTGTTGGCAATCCACAGGGTACTCCATCCACACTTCGTTTGTTAATGTTGGTTTCTTTCTGTTATACCTGGAAATTGAATAAATAAATAAATAATTATTATTTCGGTGGGGGCGTTATAATAGGGGTAATAGGAATGTTGAAGGGGTTGATTTTGTGATTGACAGTGACAATTTCTTTGCAACTTATAATAAATAGATATGTATTTTACACAATCAGAAACTAATGCTGTTCCACCTTATGTTGAGAGTTTTGTTTTTTTATCATACTATGAGAGCCCTCTTATAGTAGGATATCTTATGAAGCAGAAGCTCCAGGTTCAAAACTTAGTTAGGGAAGCTTTTTCTCATTCTCACAGATTTCCTTATCTTCACCAGTCCGTTAATCAATTAATTTCCAGTATGTAACTTACTGGGAAGAGTTTACTGGATTAAATTTATAATATTATTGTACAGTATAATAGACAGCGCTTGTCTGCTTTATATTCATTCATTATTTATATTAGGTACTGATGAAGTATTGCCTGAAAGCTCTGCAAATATTTCTGGCTGTTTGACTTTTTTGTTTTGATTTAGGTTTTGCTTATTTTATTTTCTATCTCTTTTGAGATCCAGCCACTTATACACACAACATTGTCATTTTTTTTTCAGTAATTCGACTTTGGATTAATGTAATTGTATAAAATATTCTGTTTCACAGGGAATCGGTTAAAAGCCAAAAAGAGCACAGACTTAGTGATGATGAAGATGGTGGCTTTACTAACTTCTCTCAACCAACACAAAGTGAAATAGACCACAACAGCTTACGTAGAGACAATGAACGTAGCTCGTTTGAGGAGGATGAACGATCTGGAAGTGGTTACGATTCAAGAAATGAACGAGAGTACGGCCGTCCAATATCGTACCAGGGACGACCAAATGGTTACGAAAGACATAATGAGGTAGATAATCACCCCGGAAGAAAAACGAATGATAGTCCTCAAAGAAATTACCGTGACGGTACTCCTCCCAGACACGAGGTAGTACATGATGATAGTGTCACAGAAGGAAGCAATAAATATTCAGATAATGATATTGAAGAGGCTTATTCAGAAGAAATACGAAGAAACAAGATTAATAAAGATTACTCCTTAAGTAGAGATAAAGGTATAATATTTTTAGATTTTTTTTCTGTTTATAGCAACACTTACGTGCAGTGATTATTTTATGATAAAAAAAAGTGTGTTACCATTCAAATCATCACTTTTAAATCCCTTTTCTCAATTTAACTGATTTGCACAAATTAATACCTACCAAAATTGTGAAATAATTTGTGATGATCACCTAACATTTCACTCATGAATGGTTTTTGTTTTGCACAAAATGTATTAGTACTAACAATGTAAGTTTAACCTGCTATACTGACTGCTGTAATGTCCATCCCTGAGTATAATCCACACATTTGGAGTATTTGTATGGAGGTTTACGCAACCTCACAAAGAATGAATTTACGTTTAAGTGACGTCAATATCGCTTACTCTGAGTTTACTCAACTTTAAATTATTGTTATCTTATCATATGCAAAATTATCGTAGACAGACCTTCCAAATGTTGACCTACCTTTATCATTGGGGCTTAGCTTTCAATTTTTAATGACCGGGGACCAACCTAGGTCAGGTCAATCAATGTGTTGTCAGTCAGTCATCATCTGGACCTAGAAACCATCACTGATATGTTTTGTAGTCAGTCGTTGCATATCGAAAGCTCCCTATTAATTGGGCTTGGAACTCAGGTACAGTTTTATGTAGACTGTATATTTTTTAATGAATGCTGTGTTGCTTTTTACTGTCATCTTTCATATAACAATATTAACTTTTTGTGCATGACGTTCTCTAAACATTTGTTTATCTACTCACCATATAGACTATCGTAGACTTGGCACACAGCCTCACACGCCCGGTCTTTACCCGGTGTCGTACCGAACCCTTCCTCGTAAACGTTCCTCCGATTATTGTTCGTCAACGGATGACTTCACTTGGGAAGGTTTGCAATCTTTATAACCAAATTTGTATTCTATATTCGTTCTTCGTACTCTATTTTTTTTAATTTATTTTTAGTAACATTTATTGTATATGTTTTTATTTTATATTCCTTTTCTATGTTTGTTTATTTGTCTTAGTCCAGAAGTTAACTTATTTCTAAAAATGACATTATCATGATAAGTTTTTAGCACCGAATTCATATCATAGTCATAATCTATTTTAGTCTTGTTGCATGAAAGCCATTAACCTAAATAGTTTTGAACAGGTGTATATGAAATAGATGTTTTAATTTAATAAATCTATATATAATCTGTTATTAAACAACGCTGATTGTTTATGTACTTTATTCAGACAGTCATTCAGTGTTGTAATATCAATCACACTTGGTTTGTATGTTTTGTAAATTGTTGTTTACGTGGTTGGTTTTTGTGTGGACACATTTCTCTGGCAAAAAAAAAAATTCTTGAAAAGAACGGTATTCAATACCATATTCTCACCTCAATAGAAACAGGCCCTTTTTTTTTCTATTTCAAAACAAAAATAAAATTGTTTAGGATACTTTGTATTAAAACTTTTTAATTTTTGGTGCTTTTTTGTTTTTATTATTTTAAATATGCACACACACTTTGTTACCATTTGTCCATCACCTTTTAACATAATGCAATTTTGGAGCCCTTTTAATTTTGTGATTTACAAAATGCTACAAATACCATAGAACGCTATTAAGGAGACACCTTCAGGACCAAACAAAACAAAGAGATCCTTTTATAGATTTATCCCCTGAATAGAAGTTTCCCTAAAAATTGGGTTTCCCTTCCCAAAAGAGCGATTTTATGTTATTACTTTGTTTGATACAAAGAAGTAACAATTAAAAAAAAAATGGTATAGATCCACCCAAACCATTTCAACATTCATAATGCAACTATGTAATATCAAGATTAATAGTCCACCTAAAACATGCATTTTTTAAATTTATGAACATTCTGTGTCAAATCTAACATCAGGTAGGACAGTGATTAATTCACTATTGGTAATCCTTGGCCACATTGCCCAAAGAAAATAAAAAAAATAAAATAAAAACTAGAATTTAATTCGTCACTTTGACGAATTATAGGTGATCATTTTTATCATTTTACTGAAATTAATTTTTTTTAAACATGCACGTACGTTAACATACGATCGGAAAATGTTGATGTATGCCATCCTATTATATGCTTATAGTGCTGAGTTGTGCCTATATGCCATATACAATATGTACAGTATATACTGTATATCTATATACAGTGTAGCATAGGTGAAATTACGGGACACACATGTTCTAATTTTTTGGCATGATGACGTTATCAAACTAAACTTTAAGATGACAATTTCGAAAGATAATTAATTGAGCAAAAAAATTTAAGATTTGGAAAAAAATTTGGCACGTAGAAGCGCTGTGCGCGCTCTTTGAATTGTGTATAACTTTGACGAAAAATATGAAAAAACTACTTTTTCACTTCAACTGGCCATATGTTAACGTCACAACATCCGATAGGCTTAATTTTTATATGAATTAATATCTACATTTCATCAGCTTTCATAATAAATTATAATCATCAAGGTAACCTTCAATTCTGAAGAGCTGTAAGATATTCAAATTTACTGCGAAGGTGAAATTACACGGCCTACGTTATTCAAGTTTTTACGCGTGATGACGTCATTAAAATGAAGATAGTGTCAACTCATGATAAAGATAATTAATTAAGCAAGCACATACTGAAAGTTGTGCGAAATTCGAGCACACATAACCAAGATGCGCTCTGTTGAATGTGATAATCTACACAAAAAGATAACAAATCCTAATTTTTAAATTCAAGTGGCCATTTGATGACGTCAAAACATTTTGTACGTAAAGTGTGTACATGAATTCATATCTACAACTCAATGGCTTCCATAATAAGTTAAAAAAATCGGGGGTCATCTTGCATTCTGAAGAATTATTTTCATTTTAAAAAAGACCTATTTTTCACCATTTTCAGAACTTTTGTAAAATTAATATGCGCATTTTGTCAATTTTAACGTGCTCGTATAGCGTTATTTTAAGTCGGAACTGACTCAAATTTGGTGAATGTACTAAGGATGGTGAGTAGAATAAGATTTGTAAAAAAAATTCATATTTTTTACGCTTTTTAAGTATCGCGCGCGCAAAAACGCATTTTTGCGCAGTAAATTTTTGAAACACGCAAATGGCCTAATTCATGCTCTAAATTGATCAAAACTTAATTTTGAGCGTTTTAAATTTTTAACGCGCGATATCACGCGCATGAACCTACGTGCGCGTGCGTTTTTATTTGCTAATATTTTTACCCTTGATCTGAAGTTTACGTGTAGTGAATTTCATTAATATGTGATAATGAATTATGGAGATATGATTGATAATGTGATTTCGCAAAATGGCGTATAAATGTCGTCACGGATGAGTGATCACGCTGGAAAGCTTATTAGGATTAAGTTATATTATTTGAAAGATATTCTGAAATTTTTGTAATCATTGACATTAAACTTTTTGAGATAATTGTTACACAAAATAGTGTACAGAAACAATAAAAAGAAAAAAAAAAAGAAAAATAATAATAAAGATTTTATACAATAACAATAGGTGATCATTTTATTCTAAATGATCACCTAAAAAAAAAAAAAAACATTATGTATTTATATTTACATTTATATATAATTAATATTTTTTAAAAATTTTCTAAAGAGCATACCAATCCAGTGGAAAAAGAGAATCAAGAGATACAAAGGTAAAAATTATTTATTTTTAGATTTTATTGAACGTTGAACATTTATTGGTTGAAAATGACTGATTAACCACATACATTCCTTTGTATTGCAATTCTAAAGCTCTGTCTATGTTATCAAACTAGTTTGACAAAAAAAGTGTGATGTGCCCAAATATGGTAGTGATACGATGTCATCATGCCCATATATAACATAAAGTTTGATAGCGTAGACAGAGCTCATTGCTGCTGGTTTCCTTGGCTTTAGGCTATTTCTAGGAATATTTTGTTTGATATTATGTTGCACTTGTTGACAGACCTATACCTGGTCTATTAGTAAGTGTAGCGATTTTATAGAAACTGTTCTAGACTGTATCTATATCTATTATTACCTATAACATTATTCACTTCTTATTTGTATTAGAAGTTCGGCTCATGATTTAAGATCTCCTGTACATAGACAAGAACTTCATTATAGCGATGAATCGTACAGCTCTCAAGAACAGCTTGGAAGACATCGTGAAGCAGCAAAGAGACAGCCGACCAAGCACTCAGACTCTTACAGACATCAAAGCCCATCCAAAGACTCTCATAAATTTCCAGATTCTTTCAGAGTAGACCGTAGACAACCTGCTGACTACCAACGTGGATCTGATCCAGATAGGAGATCAGCAACTCTTCAATATTCAAGAGAGTCACTACGAACTGACAATTCAATGCCACACCGGCAGGAGAATAGACAATACTCTTCTAGAGAATCTCTTCCCTTGTCGCATCTTTCATCCCCAAGTAACGCAGAGATCGTGCCAAACTATAGGAGGACAGGTAACCATCGACAGGATGATAGTGACTCGCAGAAAAGTCGGGATTCACAGAGGCGTGATGGAAGAGGCTCGAGGCAGAGTTACCATAGCGACAGTGGAAACAGATCGTTGAGAACAACAAGCCCACCAAATAAAGACTACGTCGATAGAGGACACCATCAAAAAAAGAGACCAGATAATCTAAAGTTTGATTTTAAACATAACAATAATTATCAAATACAACAGGTAAGAAGGTGAACAATTAATTATTAGAAATTTACCTCTGTCCTTTTAAATTAAAAAACGTTTCCAAAACTTTTCTAATTATCGTAAATTCTTCTATTTGTTATTAAAAAAAACCATACCATGATACAGTGAGCCGCGATATGTTTCTCTAAAGTTGGTTGTGTTAAAGAAACGCAATTCATACAATAATAACTGTAGCCAGCACTAGAAGCAAAGGCTTGTCTCATGAGGGCCCTGAAATTAATTTCTAGTAAATCTTTTTTAGAATGGCCTGTCTTCGCCAGAACAAAGATCAGCTCTTCAGAGTCCCTGGGTTCAGGATCCACCTTTGCTAAAAGAAGAACAAAGATCAGCCATCAATAGTCCAGTGACATACAACCCACCAAGACCAGAGAATGATTCACAACCACTGAGAGATGGACAGCTTGAATTTAAAAGCAAGGTTTGTGACTACATTTTCTTGGTTGTTGTGACTTAATTACATAAGATGAAGACATTTTGCAATAAAATACAAAAATGCCATTATTCTTTTGTGTTGTAGAGTGAGTACCCTGAACAGCGTTCCTATTTGCAGAGTCCAATGGTACAGTCTAATGTGCAGCCAAGCTTGACAAGCTTGACAAGTGAACAACGGTCAGCCATTAACAGTCCTGTAGTTTATGATGGTGATGCGCCACAATGGCCTTCTCAGAGCATGATTGACCATCGAAAAATAAATGATATAAATTATAGGTAAATGCTAATATGAATCTTTTCCTTTGTAATTCCTAGTTAGGAAAGATATCTGGGAAAGATATCTATGTGTATGTGTATGTATGTAGATATATATGTATATGTAAATCAGTTGTGTTGCGTAGCACTGTGTAAATTATATATAATATATGACAGTATGATTTATATATATGTATTCATTTATAACATTTTTCTATATTTGTAGTGAGCGAATTACACCGGAGAAAACAAGCTCACAACACATGGCTCCAAGTCTCTCCAGGAGCAGTACATTAGAATCAAAGAGACCTCCTTCTTCTCAAGGCAGGCCTTCTAGCAGAAGTGGTTACATAGACGAGACAGATATTGCACCAACACGTAATGATTTACTCTTGACCAGCCCACCGTTTGATAGAAGTGTAGAGGATGTTCGTAATGCCTACAAAACGGAAGAGAATCTTTCAAGACAGTCATCTAGAGCTGGTGATCACTGGGAGAGGGAGAGATCCGCAGACAGCTATTACAAATCTCAAAACGGCAGTAGAAATTCAAGAGATAGCACACCAACGAATATCAGACATATACGAAAGTCTTCAGGTTATGATTCTTATGGAGAAGATTCACAAGCGGAAGGAAGGAACAGAAGTGGATACTCTCCTGGAAATCGCGACCGCGCATACCATCAAAAGACACAAGATTATGTTCCTCATAGCCAGATGTCATCCAGGCAGTTGTTTCGAGCACCAAGTCGCGAAGCATCAATTAGAAGCGGTCAACTACCAGCTGATCGACACAGGGATTATATTCCACATGATAATGTCAGAAAGCAAAGGAAAGCTGATAACCAACGCTATGACGATGATATAAGGTTTGTAAAAAAAATCAGAAACACCATACAATCACACCGTACTATCCTTGTTTGTAATTTTGTGTTTGTTTATTATTTATTGCTCTCATTCATTGCATCACAAACAATAATAATATCGCTTATAAAGTACTTTAATTAAAATCTCTCATCCTGGGCATCATGTCTTGGGCATAATAAAAACTTGTGTGTATTTGTGTCTGTTTGTACTCTCACACAGAACAGATTTACCAATATACCGTACAGATGTGCTTCTTTTCGAAAAGGTTTTTTGAGGTTTTATGGTAGTTCTGGTTTTTATTTATAGTAGCGACTCTTCAAGTCAACAACCTCAAAGACGTAGGCCTCAACAAGAAAACAAAATTACACCCAGCAAACAAAACTACACGCAATCTTCACCCAGCAAACGACGCCCAGATTCAATGATCCGAGCAATGGAAGAGAAAGGTAGACAAAGCCGGTCCTCTTCCAGAAGAACAACTCAAGAGATATTTGAGAGTGAAGGAGCAGACACGTTTCCTGCAATGGAAGATAAGGTACTAAAGAAAATGATAAATATTAGAAAATAGGTAGACAACCTTGATTTAAACGTACAAGCACCCATGAAGCCTGCCATATTGATTTGAAAGTACAATCCCAGAACCAACCGGGTTACCCCAGTGTACTAGTTCACACACTGAGCCACTGTCATGGACAGACGTAATGTCGCCGTAGTTGGCTGCAGATGACATGATGTGGGGAGAAGAATGTTGTTGAAAAGTTGTAACATCTAAGTCCACATTGCTCTGATCTTCATGAAATAGTGCTATATAAATGTCGCATTATATATATATTCCTCTACGTCTTTCTAAAATTGATTTGTATAAGTAAATCTTGCCTTCACATTATCAGCTGAATTATCCTTAAGACTTTTGGTATATGATTTAATTCATTTTGCTTGTTAGACTGAACCCAGAACCACCAATCGGTTTCGTAAGTGGCAACAGAAACTTCAACCATACATCATTCTAAACACTGGTACTCGTGTTAGACTCAGCATTTCTGCAGATGATTTACTTGGTAAACCGGTAAGTAATATTCTGCAATCTTACTATGCTATGAGAAATTCTTAAATATACAAAATGCAAGAATTCTTTATTTAACAGTAAACATAAGTGTTCAATTGGGCTGTTCTGACCAAGATAATCAGCAAATCTAGCTCCTCATTGTTTATATACGAACAGTGGGAGTAACTCACTGCAAGGTGTTTGCATGTGAACAGTTGAAATATATAAAAGGCATTCAATATTCTTAAAAATATTTTATCAAACCAGATGAATTTATAAATGTTGTATTCACAGCATGAGGAATTGGTGCTGTTATTGATTCAGCTGAGACGAGATCAAGCTAACCTACGTACGATGAACCAGATGATTCGAACTGAGATGGCTAAATTAACAGATCCAGATCTTCCAGAAGATAGTCCTACCAAAGCAAGAGCCAGGTAAACTATTCAATTATGGTGTGTTTTTTTTTAAATAAAGATGCACAAATGTGCTTGGAATTTAGAATTTTAGAAAACGACCAAAGAAAAAATTTATAAGAATCAGAAATTAAAAAGTTCTTTTTTATTTCAGTTCTTTATTTTTATCTTCTTGCTCTTCTTTTGTAGACGCCATTCCTTGAAAAATCCAAGCCAAGATTTTACTGAAGAAGAGATGTACCTGCTAGAATTAAACCAACAAAAAGAGGAAGTAGAGAATGAAATAGAAATCAGTGGTCCATTGGTGAGCCTTGTGGACAACCTGGTAAGAATGGGCAGTCTGTATGGTGGACAAAATGAAATGCTGGCACAGCAGTATTATAGAGTAAGTATAATATGAGACCCACAGTGTTTAGGGAAAAGTAAAAGAATCAAAAAGGTGAATTTTGAGAACAGATTTAAACTGCCAATGTTGACTAATGATAAAATATAAATATGATGTAGGCAAAGAATTCCCTGTGAGAAGTGGAATTTACACAGTTTATTTTAGGCACTTTTAAAATGTGAATTTATAAGTGGATTAAACATAGATTGATAAATGGATATACGATCTTGAAGATTGGAAGAAGCAGTGTATTGAGGTAGTTAAACAAGTCAAACTCAACATAGCTACTGCTATTGGCATAGGTTACTAAATAGCAAAACCTTTTCTGCCTTTTAAAGGATGAAGTAAAGAAAGGAATGAGTTTTAAACCACCAAAGAAGCTGATTGAGTTCTCAAGGTCATTCCAAGAACAACGATTGACAAAAGATCTGGAGAAGGAACTTGATGAACTGGAAACGGTAGAAGACAGAGAGTTGGAAGACAAACTTAGTCACCTTCATTTCTTAGATACTAGATTACAAGAGATTTCTGTTCATGTTACTGATCTAAAAGAAGATAAGGTAAAGTGAAAGTTGAAATTGAAATAAATTTAATTATATAATTTATTAGGTTTCTATCCTTCTTGCTGAACTTCCAAAGACTTTTTTTTTATAATGTACCATGTCTGTTTATAAGTAATTGTATTAAGCCAGAATTGACGATCAGAAGTGTTGAAGGTGCCTTTAACTTGTAACCTCAGTTTATCTAAATCATTTAAAAAATCTCTTCTTTTCAGGATAAAATTGAACGCGCTCTTGGATCACTTGGTCGCCAAAGCAGGAGCCATTGGGATGATCCTGAAGCTATGGAGAGAATCAACGAACAACAGTATAGATTGGAACGAGATCTGGTAAAAGTTAGAGAAGAGCTGGCTTACAGAACCAAGGTAAAGTTTTCTTAAGTTAGTATGACGAATGTTTAAATTAAAACAGGCTGCTATCAAAGCTTGATTGAGAAAGTATTCGTTTATTTCTATTGCCTTTTGTTGACACTGATCTGAAAGTTGAGTTGAACATGTTCTACTTATCTGGAACATTAAAAAACTAGACATAACTGAAACCTGTTGCCTGTACGTAAATGTAAAAGTAAAAGTATAAATATCTTTAAACAATATCTTATCTCATTTTATATTTAACTTAAGTTACAATGCTGTGTTTTTATCATATATAAATCTGTAATGTGTGTAATAATTTGTCTTATTTGTTTATGTATTGTCATGTTTTTATTGTCATTGTTCTTTTTATATGTATAAGGGTAGCCATAAAAACGAGCATAATACTCCTTTGGTTTTTCCCTCCATATTTGCATTATTTTAACTATTTACCTTATCAAATAGTCTTAAGCAATTTGGAAAATAGATTGAAATCTTGGTAATACTATGTCGACGTACATCTTTTATGTTAAGTTGACTCGACATAAGCCTGTACTTTTGAAGTTACTATAAAATAGATTTTGCTATGTCAATATCTATCATTTTGTAATTTAATCAACAGTAAAAATTAAATCGTTAATCTTTATTTAGGAGTTGGAATCAATTACTGCTGAAAACAATCGTATTGAGCATGAGGTAAAATTACTACGTTCAAAAATGGAAGATGCCAAAAAACGAGGCAGCCAATCAGAAGCTGATGAGATGAAAAAGACAAGAATGCAGATTGAGAAGGAGTTACAGCATGTTCAAGGAATGATAGCTGGCCTGGAAAACCAGAAGACTGCTTTGGCACGCCAGATGGCTGGCATCAGAAGCAACAAGAATGACCATTGTAAGTAACTTATTAATTAATAGCCACTCTTATTAAATGATAGTCACTATCCCGAAACTGGACATGATTGGGGCTGGCCCAAACAAAGTTTTTATAATGGAAACTTGTGTATGTCATCTATTTTACAGTATCTCTAAGTTCTTCTCGGACGAAGTTTGATGATTCTGAGAGCAACAGTAGTTACACAGTAACTGATCTGGATTCAATGCAGTCGTATGACATCATGGACGATGCACTGCAACCAAGTAGCAAACCACCTCCAGTTTTAGAAAGAAAAGAAAGCATTGGACGTGTTAAGGTATATTTTAATAGTTTTTTTCTAAAAATATTTTTACTTATGATAATGGAACAATTTTGAAGTAGAATAGAAGCATTGACCTCATTTTAAATGATTATGATAACGAATATAAATAATGCATTTATTATACATTTTGGAAGTTCGGCAACATTATTCACGACATCACCTTAAACACTTCGGTGTCAATCAAGGACTTATGAAGGTTGGAAATTCTCTCAAAAAAATTCTGTAAAAGCATCAGCTGATTTAAATAAAAAATACATTAATTATTGTGTTGTTATTTCCTAAAGATATAAAAATAAATCTACTGTGTATAAAATACATATAAAGAATATTTAATATGGGAAATTAAATTTAACTTAGGAGCTCAAAATGCGGAAAATGTCCAGAGAAGACCCAATCCAGCAAAGGCACTCCACACCAGTTTTGTCGAGCCAAGTGCATGAACTATCACCAGCCTTCACTCCACTAAGGATTGAGACCAATCAAAATAACTTGCACCCCTACAACACTGTTAACGGCACACCTTCGTCGCTCCTCACAACATCAAACACATCATCGGGAAGTCCAGCAGCAAAAGATAAGAAACAGACAGTTCGAATGCGGAAGAGAGAGTCCGAGAGAAGGAAGGATTCTGATGTGCGAAAGAAACGGTCTAGCTCAGCTTCTGGTAGACGTTCAGGAACATTTGATATTAGATGTAAGTTGCTATTCTCTTTACTTCGATTCAACAAAATTAACGTAAAGTTTAAATCTTTGTACTTTTTTCTCATAGACACAAATAATGCACTAGTAAAGTTAGGTTTGCGGTACACCATGTGTTCCAAAAGCAAGTAAGGCTCTGTCTACACTATCAAACTAGTGTGACAAAAAAAGTGTGATGTGCTCAAATATGGTAGTAATATGCCCAAACATGGTAGTGATATCACATCATCATGTCTATATATATGTCCCATATATGGGCACATCACATTTTTTGGTTGTGAATGTATCAATGTTGCTCTTGTTATGCTACAACCGTCCTCTGGAGAATGCTGCCAACCTTTAAACAATACACAATACAATTACTGTATTACAAATTTTATGCTATTTTGCTATGAAACATTTGATTTATTTTTAGATGACTATAAACCTAAAACCAGAAGTGAACCGCAAGGTCTACGTAGAACTACATCCATGCCGGACCGCAAGAGTCTTACAGGAGAGCACATTGTGCCAACCAAACAGTACACAGAGGTAGAATCATAAATTCACATTACTTAATAGTGCAGTTGCAAATAAGAAAGATTTTTAGATCAAAGTCAAATACAAATGTTGGTATGACTGTCCTTTTTTTTTTTAAAGGAAACTGATCGTGGTATTGTGTCCGATTCAGAGCTGGAACCGAAACATGTAAGTTTTTTTCTTTGTCCAAATGTATTCAGGTGATTAAGAAACTTCCAAATACCCCTCAAAGGTGCAGAAGCCGAAATACATACATAGATAGTTGCTTCATATTGTTTTTAATTTACAAAATTGAGATTTTTAAAGTAATGACTAAAACCAAAACAAAAAAAATGATTTCCTTGTATGCTCTATTTTTTTATACATATATTGTAAATTAGAGTCAATTAACAAATCAGAATATAAATATTCGCGTTTACACAAATTGAACTGCACCTCTACAAATAAAAGTTAAATAAATGCCATGAGTGTCACAATTTCAAGGGAATTAAATATCAAAATGCGTATAGTTTTTGTATTACTTTTTATGTTAATGGGTGTGACCTTATTGACCTTATTTCAATGTAGTTTTCACAAGACTTGGATTTACGCGACTTTCAGCGTGCCATGATCACTGCTGATGACGAAGAGGTCGCTCTTCAACGTAGCTCTAGTGAGCACGTTGTAAACAGCGTCAGTACGGAGGAGATGCGTAGTAATGATGAATCGAGTGGGTCGTTGGTGAGTCCACTGGCTCCAGCTTGCTGTACTGAATTTCATCACTGTATTATATGTAGTTCACACTCTTTTGTCCACTATCCACTGTACATGGTTTTTTAATGCTTTATTTCTGCTTGAATTATATTTCACCTTTTTAGCTGTACAATTGTATTTATTGATTGTTTGCAGTTTATCATTAGTGGTGTTAAATCTAGTTTTGTATTTCATTTATTGTGTCTTTTCTTAGTATCATCACTCTCTGACATTGTTTGATATTGTACCACCCACTTTTACAATGGAATAACCCAATAAAAATATCTGGAGCCCAACCGATCCATAGATTACAGTGAGCCTACAAGATTGTGCATTGTATGTGAATAGGCCAATAGTGCAGTAGAATTGTTAATCACATATAACCATTTATACAGTAAAATTGCTTTTAGTATACATGTTATGAGATATAGTTTGTATTATTCAACTTGTTTTAACTGCTTTCTATTTTATTTTTGTAACTGTATTTTCCCGCTTTATTCTTCTGCACTTAAAGTTTGGTTACCATACACTGCCTCTTTGCTACATACAAGCCAAACGTCGGTACGATACGAAGAAATACACCTCAAATTTTGAAACCATTCCTGAACAAGTGTCCTCACTGGTATCTTAGCATGCCCTCTATAGTTTGCTGTAGTGTGTTTTCATTTTTATTTTACTTTATCATTTTTATACGCATGTATTCGTTTATAGATTAGAGAATTTACCCTCTTCCTTAAATTGTTACACTATGTATGTTTGTAGTATTATATTTTCATATTTTGACAAATTATAACACGTTGACATGTTTATGAACCAAATCTTCCTCGAATCAGTAGATGTCATTTTTAATACATAACCTTTAACCATGTAAATATGTCATCTTAGAGAACACTATGTTTGTAGCATTTCCATTATAATCTATGATTTTCTCAACCCAGTCAACAAATTCCTTCTTACTACATTCAACTCTCCCAATATTCTTGGGGCTTGGCTAATACGTCAGGTTTTCTGGAAAGTCTGGAATTCTTTTAAATAGTAAATAAGATTTTGGCACCATTTGGTCCTATTAGTCTGATTTTGGGAGAGTTTTCAGAGAGTCCAGTTTGTGATTGTAGTAGTAAAGATTCCAGACTTTTTGGAATACCAGATGTTTGGGCAAACCCAAATCTGTTAAAGTTGACTTTGACCTTACTAATTTCTCTTTTTATTTTCAAATTTGCATGGTTGTATGTACAGTATTAAACAAATGTGTTATAGCTCCATTGAGCTAATACATGGGGCAAGCATTTGTTCAATATTTATATACAGTACAGTATTTACCTTTTGTATATAAATAACGGATTGAATTACATATTAATTTACTTATTTTTTTCGTTCATATTCAACATACCCCTTTGAGTCATGTTGAAATTAAAGGCTGTGTTTCGAAAAACATTCCTTCACATTGATCATCAAATTAATATAACCAAATATATGTCTCTTTTGGGGGACCACACTTAAATTTCCTCACACGATCTATTACTTATAAATAATTTGTATTATCATTATTAAAATTACTGATTGCATGGGATGATAAATAATTGTTAATGTATTTATTGTAACAATAATCTCTTTGTGTTTAGTTGGGGCCGCCACCAAAGATACTCATACCAGAACGATACAACCCACTATCTGATGATGGTTATGAGGAAATGACAGAGGAGGAGAAGATGAGACGATCAGAGAGAGCTGAAGGAATTAAGAAAATGTTAAGCTCACATAGGTAAGTATTATTAATTATATAAGAATAATGAGCTTAAAGCTCTGTCTACACTATCAAACTAGTTTGACAAAAGTGTGATGTGCCCAAATATGGTGGTGATATACCCAAATATGGTAGTGATATGACATCATCATATGGGCACATCAAATTTTTTGTCACATAAAGTTTGATAGTGTAGACAGAGCTTAAGAGCTAAAAATATGTGAATTTAAGATAAATCATGTAAATGAAAAGGGAATTTAACCTCACTTTTGATGACATTCATGAGGGATTTAGGGAGACTGACAATCTTGTCTGCAAACATTTTTGTGCCAGGCTTGGCATATGAGTGTTCTCCAGATGGTGATTTTACAGGTCTTGTTTGGCAAAAGAGATGTCCATCAGATGGTGGAAGTTTTACCAGTCTTGGTGATGACTTAGTTGTGGGAATCAAATTTATGTGTGATTAAAAGAATGAATAATAGTTTTACCTTTTATTGGTATCATTCTTAGTATAGACATTTGTTTCTCTTCCAGGTCTCAGTCTTTCTATACAAAATGGCTTCACACAACTGACTACTAGATAATGTAAATACTAATCAGCATGTGCTTTGTATTGCAATTGTCAAGATGCATGTTTTACTTGTCATGTTTTGTTCATTATTTGTATACTATTTGAGCTATGTTTGTGGCTTGTTTTGATTGCAAAAATGTATTTATTTTAAAGCCAAAATATTTAGTTGTCGCAGCAAATTCAATTTTTTATTTAGCACCTTCTGAAAAAAGCATGGTTTCGCTTGGCTCTTGACTATTTTTGTTAAATATTAGATTTTAATATCCATTAAAATCCCATCATTACATTTTTTTAAACAATTTTCGGCCTATATATTTTATTTATTTTCATGCTGATCAAAATCATAGCTTTACCATAACTACAGTAGTGAACCTAGTTTAAATTATCCTCCCCTTATTTTTGATGTTTACTTCCTGTTTGTGGGTTGTTGTTTTAAGTGATGTGATTGTGCTTGGTATAGAGGTGGTGGAAATTGACCTAGTCTCAATCCCTCCACTCAGTTTAAACCTCACATGCCCATTATTTCATTTTACCTCCCTGGTAACTTGGAGGGTTGTTGCTTAAAGCATGTTACTTCTCCATGCTTTAAGTGATGTGGTTGGGTAGAGAGGTGGTGAGATTTACCCAGTCTAAAGCTCTGTCTACACTATCAAATTTTATGTGACAACAAAAAATGTGATGTGCCCATATATGTACACTACCACAGTTGGGCACATCATACTTTTTTTGTCAAACTAGTTTGATAGTCTAGACAAGACTTAACTTAATTTTTCCTTCCCCTCTTTCCGGTTGTTGACCTACACTGTCCAATTCTATAAATACTCATAGCCAAAATATTGCACATTTTTAGTTTCTAAACATTTATCAATGTATTTATTTGTACAAATGATCTGTAATTAAAATAGCATTTTGACTATTTTAAAGTTTTGTTTTCAGCTTTTTGTCAGCTAGTATATATAAACAGATTTTGTTGTGTATTCCATGTATACATTATTCTTGCTTATTTATGTTGTGTTAAAGTAAAGTGTGTTTTGTAATCTTTGTTTATGAAATATATTTTATTTTCTAAATTTATTTGATTTGTTACTACATATTAAAGGCATCCTCCCAATTAAAGATCCTTCCACATTTTGTTTTGTCGCACAAATAATGTGATAGAATTAAGAATATCTATTATATATACACAAAAAGTGAATTGTGAATGAGTTATTAAATATTTTAATATATTGATTTGTTGAGTATGGTTACATTAATGAAGTGATGAATTATTGATTGATCAATCAATCGATTTATTATTATTGCTTAATTCATTGATTGATATAAAGCTTTATATACTGTGCATAATTATCATATTATACTGCTTTACTGATATTTATTGATCTTTAAACCACAGTTTACAAGAGTGGCATCCCCGGGAATTGTAAGTAAAATTAGCGAGATATTAATATGGGTATTACTTCTGGTGTTGAGTTTATTTATCCAGTACAGTAGTTTGTGGATGATAATTAACAAAAGAATATTAGGGAGCTCTCGATTTGCGATGACCAAACTATGTCACGTTAGTTTATTGTGCGCATGCGGAAATATTGGGTTTCCTCACCTCAAAGTTTGATGGTTTCTAGGTCCAGACAACACATAGATTGACCTGGCCTAGGTGGGTCATTGGTCCTCGCAAACCGAAAGCTCTCTATTTATCCATTACCCCTACAGCATACAAAGGGTGTCTAAGTTTCTTTTTCATATATAAATTAAAACATATTACATATTTTAATAGCTTTGCAAATAATCTTGTTTGCCTATCAACTTTAGATTTCAATTTAATGACATGTTAATGAAAAAATAGATATTTTTTTATTATCATGCAGAAAAAAAACATCTAGAAGTTGATAGACTAGCAAGTTATTACTCATTTCATTTTAAACAATTGGCAATTAATTGGTTTTTAGCTTTAACCTTTTCTATCAGATGTAACTGCTTTTATTCGCCATTTCATCTTTTTAAATAGTACTTTCATTCATGCTTCCCCTTATAGCATGCATACCTGGTTTCCATCAGTGTGGTTGGGGTGGGAGTTAGTAGTTTGTTTAGTGAAGGGCGGTGGGATATAGAAGTTTAGAAATAGGGAAGTAAGGTGAAGTGGAGGATTACAAAATTAAAATCTATGGGTTGTACTGACATGACAATTAATCTATCATTTTCATATCTCTGAATCCTTTCTTTTTTTGCTTTTTTTTATCCTTATTCCCTTTCATCCTAAATACAATTTACTCATGTTTGCCTTTTTTAGTTCAAAGCCTTGCATTATACGCACGCACACTGCATGCTATGCTTATTAACATTATGTTGCAAATTTTTGTTTAATAATTTAAGATTATCATTAATTAATTGTTATGGTAGGAACAAAATAATTGAATATTATAATATTGGTGGGAGGGTGGACTGTTGAGGGCGGTGTGTGGTTCAGAATTCCTAAATTTGCTAGTGTATTTCCTAAATCAATCATAATAAAAGCAAATGATTAAACTCAATGTTTGCAAACATACCTACAATTTACTTATAATGATTTGATCTTTATGAGAATTTTAGTCAAAATTACATTTCAATCAGATCACATACGTAGTTTCAATCAGCTTAGGAAAAGCATTGAAATTGGCTAAAAACGCTGGCGGTGGCAGTTTCTAACAGGAAAAACCTCTTGCAGTCAATGTGTTAATGTGAATTTCCATGTATATTCCCTTACTTTTTAGAAATAATGTGTTCTCAATGTACTCGTATAAAGTACGGCAAAAATATGAAATAATGTTTCTATAAAAATATATATAATCAATTGTTTTATTTTTCAGTATGTATGACTGGCAGGAAACAACAGAGAATGACAATGAGGAGATGGAGAAAATTAGACAGGGGTTAAAAGACGAAAAAGAAAAACGGGAAAATATACTGCAAATGAAAGCAGACCTTGCAGAGGAGATTAAACAACATACAAAGCTAATCGGTGGTAAGACTGATGCAAATTTGACAAATTTTTAACATTTTTTTTTCAAGGGTAAATGACGTCCATGTGTCTTCAGAAGAAGATGGCTACAAGAAAGGTCCTGTTTCTGCTGAATAAAAATAAACGGTTAAAAACGATGTGAATAAATTAACCCCAATTTCTTGGGAGCAGAAACAGGACAATTTTTTAGTAACCGGTTAAATGGTAGTGCAAAAATAACGGTTAAAAACACCAATTCAATTCAGTGTTAGAACATCATTTAACCAGATTTGCTGGGCAACTTTTAGCTGCAACACAAAATAACGGCTATTTCATTGATAGCTGCTGCTACACTGCAGTAACGTTTGAATTAACCGCTAGGACCAATTGCATTTTGAGTAATTCTAAAAATTTTTTGTCGAATGACCACCCACTGATTTTTAAACAGCTATTTTGGAGCAAAAATTGAGTAGAAATGCATTCAATATAAAAATTACATTTTAAATCTATTTTGAAATAAATGGTTTATTCGGCACTATGCGGCAGAAACAGACCCGAACAGTAACAGTACATGAATTTCCAATGCACTCACTAAAATTATAAAACTACATTTTCTTGTTTGTTTCACAGCTCAATCTCTCAAGGTCAGTCCATATTCAGGAGGGGAAGTGCAACGGTGAACATATACGACTGTTAATAACTCAATAACCGTACCAAAAAATATCTCCATTTCTTCCAGAAGTTTGTAAATATTTATTATATAGGTGCCTTAATATAGTGTTTGAAGTCAGATACCTTGATAGATTTTATTAAGATCTGTCCACACTATCAAATTTTGTGTGACAAAAAAAATGTGATGTGCCCATATATGGACACTACCATATTTGGGCACATTCCTTTTTTGTCAAACTAGTTTGATAGTGTAGACAGAGCTTTAGTGCAAAATTGATTGTGTAGATTTTGGAAAAAGCACAATCTTGTGTAATTTTGAATTTTCTTTAACATGTTTACTGCCAATTATTCTGCCATGCTTTATTTGAAGTGGTAGAAACATGTTAAAATCTCCTCCAATTTCTCTGTTGTTTTCTGTCTTGCATATAACTAGTTATCAATGTAGAGACTATTTTAAATAAAACTTTATTCTTATATGTGTACTTATTTACTGCATCTAAAGCACTGTTCACTATCAAACTAGTTTGACGAAAAAGTGTGCCCAAATATGGTAGTGATATGACATCATCATGTCCATATATGGGCACATCACATTTTTTTGTCACCTACAATTTGATAGTGTTAACAGAGCTTTAGCTTTTGCATTGTAAACATGTTTGCAGTTATGATACCTTTCAATTTAGTGTAATATATATATTCTTTAAATAGATCAATATTTAGCATAGAACAGGGTTTTTCTGTCTGCCATTATGTAATTGACAGTTTCATAGATTTCTTAAAACCCTTTTAAAAGACATTAGTTTATGATAGCTGGGTTAGTACCAAAGAAATGGCATGCCATGCAAATCTGAAAACTGAGATTGAAAATAAACAGTAGGTTTCCCACTCACATGGATCTGCACAGCAAATGACACTCTTTCAACGTTTCTTTGTTTCCCTCTTTCCTCCTCTCCTAAAATTCTATTGTCACAACATCTTATACATCCTTATGCCTGACCAAGGAGATGTAAAATTTATTTTACATCTCACTGGCCTGACTCAACAATTTTGTCCTCTCTTCCAATGCTGTCATTCTATAGAGGAAAACAACCATCTACTATCTACTTCATTTAATAATTTCCTCTTTTCATTCAACCTGGAAAATCCATTATTCTATCAACGTGACATCCACCTCCTCATTTCCTTCCCTCCAAAGATACCATAGCGCCATAGCAATGCATGGTGTTATAGTCCATTACATACTAGCCTTATGCTTTCAAAATTATGCTTTCAAATTTAGACTGATTGAAAGAGCGGGGAAAATTGTGGGGAACCATGACAATTAGACCAGTTTTCAATTGTAAAAATATGTACAAATATAATTCTAATGCTTTACAACTAAATAGCCTTGAGGTTGTCTTTCTAACTCGATGCCATCCATTAAAAAAAAATTTGAAAATTTAGAATCTATATTATATAAAAATAACGTTTTTAAACAGAATTTTAACTGGATTGATTTTCATTTCATTTGTAAATAGCTTAATTTTTTTTTATACCAATTCTGAATTTGGTGCAACGAAAGATAGTTTTGTATTGTAGTTTGAATAGTGAAAAAATAATTTTCTTTTATATGGCATTGTTATTAATTGTAATACTACTGTAAAATAAAAATTTAAAATAGCAAATTAATTTAAAGTATTATAAAGGAAATACAGTATTTAGTTTTGAAGTTTATTTGATATTGCTTAAATAAGCTATACATTACTGTATCAGAATAAATTTAATAATAAATTTAATTTAGTAAACATTTATATTACTATTAGTGCTTGCAAATAAGAAAAAAATGTTTGGAGGAAAAAAATCCTCCGCTTTATCATTGGGAAAATAGGTGGTTTATTCTAGCCATACCGTACATTGGAATGCCTTGATACAATTTGATTAACTTCTTAATATTTAGTATCAAGAAATATTCTATATCATCTGAAATACAGTAGAACCTCTATTTAAGAGCCACTAATTGTTGTCTTATTAGAGGTGTCCTCTGAACATATTGTTCCCCGTTCATTTCACGGGAAAGTGTCCACCACTAAAAAGGGGTGTTTCAAAGAGGACTTCGGTATTTAAAACCCAATGAATATTAATCAAAGTGTCAAATTAAGGATCATAGATTCTAGAGTTCCATTTATTTGACCTGCTAATAAGGTCAAGCAGTATTTAGCCACAGATGATATAGTATATAACAGGTTAACATTTTTTTTCACCCCATATGTCATCCACTAAATAATAGTTACAAAATTGATTTAGCAATACTTATAAAAGTAATATCTATTATTGATTTAAAGCCTTTCTTTTATTTTTCTTTTATTGTCTTTCAGTAATTATGATATTTTTGCATACTAAACACTGTACAAATCATGTGTAGATATATTCTATACTTTGCAACTAATAATTTCTCTCTTTTAAAGCTTAATTAGTGCTAACGCCTTTACAATTATTTTAAAGATTTGCAATAACTTTTTTTGTGCCTTGATTGTTTAATTGATAAATAAGTATAATTTAATATGGAACGCTAGCGTTATTATGCACAATCAACAAATGAACTATTAGTATTTGATACCTTTAATAATACACAGCAGCCTTAGTACGTTGACTATCATGCCTTCTTCTTAGATTATCACATGGCTTTTTCAATTAAATGAATTTTATAATTAATTTGGTAGGATACATGCTGTTAAAAGAAAACTAAAAACTTTATTGCAAATAATTTTTTGTTTAACAATAGTAACAATAAGAAAGAGATGAAATTAAGTGAGTAATTTTGTATTATTTTCTATGTAAAATATAGATTTTGAAAGGATTTAATTTTGTATAAGAATTGAGTGTAGTGGTTATAATAGTATTTTTGCTATGTCAGGATTAATGAGAGTTAACTGCTAATTACATACAATTATGCACAGTTGGAAAGTTTATTATATACCATGTTGTGACTTTTCACCAACACATTGCTGAAAATAATTATAAATGTAATACTTGCGAGATGGTTAGTTGAGTAAATGAGTGGAATGTGTATTCCGTCACGTCCAGAAACGCAATATTAATGCATTTATATATTTGGACCGTGATCGTTGGAACTTTGGATGTGGGCGTCCTAATTTACATAGTGTAACATAACATTTAAATTTGGTATGTTATGTGTAATGTGATTGGTGCATCTTTTGTCAAAATACTGATTTATATTTACATTATAATTATTATTGGTTTGCAAATTGTAATAATGAAAAACTTCCATCCATGTATAAGTAGAGTTTTTAGTTTTGACACTAAAGTATAATAATTTTATATCTAAATTTTGTTTGGTCGTGAGCTCTGCCTGCTATTGGATTGTAATGCAGTATGGACGGCTACTAGGGCCATAATAGTACCATGTTTTTCTGAATTAAATCAATTGATTGAAAATAAGGTATTAAATTAATTTTAAAACAAAATAATTGTATGAATAATTATGTAACTTGACTTTCTTTTGTTACGCTTTGTTGTGTTAAATGAACTCAATCAACTTTTTTTGTCATGAATGGGTAATATATCATATTTGGCATGCGCAGACGCACCTAAATTGGTCTGCGCATGTTACATAAATATTATATACATATTTTAAAATGTCGAAATTTGGCCATTTTTCGAAAATTTCTATGTGCTATATAATAGTACATGGAAATTTTCGAAAAATTACCAAATTTCGACCCTTTTATTTTTCAACATAACTGGTTACTATGGCTCTATAAGATGATGATAACACAATATATGCGCATATATGGCAATATTTTCGCATAATAATTGAATTTTAAAAAGTGGCTATTTTGACCATTTTTCAAAAAAATCCCTGTGCTATAGTACAGGGAAATTTTCGAAAATTGACCAAATTTCGACCTTTATTTTTCGACATAACTGGTTACTATGGCTCTATAAGATGATAACACAATATATGCGCATATATGGCAATATTTTCGCATAATAATTGAATTTTAAAAAGTGGCTATTTTGACCATTTTTCAAAAAAATTTTCGAAATTGACCAAATTTCGACCTTTAATTTTCGACATAACTGGTTACTATGGCTCTATAAGATGATGATAACACAATATATGCGCATATATGGCAATATTTTCGCATAATAATTGAATTTTAAAAAGTGGCTATTTTGACCATTTTTCAAAAAAATCCCTGTGCTATAGTACAGGGAAATTTTCGAAAAATGACCAAATTTTGACCCTTTTATTTTTCGACATAACTGGTTACTATGGCTCTATAAGATGATGATAACACAATATATGCGCATATATGGCAATATTGTCGCATAATTGAATTTTAAAAAGTGGCTATTTTGACCATTTTTCAAAAAAATCCCTGTACTATAGTACAGGGAAATTTTCGAAAAATGACCAAATTTTGACCCTTTTATTTTTCGCCATAACTGGTTACTATGGCTCTATAAGATGACGATAACACAATATAAGTGCATATATGGCAATATTTTCGCATAATAATTGAAAGTGGCCAAAAAATCCTGTACATATCTAGTTATTATATAATGAAGACGCCCATGGTATGTTCTGCGCATTTTACCTCAATATTATATATACATATTTAAAAATGTCGATATTTGATCATTTTTCGAAAATTTTGAATTGAAAATTGTGTACTCGAGTGATCTTATTTTACAGCATTAATAACTATACTCTAGGCACATTACAGAATACATATTTACCTATTAAATATTTCTAAAATTTATTAAATAATTCTTTCGAAAAATATATTATTTTCATTTTTTACAAAGTAAAATTGTATACTTAATTGTATAAAATTAATTAAAATTAAGATATAAAATATTAACATTTAAAATGAATTATCATCAGAACATCGGTGGGCATTTTACTTGTTTAGATTCTTGTTAAACATACAAATACAAAGAAATAATGTGATTGTAAAGCAAGTACTGTATATCATAAACAATATCAAGTAGAATGTATTTAAGTATAATACTGCATATATACTCTATACCAACAATAAATCCGCAATTGCAGAAGGGCAATTTTAGTGCTGTTTGTACATGGACATTTTTGGCGTAATGACTTTTACTGCAGTCGTCTGAGCAGTGAAATACAAAAAGCATTCCTAGTAAGTTTCACAGAGTGATATCGTTTGCACTGGATTTTTCAGCTAGGAAAAACCGTCTTTTTTGCTGGACAAGAGGGAATTGGTGAAGCTCACCAGTAACTTAATTCTCCTGGTAAGGGAAAGTTACTGGGCTGTTCGAACAGCCGCTTGATTATGGATATAGTATCTATTAATGCTGTTCAAGTCATTCATCACACACACTATGTCCATTGAGATCTTTGATAACGTGTAAAAAAACACATCTAGCAATCTGCGGCTGTACCAAACCACTTACAGACTACTTGATGTTGTAGTAGGAAGATTGTTAGACCCTGCTTTCTTCCTCTCTTCATGTTCAGAAGTATAATACTGTTTATTCATCTCCATCATAACTCGTTTCAATATGTTAGAAAGCCTGTAGACTTCAATGGTGGTAGAATGCCTAGTCTGGCATGTCTCAACTCTAAGCTGGCAGTTGTTGGTAATGTATGTTGTAAGTAAGTAGCTTTAGGCCGTTGGTGGTGTGTTGAAGCGTGTAACAACATACGATGACGATTTGGTGGGCCCTTAACTTTATTAGTAATAGCACGAACTAGGTCTCGTGCATGCTTCAAACTGTAGGCTATCAAAAGAAGAAACAAAACAATCAGTATGACAGCAGCTATTGTATGAAGACAACTATCCCCAATGATAGTTAAATTACATGCACCATTTACTTTGTTAATAACCTCATTTAATTTTTACCTTTTAATCTTGCTTTAACTTCATCTGTAAAAAAGCCACATTCTAACCAGTCATCAAAATCTACGATGCAGTCAAATGCTGTAGTACCTTGTTTGCTCCTGTGCCGAATATTTGCACCTATATAAACAAATCATATAGCGTTTAAATTAAATTTAACACTACAATCGACTGAATAGGGTAGTGAAGACAGCTAGCAAAATCATAAACGTAAACTTAAACCCTTTAGAAAACATGTGCAATGATCTTATAAATAAGAAAGTTAAATCTATTATCGGTGATGATACGCATCCCTTGCATGGAGAGTTTATAGTTAATAAGTCTGGTAGACTAAGAATGATGCGTATTAAAACCTTTTAGGAATTCCTTTCTACCTTCAGCAGTCAGTGTATTTAATAAAAACAAACTTAGATAAGATAATTAGTATATACATTGTTGATAATGTTTTTGTATTTTGCATGTGTTAAACTTTTTTTCTATTAATTAAATGTATTCTTTTCGCAACAAGAAGACAAATTTCATACTGTACTATTTTGGTTTGTATGACAATAAAAGATCTGTATCTGTGTCTGTAAAACCAACCCCTATTCTGGGAACAAACTAGTATGGGGACACTTTGTTGGGTTGTGAAGATGTCTCTTTAATATGTGCTCTACTCAAATGACAATAATAATGATTGTTCTTACAATCAATGTGCTTACCATTTTCTAACAGTATACTGGTTGCAAACTGGTTGTTAGCTTGTGTTGCAAAGAACAATGGCGTACAATTGTCATCATTTACAGCATGTACCTCAGCGCCATATTGCAATAATAGTCCCATGATATCACTTGACCCTAACATCCCTGCTGCATAATGGAGAGGTCTGAAAATTACAAAAGTGATTAACATTGAAGTGAAGATATAGAGGTGTTGATTGGTTAAAATAATTAGTATTTATTATATATCTGTACTTACGTGTTTCCACCAGGATATCGTTGGTCTAAATCAGCCCCTTGCTCAAATAAGAACTCAATTAACTCCAGGCATCGTTTACTACAAAATAAATTATGATACTACACTACACATCTATTCCATTTTCCTTTCGAGGGGTGTCCATATTGGGAATAATGGCATATGTAGAGTCTATACAGGTAGGGATCTCACAAAATAGACTATTACTATCCATAAAGGCATAATAGTAAAAATTACCAATATAGAATTTATATGACGATCTACATGCTCTATGGGCTAACTTTAAGAACTACAAAACTGCATTAAAATTGATTCATGACATTGCATACATAAGAAAGCCAACATCAACTTAAATGGTAGCAGGTGGGAATGGCAATAGAGACACAACTATAACTTACTATAAGTATTATAGTTGCATAATTACAAATAAACATGTGTTGGTGTTGTTCAATTATTTGATATATAAAAATACCTTTGTATTTGTTCTGTCAATATCCGATGTACCAACACATCTTGTTCATTATCTTTGAACGCGAAACCATTCTCTACAAGCCATTTGGCACAGTCTAAATAATCATTAGCCAAGGCAAGGTGTGGCAGACTTGGAGGTATCAATGGGTCTTCTTCGTTGATTGAGGCTAGCATAGTGCCATCTGTATCCATTCCAAGAAGGTACTCGATGGCATCAATACGGCCTTGCATGGCACAGCAATGGAGGGCTAGCAGCCCTTTGTTATTTCGATGAATTAGACTAATGTTGTGTACCATCTAAGTAGGAGAGAAATTGAGAAAAGCAAATTAATTTCAGTACTTCAGGATTTTTTAGGTACTAGGATTATTCTGGGTTTGCTATCTTTATCTTTATAAATGATTAAAATGTGGGCATAACGATACAAATTTAATTTTCTGATGAAAATAGAAGAACAATGCAGGCATTGTTTAAAGGTTTGCATGGTGAATAAACACTAGCATTATCTAGTTTGGGGTAGACGTATGCCTAAATATGGTAGTAATATGAAGTTTGATAGTGTAGACAAGGCTTAAGAAAAATGTCTTACCAGTGTTTCTAGACAATCTATTTCTGTTGCTTTGCTAGCTTCTCCGTAGCACTTAACATGAAGAGTTGTATTACCTTCTCCATCTGTGGAGTTTATGTTTGCTCCATTCTCCAACAAGATCTACCAAAAAAAAATATGTTAAAAATAGTATTTTTAGTTTACAACTAAGTTTATACAAAACATACCAGGGAAGAGTTAAATTAATTTAACTCTTCCCTGAACATATTAACCTATCTTTTCTAAGTATAAATGTTATATACAGTATATCTAGGCAAAATTTTAATTTTATAATTGATTTATTTACTGAATGTTAGTTTGTTTTCCTTCTACCAGCATGCTATTTTTTAAAATATTTAATATTTCTATTGTTTTTAAATAACATGGCCTCGCAGCCTTTCAGATTAAACAAGTTTATTTCATTTCATTTATTTATTTGACCAAATAAAAAACAATAATAACAGGTCGGGAAAACGAAAAGACCTAGGTCACTATAACTCAGTGAGTCAGTAATTCCTTCCATTACAAAATAAAGATATTTTATTTCTTTAACTAGAACTAATAACTAATTTATATTGCTAACCTTTATGGTGATGGCATTATGAGCACGATGTAATGGAGTGGCACCCTTATAGTCATGCAAGTTCACATCCACTCTCTCTTTCAGTAACTCTTTGACAACAGCGATGGCACCAAAATATGCTGCAGTGTGTAGTAGAGTACTGCCATTGATACATCTGTACAAATTAGAAGGATCAATTAGGAAATTACAATGAAAACTAATAAAAAATCTTAAAACAATCCTCTATCAACTAAAACTCGAAATAAGATTGAATTCTTCATCAGTACTTCTATGAATGGATGACTAGTTAATAACACGTTAGTTGATAACACGTTAGTTGATAACATGCTAATTGGTAACACATTATTTGATAACATGCTAGTTGATGACATGCTAGTTGATGACATGCTAGTTGATGACATGCTAGTTGATGACATGCTAGTTGATAACATGCTAGTTGATATCATGCTAGTTGATAACATGCTAGTTGATATCATGCTAGTTGATAACATGCTAGTTGATAACATGCTAGTTGATGACATGCTAGTTGATGACATGCTAGTTGATAACATGCTAATTGGTAACACATTATTTGATAACATGCTAGTTGATGACATGCTAGTTGATGACATGCTAGTTGATGACATGCTAGTTGATAACATGCTAGTTGATAACATGCTAGTTGATATCATGCTAGTTGATAACATGCTAGTTGATAACATGCTAGTTGATGACATGCTAGTTGATGACATGCTAGTTGATGACATGCTAGTTGATAACATGCTAGTTGATAACATGTTAGTTGATAACATGCTAGTTGATAAAATGTTAGTTGATAACATGCTAGTTGATAACATGACAGTTGATAACATGTTAGTTGATAACATGCTAGTTGATAACATGCTAGTTGATAGCACACTAGTTGATAACAAGTTAGTTGATAACATGCCCAGTACCGTTATGATTTTACGATCATTGAGATCTTGAGACTAATCCCATACTATTAATCCAGATTACTATTGCCTATATACACAGTGTGCAATGAAACATCTGTAAACAAGTTACCTGCTGCGTAAGCTGGAGAAGCGACGTACACCAGTCACATGATCTTCAACCATTTTTTGTAAAAGGTCTGTGTTGCCCCTCATTAACTTTGGAATACAGGTCTGTAAATGGTCATGATATGCTAAAAAAGGAAGAATTATCATGAACTGATTTGTTTGCAATAATACTATTATTATAAAAATCTAAGAAACAGACGCAATGATTTCTTTATTTAAGAACTGTTAAATTGATATAATAAACTTACAAATCAAATATTGCTTTAACTCCTCATTTCTAACTGAATCAAATGCTGTTTTACTTTGTTTGTTCTTGCTAAACACGTTTGCGCCCCATTCAACGAGTAACTGAAAGAAAAAAGCAAAGATAGGATATGTCTGTACTCCTTCAAATAAACTGGGAATGGAGATGAGCTTTCTAATTAAAGTAAGTATAAATATACAATAATTCTAGTACACAGCTACATCAGTCAAGCTTCAGTTCCATAACTGCCTATTTCAAGTAGCGATATCTATAATACCAGAGAAGCGTAATTCCACTTTTTCCTGATCTATACATTACATTAGGTAAAATATAATGGCATCTGTACAGGTAGGGATCTCACAAAATAGATTATATCAGATTTTCTTACCTCAGCTGTGTTTTCATGTGTGTCCTAAACAAAGATGAAAAATAATAAATTAATATTTTATAGGATATAATTTATCGTTATGAAAACACGTAAATGTAGTGCATTTAAACAATGACTGCATGTTCTACAAAACAAATGAATATGAAACTAAAACTCAAATCAAAATGAAAAATGAAGGCAATATGAGGTTACAAGTGAGTGAGTTAAAAACCTAAAATATGAAGTGTTCAAATAATGATTAATGATTTGTCTGATTCTGGAAAACCACAACTCTTGGACCTGTGCAATGAACATGTTTGTTGTTGAGTGAAAAACAAATTTAAAAAACAGGAATTGCAGTGCAATGCCATTAACTGTGCTATTGGATCACTGATGGCATCATATTAAGAAATAGTATTCAAGAAATCTTTCCAGGATTACATGTTAAACATGTCAAACTTTCTCCATGGGTGATCAGCGAGCGATCAATACAAATTTGAAATACCAAACATGTGCATTGCGTCAGGTGGAATTATAATGCTGTTGCCAGTACTGTTTCTGGTTTTAGGACAAACACAACAATCTAAAATGAAAGGAGGTGAAATGCAGGCAGGAGATGTAATATGACTATGTGTTCACTATGGGATAAAACAACACACAGCATAAACCCCATCACCTTATTATTCCGTTTTCTTTTATTTTTAAAGGTAGATTTATATTGATGTTCGGCACAAAGATGGAATATATTGCCATGCCGATCCCACGGGTGTATCATGTGTAAACCAGTAAAGTATGTATCTTGTCCTAAGTCCTGGTGAAGTTAGTAAAAGAGAAGAGTTTAGCACATCAAGAGAAGATTTAGTGTAGTAGTTAAATGATCAAAAATTAATACTTAGTGGTGATTAGTGTACAAGCCTATAGCCAGGATTGTCAAGTAGGCCTAGGCCGATTACAGTATTCCAAACACTTCCACTTCTGGTCTTTGGTTTATAAAAGGCACTTAACTTGGGTGGGGGTGGGTTTGTTTGGACACTATGAATTCCCCTGTACTGGCTATGGGCTTGATATAACAAAAATGGTTACTAAGATGTGCCTACTGTAAAAGCTAGTCGAATAGCCATTACTATTACAATGAGACAGTGTAATGTGAAAAAGAATTAAACTTAAAACACATTGTTTTAGTATAATTAGTTTGTTAGTCAAATGTAAATCATTATTATTCCTTTAAACCAAGTGAAGAGAAAATACACCATCATCAGGAAGGTTAAGTCAAACGTCAAAATCCAAGCAACCCATTGAAATACATTATTTCTATACCATTTGTTGCGATGCATATACTGATGTGTCGACCTCATCACTAACACGATAAAGCTGTTCCAATGAAGATAGCAATATAACAAAACAGACTAAATATTATGAAGATTTCTGCTAGTACTGTACAGTCAACTCTCCAGAAATTAGACTCCAAAAACACCGGAAATTTTCAGTTGACCAACATTTTCTAAGGATCTTACAATTAAAAACATTGAAAAGAGGCATTTTTGACTAACACAGGCTGTCAGATTTTTGGAGATTTCACTGTATATATACCATCTTCTTCAAACAATCCTTAAAAATGCATAGAAAGTTATAAAAAGCTGTATACATGCAAGTCTTTGAGATATGCTGTTTTTATATAAAAGTAAAATATTGAAACATATTATTTTAAGGTATAATATTAGCAAATTGTTTTATACATTATTAAAACAATTTCTGTTATTTTAGCTTATAATACAGTAAAAAAAAGAAGACAAATTTGTAAGCTAACTGTACAACAACACAAACTGTTTATAAGTTTATAAATTTTACCTGACTTATTCCTTTTGATAAGCCTTCCACAGCATTGAAGAATGGAGTTGCTCCTACGTAGTTTTTAGTGTCAATGTTGCAACCACTCTCAAGCAGATACAATGCAACATCCTAAGGAAGGAAAAGATAACAATTACTTTATATACTTTATTAAATATCATATGTTTATGATCAGTGGCTGTGTGTACTAGTACACTGGGGTAACTCCGTACTCGTCTCGAAAGATGTACTAGGTTCTTTAAAGTGCACATGAGCTAGATGTGTACACTGGAACTACGGTTTATAGTCTTTATTCGAGAAGACTCGTTCTACCACCAGAACCATGGAGCAAGTGAGCCTCGAATCCTTGCTGATGTTATGGCTACGTAATTACAGGTTTCCACTGTCTTAACCACTCGGCCACCCACTCACTTCCATTGGTTAGTAGTAAATTTGACTGAAGTTACTTACTGCTTGCCCGAATAATATTTACAAAACCACTGCATAATATCATCTAACCCTAGAAGGTAGGCTGAACTGAGTTTTGACCTGTTAAATGAGTCTATTATGGTCTCAAAAATACAAAGGCAATAACTTACATAATTTCCATTTCTGGCTGCCATATGAAGTGCTGTGTTCAGTGTTTTCTTTTCCTTTGCATTGATAAAATTAGGTTTCATATCCTTAAAAAATACTACCAGTTTCTGGATGGTATCGAGCTCTCCCAGCTTTGCCGCTTTAAAGAACAAATTCTCCCATGGTTGGAAGTTGCCAGGGAATACTTGGTAAAGGAAGCTGCCATTATAAAAAAACATGGAATTATATTCATTATACTAATAATAATAATATTTATTCGGTCACCAATGAATAATAGTCATACTCATCTTTTTTAATTTAAAAACTTACACAGTGCCAGTTTTCATACTTTTGTTTCTTGAAAGACTTTCAAAATACATCTAAAAATGAACATTAAAGAAAAATTCTTAATATTAAAACCAAACTATCTATCTGTCAACACTAACTAGTTTGACAAAAAAATGTGCCCAAATATGGTAGTGATATGCCCAAATATGATAGTGATATGCCCAAATATGGTAGTGATATGACATCATCATGTCCATATATGGGCACATCACATTTTTCTGTCACATAAAGTTTGATAGTGTAGACAGAGCTGGAAACGTAAAAGTCAATAATTGACCTTTGAGTTAATCAGCTTTCTACACATGTTTTCGATTAACACTCTTTAATCACACGGTAGGAGGGGTTTGGTAAATATTCAAAAAGCGAAAACAATCATTAAATGCTAGCATGATCTCACACAATTTCGCAAACCAATATAATTTGTTTCTCAAATATAGGATGCAAAACAGGGTTTCAAAATAAATGTTCACCTCATATTGCGGATAATCACTTGGATTGATTTCAAGAACCTCATGAGAAGGAAGACCAAGTATGGAACGGATTGTTGCTGAAAAAAGAAATAATATTCATTCAGTAGAAATATCATTTTGAATTATAAATGTAATTTGCACATACTATACAGTAGCACAATATACCTATTACCTCTGAAAACCAGAAACTCTTCAAAAGCCAAACTTTTCTCGAGGTCCAAAAGATCCCAAATTCTTTTTTTACCATTAAAAACACATACCGAATACTAGACATATTAGCTGTTTCACAAACAAACTATAAAGTAACACTTTTCCTGCCCAACAAAATACAATACAAGAAAAATGTTTGTTTGTTACCTTTTGATTGACTTTTCCCCTGAGTGAAGTCATCCATAAATTCTCCAGTCTCTACATTTTTCAAGATAATCTTGCGTTCTGGATTAACAGTCTCCCTCATCTTGCTCAAATAGAATCCAAGGCCGTTCAACAAGTTTAAGTTTATCACCATCGATAAACATAGGTCACTGATTGTGATTGACCTAAGGAAGTAAATAATACCCCTTTTACACCGCCAGTAAAAATGCGGAGTTGATCCGGAATTGTATAACCTGACTCGTACCCGGGACGCAAAAATGCGGAAATGTAGGCCGGTGTAAACGACGTAAAAAGTTACCCGGATCGCTGAATCACCCGGGTAAGTGATGCGGAATGTATTCAGCGTCAAGTCAACCCGGGACGCACCCGGGATGAACCCGTGTTTGCGGTGTAAAACGCTCAGCGTATCTTTACCCGTTTGTTTACTATCCTCGCTCACTATAGTATTTAATTTACATAGAATTAAGATAAGATTGATTTTGTTTATTCGCTTATTTATTAAATAAAACTTATGGTTATTTCTTATTCATTTTTATTTCAAGATATTATTCTTCACGAGTAGACTCAATTTTGTGTGTATTGCCATAAAACTAAATTGTAGGAGGTTAAATGAGCAGACCGTTACTAGGGTCTCTCTTCGTGCGTGAGAGGGCGATATTTCGAATGATCTAGAACATTTACATTGGTATTTGGTATTTTGCGGTGTAAATACACGAAACCCGTGTCATTCCCGGGTTAATGAATCAGGTGTGAAATGGAAATTTATCCGGACATGACCCGGTTTTGTTATAAGCTCGGCGGTGTAAAAGGGGTATAATACAAATCGTACAGTGATTTTGAAATATAGAAAAGTTCTCAAGTAATATAAACAAACAATAGCAAAAATTGTACTTACCTAGGTACGGGAAATGTGTCAAACCGTTCCTTCATCTTCTTAGAAACAATTTCCCTAGTCTAAAAAAATAAAATATTATTAGATTACATTATTACTAATAATTTTACTGCATAGTAGCTTTTGTAGCATCCTGTTGGTGCAGTCCTCATTGTTTTCTTGAGCTTGTATACCCAAATGAATATAATAACAGTAACTGTACCTCAATCTGTATTTTGTTTACATGCTCCCACCATGCCTTGCAAGCTTCAATGTCAAAGGTTATTCCAATAGAACTTTTTTCTGAAGAAAACCAAACAGAATAGTTAATGGAAGTAGAGTAGGAGTACTAGAGTAGTAATAAATTAAGGATATTTATAGAAAATAATTGTATTTGTTTAGTTTTAGTACTTTACCTTGTTCATATTCTGCAATTAAGTTTTTAAGCTCTTTCCGTCTTTTGAGCATTGCAACGTTATGTACAATTTCTGGAAAACTTTCCACCTCATGTCGAGCAGCCCTCAAAAGATGATCTAGTTCTCGCTGCAAAAAAAAGTGTTATTATACAGAATTATTTCAATTTTGAAAGTAGTTTATATCAGCTGCTGCTTAAGAGCCTTTGGTAAGTGTTTGATTGACACTGAAGTGTTTAAGGTGATGTTACCGAACGTTCGACAGCATAGTAAAATTAAGATAAACTTGAATTTTTATTTATTTATTTTTCGTTGTTACGCCGAACAATTATTTCAATATTATTAATTAATACTCATACAATTTTAATTAAAATTTAATATGATAACAAAAATTTGAACAAAACATACCAAACGTGCCAAGATACTTCCAGACTGTCTTAGTTTAAAACCACACATGAAGTAAACACAAAATGTGCTACAGATAGCCATCTCATCAGCCTGAAAATATAGTATAATTATTTTTTCGGGGGGACAATACATCTTTAATTCTTTTCTGATGTTGTTTTATAAAATACTTAAAAACTAGCATGATGCAATAAAATACAGAAGAATCGAATGCTGAATTGTTGAAAACTCATAAAATTTGATTACAATATCAATTCCAGAGTATTAAAAAATTAACAATATTAATCACAGATATACTGTATTACAAGTTTAAACAATGATCAAATTCACCTCAACAAGATCCTGTGAATCTAGCGGAGTATTAATACGCATTATCTTCTCGTAAGTATGCAGTGCCAGATTGATTGTCCAACGATCATTCAACATCACTTCTGTAGTGAATGTACCTGGAGCAAAACAGTTCACTAAAGCGCAAAGCACACGGCTATCGACCAAGTCATCCAATGTCTAAAACAGATAAAAATAAAGTAAGTTACTTCATTTCACAGATCCGTTTGCATAAGTTAGATAGTGTAGGTTAAGCTTTATAGTTAGCATTGCAGGCCCTTTTTTCTTAAAAATGGGTAAACCTGTAAACACAAAATGATTGGTGTATAACAGTATATACTTGTACAACAACTATGTAAACAACACCTTATGTTAACATACCTGAATGTGCAACTTACGGCCTTCCCGGCTCGTCTGTAGCTGTGCATTTATCATTTCCAACACAGCGTCCTCGGCATCAGGCCTAGGCCACATCTTGTTCTTAGGCTTAAACTTCTTGCAATAATCGTCCCCTGGAAATGGTGTGTATGGAAGAGAAGGTGTGGCAGACACAGCCTCTGGTTCCTGTTGAGAATTGACATTTTTCTTGCTTTAAAATGAATTACAGTGAGAAAGTTTAGAGTGATAAAGAACAAATATAATTCATAAGGTTTCGTTTTAATGACAGCTTACCGGAGATGAAGGAAGACTCTCTGATATAACAGCACCGCTTCCAAATCCTGATAACAATGATTTGGTCACTTTCGCCTTTTTCTTCTTTCTACTTGTTTCAGGACGAAGTTTAGGAATCCACTTGAAATAGAGAAAAAAAATAGTCAGTTTCAACAGTTTTCTGATTATTTATTTTTATTTAAATTGTGTAAGGGATGGCAAATGAATCTTACCTCAAACGGAACTTCAGTGAGAACTTTGTCATCCTTGTGAAGGAGATATTCAAGTCTTTCCCAGGTAAACCAAATGTCATGACACACTAAACGCCACAACAAATCAAACACCTAGTTAAAATGATATTAATAGGTACATTTTCATTCATTCATTAAAGGCAATGGTGTATGCCTTTATTTATCTTTAGGCCATGGGGCCATAGATTCACAAATATATGACACAGTAAATTCTTTCTTACAGTATTTAACGATACAAATAAATACTTTGACAGATTAACATGAAAATATACATTTGTTAGTAACTTATATAACTTGGAATAACAGGGATTATGCCAGTAATAATAGGTACATTTTTGTACACATTGAACTCATTGTGTATGCGCTATACAAATGCCTGTTACTCTGAAACTTGGACCGATCATGTTCAACAAGCTTCATCCACTACTTACATGTTCAGCGTGTCTCATTGCAAATAATCTACAATCAACAAATACATCAACTGGAATAATATCACTGGAAAAAAAAGCAGGCGAAATATGTCAATATATTCAAATGTCTTCACATTAGTTAAATATGATGGGACCTTCTTTTTGGCAATATTACTGAACCAATGGGTACCGGGTTAGGTCAAAGCACCAACATTTTGATTACTGGCTGCAACATCATGGAAGTATGTTTCCATATGTGTTTGATCAAAATGACTGGGGTAATATGTGAAAGTATCATTTGAACATATATATATATATATATATGGAATTTGCGCTATATAAACCTGTCATGTCATAATACTTACTTTTCTTTTAGTTCACCTATTACCCACTCCATACGAGACACTTTCTGTTGCTGTGTCAGCCCATCAAAACTTTTTAGCTTTTTATTGTCAACTCCAGTTAGGCCTTTTGGAAAAAAAATAAAACAAAAGATAGCATTTTAGATCTTTAATTAAGCAAGAAAACGGAACAAATACCTGGTTTGCAATACTGCAATATAGATACTGTTTGTATACTGTATATACCTTGTAAAATAATACAGTATATGATTAAGTATACTGTATGATATGAAATTTGGCAAAAAATATGGGGTGGGGTTATACTTGAGAATGGGATGTGTCATTTACAAATAATTATTGATGCAGGGGTGCGTCTAAAACCTAGATGGTACTGTACGTCACATCAATGAACAATGGTGTGTCAATGTCCATCACTTTACCACCCACCATGAACAACATAGTCACTGTGCCTCATAGTCACCTTAAAAGTCACTTTTTTGACACAGTGGTCTGTCATGGTATTCATAAGGTATGACGTAAATCGGACAAACAATGCACATATTGCGCATAAATAATGTTACATGTATGAATTAAACAAAGTTCATATATTTACTTTGAATAAGCATTTTTAAGTTGGTTCCTTTTAGCAAGTCCATTATGACATTGTTCAGTAGATGGTCATACGTTTGCAGACGGAAGTTCACCCATGCTGTGAAACCGTTGATTTTTGTTCGTAGAGACATTCTTCACAATGTTTACACTTTTGTTTTTGTAATGAAATGATGTCAAATTGATTTGCAAGAATTCATATCAACAATCTTTCTGTAGTGTAACATGGAGGTATAAAATCTTATACTTGATTGGTTGTAAATCCCTTTCAAAATAAAAAAAAAACAAGTCTGTAACATAAATACACAAATAAGCAATTACTATAAATATAGGCCTAGACTCTAGTAATGATGTTTTGAACAGCTGAAATAATAATTGGTACAGTATAATGATAATTAAGGCATAGGCCTACCAGTTTTATTTTATTAACCAATTAAATTGATCTAATTAATTTGAAAGGAGGACGAAATGACCACAGGATTTACCCCACAAAAGACCCCTTATTGTTCGGGCTTCGAAAATGCCTACACGAAAAGTACGAAATGTTTCACAATGCAGCCTAATTAAATCGAGTTAAAAAGTAGTATTTTTTATACAATATTAATAAAAATGATATTACAATGTGTTTCTTGATTATATATACACATGATCAAACACATATTACTCAAATAAATTGTCCAAATCAACTACTAACCAAGTTTTTAAAAAATAAATCACGATTCAAAGTTACTTTTTGTTGTTGACGATGCCATGGCGAAGTCAAACAAATATAAAGCGCATGCGCACTTCAATTAATAAACGAGAGAGAGCAAGTCAACAGGTCACGGATAAACGCCGGAAGTATTGTTGAAGGTCACCGGAAGTATAATTTGTATTGACCTTCAACAATTACCGCTTCCGGTGACCTTCAACTTCCGGCGCATTTATAGTTATGCAATCAAAAGTTCCCAATCGAATAAAACAAATGTAAAAACAAAGTATTATTAGGCATGATGGAGCAACAAAATAACTCCAATACGAGCACAGGTCACACTCTAAACATGCTGTAGGTTTTACGCTACAAATAAGGTCACCGGAAGCATTTTATCTATAACCGGAAGTATCAGCTCATTATTTATAATTGACATTTCCGGTTCCGGTATAGATAATGACCTTTAACAATTGTACTTCCGGTACACTTCAACACTTCCGGCGTATATTCGTGACCTCTGTCCTTTTGCTCCTGGTAAACAAACTAAGTTGGTGGTACACGTGGGTGGTGTGGCGATGTCATAAAACTAGGCCTACTACTATATTACTCAGTTTTTAGATATATAACATAATATAATTTACAAAATTTGACCAGACGTTTTTTCTAGTCTGTATGTTAAATTTAGTGATAGAATATACTAGTAGTGGTTAGTTTTACAGTCTTTTAAAAAAAGCTAGGCCTTTCGAGTATCACCATGCTGGTGTGTTAGTGTTGCATGCGGGATGTGGAGGAGACACAATATGAGTCGATTGGTCTATTCGTACCATTACACCCGTACATGATTGTAACATGCTCCTGTGTAAATCCAGAGTATTTTATATTATTATAATATACGTGTATTCATTCACTTTTTTTAGATGTTTATTAATTTATATTATTTATTTAATAATTAATAAATTATAAATATTTAATTAATATTGTATTATGAAATAAATTACCAACTTACTGTACCAAACATATTTTAATTTTACTCTTCAGTTTGATCAAAATGACAGCAGTTATGAGATTACCTCCTCTTCCAACTTTGAGGGAGATTATTCGACTTTATGGACTTCGAGCTGAAAAACATCTGTCGCAAAATTTTTTAATGGATCTCAAATTGACAAGTAAATATTTAAATTAATCATCATTACTATTACAGTACCTAACTTGTTCCTAGTTTGTCAAAATCTCCCTATGTTCTTCGTTCGACCAATCTAGACCAAGAAATGAAGTATATATGACACATCTAAGAAAAAAAAAAAAATAACAACCCTTGTAATCATACCTAATTAACGATGCATTTTTTTTCTTCAGACAAATTTGTTAAACAAGCAGGCAGGTTGGAAGGTCATCATGTATGCGAGGTCGGTCCTGGACCAGGGGCAATAACACGGTCTATTCTCCAAGCAGGTGTACAGAATTTAGTAGTTGTTGAAAAAGATAAACGCTTTAAAGAAAGCCTTCAGGTAGTATAGATATTTTGGACGGATTCCTTGTAGGACCAGTTTTTATGATTTATTTGATGAAGTGTAAACATTCCTTTTTTTCAATAATCAATTGTCTTTTTTAGATGTTAGCTGAAGCATCAAATGGAACGTTGAGCGTTGTCCTAGATGACATCTTACGATTTCAATTTGAAAATCATTTTCCAAAAGAAATTGCGCATGAATGGCAAGATGGTAATATTATTAAAACATATGTATGTATTTATGTTTAGTTACAATCGCAGGCAATTTTTGATAAAACCCAGACAAAATAAGAATTCTAAAGTACAGTACTTCCACCAACCCCATCCAAATCATTTTCTCTAGGTGAAACCACATTATAAAAAAAGTGATAGTAGTATAGAATAATTAATTAAGATTGTTATTGTAATAATCCATTGTTTATCTTTCTACCTACTGTAATAATAGATTGTCCCAATTTGCATTTAATTGGAAATCTTCCATTTAACGTCTCTACACCACTCATAATGCAGTGGCTAGAAGCTGTGTCTAACCGTACTGGACCATTCTCATTTGGTAGAACAAGGATGTTGTTGACATTTCAGAAAGAAGTGGCAGAGGTACATGTCTAGACTTGCCCAAGTCTGTATTTATTGTCTTTTTTATGTTAGTCCACCAGTCAGCGTTTCGATTTTTGTCTGAAAATGTATGAAACGTCATATGTGCCAAAATATTTATCTTTTTACTAATATTAATTAAGTCAAAACTACATGTCAAGTTCATTTGTAGTTGTTTCTTTTGACATTTTATTAACAATAACAATAAAATATTTAGTTGCAAAGATGGGTAAACATTTTTGACACTATTAAAAAAATTTCTAGTATTTTTGACTACAATTTTGTTTTGTTTTTACTAATCGCAAAGCGTCTGGTAGCACCAGCAAGTGATGTTCAGCGTAGTCGTCCATCCATAATGGCTCAGTACCTGTGTAGTGTAAAACACTGCTATGATATCCCAGGAGCTGCCTGTGTACCAAAACCAAAGGTACGAGACCTCTCAAAATAAATATATGATTATCATTTTGTTGCTTATTATAACAATAAATCATACTCTTGTTACTGAATTTCTGACGTAGACAGTACCACTAAAAAGTGAATACATTTTGAAAGCTGTTATGCTATTATGTTATGTTATTTTAGATGCATGTCTCGTCTATCAGTAATCTTGCCAGTTTTTTATAAGGCCATGGAAAATACATGTGTATGGTTCAAATTTTGGCAAACTTTCATCATCACCTTTAATAGCATGCACAACAAGTTGAAAAACACAAAGATGAACATTTTTGATGCAGGGCTGGGTTGATGAGAACCATACGATCTAAACCAAGTATTTCTGTTTCAGGTTGATATTGGAGTAGTACATCTTGTTCCATTGAAGCAACCACTCATTAATCTACCATTTAAGTTGGTAGATAAAGTCGTCAGATCTGTATTTCATTTTCGACAAAAATATTGTAGAAGAGGTGTTGAGTAAGTAAAATAGTGTTTTAAAATAAACAATATCAATACAATAGTCTTTCCTTAAACCATTGGTAACATTTGTAACGAAACAGAATCCAAAGAGGTTTTTGTGTATGCTTAGCAGGATTAAAGTTAAGACGTGTAAAAAGAAGGGATAAACAACACACTGTTGTAAGGTAATGGGATGGGGTATGGCAGGTGTACTACTAAAATGATAGTTGGCCTACAATCCTCTATCCCTCAGTCTGGCTCAAAATAAATAAATAAATAGTTGAAAAAAAATGAAGAAAGATATCAAACTTGATAACATAAATAACTATACTTAACTCTCTTTCCACAGAATTTTATTCCCAGCAGGTAGGGATGACCTAGTTGCTGAAATGTTTCAGGTCACAGTTATCGATCCAACCACAAAGCCTTATAACTTGACAATGGACGATTTTAAATCCCTCTGTTGGGCCTATCATGATATATGCGAAAGGATACCGGGCTTAATCGATTATGACTATCGGTAACAAATGGTAATTTATATGTTGTCGGCTACACATGATTTAATAAGTGCACACAAGGACACTATCACAATGGAAAAGGCAACCATCACAGTCTACAAACTGAAACACCACATTGCACTTGCTCCAACTGACTTATTAGTAAGCTTGTACTCAATATTTGGGAGTATAAACTTTTTTACAACATGGTGTGCTGTATCGTCATTTTATTTGAATTACAAATTACATTTTACTTTTCGTCAAATTATTTTTTGTATAAATACTGTATGATTGTAGATATGTGTTCTTTTTTACCTTTCAAGCCTCTATTTTCCAGGAGAAATTCTGGGTCACCAGTAAACAAGCAGTCATGGTATAAAAATATGGTTTACATAGGTGGTACCATTGCTAATTTATGCACAAAACAATAATACTGTACATGTACAAAAATCTTGCAAAATATAACAATGTTACCAGGTACAAAAGCATGAAAGAGTTTCTTTGTTTACGTAAAATCTCAGAACAAGCAAGTAATATTTAAAATACAGCAAGGCTTGTAAAGGTAACATCGATATAACAGTGACGAACTAGCTAGTGTGAAAGCAAGAATTATCCCGGAAAATATTTATGTAGTAATTTGTTACATTTATGTGGTATAGGTTCAGATAAATCAAGGTAGTTGACAAGGTGTCTGTTCACTCTTAAAAGAAAACTAAGTTGATTCAGTCAATGCCATTGCTCTTTAATTAAAAAAAAAACATGTACCACATACTCAAACCCATCTTAATCAATAATATTGTAGATGGCATCTACTACATGGTAAACATTATGTCCCACAATTGTAATGATTGATCATAATTTAATTTAGTTAGTAGCACAAGCATTTGCTACAATGTAAGCAATGCTACACCCTTCCTCTTTCTTGTTTGTTTTCTCTTGCGGCCAGCTTCATGAAACTTGTCTGTAGCATCTGTGAAAAATGTCACTTCTTTCTTTGCTTCAATCTCACTTTGGAGGAACTTCAAGGCTGCCATATTGAAACCAATAGTATCCTGAAAACAAAGAATATGCTTTGTATGTAAACTAAAGCTCTGTCTATACTATCTACTACTAATACAGTATATGGACCTGATGTCGTCATATCATAACCATATTTGGGTACATCAAACTTTTTTGTAAAAATAGTTTGAAAGTGTAGACAGAGGTTAACACATGCTATTTATATGTTTTTCTAATTTAATATTACAGTACTAGACATTTATATCAACATTTATTCAATATTTACCCTCATGTTACCAACAGTTGATGAGATGTGACCCCTAAGTCTGTCAATGACTGGCAGGAGTACCTGGTTAGATGTGATCTGCCCATGATGGATCCTGCAAAGAATATATTTAATCATAGTTATTATTAAGACACACAGTTTGATTTGATTGAAAATGTTTATCTGGTTTGTAGTAATAAGTTATTATAAGTTACTTCCGATCAGGACAGCGAAACTGTCAACATTTCTAATAACACAGTTTGATTATTTAACATATTATACGCCATGCATTATTTTGATCCATCCTCAAAATTGTGGTGGTACAGTGCACGTTAAATTTTTGGAATTTTGTGAAGTTGGTGACTGAATACGTTTGAAAACCAACCTGTAGAGTGAACTTGGAAAACCAGATTTGCCAAGTTAGAATTAGAAAATCATAACCATACCTGAGCAAAAATAGAAGACATCTACAAGTCAGTTCAGATTCCCACTCCAATGACAAAAATACATCAAGAAGTTTGAGTAAATCCTCAACATAATGGAATGGTAACACTAGTAGAGCTTCTTCCAGTTCACTAAAGAGTTATTGAACAACTGAGTTAGTACATTGAACAACATTGTTATTTCAATCATTGTAGTAGATATTAAGGAAAGGAATATTGAGAATTGAGCACAAGAGACTATTACTGTATGTCAAACAACCTGAAGGTGCATGTAAATGACCCTAGCTAGACTAGAATAGATAGTCTAGACTACAGTAGTTAGATAGTCTAGACTACAGTAGTTAGATAGTCTAGACTATTATTTTAGATAGTAAAAACTAGTTAGATAGCCTAAACTAGACAGACTAGCTGGATAGTCTAGATTACAGTAATTAGATAGTATAGACTAACTAGATAGTCCAGACTATTATTCTAGATAGTCAAAACTAGTTAGATAGCCTACACTAGCTAGATAGATTAGACTAGACAGTCTAGTCTAGCTAACTACTGTAGTTAGATAGACTAGTTAGATAGTTTAGACTATTAGCATCGTGTCTCAAGGAATTTTATTTAAGCTTAAGATAGCAAATACAGGTTGTAATGTAATCAATGCGATTGCTTTTTTTTAATCCACATACCTTGAACGTACTTTCTTGATGACATCTAAAACATACCTGGTAGGCTAAATAAATACATAAATTAAATTTCATTTAGTATTCATGGTTGAATATTATCCACTACTGTACGGAAAAGTAAGACAATAAAGGTAAAGATGTAAAGTACACATAAAATGTTTACTTACAGAAACTTTGCCAAGAGCTTCAAGGATTGGGTGCATCTTGGGTAATGGGAGCTGAAAATGTACAAGTATGTATTTGCATTATCTTGTATTCTCTAATAAAAAAAATGTTTTTGATAGGACACTTTCAACCTAGGTGTCACGTTTGGATATCATATTATACTTACAGGTTTCTTAACTGCTTTACTTTTTTCTCTATGTTCTATAACCTTTGACCTTTCTTCTTTAAATAGCTCTATTGCTTCCATAATTCTTTCCGCTGCCTTCACGGTTTCAACTGTTTGTTTACCAGCTAGAACAGCTTCTACTGCTGTTTCACCAGCAACCTGTAAAATCAATACAATGCCATCGTGTCCATAAATGGGAACATCACATTTTTTTTGTCACATAAAGTTTGATAGCGTAGACAGAGCCTAAGACTTGTTTTATCCATTTCTAATGCATGGTTACTCATCCCTCAGAGATTGGGATGAAACTGAATAACATGACTACCCTTCCATGATTGTGGAAGGCTAATAGTTTAACAAACACTATGACAACTGTATGGGTTCTATTAACAAGACATACCACCGGTTCCGAGTCACGTTCAGCTACTGCTGCTTCATTTAACTTCTCTCTTTCGTTTTCTCGCTCCTCTTCAAGCACTAGCGGTTCTTCTGTCCGTTGCCATAACCTCAGTGATTTATCGTGAGAAGCAGTGACTATGTGGTTACCACTAGGACTGACAGCTAGGCACCACACTTCTCCTTGGTGTCCCTGAAACAAGTTAGATAGAACCACAAACATAATAGTAATTTCAAAATCTGTCAATAAAAATCAAACATGCAGTAGTCGAGTGGACACTTAATCATCATACAGTATCCCTTAATCAAACCAGTTCTTTTATCGTAAAGAATAGACTTTTTCTTATCTGAGACTAAAGAAAACAAATTCACAAATATATTTGTTTGTTATTATTTATTTATACTGGGAGATTTCTTCAGTCAAAGACTGGTCTCCCAGAGGGCCCTCAGCGGCTGTGTGTGTGTACTAGTACACCAGGGTAACCTTCTACTTGTCTTGAAAGATGTACTAGGTTCTTTAAAGTGCACATGAGCTACATGTGTACACTGGACCTATGGTTTATATTCCTTATCCGAGAAGACTTGTTCTACCACCACAAATATGCACAAGCGAGCTTCGAACCCTTGCCGATTTTATAGCTATGTATTAGTTAAAACTTAAAAACTAATTTAAGCAAAATCATTGTAACAAAGTTAATGTGTTTTGTTTTTTTTAGCTAAGTAAGTAGGTTAAATCAGACCTAAGGGCAAAAAAAAAACAAACATACGGAATCTCTAAATGCATTGAAGACTCACCTCCAAGGTTGTAATAACTTCAAAGTTATCAGCATCCCATTGCTTTAATTTACGATCTTTCCCGCAAGTAAAAAACAGATGGGTTTTGGGTACAAACTGAATTCCCATGATGCTGTCATCATGAGCGAAGATGGATCGGTGACAATCTCCGTAATCCAATCCCCAGATCTTGATATTTTTATCTGCTGATCCTGTGACAATCAATGAACTATCCTGTATGTCAAATAAAATAGAATAAATTTAAATACATTTCTTAATGCTGGAGTTTGTATGCAACTTTAATATCAATGCTACTGTTTGGACTGGATTGAAAATTGTATGTTTAATTGTAAAATTTAAAATTAAAACTTACGGAACATATATCCATTGTCAATACTGGTAACTTATGGCCATATAAGGAGAGGAAGAACTGGAAAGAAAAAAAATAACAAAATTAATTTATAACTAGAATAAAGAGTTGCAAACCACATATCTAAAACCACACGAAAGTTACTTGTGTGTACTTGAGCTGCTATAATAGTATAATATAGTATTTGCATATTATGTACGAATAGAACGGTGCTTAAATGCAAATATAATAAAGCTATAAAATAATAAACCTGGTATTTTATACTACTGTCTATTATGTATTTTGTGTACATCACACACACACATGAGTCAATGTTTAAAGCCTGTTATCCTGTTGACGTTCAATTTCAGCGAGTTGTGTTGCGTAAAAATAAACCTTCTACAATTATATACATGCATCTATTTAAACAACACATGAGTAGCCATTAGTAGCTAAAAGGTCAATATTTTAGTGACTTACTTTAAGAGTGTCTGCGAAGAAGATCTTAACAGTACTATCTAGCAGCGAGACGGCTATGAACTTCTGATCGGGAGAATACTTAACACACAGGACATCCTCCGACATTTCCAAGGTTCTTTTGTGTTCCATTGAGAGCTTTTTGCTGATTGGACGTAAAATGATAGCATCCTGTTATTAATTATGTATTTGTATGAAAATGTTCAACATCATAAAGATATTATAGTGAATAATAATATCAATGTCAATATCAAACATCTGTCAATATCAAACATGTGTGAATATTGGGTGAAAAAACTATATAAAACCCATCTCGCATAGCATACGAAATGATGTAATTTCTACCTAGTTCAAGCCTTGTGGTTGTAGCGCTTTAGAGAAAATTATTATTATTATTATAAAAGTAGAGCAATTCCAATGCAATTTATTTTATTACATGCAAATTTTCGTGCATTACACACACACATGTTCCAATATATACATAGTACCATAGTACTTTCTGGACTACCTATTATCAAAACGAGCATTTCAACAACAACACCGATATACAAACCTTTGATCAGTTTCTGAATCCACCAATTCAAAATCCCAGAATTTGATTGTCTTGTCTGTTCCTCCAGATACAAATCCACGCTATAGTAAATATAATATTTAAAAAGAGATAGAATTATAGTTACATATATAGCAATATATAGCAATACTTCATAAACAACACAAACACATTTTTTTGTATTCTAACTGTATCTGTTTCAATGTTATAGTTGAAAGTATATAAAAATAAGGGTTAATTCTTATAGACCACATATAAGCAGGCCAGAAAGATGCTGTACATAAATTGAAATAAAAATGGTAAGATTGATAGATAAATGAAAAAGCTTGTTGGAAAAGAAAAGTCTTTAGCTGGTTATATAAACTAAACAACCATTGCATACAGTTTAATTGTGGGTTTTCATATACTGCACATGGGTGTTAAAACGGCAAATGCAAACAATGAAAAAAAAGGTGTATATATATTCAAATTTCATAAATCTGGACTATTAATTAGTAGCATTACAACTGAAATACTTACTTTGTTAGGCATCAACGCTAATGACCATACAGTGTTTTCATGTGCCTTTATCTGCTCCATTAATGAACCAGTAGCAATATCAAACAGTTGCAGCGTTCCTTGCTTTGTTCCCACAATGCAATGCCTGTCACCGGGTACGAATATCGAGCATAGTGCGTACGTGCAGCTCATAGATCGAATACACTTTAACGTGTCTCTAAAAACAAAGAAAATAAATAAAATGAAATAATGTCAAAGGAGTAGATATGGTAGAGGTAAAAAAAGCTACTGTAATTCATGCAAAAAGACGACAGTGTGATTGAAGCCCCTTAAACCAAGGCAATCTAACAGGATGCTAAGCTCTGGAGATCAAAGGGTTTTGCCCTGCCCCTTAACAGTTAACGCACACAATATGTACATAGTACAGTAATGTTGGTATTTGTCGCAGCCAGACATAAGATCAAAGGACTGTTACTAAGTTCCTATATTGGCAAGGCGAGCTCAGTGTCCTGTTGGTAGATTGCCATCCTTAAACTTACCGGTTCCACAATTTAACACTGTCGCCAGAAGCCGAGAGTATCGCAGTGTTGTCCGAGCTGAAACAGACAGTTCTCACGTCACTACGATGACCATCCCACAGAAGACGTTTAATATTATGATTTTCTGAACTCGTATCCGTGATGTTCATCTGGTGGACTTCAACCGAGTTGTTGTGAAGTAATGTTACTAGAGACACCATGTCGTTCTTTTCAACTAGTACATCAAAGGCTCTAATGAATATAATAAAATTATTTATTAAACAGATAATGCACAAATTATAACTAATTCTGAATTCAAGTGCAAACTCTTATATATCCTATAGTTGTTTTTGAAGCAATGTAAAATAGAATAAATGCCATTATTTATCATCTAGCACATTATTATTATAAAATGAAACGTATGAAACAGAAGTGTAAAGTCCATTCAAAATATTTTATTATGATGGAAGTAGCAAATGTTTTAATTTAAAACTCCAGAACAATTATTACTTTAATTCATTATAAATGGCCAGACGTTGTGGACGTTTTCTACTATGTAAGGATGGATGGATTTCAATATACACTGATTGTCTATAAAATATACAGCATTGCAAGTAATTTGATCATTACAGAAATGTATTAAATAGTCAATACCTGACTTTCGATGATGTTACAATTTTAGAATGATGTTTGATTTCATCTTCTGCTCCCCGTATTAATTCAACTTCAGGTATATCCTCTTCATTATCTCCAGCTTCTTCTATTTCCCTGATTAAACAAAAAAATTAAACAAAGAAATTAAACAATTAAGAAAACAAGAATATGTTAAAAGTACACACAAGCATACAGACAAGTTTGGCTAAAGAATTGTTGTGTAATACATTATAGGTGTAGATTCATTCATTCATCAGCAGAAAATTTATTGTCATTTGCATATAAAATATACATAGAAATGATGTTTTCTCTGAGATATACAACAACAAAATACAAAAACATAAAAATAAACAAAAACATCACATCACTCTCATACAGTATACTGTCAAGCATTCATATGATAGGCGAGGGATTGTGGCACGCTTTTGCGCATCCATGTATATCAATAATAATTACATTCAAGAGGGCAGTTTCCATGTTGACGGTATACGATCTTTGCGCACTTACCTTTCTCGTCTCCGCCGAGCACGTTTTTGTCTTTTCTTAAATCGCTTTTTTGCCTCTTCTTCAGTACATATTAAGAACAATTCTACATTTGATTCTGGTCCCTGATAATATAACCAAAAGCAATCATGTCAGACATTCAAGTATATAAATTATGACGGAAAACAGTAGTCAAAAAGTATCTGAAGAACCTAAATGTTCACTTTATTATCATGTATTGTTTGTTATTTTAAAATTATGCCTTGAAAAACTTAACCAATTTGGTCATTCTATCCACACATAACTTGTTGGTACCCATACCAAAGCTCTGTTTACACTATCAAACTTTAAGTGATAAAAAATGTGATGTGCCCATATATGGACATGATGATGTCATATCACTACCATATTTGGGCACATCACAATTTTTTGTGAAACTAGTTTGATAGTGTAGATTGTCTACAGTACATCGCTGAACAGTTTCTTTGTCTATTAATGACAAAATAGAATGTCAATAAAACTTACATGACAACAGAGCAATCTTCCAGACCTGTCTGTTCCCATGGAAACCAGTCTTTCTCTGCTTAATCTCATAATTGATCCTGCTTTAACGCAGGTCAACAAACTCTATGATAACAAAATGTATAAAATTACAACATATTTCTTTCTAAATCATTACAAACAAGAAGCAACCTCTGCCAGGAGCAAAAAGAAGGAGGTTCAAGAATCGTGATAAGGAACTGTTCTGACTTACGGCCTAAAATTAGTAAAATAATAAAAAGTGGTCCAGAATTGGAATCCTGGTTTGCGTTGGCTCCATAATTTACTGAAGTCGTCTTTGACCATATATCTATTATGTGGTTTAAATTTGGTAAATATCTGTTTTTTAGTTTACTTAGCGGAGGTTAAAAATGATAAGCTTAAAGCTTAGAAATAAAACAAACATGTTACCACTTTATCATCTTCTTCATCATCCTCATCATCACCTTTAGCCTTCTTAGATTCAGGAGCCTATAGAATATAAAAGTAAAAAATATGGCTACATTTTGTTTTCAACTATTCACTTAAGCCTGTCGACATTAAGATTTTACAGGAAAAGGGGGTAAAAATCAATGTTAAAAACCGTTAAAATCTGCAATCGTTTTTACCTCATCTATATCGTCCTTGAAATTCAAATACCAAACTCTGAGCTCACTGTCACCACAACCAGTTATTAATTTACTGTCCTCAAGGCAGATGAAATCCCAAACCTACAAAATTAATTATTATTATGGTCAATTTTGCTCAGCTATAATGTAAATTGAAGAGTGCTGAGCGGTTATGGCAAGAGCACAGTAAACCATAGAAATAAAATTGGCATAGCTCTCCTGACCATGGGCCTGGTGGTAGAATATGTCTAATTAAAAACTGGAGGTCGAGTGTACACATCGGTTCACTACATCTTCTGGAAGAACAGGGTTACTCCGGAGTACTGGTCCATCTCAATAATGGGATGCAGTGGCGTAACAGCTATGAGCACTTCCTGGCTAAACCCAAGGGCCCTGGAGCTTAATGGGCCCCAGAGCATGAGCAGCCCAATGCAAATACCCAGCATTGGAGGGGTCCTTAGGGGGCCTTTGCCCCCTGTGTTATGCCACTGATGGGATGAGGATGAATGAGAGCTGACTCTTAGGGAGATGGAAGTTGTGGAATGTGTTGTCCACATCAGTAATAGACAGGTTATTCCCCCCAACATTTTCATTAAAACATTTAATACATTTCTGGTTTAAAATGCAGGAATATAATTTATCTGTAAACATTTTAACCTACCTCTGTCCGATGCCCAACTAATGTTTTAAAACAATGTTGTGTGTCCAAATCCCAGAATTTAATAAATGTATCTTTAGAGCTAAAAATAAATTAAATACAAATCTATAAATAGAAACATGCAACACTGCCCTCAATTCTTTTTCAATCTTATCATCAACTTATTTTTTTATTTTTTACTTCTATCGATAAGGATCTTTTTCATTCATTCATTCATTTATTATTCAATAAATATTCTCCACACATAGGCTCCCTGAAAAAAGTAAGACCTTCCTAACAATAATAATAGATAATCAAATACAGAAAATATAAATGTAAACTTTAAAAGCTTCAAGAGTCTTTCTGACGCTGGAAAATCAAATTATTTGATTTTTCGGCGCCAGACTGGAACCGTGTCGTAACAGGTGTGAAAGACATCGTAGAGGAGGTTTACATTCAGTAGTGAATGAATAGCACACTTTAATGTGATGACATACTGGAAATGAATTAAACTATAATTTACCTAGTTATCAATATATTCTTTGTCTTCATAAACTGACACTTGGTTACAATACCCTTGTGACCTTTCAATCGGTACAATCCCGATTCATTGACGATATCCCAAAGGATAACATCTGTATCCTGAAAGAGGGGAGAAAGGAGGATATTGTAATATTGGAAAGGTGCATAATGTGTTGGTTAATTAAATAAACATAACATTATTATTATTTTATTGATCAAAAAAGAAGATAGTGTAGTAGTATATCAGGAAAATTCAAATTTAAAACAAGAATATTTGAACAGTACCAACCTTTGACCCAGATGCTAATGTCAAACCTGCTTTGTCAAAGGTCAAAGTTGTTATAGCAGATTTATGACCATTGAAAACTATACTTGGGTCACCACTGGAAAGGTCAAATAACTGGATAGCACCATCAGCATATCCTACAGCTAAAAGTTTACTCTGAGGACATCCAGTAAGAGCAGTTACTTCGTGTTTATTTCCTTCCAAAATCAACACCTATGAAACAAAAAAGAGGTGGGATTAGTCTGAATCCTAAATCAAGGGGTGGGATTATAATCGAGCATCGGATTATGCTCAGAAGTCATATACAATATTATGGATTAGCAGGTAAAAATTATAATTACCTGAATTACAATTTGAATCACAATTTAATTAAATAAAAAAAAGTGTTCACCTTTTCATTCTTTCTGATATTCCAAATGATGACATGCTCGACTGCTGGAACAGCAATCAAATTACCACGCTCCCCATCAAGGCTAATGTAAACAATATGGGCGTTATTACTTGCAACTACACCGAAGACCGTGCTTTGAACATATCGTAGATACTGTTTTGTGAGACCCATTGTGTGTTCCTTTTCAAATTGTTTAATTTGTCATTTTATTCTCTATAAAAAAATAAATTAAAAAAAATAAACTTGTGTAAGTAAATTATAATATATGCACAATTTGCAATATTTTCCAATTATTCAAAAACTTTGAATAAACCAATGAATACGACTGGGATTCCAGTACGTATACGTCCTTCTTATCAAATTTAAAATTGTACAAATGGTTTATTGCATTATTTTTCGAGTGCAGTTAGTCTTTTTTTAAAATTCCTTATTATTTTTATTTATTAAAATAAACATGCAAAAATAATTTAAATTCCAAACAATTCTTGATTGTCTTGGTTTGGACTAGGCCTACACATGGATTTAACATGGCAGTGTAAAATGCTGAGGCACGAATCTACAATTAGCTTAGGCCTAGGCTTAGCTACCTGTCCTCTCAGACCTGCATTGGCTGTGAGAGGTCGTCAGGCCGCCGCTGTGATAAATGTTTGTTTTGCCCTTCCTTGCTTATGGTTGGGCCTGGCTGAACTGGTTTTCGTTTTAAAGAGCTGGCCTGGGATGTTAAACCTTATTTATAGAAAAGCAACACAATGACAAATATTCCTACCTTAAATAGGCCTAGTATTTAACTCATATAATATTCTTAATATAAAAAACGCATAAAATAAACTTTTCTACAGAGTACTATCGAAGAACACGTGTGTTGATGTGGTCGTCGCGTAACATAATAACCTTTGACCTTACATACTATCAACCAATCACATGTCTGCACAGGACAGGTACAGTAGTACCTACCTAGTATAGTACACCGCTCCACCACAACATACACCACCACTACCACCCCTGGATTTTTGGGTTTACAAAAAGGTATAGGCCTAGGCCTATATATTTGATGAACTTTCTAAGCTAATAGTCTAGGCCTAGCTAGAGGCTACCAGTACTACACACTACCTAGGCTAGGCTAGACTCTAGGCCTTGCTGCGGCCCTGGATATTATAAGGAGGCCGACCCTAGATAGCTAGGTAGGCTAGTAGTAAGCTATCTACTACTAGGCCTAGGCCTACTAGGGGACTACTAGACCCCTACTACTAGGACGGCCTCTAGGCCTAGTCTAACTAGTAGTAGGAGGCCAAGGCTTTTATTTTAGTTTAGGTCTAAACATGTTACAAATATGACATACATAAATATAAAATAGGGGAAGGGTGCGACAACCCCAGTAGTCGGTAGTGGCTGGCAACACAGTCACAGGGATGAGGGTACGGTACATTTTCATTAATATCATGTTTTGTTTCAGATTTCTAAAAATGCCATCTGTGTTATCAACTCTACCCAAGGAATATGGCTACGTTCTAGCAACTGGAACAGCTAGCTACTTGATGTTGCAATATATGGTCATGAAAGTGGTGATGGCAAGAAAGAAGTACAAGGTCAAAGTAAGGTCACAGTAAAAATCTCTGGTCATAATCTTACTTAATTTTCCCCAATAAATCCATTATATGTCTGTCTATTATTGACCTACTCAAAGTCTGCACAGACATTTTGTGTCTCTATCTCTAGATAGGTTCTTTGTATTTGTATACATTCAATATATTATATATTATTTTTACCAGTATCCTATTATGTACAGTGAAGACCAGCCTGTGTTCAACTGTGTTCAACGAGTACATGCTAACACGTAAGTATATATCCACCAACAGGTTAGAAAGCATGCTTACTGATAGCAAAGCAATCTAACAACAGGACACTTAGCTCGCCTTGCCAAGATAAAACTAGTAACAGTCCTTTGATCTTATGTCTGGCTGCGACAAATACCAACGTACTGTACTGTACATATTATCTGCGGTGCACGGTTTCTGTTAAGAGCCGTGGAACTGATTGTGTCTTAGCCACAGATAAACCCTTTGATCTCTGGAGCTCAGCATCATGTTGTTAGATTGCCTTGCTGCTAGCTATCTTGTTATGACTTCTATGAGAATCTTAGTACAGTTGGATTTGAATCAAAGATCCCAAAAATAATATTTGATCTGATAACTTTTATTCTACTGTAAAATTATTTTATTTTCAGACTTGAAAGTTATCCGTCTTTCATATTCTTCTTGCTAGTAAGCGGTCTTCGCTACCCAGTAAGTATTGCTTATTGAAATAAAATATTACCATTACAATGTCCCCCCCCCCCTCTCCCCATGGTTCCACAATTTAAATAACGTTGTTTTAATGTTTTTTCCACAGCGTGCTGCTTCTGGATGTGGAATGTTGTGGATTGCAAGCCGTTTCTTTTATTCATTTGGTTATTCTACTGGAAGTAAGTACTTAGATTATAAGCTAGGCTAATTTATTAGTCCTTTTACAGCTGGTCTCGAGTTTGAAAAGGGGATGGGGATTGTTTGAACCCTACAACCTAACTGGCTACTGGCCGCACCACCAATCTTTTAACCAACATAATGACAAAGAGGTTGTGAAATGTGGTGTACACTGTATTGATAAATACAAGAGTAGGCCTACTTGTACCTACAGGACTCAATTAGACCATGACCTAACAAATGCAAACTCGTTGCACACACCCACCAAGTTTTAAGAGCGTGCAAACCCTAGTCTCTCAATAAAGCCAGACAGATGTACAGACACACAGAGATTTGGTAGATTTATTTATAGTAAGATACACACAGATTTTAAGTAAAGTTTAGATCGAGTTAAGTATGGAATGTTCTTGTTTCTTTATAGATCCACAAAAACGTCATTATGGGAGCTTTGGATTCTTTCCTTATGCCGCTCTTCTTGGCATGACTATCAAGATGACTGGAGAACATCTTGGTTGGTGGGGATGTTAACAATGCTGTTAGTGTTACCATCATATTTGTTATAGATCAGGAATATGTAATTGTAGAAATGGGTGTGTGATATTAATATAACAAAGACCAAAGCTATTACAATGTTCTATTTTGTGATTAATGTTTTTGGATTGCAAAAATATTTAATTCAATTTCTCCCTTGATTATCTTTTACATTTATGGCGATGTATATGTTTTAATAAACAGTGATGATTATACTGTAGTATTGTATGTAGATGTAGCAAAGAATTTCATATTGTTCATTTGCTAATTTTAATATTTTTAATTTGGTTTACTACTATATTTTAATCAGTTTTAATCAAGTGTAAATTTTGTATTCGATAATTTAGATAAGAGTTGGTCGTTCCAAAGATATTTATGACATCTTTGTTTCTGAACTGCATTAAGTACTATACTGTACAATATGTATACATAATTTACACCTTTTAGATAAACAGAGGTACCTTATTTTCGTAGATCTAATAGAAAAGGTACCTTATTTTCGTAGATCTAATATGAGGTACCTTATTTTCGTAAATTTAATAGAAATTAAAAGGTACCTTATTTTCGTAGATCTAATAGGAGGTACCTCGTTATTTTCGTAGATCAAATAAGAGGTACCTGCTTATTTTCGTAGATCAAATAAGAGGTACCTGCTTATTTTCGTAGATCTAATAGAAAAGGTACCTTATTTTCGTAGATCTAACAGAAAAGGTACCTTATTTTCGTTGACCTAATAGAAAAGGTACCTTATTTTCGTTGACCTAATAGAAAAGGTACCTTATTTTCGTTGACCTAATAGAAAAGGTACCTTATTTTCGTTGACCTAATCAAGGGAGAACTTTATTTTAGTAGATATAAATACAGTATTATAATGAAGTATCAACAAATATGTATTATTTTATTGATGATTAAGTAAATAAACCAAAATGCAAACCAATTTTTTTTTCTTCAAATGTGCACATTCTACTGCTCACCCCTGACGAAAGTGAAAGTACATAATAATAGTACTTTAATTATCTTGTCTTCTTAACGGATTGACATAAACAAAAGTCTTATTGATTAATTATTTCAAATTTTACTTCTCGGAAAAAACTTTAAACAAAACATTGACATTCTTTAAATACTGATAAGGTATTGGTTTCACATTATGCTAGTGGGAACTTATGGTGGATAGCCGACTTTGTTGCAATTGTTGACTGTGACCTCTTTGTAAACCTTCCAAATAATATTGTACAGTAGGTCTACACATGGATTAAAGAATAGAAGGATATGCATCGACGGTGACATCAAACGATTTTACAACGTGCTTGCCTATACTAAAGCACTGCTGCCAATCAAACAAACACGCTCATTGAACTCCGTGTCTCTAACCGCGGCCCTCTGTAAAACGCTGCGAATCAACTGTTACATTTTTTAAGACCAAAACGTAACCATGTAGAAATCGTATGCGCAGTCTGAATGTTCTATTGACATGTCTGCGTCGATGATTAATTGACAACAAAAATATATTGCTGAACAATTCTGTTTTAGTTTCATCACAATCGGACTACGAAAAGTTCACTTTCTTACGACTGGTAATTTTAAGTAGTTGGTAATATTAATAAAATATGCAATTTTAATATTTGAATTATCATTATTTGCCTGCCATCTTCTGTCATTAAAAATTGCGTTAATCTATAGAATATTAAATTATGCATTTGACCATGTATGTTGTTAGCGTGGCCGGTGTTCACACATACAACAATCGTGTTTTTAATATATGGCTAAGCAGTGGTTTCTTCATAAATCTCCTTAATTATCGACGTGATTATATTTAAATTGTAGTGCCTGGTGATTGGCTAGTGGTTATGTCATCCACATCACATCCAATTACCGGGCCTAATTGAATGAAAACAGCGATCCCTGATCCGGGATTGGCTGGCTATGTATAGTTGCGATACGTTAATACCTAGCGGTCGTTTTGAAAAGTACACGCAGGGCAAACTTAATCACGAACAAACGAAGTACCTATTATTATTCACACAAGTAGTAAGACAACGGTGAGTATATAGATCATGATTACACGTTGTATCTACTACACTTAAGATTAGCAGTATCAATGTCGGCAAATCATATGGTTTACTAGTAAGCCTAGAAGGCCTAGTATTCTTGCTGATTTTGTAATTTTACATGTAGGCTGAGACAAATAGTTATTGTCTCAGATGTAGGGCTACTACAGGTCATAAAATGCTACTTTAATGTCATAAAAACATTAGCGAAGATCAATCGCGGCAGAAACCTATACTAATTACAATTATAGCATCTACAATTCTAAGCCAATAACAATATAGTATTGTTTTTATCTGGTATATTGATGAAGTAGGCCTACACTAGGGTCTTCACAATAACATACAATGTAATTTAATAACTGTTTTCAATAAACATCATAGTTATACTCAGTGGCGTGAGGCAGAGGCCTGAAGTCACTTGTTTAGGAAACCTAAGTGGCCCTCCAAGTTTCAAAGATCGAGGTCTGGGACGTTTTTAGCATTTTTGAAATATTTTATGCCTGTTCATCTGGGCACTGCTCATGGGCCCCAAGCTTCAGGGCCCATTGGTTTAGCCAGTGAGCGCACATAGCCGTTACGCCACTGATTATACTGTTCAAATATGTATGAATACATACAGTGCAACAATATTTTCTATTTTCTAGATAGAAAATGAGCAATCACCAGTTGTGTCTGCAAACGATTTGTAGGCTATGTGGTAGCAGTAAAGTTTCTATGAAGGACCGGAAACCAAAGAACGCGCGAAAGAAGCGTAGCCAACAAGGTTAAATGTCGTTGCACATGTGCAGTAAACAATATATTAGGCACGCGACCGTTTCGTTGTTACCATGCGGTTAATTAAACTGTAACATTGTGGGCGGTCCGCGGTCTGTCGGCGAGAGTCAAGGAACCCTTGATCTCACGTCGATGCATATCCTTCTATTCTTTAATCCATGGTCTACATTGTTTTCCCTGTTATGCTTCAGTGGTTCACAAGGCTTCTAATACTTCCTCATTCAAACAAACACTCAAAATCATTGAACCAAGATATGACAATATTGTACCAGCTTTTACTACACTTATAAATAAACCATAATTATTTCCGGGAGGAAATTTGAGACTATGTACTAATACTAGTGGTATAACTGTGTTAAGTATGTTACCATCATGTGTGCCACTAAATACATGTTGTTACCAGGTACTATTACTTACTATAATCATAGTTTATACTACAACCGGTGAACTTCTAGGTCAACGAGGACCGAATCTGACTGTTACTGACGTAAATGACTGGCCCAGGGCTAGTGAATTTTTTAACAACTTCGGATTGCCATCTAAACCTTTAGTTGCAAGAGGAGTCGGAGTAAAATCGCCTGCTTTTAGGCTATGGACAGACGAATATTTGAGGCAACATGTTGACAATGAAATGATTGTTACTGTGGAGAGGGAGAAGAAAGAGGACAGGCAAAATGGCATCGCTGAAGGGCTCACATTTGACGAATTCTTGTCAAGGTATCAGAAAGAACAAATGTATATGGTACAAGATATTCCAGAAACGCTAAAGTAAATTACATGTTGTTTCCTATCTCTAGTTAAAAAAAGAGTCATTTCTACTATTAATCACATAGTAGGCATATATAGAAATTAGAGCCATACTACAAATTAGGAAATTTAGTTAAGACGATATTTATTGCAATAACTCGACCATTATTCATAATAACAATAGAAATTCCTCATTGAATCCATGCATAGAACTACTAGAACAATAGGCCTTTTCCAGTAGGCCTACAGTATTTGGAAATACCCGCTTACATTGATTATCCGATCAAGCACAGTAAAAACATTCATGTAGAACAGAAAGTTATTAAAAATTCAGCTAAATTTTGTAAAAGTCTATTAATATCCTTGAAGAAACTGTTTTAGCGCTTATTATAAACATAATATTTTTGTCTTACCTTAGGAAAGATGTGATTGTACCTGCACCTCTTCAGTGTCACGTGATGAGTGATAGTATAGCAATATCGGTAATGTTTTAACCTGCTAATATTACTAATTATTAAACAATTGATGATTTACCATAATTCTAGTTTCCTGTTCGATTTTTATGTACAGATTTTCCAATATCGAAGAAAGAGTAAGCCTAATACAAAAAGTAACATTTGTTGTTAGTCCCCTGCACATTGACACGCTTCTGCACCGTGGACACAATTGACATTTTCTAGATTTAAACATTATTTTTAAACTTTAGTTGATGTGGTTTAGTAGTGGTGGTACATCGTCGGTTCTGCATATTGATTCAATGGATAACATAAACTGTGTGTTATCAGGCCATAAGCATGTAGTACTCATTGATAGAAAATATTCAGATAAAGTAAGTAGACAAACATATTCTGAACTGTTTAAGTGACGTTTAATGTTATATTTTCATCTTCAAAGGACGTTTAATTTTGTTCTTCTAAACAAAATATACGTTTAATGCTTATTGTCTCATTTTCCTAATAGCGTATATGTTTTGCCATTCCTGTAAATTGTTTTTCCTGCAAATTAAAATTGTAATTATTTGATTTCTCTACAGGTGTCTTTAGACCATCCTTCTGAAAACTATTGTGGGGTAGACGTAGACAGGTAAGATTTTGAAATAAATAATTACTATTACTACTAATACCTAAATTGAGTGAGGTAGACTAAAAAAACTAAATCGACCTATTAGTAGTGAAAAAGTCTTCTAAACACTGACTCGTATATTAATAATTCATACTACATGTACATTGTCAATCATGTAATATAAAGTACCGTACTTTATTTTTAAGTGTTGACTTTGATAAGTATCCTGGTCTTCTTGAAGTTGAATACTATCACGTTGATTTACATCCAGGTGATTGTTTGTTCATCCCATATCGATGGTAAGTAACAAGGTAATCCTAAAAAACTACTTCGAGATTGTCATTGATTGTGAAGTAATAGCATCAGTAGGCATTGACTGACTGTACTGTCCCATGCACCGATTCTGCAGCTGTCGCTAGATAGATTATAACTGACTATTGACAGTCATCTAAATACGAGTCTAGGTGTATTAAGTACTGTAACTTCCAATATTTTTATTTATTTATTCTTTATATTGGGTAACCTCTTCAGTAAAAAAAACTGTTCTGCCAGAGGGCCCAATACAAAGCAAAAGAAACTACCTAATAATACCTACACAACTAAAATGATTAAATCATTTAAATCATCATTTAAATGTCCTGCCTGAAGTATCCATCCACGGTGTTAAAACAATCATGGTCAGATATATACTATACTGTCTGAAGTTGAGTTTGCCACTGATTAGGAACCTACCATCTATTTATAGGTTTCATCAGGTACGTTCTTCTCAAGAAAGAAACATCGCAGTTAACGTATGGTGGAAACATTATACAATGAAGAAACAAAACTTTGGTCAATGTTTGGATATTCCACCAGAAGAACTTAAAACGTTCGATAAATTCACGCTGGCGGGAATGGATAATACGTTTGACGAATTGGATTTAATTAGGTAATTTTCTTTGCAGGGAGTCATTTTTTATGGTTTGTTTGCCGAAAATAATATAATAATATTAAGTAAAGTAACGAACAATACCGGTACACGGTGTACCACAAACTCATATCATCGTTTACCCTTTCTATGATGTTGGCCTAATCAAGTTGCTTTTCGACGACCCCGGACCTTCTGACTATTGGCATATAGCAGTCATTATCCTTAACAAATGTACAACATACCATATATAGTTACACTCAACTATGGATGCCCATGCATAAACTAACCAATGAGTTTTCATTCAGGGACCACGTGTTATCGGTAACTAGAAACTATGATGGTCCAATGGAGTATGACGATTTTAAAGTATCGATCTTTAAACCACCTCCCGATGAGACGGGAAGAGAAATATTTTTCACGATGTCAGAAGAGGTACGCTAACAATTCTTATTTAAACCTCAATAGTTAAGAAAGAATTTTTAATTTACATTCTCACTATAGGACATTTCTTGGGTACACACAATTCTATTGTATTCTATTTATTTTGTATGGCGCCCTACCAAGAACAGAGCACCTACAATATTTAAATTATGTTGATACGAAGAAAAGTCTTAAGATTACATTTAAATAGAGGTGCCGACTTCGTTTCTCGCAAAGGCAACAGGAATTATGTTCCAGATGTGCGGAGCGGTGACAGAAAACGTTAGACCAGTAGATTAATGTATGTACACATTGTTTTATTCCAACAGTTGTTCTTACATCTTGACGATAACTACGATGACATCATCGATTTTGAGGAAGTGTCAAGTTTGGAAGAAAGTGTAAGTAACTTGACATTTGTTATGATATTATGATGATGATATTATATTGAGAAATAGGAAGGATATCTACCCGCCCCAGGTTTTTTTCAAATATAGTTAAAAACATTTCTTGTACCATTCCGATCATTTTGATACCCCAAGAGAGCAGTAGATACATTTGTGATAAAAACAAAACAAATGTACAGTCTACAAAATGGTAGTTCTGGGTTTTGGATCTGACGATGTATACAAACGCTCATTGTTTAAGTTTAGGTTAAGTTAGTTTCAGCTAAAAGCAATCACCGTACTAAGTACCATAATTATCAATTGCTGGTCTTTATAACTAAGACAATCTAACAACAGGACACTGAGCTCGCCTTGTCAAGATAGGAACTCGTAACAGTCCTTTGGTCTTCGATACTTACTTCGTCGCATTTTATCCAACTTAAATCGTACTAAAAGACTATAATTACTTGATGAAAAAGTTTATCTAAAAAAGTAAAATCTACAATTTGTGCCTATTATGGTCTTTATAGGTGTGGCAGGAGATTTCAGTCATTTTAGGAGAGTTTACCATCAAAGTACAAGAATATGAACGTATCAGACATGAAGAGGAATGGAAGGAACATGAGAATATGAAGAACGAATTTGAAGAAGATGAACATAAACAAGATGAAAGTATATTATTTGAAGAGCAAGTTAAAGAACATGAGAAAATGAAGGATGAACTTTAACAACTTATTTTGAGTGAAAAATGAGTCGAAGAACTACAAGACAAGTATTTATTTTTCGAAATTGAAATACAGTACTTTCTGGGAAACAATTGTATTATTTCCCCTATCTATAACATAAAAAACTATTTTTAGTATTTGTCGAAAAAAATTAAATGTTGAAAGAAAGACGACTGATAATAACACAACGGCAATTGTCAACCTAATTTTAGAGATATTTAAAAAATATAAATAATCAATTTTCAATGCCCTAACATTCCCCATCTTAAATTAGAAATACATATAAAACGCTGTCTATGCTAAATGTTGTATATTGGGCACATATCCAAAACAAGATACATCTACAACTGTAGTTATCGATATCTTTTTCTGTTGCATTGGTGAGCCCCATTTTATGTAGTCAGATGAATAGTTAGGGCTATGCTTAGTATCTTGACATGGATTTTGCAATGTTTTGACAATAGGGCTAGCAGGTATCCTGATTGTTGCGTATGTATAACCAGCTGTATCGTCTGCCGATAGTATATTTGACGCAATTGACACTTGTGACGCCGCAGTTGGGGATATTTTAGACTTAGTTAGTACAGATGACGGCGATACCTGTGACGATGATAGTATTTGTGACGATATTTGTGACGCACTTGACCGTCTTTGTGGCGCAGACGACACTTCTGGGGAAGATGACGGTGAGTGTGAGAAAGATACCGGAGAGTACGACACTGCACTTGAAACACCAGTTGTTGTGGATGGCGTATCTGCCGTTGACTTTGGCTGTAACGGTAACTCCGGCAAACTAGGCCGTGTTCTCAACTCGTCAAATATCTCCTTTTCTCTCGGAGCTATTGTGTATGAGTCTTCCTTGCCATATTTTGCTTTCCATGCTAACAGCTGTATACATGCATAAATAAAAGAACAAAACACATGCTTTTTTAACTCTAGTTATTTTCTGTGTCTGTAATAACGTTTACAAAAGTTTGATAGTGTGCGTTTTAAACTCTTTCAAACATTTTATATACCTTAATCATAATCTAGTAAACATTGTATGTGCATATGTATTGTTTATCAATTCCTTTCTGTCTTAACCCAATCTCAATGTAAGTCAATAAAACATTTTTTATAATCCTTTATAACAATCATCATCTTTATCATCATCATATTTATCATCATCATCATCATCACCACCATCATTATCATCATCGTCGTCATCATTTTATTTATCACTAACACCATCATCATCATCGTCCTCGTCATCATCATCTATTTATCATCAACACCATCTTCATCATCATCTTATTTATCATCAACTCCATCATCATCATCGTCATCATCATCATCATCATTAAATTTTATTCCATGTTAAGAAATAGAGCACTAAGCCATTGGTACTGTAACCATTGAAACCGCTGAAACAAATCATAATATAGGAAAGTGCACTATTAAGTACATTACGCTATCTATACTACTTAATTCAGCATTCAGAATGGTATTTGTCGTAATTTGTCAGTAGTAAACATTATCAATAAAGGTAAACTTTAATAATCGTTATCCACAATGTTCGTCTTTCGTGGGCTCGTCCCACTTTTACTGTCATATATTCTGAATTTACATACAATACTTCCTCTTTGTAGTCAAGTTGACGTAAACGTAACGGAAGCTTTTGTTTGTATCGTGTCGTAATTGCGTCAATTCCTAATGTATGTATTATGGTATGTCAGTACTGAGTATTGAGAATTGTAATTCAATGTAAGAGGTGTACCTTTTCTGCAACGTTTTGCGATATGATTTGATCTTCTTGCCATTTCTTGCGACACCAGCGGCTTACCGTACCGACAAGTAAAGACACGGCTAACACAGCAAAGATAATGTAGATGACCTTATCCAAATATCTTGTTGGTTTTGTTGTATTACTTATTGCTTGTTCTGGAATTAAAATGTTTTCTTGATGTTTGTACGTTTGTTTGTCTATTTTTAATTAATCTAGTTTATTCTATATATGTATGTATAAGCAATAAAACAATACATATTGTCAATTTAAGAACAATCTTTATTGTCTATTAATCAGATAATGACAAATTTAAAATTCACATAATTCGAACATGCAACCACCCGCTAGTAGCGACAATCATGCAGTATCGAGTTCTGACAGCAACATTGGCAACGCTTTACTGCCACTCGGAAGTTAGTGGTTCACCTTTACCATCAACAAACCTTGGTTCGAATCTCAGCGTGGTCGTTTGAATTCTGTTCCGATGAGCTCTCATATGGGAGCTCCAAGGTGCTGGAGAACGGAGCGAAGTTTAGAGGGTTAGGAGTTGAGAGACAATATTTAGGAGTAGGGTAGTAGTTATATGGCCATGTTGCCGTCAACAGACACGATCCTGCAGGATATCTATTGTCGCTACACATACGATAATTGGCTGCTACTACAGGTCTTATTATTAACATGGCATTAACATAAAAAGCCAGTTAAATTACTCATGTTTGCTACAAATGAGGTAGAAGTTTAAAGAGACTTTAATTTGAAGAAGAACTGCATTATTAACCTGTAGTTGTAACTGTTATCACTTTGCTACTGGTTTGTTTCTGATTATACCCGCCATACGTAGAGTAAGCCTCCACCAGGTATGTTGTGTCAGGTATCAGGTCGTCGAATTTAAATATTGACTTTCCATGTTTTAGCACCTATGAATGATAACGAAATCAGTGGAGTATTTACATTCTAACGTACGTATCTGTTATACAAGCAGAAGGTTCCGAGTTCGAATCTCGGTTAAAGCAGCCTTTTCTCATCCTTATAGATTTCCTTATCTTTATCGTATATCTATGAGTTTCAGTATATCACCGGGCGGTTTAGAAATTGCGAATTCTGATACTTATATTTAATTCCGATTTCCTTTTTGAACTCAATGTTGCTATTAGTAACAATCCTGACATTTTTACATTTAAAATCAATGTATCTGCTAATTACGCTGATATTTATATTTTATGTTGGCTAATTAAATTTCAATGATTAACAATGTTGCGTAATAAATTTCTATAGCTTAGCGATTTTGTCTAAAGCTCTGTCTACACTTTCTAACTTTATGTGACAAAAAATGTGATGTGCCCATATATGGACATGATGATGTAATATCACTACCATTATTTGGGCATATCACTACCATATTTGGGCACATCATATTTTTTTGGTCAAACTAGTTTGATACTGTAGACAGAGCTTTCCTGTTACATACTTTCATTTATAAACGGCGTATTTACCTCTGTGTCTTCTGTTTGCTTTGACCTGTTTAGAAATAGGTAGGATGTGATCCCGTACATATTTATATCCGGGTCATTCATCCTCATACGCTCTTTACTGTTTTCCTTGATGTAAGGTGTCAGCGGATACACAATTTCACCAGATATGTTCGTACTTCCTTTGGAGTTGATCAGGATTTCTAGTGGTCCCATTAAAGCTACCAAAAAATGTAATCGTTTTACTAGAACTATAAGTGATAATCATTAGATGATCAATTAATTAAGACTTCCTAATAGGACATTTTGGAAAATATAAATGCATTCAACTACTAGTAACCATGTCATGATTTCAGATCAGGTTGAATGTCTGAATTCTATACTAGTACGCAGAAATTCTTTTTTAGAAAATCAGCGACCAATTCTAGGAAATGCTTATTGCTTATTATACGTCAGTCGAAAGCTCCAAGCTAAAAAGTACCGTACCTTCTGCCAAAATATCTTGTGTTGCTATACTTGACTCACTTTCGTTGCCTCGTGCGTAAGCCGTAACTTTAACATACCCGTCTTGTATAGACCTACTACGAGAATACTCGACTGTCCCAAAGACTCCAATGTGACACAGAAGCTGACGTATATTTTGACACTCACTTACTGGTTTCCAACTTAAACAATGATAATACAACCTCTATTAAGGAGACACTTTCGGAACCCTGTCAAGTGTCTCCTTAATAAAGGATGCCCCCTGGTTAGTGGTTAGCAGTGTTGGAATCTATATATTATTTCCACTACCCGTTCTGTTTACGAGAAAGTGTCCCCTTATTAGAGGTGTTCCATAAACTGCTTATTTAATTATTTATTTAATTTGTCCAAGAGGCAAACAAATCTACGCCAAGAATGGTAAAAGAGCAGATTAATTATTTTTAAAAGTTCAAATTATAAAAAAGGTAACAAGTAGGCCTATAAAAATACATAGATAATATACCTGTTATAATATTCCCCGGATTCTACCGAATACGTCACATCTGTCATATTGTCAATATCCTCAGGAGGCAGCCATGATACAGTACTGTTCAGGTCAATTGTTTTTATTGTCACATTTCGTGGTTTGCTTATACCTGTCAACATCCATTTAACATGTGAGATGATTTCCAATTTACAGAATTCAATTTTCAATGCGTAAATAAGCAAGTCAGGCTGTCATACTCAAATGCTCCTACCCATGTCATCCACCGTTTTTGTATATGATTTGACATGAATATAGTCACTGTTTTGACGATATGTTATGCGTTTTGATATACAATGTGAAAAAATAGGAACATTCAAAGTGGGATTGACTCTTAAGCTCTGTCTACACTATCAAACTAATGTGACAAAAAAATTGTGATGTGCCCAAATATGGCAGTGGTATGCCCAAACATGTAGTGATATGACGTCATCATGCCCTTATATGGGCACTTCACATTTGTTTTGGTCACATCAAGTTTGATGATGTAAACAAGGCTTTACCAGTTATTTTAGGCAGATGTCCGTAATTTTATATACTCATTTATATCGAGACATTTATGGGCACAAATAAAGAAAACCGTAGGTATCCAAAATACACAATGAAAAATGTAATAAAAAACAATAAATTACCTTCTGAGTTGCAGTTAAATGCGATAAATATAAGCAACACTATGATATGCATTGACCACGATTCCATGTTTCAGAACTAAATAAAAATCAATAATTATAATGTTAAGCTCTTGGTTTGACCAGTAACCCTATAATTCACGAGATTTTCTTTGTTTGTTTTCGAGTTTGCTCTTAAAAAATGAATATAATAGTCGAATACATCCACAAAGTATTAAGCAGGTTTTTCAATCCAAAAGAAAAAGAAGAAAAAACAAGCTTAACTGACAAAATACATGGATAATTGAACACAGCTGAAAGAAACACAAACTATCCAGTGATTTCTTTAAAATGTAATTGATAAATGACGAATGTGTTTTACGCGCACGCAAATTACGTGTCTCTCCGTTGTGCGCAGTAAAAAATACTTACTTTTTGAACAACTACGGTAGGCATGCTTTAATAGAAGTAATGTGTTACTGTTTCTCCATTGTGTGTTTTATATTGAATGGAACAAGTAAAAGAAAAATGAAACGAGTATTTGAAAAAAGATGATTAATGGTCGATGTAATATGCGTATGCTTTAAAGTTTAATTTAAAAAGTTAAATCATAACAAATTGAAATATAAAAGCAATTAAATATGAAACACAAAGGCCGTTAATTTATTGCGAAGTTAATAAATTGTGTTTTTATCTTCTTTCGACTCATCCACTTTGTCGGTTTTAAGTTATGTGCATTATTAATTATCAGTTTCGATTGATCGTGATGAGTTGGTCGAGGTCAAAGTAATGGGGCTACCAGTTATGCAAAAAAACATGACACGATGAGAATGATATCGCGTGTATTTGTATTTAAAACTAATCAGGTCACACATTTTGCTGTCTCATGTTTTATATAGAGATGGTGATTAGCTGATGTTCGCGTGTCGCACGCATTTAACACGCGATGGAACTTTAAATGCGTTTGACTACCGCTGGACAGATTGAAATCAAATAACGGTATGCGAAATAAAGCCATGTTTTGTAGATTTTTCAGTCAATTCTGCTCACTTTTTGTGACCGGCAGTATCATTCGTTTTCGTCATCAATATAGTCAGGATGGCCTATTGGTGTATACTTAAAACATCTTTAAACAATAAACAATTAATGTTTACAGTCCATAGTCCTATTACAATGATGTTTTCTCCCAGCATACTTTAACATGTAGTCAGGATGGCCGAGTGGTCTAAGGCGCTGCGTTCAGGTCGCAGTCTACTCTTGTAGGCGTGGGTTCGAATCCCACTTCTGACATTACTCTTTTCCTATTTTACTTAAACAGGATATTGTATTGTCCCCAAAAAACATGAAAAATGAAGATTAATTAAATCAGACTTTCATATAAAATGACAAAATAAACTCATTGACTGGCAGCCAATTTGACTATGTTTTGCTTTAAATTACAGTTTTTCAGGTAAATAATTTTTGTTCGATTCAATTTTTGTTCAAAGTGGATAACTATTGTGTGACATTAAAATGGCATATTAAAAAAATGTAAACAATTATTCTTCAGGGGGACAATATCTATCTAATATAAGAAATATTTATCATAGGCAGCCATCTGAATCATTTATTCCATTCAGAGTTCGTAAGCTTTACCATCTGAGTGTCCTCACAAAAACTGTTTTACATTTAAGTCAGGATGGCCGAGCGGTAAGGTATTATGCACTGGTATGGTATTCCTGAACAGTATTTATTTAGGCACATCTGATACAACCTCAAATTTCTAATAAAAATGTTTAATTTGTTCAGTTTACACTTTTTAAACATTTAGGCTTTTCCATGGTGATGTATTTCCGCACAAAAATAATAAGCGTGTGGTCAGGATGGCCGAGCGGTCTACTCTTGTAGACGTGGGTTCGAATCCCACTTCTGACATTATTCTTTACGTATTTTACGTTATTTTACATATTATATTGGACTTAAAACAAGGATTTTAAAATTAAAGTCTTTATTATAAATATCCACCTGAATCAATTTGCGTTCACAGTTCATATAGGCCTTGCCATATATTAGCCTCACAAAACAAAAAAATTGGATATATAGTCAGGATGGCCGAGTGGTCTAAGGCGCTGCGTTCAGGTCGCAGTCTACTCTCGTAGGCGTGGGTTCGAATCCCACTTCTGACATTACTCTTTTCGTGTTTTATGTTATTTTACATATTATATTGGACTTAAAACAAGGATTTTAAAATTAAAGTCTTTATTATAAATATCCACCTGAATCAATTTACGTTCACAGTTCATAGGCCTTGCCATATATTAGCCTCACAACACAAACAATTTGGACATATAGACAGGATGGCCGAGTGGTCTAAGGTCGCAGTCTACTCTCGTAGGCGTGGGTTCGAATCCCACTTCTCACATTAACCTTTATGTACGTTATTTCACATTATATTTGACTTAAAACAAGGATTTTAAAATCTAAGTCATTATTATAAATACGTTCACAGGTCATATAGGCATTTTGGCTATATAAGCCTATTCAGGATGTTTTCATTGAGTTTTGCTAATTACACATTAATCAATTATGGTGTTATTCCCCATGGTATGGTATTATTCACCATAGTATGGTATTATTTACCATAGTATGGTATTATTCACCATGGTATGGTATTATTCACCATAGTATGGTATTATTCACCATAGTATGGTATTATTCACCATAGTATGGTATTATTCCCCATGGTACGGTATTATTCACCATAGTATGGTATTATTCACCATAGTATGGTATTATTCACCATAGTATGGTATTATTCACCATAGTATGGTATTATTCCCCATGGTATGGTATTATTCCCCATAGTATGGTATTATTCACCATAGTATGGTATTATTCACCATAGTATGGTATTATTCACCATAGTATGGTATTATTCACCATGGTATGGTGTTATTCACTGGTATGGTATTATTCACCATAGTATAGTATTATTCACCATAGTATGGTATTATTCACCATAGTATGGTATTATTCACCATGGTATGGTGTTATTCACTGCTATGGTATTCTTAAACAGTATTTATTTTAGGCACATCTGATGCAACCTCAACTTTTCTATCCCGTTGTAGTTCTGTACCAATCTGATTCTATTTATAGTGCAGAACAACAATTTTATTTTATCAGTTATATTTGTTGAATGTACAAACAGGAATTTACCGGATGGTCAGACAGAAGGGTTGAACCATGGACTCCGTGGTCTGTGTATCTGTATGATATCTGTATCAGATCTCTAAAATATCAATATCTGTGATCTGTAAATACGCACAGCAGTAGTAGGCCTATTCCAACTTTCTAGAGAACACAGCAATTTTTCAGTCGTGTCTAAATAATGATCTCGATACAATGTATAGTATTGGTCAATATTTAATTTGAAATTTATAGTTAGAAGAAGTAACAGTGTTTTTATAGTATTGTCTCTAGTGTGACACGAGTGTATTATTCATGTAAAAATAAGTAATGTTTATATAGGCCTATACCTAAAAGTTAAACACCTTGTCTCGAGAAGATTATCAATGGACCTCGTTAACTTAATAATGATTATTTGTAGTCATATTAATTGGTACCAAGTATGATTGATCACTCGAATTTCACTCGAAATTCACGCATGAATACTTGGTGTTAATGGATACTTAGGATGTTTGAACAGTACGCTATCTGACTGTATTAACACTAATTGAGGCAACTGATGCACCGATAATTTCATATGCATAGGTCTAACTACATAACCACACAATTAATCTGAAAAGGAACTTATGAACCTTTGGAACATAAGTTAAGGGCATTGTTTTGTTTATCATTGTGTTTAAATGAAGATTTAATATGTTGGAAAATCCAAGTTTTGGGTGTTGCTCCAAAATGTGTTCCTCCGTGGAAAACTGGAACTGAGCAACTTACACAGTTTTAAGTCAATTAACTAGTTGTTAAGATGTATACCACCGCTAATTTGTTCTTGAGCTATGGGGAATTTTGTACTCTGTATTATTTTTTCCGAAATAAAAGATGAAATGAATAAAATGAAAGAAAATATACAGTGAACAATGTAGTGGAGCTGTAGCTTGGTGGTTCTTGCCTTCAAATCCCAAGGTCCTGGGTTCAATCCTAACCTGGAGCCAGGGTTGTAACTCACGACTCTTTCAACTCCACTCCCTAAGTCTCAAATGAGACTAAGCACGATAAAGTATCATAAGTTATCATCCACCGCATCATTATCATCATCATTTATGTTAATGCGGATGAATGGACTGACTCTATGAAAAGACAGATCTCGTCTTTCTTTAACATCAAATTCTACTGATTCATTACGTCAACTTCGGATACACATGCTTATATAACACCGTTGACGTTGACGGTTTAGAAGTGTTTAGGTGAAAATCTGAAGCCTTACAAACCAGTTACTTTCACCTAAGGTATAATAACAATATTTTAGACTATTTTGAAACTGGCTTACACGAAACCATTGACTTTAAACCAATTTAAAGGCTTTTTCGGCTAACTTTTGATTGATAAATCAGATCCCGGTGCTAAATCGCTGAAGTTATCTCGTAGATATTGAACTTTACAGGACAAGCACAAGATAAGACAGTGGCTTGTGAGAGATGTCTCTCTGCTCATTATCAGCACATTTTAATCTTTCTAGTTAATATTTTGCTAAATAGAGATTTGCTACCTACAAATCAGAGGTGTTAATCAGATCACGTGACCCAAAAATTACCTGGCGTACCCCGTCTCTGTACTAGGTACGCAATATCAAAGCGAACTATAACTTATGCTCGTTACAGATTGTTCCGATACCGACAGACTGTTACGTATATTATACAGTGGTCGGGGTTTCGGTTTTAAAATCCTCTTCTTTTTAAGAAAAGGAGTGTTGTATATTTGTAAATTAGCATAATAAGTTAAATACTGTACAGATTAAGTTTTATTGTAATTGGAATACGAACCCATGTGTCCACAATGGCACTCAGTAAGGTTGTATTTCTGATAGGTTTGCTGTCCTGTTTAACAGGTAAGTTATGTAATGTTAATTCACATTTATTCCGATTGTAACTTAAAGATGTATTGTCCCTCTGATAATAATTGTTTCAACATTTTATGTTGAATACGCCATTTTAATGTCACCTAATAGTTATCCCCTTTGACCAAAAATTGGATCGAAAAAAATAATGTATTTACCTAAAAAACTGTCAAAAAATAGTCAAATCGGCTACCAGCCAATGGGTTTTTGATTGAATTTAACCATTTATTTTGTCATTTTATAAGTGAAAACAATAATTTGTTCCGTTTTTTTCTACGGAAGTGATTAACTTAACTAAAACTACAATAATCTATTCAAAGTCTGATTTTATTAATCTTTATTTTTCATGTTTTTGGTTCTTAAATAACGTATTTTGCATATTGTAAATATTTTTTGTTCCTATATTAATTATTCTTTGTAGAAGCATACATATTTGTCTAAACCAAAAGTTTCAGCAGTATACCATGATATATTTGGATATTATTATTACCGAAAGTGATATAGGTTACTAAGAAAAGAGAGAATTGAGTAATGGGTCATTATTAAACACGCGATTTAGTAATAATGGTTGTATCGGTTTTTAGATGAATTATTATATAAAATAATTTAAAACCCCTTTTTGTATTAGACCATTTTAATATCATAGTAGTTCACAAACAATTGAATACCTGATAAAATTGTAATTTAAAAAATAAGAGAAAAACCCACTATATGGAAGTCGTGAAAATTAACAGTTTTATTATGCCTTTTTTATTATTTTCATTCATTTCGTTTTTAGTCGCGTGGACGCGACTCTATAGTTCACTATGTCGGTCGGTCGGTTGGTCGGTCTGGTATCACTATGCGCTTTAGCACGCGACTTATGGCTGTTGGCCTTGTTTCAAAAATAAATAACTATAAAATTGCCTATTAAAAATTTGATTTGTTCTTGTTTTCATCTGTAAGATTTATTATGAGGTTCTTTAATGCTTATAATTATAGAATTGAAACTATTAAATGTTTTGTAGCTCTCCCGATATTAGGAATATGCCATATGCATTATCTACAGAGAGTAAACATAAAGGTTACACAAACGTATGATATTAAAATTGTTATCATTTTCCACGTGTCATCCTCATGCCTACCGCTTTAGTTGAAATAGGCCCTGTATAAAATGTTCCCGGTTGATGGACAGAACTTAAAACTTAATACTTGTATAACTTTAAAATGCCACGTTTTTAGATTCCCTTATGGTTCGTGAGGTTAAATCATTAGCCTTTCTGATAAACTCGGTGTACTTTTCTGATTTTCATTTTTGTATTTTAAATTGATAATGGAGGGCTCCTGGATATCAGGGCCCCTGGATATCAGCTCCCCTGCGAGGGAACGGAAAGGGTAATCCTCTATAAACATTGTTGAAAAAAACCTTTTTTTTCAGAAATCAATGGTCAGTTTGACTGTACGTTTGAAAATGGTTTTTGTTCTTGGCAACAACTAAGAGATGATGTGTTTGATTGGACTAGGCTTAGAGGACCTTCAACGACGGGGACAACAGGACCATCGGTGGATCATACGTTAGGAAGTATATACGATTTCATTCTTTTTAATTTTATATAAAAAGGGAGTATGATTTATTCGTGGTATTGATGATTATAAATAAAGGAAAACAAATCGGTGAAACAATAACAGCAGTGTAGTAAATAAAAACAATTGTGTACAACCAAGGTAATCTAACAACAGGACACCATACCAAGCTAGGAACTCGTAACAGTCCTTTAGTCTTATGTCTGGCTGCGACAAATACCAACAGTTTGTATTATGTACATATTCTCGGTGGCGCGCGATGTATTAATGGGACATAGAACTAATTGTGTCGCAGCCACAGATAAACCGTTTGCTCTCATGTTGTTAAATTGCCTTGGTGGTACAACTGACTACATTCTTATTGAGGTATCTTAGTGTCGGCAATGGCATGGTATTCTTGTTTAATATTTAAATAGCATAAGTAATACTGTACAAATGATGAAAATAAATTGAAGATAATGATAACATTTATTATGTAATCTATATAAATTAATATAAAATGTGTCTATTTTAAATTATCTACAGCAAGTAGTGGTTATTACCTCTACATAGAAGCATCATCACCGCGTGTCCCAGGTGACACGGCCAGAATTCTAGGCCCTCCAGTGACATTAAACCAGGGAGGCGTTAAATGCGTTCGTTTCTGGCACCATAGCTATGGTTCAAACATAGGGACATTCAATATGTATGTGTCATCGGATGGTGCTAAAGCGAATCTTGGCTCACCAGTGTTCACATTTACCGGAACGCAGGGTGACAACTGGATTCTGGGACAAGTGGACCTTGATGAGGTGACGTATGGTGGTCAGTTCAAAGTGGTGTTTGAAGGAGTTGTTGGTAACGGCATCAATGGAGACATTGCCCTTGATGATTTTCAGATATTTTCAGGATTATGCCCTCAAAGTAAGTAACCGATATTAGCGTATGACGCGTATTTTCAGGATTATGCCCTCAAAGTAAGTAACCGATATTAGCGTATGACGCGTATTTTCAGGATTATGCCCTCAAAGTAAGTAACCGATATTTGCGTATGACGCGCGTATGTTATTGAACTGACACCCAGTAAACCTATTTTAGAAAAACGGCAGAGCATTAAAACAATGATACATTTAATCTTCGATTTTAATTCTTTCCTTTAAAAATGTGAATATACTTTTATAGTTAGATTATTTTATCTAATTTTGTTTAATTTGAGTTATTCACATAAGAGTAAGGCTTGCCATTGTCATCTTAACTTCAAGTGTGACTATTCATAAGACAAACACATTTTTTCGTTTGTACGAAGACGACTAATGAGTCGTGATGGTAGTCCACGAAAACGATTCATGCGCCGTGATGAGAGACTGGTGACTGTTGCAGTTTCCTTTCAAAAAGGAGAGTGTGTCTACATTGGGAACTACAGCTTTTGTACTAAATGTAGGGATCTCATGAAAGTTTCCTTAATGTTTTAAAATTACAGTTGTCGTCACACCGGCTCCTAGTGACAGTCCATCGTTTGCTCAATGTGACTTTGAAGATCCACAAATTTGTAACTTTGTGCAAGACACGACGGATGATTTTGATTGGACGAGAGCTTCTGGTGGAACAGATTCTTCTGGTACGGGACCAACGTATGATCACACTTATGGAACTTCAAAAGGTATGGTTCGTCTATGACTATCAATCTTCTTATAGGCCTAGGAACTATGATATTTTAATAAATTTACAATAACAGAAATAGGTCTTTACGTTGTTCGAGGAAAATGATAAATCGCCCGTTTTCACTGTCCCTTAATTAATCTCTCTTGATTGATTATAGTTATTTTTATTTTCTGAAATTCAATGATGATGATTTGGACAGAAAAATTATGGAAAAAATAAGTGATGTGGGCTTCAAATTCTTTACAGGATTCTACATGTACATTGAGACGTCAATCCCAAGAATTACGTCTGACGCAGCTCGACTTCGGACAACAACATACCCAGCCACAAACGGGCAGTGCATAGAGTGGTTCTATCATATGAGTGGTTCATCAGTAAACAGACTAAATGTATATATAGTTGATACATCGACGGGCACTGTTGGCACACCTGCGTGGACCAAATCAGATGATCAGGGTAACTTTTGGATACTTGGTCGAGTTTCTGTGGTAGCTTCTGGTGCATACGAAATTATGTTTGAAGGAACTGTAGGTAATGGGTATACTGGTGATATTGGTATAGATGACGTCAGAATCACTGAAGGAGCATGTTTGACACAAGGTTTGTATTGGTGCTGGTTATTGACCCTCGTGTATTAATTTAATCCATATGTATTTAAATGTATTTTAATTGATTGGACAAATCACTAATTTCGTATAAACCTTATTTAAATTTATGCTAAAATCTAAACTAATTATACTTTTGCCAGTACATAACTCTTAGCACTTAAAAATGAATCAAGTGTATTAATGTATGTGCAGTGGACTTAAACAAATTAATGTCTCTGCTTAAAATTACCAGCGCGCCCTCATTAAAGTTAAGTCAAACAAACTTTTTACGTCACATGACCTCAAACACTTAAAACCCCTTTTGTTTATCAAAGTAAAATCTTCTGCAAATTACAGTATTTAAACATTAATATTATAATTATTCTTAACTATTCTCAAGGTTGTGTGTCGGTAAGTTGTCATAGAGCATAATAAGCTAATGTACACTAAATTAAATATGTTCTAGGCTAACTAAACTCAACTTAGGCTAAAGTAGGTCCTAGCTAGGCTAGCGCAGCAGGCCAGGCTGAGGCAGTGAGGTGAAGTAAGTAGTGAAGTATTTACTTCTTGAGCACAACGGCCTCGCTCGGTCGCTAGGTAGACCTAGGTTATCGAATGAATGGGTTTGCCTCGCAAAATGTTTACCGTGCGTGTACATTGGATTAGTTTTACCTCATAATATATATGCCCTACCTAGCCCAACCCGGCCATGGTCAATAATTTATTCATGGTCAGCTTTGCATTTTAATTTATGGCTGGCCAAAAAATGGCAACTGCTTATTTGCGCTATATAAGAATGAAATATTATTTTATGTATACCCACAACAAAGGTATTTTTAAACTCACTGTATTTGATTTTGTAATTCAATATTCATGTTTTCTACTACTAGGTGATTGTAATTTTGAGTCGGATTTTTGCACTTGGAAAAATGATGCTGGTACAGATGATTTTGATTGGATTCGTATACAACCAACATTTACTTCAATACCAGATGTAGACCATACATTTGGTACTAGATCTGGTGAGTTTAAAATTAAAGAACAATATACGCCAGTTACTGGGGGTAACGCTATTTTCCTCCTTACTAAAACACAGGGGTGGCCCACCAATTTTATAACTTGCCCAAATTTTTACTGGCCATCCATAATTATATAATTATGTACAGCCAAGGGTGTTATCGTCAATTGGCCCTAATAAACTGTTCTGATTTGGAAATTCTATCCCAACAAATAAACTTTCACTACTTTAATTGCTGACTATAATATTATCAATAGGAATTCAAACGTATTTAAAAATTGTCATACAGTTAAATAGTTTGTACTAAAGTATACCATTTTCTAATTGATTAGTATTTATTATAAACAGGTCACTATCTATACCTTGACATCAATGGTCAGACCCAAGGTGAAACAGCAGCACTCAGTAGTAACACCTTCACTGCCCTTCCCAAAACGGCAAGATGTTTTTCATTCTGGTACAGTATGCAAGGCCGAAATACTGGTCAGCTTTCTATTATCAAGGTGGTCAATGGTCAACGAAAGACACTGTGGTCACTCTCAGATGAGCAAGGGAATGACTGGAACTTTGGGCAAGTGACTGTCCGGCAAGATGATGACTATAAGGTAATCTATCAACAATGCTGTAAATAAGCTTTGTGTTATACGTTCTTTATTTTGCTCAGTAGAGTGTCTCTGCTAATACTAGCAATGCACTTTCATTTGTGGACTCTTTGCTAGTGAAGAATTAATTTTATTAATATTTATTATTAGTAATTTTTTTATACAGATAATTATTGAAGGTACCGTTGGTAGCGGCACATTTTCTAATATAGCTGTTGATGACATCCATTTTGGAAGCACCACATGTGATGGTAATTATAAGCCAAATCATTGTCCAGAAGTCAATGGGTTTTGGTTGAATTTTACTTTTTATTGTATATGTAAAATCTTAAAGCCTAGTTTTCTAGTCTATCAAAAAAGACTGTGTGATGTGCCCAAATATGGTAGTGATATGACATCATCATGTCTATATATGGGCACATCACATTTGTTGTCACATAAAGTTTGATAATGTAGGCTATGCTTAGTAATGAAATTAAAATGTAACTAAAGCTCTGTTTACACTATCAAACTTTGTAGGAAAATAAATGTATACAGTAGACATGATGATGTCATATCACTACCATATTTGGGCACATCACATTTTTTTTGTCAAACTAGTTTTATAGTGTAGACAGAGTTTAATGCTTTAAATTATGAGCAGACTCGTGAAGATTGTTATTACTTTATAATTCAAATTGTTTTAACATTTTAATAAAGGAAAACCAAACATAGCTGTACCACTGCCAACATTTGCCCCATCAACAATACAACCTACCACAGCCAATGTTGTTGTTCCGTCCGGACCAGGAAACTGTGACTTTGAAGCCGGAATTTGTAGTTACACCCAGGATGCAACAGATGATTTTGATTGGAAGACGATAAGAGGAAGCACGCCCTCTCGGAATACAGGTCCATCGTATGATCACACACATGGAGCATGTATGTATAAGAATATAATATAATGATATTAAATATAAAATTTATATTTATCTATTACCTATTACTATTATATTCATATAATACTTACTGAAATTTAAATATAACCGATGTGGGAGACTTTTATGCAGCCAGCTACATACTTGGATTGTTCCATTTATTCTTTGAAAGGTGTCCATTTTCTCATTTATTTTTCATTTCATTTATTTATTTGACCAAAACACAGATACAGAACAGAATAGAAACAGAGCACAATGGTCAGGGGCAACTAAAGCAAAACAATTACTATAACTCAAAGAGTCAGTTGCCCCTTAAAAAACATCGAAATACAAAAAATATTGCACCAAGGAATAATGGCAATAGTATTTGTACTGTAGGTATCTAACTCATAGACTACAAATACCACTGTTGGTTTGTATAATTTAGTTTGCAACTAATTTGTTATACTTGCATTGTTGTAGCTGGAAGTGGCAGATACCTGTACACAGAAGCTGATGATGCTGCATCCAAAGATGTTGCAAGGATCCTAAGTGCTAACATAAGTCCTAGCAGTAACGGCATGTGCTTGAACTTCTGGTACCACATGCATGGTAGCGACATTGGCACACTTAATGTATACATTCAAACTGGAGTTAACATCGGATCTCCCGTGTGGACTCGTTCAGGGACACAGGGTGATCAATGGTTGACTGAGAGCATCCCAGTGACTACTCGCAACCAATATAATGTAAGTGAATTAATTAAATAACAGTTAGATTTGAAAATGAGAATGTTTTATTATTAGTATTCCAGTTGTAGGCTTATTGATAATGAATAAGATATACAGTAATATATTATATTACTGTATAGTTATGAAGCTTATTAAGCTTCATAACTGTACATTCCTGAAATACAGCAAATTACTATGGTTCTGTAAAAGTATTCTAAAATATAAAGAGAGTGAATGAATGAATGAATGAATGAGAATTTGAGACAAGGACGTCATAGCCGTTTAGTGGAATGTGTCCACAACTGGCTTGGTTAGAGACTTGGTCTTGGATAAGGACTATAAACCGTAGTTCCAGTGTAAATTCTTTGAGAAAGTAGGGGTGACCCCGATGTACAATATCACACTGTCTATGTATATATTGTTTAGCTACTGGTATATGACTGCCGAGAACATGAGGTAATCCTTATGGAGTAAAATATTGTGATTAACATCTATTCCACTTTAGTGCATTCATCTTCATCGTCGTACGTTCCGAATCAACAAATTCATTACTACAGAACTAGAAGGCCTACTTTAAGTAGTGGTTGTGTGTGACAGTGGCTGTGTGAACTAGTACACTGGGGTACTAATCTCGAAAGATGTATTACATTAGGTTCTTTAGAGTGCACACAAGCATTTTGTGTACACCGGACCTACGGTTTATTTTCCTTATCCAAGGTCCATGGAGCGAGTGAGCCTCGAACCCTTGCCAGTGTTATGGCTACATATTACGGTTCCCCTGTCTTAGGCTCGCTTGGCCACTCACTCACCAATTAAGATATGTATTATTATTATATACAGTATCACATTTGTTTAAATGTTTCGTTGCTTAGGTGGTATTTGAAGCAATAAGAGGAAGTGGTAGTCAAGCTGATATTGCTCTTGATGACATCATCGTAGAAAGCAAGCCATGTTCAGCAGGTAATGTTATAACATTGTTTTTATGAGTTCATTCACTCACATATGATTGTCAATAGTGTTTGTACTGTAGGTATCTCACTATAGACTACAAAACCACTGTTGGTTTGTGTATATTAGTTATTTCTTTATATGATAATATGAAAAGATGAACAAATAAAGTTTAAATACTTATTCATAATTTCGTCTTGATATGACCTGGATTGGTCATGAAACTATTTTATTTTTACTGTAAGTAAGTAAGTCCAAGTTGACTTACCAAGCCTATTCATATTGGCTTGCCTCACTTTTTTCGGAGTTTGTTTCGTAGTATTATATATTCAACTTTATTAGTTGACTCTCTGGTTTATTTCTGTATAGCGACATGCACACATTAAGTGTAAAGTTATTTTATATTTTATTACAGTTACCCCAAGTCCTGGCGCATTCCCAGGCCAATGTGACTTTGAATATGGAACTGCATACTGTGGTTACAACCAGGAATCTCAATCTGATGATTTTGATTGGAAGCTGGGTAGTGGTGGAACTTCTACAATCAACACTGGTCCATCTACAGACCATACAACAGGGACAAACACAGGTAAAAAAGCCAGAGTTCTTGAGTCTCTAGGCCGGCATTCATCATTGGGAGTTGGGGTAGTTTATCAGGGAAAGGTTGATTTAATTGGGTTTCGCGAGTCGAGTGGCCGAGCGGTTAAGGCAGGGGCGCTGCCGCAAACCATAGCTATACTATCGACAATTGTTCTGGTGGTAGAACAAGTCTTCTCGGATAAGGACTTAGGCTTGTGTGCATTTTAAAGAACCCAGGTTACCCCAGTGTACTGGTCCATTCAGCCCCTGTCGTTGTGGACAGACGAACGAGCGCCGTTTGGTGGCAGCACTCAATACGAAGGGACCCTTAGGGAGTAGAAAGTTGTGGTATGTGTCGTCCACACCTGTGCACAATTCAGCCCAGTAGGCTGCGAGTCACAGGTTATTCCCCCATTTACATTTACATTTAGATTGGATATTAATTTATAATGTTGTAAATTTATTAAATTCTCTGTATTATTTATGAGATAGAGTTCATGAATTGTAAACCAGTAAAATAACTTACGTATCAAGACAGTTTAGTCAAGCAGTCAGTTAGAGTATTTTGTACTTTTTATTGTAAGGTGATGTAATTCATCTTCTATTGTCAGTTGTTCATTAACTCTATCTCATTACTAAATCAGATGAAAATGTTTTCACATCTCTGTATTATTGTATTATTTTCCAGGAAAATACATGTTTATCGCATCATCAGAACAAACCAAAGGAACCAGGGCCTGGCTGTATTCCCATACATTTCCAGCATCAACAAGCCAGTGTTTGGAGTTCTACTTCCACATGTATGGCAACCATGTTGGCTACCTCAATGTGTATATTATGGTATGTTAATTGTGGACAAGATTTGTATATTCTCTCTTTTCTATAATGTAAAGTCCAGATTTCTAAGTACAAATCAATTAGAAAAGTGTTATAATAAAATTTTTGAACGGTTACAGAACAAAAACCATTGCATAATAGCAAACACACATGTTAGAATTACTTATTTTACACTATACATTGTCTTTTGTTTAGATGAACGGTAAACTAAGCAACCCTGTTTTCTCGATGTATGGTAATCTGGGTAACTTGTGGAATGCTGCAGCAGTCTCATTCACAGCAAGTTCAACATTCCAAGTGTACTTTGAGGCAATTGTTGCTGATGGGCCTAAGGGTGATATTGCCATTGACGATGTTGATATCTTTCAGGGTACATGCTCCACACAAGGTAAGCCATTAATAAAGAGTGCACTACATTTAAGGGCAGAACATTATTAAAATCCACCATTGGGATTACTGTAGAGAATACTGTAGAATCTCACAAAATCAGATTTTCTTATCCAAAGGGTCTCAAATTCTATTGTAGAGTTAAAAACACATTCAGAATACCATAAGGACTGGCATGCATGTATGTTTCTCTTAAAGATGTATTGCACACCCCCCCCTCCCCAAAAAAAAAAAAAAATCATGAAAAATAAAAATTAATAAAAAAAGATCCAATTTTTGGTCAAAGTGAATAACTATTTTGTGACATTAAAATGGCATTATTCTACAAAAACATTTAAAAAAAAATATTTTTTTCAGGGGAAAAATATATATTTAAGTGCAATTGCATCTGAAACTAATGAGTACAAATTTATATTTTCTAGGCGAGTGTGACTTTGAAAACTATGACTTGTGTACATGGGTAAATAGCAGGAGTGGAGATGATTTTGATTGGTCACTTGGAAATGGTGGTACAGTCAGTAGTGGGACTGGACCAAGTGTTGACCACACAAAAGGCACTCCACAAGGTATGGCCATAGCAGTATTTTTTGTGTGTGTGGGTGTGTGTTTTATTATGCAGTCAATAGTTGAAAAGCATTGAGAATTGTAAAAATATCATCAAATTCTAAAATCAATACTTACACAAAGCTTATCACATGCTTTCCTTTTAGGTATTTATCTCTTCATTGAATCTTCTTCACCAAGAAAACTTGATGACTCCGCACAACTATACAGTCAGCCTTTCTCTCCAACATCCTCATCAGGCAGATGTCTTAAATTCTGGTATCACATGAATGGCGGGAACATCGGAAAGCTGCGTGTCTATCAGAAATTGTTACCAGAATCAATTAGCCCTCAGCTAATATGGGAGTATGGCAATGATGACGGGGACCAGTGGTTGCAAGGCCAAGTGCCTATTGTTAGTTCTTTCAACTACATGGTAAGCTTTTAATTTAACTACAGTACATAGTAATCTGAGGTTATTGTATCATTATCAGTACTGTCATGTTTGTACATCTACATTAAAAGAGATTCAGTTTAACTTTGTCAGCCTGTGTTTTCTAAATAGATCATTTTAGAAGGATTGGTTGGTTCTGGTTACCTTGGTGATATTGCCCTTGATGACATCACATTCTCTGATTCAGCTTGTGGCAGTAAGTATTAAAAACAAAGAATACTTATTTAGGTTCTTCAATTTATATTCTTACTTTCCGTCATATAAATATCTTTTTATATGTTTTTTTTTATAGTTTTACCATCTGGAGCTACTCCACCAGTAATACCAATTGTAACCCCAACACCTGGTCCAACATTTGCGCCACCAACGTTTTACACAAGTCCTGTTGACTGCGACTTTGATACCGACATTTGTGCATGGACTCAGGTCCAAACTGATGTATTTGATTGGACAAGAGCACGAGGAAATACTGCCTCTGATTCGACAGGGCCACGGTTTGATCACACAACTGGAAGTAAGTTAACCATTGCAGTATTACCATTAATTAGAAGAAATAGATTACAAAAGGTTACAACAATTTTTATAAATAACAACATTATTATATTCCAAGCTTCCTGGACTTTCCGCATTCTCACTCCTTAGGACGATCAAAGCATGTTGATCTAAACGGCGAGAAACTCAAAAGTTCTTTTCAGAACTAATACCGCAAAACTTTATATCATCATTATTTATTTATTATTTTCAGAGGGATACTATATGTACATAGAAACATCTAGCCCAAGACTGCCTGGAGAAAATGCCCAACTAAGCAGCTTAAGCATTGCATCAGGCAACAAGTGTTTCCGTTTCTGGTACCACATGTATGGACAACATGTTGACACTCTTAACGTATACATACAGGCTGGGCCATCACTGCCAAGCCCAACTTGGAGCAAAACAGGAGCTCAGGGTGATATCTGGCTTGAGGGTCAGGTCACAATTTCAACATCTAGTAGTTATTTGGTATGTAATCATTTTATGGAGTTAATACATTTGTATATTTGAGAAAACCTAACAGTATAAAAACTAACTCCAAATAAGAAAGGAAAAAATATATTGATTTTAAAATTATAGTAGTGAGAAAGCTTTTGGCAACTTATGTATTCATTCATTATTTATTGCTTGTTTATTTCTTTAACAGATTGTAATTGAAGGTATCAGAGGGAGTGACTTTTACGGTGACATCGCAATTGACGACCTTCTTCTGCTTGATGGCGCTTGTCCTCCAAGTAAGATTTTAAATATTAATGTATTATACGCTCTGTTCTTTGTGTGACAAAACATATTATAGTACGATCAATGAGTAATGACAAATGGATGGCAGACTGAGAAACCCAAGTTACGAGGTCAATCAAATGTGTGTGTTTGTTGGTTTCATTCTATATTTGTTAGGATTACTCAAAAAGTTATTTTCATAAGATTTTAAATGATGGTTTCATATAGATGTATCATGGGAACATGTTATTCTATTTTCATATGCCTAAGTGGAGGTTTGTGCCCTTATAGTTTATCATTTGTCTTTCTTCATATTTAGTTGTTGCTACGCTAGCTCCAACAGCCTTACCATTCTCTGCAACATGTGACTTTGAGTCTGAACTCTTATGTGGATTTCGTCAGAGTGCTGGTGATGATTTTGATTGGACCAGAGGCTATGGTGCAACAACTTCAACAGACACAGGCCCAGCCAACGATCACACTTATGGAACTGGATATGGTATGTTTGTGAGAATCATACCTGTACTGCCATTGCCATTATTTTAAAATGGACACCCCTCAAAGAAAAATGGAGTAGACATAAGGTCACTGATAAGGTCTACTGAAAAAAAAAGATACTGTACACCAACTACACCAACTACTAGAGCTAGAAACTAACAAACAGACATAGATATTTTTAGTTTAAGTGATCTTAAATATGGTTTACTAAACAAATGTTTGTTGTTTTGTTTTTATATTATTTCAGGCCATTACATGTACATAGAAACATCAACACCACGAACAAATGGTGACGTAGCCCAGCTTTACTCGCCTACTTACAAGGCCAGAGCAGGCAGTGTTTGCCTGGAGTTCTGGTACCATATGTATGGGCCTAACATTGGTTCTCTGAATATTTACCAACAAAAGAATGGTATCGTCTCGTCAGTCCTCTGGTCAAAGGCATCCAATGAAGGGAATATATGGAACATAGATCAATTGAGTCTTACGGCTGAAGCAGACTTTGAAGTAGTGTTTGAAGGAATTACAGGGAATGATGCGAGAGGTGATATTGCGATTGATGATGTTACCATCAGAGAGGGCGCTTGTCCAAATTCAGGTTAGTCGTAATACAGTTGGAGCAATGCATTTTTGCCTTTAGTTAACAAACCTTGTTAGTATAGAAGTATTTGAATTTTTGACTTTTATAATGTTTATTAGAGTTTCTGGTTTTAATAAGTTTGTTTTCTTGGACTGTTACACTTGCTTATTGTTTTTGTAAAGGATCATGTGACTTTGAAGATGGTATGTGTACATGGGGTAATGTGAATGGTTACAGTGCTGATAGCATTGATTGGATAGAAGGAAGTGGTTCAACTGATACCATATACACTGGTCCAAGTGTCGACCACACTTTTGGTGTCAATGGTAAGTATGAAATGAACCTGCTTTGTTTTAACTGTTTTCTTATTGTATTATTACATGACCATACTATGATACTTTTTTTCCATTTTTAATGACACAAATCTTGTATTGACAATTTTTTTCACTATTGAGTGTTGTGACAGTTATTCTACAGATTTGAGAGAGGGCGATACACATCGGAACATTTGCACATCACGGTTAAATGCAATAACCTGTTTATGTTCCTATAAATCCATGTGTGCTAAAAAAAATATTTTTAGTCCCAATCATATTTTCAGTAAACTAAAAAACTATTCTTTTTATTTTGCTATTTTTCAGGAACATACTTATTTGTTGACGCAACAGGTCGTTACCCCGGCGACCGTGCATATTTAATGAGTAAATCATTTGATGCAACCACCACTGATACATGCTTCCATTTCTGGTACCACATGTATGGCATCTCAGCTGGCAAACTGATAGTTGAACTCGATTACTGGGATGGACAGGTTTTCCAATCTGAAACCAAGTGGGAAATTCACAGTAACCAGGGCGATCAGTGGCTAATGGCACAGGTCAAGATTGAGTCTTCTCTTCAACACAAGGTAAGTTTATTTCTGATCACTTACCTGGATAAATTGATTAATGCCGTTTTCTGAGCAAAGAATTCTTTTGTATAAAATTCAGTAACATTCCTTCAGAGCAAAGTAATACCACTACTAATACTGAACACGGACCACGACCAACCTTGAATCTATATATGTATAGTAGTGAGTGTCTATAAAGCACTATCAAACTTTATGTTTGGGATAGGACATATATTTGGACAGAATGACTTCATATCACTACCATATTTAGGCAGATCACGCTAGTTTGATAGTGTAGACAGAGCTTAAGACTTTTGTTTAAAACTTAAGAATAATGTCTTTGTCAGATTGTAATAATAGCAGAAGTTGGAAATGGCAACGCAGGTGATATTGCTATCGATGACTTGGTACTTGATGGAGCGAGTCCATGTGCAGTGATTCCACAGATTGCAGCACCTGTTACACCTGCACCACCTGTTACCGTCAAAACTACTGTGAATGCTGGTACTGTAGGTAAGATGACTAAAGATAAAACAGAATTATTAACATTGTAAGCCTGCAATAGATAAGTACCGTATATGACCAAGTAGAATAAACCCATGCCCGAATATAGTCTCCGTAATTTAGGCTAAATTCAGGAACAAGGCTTTGTTAAATCCATTGTTAATTTGATCCAAGTACTATCCCACCCCAGATTTTTGGCAAATTATGTACCCAGGCCTCCACGCTGAACTGTTTTAATTGATCATAGGTTGCATTTGTTTCACCACACTATGAATCCCATCGTCACTCTCCATGTGTTCTAACTAGTTGAATAAAAAATACATGTAGATGTTGTTCCAGTGGCTCATGAATGTAATGAGCTCATGGGCTTGTTAAAGAATGCAGTACACCCTTCGAAAAGAGTAGAAGTCGTCTCCCAGTTTACTGCTCAATTCACCAACAGAAGAACCCCAGAAACAAGTCTAAGGACCAAATAAAAATATATATATATATACAGTATAAAAATGATAAAAGAACATTACACTCAACACTGCATTAAAACCACAGTACATGAAATTATTAAATTTGGTTTATATCACTTTTTTTGCAGCTCCAAGCTTGATTGATTGTGATTTTGAGTTGGGTATATGCGGTTACACACAGCTGACGACTGATGATTTTGACTGGACAAGACAGCAAGGTAGCACATACTCTACTCAAACAGGACCAGTAACTGATCATACAACTGGATGTAAGTACAAAATGGAAACTGCAATGATTTATCAACATTCAACATGACAATAGCGAACTTGGGGATGCTCTCCTCACCCAATTCCTCAGCACAGGTTGCATATTGTATTCTAGATTCCAATGGCACACTGTACATACAGTAGATCGTAGGCCTTAGGCTGTCGCAAGTTGTAAACAATATTCACAGTCTAGTCTCTGTGCTCTTATGCCTAAATTATTATAAGGTAAAACTTTACTAAAAAATAACCTGATCTAAAATCCAGCCACTGATAACCAAGTCATTTTTTCAGTAATTTGTCTTTGGTGTAATACAATTTTGTCTTGTTTTGTTTGTGAATATATTTGTCTTAATTTTTCAGTTGGATACTATATTTACATTGAGACCTCATCACCTCGCCTTTTAGGCGATAAAGCTCTAATCTCCACACCTTCCATGACGATTACCTCAAAGAAATGCCTTAACTTTTGGTACCACATGTACGGCTCAACTGTAGATACTCTGAATGTATACTTCCAAAAGTTTGGCCAACTTGGTACACCAATTTGGAGTAAATCACAAACACAGGGTGACAAATGGCTTGAAGCCCTTGTAGATGTACCAGATGGAGGGTTTGAAGAGGTGGTGTTTGAGGGTGTTCGTGGTAAGACAAAACTTTATCTTTATTATAAAGCACTGTCTACAATAGTGTGATGTGCCCACATATGGTAGTGATATTTTCAAGTATGGTAGTGATATGACATCATAATGTTCATATATGGGCACATCACATTTTTTTTTGTCACATAAAGTTTGATATTGTAGACAGAGCTTTGATATGTTTCCATGTGTATGTTTGCTTGCTCATTATACTTTATTTATTTACTTATGTTTTTAATATTTTAATATGTTTTTTATATGTTATATGTATTTGCCAATCTTAAAATAAGTGTACAAATAAAGAATTGTTATTATACTGTAATTGCTATTGCACAAATTGTATTTACATTTGAAAGTTATTAGTCATCTTTGATCCAATATGATGACCACAATTTAGGCTGTGTTTGTTATATAAATTATTTCTAAATTCTATTGAACATATCCATACACATGGGGTATCAAAATGACTGGAATTGTAGTGGGAAGTCTTAAATTAAGGGATGCCATTATATAAATCTGTATTCTATTCTATCAAATTACAAAATAATAAATTATGCTTAAGGTTCAAGTTATTTTGGTGACATCGCATTGGATGACATCATCCTCTTAGATGGTGACTGTAACAGCAATACAGGACCCCCTGCAATTGGTAATTCTGACTGCACATTTGAAGATACTGCCATTTGTGGTTGGTCCAATATTGCCGGTGACAACTTCAATTGGATCCGTCAGACTGGTTCTACATCTAGTACTAGCACAGGACCTCAGAATGATCACACATATGGGACCAATAAAGGTTTGTTTTCTTATATATGAAGCTTAATTTGATTCCAAATTGAATTATGTTTAATTACAACTAACTAGATCATGCATGCTTGATTGTCTCAAGTCACAATTTGTGGTGAATGGCCAATCCCTCTTTTATTATTAAATAAAGTCATAAGCTGCCTATTACTTTTTTTATATCCTTATCTCCATGTAGGTTACTATGTTTACATTGAGACATCTTCACCACGTGTGAAAGGGGACAATGCCTTGTTCCAGTCACCATTGAATGCCCAGACCACTAGCGAGTGTCTGGAGTTTTACTATCACATGTATGGCACCAGTATTGGCACTTTGAACCTGTTCTACAAGACAGCTAGTGGTGGTATGGGAACTCCTGTGTGGAGTCTTAGCACAGATCAGGGAAACAGTTGGCGTGGTGCAAGAGTTAATGTATTCACTACAGAAGATTTCCAGGTATCAAATCATTACTCCATGATCAAATCTTTTTACTTTTTTACTATATGCCCAGTGGCAAGGTAAACCAATGACAGATCCATTTTTTAAGTCGTCTGTCGGTCCGGTATCACTATGCGTTTTATCGCTTTTCTGTACTTTTTGAACTGTTTTGATGTACAGAAAAGTTTTAAAGTACATTACATTTTGAAAGTTTAAATAGAAGGGAAAGGGAAATGGTCAGAGACTACAAAGTGGTGAACTTTCCATCTTGCAATGTGACTGTATTTTTTATAATTTTACTGAGGCCTGGGGCAGATCCTGACATGATGTCAACACATGCAAAAGGTTGTGTGTGATAAGTGTGTCTTGAACATCTGGTCTAGATTGATGTTTTGTAACATGATAAATTATATATTGTTTGAAGGTTTGCATGGCGAAATCGAATGTTATGATATAAAGTTTGCGGTACACCACGTGTATTAGTTCTGAAAAGAACTGTTGAGTTTCTCGACGTTTCGATCAATATACTTTGATCGTCCTCAGGATAAATAATGTTTGTGATGCCCAACATTTTTTGTTCCAGATTGTATTTGAAGGAATTGTAGGCAGTAGTTACACTGGTGATATTGCAGTTGATGACGTCAAACTCCTTGGCTACAGCTGTCCAGATCCAAGCCATTGCGATTTTGAGTCTGGTTTCTGTGCCTGGTCTAATGACGTAGCTGATGATTTTGATTGGATTAAAGGGACTGGTAGTACATCTTCTATTGGTACTGGGCCAGCTATTGACCATACTACTGCAACAGATAAAGGTACTAAACCTACTCATCGTTTTGGTTGTAAAGTATCCTGTTTAGAACATTCATGTTGTACCACTGTCTACATTATTATCAGATATCTTCTCATTCAATATGAACCTGATTTTATTAGTGTGCTATTTGTTTCTCGTGAATTTTAACATTTTTATTTTATTATGATTGTTGTGCTTTTGCTTGCATTTTTGTGTGCTTTTTAAATGTTTTATGAATCTTTGTATACCACAACCATAGAGATAGTATAGTTCACTATGCCACAACCAAATAAATTTCCGAAGAGTTTGGGATAATAAAGTTTTATTGAATTCTCAATTCTTCATATGTGAAACTATCATGGAATAAAAATAAAAAAATTAGTACCTTAGTCAAAGTACCACATATTTAGTTCTCTTTATTTTATTTGATTTTAGGAAGCTACATGTACATTGATGCAAGCAGTACGGTAGAGAACAGCACAGCACGTCTTAACAGTGAACTGATCCCAGCAACAGCTTCAAATGGACGATGTTTCCATTTCTGGTACCACATGTATGGTGTTGATATTGGTAAACTTCAGGTGGTACTTACCGATGGGAAAACAGAGACCCTGTTATGGGACCTTTCAAATAACCAAGGCAACCAGTGGTGGGATGCATCTATCGGGGTTCACTATGCTAAGCAATTTAGGGTGAGTAGTTTTGGATTATAAATAATCTGATATGTATATGATCTGTATACACAACATTGTATAGTCATCCTGTTTATAATATATGTATGTGTATCTGTGCTGACTATATCAAAAAAGGGCTCTACTGCATTTAATTTTATGTTGAAATGTTAAAATATTGCGTTGTTAGTACTGAATGATGCTTAGCAAGGGAGATCAGCAAAAATTACTTGATTGCTTTATTCAGTATCATTTAGTTGGCTTATGAAGCAAAATAGAAATTAGTGTTTCACATTTATCCTTTGCATAGTTTATAAATAATTTATTTTCAGATGGTGTTTGTTGCTGTAAGGGGAAGTGGGTATAGTGGTGACATAGCCATTGATGATGTCACATTCACTGTAGGTGTCTGCGGTGGTCACCCATACAATGCCGTACAGCCTGGATTCACTACTCTAGCACCAACACAAGGTTCTACAATTAAGCCTGTACCCACTCCACGTAAGATAATTCAGTTTGTGAAGATTTATTTAAAGCTCTGTCTACACTATCAAACTTTATGTGATGTGCCCGTATATGTACACGATGATGTCATACTTTTTTTTGTTAAACTAGTTTGATAGTGTAGACAGTGCTTTATCTATAATCTTTGAATGAATGGCTGATTTTTATAAGCACTTAAATCCAAAACAAAATTAAGTTAATGAAGATTAAAGATTACACAAGGAGGCTGTATGAAGTTAGCTAGTCACACCATTAGGTAGATGATAACAAGCTGTTGTTTCTAGGCTTCAAAATTTAAGAAGCTTTGCCTAATCATTTGTATGATCCATCTTCAATTTGATTTAATTGGCAATATTTATATTATAATTCAACTCATCTTTCTTACTCATTGAAAATTTAAAAAACTGTATAGGTTTATTTATATGTACTTTATTAGCAATTTCAGAAAAGGTAACTTGAAATTGTTGTATATTCTTAGCCCCTGGTCCAGTTGACTGTGATTTTGAGAGTGGTGGAATATGTAACACATGGACCCAAGCTAATGATGATGACTTTGATTGGACATTTGGAACTGGATCTACAGCAACTATTGATACTGGTCCAGCTTTTGACCACACCCTTGGAACAGGTAAGATGTCACCTCATTTTAAAAGTTATCTACAATACATCTTTATGCTATATGGACATTCAGTTCATTAATAAATAAACTTAATTGGATGTGGTTGACATACACACAGAAGAGAAATGATGGGATTCACATTTCACTACACAATGTATTTGTATTTCTGTATTTCTTTAATTGCTAAAAACAAATTTACATGGAAAAACCTTTGATGTACAATAACTTGAGACTGATCATTGTTGTACACATTTATTGCAGTAGTTATAAAACATTTATTTTTCACCCATAAATTGTCTGTAAAAACTATCATTATGGTTGATAATAATAATCCAATCTTATATCGTCCAAAAGTCATGTCATGTCTGCGATCCATTCTACAGTCGCCGTACAGATAGGCTTCTTCATCAGTCTTTCTATAAATTGGTGACAAGAATGCTAATGTATCATACGCAGTACCATTTTTATTTTACGGTCATTCAGGAATAAAAAAACCCCACATTTTACTGTAAAGCTTTGTCTACACTATCAAACTAGTCTGATGTGCCCAAATAGGGTAGTGATATGACATCAGCTCTGTCTACACAATCAAAAAAGTATAATGTGCTCATATATGGACATGATGATTCTCATATTATCAGTCATATTACTACCACTTTTTGTGTCAAACTAGTTTGATAGTGTAGACAGAGCTTTATATCTTATTAACCCTTTAAGTTCCAGTTTTTGTATCTAGTATGTCATATTATGTATTTTTACTTATTCAGCTGCTGGCCATTACATATACATTGAGGCCTCATCACCTAGAATTGTAAACGATACAGCAAGAATTGTAAGCACTGCATTTTATAGCCAAAATGCTACCCAACATGGTGACGTTGTATGTCTTCAATTCTGGTATCATATGTATGGAACCCATGTTAACCGGTTGAACATACACCAGAAGATTAGTGGTGTGCTCACTGACCCAATCTGGTCTATGGTTGGGGAGCAGGGAAACCTGTGGAAGATTGGTCAAGTGAATTTGAAATCAACACAGAATTTTAAAGTAAGCATCTCTTTGTCAAATTTAGTATTCATAAGTAGTCTTTTTGTGGTACATAATAATAATTTTGTTTTATAGAAGTACATTATTATACTGATGAATAGTCATGTTTTAAGTTTAGTATAAGTTTCCATTCAGCCAAGATTCTGTCAAATCTGAGCCAATCTGTAGGCCTATTACTATTATGTTCTCCAGCCTTTGACCCTTTTTTCAGCACTTTTACAAATATTTACAATCTCTTAGAATTACAATAGAACCTCTATTAATGAGACACCTTTGGGAACCAGGAAAGTGTCCCCTTAATAGGGTGGGTGGCCTTAGTTTTAAAACATGCATCTCTTCTCTATTTTCTTTCCACAGGAGATTTAAAAATACCTTTCTTGAAAGCTTGTTATAAAGAAGATTATGAAATCATGCAGGTTTAATCTACTTTCATGTTACATGGTTTTGTGACATCATTTCATCTTGCCTTTACAATAAAAATGAGATATGTTCTTTACATTAGATTGTTTTTGAGGGTTTACGTGGTTTAGACTACCGTGGTGATATTTCCATTGATGACATCTCGACCTATGAGGGTTATTGTACTGTACCGTATATGGATTATTGCAACTTTGAAGAGCCCGTCATTTGTGGATATTTACAAGATACAACAGATGATTTTGATTGGACGAGAAGGAAAGGCAGCACTCCATCACAGAACACTGGACCCTCCACTGATCATTCATATAAAACCGGAGAAGGTAAAATGATATTTTTTTAATTTGTATATTTTTTGGAGATTTAAAAAAAGAATTGATTTTTCTTTTTCATTGCAAATCAGTCCACCTAAAAATAAAGCTTTCTGTCATTAGAGAGGATATGTTTCCATCCAGGCTAGCAAATAAATAGAATTATTAATTATTTTCGAATATAACAGTGATACTGTAGTCTTTTTGCTTTTCATTGTCTGTCAGGCTACTACATGTACGTGGAATCCTCAACACCAAGGCTGTCCAATGAGGTTGCTCGTCTTATTAGCAATGTACATCAACCAACCAACGGCCAATGTCTGCAGTTCTTTTATCATATGACTGGGCAAAATGCAGGAACTTTCAGAGTGTACAAAAAGAGTGGTAATCAGTTGGGTTCAGCGATCTATACCAGTATTGGTGATAAAGGCAATTATTGGCATGTTGGACAGGTCACAATCTCTTCACTAGCTACATTTCAGGTAATTATTGTACATTTTTATTAAGTTGGACATAAACATTACGGTTATCAACAATAGATCAACAATTGCAACTAAAATTATTAATTAAAAGGGAAAAAAAAAAGAAAATAATTAGTATTTAAGTAGAACCCCTCATTTGGCACACCCCTATTAAGAAAACACTCCTATCAAGAGGAAACTGTCCAAACGAGGGTAAATATATGTTTTATCACCATGACCAATCCACAAGCTTCTACTGTAATTAAAAAGTGGAAATTATTATTTTAATTGAACATTTAGAATGAAAATATCTTTTCAGATTGTATTTGAGGGTATTATTGGACCTAATGCACCTACCTTTGAAAGTGACATTGCAATCGATGATGTCAGTCTAACAGATGGAGACTGCCCTCGTTCTGGTGACTGTAACTTTGAAACTGATCTCTGCGTCTGGGAGAATGACTACATCTCAGATGATTTTGATTGGCTTATTGGTAGTGGTGAAACTGGTAGTTTATATACTGGTCCAACAACTGATCATACTTTGGGAACTTCTAAAGGGCATTATATGTTCATTGAGACATCTTCTCCTAGAGTAACTGGTGATAGAGCAGTGTTATCAAGCCAAGTTTTCCTACCTATTCAGAGCCGTTGCATTAATTTCTGGTATCATATGTATGGCACTAGTGTTGGTAAATATCTACTACAACTTTTCTTTCTAGTTATGCTTCTATCTTCTAGGTTTCAATTGATTAAACATGCTGTACTTAATGACATAACCCCTAAAGCACATTGAGCACTTTTAGTGTGCTTTATAGATTATTTATATTATTATTAAAGCTAAATATAATATGTGTATTTCAATATATTCACCAGGAACTTTAAATTTGTACATTGTCAATCCGTACACAAATGTTAGAAGAAATATCTGGTCTATCAGTGGAGATAAAGGTGATCGTTGGTATCTTGGGTCAACTGATTTTTCAAACTTTGACAGCGATTATTTGGTAGGTATAATTATATTAATTGATACAAAGGCACTTTAGAATGGAGCAAAGTCTGCACCTCTCTTTTTGAAAGCTGAAAAGATGGCTTTTAGATTCTTTCTTTCTTATCTAACATCTAGGATTTGCTCATCTTTAACAAACCAAAATAGGAGAAGAATGCAAATGGTGTATGAGGATTATGTGTGGGATGTTTATTCAGCCCGCTATGGTGCATGGACTGTTCTGCTACGTTTATTGGGATACAAACAAATTAACCTTGGTAACAAGGTACTTAATGTGTATTATGCCATTTTTTTCAGGTGATGTTTGAGGCTATTAGAGGTTCTGATTACACTGGTGATATTGCTATTGATGATATTCAGTTTACTGCATACACATCATGTGCAGGTATTTCTTACAGAGAAGATTTTGTTTAGATTAAACACCTCTAAACCAAACATAAAAAATACATACTATACTCTGACATCACTGCTTGACATGATTTCAGATTGTGGTTAATGGCATCCCAGATTTCAATTAATTTTGGTGCACTGCCTAGCCTACTAATTAATAGTATTAATAAATCTCCAATATTTAATCTTCAGTCAAGATTCCTAAACCCAAATCAAAACAGTTACAGTACCAAAACCAATACAAATCTTGTTATTATCTTGCTATTTGAATAGCATAGCAACAAAGTATGACACGCGGTACCATTACATCACCTGTGTAAAACAGAAAAATATGTATTAAAACATACTAATATTATTTAAATTTAATCTTCTAGTAAATCCTGCAGATTCTGTTCCACCAACCACTAAACCCCCAACAGTGCAGACAACAGTATCTCCTCCAACCCAATCTCCTCCTGGCAATTATGATTGTGATTTTGAGTTGAATTTCTGCCTTTGGACGCAAGCTAATGATGATCAATTTGATTGGAGACGTGGCAGAGGTGTGACGACAAGTCCGGCAACAGGGCCGCTCACTGATCATACCTTAGAAACAAGTAAAAACATTGTTTTAATGAAATTTGTACATTATATACTAATATAATATATATATATATATATAATATATATAATATAATAATATATATAATAATATATATATATATATAATATATATAATAATATATATATATATAATATATATATATATATATATATATAAACAAATCAGGCAAAGAACATTAATGTTCTTTGCCTGATTTGTTTATATATATAAAAGTATCTCTTCGGAGATCCCGCCTCGTGAATAAAAATACTGTAAGATGAGGGCGTATCAATTTGATCTCTGGTGCGCGTGCGTACAACTGAGGACTAGTGCTGTTCCGCCGTACCACGCCGAGAATGTTAAAGAGTCGCTATCCAATCGAGTTCGAACAATACCATGAAAGCCCCAGTGGTCTAATGGTTAGGACATCTGCATATCAAGCAGGCGGTCCGAGTTCGAGTCTCGGTTGGGGCGACTTTTTCTCATTCTCACAGATTTCCTCATCTTTATCGTTTCAAATTATATATATATATATATATATACTAATACTTTGTCTGGTTGTATTACATGTTGTATGAAATATACATATACTCTGTATAAAAGGGCTTAAAATGTTGTAGCATTTCCGATGTACAAACTGTTATATGAATCTAGTTATATAATATTAGCACACTTATTATTAACGTTTAAAATATAATATACAAATTATTCTATTTTGCAAATCTAGATCTTGGATATTATGTGTACATTGAGGTGACTCCACAAAATGATCAGGATAAGGCTAGGTTAGAAGGACCACCCTTTTCGGGGGGAGAAAAATGCCTTCGATTCTGGTAAGTCTAAAATTGTATTTTTAAGTAGGCAATGAATTCATAGGTATCATAATTTGATGATTTAACATACATATATCTAATATAAATACAATGGAATTGCACAGAAAATGCTTAGAAAATACAGTGTTGAGTATTATAAAAACTACATTGTGGCTAGTATAAATATACTGTAGGGTTCCTCATCTTTTTATTGTAAACATTATTTTAACAACTTTTTTTCACCATAAGGCATCATATGTATGGACAACATATTGATTCACTAAATGTTTACATCAAGAATGGAGGAAATCTAGGTCAAGCCAGATGGACCAAGTCAGGTGGTCAAATTGATGATTGGTTTTATGGGGAGGTTTCCCTTCCGGTATCGTCATCCAACTACCAGGTACTGTGTCTGATAAAATGTATCTATATGTTAATAAACGGATAAATGGATAATCAGTTCAAACAGTGAAAATGAATATTAATTAACAAATTCTCATTTCTTTCCACAATATCTATATTATAAGAGAGAGAGTTTGTATGTTTGTTATATACAAATCATTTTCCTACTGTACACATCTATACACTGGGGTGGGTATATTTGCTAGTGGATAATAAGTACAATGTTAATGTGGATGAAACATACTATATACTGTACACAAATATGTACGATACAAAGACTTTTTTATGTGGAGAAGTCGGATAAGGAAAGCAACTTTAAGCATCTTTCAAGTACGCTGTCTGTAATCTGATCAAAACGTAGAGCAAGAAACCATATGATCAAATGAAGATCCTCTCATTAAAAAAGTTATGTGTATTCTGGTTCTTAAATGCCAATTTATTTAATATATCTTTGTACTTCCTTCAGGTTGTCTTTGAGGGCGTTGCCAATGGCAGAGATCGTGGAGACATTGCTCTTGATGACATCAGCTTCATAGAGGAACCCTGCAAGCTACCTACTGACTGGACAACTTGCGGCTTTGAGAGCAGTGACATCTGTGGTTTTGCTCAGGATGGTACGGATGACTTTGATTGGCACCATGTCAGTAAAGGCACAGACTCAATCGGCACTGGACCAGATTTTGATCATACATATGGCACTGCATTTGGTGAGATTTTTTACTTATGTTTTAAAATTCTACATTCTAGGAGAGAATGTCCAAAACTGTTTTACTGAAAACCAAGTGAATCTTGACTAATCGTCCTCCCAAAAATCATTTACACTGTATATCTGTGATCTACATGTGAGTTTTTTTGCTATATTTTACTTTGCTGGAACCATTAGACATTCTAAAAGCAATGTGTTATTTTTTTTCGTGACCAGAAATTTAAAAGTTGAAATATGGTACTTGTTACTGCAATATATATATATAACATGTTGGTGTATGTGTACTGTAATACAGTATAATTCGTATTTTTGTACAGGTATGTATGTATACATTGAAACTTCAAGCCCTAGACGACCGTCTGACAAATCGAGACTTGTCAGCACCCAACGCTCTAGAGCCACCGAGTGTTGGCAATTCTGGTTCCACATGTACGGCTCAAATGCAGGCACACTTAATGTGTATGTCAAAGACTCTTCCACGTTGGGCTTCCCTGTTTGGATGAGATCAGGTGATCAAGGAAACCAGTGGTTCATTGCTCAAGTGACTGTATCCCCATTAGCAGCATACCAGGTATATATTTATATATATATATATAAATTTAGGGTATAAAACATAATGCTTTCTGTGTAGGTGAATAGCTAATGCCTATCCTCATAGAGCTGATAGCCCATTATTATTGTCAAGAATTCAGTTGTTTTTCACATTTTTGTGATAAAATCAGTAATTGTCACATGTAGATACAAATATATGTAGTTCACCTAACTTTGGCCAATTCAATTCAAAAGACATTTATTTTCATCCAAAAGACAATAAGTAAAATTTACTTTGATGTGAGCCACATTTTATTTCAGCTTGTGTTTGAGGGTGTGGTAGGAGTTAGCTTTGACAGTGACATTGCTCTTGATGACCTGACCGTGACCCAAGGAGCCTGCCCTCAAGCAGGAGAATGTAACTTTGAAAATGGTTTTTGCACATGGACTAATCTAGCTCAGAACGATGATTTTGATTGGCTGATAGGACAGGGTAAAACACCAAGTGGATTCTCTGGACCATCTACAGATCACACTTTGGGAACCGATGCAGGTACAGTCTTTACTACTAAAGTACTGTATATATATCTTCTTACATAGCTTAGCACAATTAATTTTCTGGTATAGGAAAATAGTAGCAGTGTTGAGTGTTTATGGAATTTACTAATTCTTATTCTTCTAGGTACATATGTGTTTCTTGACTCTTCTGCAAACCAACAAAATGATGTCGGAGTACTTTACAGCATACAGTTTGATCCCACCAGCTCTTCAAGTCGCTGCATGAACTTTTGGTATCATATGTATGGATCTGGTGTTGCTTCCCTCTCTATCGGTCTTTATGTAGGCCCCGACCCGACAGCCATCACCAGAAGTCTGTGGATATTGTCAGGAGATCAAGGAAATCAGTGGCAATTTGGTGCCTTCTCATTTAAGAGCTCTGTTACTTATAAGGTAAAATCATGAATATTCTGTAATTAAACTTATTTAGCTTGGAAAATAAATTCATTACTAACTAAAAAATCCAACTCGGACTAGTACAATACAAAACTTTCTTTTAATGTTTTAGCAATTTAAAGATAAGGAAGTCATGAGGCCTAATCTACTAGACTTTTTATATATTTTAAAACAAATGTATAATTCATGTAACTTACACATGATCACATAATTACTTGTCTTGTTAGCCGTCCTCATTATTGAGTACATCAGGCCATCATTGACAAATTTCATATGCATTGCCTTTGTGTGAGAGAAAGACAAATTCATATATTTGTTCCATTTCTTTTTCTTCATTTTACTTATTCAATTATATCTCCAGCTTGCTATCACTGCAATACAAGGTACAGTAGGTGTAGGCGATATAGCCCTTGATGACATCACATTCTCATCAGGTGTGTGTAGCATTAGTCCATCAAATGCTATTGGTGCACCGGTAACTGCAGCCCCATCCTCTGCCTTAGCAGGACCAACTACACCGTATGGTAAGTTATTATAAAACGAATGTGTAAAAGCAAAGAATTGTTACCAGGCTCAGCAATGCCAGTAAATATGATATGAAATGTTAATTGGATAACGAACATTTCCTTGTGTGTTGCCAGCAATATTATTTTATTGGGTAAATGATGATCATTTAATTAATCTTGTTACTTATTCTTAGTACCATCTGCATGGGATTGTACATTTGACCAAGGGTTCTGCACATGGACACAAGCAACCGATGACCAGTTTGACTGGATGAGAGCAACTGGCCCAACTGGAACTGACCTTACAGGACCACATGGTGACCACACTAGTGGTAAGTGGGATTGATATGCATATTTGAAACGGGTTGTGATTGAAAAAAAGAAAAAAATTGTTTATATATAACAAACACTACATATACTGTACAGATACTGTCATTGCCATTGTTTTTTTAAAATTTTCTAATGATGCTAGAATTTCTATGATCTTATCATTTAATTCAAATATTGCAGAATGGTCACCCATAAAATAAACAGTCATTGTACTTTCTATTGAATTGTTGTATTTCACCTTTCAAATAAAGTTCACCTCCCTCCTTTATTTTCATAGGATCTGGATGGTATAGTTACATTGAAACCAGTAGTCCTCGCATGCCAAACGACGCAGCCAGACTAGAAAGTTCCATAATACTAGCAGATGATGGTCACTGTCTTCGATTCTGGTATCATATGTATGGCACGCATGTGAAGATATTGAATGTGTACACAAAGATAGGTGTCTCGCTTGGTGATGTTGTATGGGTTAGAGAAGGGACAAACCTTAATAAATGGATATATGCAGAAATTAATTTAAAACCATTAAGTGACTTCAGGGTAGGTTTCTGTTGAGTAGTTTATATACTCCTTTGTCTAAAGTAAAACACATTGTTTTGCTGCACAACAAAGACACAAAGTAATACAAATCATGTATGTAATGGAATGCTTAGGTTGATATCTCAGTAATTGTAAACAATATTGCTGTTGAGTTTTATAACATCTGGAGAATACAAGCAATTATGATGGTTACAGGAAGTAGTCTGCTATGTCACTGTATTTTTAGCATTGTTATGTTTGTTTGAACTAGATTGTATTTGAGGGTGTGCGTGGCACTGATAATCGTGGCGACATTGCTATTGATGATGTCACAGTCAAAGTTGGAATATGCCTACCACCACAAGGTAATGTTGGAATTTAACTTGTGACCTACACATCATAAATTTGTACAGAATTTTGTAAGCATTTGATAGCATAATAGGTGAACTTGTTACACATTATTACACATCATATGTGAAAAAAATGTTGATTTTTTTTGCTTTCAGGAGAATATTGTGACTTTGAGTTGGCAGGCCATGATTGTGGATTCACACAAGATACAGCAGATGATTTTAATTGGAGACAAATAGCAGGAACCAGCGGCACTTCAGGCACTGGCCCATCTGTAGATCATACATTAGGAACTAAATATGGTAATTAATTTAATATATAAGCAACATTGATAATTGTAGGTGGGGAAAGAAACGGAATGAGAAAATAGGAATAAAAAACATGGAGGTATTTATACCTCCATGGAATAAAGTAATTGGTAGGAAAACCTTTTCTTTCTTAAACAAATTGGTAAATGTTAATAATAGAATTTTCTTATGCTTAAGTTAAAAATATATTTAGGTTGGGTTTGACACAAAATTCCAAATGAAATATTTCATTTTTAAAAGGGGCTTACTGTTTTTTATATCTTAATCAGGTGGTTACTATTTCACTGATGCCTCCGCGCCACGTAAGGCTGGTGACAAAGCCCGTCTGATTAGCGAGACCCGACAAGCATCCACCGGCTCATGTGCAGAGTTCTACTACAACATGAATGGAATTGATATGGGAACACTGAATGTATATGTGCAACCTTCAGGCATCACTGGTCAGAAACAGTTGCTGTGGACATTAAGTGGTGACCAGGGTGATGTATGGCACACAGCACAGGTCACGGCTACCTACAGTTCGAACTTTCAGGTAAGCCTAGGTTAAGAATTCAATTTTAACTAGGGTGCGTTTTGCATATTTTCAGTGCTTATAAGACTAGATCATTATTTTCAGTGATTTATTGATCATTAATCATCAGGCTGTCTTCATCCATTGTTGGGTGAAGCCCTCCTCCAGCAATTTCCATTTTCTTCTGTCAAATGCCATTCTCGTCCAGGTTGCCACGTTTGTGTATTTGATGATCTCATCTATCCATCTTCTTCTTTTGTCTCCCTCTTCTTCTTTGACCATTTCTTGGTTACCATTCTGTGAACATCTTGGTCCATCTATTATCTTGAGTTCTTGCACCATTTCATTTCTTTCACCTTGAATGGTGACAGGGTTTATATCGATAACATTGATATTATTATATTTATTTTTTATTGATAATGTATCTTAAATTATTTTTTTTTATTTTAAAGATTGTTTGGGAAGGAGTGATTGGAACTGGCAGCAAAGGTGATATTGCAATTGATGATATCTCAGTCAGAGATGGTGCTTGTTCTCCACCTGGCGATTGTAACTTTGAGAATGGACTGTGTACTTGGATGAACACTGCTAATGGAGATGATTTTGATTGGCTGAGTGGTCAGGGCGTTGATGCTGGTAAACTTACAGGACCAATTGATGACCACACAAGAGGAGATGACCAAGGTACTTATAATACACACATTGGTTTAACTCTTTTTCACAAACATCAGATTAAAAAAATTATTTACAGAGGTTTTTGTGTTGGTCAGTGCCAAGGGTCTTCTTAGATGAATAGATGACTGTTATGTTGATGCCTCTTTAATGTTATTGTTATCCCACTTTTTCTTAATAACAAATTAGGTTACTACATGTTTATCGAGATGTCCAATCCCAGAATTCCTGGTGACAAGGCATGGCTTGTTAGTCAAAACCTACAATCTCCTGGAGTTTCTGGCAAATGTATGGAGTTTTGGTAAGTTCTATCAATTATAAATTATATATAATTTTCACCTAATAACAGTTAGGTCTAATTTTATTCTGTACACTTGAAAACAATTTATTGCAAAAAAGGTATAATTACATGTGATGTTTTGTCAAAGGAAAATATTTGTTACCATTAACATGTTCTTTTTCTGTATACAGGTTCCACTTGTATGGGTCCAACATGGGTACCCTTAGTGTGTATGTAGATGCTGGCTCTGGTAAAGTCTTGTTGTGGCAACTGTACTCTGATTTTGGAAATAGCTGGGTTTCTGCTCAGCTTCCAATAACAAGTTTGAATACATTTGTTGTAAGTAATGTAGACAGTTATTATATAACAATCAGTATTCTCTCATTTCAAAGTTAATAATGTTACCGCTGTCTGTAACAATGTACTTTTATTTTTTATCAATAAGAAAATCCTCATAGTTAAATACTGTATAGCTGACCTTCACAACACAACAATTTTCAAACCTAAAGATAAAAAAAAGGATAACATTTTTTTTCTAATTTGTTATAAAGTACTGTTGTACTACACAATAATTTCAAGATTTTATTTTGCTTTTCAGGTATATTTTGAAGCAGTTCGAGGTTCAAACCACCTGGGAGATATGGCGATTGATGACATCACATTTGCAACAGGATCATGTTCTGTTCAGCCACCTTCTGCTGACCCAAATGTTGGCCCAACAGCGCCACCTGTCACTGCAAGACCAACAACTGCACGACCAATTGTGACACTCACTACTCCAAGTAAGTAACCTTTACATAAGCATACACATTTGAATTCGTAAAACAATGAATACATTAACAACGACATCATTATGTCTTATTGCTTTGAATAGTTCCAACCCAATGGAACTGTAACTTTGAGTTTGATCTTTGCTCATGGAGCCAAGCAACTGACGATGAATTTGATTGGACAAGAGCACAAGGACCTACATCAACTACTAGCAGTGGACCAATCAATGACCACACAAAAGGAACAAGTAAGTTTCCATACTGATTACTGCAGGAATAAAGATTATGGAGTATTATGTTTATTATTAAGAGAATAATTTCATGAGTTCAAAGACTGCTGATATGTTCAACAAACAAAGCTGAGGTCAGGTAAAAAAACATGTATACTTATTACTTTTTATGTATTCTTTTAGGTGCTGGATATTACATGTACACAGAGGCATCCAGTCCACGCTTACCAGGAGACAAAGCTAGGTTCACGAGTGCTGACATTCCATCATCTCCAATCAAATGTGTTGATTTCTGGTTTCACATGTATGGCTCCAACATTGATTCTCTCAATTTGTATGTTCAGACTGGTGGTAACTTAGGCAGTGCTCAGTGGAGTAGGCAGGGTACTCGTTCCAACAGTTGGATTTATGGACAGTATGAATTAGTCTCAACATCAACTTCAAAGGTTGGAACTGTTATTTTTTTGTAAACCATAATTAAATCGCTTAAAATACATACAAATTCACAATATTACTTAAGCTACTCAAATAGAAGAAAGACATTTTCATGATATCCCAAAATTCTTGTCAAACGATTGGTTGCATATCTTTCCTGTAAATACAGTGGTTATTTATTGTAAAATTAACTGCTAATTTTTGTATTTCCAGATTGTGTTTGAGGGTATTATTGGCTCCAGCTACAATGGTGATATAGCGCTTGATGACATCAGAATATATGAAGGATCCTGTCCAGGTAAGATAGTTTGCAAAGTACTGTATATGTATGGTCTGATGCTATAAGCAAGAAGTTGTGGGTTTTAATCCCACCTGAGGGATGTACTATCATTTAGTCTATAACCAGTAGATACAGTAACAATGTGCGTTCCAACTCAAAAGATTTACTGCATTACTATTATTACTGGTTTGGTTCTTTTTTTTGTACTTGAATTGTAGTTTTAGTGTATAGATACATGTTATCCATAAGTGTACATGCATTACAACATATCTTGGCTTTAATCCACATTGTTCCTTCTCATAGGCTTCTTAACATGCGATTTTGAAGATGTAAATCTGTGTGGCTATGTCCAAGATCAAAACGATGTCTTTGATTGGACAAGAAAGACTGGGTCAACTGGTACTACAAACACTGGACCTCCTACAGATGTCACCTATGGTACAGGTTACGGTAAGGCATAGAAAGACGGCATTGTATTTAGGGCTTTTCATAGAGTTAAAAGATTGAAACACCATTTTATGAATTAACACCTTTTTAACTATAAAGATTGAGATTTCAGACAAGCGGTAGAACCCTTGTATTAAGAAACATATGTTGTATCTGTCGTATCTAAAAAAAATACTTTTTTCTCTTTTAGGTAACTACTTGTACATCGAAACATCCTCACCTCGAACGAAAGGTGATTTAGCCAGACTCATTTCAACAACTCACACCTTTGAATCAAACAAACCCTCCCAATGTTGGCATTTCTATTATCATATGTTTGGTGTAAACATGGGAACTCTTAATTTTGGATACAGAGTAAGTAATAACATGTGTATTCCAACAAAACCACCTAACTCATAGTCTACTTTTGTTTATTGTTTGTTTCTGGGTTACTTCTTCGGTACATGGTAGTTCTCCCAGAGTGGCCAGTGTACAGGAAAATGATCAGTAATCTACTCTTTTCAAATAGTACACCAAGATATATATCATTCACATGAACAGCGTATTAACACTGAACCAACTGCTTTACATCCCATCCAAAGGATTAAGCAAAGAGTAAAGTATCTTGCCTAAGGATACAAGAAATATGGCACGAAGGTCTTAACCCTTTGCCTCTTGCTTCCAATTTCATTACCATCATATTATAACACTCCCTAAGATGTCTTTATGTATGTCTTTACAGCACCCAGTATTCCTAGGTGGCCTCCCATCCAAACTTTTTTATTTAACATTTTTTATTTGTTTAGGTTAATGGTAACAATCAAGTATTATGGACTCGATCAGGTGATTATGGTGATCGCTGGATTCAAGGCGTAGTAGAGATTTCCAGTAGTCAGAACTATGAGATATTTTTAGAAGGAATCCGTGGTGATGGAATCAGAAGTGATATTTCTATTGATGAGATATCATATGTTGATGGAAAATGCCCTGGTGCAGGTAAAAATAATATCTAATTGTACTATAAGTTTCTTAATTTTCTATTTTTGTGAAACCTTTTGGATTCAAGACTTATCAAAAAAGAAAATGGAATAGTCTGGTTGTACCATATACAGTATAAGCTACTACTACTTCATGCCATGAAGGATAATTTAATTTAAAATACTGATTTTTTATAGGGGAATGTAACTTTGAAAATGGTTACTGCTTGTATTACAATTCTCTGGATGATGAATTTGATTGGTTGAGAGGTCAAGGGTCAACAACTAGTGCTTCTACCGGTCCTAACACTGACCACACTGTAGGGGATGGAACAGGTAAGACATGTCTATATTACTGTTCATAGAATTTGATTGCGTAACCCCCCTAAAATCTTCATCAATGACACTACGATAATTACTTTATTATTCTTTAGGCTACTACATGTTCATTGAGACATCTAGTCCTCAGGCAACTGGAGACGGTGCACGCTTAGTTAGTGAGATCTTTGATGCTACTTCTGGCAAGTGTGTTACCTTCTGGTATCATATGTTTGGTTTGGACATTGGCTATCTTAATATCTATGTTGCGGAGTACAACGGTACAAATGAGGTTAAATCATGGGCCTTATATGGACAGCAAAGTACAGATCAGGACTTATGGTTGAGCGGTCAGCTTGGTATTGTCTCACCATTCAAGTGGATTGTAAGTTGATTCCTTGTTATAAATAGCAGTAGTTATTATGCCCATTAATGTTGATACATTATGTTGATTTTATGTATATATACTTTGAGTGTTGGTGCGGCATGACGTAGCTTTAAGTCTTGGTGTCTTAAGTTCAATATTCAATAAAAGATTAAAACACCTACATTTTTCTGAAATGTTCTGTAGGTTATCTTTGAGGGCATCAAAGGCTCTGACTTCCGTGGTGACATCGCTATTGATGATATCGTTTTTCTTGACAACGATTGCCAAAGTAAGCTTTCAATCTTATATTAAATAAACATTGAACTTTAATTTCATTAAAACGTTGATGCCAATAGTTAAAAAATGTATATAAAATTTGTCTATCTTTCTCTATCAGTTCAACCAGCCATAGCAGATCCAGCTAATTCAATCAACTCTGACATCATTTGTGACTTTGAAATCAACTTTTGCGGTTGGAAGCAGGAAACAGCTAAAGATGACTTTGATTGGACAAGAACAAATATTGAAACACCATCTTTAGGTTCAGGTCCAGGATCAGATCACACCACAGGAAATGGTAAGAAATGTTGTATTTGCTTTGAAAACTTAGGTGTAAGAAGTAAGCTAAAGGAAAGGTTAACTTAGTAGAGTAATGTGATCTAAATGACCATATTGCAATTAGAGATTTTAGCTGTGACATGTTCATCAATAAAGTATTAGTACCTCATCTAACTATGAATGACTTACTTTTAAGGAATTTTCCCATAACTCAAAGTTTTCTGATTTTTTTCTCCTAGGCTACTACTTGTACACCGAAGCATCCAGTCGAACGAAAGGAGATACAGCCTGGATCCTCTCGTCTACCAGAGGTCCAACTCCTAATGATGGTAACTGCTTTAGCTTTTGGTACCACATGTATGGTGCCACCGTTGGAAGGCTTCAAGTATTTACTCAAAAGATACACGATCAAAGTTTATCAAAGAGATTTTTGAGGTTTGGAACACAGGGAAATGAGTGGTTATTTGGTCAATTTACTATTATTAGTGATGTTGACTTTTTGGTAAGCCAATGCTTAAGCTCTGTCTACACTATCAAACTTTATGTGACAAAAAATGTGATGTGCCCATATATGGAACTGATGATGTCATTCCACTACCATATTTGGGCATATCACTACAATATTAGGCACATCACATTTTTTTTGGTCAAACTAGTTTAATAGTGTAGACAGAGCTTTAGATATTTATTATTTGGATGAAATAACAAGTCTTCGACTTTTAAGAAGCCTTTTGAGAAGAACAAAAAGTTGCAGTATTGGTTTTGACCAAATCAAATATCATAAATACAAATTATTTTCCTATGAATATTAATTGATGAAAGCATGCTACCAATACCAATTTTTAGAACAAGAAAATTGTTTGCATTGACCTCTGATATTGTTAAGAAAGACATTATTTTATTTCTTCTGTCTATTTGTATTTATAAACATCCATTTGATGATCAATTATTATAAGCTACAGTTCATTGTAGTCTTTTAATCTCTTACTATCTCTTTATTTTGACATAGATTTTGGTCGAGGGTGTTATTGGTAGTAGCTTTGAGAGTGACTTGGCAGTGGATGACTTTAACTACACCTTGGGAGCTTGTCCACCAGCAAGTAAGATGCATGTCAATTCATATTACAATCTAAAGGCAAATTACTGAAAAATCTCGATCCCAATGGAGATACAAAATAAAATTAAAAAAAAGCTAAATCAAAACAATAAATTAAATAAAAGCCAGAAAAGTTTGCAATTTGGCCAACACTAGCCCTTCATCAGAAAGTGAGAGTACTTAGACAAGATTATAAGCAGGCTTAGAAGATCTATAAATCAAACAAGCGCTTGGGTAAAAGAATTAAAAAAAGGAGGGTGGAGAGAGTAAGAGTAGAAAACAATTTAGGAAAAAAACAACCCTTTTAAACACCTTTTCCATTATTTGTAATCCTCTGTTTTAGAAATATGTGATTTTGAACTGGACAGCTGTGGTTGGACACAAGATAAGACCGATGATTTCGATTGGACAAGAAAGAAGGGCACAACTGGAAGTGCTAACACGGGTCCAAGTTTTGATCACACACTTGGAACAAGTGCAGGTAACAATATTATATAAAGATTTTTTTCAGAAAACTTTCATATTAATCATTCTACCACACCAGCAGTGACACTTCTTCACATTAGAGGCATGACTAGTGTCCACTAACATTATTGTATTTTTCCAGAAGAATAATTATGGAACTTTCATTGAAAATATGTGACACTAAGTTTGCAAAGGAATGGATATATTATATTGATATTGTTCCTTTCAATTCCGAGAAGACAAAGATATAATAACAATAGTAGTTTTATAAATTAAAACATCCGATTTCCAAATTCCAATCTTTTCTACTTCCATACATTTATTGATATATTGATTGAAAAGGTTCATATTATTTTCATTATCCATTCATTTATTAAAAATCTACAGGATACTATTATTATACTGAGGTATCAAGCCCTATTACACAAGGGGACAAGGCTCGTCTAGTCAGCCCAACTTATTCACCCAGTTCTACTGGGGAATGCCTGCAATTTTGGTATCATATGTACGGCGATAGGATGGGAACGATTAACGTGTATGCTAGGCAGAACGGTAACCTTGGTACTGTCCTCTGGACACAGTCATTGGACCAGGGGGATGTTTGGAGATTTGGACAAGCAACAATGCCAAGTAATACTGGTTTTGAGGTTAGCCTTTATTTTGCTATTATAGCTATATTCCTTATCAGCAACAGTTGATTATCACAATAATCTACTTATCTAATCTTATTTAACCTTATTTAATCTAGTTGAATGTTACCAATCGATCATTTCCTCACAATGTAGTTTTAGCTTTTGCAGGTGGCTAAAATACTGTGGGAGACTAGACCTTCTTAGGGTAGATATTGGTGAAAATTATAAATGGAAGAAACTTGATGGCCCTGCATAGCAGCACAACTACATCCATGATGAAATATAATTTTTGTATTGATTTATGTATTTTAGGCTGTCTTTGAATCACTTCGTGGAAATGGAATTCGTGGAGATATGGCTATAGATGATATTTCAATGATAATGGGTGCCTGCCCTTCAGTTGGTAAGCCAAATATTTGTAGTTCTTATTAAAAAACAATTGTTTAAAGCTTTAAAGCATTATAAAGCTCTGTCTACACTATCAAACTTTATGTGACAAAAACAATCTGATGTGCCCATATATGGACACGATTATGTCATATCACTACCATATTTGGGCACATCACACTAGTTTGAGTGTAGACACAGATTTTTAATGAATGGTAAAGTTTTAAAAAGTAAATGCAGGTATGTATGCTTTTGTACAGTGTTCATTTAAATATTGTTTCTTTTGTGTCCAGGTTACTGTGACTTTGAGAGTGATAAATGTGGCTGGCAAAATGAAGTGAGTGATGATGATTTTGATTGGATGAGATCTGCTGGTGGGACACCAAGTTCATACACAGGTCCTTCTACTGATCATACTACGGCCACTGATCAAGGTAAGAACAGAAAAGCAATAGAATGTTAATTATTGAAACATAGATATTAAACAAAAAATGTCTTTGAAATTTCAAATAAATAATACTACTGTATTAAAAAAGCAATGCTCTCAGTTTTACCATCTTAATGGTATAAAACCATTTGTTTAGAAAAGTTGAAAATTAAAGAGGCTTATATGTATGTGAAGCTTGATATAAAGTCTTCAATATCAGCAGTGAAACTTCAGGTTTAACACTTGTATATCCCTGCTGATGTATTAGAATACCTTTTGTAGTCATTATCTTTGCTAGTTGCTATCTCATTATCATGTAATATTTGTTGTAGGTTTCTACCTGTTCATTGAGTCATCTGTTGGAGTAAAGGACAACAAGGCATGGCTTGTCAGTGCGCATCTACCACCCACTTCAGGGTCTTGCTTCTCCTTCTGGTATCACATGTATGGACAAGGTTAGCGTTTTTACTTTTGGTTTGCTTAGCTATTATATTTTTATTTCATACGCATCCAACAGCGAGTAACTCGCCAATTACAGGGTGGATAAACTATTTTATAATTTATCGCGCTTATAAACTAAGTCTCATTTGAGGCTTAGGGAGTGGAGTTGAAAGAGTCGTGAGTTACAATCCTGGCACTAGGTCAGGATTGAACCCAGGACCTTTGGATTGGAAGACAAGCATGGCAACCACCAAACATGGTGCCACTACTATTTGGAGTGTATACATGTAGCAATTCCAAGCTATTATTTCCATTTCTTAGGTGTTGGTGATTTGAATGTATACATGAAAGACTCCAAGACAGACCAGTACATTCCTAAACTGTCAAGAAGTGGAAACAAAGGCAATGTCTGGTATCAAGCAACCATTGGTCTGATCACAGCTGATGAGTACCAGATTATTATAGAAGGCAAACATGGTGGCAATTTCACAGCAGATATTGCTATTGATGATACAAACATCGCACAAGGTTCAGTCTGTACAGGTATGTTTACTTTAGTTGAGAGTCAGGTTAAACTCTCAGCTGTGACCTTATAGCTGCTAAAATGACATCTGTTCTTAGGCCCTATATTTTCTGACATATAAATACACAAGTTACACAGTATATTCATGTTTTTTTTATCGATGTGGTATTCTTTAACTATGCCTAACTACAAGATACACTACAAAACCTTTATTTCAATCTATAGACTTTTATTGGCATTTTCCATGTGTTTTTTGTTGGGGAAATTTTTTATTACCGTTTTATTTCTGTTTGATCAATTCTCTGTTTTTTAATATGGATTCTTGTGCCCAATATAAAGATAAGATAACAAAGAAGACGAAAACTACAGAACTATCCTGATTGAATCCAGAGACATCCACCAAACACACTTCTTGATTCTTCATCAATTCATGTTTGTCCATGTTTAACATATCTAATTTTTATCTGCATTTGACAGTTGATATTACAACACCTGCCACTGTACCAACAGCAATGCCAACACAGCCATCAGGACCAAATGATTGTAACTTTGAGAATGGTAACGTCTGTGCCTGGAGACAGGACGCCGCTGATGATTTCGACTGGACAGTTCAACAAGGACGAACAGGAAGTGACAACACAGGCCCGACTGCTGACCATACCAAAGGAAACAAGAATGGTAGGACTAATAATTTATATTTCACCTCCTGCCACGCTTCATTGCTTGTCAGATCTGAAAAGTCATTATTTGGCTGCAAAACATTGGCCTAAGATGACCTAGACTAAGTGGCTCTTTGACACGGGTGAAGACATTTATTAAAGGCAATGATTGTACACTGCATAGTCAGACCACGAGTGAAGAAATACTAGTACTTTCTCTTTTTTGGACATTTGTATGTCCAGATATCTGCTCGCAGCACTCACTAGCAATTTGCAATATCTAGTAATAATAATTTCAGCTGTACTGTCTTTTTGTAAGATCCCTAAATCACTGTATGGTATTATTCCCAAAAGCAAAATTGAACAATCCATGCACCATCTCTCTCAAGTATCACTATTGTCTTCACACTTCTTTCACTCATAGACTACCAACACCACTGTTAGTTTGATTGATGAGTATAAGTAGAATATACTGTGCTTATGAGCAATCATTGATTGGATATGGTGCATTATAAATTTATTATTATTCCTAGAATGTTATGACTGTTACTGTACGTTTTAATCTTCTTTCAGGTTACTATATTTATCTTGAGGCATCTGGAAAAACTGTGAATGAGAAGGCACGTCTTATTAGTGATGGTTTGACAGCCACTGCACGGTTCACCTGCTTACGTTTCTGGTACCACATGTATGGACGCCATATTGGAACTCTCAATGTATATGCAACTTCCAATGTGAACAAACTTGGTAAAAAATTCTATCTTTTCTATAAATTTAATTTGTTATTATTTATTGGAAAATGTGTACATTTTTTAGATATTTAGGGAACTAGTAATAAAACTCAGACATACATGAGATAAGAATATTTCCCCTAATTCCAAATTATTATTCCTGTGTGTCTAGAAAACTCAGATCTAGAAAACTCCCTGAACAAAATCTCTCTCAGATATATCTGTCTACATATATATAAAAGTTTCGTATTTTAATAAATGTGTTGTTTGTTTGCAGTATTCCCTTCCTGTATCCTTCCCTTCATGTTTGCTATTATCTTTACTTTTTTATAGGTCAAGTGCTATGGACACGCCAGGGTGAGCAGAACTATGACTGGACGTTTGGACAACTTCTTGTAAACGACACAGCAAATACCTTTTACATAGTCTTTGAAGGAGTACGAGGAGACGACTTCATGGGTGACATATCATTAGATGATCTTCAAGTGTCGGACGGAGAGTGCCCACCAAGGAGTAAGTATTTTATTTTGTCTAAAGAAAACATAAATACAGGAGAACCCTATTAAGGAAACACCTTTGTGATGCAACAAAGTGTCCCCTTAATATATTTTTCCTCATTCATTTCACAAGAAAGTTTCCCCTCAATAGAGGTGTCCCCTGAAAAGGGTGTACCAAAGGGGGGTTCTACTGTAAGTAATAACTCTGAAATCTATATAAAAGCTATTGTCATCAAGAAACAATTTTAAACATGTCCTGTAAAATATTTAATTTGTTTTTGCAGCTTTCTGTGACTTTCAGGAAGATGATATCTGTGGTTACACTCAAGACAAAACAGATGATTTTGATTGGTCAAGAAGTAGTGGACGAACTTTGACAATACAGACTGGTCCTAGAGTTGATCATACATATGGAACATCAGAAGGTAAAAGGAATAAAAATTGACCTTTAAAACAAACCCAAACGGACCTACCACCCTGTTCATGTAATTCAAAAATTATACACATACTCGTTCCAAAGTTCTGAATATATGTATTGTCTTGATATAAAGTAAGAATTCATAGGCAATGAAGACCTGTGTAAATGTTTTAAATTGTTTTAATCTGTTTTTTAGGCTACTACATGTTCACTGATAGACGCTACTTATTGATAAATGAAGGTGATGCAGCTCGCTTGACCAGTCCAACGTATCCACCCCCATCCAATTATTATGGCTGTGTTTCTTTCTGGTATCACATGAGAGGTATGTCATAGTATACTTATTACAAACTTATCATAGATAAATTAATCACAAACACTGTATATCTGATTTACCTACAGTATAATAATGTAAAAGTAATCTTTATATTAGGAATCTGGCACATTCAAATTATAATTTCTAATTAATTAAATATTGTAATATTATGAAGCTCTTAAAAATTTTTATCTGCGCATTATTCTATATAAATTTGTTTTTGTGTTATGTAACTATGCGGTTAAACATGGTCAGTGTGCTTGATATCTATTGTTATATTTATCCAGGGGATGACATTGGTTATCTCAACACATACCTAAACGTTAATGGTGTACTCCAACAAATCTGGTCATTCGGAAACATTCAGACTGACGACTTTTGGCGTATTGCACGACAGAGTGTGTTCCTGACCGACGACTTCCAGATCATGTTTGAAGGCGTTGCAGGTCGTCAAGAAGAGGGCGATATTGCAATTGATGATGTACAGTTTTCCATTGGAATGTGTAGTGGATTTTTTGGTAAGCTGAAATTGGGACTATATGACAGAAATAAAAAAAGACAATACAATTTTCAGTGGTGAATCAAAGATTTTAAAATGGGGGAGTGCTAACAAATAATATCAATATTCTGTTAAAAATATATATCAAAAAGTATTTCATAATTTCATTTTAACAGGATCTGCCCCTGGATATGCTATAATTTTCAGGAAAATATTACTACAGTTTTTCACTTCACTGATTTTTCAGGCTCATGTACATTTGAAACTGACACATGTGGATGGACTAACGCCAAGACTGGAGATGAATTTGATTGGGTTCGACACAGTGGTGGTTCTTACTCAGATTTCACAGGCCCTTCATACGACCATACCTATGGTAACCAAAATGGTTGGTAAGTGAAAAAACAGGGAAAAAACGCAATATTTTATGTAATGATTGTACCAATGTACAATGTTTAAATAGGTCGAAACTCTAAATTCTTAAATCCAGAAATACATATACTATTATTAAAGCTGAATAATTGAATGTAATTTAAGACTAGTGATAAATTGTTGTCCAAATATACACAAACCGACAGTGGTGTTAGTAGTCTATGAGACCTGTCTACCTGTGTGTTTGCATTTAAATTTCTTACAATTTTATATTTGTAAGTTGTTTGTCATTTGCAGGTATATGTATATAGAAGCTTCGTTCCCACGCACAGCTGGAGAGCGTGCCCGTCTTGAATCTGAAGGATTCTCACCCAATGGTCCAAGGTGTTTCCAATTTTGGTATCACATGTATGGCAACTTCACAGGAACATTGAATGTAAGAAATACATTTCATTTTATAACACACCTGATTGTATTCTTGCAATTTGATTGGTCAATTGCTCTATTTGCTAATGAAATATTTGCACAATCTATCCAATAAAAAACATACATGACACCTAATTTGTCTGTGCTACTATAAAGGGTCTTTCACACCTGTTTCGGCACGGTTCTGGTCTGGTGTGGGAAAATCAAACCGAACGTGCTTGTGTAATATAGATTTAATAATAAATGAGGAATTTCTTATTTTAGCTGTTTACGGTATCAGAAAGTCAGTCAAACATAATCTGGAGTTTGTCAGGAAACCAAGGTGACAAATGGATATATGATATGGTTACTGTTAACCAACTTGATTACTTTCAGGTAGGGGTTTTTATTTTTTGGACTTTTAACTTATAATGTATACCTGAAGAGAGATGTTTTTAACAAAACCTTAAAATTGATAAAATTCCTTTACTGTATTGTCCAGTATTGTACGTCTGTATCTTCTGTATCTATCTCTGTAACATTTTTATCTTATCCTACAGTATGTGTTTATAATTGCTTGATTTGTTGTTGTTTGTTTCTTGTGAACTTTATTCAATCAGTGATAATAATTGTTTTATTCATAATAATGATAACCATAATATACGTGTAGTATAGTGATATTACAAAAAATATTAATTATAAGATATATATAGTGATTATTTACAGTTGAATCATGTATTTAACTAATTTACTACTATGTAAAGTTAGTGAAAATATTTTTTATTGCTATTTTCATGCTTGTATCGCCTACTATTTGTGTGCCATGTTATCCCCAGTTGTCAATAAAGAATAATAATAAATAATAAAAGTGTATATACATTTATTTTATAGCTTGCATTTGAAGCCGTTGTTGGTGACAACCATCAGGGTGATATTGCTATTGATGACCTGGACTCTATTGATGGATCCTGTCTGAACATTGTACCAACACCTACTGGGCCTGGAGGTCAATTTGACTGCGGTGATGGCACTACTATCCCCATGAGCAACCAGTGTGATTTTGTCAGGCAATGCAGTGTGAATAATGATGAAGCTGATTGCGGTGAGAATTTGTTACTTTGAGTAAATCTGATTAAGATCCACACTTGTTCCATTTAATGGTACAGAAGATGGTGTCATAAATCGTATAAAAAGGAGGTTCTGATGTATTATATTTACTTACTATGTTTATATTTAGTAGAAATGTATTGTTTGTATGTGGATGACACATATTGTGCTAAATATATGATAATTATAATTGTATTCATTCTTACAGGAGAATGTGATTTTGAGCGTGACCAGTGTCGCTTTGCGGACATCAGTACTGGTCAATTCAAGTGGTATCGTCGCAACAATGCAACTGATACCCCTGCTACTGGTCCTGGATCTGACCACACTAGCCTCTTTGGTGATGGCTTTTACATGGTTGTTGATGCTAATCAAGGCCAGTTTAACAGCTTTGCTGAGCTACAAGGACCCACGCTGCAGCAAACATCTTCCAGTTGTGAAGTTCAATTCTGGTATCACATGTTTGGAGCTGGTGAGTTATTTGGCCTTACTGTATTTTAATTAAGTATATAGTTGTAACAACTTCTTTTTCCTGTATGTCTATCTTAGACCATTAACAATATTTTCAAGATATTGAAATTGTCAATTATAATTCTTTTACATAAGCTTTTAAGTTAATAATAATATGTTGTCTTTCACAACACTTCACATGCATATATTGTTGAAATTCAGAAAGAATTTTGCTTTATGTATTTTAGACATTGGCACTTTGATGTTGGCCCTCAATTCCAACAATGAGAGAACACGCGTTTTCCAGATGTCAGGGAATCAGAGTCCCAACTGGCTGCGAGCTCGAGTAGGCATAGGAAGGCTATCATCACCATTCCAGATGTCATTTGAAGCTGTCAGAAGCTTCAGTGTTGTTGGTGACATCGCCCTTGATGACGTCACTTTGAGGAACTGTGCATTGCCTCCACGTCAAACTCAGTGTCTTGACACTGACATTCAGTTCCGTTGCTCCAGTGGTGCCTGTGTTTACAACTCATATTTATGTGATCTCACGGATGATTGCGGTGATAACTCTGATGAAATGCAGTGTTGTAAGTGCAGTATTCTTGATATAATATCTTTATTTTTTTTTATCTATGAATGGTTATTTAAGTAATTTCTTTAGGATTTAACCTTACCTTACCTAACTCTGAGTTAGTAAAAACATTGATAGACTAGACACTAAAATTATATTTACCATTAACTTAACAATATTTTGCTATTAATATGTTATTCTAATACCCCACTTAAAAAGGATCTTTTAGTTACTTGACACAATGCTAGAACAATAACAAAGCAACAGATATATTACAGTCAATAGGTATCGTTACAATTCCAGAATTTATCAAGGCAATGTTTGATTAGTTTTGAAGAATTTCAGATGATCGTGTCACTCATATAGTTTTCTGTTGTTATTATACCATCCCAATACTAATATTCTTACTACTATATGAGCACCTTTTTCCTATATTTCCCTACAGCTACTTACATGACTTGTGATTTTGAGAGTGACCTCTGTGATTGGTCACAACTAAGAAGTGACGATTTTGACTATACACGAACGTCATCAGCACTGACATCAAACGCTGCTGCACCAAGTCGTGATCACTCCCGTGGCACAAGCGCTGGTTACTATTTATACATTGATCAGAGAACCCCACGTGTAAAGGGTGACAAAGCACGTATTGGAAGTCCGAACTTTGACAGTAATTCTAAAGATTGCTTTGTAAGTAATTCATAAAAGAAGTAGTGTGTATTTAATGACCTTTGACCCATCACACAGTATCATAAAAGAATATCCTTTCACCATTACTCACCAAAGCTCTTACAAAACACTTCGATATAAAATTGCGTATACTATACTATTCATTCATTTTTCAGATGCGTATGTATTACCACATGTGGGGTAGTGATGTCGGTAGCCTGAATGTTTATACAACATCCTATCGAGGAGGACCACTCAACCTTGTCTGGTCTCGCACCGGAGCCGGAGGAGACTACTATGATCGTGCAGAAATTGAGCTTATTGAATTTGATCACTTTCAGGTAATATAACAAAGATAATAGCTAACTATTTTGATCCTCCATGTGTCTGGATGCTAGCAGTAGCAAAAAGAGCGATTAAAGAGCAAATGTACAAACTATATCTCTTTCAGGTTATTATAGAGGCCACTGTTGGTAATGGTGATGATGGTGCCATTGGTATCGATGACATCAGCTTTGTACCAGAGTGTGTTGTCTACACTGGTATACTTCCAGTTGGCACTACTCCAGTTCCAGTACCAAATCCTTGTGGAGATAATTTCTTTAATTGTGGAGATGGTCTGACCTGTCTCCCTATGGATCAGGTTTGTGACTTCTTGGAACAATGTCCAACTGGAAATGATGAAAAGAAATGTGGTATGTTTAATTCAATTCAATAATGAATTAAATCAACAAATAGAAACAGTAGGTTTCCACCAACTTCCATTACCAATATGGTTGCCTCATAGATTTTATCATTTTATTTTTAAAGGTCAATGTGAATTTGATAATGCTGACCTTTGTGGTTTAAGAGATGACAGTAGAGGGCAGTTTGTGTGGAGGAGAGAAAAGGGTGGCAACAAACCCAATCAACCAGCGTTGGATCATCACAACGATAACAACAGTAATTATACTAATACTTTTTAATGTAGTCAATAATCAAACTTATGTAAATTAAAAACTAGACCCAAGCTGAAGCTAATTACAAATACCCAGAAAAATATTTGTAGAAAATGTAAGTGTATAACAGTGGGCAGACCTCAATTGAAACGCAGAATAAAAATGCAATTTGTATTGTTTGTTTTCCTGTCTTTAGGCCCTGGCTTCTACATGGCTGTAGAAGGCACCAACTCACAGTTCTACAGTGCTGCTTACCTAGTCACACCAACATTCGGAGCAATTGGTTCTGGGTGTCAGGTGGAATTCTATTACCACATGCGTGGAGCTGACACTGGTGAACTTGCTCTGTGGGTTCAAAGTTCAACCAACACTTTCGACAGCTACAAGGCTTTCTCCATATTCAATGCTAAGGGTAACAAGTGGGTTCAGGCTGTGGTAGCCGTAGGAGAACACCCTGCTGGATATCACGTAAGTAATACATTTTCTTGTAAAGCTCTGTCTATACACTATCAAAGTTTATGTGATGTAATGTAATGTGCTCATATATGGACACAATGATGTCATATCACTACCATATTTGTGTGCATCACAATCAGTTTGTCTAATTAGTTTGATAGCATAGACAGCGCTTAAAACGATCTCTACTGATTATTATTACTTTTAAAATGTGATGTGGACTATTAGACTTAATTATTACCTATAACTAAAAACCACTTTCTTTAATGAAATATATTTAAACTTTTCTCTCTTTTACTTTTTAACCAGTATTCGTTATAGCTTACAGTGCTTTTGAATAAAATACCCCTTCACAGTTTCATATGTTGCATTTGTTTCTTTTTATTAGTTTGAGATAGAAGCAGATCCTGACTTTGCTGTTGGATCTGTTAACACCAACGTTGCCATAGATGGCATCACATACTACAACTGCCACAGTACTGATGTTCCTTCTACAAGTGGTAAGATACATATTATCAGTGAGAATGTTCTGTGTTCAAATATGTTAATTGATTCTGGATTTTTATTTGGACATAATAATATTTGTTTACAGAAATGGATTGCACATTTGAGAATGATTTATGTGGATGGTATCAGGACAGTAACGATGAATTTGATTGGACAAGAACTAACAGTCAGACTCCATCAACAACAACAGGCCCTGGATTTGATCACACTTTGGGGAGTGGTGAGTTTGATTTTATTTAATTGATCATGAATACATAGAAGGAGACTGAAGAAGCATATTGGACACTGATTTATTTACAAGGCTATGAATTGAGAAATTAAATACAGTATATTAATAAATTAACTGTTTTTCCAAACTTGTTTACACCATTACAGTAGCAACATAAACCAATAAAGATTGGCTGTCTAAGCCCTTCCACCTCCACATTCAATTGAATCTGCCAATCTTTGCAACTATCCTAACTGAAGCATAGGATTGATTGAATTACAAATGGTTGATTGGTTGGTTTTACTTCTTTTCTTTTATCTTTACCATAAACTCCAAACAAACATAATATTATATATTATATTATTTAGGTTATTACTTGTACATTGAAACTTCTTCACCAACCCTACCTGGATACCGTGCTCGTCTGGTATCCCATCCACAAGTTGGTTACACAAATAATAATAAGCAGGGCTGCTTCAGTTTCTGGTATCACATGTTTGGCTTGTCTATTGACACACTCAACGTCTATCTCAAACAAGCAAGTGTTGAAACAAGACTGTGGACAAGGTATCAGACCCAAGGAAACCAGTGGCTCAAAGCAGAACTGACTATTGTCAGTACGAAAAAGAGTTGGCAGGTAATTCTTGCTTTTTTATTCCAATTACATTTATTGTATATCCTTCATGTATTTAGGCTCGTTTGTACCAACACATTTATTTAATAAAATTCCCAGACAAAAACATATAAATCTGTTGCATACCTTTTTATAATAGATTAAAGACACGTTTCCTGCAATCTTTGACGTTTTGTAAAAATAATGAACCTTTTTATAATAGATTAATACAAGACATATTGTAATTGGTAAGTGATGATTTTGGTTTTGTACACTATATTTACATTAATATATTAGACCAATAATGATACTTTTGTCTGGCAGATTGTGTTTGAAGCAATCCGAGGTGATACCTTCACTGGTGATATCGCCATAGATGACACATTCTTGGAGGAAGGACCATGTAAACCTACAAGTTAGTAATCTATTTTGTTAAAGTAAACAAATATACAGTATCTTTCAACAGAATTGTATTCCTATCATTAAATTAAAATTTTATTATTAGTACTATAATACAGTATGTTATAATTTTTTTCAGAGGAATGCAATTTTGAAACTGGTTACTGCTCCTGGACACAAGATGATACCGATGATTTTGATTGGTCGATAGGTAACAACGGCACAGCATCATTAGGCACTGGACCACAGATTGATCATACCATGGGTACCGAAACTGGTAAGACTGCTTTTAATTATGATTTTTTATTTTTAATGTTGAATTATATATACAGTATTTTATATTTGAAGTAGCTATGTAAACAATAATCTTTTAATCATACAATTCTTTATTTTATTTTGCTTTTTTTATAACAGCTGTCTCACATTCTTTCTTTAAACAAAGAAGTGTTGAAGCCATGTCCTTAAAACATTATTTTACAATTGAAGTTATAACAGGCTTCTTTATTATGCAAAAAACAAAAGAATAGAAAAAACAATAGAATCATTCATGTATAAAATTTATGAAAATTCAAATTAAACAATTTTAAAATACTTTTTAAATTAATTTTATTACATTAACTTGTTAAAGTATTTATTAAGAAGTATAAATTTAGTACTACAGAATTAATTATCATGGAATACTTTGTAAATAAGACATAGTTAATTATATGTGCACCATTAGAAATGTTGACACCTATATTGTAACAATAGATTTGTAGCAAATATACTCCAAAGAATAGTTGGTCAGTATCGCTTCTCGGCCTTTTGGCTAAGATCATGTGTAGTATCTGTTCTTTTCAGCTTAATATCTGAAACGCTGCTCATCGAGTAGCTTCTATATTAAACTGATTTTTGAACCTAGGCCATGGAATAGGAGCTTGCTCCATCCTGGCCACGGGTTGGCCTGGTATTGCAGTACCTCCAGGATCGGCCCATCCTCTAAAGAGGAAATAATCTATTAAAAACAGAATTTTCGACTTCCACTTCTTAAACTAATTTTGCACTAAGCAAGTTTGTTCGTGCAAATACAATGCTTTGCAGAGAAAAACAGTTGTGCTACCCTTCACTACAAGAGCAAGTAGCTGTGATTTTCATGTTCATTCGTTGTCTGTTGAACTTTTCGATTCACAGGAGTGCTCATGAACGCGTCAGCTCATTTTCTGAGCTCCGATTGGTTGTGCATTTTTTCACTTCGTACAAAGTACAAACAATGCGAACTACTAAACTCAATGAAGTAGAATTCTTTACATAAGGGAGTATGACAGACAGAAACGTGCGCAAACAAATTTGCTTAGTGGAAAATCGGTTTTAAAATGATAATGAACATCTGGGTTTCAATGATTAATTTTTCCCTTCTCCTTCAGGAATGTTTGCCTACATTGAAACATCATCACCACGAGTTAGTGGTGATATTGCTCGTATCATCAGTCCCGTTTTTGACGACACTTTTGGGGAGTGTATGCGCTTCTGGTTCCATATGTATGGTTCTGGAATTGGTAGTCTACGTGTTCGAGCCTTAGACACTATCACCAATGTGTATACTGATTTCTTTGAAGTGAATAGTAAGTATTAGTGATAAGATAAATATTTCCTTTTTTAATAATAATCACTTATATCATTGTTAAAAAATATTGGCTAGTGTACAGAAGAAAATATAACATGACACTGATCTGACTGAGCTCACCTTGCCAAGATAGGAACTCGTAACAGTCGTTTGATCTTATGTCTGGCTGCAACAAATATCAACAGCACCGTACAATGTACATATTCTCTGCAGCGCGCATTGTCCGTTAAGGGGCATGGGACTGATCGTGTGTTATAGTACACATCAACCCTTTGATCTCCTGATCCTGTTGTTAGATTGCCTTGTTGTAGCTAGTACTTTGTTCTTTATAACATGCCTTTAAGTACCAGATGTCTCATATTTAAAAATAATTGTACTTCTTTAGTTAAGTCAACCTAAATGTAAATAGATTGTATAGTAACTTTTGTTTATTATGTACTGTTTATTCTATAGATATGATGTTTGAAATAATGATAAATGAATGAATAAGGCATACTGAGAATCCTAATATCAAATATTATTTTAAAGGATATCATTTCAATGATTTGTAAAAAGTAAATATTTCATGTTCGTTTTCAAATCTATAGGCTACAATGACAATGCTTGGCGATTTGCTCAAACTACCATCAAGGTTGGACATGCATATAATGTAGTGATAGAAGGGGAAGTAGGCTCCAACTATCAGGGTGACATAGCCGTGGATGATGTCTCCATTGTACCAGGAACATGTGGAAGGAGAGGTATGTTTTAAATTAGTTTCATTCTGTTGTTTTTTTGTAATAAATATTGTTATATACTGTATTCAAATATAGTACTGCATTTGAAGCAATGATATTGTTTTGTAATTTTATTTATTACTGCATTTGAACTTCCTAACAAAAAAATTAAAACATATTTTAGTTTAACCTAAGTGATATATATTAGAAGAAAAAAAACACAACAAACTTGTAAATTCTATGTATTTACAAGTTACAAGGAGTTGTTAATTAACATTTTCTTCAAACAATACACAGTTTTGGCAAACCCATATTGAAATACAATGAGTTTTTGTTCCTGCATTGTTGTCCTTGCAGATTCTTTTCATCCTGGAAGCTATTACAATAGAGTCATTCATGTGTAAAGCTCATGAATATTCAAATTATGTTGAATATTACATTATTTATTATTTTTATTTATTTATTAAAATATGTTTTGATAAAAAATGAATTAGGAAATAGTAATTAGAATAGAATATTGTAAATTAGTATTTTATTACTACTACTACTAGTGATTATTGTAATGTGTAAACAAACATTACTTTGATTACTGCATTCAACACCATTACTGCAACATTAACACTGTAACAGACATACTCTAGTTTCATTGTAGTCAGTATCGCTTCTCGGCCTTTTGGCTAAGATCATGTGTAGTATCTGTTCTTTTCAGCTTAATATCTGAAACGCTGCTCATTGAGTAGCTTCTATATTAAACTGATTTTTGAACCTAGGCCATGGAATAGGAGCTTGCTCCATCCTGGCCACGGGTTGGCCTGGTATTGCAGTACCTCCAGGATCGGCCCATCCTCTAAAGAGGAAATAATTTAATAAAAACAGAACGGTATATATGTCATATAATCAAAATTTTATATGTGCAATTTTTGAGCTTTTTGTTACACTTTTTTTATTTGATCTGTAATTCAGGTTTCTGTGACTTTGAAATTGACAAATGTGGTTGGATTAATGAGCCTACATTGGATAGCTTTGATTGGCTACGGAATGCAGGGAGCACTCCAAGTGCATACACAGGCCCGACCATTGATCATACTAGTGGAACATCATTTGGTAAAGTTTATTATTATTTTAACAGATGTGTTGTCCCCCAGAAACATAAACAATGAAGATTAGTAAAATCAGACTTTAAATATACCATTTTGTAATTTTGAAGTTATTATAAGTGAAAACTTTTTTTTTTTTTTACGTGAAGTGATTAACTTAAATGTCTTCAATTATTGGAAATGCTTCTGTATGCAAGTAGTTGTCTTTAAATGATGTTAATATTTTTATGTGATTTTGGAAATCGTATAACCTCTTGGGTACCTGTATACCTCCTGTGTACTTATTTTGTACCTGTTCCACCTAAAACCTGGTGAACTATTGTGATATCTTTTTTTTGTACTACAGGCTACTACATGTTTGTTGAGATGAGTTCTGGAAATCTAGGAGTAGGGTCTAATGCTATGTTTGTATCAGAACACCTTCCTAGCACAAATGATGCTTGTTTATACTTCTGGTATCACATGTATGGTCAAGGTAATTATTACACACTCTTCAAAATATACACTACATTGATTAATTAAATGGAATGGTACTACTACTGGGTACCACCTTTTACTGTCAAAAGAGGTCCACACCCTCATGTATTTAGAACACATTGTTTGGTATGTGTAGGCCTATGAATAATTGCCTTTCATTGGTCAACGATATTACAATAGAGTCATTCAGGCATTAAGCTCATGAATATTCAAACATTTAAGTATTATAAAATATAATAAATATATTAATATTTAATGAAGTATATTAAATAAAGCTTATTTTTTTATAAGAAATAAAATAGGATGAGAAATATTCTTATGATATAGTAGTACAAATAATTCTTTTAATTGACAAAAGTTTAAAATGCCACTACTACAATTCAACACCAATATTGCAACAGCAAGGTTGTAGCAAGTATACCTTTTATGTTAATTATCTGTATCGCTTCTCGGCCTTTTGGCTAAGATCATGTGTAGTATCTGTTCTTTTCAGCTTAATATCTGAAACGCTGCTCATCGAGTAGCTTCTATATTAAACTGATTTTTGAACCTAGGCCATGGAATAGGAGCTTGCTCCATCCTGGCTACGGGTTGACCTGGTATTGCAGTACCTCCAGGATCGGCCCATCCTCTAAAGAGGAAATAATCTAATAAAAACAGAATTTTCAACTTCCACTTTTTAAACTAATTTTGCACTAGGCAAGTTTGTCCCTACATATACAAATGCTTATAAAAATAGAAACAAATAGAACATTTTATCACTAGGAACTGGAGATTTGAATGTTTACATCAAAGATGACCAGGGTAACATGAGAATAATTTGGACACTTTTTGGTGACCAAGGAGACAAATGGTTCCAGGGTATTTCAAATCTTGTTAGCTCAACAGAATTTCAGGTAAAATTAATATACCTTAACAATACCTTAACAATAGAGAGCATAGTTGCTTTTTAAAGTTAGAGTTGCATAGACTACCCTCTTTAAATATTGTTGAAATAAATTAAAAAGCACCTTAAATCTTATTTTAATATTTTTTCTTGGCATCAACACCATTGGTTTGGAACCAGCTTCCACTCTATGTCTGTCAATGTAAATCTTAAGTCACTTTATTACTAATATCTAAATACTGCATTTATGTTTAGATTGTTTTTGAGGCTACTTATGGAACCGATTATACTGGTGACATTGCTTTAGATGACATAGATATTGAGGCTGTTGGCTGCCCTGGACAAGGAATACAGACAACACTTGCCCCAGCGTTATGTAAGTATACATTTAAAAAAAATTATTTATATTCTTCACAGCAATTTGGCCTTTCATCACGCTTCATTACTTGTCAGATCTGAAAGGTCATGGTTTGTCTGAAAAAAATTGGCCTAAGACGACCTAGGCTAAGTTTAGGGCTTTCGCTCTCTGCGGTTGAAATCAAATATTGCAGGCGACGATGGTATACTGCATAGACCGTAGGAGGTCTTTTGTTATCCAATGAGTACCCAACTTTAAAATTTCTAGTTAAGGATAATGATGTTCTTATAGTAATAAGTATGATTATATTCCATAACTTCCTACGAGTAGAACTGACATTGCAGAATACAAATGGAACAGTACAGTCTAAAGTATTTCCTCGATTATGTAAACGTGCATTACAAGTATAGTACAATTTGGAGATCACAGCTCACCCACAGTGTGCACTGTGGCTGCTGTGGGTGGGCTGTGTTTTTGTTTTGAGTTCGTGTTGTGTCCGTTGGATATTGTGCTCCGCCAACAGAGCAAACAGAATTTTTTTCTTAAAACAAATGACAATAAATGATACTTGACTTAAGAAATAAATACTGTAACAGTGTCAGAGATGACCTAAAGCTCTGTCTACACTATCAAACTTATGTGACAAAAAATGAGATGTGCTCATATATAGTGTGTTACAACTATAATCTCATTCTAAGAAAAGAAGTAGTAGAACTTTCTACCATTTACACCACACTTGAGTACAGATACATTCCTTGTGACCAAAAAGATGGTGATACTTGTGTAATTACAGCACTGTTGTATTGAGTGTATTGGATCATTAATTGTCCATGTTTGTTTTTTTCAGCAATGAATTGCCAATTTGAGACGGGTTTGTGTAATTACCAACAACTAAACGATGATGAATTCAACTGGACACGAAACAAAGGCTCAACATCTAGTACAGATACTGGACCTTCAACTGATCATACCTTAGGAACAGGTCGGTGCTGCATCTATTTATGTGGAATATCTTTTATACAGTTATTATTAGCACAGTGATGTATTACTGCACAGTAAATTAAATAGTTGTCTTTTTTCAAGTCTTTTTAGTTGTACCAATTCTGTATGTACATTTGTCATTGCTTTTTTTTATAACAATGTTTGGAAAATGTCTGTAAGTCTGATTCTATTCTAGTTTTGGTAGAAATAAATATTCGTTTTACTTTTATTTGTTTTATTATCTTTGCATTTAGTACACAATTTTATTGTCATTGAACTTTGATTTTGCTCCGACAGATATGGTCTTCTAGAGAGAGACAACCTGTGTTTTGCATGATCTGTTATACTTTTTAATAACTTTATTTTTTTTTTCTAGGTTACTATATCTATGTTGAAGCATCTAGTCCACGGGTAGCAGGTGATAGAGCACGAATCATGACTCCAACACAAAACCCAACGACTGCTATTACGATGTGTGTTCAGTTCTGGTACCATATGTATGGCCCACATGTTGATCGTCTCAATGTTTACTTGAGAAGTGGATCCAATGATCAGCTGGTATTTACAAAGTTTGGTACACAGGGTAATGTCTGGCACAAGGCTGAGAAGTCCATTGATAGTGATGATATGTGGAGTGTAAGTTGCTTAAAACATATTGCCAGTTAACAAATAACAAAAGAAAAACATGAATACTTCTGTATGTAAACTGTTGTATGGAAGCATATGATATGATATATCCAATAAAACCAACATATTTCAATACTTCAAAAAAGATATCCTTTGGGAAAATAATCCAATCCAGATGAATAGTATAATAAGAGTTTAGATAGATGTGAGATTATCTCATTTGTCAAATTCTGCCTGAGATGAATCAGAATATAACCATTTCCCATACAGTATTATAATTACCATATGACTTTTATAGAACTCTGATGGCATCTTCAAAATGTTTTCTGTTCAGTAAGATACATGTAACTTAACATCCTATTGTATACCAAATACTAACTAAAGCCTATTTTAAATATTTATGATAGTTGATATTTGAAGGCAAGATTGGTGTGAGCTATGCAGGTGATATTGCTATTGATGATGTTGCCCAGTTTACCGGACCTTGCACAGCTATTCGTAAGTACATGCTTAAACATTATTTTTAAAACACATAGATGTATCAAGACATACATTTTAGAAGATTCATTTTTGCTAACTATAGCTTTTAAAATAATGTTTAGGCGAGTGCGATTTTGAGTTGGACTTCTGTGAATGGACACAAGAGAAATCAGATGATTTTGATTGGTCACGTGGTAAAGGCGGTACACCATCTGCTGGAACAGGGCCAACAGTTGATCACTCAACTGGAACATCAGCAGGTAGGAAATCTAAATTTATTATTATAGTACTTGTAACAATTGTTTTATAAAATTGCGATTGCTTCATTTTAGAGGTTATTACTATGTTTAATAGCTCTTTGACATTGCGATGTACACCAACAAATTAACACACAAAATGCAGTATAAGATAGCTATCCATCAATATGCAAATGCTGTCATAGCGAAGTAACAGGTGAAGCCTATTTTCCATTAGCGAACATATTTGCGCGAAACGAATACATCTGAATTCTGACTGGTTGTGTATTTTTCATGTCACAGATGTATGTAGGCATTAGTCAACTCTTTTGAATAACGCAAATAAATTGGCCTAGTGGAAAACAGGCTTAAGATAGCTATATTTGTTGATGTACATTAACTAATAAACACACAACGAACAGTATAACAGTATAATACACCAATATACAAATGCTGTCAAAATAATTTGAAATATTCATTATTTTATTATTATTTTTGTTCCAGGATACTTTGGATACATTGAGACATCTTCTCCTCGTGTAGCTGGTGATATTGCACGCATACTCAGTCCCACTTATCCTGACACGCAAGGAGAATGTCTTCAGATGTGGTACCATATGTATGGTAGTGGTATTGGTACCATGACCGTGTACTCTATAGATCTTGTCACCAATATTGAGAGTGCTCCGCTTTGGACCAAGTCAGGTGTGAATCAAATTTACCTAGTTGTTATTTAAGTTTCTAAGTATCACACAAAATACAGAACATTCTTATCTTGTTTTTGAGTGAACACACTTGAGTAGACTTATAAATATCTAAGCTTGATTATGTAAGCACTGAAAGAAAATGTCCATTTATTAATTATCATTACGTCTACATTGGAGGTACAGTAATGTTTTCTCTGCTGTTTGTTGGTGGGTTTGTTTATGAACAGCCTACAGGCCACATTTTTCAAATCCTCTAGTTTATTACTATTATTATTTTTGTTTTTAGGTGACTTAAATGATCTGTGGCGCTTTGCTCAAATATCTGTGTCGGCTGCACATCAATATCAGATAATTATTGAAGGTGTGGTAGGCATAGACTACCAGGGCGATATTGCCATTGATGATGTTGAGATTACCACTGGCTCCTGTGGACGCCCAGGCTTTTGTGATTTTGAATCGGATATGTGTGCTTGGACAAATGATAACTTTGATGACTGGGACTGGCTGCGTGCCAATGGTAATACACCAAGCACTTATACAGGACCAACAACGGATCATACCACTAATACAGACCAAGGTATATCTATACTGTTAAACAGTAATAAATATTATATTCATAAGATTATTTAGTTTACTCACTCATCTATACACATAATATATACACATTGTTCATAAATTGAATAGTAAGATGAATGAACAGTAATACAGTAGAATCCTTCAAGATTAAATAAAGTGTCCCTTTAATAGGGTGTCCCCTGAATAGGGTCATAGTGTTAAAACATATATTTTGTCTTGTTCATTTCATTGGAACCATTCCTTCTATATCGATGTCCCCTGAATAGGGTTATACTAATGGAGATAAAGTACATAAATTAAGAAAATAGTCCGCAATAATAATAATGTACAGAAATGTTGCAAAAATCTTATCTCTCATTAAGTAACTGTTGCTCAGACAAACAACTAGTTGTCCATACCTTAATTTGTCTAATAATATCACATTTTTTAAAGGATTCTATGTGTTTTTTGAGACATCACTCAGTGGCATGACGATCGGAGACAATGCTCAGCTGCTGAGTCAACATCTTGACCCTACAGCTGTATCTTGCGTTGATTTCTGGTATCACATGTACGGTGCAACTATCGGCTCACTTAACGTGTATTCTGAGGATGATTCCCGTTTGAAAACGCTGCTCTGGACACGCTCCGGTGATCAAGGCAATGTATGGATACATGGAAACTTGGAAGTTATCAGCCCAAGGGAATTTCAGGTACAGTGTATAATTATGTCTATTTCATGAGATTCCTACCTGTATGGACACTACAATTGTCATTATTCAAAAAAATATGGACACCCCTCAAAAAGAAAATGGAACAATCCCACACATAACATCATCCATATATTCCTTTCGCATTTCGTTGCATAAAAATCAGCATTGGAAGAGAGTTAATTAGTTCTAATGAAAAGAAATTGTCATAGACTACCAACATTGCTTTTGATTTATAGTCAGGTGGCTTAACAACAAAAAATGAGAAAATCGTTACACGGTGGACAAAAGCGCCAAATTTGGCATGGAGCTTCGTTGGGACCTACCAATTGATTTTTGTCTAGGAGCCACTCTGGTCGTAATTTATTTTTCAAGATGGCGGCCAAAATCCAAAATGGCCGCCAATAAATTGGAAAATCACATTTCATTTGTTGCAGAAGTCACATATAGGCAAATGAACTATCAAAACATAAGTATTCATGGTCATTGAAACATATTTTAGACATGTTTCATGACATGGGTCATTTGTTGTTAAAATGGTGGCCAAAATCCAACATGGCTGCCAGTAGCCTAAACTGGAATATCATTGTGGTTGCAGAAATCGCATATAGGTATCAAACGAAGTTGGAAAACATGGAGTAGGCCTAATCATGGTCATTGAAACATATTTTAGACATGGTACATAATATAGGTCACTCGTTGCAAAGATGGTGGAAAAATCCAAAATGGCTGCCAGTAAACTAGGAAATCACATACAGTATCTGTGGACGGCAGACGTAATATGTAAATGAAGTAGCTGTAGTAAATGGTAGAGGTGGTATGTAAATTACAAGTAACTGTAAAAAAATCTATAAAAAAAAGTTATAACCAGTTCAGTTTCTGAAACCACATAAAATGTGGTATTTTTGGGAAAATAAAGATTGAGGGCGCTGTTCACATAAGTAAAAGTACACTTTTTTACCTGTAACTAACTAAGTTTTTGTCAGAATATTTTTTAAATGGTCTTATTTGATAGATAATTACATTTTCTTTATATTGAGAAAACAAATTTTACATTAAATATCCATAGTTCAGATAAATTTACGTTAAGTGCATAAAATCAGCAAATATAACACATTTTAATACATAACAAATACTATTGGATGTTAACAAATTACAAATTTAGTTATCATAAATAGGATTCTTTTACATTTTCATAGAATCTGTTTTATATTAAAACATATAAATATATATTTTTCCAACAATTTCTCATAAAAAAACTTTTACGACCACTAGTTTTCGAGATATAGAAATGTGTACTACCAGTACAGGTCAAAGGTCAATAACAAGAATCTGGGTAATTTTCTTGGAAAAGTTTGTATTAGACTGAATAGAAACATCCATCTTGTGATTAATTTGAGACCTATTTAAGGTTTGTCCAACTGTTAGTTACCAAGTTATATGACATGTAGGTCAAAGGTCAAAAATACCAAAAATCATACATCCGGTCATTTTTTGACAAATGTTTCCATTAGGACGAATATTAATATGCATCTTCCAAATAATTTGACACTAAAATTATTTAATTTAATGTAAGCGTTGTGGAGATATGGTTATTTTGTTTTCAATTGGATTAAAATATTCAAATTGAGGTCAAAGGTCAAGGAAAAACTTCAGAAATTTGATAACATGGGTTTTTATAACTAGCATGGTTAAAAAATTCATAAAATGCAATGCTTGCACTTTCCTTCTGATTTGTAGACTAAAATACATTAGGAATGGGCTATTTGTGACTTTGTATACGATTATATGTATTTCAATTTCAATGGCTACCATTTTTATTTTTGGGCGCCATCTTGGAACTCACTTTATATAATATTTCCTGAATCGGTTTTACTGACCTCAGAAATTCTCGATTCAGTACATTATTTGTCTATTTGTAACTTTTACAGCCAGAGATATACGATATACCAATTTACTGGCAGCCATTTTGGATTTTGGCCGCCATCTTGGAAAATCGGAAGCTGATTGGGTGGCTCCTAGGCAAAAATCAATTAGTACGCCTAAAAGAAGCCTCATGCCAAATTTGGTGCTTTTGTCCACCGTGTAACGTTTTAGTCGCTAAGCCACCTGACTATTAGAGTAGAAGTCAATTTCGTGAGAACCCTACCTGTATAATCACTACAATTGCAATACAGATAGGTATCTCACTCATAAACCAGAAAAAAAACCACTGTTAGTTTGTGTACATATATAGTTAATAGTTTTATTCAGGTGATTTTTTTCTACAGTATTTTCCTAGCTACTTGCTTTTGCTTGGCGACTGTCCAGGGAAATGGTTTTCGTAAGTGTAGCCTCAGAACAAAATTCTAAGGTTAAAATTATTGTATGCTAATTTTGTTGAAACAGATTGTATTTGAAGCCACCTATGCTGGCTCTTTCACAGGCGATATTGCTTTAGATGACATAGACATGGAAATTGGAACTTGCGATAGTCTTATTATACCAACTACTAGAGCTCCCACTCAGGCACCAATACCAACTCACAGTACGTAGACATTGGTAGACATTGTTGCAAATAGATTTCCATTATTGAGAAAATGGAGAAATAAATGAAGCCTTATTCATTCAAACTATATCAACAAATAGCAAGTTATAGCATTGCTATTTAAATTGTTTTTTTAGTTAAATAATCATATTACCTTTTTTCTTCAAAATACTGTGAATACTGTAGTATTCAAATGTATGTTTTTACTGCAATGCCTAAGAGCTCATTGACCATGGAAACCGTATGCAAAAATCATTTTTATAATATTCAATAGTCTCCATAAATGTGGCATTTTGAATAAAGCTCTGTCTACTATCAAACTAGTTTGACAAAAAAGTGTGATGTGCACAAATATGGTAGTGATATGACGTCATCATGTCCATATTGGGGCACATCACATTTGTTTTGTCACATAAAGTTTGATAGTGTAGACAGAGCTTAAGTTCCCTTGAACACAATAAGCAACATTATTATTACTTTGTTTATTCCTCCTTTAGCTCCAGGTATATTTGATTGTACATTTGAAGCCAATATTTGCAGCAACTGGAAGCAAGATAAATCAACCGATAACTTTGATTGGACAAGACAGCGTGGTTCCACATCATCGGTAGACACTGGACCAGGATTTGATCATACTACACTCAGCCCCAATGGTAAAATGTTATGCAATACACAATTCTTAATGTAAAAGTTTTAGTTGGGCTTGTTGGTTGTGGATTACATTGAGAAGCAACTTAATTAAATTAAAAACTGAATATTATAATGAAAAGTGGAAGAATATAGTAATGCAAGACAGATTCCAAAAAAAGATAAAAGTCTTGTTGTAGGATTGCCTAAGATTAATATATTAACAATAGAAATAATGATACCTACAGCATTACCATCTTTTTTAGTAATTTGCCTTTGGATTTAAATATATATATATATATATATATATATATAAATCCAAAGGCAAATAACTGAAAAATGACACTGCTGTGGGTATCAGTGGCTGGATCGCAATGGAGATACAAAATAAACAAAAAGCTAAATCAAAACGATAAATTAAAACAGCCAGAAAAATTAGAAGAGCTTTCGAGCAACACTAGCCCTTCATCAGTGCAAATAATAATATTTAATAATGTATATATAATCATTTACTGTACTTATACACATTGCAACTTTCTTTGTTGACTAGGATATTACATCTACATTGAGACAAGTGGTCAAGCCAACAACCAGAAAGCAAGGCTTATATCTGTCAACATTGACACCGCTAGCTACGGCATGTGTGTTACTTGGTGGTATCACATGTATGGTGCCAACATCAACAAGTTGAACATATACAGGAAAGACGCCAACACCAATGCCCTCGATCTTGAATGGCAGCGACAGGGTAACCAGGGCTTTCAGTGGAAGTATGCACAGGTCTTCATGAATGGCTCATTTGCAGTATGTTTACTTTTTCTTCTTTTTTCCAAATTCAAACTTCATCTATGGGCTTCATATAAATAACCTCAGAAATGTGAAAAAAAAACAATAAAAAATAATAATTTACAGAGAAAACATCTACGTTTTAAGTTATTGTTTAATGGTACAGTATTATAATTCTACACGAAATCGGTTGTTCAAAAATAATGTTTGAAATTGTTGTACCCAAATTTATAAGTAAAATATTTTTAGATAGTTAGGGACTTTATTAATTAACTTCTTTTAATGTATTGTAACATACAAAATAGAGAAACATATACATATGTATATATTAAATGTATTAAAATTACAGGTTGTGTTTGAAGGAGTAGTTGGAACTAGCTATCAGGGTGACATTTCAGTAGATGACATCTACCTTACTGATGGTGACTGCCCATCACCAGGTATGTCTTTTATATTTTATGTCCAAGGGACAGATACTCAAACAAAAAATTACTATGGTGCCTGGACTGTTCAATTTTCCTTTTGTGGGGTATCCATATTGGGAATTATGGCATTCGTATTCTATACAAGTAGGTATCTCACAAAATAGACTAAATAATAAATTGTAAACTGTTTTTAGCTACTTGTGATTTTGAACATGGTAATGATGTCTGTGGATACAGTCAAGATAAAAAGGATGATTTTGATTGGACCCTTGCAAGTGGTTCAACTGGTAGCAGTGGGACTGGACCATCCAATGACCACACATATGGCACGTCTGCCGGTCATTACATGTACATCGAGTCTTCTTCACCTCGAACATTTGGTGACAATGCACTCATAAGATCTTTGGAATACCCATCAACATACGGCCAGTGTCTGCGGTTCTGGTATCACATGACCGGAGATAATATGGGAGCATTGAAGGTTTACGCAGAAATGTTAGGTGATAAGGGAACGCCAATCTGGTCACGAACTGTTGCCAGCCCAGACTTTTGGAGGTTGACAGAAGTTAGTGTAGTGGCTCAATACCCATACAGAGTAAGTGTGTTTATAATTCAAATAGAATAGAAGATTTTCTATAGTGTAAAAAATGCAGTACTTACTTGAAGGTTTCGATCTCTATCAGATATCTTTGTCATCTGAATAAAAAATTCAGAGTGTACAAGCAGAGTTGTTTAATTTTAATAAGTCGTATAGTCAAGAGATTTCCGTATTTTTGATAATTAGACAATTGCTCTCTAATCTGGAATATCAGGTAGTTCCTAAATGTTTTCTTGTGTTTCTTGTGTATCATATATCTTAACATTTGACAATTGTTATTGTAGATTGTGTTTGAAGGTATTGTTGGTAATGGTTGGTCAGGTGACATAGCCATCGATGACATCTACATAAAAAATGGTGTTTGCAATCAACCAGGAACATGTGACTTTGAGACAGACATGTGCACATACTTTAATGTACCATTTGATGATTTTGATTGGTTGAGAAACAGTGGGGCAACTGGCAGTGTGACAACTGGACCAACAACTGATCACACACTTGGAACACCTTTTGGTGAGATTTGTTGCATTTCCCCCAAAAACATGAAAAATAAGAAATCAGATTTTGAATAGGCCATTTTGTAATTTTAATAAATCTGTAATAATAATGGTAATTACCACTTCTTTCACTACCATTATAAATTCTTTTTATGTTTTAAAAATTAAGCGATTAAGTGAATGAAATGTAGAATTGTTTTTCTCTCCATTTAAACAATATTTATTTTCTTTGAAGTAACAAAATATGAGATACAATGGAACTCATATTACAGAGATACTTTCAGGACCCAACAAATAGGGGTTGTAGTATAAAAGTCACTCAGTCCACTCAGCTGTCAATAAGTTAAAATACTAGGGGGGATAAGGTGGCGTGTAGAAAGGAAATGGCCACCCTGCCACATAATGCCTAGGCTTATTACAAGTAGCTGTTAACCGCTCATTCATTCAGAATGAATACAGGACCTTTACCTTTATTGTAACATGTGTACATATTTAATGTGTTTATCTTTAGGCTACTATGTATTCATTGAGGCTTCAAGCCCACGAGTGGTAGGAGAACAGGCATGGCTTGTGTCTGAATCTTTCCCAGCAAATCAGGATTTCTGTTTGTCCTTCTGGTATCACATGTATGGTGCAGATGCTGGTACTTTCAATGTTTACCTGCAAACAGCCATCATTGACCCATCAGGCTGGGAGCTTAAGTGGACACTTAGTGGTGATCAGGGTGACTATTGGCAGCATGCACTGGTTGATGTTAAGAGCACAACAACTGTGTTTGAGGTAGACTTTCTTTTTTCATATTTTAGCTTTTATAATTATGCAGTGGCTACATCTACGACTAGGCATAAACGCACTAGCTATACAGCCCTCAAAACCTAATGAATAAAACATCCCTCTTGGCAAATGGTGAGAAAAGATGTAAAAAAAATATACCAATGGGTTTTAGACCCTTGCCTAATGCCATAGCATAACATTGCGAGACCTACACAGGTTTACAACATTAATGATATTACATTGTATGAAATCATAATTAATTTGTTTGCTGTAGGTTGTGTTTGAGGGAGTAATTGGCAGAAGTTACCTTGGTGATTTGGCTCTAGATGACACACAACTATATGTCGGAACATGTGGAGCACCTACTGATCCACCACCCTGTGTTTTCCAGTGTAAAAACAAGAACTGTCTTACTGATAAAACATTAGTGTGTAACTTTATTGATGATTGTAATGATGGTAGCGATGAAATTGACTGTGGTAAGTAAATATAATGAACAATATGGATACCTAGAGAAGTTTTGGTAACTACTTGTTTGTTATTTGCCCATAAAGCTGAAACAGCTTATGTCCAATTAACAAGCAATAAGTTACAGTGCACACAAAATATCAATTGCAACTTTATTGATGATTGTAATAATAGTAGCGATGATATTGAATTGTGGTAAGTGAGACACAATATACTGTACATACCTAGAAATTTAGGTAAAGAAGTTTAGATAGCCATATCGCTGCAGTAATTATAACATTTTCAGGTGCATATTGGGCAACATCTTAAATGGCTCAGTTTTGTTGGTTGAAAAAAACTTCCATCAACCTCTACACAAAATGTGTTTCTTTTGTTATTGTAGGTACTTGTACATTTGAGGGTGGACAGTGTGGCTGGAGATCTCTTGACACAGGCACATTCAAATGGGACATGGGACAAGGTTCAACTCCATCTGCCAATACTGGACCATCAAGAGATCACACACTTGGAAGTCCCAATGGTAGGTACCATTTTAATATCTTATTCGATGACAGATTATCAATTTCTGCCTGCTTCTGCTTGTAATTATTTTTTTTAATTGATTGTTATTCTTCGGTTTAGTGGTACCTTGTACTCAATAGAGTTTTGTGAGACAATGCTGTAGTAGATTATAGCACTTGAAACAGCTAAATACCTATGTTTATAATTGGCATACTTAATTATTAAGTCAACCATTCCAGCCCTGATCAGTAGTAGTATTTTTGTTTGAATGTTGTTTTTTTATTTAATTGCATATACATTTTAGTACTTTTAACTTTTGTATTGTAAAATGTTACGGTTTCAGCCTTCCAGCTATTTGTGGCATTGTTCGTCCTTTTTTTTTTGACAATAAATATACCTGGAATAAATTATTATGATTTTTAAATTTTGACTACAGGCCACTTCATGTATGTTGATGCCAGTACAGGCTCCAGCTATTCTAAAGCTATCCTGCTATCTCCAGACTTAAATGATGCTTATGCAACCTGTATGCTGGACTTCTGGTATCATATGTATGGCTCAGGTCAGTATTTATTCCTATGGCTAATTTGCATGTTAAAATTTACCAGCATAATGATATTGTAACATGAGGTGGAGATGCTTAATACGGTGCCTGGACTATTCCATTTTATTTTCGAGGGGTGTCCATATTTTCATATTTTTGGGAATTGGCCTAATGGCATATGTAGAGTAGATATCTTACTCATAGACTGTTCGTTTTTGTACATTGTAACTTTTATGTATATGTTACTAATTGAAAGATGAATTATATTTTTAGATATTGGAGATCTTGCAGTATACCTTCGAAGTGGAAGCACAAAAACCTTAATGATATATCTCACAGAAGACGAAGGGGACCAATGGAATAACATGCAGTTGGGTATTGGTAGAGTATCAACCACTTTCACGGTAAGACTTCTTATTAAATCCTACTTGAATTGGCCAAAAACTTCATTTACTCCATAATAGATATTACACCTTTTATGTAAATCTTTTGTTAATCAATATTTTATTAAAATTTATAGATTCAATTTGAGGCTAGACGATCTTACACCACTCTTGGTGATATTGCCATTGACGATGTGAGTTTCAAGAACTGCAATTTACCACGTAAGTTACATGTACGCACTATTAGATCCAAAACAATGGAAAAGGAAAATTTATAAAAATGTTTACACATACACTACTCTCAGTAAAAAAGGCTGCACTACACACAAATACTTCTACATTTACGATATAGAAAACTACTTTTTGGATTATAATCAATTATCTGTTGATTTTATAATACAGTACTACTAATTATTTGTTTCAACAGCCGTTCAAAGCAACTGTGGAGCAGGTCAAACTCAATGTGCCCGTGGAAGCTGTGTCAATAATGATCGTATTTGTGATTTAACTGATGACTGTGGTGATCGTAGTGATGAAGCTTCTTGCTGTAAGTTTACCATTGCCATTGAACACCTACAGAAATATTTTACAATCAATATTGTTTTAACCAATTTTTATTTAGTTGAGTGGTTAAGGCATGGAGCTGTAAAAATAGCCAGCTATACTATGGCATAGCTTCCAGGCATACCTTGAGAATAGTTCTGGTGGTAGAAACTGGCATAGCTTCCAGGCATACCTTGAGAATAGTTCTGGTGGTAGAAAGTCTTACTTGATAGGAATGGAGGTCCAGTTTGCACTTACAAATCCCAATACATCTTTCGGAAGAGGGTACATCTCAGCTCTGTCTATAAAAAGGCTGAAGGAATATTGACCTCAGATCTATACAGCCAACTACAATATGGTTGAGATCATCTCAGATGCGTCCACTTGATATTATTAATGTTTATTTTTGCAGCAAATTACGATATGTGTGACTTTGAAAAAGGTTTTTGTACATGGCAGCAACTGCTTAATGATGAACTTGATTGGTATGGGTACACTGGTATTACACCTACCGATTACACAGGACCTACACGTGATCATACTACAGGCTTAGAATCTGGTAGATATCTCTACTTGGAAACTTCATCACCTCGAAAACAGGGAGATCGGGCTAGGATAGGAAGTCTGAACTTCAGAGCCACTAGTTCCGGCAACTGTATGGTATGGACTTCTTGTTACTACTAAAAGAAACTTTATAATTACAACAATGTCAATAACAATAGTACATTCTCACTCCTGAGGATGATTGAAGTATATACGAAACGTTTAGAAACTTAACAGTTTTTTTTAGAATTATATATATGTGGTGTACCGAAAACTTTATATCAACATAACAATAGCACAGTAATTTTATTGTGTAAATATTACAACTTTTTGATTATTTTATAATTTATCCTTCCATAGCTTCGATTTTACTACCACATGTATGGACAAAACATAGGAACATTAAGTGTATACACCCGGACTGCCATTAATGGACCTTTGACCTTAGAATGGTCCAAGTCAGGAAACCTTGGTGACTACTATGAACGTGGTGAAATAGTTTTTATAAAGTCGCAGGCTTTCCAGGTTATAATAGAATCAACAGTTGGTGATGGTATCTATGGAGATATAGCAATTGACGACACATCATTTACTACTGATTGTGTACGGTCCGACAACAATTTGCCTACCGTACCGACAGGTAGCCCCACGACACCAGCAACCACAGCACCACCATGTGGCACCGGTTTGTTCGCTTGTACAGATGGTACTTGTATTGATGTGCAGAAGAAATGTGATGGTGTTGATGATTGTTCCGATGGTTCTGATGAATCTGAATGTGGTAAATATTGTACACCTCTATATAAAAACCATTTAAATGAATACATTAGATCCTTAATTGGGATACCCATATTCAGGGGACACCACTATTAAGAGGATACTTTGCTATGAAATGAATATTGGGAAATGTGTTTTAACACTACAGGCTATTTGAGTACACACATATTTAAATTGGATGCAAAGGTGTCCCTTAATAGGAGTTCTAGTGTAATATTAGTTAATTAACTTTTCTTACGTAAAATATTATGTGTAAACATTTTTTAATGTGAAATAAAATTATTCTACCAAGGCACCTGTACCTTTGAATCTGGTCAGTGTGGATGGACTGGTCTAAGCAATGGACGTTACAAGTGGGAACGACACACAAGCAACTCGGCAACTGGCCCCTACAACCCTCCCAATGATCACACATTGGGCACTGCTGCTGGATGGTACATGTATGTTGACAGTACAACTGGTTCTTTCTTAACAACTGCAATCTTGCTTGCCCCAGATTTGGGTGACGTTGGACCAAAGTAAGTTTTTTAGTCTAGTGTGGTGGAGTAGCTGTATTCCAGTGTTCTGGGGTCATAGCTTGTCCCTCCTACACTACCAAAAATATTTAAAAATCGCCCTAAATTGTTTTTTTTAAATAAATAATATGAGCATTTCAATTTTACTTACTTTCATTATTTAAAGGTGTGAAATGGACTTTTGGTACCACATGCGAGGTAGTAACGTTGGCACATTGGTTGCTGTTGTCTATGAGGGCCTACTTCCACAGTCTCTGGTCACAAAGGTTGGAGATCAAGGAAACCAATGGAACTCGGCCACCTTAATTGTTGGACAAAGAACTGCTGGCAATTATGTGGTAAGTCATGAAGCGTTTTATATGTGAAATGGTGTTTAGTCAAATCACCTAATACCAGATACCCTAATGTGTCCGATTTTTCAGATAGGTTAGCATTCCAAATGTGTTTTTAATGGTAAGGACCACCTTTAAGACAGAAACAGTTTCCAGAGAGTCTAGTATTGGGAGAGTTGACTGTATTAAAAAAACACAATAGTTTAATGAAATTAAGTGATTATTAAAGTAAAATTGCTATCATTACTATAGTATTTATAGTCTTTACTTGTGTTTCACTATTATTATCAAATTTAAATTGGTGTCTTGATATTATCCTTTATTTTATTCAGATTCGATTTGAAGCAACACCAGGCTCTGATTTCCAAGACTCTAATGCATTGACTGACATGGCCATTGATGATGTAGTATTCACTAACTGTATTGGATTCCAGTCAGGTAAGTAGTAGACATGGGTTGTACAACATGTAAAGCTCTGTCTACACTTTCACATTTTTTTAACAAAACATGTGATGTGCCCATATATGGACATGATGATGTCATATCACTACCATAGGCATATCACCACCATATTTGGGCACATCACATCTTTTTTTGTCAAACTATAGTTTGATAGTGTAGACAGAGCTTTACTGTTGGTCTGTATTATAAAGGGAACAGATGATGAGGCACATGGTAATTCAGTTCAGTTTGTTTTTATTGTTCGATGATTGTATAACATTCCACTATATCTAAACAAAATTTCTTTCATTTATTTATAAATCTTACATTTTTCTTGTATTAGATCTCACCTGCACATTTGAGGGTAATGGGAATGGAAATATCTGTGGATGGAAGCAAGATCTTACTGATGACTTCAACTGGACTCTTCAGAAGGGAAGCACAGGCTCTGTGAACACTGGTCCACAATTTGATCACACTACTGGAAAAGGTAAATATACATTTTGTGTAGTATCTTTGACATGTGTTTCCAAACTTGCATAAATTATGTATGATAATGTATAACGTTTTGTTGTCATGTTGCAACCATCTTCTGGAAAATTCTGACTGTCACAACAATTCATTATTTGTATAATATGCCGCACATCTATACCATTTCATGGTTGTTACCATTTCTATTCATTTATACCTAAGAGACTTTTTCTTCTTTTATTAGGTTACTATGTGTACATTGAGACATCATCACCAAGGATTGGGGGAGACTCTGCCATACTAAAGTCTGGAGATCTTGCACCTACTTCTAACAACTACTGTTTGGAGTTTTGGTATCATATGTTTGGCCCAGATGTTGCTAATCTAAATGTTTACCTAAAGATTGCTGGAGTTAAAAATCTGGTAAGTAAGCTAGTTACGTCATTTCGTTGTAGAGTGTGTGGTGAAAGCTTTGAGAATTATGTTAGGATAATTAAAAATTATAAAATTATTTTAACTTAATATTTATTTTGTAGATTTGGACAAAAACGGGAACACAAGCAAATGAATGGCGAATAGCCCACGAAACTGTTTCTAGTGCATTGAACTACGAGATCATCTTCGAAGCCTTCGTTGGCAAATCATTTGGAGGTGACATTGCTCTGGATGACATCTCATATTTATCAGGAGATTGTCCTGCATCATGTAAGTTAGCCAAATAGCCGAAAGTTCTTCGCAGTATAATTTTGACCTCTAATATATTTTATGGTACAGTACTGAGAATGTATTAACCTACTGTATTTTTATTTGATTCTCAGCTGTTTGTGATTTTGAGGCTGACTTCTGTGAATGGACTAATGCCAAAGATGACACTATTGGTTTTGATTGGCAGCGTGGTTCTGATGGTACACCATCCGTTGGTACTGGTCCAGAGGTTGACCATACATATGGTACACCATTAGGTAAGTCACCAAAAGTGAAATTGGACATTCATGGCAGAAGAAGAGAGCATAAATTGAGGTGTCATTCAAATGGTGAATCCATAGGCTGATAATCTGTGTTTGATGACATTTTTGTTTCATTTTAGGACATTACGTATATGTTGAAACATCAAGTCCACGCATAGAAAATGATCGTGCACGTCTAGAAAGTCCAGTATACGATGACGGTAGAAGCGATGAGTGCCTTACCTTCTGGTTTCATATGTGGGGTGATCACATAGGTTCACTAAATGTATATCAATGGAATACAGGAGACACATTTGTGTATCCATCCTGGAGCAGAAACGAGGATCAAGGAAATATGTGGCGAAGGGCAAAGGTTACTATAGTAGGCTCTACAAAGACTTACAAGGTACTTTACATTACTATTTTCTTTGCATCCTTTCTCCATTTCCTTAAAGCCATGGTAAAGTTTAAGATAATACAAACATATACACAAATTAAAAAATGGTTTTAGTAGTGCTAGCATATAGTTGTTTGGTTTGTTTAGCCCTGTGCATACACCATTAACATGTTTGGATTGTAAATTTAACTTTTTCTCAGATTGTCTTTGAAGCTGTGACTGGCGAAAGTTTCGAGGGTGACATTGCAATTGATGACATAGCGATACTTGATGGAGCATGTCCCCAAGATGGATTCTGTGACTTTGAAACAGACATGTGTGGTTGGACGAACGACTTTGTTAATGACGATTTTGATTGGCTAAGAGATACTGGTGGTACTCCAAGCAGTTACACAGGACCAACTTCAGATCACACACTTGGAAATGGTTTAGGTAAGCTGATGTCCAAGTCTGAAGGGTTTTTGTTAATTCTCACTGTTGCTGCCCTTGTCGTTGTTATTATTTTATGTTATTTTCTCTCCTAGGTTTCTATGTTTTTATTGAAACATCAAGTCCAAGATATGTAAATGATAAAGCTTGGTTAGTGAGTGAACATCTCTCTCCATCTGCAGGTAAATAACAACAAGTTTGAAAGATAAATACTTATTAAGGCTATTGGCATTGCAATATTCATACAGAGTGTCCACTAATAGGGGTTGGTAGTAGTGTTGAAACATATATTGCCCCAACAAAAACTGTCTCGTGGTTTAAAACAAACATCTATTAGTTCAGTGTATCGTGAAAGAATATATGTAACTCTTACTTTGTATCATACAGGAACTTGCCTGAATTTTTGGTTCCACATGTACGGCACTGGTATTGGCGCACTCAACATATACACCCAGACGTTGGATAGTTCACCAAAACTTATCTGGTCAAGGAGTGATAATTATGGCAATTTGTGGGTGAATTCTAAAAGTACATTGATGTCAGCCGATGAATTCTGGGTAAGTAAATCTATTTTTCTTTTATTTGATAATAGATTAGATTATTATTATTATTATTATTCAGACCATATTGCCAAAGATTAGATGTGAATATCTGTCTAATATGCTCTATAAAATTTAGTAAAATTGATTACCACGTCAGGAATGTTTGAGATCGAATCAGATAGTTATAGTAGTTGTTCAATGTCGGTATGCACTGGCAAAATTAATTTAAAAAAAATCTATTAATGTAATGTTAATGTTTTGTTTCTGTATTTACAGGTAATTTTCGAAGGTGTGCGTGGTACCAGCCATGAAAGTGATATTGCATTGGATGATATTGAGATCAGAAATGGTCTGTGCGCTATAACAATTGCTCCACCAACCACACCCGTTCGACCAACATATCGTAAGTGAACAACAGTTGTACTATCATGCTTTACACATACCATTTCATACACAATCCCATAATTTGATCGTGCACGTCTAGAAAGTCCAGTATACGATGACGGTAAAAGCGATGAGTGCCTTACCTTCTGGTTTCATATGTGGGGTGATCACATAGGTTCACTAAATGTATATCAATGGAATACAGGGGACACATTTGTGTATGATCCATCCTGAAATTGAAAGGCAAGGAAATATATGGAAAAGGCAAAAGTTACTAGACAACATTGATAATTGTGTATTTAATGTTGATATAATAGTTATTTATTTTCATACAGTTAGTAGGCATGTGTTCATAAATCATCGATATCCTAGTATCATTGTCATCTTCATACCATTAATATTGCTTTGGGATGTGATCCTGTCCAGCAAACTTGATTTTGTAAGTTTTTATTTTATTTATCATAGTATAATATTATCTTACAGTAGACTAAAGACAATCATTAAAAAAATGAATAGTGTTTTGTTTAAACAAATTTTCTTATTAAATTTAGCTGCTGACTATCATGACTGTGACTTTGAGACTGGTATCTGCCAATGGGCTCAAGAGAAAAATGGGGATGACTTTGATTGGATAAGAAGAACTGGTAAAACATCTTCAGCTGGCACCGGTCCAACTTATGATCACACCAAGGGAGATATATCTGGTGAGAACTGGTTGTAACTGGTTTTTATGCACACAAAAAATCAAAATCAGAAATTTGTGACTTGATTTACATTCCACAGCCAACAATAAACAAGTATTGATTTTTAAAATGGTCACTGTTTATAAGTTTTATCTTAAATGTTTCTTTTTGGCTATTAAATATAACATTTAATTTAATGTTAGGCTATTATCTATTCATTGAAACATCCGACCCACGTCAACCTAACGACACAGCACGCCTTCTAAGTCAAACCTTTGGTAATGGTGCAGCTGGTGTCTGCATGAACTTTTGGTACTACATGTATGGACCTCATGTGGATGAACTGACCATCTTCAAAGTTATTGGCAGCTCTGAGACTATTCTATGGCAACATACTGGATCCTTTGGACCTCAGTGGAACTATGGGCAAATACACATTGTTGAGCCTAGCGTCTTTTATGTAAGTTCAGATAAATATTTTTATATACTTCTATCAAAAAAACTTTGAAACTGTGTGATTAAAATGCCACTTTACAAACATACTGAATACAGAATCTACACAAACCAATAGTGGTGTTAGTAGTCTATGAGTGAGGATACCTACCTGTATAGACTCTACATATTCCATTATTCCCAATTATGGCATATATATGTAGTCTCTACAGATAGCGATCTCACAAAATAGACTATTATTATATTTTCCTACAATTAAAAAAATTATGTTCTTTCTTACTTTAGTTGGTAGTACAAGCTAGACGTGGAGCCAGCTGGCAGGGTGATATATCTGTTGATGATTTCTGGTTCAACTCAGGCGATTGTCCAGCAACTGGTATGTATATGTATATTTGATTTAATATTAGTTAATTAAATATTAGCAACATTAGACTGTAGCATTGTTCTAGCCTTAAATATAAATGTTCTACTCATTTACCACTGTGTTTTTGTGTAATATTACGATTATTGAATTTAATCTTGCTTTTACTTATTAGTTTTGCTCATACTGTATTTGTTTCTATTTTTAGAACGATGTGACTTTGAGAATGGAGATTGTGGCTATACACAAGATTCAACAGATGATTTTGATTGGACATTGCACTCAGGGGGAACACCCAGTCAGGGTACAGGACCCGCAACTGACCACACCTATTATACCAAATATGGTATGTTGAATTTTGTTTGTTATACATCTTTCAAATAGATTCTTTTTTGTTTGTTCCTTCTGTTACATAAGTGAAGAGCAGGAAATATAGATTGACTTTTGTGTTTTTCAGGTCACTATATGTATGCCGAAATGTCATCACCACGGCAATTTAGAGATGTCGCTCGATTGGACAGTCCTGTTTACCCAAAAACTGATGGCAAATGCCTACAATTCTGGTATCACATGTACGGCCAGGATGTTGGAACCATCAACGTCTATCGAAGAGTATCTGGCACGTACACAACACTCTGGTCAGATGGATGGACTGGTATTGATGAATGGCACGTAGTAGAAGTAACCGTCATTAGTTCCAATGACTATCAGATTGTCTTTGAAGCCATCCGGGGTAACAACTTTGAAGGAGATATTGCCATTGATGACATTGTGAAATTGGATGGTGAATGTCTTCCGTTTGGTGATTGTAACTTTGAGACTGGAAGTCTTTGTACATGGAAGAATGCTGAGGCTAAGTATGATGACTTTGACTGGGAGAGAATGCATGGGTCAACGCTCTCAGGAAGCACAGGACCAATAGTAGATCACACTCTTGGCTCATCTTATGGTTAGTAAAATTTGTTAAATGGTTGAGTGATTGATTGAGTGAGTCAGCTAAAAAAAATTACAATAAAATAGGGCATTGAATTCCTTCCAGTAACCCGACAACTATTGTTGGACCAGTAAAAGTTTTTTTTTGTACAACTGTGCAAATATTAACATAAAACCTGCACTATTTTGACATTATCCTCTTCTGTTTTAGGCACATACTTATATGCTGAGGCATCTTCTCCTCGAACAAATGGTGACAACGCATGGCTTGTATCTGGCATCTACTCTGGAAGATCCTCTCGATGCATTGAGTTCTGGTACCACATGTACGGAGAACAGATGGGAACATTGCAAGTTCGCCAATGGCCATTGTCCTCTGGATACACCCTTGTCTGGAAAACAGAGGGCAATAAGGGAGATGTTTGGCGCCTTGGTCAAGCCACGTTACCAAGGGTCAATGGAGACTATGAAATTATATTTGAGGTCATCATTGGTTCAGGATTTGAAGGAGATGCAGCTATTGATGATATAGTATTCATTGATGGTGATTGCCCTAGTATGTACTTTCTTGATATAGTTTGATTAGTTCCTATCCTATTTGGATGTGGAAAGAAATCAGTAAATTTGTGAATTAAATTAAATTTTACAATGCAATCCAACACTACTAAAGATAAAGATTATTTAACTTCTTTTTTTCTCCTCATAAAGACACAGGTTTTAATCTTAGTATTCTCTATTGCAATGATTCCAGTATAGATGTCCTGTAGTTAAATTATTGATTTATGTTATCTTCATCTTACTCTGTCTTTTTACTGTGTCATTTTGTCTTTTAGATCCTCCATCTGCTTGTGACTTTGTTTGCAATGACGGAACTGATTTATGTATTCCATCCGACCAAGTTTGTGACTTTGTTAATGATTGTGCCAACAGCGCTGATGAAGTGGACTGCGGTAAGTCTATTGTTCAAATAATAAGCAACTTTTGATTTTGAGATAAACAGAACTATAAAATTGCGTCCAATAGTGCATCCAACTATGATTTCATATTCCTTGTTAGAAATATGCATCTGGGAATCATGATGATGGCCTATGCATAGTCATAATGGATGTCAAGTGAATTTCCGATTGGATATCATTATTTATTAAAAGTTCATAATTTAGCATTGGCATTTCTGAAATATTGTGTATAGGTCACAGCTGTACATTTGAAGTGGATGAGTGCAACTGGGCCCAGAACAGTGACAGTGAGTTTTATTGGAAAAGATACAGAGGGGCTACACCAACAGAGAACACAGGACCTGCTTATGATCACACTTTGCTATCTGCAGCAGGTAAGCTGTAACTGGCTAAAGCATTGTTGTTGTAGAATGGTTATTTTTTAGGTTATTTGGCAAAGAGATGAAAGAATATATATTTATACTAATTAAATCCAAAGGCAAGTTAGAGTGGCTGAATTGAGATACAAAAGAATAAGCAAAATGCTGAATCAAAAGGATAAGTTAAACAACCATAAACAAACTGGTTATGTTTTGGAAAACACTATTCCTTCTTTGGGCTAATGAGAGTACTCAAGAGAAAGAAAATAGAACAAATGATTGATTAAACTATTTTCCCATTCATTCATCACCAGGTTGGTATATGTATGTTGCTGCTGGAAATGGCGATAGCTCCGCATATGCCTCTCTGTATACACCAATATACCATAATTCTGCAGCCAGTTGTGAGGCACATTTCTGGTACCACATGAAAGGTAACCCAATAGGTACCCTGCGAGTGTACCTAGATGAACAATACTACCTCTTGGTTCCATGGGAGATCACTGGAGATCAAGGTGATAGGTGGAATCTAGCATCAGCTCCACTAGGAAGAATAACAGGAACTTTCAGGGTAAATTAATATGCTTATTTTAAAGTAATATTTTGTTTATTCTTTTTACCATATTAGGTTCAAGATAATTTGGTATATATCCACATATTGTGTTGCTATTTTATTGTATTATTCTTGGAGAAACCTCCAGAAAAAATTGGGTTTTTAAATAGTTTTCAACTTTTAGAATATTATAGCATACCAGGCTCTTTTGTTTGTTAACCATGATCTTCAGTAATTGTATATCGTACTTCTTATCATAGGTGTGGATCCAAGCTCAGAGAAGTTTTGATACCCTTGGTGATATTGCTATTGATGATATAACATTCTCAAGATGTGGGCTTCCACGTAAGTTTGCAAGCCATTATTATATTGATGGACATCCTGAGATGGTCTGATAACTGTGTCTTTTATTTATTTATTTATATCTTTAAACTTTTTTGAACTATTTTAAAACTTTTTTGTTGTTGTGTGCTGCAATAGCTATGGATGTTAATCCAAAATTAAAAGCATTATTTAAAATTATATTAAATTTTATTTATATTTTGCCTAATTTTTAGTTATCCATATTAGGATATTATTATGTATAATTAAATTGAATTCATCCCTTTGTTGATTATTGCTGTACAAAATCATTTTTTTTACATGTGCGTTTTCTTTTCAGCGGTTGGTGATGGTACATGTTCCTCTGATCAGTTCCTTTGTACCAGAAAGGCATGTATAGATGAGACTCATGTCTGTGACTACTCTGATGACTGTGGTGATTATTCTGATGAGGCTTCTAATCTATGCTGTAAGTAAAATAACACATTGCTGAAAATAGTGAAGCAAATAACCTGCACCATCAAATTGAACAGATTATTAAGCTCTGTCTACACTATCAAACTAGTTGATTACCAATACCAATTACCAATTATGGTAGTGATATGTTGTCATCGTGTCCATTTATAGGACCATCACATTTTTTTTCAAATAAAGTTTGATAGTGTAGACAGAGTTTTAAATATATATTGTCATAAATATATTTATTGTATATATATATGTGTCTATTAAATTATGTATTCATTCTACATTAGCAAATTACGATCGATGTAACTTTGAACGAGGCTTCTGTGACTGGACACAACTGACAACTGATGAATTTGATTGGAGAAGAACAAGAGGAACTTCAGATGATAATGCTGCTACTGGACCACTTCGAGATCACACAGTTGGAACATCATCAGGTGGGTGCCTTCTATATCAACATATCCTCTTAAATGGAAGGTGCACCAAGTCAATCTAACAACAGGATGCTGAGCTCCGAAGATCAAAGGGTTTATCTGTGGCTGTGACACAATCAATTTCACGCCCCTTAACAGACACTGCACGCCGCGGAAAATATGTACATAGTACAGTACTGTTGGTATTTGTTGTAGCCAGGCATAGGATCAAAGGACAGTTACGACTTCCTATCTTGGCAAGGCGAGCTCAGTGTCCTGTTGTTAGATTGCCTTGGTGCACAGAAGCAGATTAAGAAATAACAAACATTCTCGAGATAAGATGAGTGTTTTAAAGAGTTTCAATAATCACATTACAGTATATTGTAAGTTCATTATAATACCAATATCAACAATTGTGCATTGTACATTTTTAGGCTATTATCTATACACTGAAGCAAGCTCTCCAAGGGTCAAAGGTGACAGAGCCAAACTTGCCAGTCCAATCTACAAGAGAATACAAAATCCAGGTGAATGCCAGGTAAGGATTTCTAAACATCATTGTCAGGAATCACTTAGATATTCCTAAATATTCAGCTGTATCCTAGTCTTAGCTAAAATGACTATCAGGAAACTTTAATAGCTCTACTTAGATTAGATGTCAGGCTGCATCCTAGAAGTAGTGATAACCACTATCAGGTCTCTATCTTCCATGGATAATTTATATTTTGTATTTCCATTTGTATAGTTCCGATTCTGGTTCCATATGTATGGTGAAAACATCAATACTCTGAATGTGTATAGCAGGACTGCAATCAATGGCCCAGTCACCTTGCTATGGTCACGATCTGGTCATGTTGGCGATTATTGGGAAAGAGTAGACCTGGTACTGAAGAGCAGTAACGACTTCCAGGTAAATGATAAAAGTGTTCAGAAAACTTAATTACATATACAGTTCATTATTAAAATAATATTCAATTATCTAGTTGAGCTGTGGCTTGGGGATTATGACGTTCGGCTACCTATCCAAGGGTCCTGGGTTTAAGTCCTGTCATGTCAGGAGTTTTTCTAATGACAAATTACAACTTCACTCCCAATGACCTGTCTTGTGTATATGTTTGTCTTGTGAACAAAATTTCCATCTTTAAGAAGGATAGTGAATGAATTCGCTTATGGTTATCCTTGTCAATTTGCCTGAATGTAAGAACAAAAAAAAGCTTTTGTTTTTCTATAAGTTCAGTATAAATATTTTGTTTTATTGTAGATTGTATTTGAAGGCATCCGTGGAGATGGACCAAAGGGAGATATAGCTATTGATGACACCTCATTCACCCCTGGTTGTCAGCGATCCGCAGGTAGGAAGTTATTTAACTGCATTTTGTATGTTTGATTAGGGACTTAAACATTGATTATTGTTTTTCCATTGAGTATTTAGTTAACAGAGTATTTTGACTTAAGTAAACTTGCGTAAATACTCAATGAACAAGCTTGCAATAATTAATATTTATTGTTTACCAAGTAATAATAATAATTTATTCACTCACTTACTCAATACAAATACTGTATATAAGTATATTAATGTAATATGTAAGTAATACAATATATCAATCCAAAGGCAAATTACTGAACAAATGACAATGCTGTGGGTATTAGTAGCTGGATGTCAATCAAAATCAAAATGTTAAAATAAAACAGACAGAGAAATTTTGCAGAGTTTTCGGGCAACACTAGCCCTTCATCAGTAATACAATATATAAGTAAAACACAAGTACCGGAACCAAAAAAGCAAAGCTTGTAAATTCATATAAAAAGAAGTACCTAAATAATAGATTTGCATTTGATCACAAAGGTTACTGAATATACAAAGTTCAATATTTTATTTATACTATTTCCATATACTATACTGTGAAGTCTATTAGGTCTTTTCTATTTTCTACTTGAACATTTTTTTTCAGGATCTATACCAGTTATGACAACCGTGGCAGTTCCAACAGGACCAACTGTGGGCCCATGTGGTTCAGGAAGATGGCAGTGTGGTAGTGGAGAGTGCATCTTTTCAGCTCAACTTTGTGATTGGAATGTAGATTGCTCTGATAAATCAGACGAGGCCTTCTGTGGTTAGTATCTTTAAAAACTACTACTACTACTGAAATTATGTGTTTTAAGTAAAATAATTTGATAAATAATTTCTTACCGAACCTCCAACAATATACTATAATAATAATAAAAACAGTTATATTGCGCCATATATCCAATCAATGATTGCTCATAGGCGCAGTACATACATAATTATTCACCCACACTCAAATGTTATTATGGGCATTATGGGTGGTGAATCATGGGTGAATTGTAGGTCAGGTAAAATATCTTATCACATGAATAGCATTTAATTTTAAAAATGTAATCTTAATTTCAGGACCATGTGATTTTGAAAGTGGACAATGTGGTTATACTGATGTGAGCACTGGGTATTATGAGTGGCAGTACAAACAAGGTGGCACCACTGAAATACCATCTAATGACAAAACAACTGGCGGTATAAGTGGTATGTGTTATATCTAATTATAAATTATTATCTAACATCCAACAGTAAATAACTTCCGAATTACAAGATATGGTTTCAAAGTATATGCCCAACATATTATTTAAACAATTACATAATGAATGAATTCAACACATTTCTTTTATATTGTTTTTGACAGGTCACTACATGAAAGTAGATGTTGGCAATGGTATTTTTGTATCATCCGCTTTCCTGCATTCACCTGTTTTACATGGTAGTAGTGATTCTTGTAGAATGTTTTTCTGGTATGTCTATCAGGTAAGAAATACTTTTTATTTATTCATTTTAAAGTTTTTGTTTATATTCTTGTTCTAATATCCTTCCTTAAAAATCATTAGGGGCTTTGCGATTTGCGAAGACTGACGACCAATCTAAGTCTGGTTAATTGTCACCTGGACTTAGAAACCATTAAACCTGTGTTGAAGTTGGGAGCAAGGACATATCCCAATATCTTGGCATGTATACAATGAATTACATGACATTATAACGATTATTTTGTCAGTGAGATATAACCTGGTAGTACTTTTCTTCTATTAAACATTGTATCTATAACTTATAAGAACAACTTCTATCACCTTCCAGTCTACAGGAGCAGAATATGAATTCAATATACAAATCCTAGATGCGAATGCTGTCAGCAATTCATACTACATCTGGTACCCTACTGGTCAGTCTAGCTTAGTGTGGAGACAGGCATCAGTTGGTCTTGGCAGAATCAGTATGGATTTCATGGTACTCTTTTTATCTTACTACTACTACAGTATATATTTTTATTTCTTGTAAAAATGTATTGTGTGTCACACAGACAAGAATCTTAGACGTTGTGGCATACTGGTAATGGTCACAGTTGCTGGGATTAATAGTGATAATGTGGTACTGGTGGTGTTTTTGTGATGTTTATACTCATGATTTTGGTGATGAATGTCTGATACTGTGATAATTATCTTAAGTATGACAAAAATTGGTATATTTTGATGTAATAAAAAGATGTTAATCCATTCTATTTATTTCTTCAGGTGGCTTTTGAAGGATATCTGGGAGATGTCAGTGACATCATTGCTCTTGATGATGTCTTTTTTGATGGGTGCTCTCTCGGGGATTTCATTGGACCATGTGAATTCCAGTGTAGCAATGGGCTATATTGCTTACCCAATAAACTCCTCTGTGATTACACAGATGATTGTGGAGACAAATCAGATGAACAAAGTTGTGGTATGTACATATTTTAAAAATATTAATAGCATGTTAACACATTTTGACTGAACTACTGATCTGAGTGTGGAAAATCAATGCATCATCTAAAAAATGTCAACCCTCATTTAAAAAAGGGGGCTCATGGATATCAGATAGCCTGTGGTTTCAGTTGGAAGAGTTATCCTCTCTAAATAAAGTTGAAATAAGATAAATAAAAATGAAATGTATTTATGGCCTTACTGCTACTTACCAACAGAGTATTATTTTACCTCAATTTTATATCAGCAGTGTAACTTTTCTTTCACATAATTATGTATGTTATGATTTAGTGTATTTTATGAAAAAAGATATGGAATTCATAGATATTCAATGTTTAAATTTAATATAAATTATTCAATATGTTATATTTTAGGAGCATACACTGAAAGATGTGACTTTGAGTCAGATTTATGCAACTGGAACCAGGATAAAGATGATAATTTTGACTGGAGTTGGACTACTGGAGAGACCGGTGGTCAAGTAGGAGCACCCGGTGTTGACCATACAACAAATACAAAGGACGGTCAGTGCTCATGTTATTTTACAGATCTGTGCACCTTATTGTGTAGATGGGTTTCATTCCTTCATTTATTCTTCTTTCGAGGATTATTTGTGCTGTCTGTAACTGTCTTATTGTTAATAATCTACTACCTACTAACCTATAATAATATAATATAATTTAAAAGACTGCATAAATACAGTTCAATTTTACTTATGAAGAGGTTTTCAATGGAAACAACTATGTTGAAGCTTTTTTATAGTAATTTATTTTATTTGCAGGTAAATACTTGTACTTGGCAACTACACTCACCAATACCGATGAAAAGGCTAGACTGAGTAGTAAGGTGTTTGACCCTGTACAAAAAGATAAACAATGTCTTGTGAGTAACACATTGTGGTATTAGGGAGCTTTCGATTTGTAACTTAGGGAGCTCTGGATTTGTGACTTTTGGAGCTCTTGATTTTTTAAACTGGACTTAGAAACCACCAATATAAAAAGCGACCTATACAATTAATTCTGCATTATGCTATTGTAAATTCCAATTGCCAATATTGTTCCAATCAAGTGTGATCCTATTTAAAGAAACATTAACAATGTGCAAGACCGGTGCTTTGTAAAGATGGACCACCCCAACCACTTGCTTAATAAAGTTGGTTTATATCAGCAGCCAGGTGTCATGATGTTTGATAGCAGCATCCTTTCTTTTTATGAATATTGGGGAAACTTTGTGCATAATTTCATAAAACGAATTGATTCTGGCAATAATGTTTTAATTAGAACATTCAATAACTTTGTTAAGGAGTCAAAATTGTACAATAGATGGTGTAGAATCATTTATTAATTTTGTTTTTTTTAGTCTGACATTTCTATTTTTTTTTCGTTATGTGTAGTATGTTCTATTTCTATGGATATTTATCTGAAATAAAAGAATGAATGAATGAATCATCCATTAAGGATTTTTTTTACATAATATGATTTCATCCCTAATGTACTTGCTAACACTTTCTGTTTGTTCTTTAGATGCGTTTCTACTACCACATGTATGGTGAGAATGTAGACCGTCTTACTGTATACAAACGCACATCACAAACAGACTTCCCAACTAGCATGTGGAGCATGGAAGGCAGCAAGGGAGATGTTTGGCTTAGGGGTGAGGTTGACTTCTCTGTCGGCACTAAATTCCAGGTATATAGTTAATAATTTATTTAATTAATTAATGGAAAATAAACATCTGAGTAAAATACCTATGATAACACTATCGAAATCCAAGCACAATACCAAAACAAGAGACACTTTTATTGACACAAGAATCATAGACAAATGGAATGCACTACCACTACATGTTATAGACAGTACCACTAATAATTTCAAACAATCATGACAAACACATTAACATATACAAGAGAGGAGGCAGTCAATAGGAGTATTAAATTCATTTGTCTTTGATTCACTTTTTCTTTAGAAAAATTGATCTTACATAGAAATACATAATCTATGATACAACGTTTTACTATGATATAGGTTGTAATTGAAGGCGTAGGCGGTCCAGGTCGATTTGAGGATAACATTGCTATTGATGACATATCATTTACTCCAGATTGCAACTTAGATCCTACCAACACACTACCAATCACTATTGTACCAACAAGTAAGAAAGACCCCTTTGGTTTATCAACTTATTGATATTAAGTTTATTGTAAATAATTAAAGGTATACTTAAATAAGTACAAGTAATGATAGTGGAAATCAGTTGTTGTGGCTCTCAGTCTTGGTTCAAAGAAGGAATGTGGAATAGCCTTAAATCCGTGTTTAAACAAAAAGGAGGCCTTATACACTAAAGCTCTGTCGACTATATCAAACTAGTTTTACAAAAAAGTGTGATGTACCCAAATATGGTAGTTCTATGAGGTCATCATATATAACCACATAAATGTTTAGTGTTGACAGAGCTATGCACTCTGCTCTTGAGAAGAAAGTGATTTTTAATGTTGAAATGATTACTTCTTTGAACAGGTGGTCCAAACTGCACTACTGGCTATCAACCGTGTAGGAATGGCACATGTCTACCATACTCTATGTTCTGTGATTTCAAGCATGATTGTTCTGATGGATCTGATGAGGAAGAGTGTCGTAAGTTAACTAATAAATACAGTAGAACCTCTTCTTTGGGACACATGTAAAAGGGACATTTCCCTGTGAAACAAACAACGTTGGCAGTTGCTTTAAAGATATGTCCAACCTCTATTCAGGGAACTATTCTTAAAAGACCACTTTGGTGGGTCCTTAAGGTGTACCCATAATGGGTGTTCTACTGTAACTAATATTTTACTTTATTTTAAAATCAATGGCCAAGTTGTCTGTATGCTACAATTTCAATTGTAAAACAAATTACTAGATAACTAATATTTTATTTTGGAAAAATATATTTGGCTGTATGCTATAGTTATAATGGCTTGTTTTAAACTCATGTTGAAGAAACATTTGCAATGTCAATGTTTTTAAACCAGTACTCTCATTGCCTAGTCCATAATTAATAATTATTTATTTAGAATGTGCAAAAGGTTCAAAGTTCTAACTTACGCTAAGTATCACTGTTTTAGTCAAATTGAATTAACAAAATATTACTTTCATGATGTACTAATTTATCAACATCAATTGGCAGGTAGACATGACGCTCGTTTTCCTAGAACAACAATGTTTGTGTTCTTCTAAGTGAACATTCCTGTCAGAACTAATTTTGAAGATGTTTTCATGTTTTTTAATTTTGGTTTTAAATGTTTTCTGTTTTTCATTTACTACAGCTTCAACTTGTAGTTTTGATTCTGGACTTTGTGGTTGGACACAGGTGGAAAGTGATGATTTTGATTGGTCAATTAGGGATGGTTCTGCCCCTGGTGATTTCAACGGACCAGTTAATGACCACACATACAACAGTCCAAAAGGTAATATTGCTTCTTAATTAAAATATAATAAATAATGTTGCTGGTGTCATTCTTTAGTTCCTGCAAGTGTTTAGCAACTATTGAAACAATATTTTTAAACGAAATTAAAATACCAAGTTATTCAAATAGATGTAATAATACTTACTGTAATGGAAGGCTTCTTTGCTTGACTGATGTAACAGTAGACACCTCTATCCAGATGACACCCCTATTAAGGGGGCATTTTATTGGGCCCCAAGTGTCTCTTTAGTAAGGGATTTACTATAGTATAGAATAGAATTTTTAATTTATTTAAATTATAAATGGAATGCAAATATGATAAAAGATCAGCAATATCAATTATAACTAAGAAACTAAATTTACTCATTTGTTCCCATTAAGGTGTGTACTTGTACGTTGATGGAACAACAACAAGACCTGACCAGCGTGCAAAACTCATCAGTCCTCTCTACCGATTGGCTGGTCTAGAATGCCAGTTCAGCTTCTGGTATTACATGTTTGGTGTTGAGTACGGTGACTTGGAGATTTACCAAAAGACTACTGATCGTGAAGTACGACTGGCTAAGGTGTCCGATGACCTACCAGATTACAATGTTTGGCAAAAAGAGGTGGTTAGCATTGATCAGTGTACTAAGGATTTCCAGGTATGTCATTAAAAAAAAATATAGGAAAAGCACATGAAAATGCATTAGTTAATTTTGTGAGATCCCAACCTGTACTGATACGCCTCAAATAATTAAATATTAAGCTTAACATTTTCATTTATTTCAATACTTTACTTATAGAAGACTATGCATTGGAAAAGTTTAAATATCATTATATTTTGTATTACTTAGATATACATTGATGCCGAAGACAGACTTGTAGCTTCAATATCCAATGGTTTTGCAATTGATGACTTACGATTTGACAACTGTGCATACACACTGCCTAAGGTCTTAGGTCAATGTTTGACAGATCAACGTCAGTGCAGCAGTGGCCATTGTTATCCTATCTCAGCAAAATGTGATTTCAAGCCTGACTGCTGTGACGAAACAGATGAACAGAACTGCCGTGAGTCAATTATTAATGTGTTTTACAATTTATATACAGTAGAAGCCCTATTATGGGGACACCTTTGGGACCAAACAAAGTGTCCTCCTAATAGGGGTGTCCCTTAAATAGAGGTTGGTCGTAGTATTAAAACATTAATTTTCCTTTGTTCCTTTTCACAGGAACGTACAGAATGTGAATAATAATCTTTTTTTTTGTATTCAAATCTTTATATAGAGGATTATCGTCAGTGTAATTTTGAAAACAACATGTGTGATTGGAATCAAATGTCTAGCGATGAATTTGATTGGTCTAGACACCAAGGCAATACAGGTTCCAGCTCTACCGGACCTAGTAGGGATCATACTCTTGACTCCACATCAGGTACAAGTACTTTCTATTTAAAATCATCTTATTAAACAATGCATATTTAATTAATTAACAGTGTTGAGAGTGTTCTTCCAATTTTACAATACTGGTCACAGAACGTATTACATCTCTCTTCTTATTTCGTATATTGGTATATACCTTAATGTCACTTCAGTATTTCTTTTTGGGAAGAGATATCCTACAAGTCTATAGATAGATTATATATTATATTAATTGATTAAAATTCAATTGACTTTATAAAACTTGTTGAATTTATAAAAGCACAAGCTTGTAGGATTGTGCATTTGATGAAATGTTTTCTTTGTTTTTAGGTTGGTATATATACATTGAGACATCTAGTCCAAGACTGAATGGAGACAGAGCTAAGATAAGCAGTTATGTCATTAAGAGCACTGTGCAGACTTGTACTGTAAGTAACTTTACTTATGTGTCAAATACAGTAGATGTTGCTATAATTGTAAAAAAATAACATTTGGCTGAAGGAAAAACCTCTGCCCTAAAGCTCTGTCTACACTATCAAACTTTAAGTGACAACAAAATGTGATGTGCCACTACCATATTTAGGTATATCACTACCATATATGGGCACATCACACTAGTGTGATAGTGTAGACATAGCTTAAGTTGGTAAACAATAATTTGCTTTTATTTTTCTTTAGATGCGTTTCTGGTATCACATGCTCGGAGATCATATTGGAACCTTGAATGTGTACACTAGAACCATGGTGAATGCTCCGATGGTTTTGGAATGGACACAAGAAGGGGATAAGGGTGACAAATGGTTCTTTGGTTCCGTTGATGTTCGTAGTAGAGGTGAAGATTTCCAGGTACGTATTGCTATAATGATAGTGACATGATGGTTAGCAAGCTTGCCTTCCAATCCCAAGGTCCAGGGTTCAATCCTGTTTTAACCCATGACTGTTTCTATCCTACACCCTAAAGTGAGACTTGGTTTATAAACACAATATAGTTTACCCACCCATCCTGTAATTGGTAAGTTACTTGCTGTTGGATGTGTTGAAATAAAAAAATTTAATTTACATTTCTTTTACTTATTTTTAGTCGCATGCAACGTGACTCTACAGCTCACTATGGCGGTCGGTCGGTTGATCGGTAAACACTAACTTGAGCACGCGACTGCAGCCATGTATGTGGCCTTGTTTAACACGGTAGTTCATTATTACTACCTACGTTTTGTTGTTATTTCAGATTATTATAGAGGGTATTAGAGGTTCAGGAATCCGAGGCGACATCTCATTGGATGATATTTCTTTTACTCCTGATTGTGAAGCATCATCCCAAGATCTACCAGTTGTAACAACACCTGTACCTACAAAAAGTAAGGCTCCAATTGTAAATATACACATAGCTTAATAAAACGTAACAATGAGCAATTTAAAAAGCAGTATCAACAAATTAAATTATTGTATGTTTTTTCTTTTTAGTTACAACTATACCATATTTGTGTGTAAATCCATTGAAGTTCCAATGTCGTGATTACACATGTATTGATAGAGAAAAGCAATGCGACTTCAAGACACAGTGTCCTGACAGATCAGATGAACTTGGCTGTCGTAAGTGTTGTTCATATTAACTTAGAGCACAACACCTTACTCAATTTCCTTAATTAATAGGTGTTTCCAATATATAAATATGTATTATGCAGAGCACAAACATCTTTATGCTAATATGAAATGTAACCTTAAAAAAAGAGGAAAATACAGTGAAAACAAGTGTAAGAGCAGTGGTTTGGTTAGATTAATCTCACTGGGCTTTTTTCATGTTTTTTCCTATATTCTTCTAACAATATTTATTAGTAATATTATTTTCATGAGTTTGTGTGTTTTTATTTATACACATGAATAAAAGCACATATATAATAATATTGTTATATTGTTAATTTTCTGGTGAAATTGCTTCTCTTTTTGTTTTTTGTATGAACTGTATATGGATGTACTATCTGAAATATAGAAAAATGAATGAATGTATGAATAAGACTAAGAATATTGCCAGCCACAATAAGCTAATCAAATTATATTTATTCTACTTACAGCAACAATCTGTGACTTTGAGGATGACATGTGTGGATATGCTGAGCAGACAGATGATCAGTTTGATTGGCATCGTGCCAATGGACTTGATACAGTGTCTACTCCAGGTGTAGCACCAAGGAATGATCACACTGTTGGAAGAACAACAGGTAGGGACAAAGTTCAAAACCTTAATTGAAGAAGAAAACCCAGACAATAATACAATGGAGTGGAGTTGTGGCTTGGTGGTTATGATGCTTGGCTACCAATCCAAGGGTCCTGGGTTCAAGTCCCGTCACATGTCAGGATTTTTTCTGAGGACAAAATTACAACTCCACTCCCAAAAACTTGTAATAAGACTTTGTTTATGTAGAGCATCTTGTGTATATGTTTGTCTTGTGAACCTCTGAGGGTCCCTAATGATCAGCAATTGCTGGATGGATCACCCTCATTAAATATGGTTAAAAAAAAAAAAAAAAAAAAAAAAAAACATTTATTGATTTTGATTATTCTACTTGTGTGTGTATATAATTGGTCAGATGTTTTGCCCTGACGTAAGAGTAGGCGAAACATCTAGTCAATTACTTAGCTTAGCAAACACATAGCTACTCCACTGTATATATATACATCTACATATACAAAAGAAAAACACATACATTTAGTGTAATGTCAGAAATGACAAACATATTCAACATTTGTATTTGTATAATTTTAATATTCTTTACCTACCCAGGATACTATATGTATGTGGCACCCTATGGGCAAGCTGGTCTTGACCAAATAGCTGAAATCATTGGCCCCCAATACACATCCGCAGCTGACTACTGCCGTGTCCACCTATGGTACATAATAACAGGAAGGAACATAGGCAGTCTGAAGTTGTCACTTCTCGACACAACAGATATGACTGAGACTCTTTTATGGGATGAACGAACTGATCGCGGTACTGAGTGGGCGCAGGTTACTGTTGGTTTAGGCAGACGAGTGAATCCATACAAAGTAAGTCTATTTGTGAGATGTAGATAGCCTAAGGATATAATTGATAATAATACTGTATAATAAATAAATTGTATTAAGTCCTGAGTCCAAAGTATAGTACACTACAGTACCTCTGGAAGTAAGAGCTGAGTTTCCATGACCCATGGCAGTTGCAAGATCAGTGCCATTAACTTTTGACAAGCAACAAAAGTGTGTACACTAATTTTGAAATGTTCTGTCATGAATATATCATTTGTTTACTATTACCAATCATTTTAAAATAATACATATATAATGGAACTGTTGATTTTAGCTAATATACTACTGCATCTTTTTACTGTAATCTGCATTTCATTATCAGCTACGTTTTACGAAAGAGCGCAACATCAACTACCAAGGTATGATTGCATTGGATGATATTGAGTTTGATAACTGTCATCTACCAGACCCTGTGCCATCATGTGACACCACCAAGAATTTTTGGTGTGAGAACCAGGCCTGCATAGACAAGAACCGAGTGTGTGATCTTGCAGACGATTGTGGAGATGGCTCTGATGAAAAGGTTCAGTTGTGTTGTAAGTTGGTTTAACTCTGTTTAATCAATGTTATGTTAATAAAGTTTGTGGTACACCATCTTTTTTTAAAGTAAAGTTGAGAAAAATGTTTCATTCAATGGATTTAGAAAGGTAAGGTAAAAAAAAGCCATTATTATTATATTTTTCTTTCTATTTCTTCTATAGCAACTTCTCTCTACAAACGATGTGATTTTGACAAAGATTTCTGTGATTGGACACAAGCTAAAGAAACAGATGAATTTGATTGGCTTAGAAACAATGGTCCAACAAACTCTATAAATACTGGGCCTTCACGTGATCATACAACTGGCACAGCTGAAGGTAAAACAATATATTATAGAGTAGTAGATATGTTTTATTTATAAATGAAATTTAAAATTAAAAACAGCAGTCTTAATTAGTAGATTAATAGATTCAAAATAATCATCGTATTGAATACAGTTAAGGGGACATCTTCTTAAATCCAACAAAGTGTTAATTGGGGTTTGTCCATAGTGTTAAAAGATATATTGTCCCTCGTACATTTCACAGGAAAGTTTCCTCTTTATAGGAATGTCTCCTGAATAGAGGTGTCCGAAACGAGATTCTCTACTATAATTTCACAAAATGTAATATCATTTTCTGTTTGTAGGATATTATGTATACATTGACCCAGCTATCAATCAGAACTATTTAGAGTCTGCAGAACTCATTAGTAGGAAATTCCAAGGAGTTGTACTAGGAGGTGACTGTAAGGTAAGTAAAAGCTAAAGCAACAATGATTAAAATATAGGATGACAATTTAATAACTACTGCAGTAGTAGTTTGCATTATGGAGCTAAGGTAAAGGGTCAGATGTTTGCCCTATTATTGTACAGTACCTTTTAGAAGACTTGTAAAAGATTCTTTGGTGAGACTCGAACAGAACCTGACCATCAATGTATAGAGATGATAGTTCAATTGTCATCAAATTGTTGGATAGTGCTGTTTAGTACTATAGCAGTTTTGCACTGCAGTCACACCTAATAAACATTTTTGCTTTCAGATACGGTTTTTCTACCACATGTTTGGCGATCACATCAACACGCTGTCAGTATCCACTCGAATCTACAAAGATAGTAATAGAAACGAACAGCAGGAGTGGAGTCTGTCTGGTGGACAGGGTGACTTTTGGGAACGAGCAGAAATATCTCTATCAAGGACTGTTGATTTTAAGGTAAGGTAGTTTAATGATATATCATATTTTTATGGCGTCTATAGGACCTACACAAAGCAATATGTAAAGTATATTTAATCATGTAATTGTGTATTTACCATTTATTTTCTAGACTAACAATTTTAAAACATTTTTATTGATTTGTAAAAAACATTACAATTATCAATATATTGTTGTATTGATTAATAATTTAGTTATGATAAATCCATATTTTGTGACTCTTTTAATAGGTTGTGATCATCGCTGATGTTGGTGATCAAATCAGAGGTGACATTGCTATTGATGATGTGACATTTACCCCAGGTTGCGTACCATCAAATGGTGACCTGCCTAATGCTCTACCAACCCTTCCAACTTTAAGGACATCACCAACCCCGACAGCCCACCCTTCTTGCCAACCAGCAGAGATGTTTTGCGTTCCAGACAATAAATGTATCGCACCACAGTTAATGTGTGACTTCAAAAACGACTGCTCAGATGGAAGTGATGAAGATGGCTGTGGTATGACAAAAATATATATAATAGAATGAAATATAACAAAAATGTCTGATTTCATCTGATTATCCATACTGTATCTTAATGCATTATATTATGAAAGTTTCAAGGTGTAATGTCACACGTAACTGTATCACATAATTATCTTTAAATAATGTCATTTGAAATTTGCATATGATAGTATACAAATTATGAAATTTGCCTAGATACCCAGGAAGAATCGGCTACATAATTTTGATGAGTATACAGCATCCATGGAATAAATATGTGTCACTTTATTTTTTCTTTACAGTAAAACCAAAATGTGATTTTGAAGATGGTCTTTGTGGTTGGGAGATACAGACTGGTATGAAACGTGATGCTCCTCTATTTACGTTTGTACGTGGCCAAGGGGCTAGTGCTACTGACGAGTACAGGCCTGAAAAAGATCACAGCATAGGCACACCTCTAGGTATGTTGACAGTGCAAATGTTAGCTTTTGTTTTAGTATATAACCGATGCATTTTCATTGATCATCATCGTGTGCTGTCTTCGGTATGAAGGTTGGCTACCATGGCATGACTCTCTCTCTCTCTAACACTCATCTAGTATGATCTGCCGTTCTCTTCCATAAGAAGTTGTTAATCTCCATTTGTGATGTCATTACTCTATTCGATTCTCTGTCTTCCTCTTGCTATTGTGCCTTCAATTATGCCCTCTAGAAGTGTTCTTGCCAAGTTTCCTGCACTGTTCAGCTCTTTGCAGCACTAAGATATTACACATTCTCTCTTTCCATTTATATTAACATCACCATTTATTAATTCTAAGGTAATTATTACCTCTACAGGTTATTACTTGTATGCAGACAGTTCCCCTGGTGACACAGGCGATGTAGCGTACATAATGTCACCTATTATACAGCGCACAAGCTCAAATTGCAAGCTTAATTTCTGGTACTATATATACGGTACAAACGTTGGTTCTCTGCGTGTGTATACGATGTTTGATTTGGACTTCAAAGAGAGATGGTACATCGGAGGATCTCAAGGAGCTCAATGGAAGCAAGCAGACATCTTGCTGGATTCTGAAACAGAAATAAGAGTAAGTGTTTATTTTTTACTGAATTTTGTTTAATGGCAGTGATTCGAAACAGCATATGCTGACAATCAAAGGGCCAAAACACACAAAAAATTAACATAAAGCATAAAATGAAATAGTGTGCATGTTGTAGTATGTATGTCTGGTAGTATCACCTCACATCACCTTTTTTTGTTTGAGTTTTTGCCCAAAGTATAGCCATACTCAGAAGATATGTGTAATACCTACGTATGTATGTATAGACTACAGTTGTTTATGTAATATAGGACTTTTAAGTTTTATATTGTGTTTTATTTAAAGGTTGTGTTCGAAGCAACTAGAGGTCTAACATTCCGTGGTGATTACACAATAGATGACATAAGCTTCATTGACTGCTCACCACCAGGTATGTAATACTGTACACAGGAGCGTGACTAGCCTTGCGCCGCACATGCTCCCCTTTTGAATTTTTAAAAGATTATTAATATATGTTCCGCAAAAATATGAAAAAGAATTGTTTTTAGCATATCAGTATTTTGAAAAATGAATGCAGTTGTTTTTTGTATCATTCTGTATTAACATTTTAATTTTAATATTCCAAATATAGATATTTCTGGACGTGCTTGTGAAAATAATGAATACCGCTGTACCAATACCTACTGTATAGACTACAACAAGGTTTGTGACTACAATGATGATTGTGGTGACAACTCGGATGAAGAGCATTGTGGTAAGACATGCTCATCAAAATCTGTAATCACATTTAAAACTAAACTCAAAACTCATCTCTTCAGAGAAGCATAATCACACGCTACTACTTGCACAGATCTTGGAAAACACAGCGCTTTGAAATCTTTGTCTCTTGCGCTTTATAAATGTTATTTATTATTATTATTATTATTATTATTATTATTATATAGTGTAAGAATATGTGAAAGCATTTGTGCATACATTGATGTAAAATTTTGAATTAAGTACTGGTAATCTTTACAGGCTTCAGCGATGTAACATCTGGTATCTATACATGTGTATGTATCTTTCTAATGAGTTTACATCACATTCTACTGTGGCAAACTAGCGTATGAAATGTTTGTAACTCAGTAAAATTATCTTTGGAGATATCCATGTTAAAATGTGTACATTTGTTTTGCACATGTGAATTGGGTAAAACTAATAATAATATACTTGCTCCAAATATCGTTTATCATTTTTAGTAAAAAATAGTTAGCAGCCTATACATAAAATTAGAATAAAATTAATTATTGCTTGTGTTTGACAGATGAAATTGGAGTGAGGGGTGTAGAGTGGCAATATGGGAGTGGCATTGGTATTGTACTAGATATACTGTATTAGCATTGTTCTAAATAGTGGTGTATGTAGAATACATTATTTCTTCATGAACTTTCCTTTTTAGGTTCTTTCCCTGGACGCTGTGATTTTGAACTTGACATGTGTTCGTGGCATCAGGAATTAGATGACCAGTTCGACTGGACTCTTAGGACTGGCAATACCGGCACCATTGGTACAGGACCTTCTAATGACCACACTCTCAAATCAAATAGTGGTAAGTGTAACCTTTAATTACAGTGTAAAATATAACTAGGTTGTTTAAGTGAATGCATGTGAACATCAATTTCTCTACAATAAGAAGCCAATTTATACACAACCATCATTGCATTCTAAAGGTGTTATAGAGCCTCTTGTTGCATGCTTGATGTGATGTGGCCATATATGTACACAAGGATGTGATATCACTACCATATTTGGGCACACCACACTTTATTTGATAGTGTAGACAGAGCTTAAGCCTTGGTACTAGCTTCTTTTTAATTTATCATTTTAGGTCACTATATCTACATTGACACTTCATGGCCTCAACAGGAGAATGATGTTGCACGTATAGGCAGTCAAGCATTCTCTGGTTTAACAGGCGCTGGTTGCAGGGTGAGTGTATATTTAATTGAATATAATATAGGCCACAACAATACTAGTACATTATATATTAATTTAAAAAATTGTAGTATTATCACTTACACTGATGAAGGGCTATTGTTGCTTTATCGTTTTGATTTAGCTTTTTGCCTATTTTATTTTGTATCTCCATTGACATTTCATTTAACAGATTCGTTTCTGGTATCATATGAATGGACCAGAAGTTGGTATGTTGAGCATTTTCATGAGAACATCCTATACCAGTGCTGATGGTCTTAAAAGGTTGTACGACATGTTTGGTGCACGAGGAAATAACTGGTTGCTAGCAGATATTAATATCGATTCTTATGGTGAAGCATTTGAGGTATCTATACAATATTATTTCAGTAGATTATTCTAGTATTAGAGGGTTGGTAGTAAGTTTAGTGCTTTCTATTTAAAAGAGCAATGGAACAGCTCAGTTAAAGCATGTCTCAATACACAGTATCTTGTTAGTAAATTGTATAGTGATTAAAGTGATTTTTCGACAACATCAAGTTACACTAAACTGAGATATTTCCCTTTTAAGCTCTATCTACACTATCAAACTTCATGTGACAAAAAAACTGTGATGTGCCCATATATGGACACGATGATGTCATGCGACACTACCATATTTGTGCATATCACTTCCATATTTGGGCACATCACAGTTTTTTTGATAGTGTAGACAGAGCTTAGTAAGGATTTCCTTAAGTTTAAGATTATTTTCTGTAAATGTGATTGGTAAATCGGCCACACAAACTAATTTTCGCCTGTCTTTATTACATTTAACAGATTGTAATTCAAGGCCAGAAAGGAACAGGTAACCAAGGTGACATAGCTATTGACGATACGTCATTTACAACAGACTGTGTCACAGGTGGTTCAATACCTGGATCTCCGCATTACAACGACACCAATTTGTATTGTAGTGACGGACGATTTGCTTGCGCAACTGGGAATAAATGTTATGAATCATCTCGTCGCTGTGATTTCATCAAAGATTGTCCTGACGGTTCAGACGAAAATTCATGTGGTAAGTATCTTAGTTTTGATATTTATATAATTATCTAAAAATGTTATAATTGTAGTATTTGTTATGCTCTCAATCCAAAAATAGATTTACATTTGTACACAATGTTATTATCTTTTATTATATTTTGCCCCACCTATATTGACACATTTGGTACACCTTTGTCAGAGTTTTCTGGCTTCACAATCTCCAACTCACTAACATAGAAACCGAGGTTGAAATTATGCAGCAAACATTATCATTATTATTCATCACAGTACAGTATTCGCATATGGTTTTATATTTTACCCAATCTACAGTACTCTAACTGTATTACATAAATGCTTATTTATAAATATAGGAACTACTTGTGACTTTGAGTTAGGAATGTGTGGCTGGCAGAATTCAAAGTATGACAATGGTGATTGGTCGATGGGCCAACCCAGCACAGGTGTACTGAACACTGGTCCAGCTAAGGATCACAACCCAGGAACAGAACAAGGTGAGTGAAAGCGGAACTTTTTTGACTGAGGTGCAAAATTGAACAAATATATATTTCTATATATGATATTATTTCATAAAGGAATTATTGAACAGAGAAGTTTAAAATTATTAATTAATTGTTTTCAGCCATAAATTTGTTATTCAAGATTCACTTGATTTTTGTTACATAAAAAATGTACATGATAAGAAAAAGTTTAAATGTGTTTTATATTTTACTGTATATTATACAGTAAAAATATACAACACATTAATTAATATGTGATAATGTTTTAAAATATTTTATACAGTTTTAAATATTTTTAATCCATTATATTAGTGGCAGGTATCCTGCTGTCGAATGTGACTGAAAATAAATAAATAAATCTATGAACAGAATTTATCTTGAAAAATGAGCAAATGTTAAGAAAAATTTTTACTGTGATTTGCATTTACTATTGATTGTATATTTATACTGTTTGAAACCAGGTCACTATATGTACGTTGATACCAGTACACTTATTGACGGTAGTGGCAACAAAGAGAAATCCCAACTTCAAACCCTCTCCTACCGACACTCAAGCTCTGAGTGCACGATATCTCTCTGGTACCATATGAATGGACCTGGTATCGGATCTTTCAACATCTACCTCAAGAAATCCACTGGTACTAGTACACTGTTTTCCGTTGCGGACAATCAAGGTAAAGAATGGCAGCATACTGGAGATTTGCAGATTGGCAATCAAGATTTCTTTGTAGTTATACTGGAAGGAATTCAAGGAGTTTCTGTTACTGGAGATATTGCCATTGATGATATACTGTTTGCAAATTGCCCAAATGGTAAAGAACATGACCCACTTGCAAGCTTAAAACTTATTGTGTTTTAATTATTCCATTAAACAGGCTTCTACAGTTTAAAAAGTCTGTTTTGCTTTACAGTAGTAATAAGAACTTTTAAATAATAAAATATATCAAAAAGTGTAAAGATACAGTAGTAGAATTCCGATGCTGTTTATATTGTGTTTATGAACATTTTTATATTTTGGTTTGCTCTCTAGCTAATTTCATTGGAGATTGTCGTGGGGATGAGTTTACTTGTAATGATGGAACGTGTATTGGCCTTGATCGTGTCTGTGATTTTGGCATGGACTGTTCTAGTGGAGAAGACGAATCCCAGTGTGGTAAGATTTACACACAATTTACTTTTAATGTAAAGCTCTATCTACACTATCAAACTAGTTTGACAAAAAAGTGTGATGTGCCTAAATATGGCAGTGATATGATGTCATGATGTCCATATAAGGGCATATCACATTTTTTTGTCACAAAGTTTGATAGTGTAGACAGAGCTTTATGGGTGGATAGAAAATTTTAGCTTTTAATTATAGTTAGACAGTACTTGTTTAGAGGCAGATGTTTTGTTACAGAGAGTAAGCGGTGAGTGGCCAAGCGGTGGAACCGTAATACCTTGCCATATTAACATCGGCAAGGGTTCGAGCCTCATTCGCTCCATGGTTCTGGTGGTAGAATTAGTCTTCTCGGATAAGGACTATAAACCGTAGTTCCAGTGTACACATCTGGCTCATGTGCACTTTAAAGAACCTAGTACATCTTTCGAGACGAGTAGGGGGTTACCTCGGTGTACTAGTATACACACAGCCACTCATCAAGAGGGCCCCTTGATTGTCAGCATACGCTGTTTAGGGTCACCCTCTATAAGTAAGGTGTGATAAAAATAAATAAAACGTGTTGTGATCTAATTGAAGTAATTATTTTTATATACATCTTCTAGCATCTCATGAAGGAGACTGTTCATTTGAGAATGATTTTGAATCAACTTGTAGCTGGCTGCAGCTTGATGGAGATCAATCTGATTGGGAACAAGGAGCATCAACACCGACAGATGGCACTGGTCCAGATGCAGACCATACACCTGGAAATGGGGGTATGACTTAACAATTATTGTGAATTGTTGAATTAGAAACGTAATAACCTAATAGCTAATATGGGCAAGGCTCACTCGCTCCATGGTTCTGGTGGTAGAATCTTAATAAGATAATGACTATAAACCATAAGTCAAAATACACAAAACCTATTACATTTTTCGGGACAAAAAAAGGCGTTACACTTGTGCACTACAGTATTTCACACACAACCACTGTCATTGACAGATGAGAGAGCACCTGAATTAGCAGCAATGACATGAACTTTACAAGAGAAGCATGCAATTAAAACGTGTAACAGTTTACAGTGCCATAAGCAATGATCATTGCAATGGTGCTATACAAATGGGTATTATCAATATTTCCTATGACCTTAATTATAAAGTGGATTTCTATTCCACAAATTAAGTTGGTAATACAAACACGTATTAAAACTATTTTTCTTCTTGTAGGCTTTTTCATTTATGCTAGTTCTGCAGACTTACAGAAAGGCGACTTGACATGGGTTGCTACACCATCATTTCCAGCAAGCAAGAACAGTTGTATTCTACGATTCTGGTACTGTATGAATGGCTTCAGCATGGGAGGTCTAAGGGTATGTTCAGGCTTGTTTTTAATTTTATTTATTTAGTTGTTTCCTCCTGTGAACATAGCTATAGAAAAGAAGTACAGTGACATAAACACGAGTAATTATGGAGCTTTCGCGTCGTGTCCTTTTTTTCCCTTGCCAACTGTCTTGCTTGTTTTATGTAACCTTTTTCTTTTTTGTATTATTAAATTTCTTATCTGGAAAATAAATGAATATGAATATGACCGACGATCAAACTATGTCATGTTGATTCACTGTGCGCATACAGAGGTATTTGGACATGTGTCCTCACACGCCACTACAAAGCAAATTTGATGGTTTTTAGGTCCCGGCGACGACTGACGATAAATCGATTGACCTATTAGTAACCTACTTCACACCATAAAAACTTCTTCTAGGTTTATACAATGGCGGGTGATGACGGCTTCAAGCTACTGCAGTGGGAGCTGGTTGGTGATCAAGGAGAAGGCTGGAATTATGGCAAGCTGAACATTGATAATAACCAAGATTACAGAGTGGTGTTTGAAGCTATTGCTGGTGATGGAGAGCTCGCTGACGTTGCCCTTGATGATGTCTCATTCACAGCTGGCTGTAGAGATCCAGGTAAGATGCATTTAACATCTTTTTGCTTAAGTTAAGATAGTTCAAATATGTGCTTGAGTGAAAAATAGTTCTGGAATTGAAAACTGACTTAAGCAAAATCATTACAATGTTTTTTTGTTAAGATGTTTTTTTTGTCAAGATATTTGTTTGTGCTAAGAATGTTTATGATAAATCTGACTCAAGGCCTTTCATTGAATTTCAAAACATTTGGTAAAGGCATATGTTACATAACTAAAAATAATTTAGAGAGTTTGGTCTTACATAATGTCTATCATACTCCATTTACAGATGCAGTATTGCCAACACATTACCCTGGCACCTGTGATTGGAACCAGTTCTTCTGTCCTCGTGATAAAGTTTGCATCCCAATAGCGTGGGTTTGTGATGGAAAAGTAGACTGTCCTTCAGACCTCTCTGATGAGCCAGCTGATATTAAAAATTGCCGTAAGAGTTTGTTTATTTCACTTAGTAATGTGTGTCTTTAAAGCTTGGTTCCCACTCTGACGCAAACGACAGTTCGAATGACCCATCGCGTCATGATTGGTCAAATTACTTGCATCGTGTTTACATCATTGTGTTGCGTCCTAGTGGGAACGAAGCTTAAGAAAGTTGCACATTCAGTTTCAAAAAACATATGAAGCTATGGAACAAATTGAGATGAATATTTGTTTTGTTTTTTTCAGCTAACAATACCAGAACAACTGTTGAACCAGTCAATGGTAATAATGGTAAGTAAGCATTTTTTTATAAACTAAAAATCTAAAATACTATGATACAGAAATGCTTGCACCAACACATCGTCTCCACTTGTGTTATTGTTGTTTCTATAGTATGCTGATTGTCCCTCGTTGCCTTAGTTTGCTTGTAGAGTGTCAGTGTTTCGACTGGTTATCGTTTCTAAGATAGATAGTAGTGTCGTTATTGCCGTTGCAATATGGTAGTGGTGTAATAATGAACTTGCTTTCCTATGACCAACAGCATATTCTCTTTTGAGCTTGTTTTTATCAATGGCCTATTAAAAAATAACCAGGGGGATATTTGAAAAGCCCCACAAATATAATAATATTTTATGGTAGAGGTGGTTGTATGGTAAAGTTTGTACACTGCCATGTGACAGGCTTTTGAATTTAAACTGCAGTTTTTTTTTCATAGAATATATGAACCCCAATAGGCATCCAGGATGAATATATTTGTGTGAAATAAATTGTAATGTAGGAATGTTGTAAAATGACAAAACTAACTTACCCTTCTTTATGGCTTTGTTTTTTTAGAAGCTGTATTTATAGCTATAGGCGTTATAGTTGCCATTTTGATGGTAATCATCCTCATTTTAGTTACGTATATGGTAATGAAGAAAAAACAACAAAAGTATGTTTAATATATGTCTTTCAGATTGTAGTATGTAATTTACAATAAATCTCAATGCTGTTGGAAATCGTAGAATTTTATATAACAACATTATTAATATTGAGCATTTTGTAAAAGGCACAATATGAAATTTGTAAAAATGAATTTAATAATAATAAATTGGGCTTATATAGCACATTATTCAAAGCTTCAATGCGCTTAACAAAAGAAATAAAAAGCAAAAACTTAAACTTATAAATGGTGAGTTTTCAGAGCAGCCTTAAAATAAGTGATTGAAGTAGCCTGACGGATAGAGATTAGTAAACCAATTTATGTTTTTTATAGACGGTTTGGCGACATTGCAAACATGGGAAAATCCGGTGTAGATAATCCTGTGTATGGAACAGATGCGTATGGAGAACCATTAACTGATGTAAGATGCTATAGTATTGGTTGGCTTAGCAAATTAAGTTTAAAGTATAATTGTAATCCATACCATCATCTATTACACTATTCGTCTTAGTTAGACATTCACCAAAGATGATATAACACACTGTATTTCATAGTAATTAAAACCGAAGCCACACAAACTGTATTATCTATATAGCTATATAGGTAAGTATCTCACTCATAGACTACCAGTGGAAGGAAAAAAGACCTAAAAGGTTATATGGCTTAATGTTAGTAAATAATAAGACTCATATAACACGATGGGGCCTACATTATTTTATAATCTTCTTTTTATTTAAATTACAGTTTGCAATGAGTAATGTTGATACCTCAATGTTTGTAGGAGAAAACTATGGAGCAGCTGCCTCAGCCTCATCAGTATGTACACAATTTGATAGCTTTAAAACTATTTAAAAATGCATTGTCCCACCAAAACATGACAAATGAAGATTAATTGAATCAAACTTTGAATAGTTTATTTTGTAGTTAATTACTTCTGCAGAAAAAAAAACGAAAAAAAAAATGTTTTCACTCATAAAATGACAAAATAAATGGTTAAATTCAATCAAAAACCCATTGGATGGCAGCTAATTTTTGGTCAAAATGGATAAAAATAAAATGACATATTCAACAAAAAAATTTTAAGAATTATTTTTTCAAGGAGACAATACATCTTTAAACGTGGTAACAATCCGAAAATATCGAATGGTGTGAAAATAAAATATAAAAACAAATTATTTTTCTTTTCAGAAATCGGGGTTTGACAATGTATTATATGGAGAAGCTGGTGATGTACTAGACGAAGCATTAGCATAAATTTAGTTTATTTTATTATAGTATTACTGCCTTTACATTTTTTGTTTCTTGTATATTACAATATACAGTATTGATAAAATTGTCCTTACTTTTGCTCATTGATATAGTAATATATGTCCACTTAAATGAAGTGCCTACTAAATGGCCAACCACTCATGGTTGAACTGTTATACATTTCTATATAATAGACACCTACAAAATGCACTCATAAACATATTTTCAGTTAAGCAGTGTGATGAATGAATTGCATTTTTAAATATTATCAGAAGTCCATTTTCCCTAAACAGAATTATTGGATACCATGAGAACTCCTTTCATTAAAACACATTATACTTATCTTCATAACCTACGAATTAAACCTATATAATTTAACTGGGCATGTTTATACATGGGCTGTAATTGCATTTATCAAAACTATAGATATGTTTGTATGTGTGTATTTTAAAGGTCAAAGGCCATACAGGACCGTCACACTTTCTCTTGTGGTCTCACAAAATAATGTAAATACAAATAGAAACAGTTTACAATTGTGAAATCTTGTTTAGGTAATACGTAGAGTATATTTTAAATGTATTAACTTGAAATAAAAGATTTGAACAATAATTGTTTGTGATGTGGTTTTGTTGTTTCAGATTTTTCTTTAAAAATATTGTACTCGATTAATACTCTCCCTTAAATTAAAGATGTACTGTATTGTCCCCCAAAAACATGACAAATGAAGATTAATAAAATAAAACTTTGAATAGGCCATTTTACAGTTTTAATAAAGTTATTCACTTCTGTAGAAAAAAAATAACTTGAAAAAATACAAAAAAACGGTTAATTTTAGCCAAAACCATTGTCTGACAGAAAATGTAAGTATTTTTTTGCTTTAAATTGAATAACTAATGTGACATTAAAATGGCATATTCAACAAAAAAATATAAAAACAAATTGTTTAAGTGGACAATATATCTTTAAATAAATTGTAAGCACCCAATTCAAATGAGTTCCCTCTGTTGGCACTAGACTGCTGTGTTTACTCTTTTGGGTGACATCCTAATCTGTTTCTTACAATTCAATCTATAGCACTATAACAGTTATTTTCTAACACATAATATATCTAAAGCCCGCGCAAGTTGCATTCTGAAGATTCAACCAATCAGAGCACAGGAACTTTGTAATTAATTATGACGTTTTGCATGCAGCAGACGATTTGAATGCCAACATATATTGTGATTGTTGATACATGTGTCGGATTTATACTAGGATTTTATTCTTTAATTTGAAGAAAACTATTGTTTCATAGAAGTTAAAGTAACCAGACTACAAATAAAGACTTGAAGGTTACTACTACCAGGCAGTTAATTACAACACTTGGAGCAAAAGGTATGTTTTGTAGTTAGATAGCTAGGCTAAGTTTAGCCGGTCGTCTCATCATATAGCCTGCTAGAGTGTAAGTCTTAAGTACTGGTAGGCGCCCAAGGAGCAACCATGTCGGCATAGACTTATGGGTAGGCTTAGCCAGGTCAAAGCTAGAGTGATGAAGGGGACTTGAAGGCCAGGTAATGTACAGTATGGATGTCTAACTATAATCTATCATGTCATACAAGGTTGACATAAATTCGTTTTAATACTAATTAAAGTAAAATTAAATCAAATTTTTTAAAAACATGTCTGTACCAAAGTACAGATACAGAACAGGGAGAGTGGTTCAATATTTATTGTAGGCTATGTTCGTCATAAACATAGTCTATGGGTTGCACAGATTGCTTTTGCTAAATAGCCCACTGTTATTTAATAATGTTTAATGTTCAATTAAATAAAGTGCGAAACACAGGGCGCCTCTAAGCACTGAACAACCCACAGAAAATTTTCCTGAATATCAGCAGAAGTTGTAGCTTAGTTTTTGGCTTAGTACCAATCCCAAGGTTTTGGGTTACCAACATACTCACATTGACAAAAGAAACCGACAAAAACGTCTGCTTATTAATATTTATGTTATTCAGGTACACAAGTACAGCTATTGTATTGCACATCTACAACATAAAGAAATGAAATACAAACATCTTATCACACAGACATGAGGATAATACAGTAAATGGTAAAGAAAAGTTGAATGCTAGTACTAATTGACATTACGCAGCACCCCAATAGACAATTACAGTATATATTTTATTTTACTAGGCCTACTTTTATATTAATATACATTTCCAGTAAATTTTCATCTTTTCTTAAAACAAAATAGTCCCTCTTTCAAATTAAAATATAGATTATTTTCCCATTTTATACACCTCATGAATAAATTATGCTTTATATACTTGTTATAATGATTGAATTATTTTTCATTTATACTGAACTTTACATTTACTAAATTGTAATATTTATTTATTATTGTACCGTAGACTACTATAGAATTGTACAACTTGATATAAAAAGAAAAACAATATGGTTAGGTTTGTAATTTGAATAAATTAAATAATTTTTGATGATAGTTCAATTATTTATTACTGTATACACAAATACCATAGTAGGAAATATTTGTATATCTTTTAATTTTCACACATGTTTTTTGCGACAAAAAACCCCCACCTGTTTATAAGTAGTACAATTTATCAGTGAAACATCCACATCATCTCATACTGAAAATAAAAAAAGTCACAAGTGGTATCTAAAAAAGGACCTTAACTGTAAACACTTGATTGAAAATAAACTTAGCATGCCTAAAATGATATCAGCATAAACATTATATTCAAGTTATGAATATATAATAAAGCTAGCACATTCAATTTAAACTTTAAAATAATAATTTTTAAAAATACATTTTCTCAGTATTTTGTTAAAACAGTTTCTGCAAATAGTAGTAGTTACCAATTTTAGAACTGCGGAATGTAACATAATTAAGTACAACAATATTAAACATAGAATAAAGCATTGGAAGTGAAAATAAATATTAATCATACTTAAAAATATGTATATAATGACCAGCTGAAAAATAAATGAATATCATAAATCTAGCAACTATTCCTCAGCAGCCCATTTATTTATGTAATGAGTTAAATACTATAACATCAAGGCGAAAAACAATCAGTGCATTGAAATGCAATAATAATGAGCAAATTTAATTGCTGTTTGTTTTATAATATTTATAGCATAAATTATAAATAAGTACGAGGAATGTTTATTGATAACAAATTTTTACAATAAAATAATCTGAAAGACAGTGAAAAATATACTACTGTAATTATACTGTATACTATTAATAAATTAGCTTAATAATTAATTCTCCTTATTGCAAATATTGGAAAGCAATTACTCTTTTCACAAATCCCATTGATAGGGACTTCAGTTTGAAAGCAAATTGTTAAATTAAATAAAAATATAAGAAAGGTTTATAAACTTTATGGATAGAATGGGATGATATTCAACTATTACTATAATAATTTATAAGGTGGTATAAAAATTGAAAGTTTAAAAAAAAAACTTTCACTTTAAGAAACATTACTAATAATATATAAACATAAAATATTTTTAGGATGCCTCACCCTTTGTGTTAAATATGTATTTTTTGGGGCATATTACACAAGTGAGTGAAATCCTCTCTGACACTACATGCCATTATTCCCAAATATGGATACCCCTTGAAAGGAAACTGATTGACCACCAGTACTGGGTGAATTGTAACTATCAGAGAGCAACACCTGTTTACAATTCATAGTCCACTGCTTCTCAATCCACCGACCATTACATGACACATTGTATTCATTCACTTATTTAGGAATACTAATTTATATCATGCACCATTGATTAAATAAATATTCTAAATAATCAGTATAGGCATTTAGCACTAACATTAAACACACATCACTTTTAAATAACTCTTTCTATCAATGCTTACTGTAGCTTTTGTACGTAATCTACAGCTACTATTACTTGAGTTGAATTCTTTGTGGAGTTAAGATTTCTTCATGCTTAATACTATAATAAATACTTCATTGTTTAGACTGGAATGTACAAAGTACTTAGAAGGCATCGCAAATGTTTGTAAAATGTCTCACGGCTAAATCCACTGGAAGATTAAAATCATATTCGCTTAATTTATCCAAAAGTTGAAGAGCTCCATCAAAATCTGAAAGAAAACAAATGTTGTCAAAATTGTAATAATTCCAACTTGTCACCAAAAGCATTCAGCAATATTTGTTTCTACTAGTGCTTTTATTTAAACTATGTTGTCTATTTCATACCTGGCAGGATAAACCAACAAAAGCCTACTTTCCTTGAAGATCGAGATATGAAAATAGATAAAAATACCCCCTTTCACAAATGGAATAGTTAAAAAATGTTTCATCTTACTTGTTTTCACAATGTAACTCCAAGAATAATAATAATGGTCTATGATAGAAGTTGTCCGACATAGCAATCTGCACCAATTAGTGAGTTTTCCTTCACTGTAGTGTAAAAAAGTGACATATTAGGACTGTGTTACTATAGTTAAAATACAAGCAGTACTTGTAAGAACATATCTATTTGGAATATTTAAAGCCAGATTCCACAATTATAGAAAATGTATATAGTAACTAACGCCAAACTATAGAACAGACACAAAGACTACATGCAAACTCACTTTAATGCTTGGCATACAAATGCTTTGAACTGTGAGTCAGCACTTCTTTTCAAAGGGCTGTGACTAGAGTGTATGAAGTCTACTGCAGCTAGGAGGGTTTGTTTAGATGTGATAGCAGTACCACCAATTATGTCAAGGTCGAATGCTTGCGACAGCTTCCTCGCTGGTGAACTTGTGTATTGTCTACCATGCTGGAGAAAAATAATCATTATTATATCTAATTAGGTTATGATGGCAATTACTAAATGGATATAAAATGATGAAGGATCAGAATGGGATTTAGCCTGAATCAATAGAGTGTAGTCTAGTTATAAATTAAAAACACACTTAAGATATTTTTACTAAATACTAAGTATTTCCCTAAATATGTACGTGATCCTTTAGATTGGTGTGTTTCCCCCAAAAACATGAAGGTTAATAAAATCAGACTTTGAATAGGCCATTTTATATAACAAAATGAATCACTTCTGTAGAAAAAAAATATATGTAATGTTTTCAGGGTTAGTTAAATTTGACAAAAAACCTATTGGCTGGCAGCTAATTTGACTGTATTTTGGTTTGAATACATTTTTTTTCAAGCCAATTTTTGGATTGACATTAAAATGTAATATGCGACAATAAAAATGTAAAAACATTATTTTTTTCAGGGGGGCAATATATCTTTAAGCTATGATACTGTATAAGAGACTTACTTTAATTTCATAGTACCTCATGAAGACATCCCAAATGTGTATCCTCTTTGGAGCAGGAGCCATTTGGGGCATTAGACAGGTTGTGATTGGGGTCATAAGGGCTTGACTGGTGGTATGTTTCATTAGACCATGCTCAAATAAATCTCTGAGGACCGGGGCTAGTTCTTTGCGTACTGTAACTGTAATCTCATCTAGACTTCTACTCGTAATTGGACTCTAAAATAGAAACATATGACAGGATATAACAGATAGGCACTTGGCTACTAAAAGAAATTCTGATAATATTTTATATCATTTTTATTAGTAAAATAACTCTCAAACAAATTCTCTCAGTTAAATATTAAAACCACGCCTCTGTATGATGCTCAGTTAATTAGTTAATAGGAAACATATTGTATAAACACCAAATTAATTGAATTATGATTTTTCCAAATATTTACATTAGATTTGGTGAACCGCCCAAAATATTGCAACACTTGTATAATGATCCATCAGTAATACCCCTCATTTGGGAAATCCATATTCAGGGAACACCACCACTACTAATGGGATAATTTCCTGTGAAACAAACAAGGGATAATATATATTTTAACACATGGCCAAGCCCTATGAGGATGCACTGCTGTACTTACATCTGAGGCATCACTGCTGTAGTCGATGTCTTCTGGTGGATCTTCCTTATGTTTATTTACCAACTCTATTACATGGTTTACAGCCCTGTCAAGCTTCTTTAACATGTCACTAAAAGATATAAAATTTATTTGCTAGCAAAGATATTTAAAGCTCTGTCTACACTATCGAACTAGTCTAGACAAAAAATGTGTGATGTTCCCAAATATGGTAGTAATAATATGACACCATCATGTATCATCATTATGGGCACATCACATTTTTCACATAAAGTTTGATATTGTAGGCTACAGAACTTATTCCAAACCAACAGTAAATCCAAGGCAACCAACACATTCCATTCAAAATTATGAACATTTTTACCTGCACATATGCTTCATTGTATTACAAAAATCAGAAAATATTCCAGAAAGAAAATATTATAGAATACAAGTCATTTTGTAACTACAGTATATTTCAACAATCATCAAAGCTGAAATGCATCTTTGTCGTACAGTATGCTTCACTTGAACACTATATTCCTAGTTCCTTTTACAGTTTTACTAACATTTACCATACTTGATTCTCTTCTGTGTAATTTCATAAGCGTATCAAATACATTTAAAGGCTTTGGCGACGCAATTTAATGACAACAATATGTATCCCTTTCAAAAAATACAGCTTGTCATTTGGGATTGGATGATAATAATACACCATGCGACCTTTTAAATTACTTCACCATCTGTTACAAGCTAATTATCATATGAGTGTATATATGTGGGATATTAATTATGTAAACAAAAAAACTATAATTATTTTCATGAAGAGTAGAATATTATTAATTTTTAGTGCTTAACTTTATTACATTTTACAATTAAATCTTTTTATTAGTAATACTATAAAAAGATTTAATTGTAAAATGTAATACAGTAGAATTGTACATTTTGGAACCTCTATTAAGGGACACTTTCTCATGAAACAATATATGGTTTAACACTAAGGCCAGCCCCTACCCTGATCCAAAGTGTCCCCTTAATAGAGGCTTGACTATAAAATATAAAATTGGAATTCAACTTGATTAATTTTAATAGCCAATAAGGCTAGTTACTGAACTGTACACTAGTTTTTTACTAGAGTATACTGTTGTATGTAATAGATCAAAAAGCTCTAGTGGAGTATAGGAACATAGATTTCATGAACCCTACATTATAATATTTATAAACTACACAAGGGTATTGTTAAACCCTGCAAACCTCCAAAAAACATAGCAAACCCCATTGAACTGACATAAAAGTGATTAAATCATGTATTGTATGTTTTTTTGGAGGTTTGCAGCGATTTAGCAATACCCCTACAAAATAAACAAGAGTGCATGTAACTTACTAATAGTCAACATTTCTTTCTTTCTTTGGTAATCGTTCTTTCATTTTATCAGTGCCACACCCTAATTGATGAATTGCAAGATATTGCAAAACTCGAAGCATTTTCTTGGCCGCAGATATATTTGAGTCAGTTATTTTCTAAATATCAATAAAAAAGAAATTTGTAGTGTTCATATAGTGTTTTACAATAGAAATAGGTGTACAAAGCACAAGGTATCAACCAAATCATTGGGCTCAGTACCACTGTAATATCTCATATACACAGGTTTTGAGCTATTTTGTGTGTTTAAATAAAATAGATTGATCTTTACCTGGCGCTCTTTTTCTTTCGTTCCGTTCATTCCACTAGTTCCAGGGGATGGTGGATGGGTGCAACATGGGGTCTCTGAAGTGCCATCTGATGCAATATCATCTGGTGGTAACAGGTGCTAGTAATTAAAAATTACGACTAAATTAAATATAATGTCAACATTCCTAAAACAAAAAATTCCTGGAATCGAATTAATAATCACAATTATGAACAATTGTTAAGTACTACATTGAAAAAATAACAATTTATGCTTACGTTTCCCTTTTGTTGTAGTTTACAGGTGCATGCCTGGTCTCCCATTGGTCCCGGTGTTTCAACCTCTCCTTGTAAGAATGAAATAAACCTCTCTAAGTCACCTATCTGCTGCTTTAATTGGCCAATTACTTGTTCCTTAACCTTCGCAGGGTTTACTATCTGTAAAAAAGAAAATAAGAAAATTACCATGGGAAAAAAGGACAGCGACTAGATCAAAATTGAATCACAACCATGTGCAGTTGACTCTACTAAGAAAGAGTCCCCTGCCATCTCTATCCAAAAATCCATTGGCATTGGACCGAAGAAGAACTGTACTTAAATACTGCAAAACCAGAAACTTTGCAACATAAAACTTGAAAAATAAATTTGAAAATAAAGTACAAGTAAATACTGTACTGTAAACAAGATTGCATCAATCCATTGTGGGTGCGACCTTTGTGGTGTTGAAATGCATGTTCTCTGTGTGTAACACATTGTAGTAAAATTAATAACAAGATTGTGTCAACCATCGTATGCGCGACCTTCATGTAAAGACACTACTATATACACAGTAGTATACAGAGAACAATAACAAGATCCTGTTGTGCGTGCGACCATCATGAACATACCACAGTTCGGTTTTACAGTACTCTAAAAATATGAAGATAGAAATTAACTAACTCTGCCTACAGCTTGATCAACCATTTTTCGCAGATCATCCAAACTAAGATTGTCCAAATCTTCAATTGGCAGTTCTAATTTATCTTTAAGCTGATCAATAATAACACCTTGTTTGTCCATTAATTTCCTCTGGGGAATTTCACCTGAGCCCTCCTGCAAAAAAATAAAAACATTTTACATGAGTCATGATTTTTTCTTGTCTTAATGGAATATTAACCAAACAATATACCAAGCAATGATATTGTATACTTGTATAGGTTTATGGTAATTTCATGCTGGTAACTGGATAAGCAAAACTTTATTATACTGAGATAAAGTTTCAATTTTTCAACAGTTAACAAATAGTCTAAATTTGATGATATTCCATTAATTTATCACACTTCCAATTGGTTGCTAACCTCATATGCAAATTCTTCTAGGTCGTCAAGTTGTTTTTTTAATTGGCTAATTAATTCCATTTGTTTTTCACGCTGTTGTAGCATCTTCAGTTCATGTTCCTTTTCACTCTGAAAGAAAAAAATATTTTTATTTTTTTTTTCTGATGGTTTTTGTTTACTCTGCTTTAAATTCCTGCTATACACACATTTACACTTCTGTTCAGGCTTATTCTAACAGAATTAATAATTTTGTTTATTTATTTACCATATCTTCAAGCATTTGAGCATCTTGTGAAGTACATCCTCTAACATCGGGACAACCCTTGAAGGCAAACTGCTCTAAATCTTTGAGAAGAAGCTAAAATGTAAAATAAAATAAAAAAACAGCTATAGTACCTTTTATATTATACAACAATACATAATTGTGTATTTAATTTAGTATGGCTGGCTGCTAAACTTGAGTTACATGTATTAGGTATTCAATATTCTAAGTTGTATTTCTTTTATAATTCTTTGTTTAATATTTAAGTTTTTGCAATGTTTGTATGATAAATATATTATTACGTATTAACATAAATGATACATTCAACTGTACTGTATAAGTACAAAATTCCTTTTATCTACTTTGTTTGTAGCGACTCCTACTTATTTAAATTCAAATCTTAATCCCGACACCATAAATATGGTGATACTGGTATAGTGGATGATTTTAGATTAGTAAATAATTAGAGTCCCAGATTTCTCTCCATTATTCACTGTACATGTGCCTCACATTACATTTTATTTTATACAAAATGGAAAATTATATAATTATGAATACTTTAATACTAATTCAACTAATAAAATTAAGACTATGCATTGAGACAATGTACTACTATTATTATACATATGTCATGCTTCACTAAACAAATTGCTGTAAAAATATGTACAATACAGTATGACATCACAGGTTATCAGTTAAGTAGTGTTTGTGTTGATTGTGTGTGGGTGTTGATTTTATAGATTTATACAAAATACCAATAAAGCGTAATTTCAGTACTTGTTCAGTGTGCTTGTTATGTATATATACAAAAATTATTAGTGTTAGAAATGTATGAAAATGGAAAGGGGTAGTTCTGATGGTGAGACCTTGGAAATATAATTATTTAATAATTATGGATGACCCTATCCACCATGGTTGGTTCTACATTGGTTTTTAAAAACAAATATATTTTAAACCAAAATGCTTGAATATAACACCCTTATAATCTTTTTCATTTTAGCAATTCCGATTGTTCCTATGGATTTGATGTATTTGCTTAGAATGCTTTAACATCATCATAATTTCCATTTCGTGAAAGTTATAGTTAGTGTGAACATAACCTAAATAAAAATCATTAAATTGGTATGATAAATTTCAAATATCAATTTTAAATTACTGCACATCCAAGGGCAGATTCATGATTTTATTGCAAGGGTTGTGACCATTTTAGAAATGAGCAAAGCTTTTTTAAAGGTTACCAGGGTTGTACAGTACCTCCTATTAACAGATGTATAAAAATATTTACAGTACAGTACCTCTTTCTCGTCAACAGGAGCATGTACAATTTGTTTCAGTCTGAACTGAACTTGAGCAAAATGAGTTGTAAGTGCTAATAATGATGAGTTTAATTGTTCTTGTTCTTTTTCAAGATGTTCTAACTGATCTTGCATTGCAACTGGGCTGTAAAAAAGTAAAACATATGGATGTTATTTTATGCTGTTCTAGAGGAAATGTATGCTTTAATAATAAACAATACAATCACTTTATTTTGAAGGAAATCAGGCACGCCTAGCAGATTTTTCTGCGGAAACAATCCAAACAAAAATATGATTGTGATTATGTTAAAACGAACACATTTTTAGCCGCAGATACTGTATCACTCATTCATTTTCTTCATCTTGTTTCATTACGGTATGATTCTGTAGTGGTCAGTGGCTGTATTCACCAATCACACTAAGAACAAGCATGAATGTGCGATACTCGGGGTACAGCAAAAGAAGCTGTAATGACGTCATAAGACGGTATGTGACGTCACATACACATCAATAACCTCGGTACCAAATACGGCTATACGGTACCATCTTCGAGACGTCATATGGCTGCATCCGGTTTGAAATTTAAAAATCTGGCTCTATAGCTTTGAGAACATGTCCCTGTAGTATATTAATGCCAAATCCCAGCTCAATACTACATTGAATAAGGGAGGAGTAGTACTTTATAAATCGCACTTCTCATCTTCTTGAGGAGAAGATGAGAGAGTCCTAGACTCGGGTACCCCGAGTAAAAATTTAGTGATCCTTATATAAATACCTCCATATGAAATACAGTAGACCAGCATAAAGAATGTACCACCCGAATAACAATGGGTTACAAATGATATTGATTATTATTTCTAAATGGGGTACTATTGAGTGTGCAATTTCTATGACTGATTGCAGTGTGATGTAGGTCTGTAAGCCTGGCTTAAAACAAACACTCTCACCTTACTAGCCCGTTTGGTGGTGATGTATCGGCCCGACTTTTTCTGCTTTGACAAAGTGTGCAATACATGGTAGTCCTGGCCACCAATTTAAAAGAACGGTTGCAAAATCAAAACAATTTATGTCGTAGATAAAAGTTAATCCGCAATAATATCAAGGTCAGCATATATTCCAGGTACAAATAATGCGTGTTTGCGGTAAATTCTCAATTAAAAATCAATAACAACAACATTAGCATAATAAACATGTAGTTTGTGTAAAAATTAAAATGCATGTTTTAACGGCAACAGATGTTATTTTAATAATGTTTTACATAGTTCTATCACAACACTGGATAATATTCTGGATAATAATGTAGAGGATAATTGAAACAATATTGAAAATAATAATTAGCTATACACAGTAGTTGGATCAGCACAAAGCAACAGTCAATAGTTAATACAATTAATCTCTTTAATTATTTTTAATAGCGTATATTTCTCAATTCATCAGTAGTAATTTTAATGATTCTTCAACTCTTGAGTTCAGGCGCCGACGGACTGTGGATATTTTTTTTAACAATTAAAATACAAATTTCTCTTTTCATCATTACAATACTGTGTAAGATATAGGCTGTAGGTTGGATTAGATGATCAAATCTCGCTCTACTTGTGTGATTTATAGTTTTGTTGTGTTTATCTTCTTTTTTCCTCCTTTGAGATTTCAACTGCAGTGATTCTTGATATTCTTTTTCAGATTTCTTCTTAATTTATGATTCCTCTGACTTTAACCTCATCACTGTACTGTACTCTTGCCGGTCTCTGGTTGTTATTTTGAATTGCTATATCCTTATTTTGTCATTTTATGTACTAGCTGTAGAGTGTACATGTTCATTTTGCCAACATATTGTTAAACTCACAGGCTCCTCTCCTTAATCTCAACACTATGAAACTTTTGGAAATTCTGCATCAATGGTGACTATCAATTAGACAGCTATTTTATCATTGGTGCAGTACTGTGTTCGAATATTCCAAGCTGTACAGTATCTCTTCTTTTTTTTTCAAAATCCTGAATCTTTTACTTTCTACAAGAAAACTACTTCCTTGCAAACACAGTTTCCAAACTCCTCATTTAATTCTATTTAAAATTTTACTTCCAATCTTGATATACTGTATATTAACATGTTTTTGCATCTCTCTGCATCTTGTTTTCCCTGTTTCCCTTTCCATGGGCTGCATTAAACTGAATTTTAGTAATAATTCCGCCAAGCTGTCCCTCCCAGTAAACTTGTCATAAGCCTTTTGTAATTCAAAACATACTAATGCATTTGCACAGACCCCTTGTTATACAGGGATTAACTGTTTATTGGCCTGGATGCTGTATGGTGGATACCAGATGGTCCACTGCTCCAGATTTCACATGCCTACCTATACTGTTAGTACGATCTGTATTACCAGGGAAGAGTGAAAATGCATAATTTCATTCTTCCCTGGTACAGTATTACGAAGTATGCACATGTTCTGTTCGACTGTACTCTACTGTATGTCTGTGACTTTGAATTTAATCCATCCAATATTGTTGAAATGTTCAACATTCCTTTTTGCTATGTTTCAATGATAAGACATCACATCACAATTAAAGACCACTTTTGGGATCAGGGCCGTAGCCACCAGTACGATTTGGTAAGTGGCTTGAACAGGGATTGTTCCCTTTTCTTATGGCAACCGCACCACTTTATTTCTTGTGGATACATCAGTGAGGTCTCCCTGCAATTAAAGACCATTTTGGGACCCAGGTTTTAGTGGTCTTTAGTGGCATTGTCTCTAATTAGAATTTCTCAGGTATAAATAGTAAAACATAGGTGATCATACAGTACGTGGTGGCAATAAAGCTGTCCTTGATTGGAGGGAGTCTTATTTATCAAATTAATTTAAAATGAATAAATTATTTATTATTTAAATAACAGGCAAGATAAAATGAATTAAAAAAAATGTCCCTTCTTTATCATAAAAACATAAACTGGCACCTGTTGTAAAGGGTAAACTGTTTCCTTCATTATAGCGTATTATATTCTAATTTATGCTTCAACAGACAATTCACAGGCCAATATGATTATTATTGACTGGGAATCGCATCATTAACTGTTTCTAATTGTTATTGATATCATATCAGATTACTTTTATTGTGGTAAATACTTAGTATAGAAAGTAGCAGACAACAAAAATAAAAGTGTGGGGAGATTATTATTAATCTTTTATAGTATTTTCCAGGGGTCAGATTTATCAAACATGCTTAGAACAAAAATCATCTTTAACTTTAAGTCAATGGGTTTTCAGTCAAGTCATTTTTCAAAATAACCTAAGCAAATATTTTAAAGAATTTAAAACAAAATTATTTTTAGATGACATAACAAAATCTATTCCCTGGTTCGATAAATAAAGCCTCAGTTTTTAGCGATAATTATGCCCATGAAGCCAATTTACCCGCGTAGTAGACAGTACAGACAATAGACAATAATAGACAGTAGTGGTAGACAGTGGCGTAATGCAGGAGACAAAGACCCCATGTTAATTGGCCCTCCAACGCTGGGGCTGCTCATGTTCTAGGGCCACTTAATCTCTGGGGCCCCTTGTTTTAGCCAGTGAGCGCTCATAGCCGTTACGCCACTGGTAGTAGAATACACTTACTATTCCTCCGTGATTGATACTGCTGGACTGGCAACAGCACCCAGTGGCGCCCAGCGTTCCATAGGTGGGTTGTCACTCAGCTGCTCTTCTACTGAATCGTCTGTCATGATCCCTTCATCTGTCATCATTTATATTGGTTTAGGAATGTCCTACGAGTAAGAAAGACATGGTTCATAACATTATGATGAATACAATTAAAAAGGTCAACACTAAGGTCACACACCATCTACGCTTGAGAACATCGGGCCTCTGTGACCCTAACTCAGGCTGGACCGACAAACCTAACATAAAGAAATCCTCTAGGCAATGGATCAATGGTGAGAAAGGACGATGATGTAAAGACGATGGAGTAAAATAAACACACACACACAAAATGGTACCAATAAATAATGATATTCATTCATCTTCCTATGACCTATTCGCTGTTCAGAATAATATATAAAAGCCTAAGCTAACTAACCTACTTTACTTAGGCCTAGCCTCTAGCTAGTCGGTAGAGTAGACCTTTTTATTAAATATTAATAAATAAATAGTTAGGCCTATTATTAATTATTCATTCATGTCATGCATCTCATTATAATTATTAAAAAAAATAAATTATAGGCCTAGCCTACGGTACGGAATCCATTTTCTACCTACCTGTAGTAATAATGTCTAAAATACAGGCTGTCCCTGCTAGTGTACACAACATATGCATCAGCAGGGTTCTTCGTCGGATTTTCCTTCCGGCAACAAACCCTTCCACCACCTGTGTTCCTGTACCTGTGAAGATGAGTTGTTGATCAGCTAGCTACGCGTACGATACGACGACGTCCACCAGCTGTTTCGTTGAATGGTTGAATCAACCAGGTTTTGTTCTTAAAAACCTAATTATGAGTGGTTTAATAACCAACAGGATCTTAATATAAATAGACGTAGATCGGCAAATAAATCACCAGGTGAACTTGAATATAATTGAAGAAAACCTTAATTATAAAATCAAGACACACGTCAATAATGTTGAAATGGTTGGTTGTCACTTGGTCACGGCTGAATGATCGTTAGACTGTTGTTGTTAGAACAATTATTATTGACCATACGTTTTGTCAAGCAGCAAAATAACAGTGTTCGATTGGTTGAGTACCAAATTAGATAACAAATAACAAATCACAGCTTGTGCAAAGTAAATAGAGGGCGCTATACACAGATTATTGAATCTGAAAATTTTTTTTTAGAAAGCTATAAATGGAAAAACGATGATAGAACGGTCATATCTTTTGTGATGCGTGACGGCTTTATTTCCAAGTATATATTTAGTTTAAAGAATTTATATTATCCCATCATAAAAAAGGAAAAGAAAAAAAAAATCCAGATTTTTTAGATTCATTCATACTTTTATTAGTATATATTAATTTCCCTTCGTGATCAGTTACGTTGTCACCGGTGCTCTATGCGGTGAGCTGCTCAATTGATTGGTCCACTGACCAAATCTATATTAATCCATTATATTGATTGAAGTTCTGGTCCTCTTATATTCTCTTATATGAAAGTCGGATCACGCGAATACTATTGCATCGTTTGATCATCAGAGTTCATGAATTGTTGTCAGTCATTGTCATAATAGTTCATCATAATCATCTCAGTAACCAAATATATCAAACAGGCACTAGAATACTTCGACGTTTCTTACTAGTAGTAGTAGGACTGTCAGCAAACATTTTTGCAAGGTTTAAAGCATTTGTTTTATAAGCTTCGATTCCATATTTCAGTTTAGAACAAAGTGCGCATCGTTTCTTTTCCCGTTTGTTTGCGTGCACCTCTACGGTTGGGTCGAAATTAGTAACTTTCCTTGACCGACGAATCCGACGGCATACTGACTTGTTGGAGACAAGTGGTGGCAGTGGTGGTAATGGTCTTGGTGGCATACTCTCTGGTTTATCCAATGCAGCTTGTACAACTGCTTCAACTGGTACAACATCTGGTTGTTCAAACATTGGCTTTGGTGGCAGCTTCCTTGGTTTATATGAAGATACACTTCCAGTAATTTCTTCAGTTGATAGATTATCATCTTTTGAGCTTTTCAAAGTCAGTGATGATCTTCTTGATTTATTTGGCACACGCGCCTTTTTTGATTCCGATAAATCAAGGGCAGACTTGGCAGTAATGATGGCCTGATTTGGTAACTTTGGAAGCTTCCTCGGTGGTGGTTTTGGTACAGCTACATTTGGCAACACTGGAAGCTTCCTTGGTAACGTTTGTACCACATCCACTTGTTGAATTGGTAAATCAGGTACAGGATGCCGCTTCGGTTTAGTAGCGGCTTTCTTTGGTGATTTTATTGCCTGCTTTCCCTCCTTTTTTGTCAGGTCTGTAACCTCCAGCTTCGAACGTGATATATTCTTTGACGGCTTTCGTGGTTTGGCCACTGCCACATCAGGTATTGGAAGCTTTCTTGGTAAGACGTCTTTTTTTGGCAAAGGTGGTACTCTCTGAGGCAATACTGGTAGCTTTCTTGGTTTAGCTATGTTAAATTCATTTCTTTCTTCTACAACCTATATGTAATTATTTAAAAAACATTTTTATTGCATAAAATCAACATTAATTTTGGCGTCCTATACAAATTATAAAACGGTTAACGACCAACTATTGTTAATTAATAATGTGTTAAGTTATTCACGATGGGGAATTCCAACCTTCACACAAGAAACTATTATGTAACGTAATATGGTGTAATACATTATAATTTTGTTGAAAATGTATACCCAACCTGTGTGCGTTCTGTAACTTCTAAATGGGCATCATTTTTCTTGAGAATTGCGGCGGATTGCACATTCTTCGGCGGCTTCACAGGTTTACTCAAAATGCTTCCCATAATTGTAATTAAAATAACTACTGTGCTATTCTAAGCAATAAAATAAATAATTTCACAAGATTTTAAGGTGAATCTGGTGAAAACGAAAGTCGAATTGTTGAAAACAACGGAGCGAAATTATGTTCGTGTCGATAGTTTGAGTCGAAACGATGTATTGTCGTGTTTGGTTAGGAGCGTATTTAAGTTTCATTTGTTTCGTCAACAATCGTATCTAAAACAAGGGCACTCTAGTTGCCCAACAACAGTGTGCGTTATACAACATACGCGCGTGCGCCATTAGCAACACATCGCGTGGAAATGACGTACGGAGCGCCAAGATCGTCTAAATTCGTTTAAAAGTTTACTGGATCTTAAAAAAATTTGAAAAGATGCTTTAAATGTTAAAATAAACATTAAATTTAATGCTGTATACCAGAAACGCAACTAATACGGTACACAATATTTCTTATAAAAATAATTAGACATGGTTACTGTTTTCTAAACTTAATAGACCAAATCGTACTTATGCTATTGTATCATACTACCACTGAGTATAGTATGTTCAATAAAGTTTATGCAATATCACTTATTAAAAGGGAAATCATAGTCTAAAACATCAATACAAATCATCTGCAAACACTTCATCTATCTTTTAGCATAGTATATATGTAAAAGTTTTGCAGTACAATTTTATTTTTATTTATTGTCTGGATACAGATGTTTCTTGGTAATTATTTCAATGTGTTTTCTTTTTATAGTAAAAAAAAAATCTTTGGCATACATATATTACATTTAAATTACAAATACAATCATTCCATTTATGTGCAGTACTCGCTGCTTTAAAAAACTAAAATCTAATAAAACCCTTATGAAGAACAATCAAAAATATTAAATAAAAGATAAAAAAATAATATTTGTTTAACTGTAACAGTTGTTAAACATTCTTACTACTTTTATAACAAGCATTTATAACATGGAATTATATCTGTCCACTAATATAAAATTTTCTATACACTCTATTATAGTTTTAATGAGTTCAAATTGAAGTTCTGTAAGAACTGCGATTACTTTCAGAAACGCTATATGAACTGCCACTAATGGAAGAAGTGTTTATACTGTCTGGCCTTTTCATTGACCCGTCAGCAAATTTATCTCGAAACGGTGAAAATACAAAATAAGTTATTGTAGAAGCAATGAAGATGGTAATTGCAATGTAACCGTTGTACGTCATAACAGCTAACATGAGAAAGTAGCCAGTTATGACTTGTAACAGGTGAAGAGCGGATCGTGCTACATGAAGACGCAACCTGTGAAATAAATAAGATGATATATTGACCATTAAATGTATATTATTGTTCCCCTGAAAAAATAATTGTATCAATCAAACATAATAACTATTCACTTGGCTCAGCAAAAAATGTATTATTGTACCCGATTAAACCATATAATTTAAAGAAAAACCATTTCAACGGGAAAACCATTCTCTGCAAACATACATAAGTTTTTGTTAATTTTAAATCTTTTTTTCTTTTTTTATAAAGAAAATACTGTATTTTATTTTTGCAAGTGAATAACTTTATTAAAACTACAAAATGACATATTCAAAGTTTGATTTTATGAATCTTTAATTTTCATATTTTGGGATCTTTAAATTAACTATAATTTAAAATGTTCAAATGTACCAAAGAACACAAACTTATATGTATTTTTTATTTGTAACTTAAACATACCTTCTTTTTTGTATTTTAGTAACACTAGTTGGAATCCTGAGAGGAGCTAACAATGCAGTTGGCGAACCTGGACTTGTTTCTTGGTTGGCTGTGTTCAGTGGATTTGCTTTGTATTGACTCTGTACATAGCTTGTTGCCACAGATAGCATCCCCAGAATGGCCGCAAGGACACAAACAAATATTATTGCACCAAATAACTCTAAAAATAGATACATCAAGAACAAGTATTTTTAACATAATACAACGAAAGAACAAGTTCCATCATTGAAACCAAGCTTCCTGTATGTATACATGGCTTGCTGTTACAGAATATCCCCAAAATAGCCGTTTGTATAACATGTTGCATGCTCTACAACCTGGTAAGTAAATACAGTATGTAACTTTCTATTGAGCCCAAGATTATCACTGCAATTCAGTATATCAGAAAGAGTATTATATAATGAATGAGTGGAATGGGAAGAATATATAATGAGTTGAAATATTGACTGTTATACTTTCATTGAATGGACAACTTTTATTCAACTAATCCGCTGTCGCTTCCATCTGAATTTAATGTCGAAGAAATATATGGCACTCAGAATTTGGCCATGGGATAGAATAGTTATAGATGGGGCACATAGGTTGGTTTTAGTGTGCAATTAGTACATGGGGAATAACCCATGGATATCTTGCAGCCTAACTGGGTTGAATTGTGCACAGGTGTGTGGATGACACACTCACACAATTTGGATCTCCCCTAATGCGTGGTTCCCACTAGAGAAGCAACGCAAGCGAGTTGACCAATGATAAGCCACTGTTTGAATAATCCATCGCTTGTGATTGGTCAAATCACTTACGTTGCAATACGTCGCTAGTGGGAACTAAGCTTTAGGGTTCCTTTGTGTCGAGCTGCCACCAAACGGCAAATCAATCAAATGGCAAGTATGGACTTAAAATAGCTAATGTTGGGCTCAATAAAATATTTTCCAAACACAATAAGATATTTTGTACACAGAAACGAGTACTATTGAACGACCATTTAATAGTGCATACTATTGCACGCCATGTGACCCACAATCGTCCAATCAAATGACAGGAATTTATTTAGGTGCTATATAATATATTTTACCTCCTGCTGTTTCTATCGTCCAACTCTTAAATAAGAATTGACCAACATCTGCTGAGAAGTAGAATGACATATGCATCTAAAAAAAGAAAGAAAGTTATTAATTAACTTACTGTACTCCATTCATGTTTTTTTGTACAATTACCCTGTATTTTGCATTTAATACCCACTTTGGTCTTAATCTCAATACTAACCATCAATTCACAAGCTCTGTGGTTGAACGGTACCGTAGTGACATGAAACTTTACTAAAAATTAACTCCATGTGGATATACAGTACCTTGATAGAATTTTAAAGACAAATATTAATATGTGAGTGACAATTTTTCAAACATACTGTAGTAAGCTTGAAACCTGCTTAATTGTAATACAGTAATTAGATTACATTTATAATGAGTTCTGCACCATGGGGTTTATTTTTGCTGGTAGTGGTACTACAAAGACAACTCAATAGCCAACCAAGTCTTATTTTAGAATTAGATTTACAGATCAAATATTGTATGTAGTTTGTTTTTCAAATTTATTATAAAAAATGGTACTATAACATATTAACATACTAAAACATTTTTAAAAAATTTTCTGTAACTGTTTTTTCATTGTAGGGAAATCATTTTCTGAAATAAAATTCATCAGTCAATAATATTAATTAATTAATTATAGAAAAGTAACAACTTTACAATCCATCCATTTGGTGATGGTTCCCAAAAAGAAACTTTTGTCAAATTTTCTATTTGTTTTCCACGTTTTAACGGTATACGGTCAATTGTAATCTTGGACCTGTCTGATTCTCTCTGGAAATGTGGGTAACCTGGCCTAGAAATAGAGGCTAGGCCTAGGATAAGTTTTTAAAAACCGAAATTAGAGCAAAAGTATAAAAACAACCTAGTTGAAAACTACTGAAATGAAACTATGTCATACAATCTAAATAAAATACTCACGATTACAACATAGAATCCTTTACGATTGCACTAAAATTAGATGTAAAACTGGGCCTACCCAGCAGAAACAACAACGCTGTTGTTGTTTTCCTCAGCATGTGACCGCAGAAACGGAATTGCGCATGCGTTCAGAAAATTACGGACCGAGTTCGTGTTTTCACAGTGGATGTTTGACATAAGATTTGACATAAAAGTACTGTAAGTATAATCAATTTTTAATAGGTATAGCATCTAGTAGACATATAACTACTAGTGAAGCATAATATGATTGAACAAATAAACACATTTTACACGGGCTATGCTAATAAGCTAGGCCTAAGATAGCTAGGCAAGTCACTGTCGCCAGACAGAGACAGGGAGGGTCCTGCTTGACGTGGTCGGCAGTGCTCGGTTAGTGCAGGCGCAGTCATCAGGCCTAGGCTAGAATTTATTATTTATTTATTTTTCATAATAACACTAGCACAGATTATTAACTAGGCCTACCTATGCTATGCATAATAGACAATGATAATTCACTCAAAATTATTTAGAATTTTATTTTGCTTTGATTAGCCTAGGCCTAGCCCTAGGCTAGGCCTAGCCTAGACCATAATTATTAATATAATTATTAACATCGTGATGGTCTAGTTTGGATATGGAGTGCAGAAACAGTTACTGTACAGTAGGCAGGGATGGGCATACTGATCCGTTTTTGAGCTAATGATTATTGAAAGAAATATTATTAAATAATATTGTATTAAGTCTGTATATAGACTGAATTTAAGTCCGTGAATGAACATCATTATTATAATAATATTAATAATAATAGCAATCTGCAAGTTTATAAACTTTTTTTAATTACAGGTAAAGTGCAATGCCCGAAATGCTAACATCTAATTAATTTCACAACAATTTCGAGAGTTGTGTCGGCAACACAAAATTCAAGAGGTCATAATTATTTTAACATACATAGTAGTCTGTTGAAATAAGTATGGACTATGAATTTAAGCAAAGGACCACTCAACAGAGAGAGAAAGTTGAAGACTTGTTTGAATATGAAGGATTCAAAGTAGGACGGGGAACATATGGACATGTCTACAAGGCCAAATTAAAGAAGGGAGGTAGCGGCGGACGAGAGTATGCCTTGAAACAGATTGAAGGCTCTGGAATATCAATGTCAGCTTGTAGAGAAGTAGCAGTAAGTTTAAAAATGTATTAGTATTGGTTCTATGAAAAATGTATAAGTTCTATTTTGAAACTACAGCTTTTAAACTATCATTTTCTTTTCATAAATTCTTTTTCTGTTCCACAGCTTCTAAGAGAATTAAAGCATAGAAATGTGATTAGTTTAAGGAAGGTATTTCTATCATACAGTGACAGGAAAGTGTGGTTGCTAATTGATTTTTCAGAACATGACCTTTGGGTAAGTAAACACTTATTATTTACTGTAGTAAATAACCCAACTTATTGAATATTTTAAGCTCTGTCTACGCTATCAAACTAGTTTGACCAAAAAAGTGTGATATGCTCAAATGTGGTAAAAGTAATATGACATCATTGATCATTGTGTCCATACTGTATATGGGAACATCACATTTTTTGTCACGGGGCATTCCACAGTATTTGGTCCGTGGGTTTAAAAATTTCATTTACTGATTTTGATGTAACTCTTGGCCATTTCTAAAAGTAGACATGTTGAAGTTTATTAAATAACATTTTTTTTATTTTTCTGATATTGATTTTTTAAGTTATTGAATATTAAATATGAAAAAGTCATATTTGGCGTTACGGACGGGACATTTTTAATCCTATTTATTTCATAAACTATGCATCTTATTACTGTTTTTTCAACAGATATAGTTACTTTATGTCTCAATAATACATAATCAAGTATTTAATTAAAATTTTGTTGTTTATTAATTTCATACATCCATTTCAAATTCATAAATGTCCCGTCCGCGACGTTTTAGGCGGTTTTTTTACATTTATTTTAAAAGTAATGATGCAAAAATCTTGATATTTCATTTTCTCCTCCTGAGGACTATATCTCATTATATTATGAACAAATTTTTGGAAAATTTTAGATTTTGATGAAAATATCATATTTCAAAAATATATTGTTACGGACGGGACATTTTTGTTACGGACGGGACGTATCATTTAAATCTTAATTATTTCACAAACCATGCATATTTTGAACATTTTTTTGCCAGATATAGTTACTCTATGTCCCTATTGTACATACTCAAGCATTTTATAACACATATTTTGTTTATTAAATTTCATATATACATTTCAAAATTCATAATTGTCCCATCCGCGACATTTTAATAGTAGTTTTATGGTGTTTTTTACATTTCAGTTAAAAGTATTGATACCACAATTTAATATTTTGTTTTCTCCTTTTAAAACTATATGCAATACATTATAAACAAATATTTTGAAACTTTTGGTGAAAATATCATATTCAAAAATATATTGATGATATTTTTCGTAGGCACGGGACAGACATTTTTGTTAAGGACGGGACATATCATTTAAATCCTTTTTATTTCATAATAAAACCATGCATCTTGTTAATATTTTTGCCCATAAATATACTGCAGTTACTTTTTTTTCAAAGTAAGCTCCAATTATTCATAATAAATTATTTTATTTAATTTAATTGTTTATTAATTTCATACTTGCATTTCAAAATTCATTTTGTTTACTTCTGAGACATTTCGATTGGGGTTTTTTCCTCACTTGTGTTTATTGAAGTAATTGGCTTTAAAATTGTTATTTAATTCCTAATTTTAAATCTTAATTTTCAACTCTTAAGGATATTAAATTGCAATAGATTTAAACAAGTTTTTTAAAACTTGGTATTTTTTTTATTAAAAAAACATTACTATCAAAATTTATTGAATGTTACGGATGGGACATTTTTTTTATGAATGTGATGACAATATTGTAAGAATTAAAAAGTGTTTTTGTACTGTAGGCTGAGAAGTACTGTACAAAGGTGTTAACTGTTTATTAATCACAAAACATTGTGGTCTGTATTTAAAATAACAATCCACAAAAGAACAATACCGAAATCCAAAAAAACATGACCAGTATGAATGGGAGTATTGGGTGCGGTCATCGCTTTGTCGATTTCATTGTTTGGTGAATTTGCAACCAAGAACCTTTTATAAATCAGATACTAAATAATTAAGATTGAATTTTAATAGAAGTAGGCCTACAGTTATTAAATCCAAGCAAGGATAGAAGAAAATTTCAGATGCAACTTGGATCCACTAACAAATTCAGACGTCAAGCGCCAACGCCAATTTTTAAAGATTCGCCTTAAATGTGTTAATATCTTGAAGTCTTGTTTAATATGCCAAGCATAACTTTTATATTAGTGTAAATAAATATTTTGATAACATTTTATAATATTTTTTCTCGTTATAACTCTTCGAATAATTAATTTTATAAATAATATTTCATATTTATGAATTTTAATATTTTCACTTGACATAAACTTTTAAACAGTGTTTCAAAGGTTGAATTATATTTTGATTTGTAAATAAAAGATTACATTGATGTAAAAAACTTATTTTTAAATTTTTTTAATAGCAAAATTATACAATTTTTAAACGTGGACAAAGTTGTCCTGTCCGCGACGTTAGAAATGTCCCGTCCGTAACGACATATAAATCATATTTATTAATAAATTTGCAGTTCAATTTTTATAATAAACATTCAGTTATCTAAAACAACTATCTGGCAACATAATAATACAAAACAAATTTTAAAATCTCTTTTAAATGAGGAGAAATATTACAATACGTAAACCTTCTCAAAAGTCATGTCCATTTGCCGTCCCATCCGCGACGCATACAATTTTCATAATAAAATTTTTTTTGTACAGTCTTTTTTCTTTTTTTGACTTTCACAATAAACATTGGCCATATATGTATACATTTATTCTACTTTGAATCTTGTATTCTTTTTTATTTCTAAGATATGTCTAGTTATATTCTCAAAAATGTCCCGTCCGTAACAAAAAAATACTGTGGAATGCCCCTCACATAAAATTTGATAGTGTAGACAGAGCTTTACACTGTGTGTTACAATGCTTATACAGTAGAATCCCTCTTTTGGCGCACCTAATTTCATGGGACACTTTCCTATAATCAAGGTTAAATATATGTAACGTTAACCCTACGGTCAAAAGGTGTGCCCCCGCCCCCCCCCCCACCATAAAATGGTTCTATTGTATATTTAAATTACAGTATCATGTAATTATTTTTTTTTGTAATAGCACATTATAAAGTTTCATCGTGCAAGCAAAGGATCCAAGAAAGGATTTCCAACCACTGTCCCAGCCAGCATGACTAAATCTCTTCTATACCAAATTTTAGATGGCATTCGGTACTTACATGCCAACTGGGTACTGCATAGAGATCTGGTGAGTAATTTACTGCCATTAGTAACTATCAGATGTTGTGTCTGATCCAGGGTTGGTTGCCAAATTTATGCAATATTTTTCTGTTTGTTGTACAGTCAACTTGAAATCCAAAAGGTCCTATATTTGTGAACCATTAAAAAAAGTTTGGAATACCAGACATTACAGAAAACCAGAAATTAGGTCAGCATGTATTTCTGTAGATTGAAAGAATGATTTTTTTATCAAATTTAAAAAGAGGAATATATTATTAATTGTGATTTAAAATATTGTAATGAAATCTTTTGTCATTTCAGAAACCTGCAAATATTTTAGTTATGGGTGAAGGTCCTGAGAGAGGTTGTGTTAAAATTGGTAGGCAGAGATTTATATACAATAATTAAATTCTATTTCTCTATTTAAAACAAATTTATTTTAATAGTAAATAAGTAGCTATCAATTTGCAAGAACCTTGTACCTTTGTATTGATGTATGGTCGGTCGTTGTCTGGACCTAGTAGAAACCATAAAAAATGTGTGTCTGGGAATGAAAATGAGGAAGCATGTACCAGCTTTCCCAATGCGGCCAAGGAATTAACATGACCTAACTTGTTCCTAGGTTGTTGGTAGTTTGTCTACAATTTATGTGACAAAAAAATGTGATGTGCCCTTATTTGGACATGATGAAGTCATACCACTACCATGTTTGGGTATATCACTACCACATTTGGGCACTTTTTTTGTCAAACTAGTTTGATAATGTAGACAGTGCTTAATACTTACTAAATTACACCATAGAACTTTAATATAATAGGCCATCATGTACACTTTAATCTAAAGAATTCATTTTGTTACTTGTTTGTAGCTGATATGGGATTTGCACGATTATTTAATTCTCCACTCAAACCTCTTGCTGACCTTGATCCTGTTGTAGTGACCTTTTGGTATCGGGCACCTGAACTTTTGCTAGGAGCAAGACATTATACCAAAGCTATTGGTAAGTTACTACATTAAGCAATTAATTTAATAAGCTGTAACTACTCGCCATAGCATACATATTGCAGTCAAATAAGCACAAGGAAAAATCTAGCTCGTCATCGTTGTTCAAAGGTTATTTTTAATTCAGTCTGGTTTATGCCTAGCCTATCTGAATAAACCAACCAAAGTCTGCTCTACAACAAACTCAACAAAAATAGAAGATTCTACACCTATCCAAAAAAATGGCACAAACCATTTATGATGCCTTATATGCCTTACATATTATGCTTATAAGATTATTATGTACTGTAAATTTATTATCTCATCTTCAGATATTTGGGCTATAGGCTGTATATTTGCCGAGTTATTGACATCTGAGCCTATTTTCCACTGTAGACAAGAAGATATTAAAACCAGCAACCCTTACCATCATGATCAACTGGACAGGATATTCAATGTTATGGGCTTTCCACAAGGTTAGTTGTCTTCCCGCACCTTCTTCTCTGCCCCCCCCCCCCACCCCCAAAAAAAGAAAGAAGCAACAACTTTGTTCATAAACAACAATTTACTTCACTGAGAACAGTATTGATGGAATTTATATTCCTTTTTCAGACAAAGATTGGGAAGATATGAAAAAAATGCCTGAATATCCAACACTTGTTAAAGATTTCAGGTGAGTTATATATTTTAGTTAATTTATAATATTATACGTTATTTACACCGATACATTTGTTAAAACTCAGTTTATTTATTTTTTAGGTAAAACAAGTAGCTGTACAATTTAAATAACAATAACAAATGCAATAACAAATAAAAAAGTACAAATATATCACTCTGAATCTTGCTCTGGCTCTACGAACTATTGTTTAGCATATTAATTATTGTAGGGATGAGTGGTTTGAATTTTACCTTGCCATTGCTTCGGTGAATGACATTCATACAATATAAAAAAAAAAAAACATAAAAAATACAAAATTATTTTAAAAGACAGTTATTTACACACTAAATAATAAGATAAACCCAGATTGAGAAGCATACATACAATGCAATACTAACATGTTAGCAATTAAACATAAAATGTGTCAGGGATTTGAATTCTGATATTGTTATATCTTATATATCCATATAAATAAATATATAATATTTTAATATTATATTTTAGAATAATGTAATTTCATTTTTTAATATAGTCGTCCAACTAGCAATCCATCCAGTGGAAGTAATAGTAATGGTTCTAAACAGTAAGTAAACACTACTTTGCATGTGTGTATTGTTGTACTGGGTCCTCTGGGAGAATAGTCTTGTACTGAAGAAATGAATGAAAAGGAAGTTTGTGTTTGCTTTGAATCATTGCCCTTTGTTGTAAGTAGGCTGAGCCATCAGAGACCTTTAAGTAAAGAACTATAACATTGTCATTTAAAGACTCATAAAGAGTGATTCCCACTAGGGAATGCAACGCAGCGGTGTATCGATCCAAAGTGCTGTATTGCATAATTACAAGTGGGAACCGACAATTCAATTTGATTTTATGCAACATGAGAAACATAGTACAGTGCGTAGAAATATGCAGGTTGAAGGAAGTTAGGTCTATGCGGGAACTAAGTTGACGCAACCAAAGCAGGTTTGATTTCATGCAGATGGAAAAGCACATTGGAAGGGCATTTTCTTACAATCCGCTGTGCTGCATCGCTAGTGGGAACTATGTTTAATTGAATCTTAAGATCCCACCAACAAACAAAAGTGTTTCTACACATCAGGTTATTATTATTATTTCTTTTTTTTAAATTATGTTTAGACTTGCATACAATAGTAGTGGACTAGCTAAATATATGGAAAAGCATAAAGTACAAAAAGACACTAAAGGATTCCATCTAGTAAGTACTTTACTTGTTTTCATACAATAATGATTGGTTTTAAAAAACATTAATGCCATAAATTATTTCATTTCAACAGTTTCAATAACTTTAACATAAATTGAATAATCAAGAAAATAAATTGTTGATAAGGCCACAAACTAGAAGTACATCTGACTCAGTTGGAATTTGTAAACAAATTCTCAATGTCATAGTGATGTTAGTGTTACACTTAAGGATTGATATCCAATTAGACTTGAACCATGAAAGTGGTCTAATGGTAAAGCAATTCAGTTATGATCTCAGTTGGGAGAGACTTGAATTTCTACAGCTGGATGGTTTAGAAGTTTTCCATTTTACCATTTAAAGCTTATATATGATCATTATATATTTAAAAAAAATTAAATTAATAACATTCATGTGGGTAATTGTGTTTTCTAGCTTTCAAAATTATTAATAATGGATCCTGACAAAAGAATCACATCAGAACAAGCATTAGAAGATGCTTACTTTAAGGAAGATCCTACTCCAACTGCAGAGTAAGTAACACAATGGAGAATATGAATAATGTATTAATATACAAATAATCAAGTTGAATGGTCAGAATATATTGATGACTACAGAGTTAAATAAGACATTCAGACTTCTGTATCAAAGCATGCAATTAATGCAAAATATTTTGTGTGTGTGATGTATAAATACATTTAAGCTCTGTCTATCAAAATAGTGTGACAAAAAAAGTGTGATGTGCCCAAATATGGTAGTGATAGGACATCATCATGTCCAATATGGACACACATTTTGTTGTCACATAGAGCTTTAGACTAGTTGGAATAAATGTAAGCAGTTGACATCACCCAGCTTCTTGCTAACTACTATATAATAACCTAATGCTTAGTGAATTGAGTTACATAACATAAGCTTACATCTTTTTTTGTTCTACACACGAACAGTGAAATTAAATACATGAGATACCAGTGTCAGGTCAAGTTTAGAGAAGCCTTTAATTCAGATTTTCAAATTACAATACCTGTATGTTTGTGTTTTTATTTTAGTGTATTTGGAGGTCAAACCATTCCATATCCTAAAAGAGACTTCCTGAATGATAGTGAAGATGGTGATGATAAGTCATCATCAGCAAGCAAGGTAATAGAGAGTTTTCACACAAGCATGTAAACGATATTTCTAAAAATGTAATATGCAAGTTCCGCCCTCTTTGTAAACAAATCGATCTGCATGTGCGCAAGTTTTACGAAAAAAGTTAGTTACGTGTGTCAAGAACCTTATTTCTGAAAACTATTGTCAATGAAAAACGTCAAACAAAGGGTATCGAAACATGGAAAAATCATTAAATTTCTGCAAAATAATTAAAGATGTATTGTCCCTTTGACAAATTCCAAAAAAATAAAAAATAACAGATTTTAAAAAAAGGTGGGTCATTTTGAAGTATCATAATAGTTATTAACTATCACCAAAAATTTGTCGAAAAAAAAATAATTTAACTGAAATACAGACGTTTTTTTGTTAAAAAAATAACTCTGACTTCCAGTCAAAGTTTTCGATCAAAACATACCCCATAATGAAACGCGCTTGTTTGGCTACTCTGTATGCATAATCATAAAACTTCATCACGATCTGTGTGAAAATACCTTCTCAACCGTGACGAGTTGTAAACAATCCTAATTAGCATATGCATAATGCGTACTTGTGGTTTGAAATCTTTGTTTACTTTTGCTCGCGACGATTTTCCAGACGAAATGTAATCAAACTAATTTACCTGTTAATTACGTAAACTTGTTGCTTTTGGCTCGAATTTTTGACTTAAAGTGAATAACTTTAATATTACTTTGATATTACCAATTTAGATTTAGAAAATTTTGACCTTCATTTTTTTGTGTTTCAAGGGACAATACATCTTTAAGAAACAAATGGTAAATTTAAAGATATGTTTTTAATTAAACGAAACATAAGAATTGTTCATAACAATATGTTATTTATCACCTAATATGCAAGTTTAAAAATGCCTAGCTAGGCCTAGTCTCTAGGCCCAAGGCAGTCCATAATTTGTTTTGATGAGAGTGATGTATGTTGCGTTCTACAATTCCTGTCAAAGTAAAATCAAAACGAACAAGACAATTTCTGGAAAATCGGTACACATGTGAAATCTCGGGATAAAAACAGACAAGAGGCCTGCTTTTATGTTTCCGAGTTGTTACTGCACACATGTGTATTGGCCTGGTATTAAATTGACCAATCATAGTAATCCAATAGTGAGCAACTATGCTTTCCTCCAGAGATTTCTTATGGTTCGCATATGCGTGTATGAAAACGTCTAATATATCGGGAGATCGAACCTGGTTACAACATATTACAAGTTTGTGTTGGTGTGAGAAGGGTATTAAGTTAAGATAGATAGTATAGCAAAAATTGTATACATTTGTGGTTAGTACCATTTAATATGTATGTATTTTTTTTTTTTTTTGTAGACTGCCAGTTCCAACAACCATGCAGCAAAGCGAATGCGAGTGTCTGGACAAACAGGCTCTTCAGGTGGTGGCATGGTCCAAGGAGACTATCAGGGCCAACAGAAGGTAGGCACATTCATTCTGTTATATTCTTTTATACAGTACCATAGTTAGTGATGACAACTGTAACAGTATTGTTGTCCGTATTCACCAATTTAAAATGAATGAACATTTTGAGAAACCATTTTTATAAAAAGATTGTTTTGCAGTTTTTTAAATTTTTTTTTATTTGACGATTGAGACTGGAATCAATGGGTGTTTTTAAAATCGGTTCTTTTGTATGTAGACACGTTTTCTGCTGATGTTGTTTCTATCAAAATATGGGTTTATTTTTAGTATAGGCTTATAGTGTGAAAGAGGCATTGAAAAAGTGTTTAAGTACAGTAGCTTCATACATATAAACATGTACAGTATGGTAAATCATATTTCTTTGTATTAAGCATTTGAGTGGGTACCAGCAAGGCCGGTCAGCCCAGCGTGAACAAGTGCCCTCACAATCAAAGTCTGGCATGATGTACTCATCCAGTTCAACTCAGCAACAGTCAAACAGTGGAACGTACCATTCACAGCAGCAACATCATGGTAGTCATCAACAACAGCATCACCATCAACATAGATATTGAGGAAAATGTCTTGGAAATCCAGTCACTTAAGCTCTGTCTACACTATCAAGGTTTATGTGACAAAATGCGATGTGGCCATATATAGACACGATCATATCACTGCCATGTTTTGGCACATAACACTTTTTTGTCAAACTAGTTTGATAGTGTAGAAAGAGCTTTATGTTTGGTTCAAGTCTTCCTCGATGACGATAACCCATCTTGTGATGAAGAGAAATGTAAACTGCCATTTGATAAACCATTCCTTAAAATGCACATAATTTTTCACATTACTGCAGTGTACTGACACCCAAACAATTTTTCTGTAATCTTTCAGCATTATTTATGTAAATATTGTGTTTGTAATTAACATTTTGCTATTAAATGTTTGCAAATACAATATTTGAATTTATAAAAAACTATTTTCATAGTACACATTCTTTATTTATCCAACTAAACAAAAGCAACACTTCTTTCTTACCTTAAGCTTTGTCTACACTAAAAAACTTCATGTGACAAAAAAATGTGTGCTCATATATGGACATGATGACGTCATATCACTACCATATTTGGGCACATAGTTTGATAGTGTAGACAGAGCTTTAGGTTTGCAATCAAATTCAACTTTTAAGTAACTAACATTGACATCGTTATTAAATATTTATGAGACTATTGATTTACAGACTTTTTAAAGTTTAATGGCTAAGTTTTGTGATTGGTCACGTATGACCAATCGTTGTAATAGCTTCATGCAGCGAACTCGATTCTCTGTACTGAATGGATCTTCACAGTACCTTAAAATCTCGAAAAGAAGCCCCCCTCAAAAAGAAGCGAGATTATCATGAACGCTTGTGACACTGTTAATCTAATTGGACTTTGAACAATACAGCGACAGGTAGTTATGTACATTGACTGGACAGAATGCAAATGGTCACGAAATACTGTATTTGTATGTTAAAACCTATTGTTGTCTGTACTTAGGCCTAGGCCTAGTGTGTGTTTTTATTAGCTCAGTCCAGGCTCAGTCTAACATGAATGACACCCACTGTAGCGATGAAGCACCGTCATCGGAGGAAATGATTCAAGGTTCGTTTCTTTTTTTGTAAGCCTAATAGGCCTAGGCCGTATTTTACTTCATTTGTGATTGCGTTACGTCGTTGCGTTGCGTCTCGGTGGAACCAAGCAACGCAAGGACGTAAGCGCAGCGTAAATGATTTAACCAATCACAAGTGATGGATTATTCGAATTGTCGCATGTTATTGGTCAACGTCGATAGTGGGAACCAAGCATTATTATTCGACCACTCGACATTGTCATAATAATTTTACCCTTTATGCTGTTTGTATAGGCATATTCCAATTTGATAATAGTACAATATATTATTAGTAATATTATTATTATTGATTACAAATGAACAAAGATATTGAAATCGTAAACTAAATATTCAGTTTCAATAGAAGACAAAACATTTCAATTCATAACAGTTTCGTTTCAGCTGTTGCAAGTGGAAATATAATACGTATGTTCTATGGAAAACAATGATATCAGAAAATAAATAAATCGTAAATTTTAGGCCCTACATAAATTATATAAAAACTTCTGAATGTAAATCATCATTTCACTCTTAATTCGAAAATTCGTTTCCCATAACAAGAAACCAATAAAACAGATCAGAAACTAAATTTTAAAAAAGACCATTACGGATTAAGTAATTTGTATTATGTTGTAAAAATAAAATGAAATAATTATAGATACATTTATCCATGATTAAAGATGAATTGTTCCCCCAAAAAACATGAAAAATGAAGATTAATAAAATCAGATTTCGAATAGACCATTTTGTAGTTTTAATAAAGTTAATCATTTTCGCAGGAAAAAACGAAAAAAAAATATTTTCACTTATAAAAGACAAAACAAACGCTTAAATTTAACCAACATCCAATTTGACTATTTTTTGCTTAAATTACAGTTTTTTTTTCAGATAAATAATTTTTTTTTCTCGATCCATTTTGCCATCAAAATGGCATATTGAAAAAGAAGAAGTTAAAAACATTATTTTTTCAAGGGACAATAGTATCTTTAAATAAAAAAAAAATAAAAAACTAACAAAGCAAAATACTTATTTAGCATGGTAAGAGACAAATAACATCTTGTGTATGTTTTTTAATGCTTTGTAAAGCTACGTGTTGTTAAAATAATGGAGTGGAGTTGTGGCTTGGTACGGTGGCTATCATGTCAATATTTTTTCTAATGACAATTTACAAACTCTAATGGCAATTTGCCTAAATATATACACAAAACAAACAAAACAAAATTGAACGACGCCTTCCCGTTCCGTTTAAGATTTGTAATAAGACTTTGTTTACGTAGAACATCTTGTGTGTATATATGTTTGTCTTGTGAAGGGGATTGCCACCTTTAAAGTGAATTAATTCGCTTATGGTTATCCTTGGCAATTTGCCTAAATATATACACAAAACAAACAAAACACAATTGAACGACGCCTTCCCGTTCCGTTTAATGCTTGATTCCCACTAAAGACGCAACACAAGGATGTAACGCGACATAAGTGAGTTGACCAATCACAAGCGATGGATTATTCGAACTGTTGGTCAACACGTTTGCGTTGCCTTTACGTTAGTGTGAACCAAGCTTAAGTGTGAATGTAACTTTTAATCATATACTATTTTGTTTACAGTAATCAGACGTCGACGTGACATTCTGATATATGTCATAATAGCTTGTATTCTGTCGTGTCTTACTGTCTTGCTATTCGTAGAGATTGCATACAGAATTGCTAGAAATCAATTTTACAGTGCGTCACGCACTATTATTATTATTCTACTGGCATTATATCCAGTAAGTTTTACATTTTTCGTAAATACTATTTTTGTTTATCTTTTGTGGTTCACCACCACCTTTATTCATTAAAAATTTCATTACATAATTTCTTTCTTAAATCGTAAATACTATTTGTAAAATCAAGGAATAGCGAGAATATTTGCCCATATTCTTACCTATATTATACGTTCTGACTGCCCGAATAAAATAGTCCAGCTTGCATGGTGGGTGTGGTAGAAGGGAGTGCAATCTAATCTTTTTCAAATTATTTAAAAGCGGATGTTGGGGTTTAGATCATAGAACAAAATATGATGTACATAGAAAATTAAATGAAAAATAACTATACCATTTTCAATTTGTAATTTGATCTCATTTTATCATTGAAGGAGTTGGTGTGTTCGGGAGTGACCAAGCTTTTAAAATAGATTATTACATTTCATTATTTTTATTTAAATTAAAGGTGGGTAGAAGCGTTTGGGTAGTAATGTTTTGTATTAAGTTTTGTTAAAGTTATCTGATTATATATTTTCCTACAGGTATCTAGCGTTACATCTTTCGTCGGGGTGATTATCCCAAGAGCTTCATTGGTTGCCAACCTAACAGCATCTTTGTACGTAAAAAAAATCATTTTCAAGATCTATAAAAAAATGTTTGGTGGTGGTAAACGCAGCCCTGCCATGATTTCCTGAAAGCAATAAAGGCCCATTAGTACAATATGCACACGTTTCTCACGTTACATATTAATGTTAACACTTTCTCTGACGTTTCAATTAGAATTGCGAATTAAATGGAAATACAATACTGACAGTATCGTCTTTAAGTTTTGTTACCACAATCGCAAACAATTTGACCAACCACTTGCACTGCGCCTATGTTGTTGCGTTGCGTCCAAGTGGAAACAAAGCTTTATGGTTGATAGAATGTGTAGGCCTCATAGATATACTATAGTAATATATCTTTAGTAGGCCTAGTGTTATGGTAGTGAGATGAGTTATAGCACACCTACGCCTATTATATACAGACACAATGGGCCGAAATCCAACCAAACTGAGCGCTTCCCTGCTGGTTGTCGTGGCCTAGCATTTGAAGTCCGATTCCGAGATAACAATGTTGTATTTTTGTCACCTTTGTATTGATTTATTGTATAATTATATAAAAAGTTATAAAATATATTATTAATGTTTATATTCGTTAAAGAGAGAATTTAATTTACAGTAATTTAACGATTTCACTGTTTCACTGTTTTAACTCATTATTATATTATCAATTCATATACATTTAAGCTATTTATTTGTATATGACTATTAAAATGGTTGTCTATTCAGAATTTAAATTTTATTTAAATAATATTGAAGAGTCACAATAAATCATTACCATTTAAATATAAACAACATTCTTTTTTTCAGTTACTATTGTATATGTCTTTACCTATTCGTGGTTTTGGTAATTGACTATTATAACGGTGTAGACTCAATGGTTATTAAACTGAAGGATCGCCGAATTTCACTAGCCAGGCCGCCGATTGCATGTTGTTGTGACTGCCTACCAAACATTCACATGACAAGGTAAATTGGAGTAGCATTCCTAAGTTGTATTTTTTTTTGCTATTATACAAAATATAATAAAGTGTACAAAATAGGTTTTCTTGGAAAGATCTCATCGAAACTTTACTAAAGCAGCAGTTATTAGGTAGACGCATTGTTTTTTTACATAAATATCATTACCTGCTGTTACAATTATTTTAACAGAAGTAATTTTCACAAACTTCGTCTTGGAATTCTTCAGAATGCAGTTGTCCGTCCAATAAGTCTATTCATAGCTGCTACATTGTGGGCAGATGGTACGGCGAAAGCGGTATGTTAAAAATACATTAATTATCTCGTTTCAAATATTTTAGAATGTAATTAAAATTAGAGAGCATGTAACCCGGATCCAGGTATTCGCGCCATTCGCTAAGGCGAAGGTCAGATGGATGAATGTATTTTTATGATTTTTTATTCTCCTGAAATTTTCAAAAGAAATTAGGCCTACTATTTATTGCGTGTACCATGTTATTGATTACAAATGGTGTGTCGAGAGATCATATCCAAACAATGTTCTTTTTATTATAAATATTATTGAAAGAAAGAACAAATTTCGATGTTTCGATGTAATATAAAGTGATTTTGATGTTTATTTCGATTTCGATTGTAATATAAATAGTATTGGCTTTAAAATCTGGAGAAAGAAAGTAAACTATTTTATTTTCTCACCATTTCCTGATATATACAATATAAATGTCTTTCTTAACCTTTCGTATACAATTTAAAATATCATGGTCTTATGCATATACTTCAGTAAAAACAAATCTTACTTGGGTCTTTTCCACTTTCTCTCTCCATTGGTTTAAATTACACATAGTATTTTTGGAACACATAGCCTAGTGTCAGCTGACGGTATTTTCAAATTATTGAAGCATTTCCTAATTTATACCTTCACTTTGTTTTTTTTTGTATCACCCGTAAACGATCAGATTTTCTACTCCGTGGCACTATGTTTTTATCGTTTGTAGGTCTATACATGCATATTTTCTATCCTTTGACATTTCATTTTTTAAATCATCATCCTAAACATAATTATAGCTATGAGTTAATATGCCTTTTGGTTTTTGTGTTCCAACTTCCCGTTTGATGTTTTGTCTTATTTTTTATTTATTGTAATGGATATTGAAGTCTTGCAAGACAAGACTTGTCTTCTCTGATCAATGGTTAGAGTATTAGACCTATACATATACATTTTACCAGCATGGAAGAAATTACCGCTCAGCATATCATATAGGCCTAGTACTTGCTCGTTAATTAAAGTAATTAGTTGGAAAGACTAATTACAAATTATTCTTTAAAGGTTGAAGCCTATCTGTACATGAATATTATTACTATGATTTCGTCAATATTTGCTGTGTATTCGTTAGCAGTAATTTACAATGCTTCGAAGAAGCCACTAAAAGAGTTTATGATCACTCCAAAGTTTATTGCAATGAAACTAGTTATGCTGGTTGGAAATACCCAGCATTTTATATTAAGTATGCTGGCATATATTGAGGTGATTCTTCCATGTAAGCCGCCATTTAACACACAAACTCGAGCGAACAGTAAGTATAATATTTGCTGTTTTGTCTATGATTTCATAAACATGATAGGTTAACATTTATGTCCATTTCGTGAGATTCCTACAGACTCTACATAGGCCTAATTGTTAAAAATGTTTTTAAATGCCATTATTCCCAAATATGGACACCCCTTGAATATAACGGTAGACTGGAGGGATTGCTATACAGGTAGGTATCTGACGCGCGTGCGCATAGACTACCGTAGTATATGCGCACGCGCGTCAGATACCTACCTGTATAGCAATCCCTCCAGAGTCTACCGTGATATTGTCTTACTTTTTGTCTTACAACAACCACAATTTTTGGTTGTTTGTGTATTTTAATTTAAGCCTAAGTGTTCCCCGGCATCAAATTATTTTATTTCAAATTCAATATTTGCTTATTCGTTGGTTGTAATTGCCTTTTTGTATTAAAGATATATGTTTAAAAAAAAAATACTATGCCATTTTAATGTCAAATAATACTATCATAGTCGATCATTACTTCACTTTGACCGAAAATTTAAAGCAAAACATTGTGTGACAGACCGTGATTTTTGCTAAATTTAACGATTTCATTTTGTCAGTATTAGGTGAGATAATTATTTTTATTCGTTTTCTAAAGAAGTGAATAAATATGGCCTATTCAAATTTGTTATGTTTTTAGAGGACAATACATATATCTTTAAGTATTATGTGCTGCCTCGCGGACAGTAAGTAGGCCTCTGTTTGCCTATTCATTCATCATTCATTTTACTTTTATTTTGGAAACGGACGTCCATAGTTACAAAATCAAGTGCATAAATAAGTTTAAATAAAAAAAGGCAGACATAAAAAAAAACAATGGTATCAGATAACCTCAGGATCTCCATCATTTTGGATGATTCAAATGATGATACCATCATTCAAATGATGATACCATAATACATTATATCATTTTTTCTATAAAAGCTAAATACAATATGCCCATGGGTATTGCACTAGTCTGTATTACTTTAAGTATTAATATTATTATTTTTTTTTTCACCATATTTAATGAGGGTGATCCATCCAGCAATTGCTGATCATTAGGGACCCTCAGAAGTTCACAAGACAAACATATACACAAGATGCTCTACATAAACAAAGTCTTATTACAAGTCTTTGGGAGTGGAGTTGTAAATTTGTCCTTAGAAAAAATCCTGATATGTGAAGGGACTTGAACCTAGGACCCTTGGAGTGGTAGCCAAGCATCATAACCACCAAGCCACAACTCCACTCTGAGGTTCTTGTTTGTGTTAGGATATCATATTTTCAAATACAAATTCAGACCTCATAAATGTATAAATTATAAATGTATAAACACGATAGGTATACATTTCATTATTATTATTAATAAGTGTTTTCCGGCATCAAATTATTTGTGTTGTATTTCAGGATTTATAAAGAGCCAATGTTATGAAACCTCTAAGCGCTGAAGAAAACACCCTAAATCTTACATTTTAACAAATCTCATTCCAAACCAGTTATTTTACTTTTGAAACATCATTTTCAATTTCTTTTATAGCAATATTTTATCGAAAACCATCCACAGACGTTGACAACCCCAATAATTTGTATTTTCTAATTTATATTTCAGCGATTTATAATATGCTTATCATTTATGAAACTTTTATTATGTTGCTACTCGGAAGGATATTCATATTCATTTGGCGAGAGAAAGAAAACAGCGATTCTGAAAGTAGTTTTGAATTATCAGAAAGTATTTCTATAGTTGAGAGAAACATGTGCTGCAAACAAAAGGTCGAATCTTCAACAAGTGATGAAAACGCATCTGTAACAAATATACCAAAGGACGTGGTAGAAACCGAACTAAGTGTTAATTTATAAAGTTTGATCAGTGAGCTTAATAGACGCGCATCCAGATGATTGTCAATAGGCTGTTAAAAGCGGCATAGAATTAGTATTATTGTGTTCAATAAATTATTATTTTGACACCATTGACTAAAGTATAAAAGAAAATCAATTTAATCGTTACGTTATTGTATTTATTTTTTAAATGTAAACCAAAATTCCTTATATATGTATACCATTGAATCACGTTTCCGTTAGGTGAACTAAAACCGGATGGCATGTGATGCAAACTTTACCAATCAAAAGGAAAGGATACACTCAGGTGTGTTATAACTTAATGGTTATTAGCAAGACAGGCACAATATAACAGAAAACACAGATCTTAAAATAACTATATAATATATAATAATAAAATAAAAACGTATGTAATACCGGTACACCACGTATATTAGTTCTGGAAAGAACTGTTGAGTTTCTCGATGTTTCGATCAATATCAATATTGATTGAAACGACGAGAAACTTAACAGTTGATTTCAGAACTAATATACGTGGTGTACCGCAAACTTTATATCAACATTTGATTTCGCCATGCAAACCTTCAAACAATATATTATGTAAACCGTAACGAAAGTCTATATTATATAAATAACCATGACATTACAAAACAATTCCACGGAGTATAACGTATGTGCTTAAAGCATTGTTGACTTCCTTATCCAATTCAATTTTGGAGAAAATTCCTGAAATACTATATTCCTTATTATCGACGGATGTGTATGACGAAAATGTAAAGAGATCCTTATCGGAAAGTTTAATGGTTTTAACGGCTAAGGTTGAGCATTGAAAAACATATGTTATATTATTGCAAATAAAAATGTGTGTGAGGAAAAATAAAAGACACCCTTCGCGGAAAAAACATAATAGATAGATTTTATTTTTATATAATATATGTTGTTGTTATTTTTTGTTTTACCCCCCAGTAGCCCACTTATAATTTTCTTTTAATTTTTACACCCCACCCAATCAAGCAGTTCTACATCTATCTGAAACTAAACGAATGGTTCTACTTTTATTCAATGATGTTAAAAGTTTGTATTCGTCTGGCATGTGGTGATTAGTGATATAATTCAGTGTCCTGTTGTCGTAGTAATGATGTTTTAACGGTTGGCCACTCGGTGATTTATAAAATGGATAAAAACCATATAACGAAACATATCGACACATTGACCCAGCTGCTGTATACATGATTAACCCCAGAGATGGGTTTCTTATTTTCCAAAATCTGAAATAAAAATGACTCATTTGTTGTAGACTATGAAGAAAATTATATTTATTCATGCATAATTTAATTTGCTGATGTCAATTTACTCCTGTAATCTTCAATTATGTTCATTTTCAGTATGCATTATCATTATTTTACTGGTTGAACATTCTTGTAAGAAACGTTAAATCCCCAGCTCAAATCCACTGTCTTACAAAAACGGAAGCTAATGAAAGAATAATAAAATTAAGATGATACTTACTTTGTAACTAGTGGGAGCATACCTCGGTACGAATATACAATTCTAACTGTTAAATTATTCTGTTTGATACCTGCTACAAGATTATGTGCGTAGCTTATATTCTTTTCTGCGTCCAATTTAGAAATCCATATATATGTGTCATTTAGCTTTTTAAACGTCTCGTATGAAGTTTTGTAGCATCTATTTGAAGTGTTTGTTAGACATATACTGCTTTTGATACTGGCGGCCCCATTGAGCACCATCATATCTATTTTACCACCAACGTCTTGTTCAAAACCAATAGTTTGTGCAAGATTTCCTCTAAAAACAAAGTCGTGTGCATCTATTTCACGTCCACAATTGTTGTTTAGTAGATTACCAGCACTGCCTACAACTGCACAGGATCCTTGCAGAGGAATACTGTCGATACCATCTGGTAATTTTGTCATTCGTTTTTTCTGTTTGAAGCCATCTTTGTAAATTAGTGTTAATAGAGACGGTTTGAATCCAGCCTTCTGAAGTCGTTTTCTTCAATAGAATAAAAACTTATAAATTCTGGGCTTATAATTGATTAAAAGAAACTCTAAACAGGCATGTTCAAATTCAATATGAGGCATATGCATACTTTTTGTTCTATTTCGTGAGAACAAACCACTTTTATTTCATTCGAACCGTCAATTTTACATGTAAAATCAGTATTCAAAAAAGTATTATTAGCATGAAAAACAATTTAGGAAGAATTTTAGCATTTGCCGTTTTTATTTTTCAAATCTCCCTAAAATTAGACTTTGAATATGCCATTTTACAGTTTAATAAAGTCATTCACTTTCATAGAAAAAACGAACAAAATAATACCCACTTATAAAAAGATGAAATAAACGGTTAAATTAAACCAAAACCATGGTCAGACAATTTGAATATTATTCTTTTAATAATCATAATAATTAATATTCTCTCTGGGCCAATATTTTTGCTTTCATTGTATTAATTTATTATTAATGAATCCGTATCTTGTAAAAATGATGTATTATATTATACAACTTATGTAGAAATTCAATAGTTTGTATTTACAATAAACGTTCGTCACCAAATCTGATTTTATTTGGTGTAGAATTGTTTCACGTCTATCTGTTTCTTGTATAGCTTGCAATGAAAAAGTAAAGTTCTGTTTGGTACTTGCTATCTAAGCAGACCATGCATACATGTGAATTTGTGATGGCAGACATTATATTATCAAAAGAAGGCTGCAATAAGCAGGGTAACAAAAACAGAAATAGTCATACACAGTAAGTTCTATTTGATAGGATAACTAGAAAGGTATAATGCTACTATGTGTATTATGAACAGTGATATGATTACCGTATCCAGAAAAAACGAAAGCAGGGAACTTACCCCATATCTAGTGTTTTGCTTTCTTTAATGTGATTAGTCAGTACTTTCCTACAAAAAAATCAAATGATAACATTATAATGAATAAACGTAAACAAAATACTCCTTTTGATAGGAAATAATAGCTAACATTACTTATCGGAGAGTTTTCGTTTTGGCAGCTCCCTACCAATTTCATCCAGCAGTGTGCTAATTTTAAATATTTTAAAACCCCGCTAAAGACTTCTTTTCGAAGTGTCTTAATTTACGGTTATTATACAACATTAAACACCTTAATGTTGACTTCCTGTTTTACTGTACAACGCATTTAGAGCTTGCTTTGTTCGTGCATATAAACTTAACTTAGTGTTATTATTTTAACTACAGTTTACAGTATACCTTATGTTGATATTTCCTGTTTTAATGTACAACGCATTTGGAGCTTTCTTTGGTCGCTCATATAAACTTAACTTGTTGTTTTTGTTATAACTACAGTTTACATTATACAATATACCTTAATGTTGATACTTCCAGATTCACGCTGGTGTTTAACCAACCCCTGAAGGTGCCATATTGCTTCCTAAAAGTTTAAAATACAAATATGATATCGTATATAAAATAAAAACAAACATTAAAAAACTGAAATTGAAAGAAAAAATAGTCAAAATGTCGGTCAGACAATGGATTTTTTTGTTAAATTTAATTGTTTATTTTGTCTTGTTTAAAAAAAGTAAATCATGATAATGTTGGGGTTCTTAACGAAAGTAAATAATAACAGCATAATTATTCAAAGTTCGTGTTGAACAACCGTGTTATTTGAATTACGCATATTTTGTTTAGGATTTCCTTATGATGTTTGAAATGGTAGGGTATTAAAAGATAAAATTAGATTAGCATTGTTAATACAATTTTGCCAAGTAATAGTACTTGTTATTTGGCACTGAAATAAAATGTTGCCAAGTAGCAGGATTACTTAAAAAGTTATTGCAATATCTTTACCAAAATGAAAATACAGATAGATATGTGGTCAATGGCCACTCCATTACATTTTGGAGGCAATTCGGACCAGGGTCCCAATTCTGGACCACTTTTTAGTATTATTTCCAGACCTAATAGTGTTAAAAGATAGTAAACTGAAATTGCATTGATACCAAAAAACTTTGAAGCAAGAATTATAATTTGTGATTTGTAATTATAAAAAATAATTTGATTTGATTTTGATACGTGAAGTTTTAACGTGTAGTGAAATTAGCCTAATCACACACAGCATTAAGGCACAAAAATAAAAAAATATATATATTTCTATCCCGGTGAAATCTTATGTGGGAGAATTTTACAGTAGGCAGAGGTATGTACTCTCGGAGTGCAGTTCTAGTTATAAACTAAATCAAATTGATACATGGGGTTGCATATATTTACAAATAATTATAACACTATTTTGAAATACAATATGTTAAACAATACAAGTTAAGCTTTAAATATATACATAAACAAAAAGATGCTTTTGATATAAGATAATGATTGGTCAGATGTTTTGCCCTACTCTAACGTAATTTGTACGTACGTTATACTAAGTACATTTAAGTACCAATTACGTCAGAGTAGGGCAAAACATCTGACCAATAATCATTATCTTAGATCAAAGGCTACTCCACAGCAGTTACATAAAAATTATTATTATAATACTAAACACAAATATTGAATGACCAATCA